>NC_143132.1:49027500-50277500 GCF_059928025.1 Delphinapterus leucas
AAGAAATCTATAAAGTAATAACTAAGTTCATAATACCTAAACTGTCTTTTGGTGTACAACTTATAAATTAGCACTGCCATGGAAATTCTAGGGCTAGCCAGCATTTCAAAAGATTCTGAATTTTCACAAGAAATATATAAAGGTGTATACTTCATCTCTCATACTATCACAATATATAAGGAAGGACGGAAAAATGTCATTTCACACAGTCCATCCAATTTTTTCCCAAGTATGCAAATAGTATCAGTAAGTAAAACAGAATTTGTTTAACTTTACTTACTAATATTATGAAATCACACTTCAACATATAATATGTTAAACCAAAGGAGAAACAAATTTTGTGATGCAGTGAGATGAAACAGAAAGTATACCAGCCTGAGAAGTAATATCATTTATTGATTGTGTCTCTACATGGTTATTTTCTCTGGTTCTTAATTTTTTCAATCACAAATTGTGAGTTCCTCCCCCACATATTGGTAGCAAGGTAAATATAAGATTGAAATAATTTAATAAATGGGGAAAAACTTTGAAAAACTGATAAAAGCTAATAAGACATACTTGATGCTAAGAGCAAATTTTTAAAGAAATGGAACCCTTGTTGAAAGATAACAATTACATCTGGTAATAAAGCTATAAATAACAAGCAAAAAAATTACAATGCTAATTTAGTTTTTATTTTGTTGTAATTTAGATGAATGCTTTTCTAAAACTGTGCTATGTAACTTATTTTTTTCTTGATCAAAACATTTTCTTTTTTTTTGTTAACAATGGTCATTTCTTTATTTAGGCTGCACCGGGTCTTTTTTAGGGTTCCTATAAATGTATTCTTATCCCAGATGACATAATTCAAAATATTACTTTCTAAATCAGTTTCTTAAGCTACAAAGAAAAAAAATTTTTAATTTTTGAATTACTTTCTTAAAGAGATTCACAGATTTCCTAAGTTTGCTCTTTTCTTTTACTAAGCTATATTTTAAGTGAATATATTATCACTCAACTAAAACATTACTGGCTTAAAGAAGTCTTAAGGTTACAAGAATACCGGGGTGTCCAGAAAGTCTTACCACCACAATAACTGGAATATGTAATTTTCTAAAACTTCAAACATAAGCAAACTTAAGAAAAACATGAATAAATATAATTAAGCCATTTAGGGGAATTCTAAGAACCAGGAACTAACTTTTTTTTAACAGAATATAGTTACACTGTGTCAATATTTCTCTAATAATCTCTGGTGCCAATAGATGAAAACAGGAGAAAGATGCTTTACCATCTCAAAAGTTTTGCACATGTCTCCCACTAGGCTTTCTTGCCTAATGTCCAAAGTTTATAAGGATCTGGAAATATTCTCCCAGGAAAATAGATATGAACCACATAAGGAGATAAAACCTACACTAAAATATGGTTTACTTGTTTAAAAAGAAATGTATGCATCCCACATACTGCTAATTTGATATTTCTAAAACTACTGACCCTTTTCTTCATTATTTAACAAGACTGATTGGTATCATGTGTTTTCTGTTTTTCTTCTCAACTTTATCCGGAAATTAAAAGGCTAAACTATCTTCATTAAAAGGCAACTTACTTAGATCACTACCTTTAGATCCTAGAACGCACATAAAATTTCTAAAAAATGCCACTTCTTTTCTGTACAGCTGAAACTAACACAACATTATAAATCAACTATACTCCAATATAAAATTTAAAAGTTTAAATTAAAAAATAAAAACAAGTAAATAAAATTTTTAAAAAGTAAAAAAAATGACATTTCTGGGAATGAATGAGTAATTTTGGTTTACTCAATATTTAAACTTTAAGTTAAAAACTAAAAATACGGCTTCCCTGGTGGCACAGTGGTTGAGAGTCCGCCTGCCGATGCAGGGGACATTGGTTCATGCCCCGGTCCGCGAAGTTCCCACATGCCGCAGAGCGGCTGGGCCCATGAGCCATGGCCGCTGAGCCTGCGCATCCGGAGCCTGTGCTCCGCAACGGGAGAGGCCACAACAGTGAGAGGCCCGCGTACCGCAAAAAATAAATAAATAAATAAATTTTTCTCTCTTTCATCTTTCTGAAATAATGAAATCCTACCTAAGTAAAATGAAAATAAGACAAACAGCATCATGTAAAAGTCTCAGTCTCCTAGTCTAGATAGCAAGCCCCACAAAGAAAACATCTAACTAAAGCTATACCCTAAACAGTTCTCCAATTTTCTTATTTGAAGCTTGTGATACCTCTTCTCCTGATTGTCCCCAAAATTACAGAGCAGATAATTGGTTCTGATGGAGGAAAAGACATTTCAATCAAGGAGACTGAAGATGTAACTCTGCTGAGAAGCAATCTCTTTCTTATAGTCAGCAAACATGTATTGAGCGTTTAGTATGTGCCCAGTACTGTGCAAGGAAAAATAATAAAATGTAGGGTCCCTGCCCTCATGAAGCTTATTGTCAGGGAAGCAGAGAAACTAAAAATCACAGTATAGTGTGATGAGTGCTATGATACAGGAACAGGCTGCTTAGCAAGACAAAGAAAGGGATCAAATGCAGATGTGGCAGGTGGAATCAAAGAAGAAATGAGCTCAATGTTAAATATAATGAGCTCAATATAAGTCAGTAAAGGGGAAAAGGAGAATTGTTCCCAAGATAAGAGGAAAAGCATGAGCTCAGAGGAATAAAACAGCATTATACATTCAGTGAACTACCAGTAGTTTCCTAAATCTAAAGCACAGCATAAATATGGAAGAGTGGACATACACAAAGCTAGAGATAGTCAAAGGTGAAATCATCACGGACCTTGTATGCCAAGGTAAGGAATTTGAACTTTATCCTAAACTTTATGTGGAGCCACAGAAAGATGTTAAACTGGAGAGTGACAAGTAACATCTGCCTTTTAGAATGAATACTTCAGCAACAATACAGAGAAATAACCGAGAAGAAAAAGACTATGCTCAGGAAGCCCAATCAAATTATGATCCTCATAATAAAGGCACAAAGTTATCAGGGCCTGAACTGAGGCAGTGGCAATAAAGATGAAGAAAAGATCATTTCAAGACAGATTTAGGAGGTACAAATAACTAGACATGATAAATGATTGGATACAAAGGATAAGGAAAAAAGAGGAGCCAGGACAATTTCCAAGTTCTAATTTGAAGAACTAAGTGTAAAGAGGAGTCATATATTCAGACAGGGAGGAGATACAGAGATAGGAACAAGTCTGAGAACAAAGACGATGCATCCACTTTGGAACAAGTTAAATTTAGGACACCTAGAGCTGAGGGAAAAAGTCTGGACTAACTAGTAGTTCATCCCAGTAAGTGAACAGAACAACACACACACAGTAAAAACCAAATTAGAATCTTATTGGGACTCTTCACATTATATTTAAATTTCATGGACACATAATCTAGCTGCTAACAACTTGTGGTGAGAAAAACTATTCCAAGAGAATGAAACATTACACTTTTCCAATCATGCTGATCTAATTGAAAAAAGGACAGATATGGGATGAGGGGACAGATGTCACTTGGAAGAGAGCTAAAGCTTCTTTTCAAGAGAATCAAAGGGATTGGAAGGGTCATTCCTTTAGCCCCCTTTATTTAGATCTAGCAGCACAGTAAGGGAATAGCTCACCTGTACTAAGGAGGAAAAACACTGGACTCCAGGACAATGAGAGCAAACTGCTTCATAAATTACTGAAGCTAAGTTGTTTGACTCTAAGATTTTGGGTGCTTTAGAAAGTTAAATTTACATCAGATATGATCTAGTACGGAAATTCCTGTTACATAGCTTTTTATGTTTTTGCCTTTTTTAAAAGAAGTGTCCTTGGTGAAAAGGGAACCCTCCTCTGCACTGTTGGTGGCAATGTAAATTGATACAACCACTATGGAGAACAGTATGGAGGTTCCTTAAAAAGCTAAAAATAGCTACCATATGACGCAGCAATCCCACTACTGAGCATTTACCCTGAGAAAACCATAATTCAAAAAGACACATGCACCCCAATGTTCACTGCAGCACTGTTTACAATAGCCAGGACATGGAAGCAACCTAAATGTCCATCTATAGATGAATGGATAAAGAAGATTTGGCACATATATACAATGGAATATCACTCAGCCATAAAAAGAAATGAAGTTGAGTTATTTGTAGTGAGGTGGATGGACCTAGAGTCTGTCATACAGAGTGAAGTAAGTCAGAAAGAGAAAAACAAATACCATATGCTAATGCATATATATGGAGTCCAAAAATAAATGGTACTGATGAACCTAGTGTCAGGACAGGAATAAAGAAGTAGACATAGAGAATGGTCTTGAGGACACGGGGAAAGGGAAGGGTAAGCTGGGACGAAGTGAGAGAAGCATCAACATATACACACTACCAAATGTAAAATAGATAGCTAGTGTGAAGCAGCCGCACAACACAGGGAGATCAGCTCGGTGCTTTGTGACCACCTAGAGGGGTGGGATAAGGAGGGTAGGAGGGAGACGCAAGAGGGAGGGCATATGGGGATCTATGTATGCATATGGCTGATTCACTTTGTTGTACAACAGAAACTAACACAGCATTGTGAAGCAATTACACTCCAATAAAGATGTATTAAAAAAAAAAGTGTCCTTTTTAAAAATACAATTAATGCATAATACTATGTTCAGATGTTTTGACAGAGTTCTTTAATATTTAAAATAATTGTGCTGAAAGTTAACAGGTTTTCACTGGATCTTGGCTTAAAGCACTTACAAATCGTTATCAGATTACAGACCAAATAACCAAAGCACCATCTAGCTAATGACAGGATATTCTAATTGAAAGCAAAATACCTCCCCTAAAAAATACTCATTTAAGGGTTAAAACCGTAAGTGGAAATACATTAAAAATATTATTAATATGTTACAGATGACAAATTCCCAGAGCTAATTCCTAATTTTTAGCCCCAAACTTCATATATAATTCTTTTAAAAAATATAGAACAAAACTTGTTAGTTTTCAAAATTAAACCACATATTTATTATCAAAAATCTGGGAGTAATATTTCAAAATCATCTCCTTTTTAAAAAAAAAATGCATGTAAAATACAAGGAAGCTCACAAAGTCAAAAGTAGTAAGGACCCAGGTTAAATAATATTTAAAAGATATGTTAAAGATGCAGAAAATTAAAAAGATCTACAGATAGATATACATACCTGTTTTATTTTCTGCATCTTTAACACATCTTTCAAAAAATATTTAATCTAGGTCCTTACCCATCTATATATATCTAGTTCTTCATTTTATATCATATGTGAATCTCTAAAAATATGTACATGTGAATCAAATTATTAAGCTAAATGCACTACGAATACTTGTTTTTAAAAATAATTCTATGTCAATCTAATGAAATGTAGAATCATTAACTTTGTAAATTAAATTGTCAACTTTAAGATTTGAGGGAGTCACACCTGTATATGCAGATTTTCTTAAAGATCATTTCCAACAATCTTATTTTGAAGACTATTGGACTTAAATTATTTCAACTGCGGTAAGTTGAACAAAATCAATACTGAACAACATACCTTTCAGATAAATTAAGGCTTTGGTGAAGAGGTTCTAATTTTTGACATGTCTCTAGGCTGTCAACAGATGTCGAAGGCAATGAGTCTGATTGCACCTTGCTGGCATCACATAAATTAGCATCATTTTTAGGTAGGGTCTTTCTGAATTTTCGTCCTAAATCCGTCCATAGGACATTCGTCAACATAACTTTGAGTTGCCTGTTACACACATAAATAATTAATACATACAGTACTAAACATTATATAATACATGAATTCATCACAAATTATAACAAATGAAAACTTCCAGGAATTCTAAATTCAGTTCTTCAAGAAATTAACCAGAGTAGTAAATATCATAAGTAAAAAATATGCCTAATCATTCTCAAATATACATGAAAAACTAAAGTACATTTCACTTAAATTGGGACTTTCTTCAGAATTCTATCTAGTATACTACATCTGTGGTCACACACACGTACAGCTGTTGGATTGCTGGTAACCAATCTGTGCTTGGTCACACTACAAGTGGAACAACAACACACATCTGCACATCATGTCACAGAGGCAACCGCTTTCTGCACTAAAAATGTATTTTTGTTTTAGTATTTGATTTGGAAAACATAATTAAAACTAAGGATAACAGTACAACATCTACAATCTTAACCCTACATAGTCTTAAGATACATTTAATTTTACCTTATTTCTAAAAATATGTCAACTTAAAACACTTACTGTACCTACACCAATTTCAAAAGTAAAACTGATAAATCCAAACACTTCCAGCTCTGCCTCATTACATTTTGCCCATTACTCATTCAACGTATCTATGTGCTGATAATACCTGAAGAACTGTGTTCAGTTCTAGAACCATGAAATATAGTTTCTTCAGGACTGTGAACAGGCTACCAAGTAGATGTGAGACAATGTCAAATGAGGAATGGCTGGAAGAATTGGAAATGTGTGATCACAAGAGTGTCTATTCTATTCCCTAGTATCAGTTTTAGGCACTGTTTGTTTAACAAATGTTAATAATATTAAGAAACAGAAAGCAAAATGTTCATGTATTTTTAATATAAAACAGAGCTCAAAGAAATCACTTGTTTGCCGCAGCCACTTGGGGCTGTATCTTCAGATCATCTGGAAGAAGCGGGATAGAAGTCTTCAGAGGAACCTCTATAGAACGCACTGAAACTCCAAATACTTTAAGTTTACAGATTTTAGAATTATCATTAAAGAATAAAGAGATGAGTGAAATTTCTATGAATGAATAATAATTCATTCTTCGTTCAACAAATACTTACCAAATACCTTCTAGCAAAACAACTGTACTAGTAGAATCTGGAGATTCAGCAACAAACGAAAGAGTTACAGTTCCTGCCTTCATGGAGCTTACGTTCCAAAGAAGAATTACCCGATTAGTTATTTAATTACAACTGTGATGAGCAATATGAACAGAAAATACAGGTGCTGCATTTCTTCTGAACCAGATCAGGGAAGGTTTTACTGAGAATATGACATTTACGCTGAAACTGTCCAAAGGAAACAAGTGGAAAATGGAGAGTGGTTCAAAAAGGAGGACAAAATGTAAATGCTCAGACAAGAGTAAAGCTTGTTCAAGGAAATTAAAGGACTTACCTGGCTCAAGTGCTTAGAGTGGAGAGGAAATTTGTATAAGATAAGGATGGGCAGTTAGGCAGGACCCTGTGGACTATACTGAGGATTTGAAACTTTAATGTCAACAACAATATCAATCCCCTAGTTTTAACAAAAGAATCATGAGACCAGAGCTGTATTTTTAAAAGATAACTTTGACCTTTTATGAATAATAAAGAAAACACCAAGAGAAAAGGGTAATAATGAATTTAGAGAGGAAATGGTGCTTAGGGATAGTTTAGTGGAATGGTGGGAGCAGAAATGGGAAAGAAAAAAAGGGACACAGACACAGCAAATGTAGGCAGTTGACAAACAGCTACGAAAGGGGGATATAGGACAAGAGCTGAAGATAAATGTGAGATGCAAGAAAGGTCTTCTTAGTTAGTTATTGGTTGGTTAGTTAGCTTAAGATAGAAAATATATGTGTAAGTTTCAGTGCTTATGGGAAGAGGTCAACAGACTAGGAGAGGTTGAAGATACAGGAGACAGTATAATTAACTTTATAATTAAGTTTCTTAAGAAGTAGCATAAAAAGAGCTAATATTTACTGAACATGCACCATATACCAGGAAGCATGTTAAGACCTCTACAATGATTTACACTTCATTTAATCCTCACAACTACTCTGTGAAGTATAATGGTAATTATTCTTCTGCAACTGAGAAGACCAAGAATAGAATGATTAATAACTAAGTCCATAGTAAAACGAGTGAGTGGTGAGAGCGGGATCCAGAGCCACACACTCTCAACTCTGTTGCCAGCACTCTTAACTGCTCCACTGTGCTGGTTTATGGTGGGAAAAGAACCCCTCTTCCTTCTTCCAGAAACCAAGATCATTTTTTCAAAGTGATACAAAAGGTAAAAGAACACAGGCTTGAGGAGAGAAAAGGTTTCAAATCATCACTGTGGAGAGGGGGAACACAAGCTGACTAGAGAAACACAGTAGGATTATCTTGAAGTTGAGGAATCCAGTAGGGTTAATAACCACAAATTTATAATGGCATAAACATACTGTGTTTTGTGATTTTTTTTCCCATCACTGCTCAGCCACCTTGGTGTCAGCACAATGCAAACAGATAATTAGGTTCACAAATGATTATTAATTACGAAGGAAAAAGGCACCTTTATAACTAAAAATCTGGTAGCTACCACCTTAACCAAGTGATCAAATGTAAGGCCACCAACAGTGGGACAAGCAGACACTATGTATCCCCTGATATAATGCAATAAGCAAATGACATCAGCTATGAAGTACTTTTGCCAAAAATGTAACATGAACCTAATTATGAGGACAAACACAATTATAAAAATCTAGAATGTAGGACATTCTACAAGACAACTGGCCTGAACTCTTCAAAAAATCAGTGTCATGGTTTAGGGGGTCGGGGGGAGGCAGGGGCTATTCTAAGTTAAGAGACTAATGAGGCATAAAAACCAAAAAATAAAATGCATGAACCTCAATCTGATCCTAGATTTTTTTAACAAAAGACATTTTGGGGGACATTTAGAGAATTCTGATTCTACACTTTATATTACATGATAATATGAAATTATTATAAATTTTCTTCATAATGTATTGTGGTTATCATGTAAAAGAATTTTCTTGTTCTTAAGAAGTGCAGGCTAAAGTATTCAGAGGTGAAGTGCCTGACATCTGTGACTTACTTTCAAATGGTTCTGCGAAAAAAAATGTGTACATGAATATGCATATGTGATATGCACTTACATACATGTATGAAAAGAGACTGAGAGAAGGCAAATGTGGGAAAAGGTTAACAACAACATCTTGCGTGTTTGTTATACTCTTAACAAAATAATCCCGCCTGGCCCTGTACCAAAAAAATATGAAATGGGAAAAAAGCTATGCATGAAGATATTCATCACAGTATTATTTATAAAAGCAACAAAATGAAAGCAAATTTAAATTCCCAGCAATAGG
This sequence comes from Delphinapterus leucas, assembly GCF_059928025.1. Lineage (NCBI taxonomy): Eukaryota > Metazoa > Chordata > Mammalia > Artiodactyla > Monodontidae > Delphinapterus > Delphinapterus leucas. The sequence goes on from NC_143132.1 coordinate 49,036,620, forward strand.
GACTTCCCTAGTGGTCCAGCAGTAAACAATCTGCCTTCCAATGCACGAGACACAGGTTCAATCCCTGGTCGGGGAACTAAGATCCCACATTCTACATGGCAACTAAGCCCTCACACTGCAACTACTGAGCCCACACACCTCAACTAGAGAGAGGGGAAAAATAAAACCACATGCTACAATGCACACGTGCCACAACTAGAGAGAAGCCTGTGCACCACCAACGAAAGATCCCACATGCCGCAACAAAGATCCCATGTGCCACAACAAAGACCCGACACAGCCAAAAATTTTAACAATTTTTAAATTAAAAACATAAAAATTCCCAGCAATAGCAGAATGGTTAAGTAAACAATGATAAAGCCACTTAATGGAATGTTACTTATTAGTCTCTTAAAATCTTCTACTTTAAATTTTAAGAGTGACTGGCTGTGTTTTTTTCTTTCAACTTGTCTTTATTTCTCTTTTCTATACTAAGCAAGTACTATACTATTTACATAAAGAGAAATGTCAACCAATTAATTTTGTAAAGAATGGTAAACATCTTTACCCAGTCAAAAACTATCTATTGATTAGTGAAAAAAAATTATTTTTTACATTCAGGACTACTCTTTTATAGGTTTTACAACTGTACAACTTAAAATGATCAAATGAAAATACTTCTAAAATCTTAAGGATATATAAGGTATACTTTTCATCTGAGAAAACTACTATTAGTAATTTGCTAAATTATTTGGGAAAATATCCCAGTGGTAATTTTAATAATTTTAAATATGAAAATATCCAATGTTGGAAAATGCCATTTTTCTATTCACCCAAACCAAATAAGAATCACCACTGGTGATTTTACTAGTAATTCTAATAGTTGGCTCTAAGTGAAAAAGACAATTTGGATTCTCTGTGAAAATACTTATTTCATGTTCATAAATTTGCTTTACTGTAATCTGATTGACTAATAATATCCTAAGGCAGAAGTCAGCAATCTTTTCCCCCAAAATTAAAGGTAAAATTTTTAAAATTTCTATATATTTAAATATATTTGAACAATTCACAAGAAAGACATATGAATAGCGAATATGCACATAAAAAGGTGCTCAATATCATTAACCTCATCTTTCCAGTCTTTAAAAAAAGTTTGTCTTTTCAAAAAAGGGGGAAGGACAGCAAAATATTTCAACAGACACTTTAGAGAAGATACCAAAGAACAAGAAGCACATGAAAAGATGCTCAACATCACCATTCATCAAGGAAATGCAATTAAAACCATAATAAGATATCACTACACATACATTAAAAGGGATGATGACAGAGATTGACCATACAAGTGCTGGCAGAGGGTGGAGGAAGTAAAACTCTTCTGCACTGCTGATGGGAATGTAAAGTGGCACAATTGCTTTTGGAAAACATTTGGCAGTTGCTTAACAAAGTTGAAAATGTACTTTCAATGACCCAGCAACCCATCTCCTAGGTATTTAACCAAAAGGAATAAAAACATGTCCACACAGGCACTTGTACATGGATATTCACAGTAGCTTTATTAATAGTAGTATTAATTTTTCACAGAACTAAAACAAAAAAAAGTTTAAATTTGTATGGAAACATAGAAGACTGCAAATAGCCAAACCAATCTTGAGAAACAGAAACAGAGCTGGAGGAATCAGGCTCCCTGACTTCAGATTATATTACAAACCTAGAGTAATCAAAACAGTATGATACTGGCACAAAAACAGAAATACAGATCAATGGAACAGGATAGAAAGCCCAGAGATAAACCCATGCACATATGGTCACCTTATCTTTGATAAAGGAGGCACAAATATACAATGGAGAAAAGACAGCCTCTTAAATAAGTGGTGCTGGGAAAACTGGACGGCTACATGTAAAAGAATGAAATTAGAAAACTCCCTAACACCATACACAAAAATAAACTCAAAATGGATTAAAGACCTAAATGTAAGGCCAGGCACTATAAAACTCTTAGAGGAAAACATAGGAAGAACACTCTATGACATAAATCACAGCAAGATCCTTTTTGACCCACCTCCTAGAGAAATGGAATTAAAACAAAAATATACAAATGGGACCTAATGAAACTTAAAAGCTTTTGCACAGCAAAGGAAACCATAAACAAGACGAAAAGACAACCCTCAGAATGGGAGAAAATATTTGCAAACGAAGCAACTGACAAAAGATTAATCTCCAAAATATACAAGCAGATCATGAAGCTCAATATCAAAAAAACAAACAACCCAATCCAAAACTGGGCAGAAGACCTAAATGGACATTTCTCCAAAGAAGATATACAGATTGCCAACAAACACATGAAAGGATGCTCAACATAACTAATTATTAAAGAAATGCAAATCAAACCTACAATGAGGTATCACCTCACACCGGTCAGAATGGCCATCAACAAAAAATCTACAAACAATAAACGCTGGAGAGGGTGTGGAGAAAAAGGAACCCTCCTACACTGTTGGAGGGAATGTAAATTGATACAGCCACTATGGAGAAGAGTATAGAGGTTCCTTAAAAAACTAACAATAGAACTACCATACAACCCAGCAATCCCACTACTGGGCATATACCCTGAGAAAACCATAATTCAAAGAGTCATGTACCACAGTGTTCATTGCAGCTCTATTTACAATAGCCACAACATGGAAGCAACTTAAGTGTCCATCGACAGATGAATGGATAAAGAAGATGTGGCATATATATACAATGGAATATTATTCAGCCATAAAAGGAAACGAAATTGAGCTATTTGTAGTGAGATGGATAGACCTAGAGACTGTCATACAGAGTGAAGTAAGTCAGAAAGAGAAAAACAAATATCATATGCTAATACATATATATGGAATCTAAAAAAAAAAAAAATGGTTCTGATGAACCAAGGAGCAGGACAGGAATAAAGATGCAGATGGAGAGAAGGTACTTGAGGACATGGGGAGGGGGAAGGGTAAGCTGGGATGAAGTGACAGAGTAGCTATGACATATATACACTACCAAATGTAAAATAGATAGTGGGAAGCAGCCACATAGCACAGGGAAAACAGCTCGGTGCTTTGTGACCACCTAGAGGGGTGGGATAGGGAGGGTAGGAAGGAGACGCAAAAGTGAGAGGATATGGAGATATATGTATACATATAGCTGATTCACTTTGTTATACAGCAGAAACTAACACACCATTGTAAAGCAATTATACTCCAATAAAGATGTTTAAAAAAAAAAAAAAAGATGTTTAAAAAAAAAAACAGAAACAGACTCAGAGACATAGAAAACCAATTTATGGTTACCAAACAGGAGGGAGAGGTGGCGAGGGACAAATTAAGAGTATGTGATTAAGCGGTATAAACTACTATACATAAAATAGATAAGCAAGAAGGATTTACTGTATAGCACAGGAAATTATATTCAGTGTCTTGTAATAACCTATAATTGAATATAATCTGAAAAAATATACAACTGAATCATTTTGCTGTACACCTGAAACACAGTATTGTAAATCAACTATACTTGAATTTTAAAAATTACTGATCACAGATCACCATAACAAATATAATAACAATGAAAAAGTTTGATATATTGGGAGAATTACCAAACCGTGACACAGAGACACAAAGTGAGCAAATGTTTCTGGAAAAATGCTACCGACAGACTTGCTAAATGCAGGGTTGCCTGCAACATTCAATTTGTAAAAAATGCATTATCTCCAAAGTGCAATAACATGAAGCACAATAAAACAAGGTATGCCTGTACCTTATGACTGGTATCCTTATAAAAATGGCAGAAACAGACACACACAGAAGGAAGACAACATGAAGACATACAGGGAAAACATGTAAATATGGAGGACTGAATGCATGAAGAAGAGAGGAGAGAGACATGGAACAGATTATTCCTTAATGCCTTCAAGGGAAGCACAGCCTAGAGGACACCTTGATTCACATGAAATGTGAATGGATTAAATAATCTAGTCAAAGGTCGAGATGGTGAGAGTAGATTAAAAAAAAAAAAACAAGACCTTCTGTGTTCTGAATGTTTGTTTCACCTCAAAATTCATATTTTAAAATCCTAACCCCCAAAGTGATGGCAGTAGGAGGTGGGGCCTTTGGGAGGTGACTGGGTCATGAGGGTAGAGCCCTCATGAATAGGATTAGTGCTCATAAAAAAGGTTCAAGAGAGTACCCCTTCCACCCTTTGAGGATACAGTAAAAAGATGGCCATCTAAGAACCAGGAAGCCCTCACCAGATACTGAATCTGGGAGTGCTATGATCCTGGGCTTCCCAGGAATTATAACACTTTTGAAAAATAAATGTTTTTTGTTTATAAGCCACCTAGTCTTATGATATTTTGTTATAACAGTCTAAACAGAATAAGATAAGATCCAACAATATGCTCTCAACCAGAGACACACTTTGGACTCAAAGAAATAAACAGGTTCAAAGTAAAAGGATGGAAACAGGTGCACCATGCAAACAGCAACCTTAAGACAGGTGGAATGGGCTCTATCAGTATTAGACAAAATAGACTTTAAAGCAAAAAAAGAAAAAGTCTGTAGAAACAATGAGGGACATTTCATTGACAAAAGGGTTAATTCATCAGTAAGATATACTGACTATAAATACACATATACTTAATAACAGGACCACAAGGCTCATTAAGCAAAAACTAGCAAAAAGGAGAAATTAACAATTCAACAGTAATAGTTCAACACTTAAAACCCCAGTCTTCATAGAACTAGACAAAAATCAGCAAGGATACAGAAGGCTTGAATAACACCATCAACCAACGCATCCACAGACCACTCTAACAAACAGGAACAGAATGCACATTCTTCTCAAAGACATGGAACATTCTCCAAGAAAGACCACATGCCAGGCCACAAATAAACCTCAATAAATTTACAAGAAGTGAAATCATACAAAACGTTCTCAGACCACAGTGGAATTCAATTAAAAATTAACAACAACAAAACTAAGTCATGAGGATATAATGTAGAACATGGGGACTATGGTTAATAATACTGTATTGTATATTTGAAAGTTGTTAAGAAAGTAAATCTTAAAAGTTGTCATCACACACAAAATAATCTGTAACTATGTGAGCGATGGATGTTACCTATACTTACTGTGGTGATCATTTCATAGTATATACAAGTATAGAATCATTATGTTGTATATCTGAAACTAATATAATGTTATATGTCAATTATATCTCAATAAAAGAAGAAAATCTTTGAAATTTAAAAATACATAGAAATTAAACAATTCACACTTTCAAAAGAAGTGAATCAATCATACCAGAAATTAGAAAATACTTTTGAGCTTAATGAATAGAAAATCAAAACATACCAAAATTTATGAGGTGCAGCTAACGCAGTGCTTAGAATAAAATTTAAAACTAAACACCTATACTAGAAAAGAAGACATCTCAAATCAACAACCTAACCATGTACCTTAAGAAATTAGAAAAAGAAGCACAAACTATGTCCAAAACAAAGAGAAGAAATAAAAAATAAGATTACAGTGAAACTAAATGAAATAGAATATAGAAAACCTACGGAGAATATTGATGAAACCAAAAGTTGGTTCCTTGAAAAGATCAACAAAATTTACAAGTATCTAGGTAGACTGAACAAAAAAAGAAAAGAAAGAAAGAAAGAAAACACTTAAATTACTAAAATGAGGAATGAAAGACAGGTCATCACTAACAGTATTACAGAAATTTTAAACAGTATAATAGAATACTATGAACAAACGTATGGCAACAAATTAGATAAATAAAATATACAAATTCCTAGAAAAACAGAAGCTACCAAAACAGATTCATAAAAAAAAAAAAATAGAAAATCTCAACAGACTTATAACAAGGAAAAATCTGAATTTCTAACTGGAAAACTTCACAGATACACACACACATACACACACACACACACACACACACACACACACACACACCACCAATGAATGACCAGATGGATTCACTGGTGAATTTTATCAAACATTTAAACAAGAATTAATACCAATCCTTCAAAACCTCTTCCGGAAAACAAAGGAAGAGACAACACTTTTCACCTCATTCTACAAGGCTATTATTAGCCTCATTCCAAAGCCAGACAAAGACAACATAAGAAAATAGCAAGTTATTTTCCCTTCTGAATACAAACATAGATATCCTCAATAAAATCCTAGCAAACTGAAACCAGTAACATATAAATGGGATCATAAATCAGAATCAAGTGAGATTTATCCCAGGAATGCAAAGTTGGTTTAAAATCTAAAAATCAATTTATGTAATACATTATATTAATAAAGGATACAAATTACATGATATAAGTGCAGGAAAAGCATTTGACAAAATCCAACACACATTCATCATAAAAAGCCTCCCACAAATTAAGAACAGAAGGGAACTTCCTCAACATGAAAAAGGGCATGTCTTAGTCTGTTCAGGCTATAACAAAATATCACAGACTCAGCAGCTTATAAACAACAAACATTTATTTCTCACGGTTCTGGAGGCTGGGAAGTCCAAGATCAGGGTGCTGGCCAACATGGTCAGGCTCTGGTGAAGGCCCTCTTCTGGGTTGCAGACTGCGGACTCCTCACAGTGTCCTCACGTGGTAGAAGGCACCAGGAAGCTCTGTGAGGTCTCTTTTATAAAAAGAGCACTAATCCCGTTCATGAGGGCTCCACCCTCATGACTTAAGCACCCCCCTCAACGGCCCCACCTCCAAACACCATCACATTGGGCATTAGGATTTCAACATATGAATTTTGGGGAGATATTGTACAAACATTCAAACCATAGTAGGGCATCTATAAAAAACCTATAACATCATACTTAATGGTGAAATACTGAATGCTTTCCCTCTGATAGTGGGAACAAAACAAAGATTTCCACTCTCACCAGTTCCATTATACATTGTACATTCTAGCCAGGACAATTAGGCAGGGGGAAAAAATCAAAGGCCTCCAGCTGAAAAGGAAGCAGTAAAGCCATCTTTGTTTGCAGATGACATGATCTTGTATATACAAAATTCCAAGCAATCTACTAAAAATTTCTAGAACAGGACAAACAGGGTCACAGTATATAAATCAGGGTCAACATATATAAATAAATGGGATTTCTACACACTAGTAATGAACCATCTAAAACTAAAATTAAGAAAACATTTCCATTCACAACAGCATCAAAAAGAAAATACTTGGGAATAAATTTAACAATAAATGTCCAAGACACACTGAAAGTTACAAAACACTGTTGAAAGAAATTGAATAAGACCTAAATAAATGGAAAGATATATTCATGAATCAGAAGATTTAATTTGTTAAGACAGCAATACTCCCCAAATTGGTCTACAGATTCAACACATCCTCCATCAAAATCGTTGTTGGCTGTTTTGCTCAAAATGACCAACTGATTCTAAAACTCAGTTGAAAATGCAAGGAACCCAGAACAACCAAAACAATCTTGAAAAGGGACTTCCCTGGCAGCCCAGTGGTTAAGACTCCACGCTTCCACTGCAGGCGGCATGAGTTTGATCCCTGGTCGGGGAACTAACATCCTGCATGCCACACAGTGCGGCCAGAAAATTTTTTTTTAAAAATCTTGAAAAATATTATGAAGTTGGAAGACTCACATTTCCCAATTTCAAAACTTACCACCAAGTTGCAATAATACAGTGTACAGCACACAGCGGTACTGACGTAAAAACAGACATATACATCAATGGACTAGAATTCCAAATCCAGAAATAAACACTTACATTAATGTCAACTGATTTTCAACAAAGGTACCAAGAAAAATTCGTACCTCTTCAACAAATGTTGCTGGGACAACTGCATATTCACAAACAAAAATATAAATTTGGATGCCTATCTCATGCCATACCCAAAATTAATTCAAAATGGATAAAATACCTAAATCTAAGAGCTAGAACTATAAAACCCTTAGACGAAAACACAAGAGTAAATCATCATGCCCTCAGATTAGGCAATAGTTCCTTAGATATGACAACAAAAGCACAACAACAAAAGAAAAATAGATAAATGGGATTTGATCGAAGAGAAAAAAACTTTCGTGCTTCAAAGGACACCATCAAGAAAGTGAAAAGCTGAGTGAGAGAAAATATTTCCAAATCATATATCTAATAAGGACCTGTATCCAGAATATATAAAGAACTCTTACAACTCAACAATAAAAAGATAAACACCACAATTTTTAAACAATTTTTAAAAGGATCTAAACAGACATTTCTCCAAAGAAGATGTACAAATGACCAACAGGCATATAAAAAGACACTCAATGTCATTAGGAAATATGTACCAAAACCACAATGAGTTTATCATTTCACACCCACTAGGACAACTATGGAAAGAAGGAAGGAAGGGAAGGAGGGATGGAAAATAAGTATTGATAAGGATATGGAGTCACCGATATGCTTATTTCCTAAGGACAATTCACTTGAAAGGTGAGAATTCAGACTAAACAGCTTACAGAGCGCTCTGACATAAAATCAAGAATTCCAGTTAGGACTTCCCTGGCGGCACAGTGGTTAAGAATCCGCCTGTCAAATGCAGGGGACATGGGTTCGAGCCCTGGTCTGGGAAGATCCCACATGCCGCGGAGCAACTAAGCCCGTGTGCCACAACTACTGCCTGTGCTCTAGAGCCCACGAGCCACAACTACTGAGCCCATGTGCTGCAACTACTGAAGCCTGCGTGCCTAGAGCCTGTGCTCTGCAACGAGAAGCCCACACACCACAACGAAGAGTAGTCCCTGCTCACTGCAACTAGAGAAGCCCGTGCACAGCAGCAAAGACCCAATGCAGCCAAAAATAAAATAAAAAATAAATAAACTTATAAAAAAAAAACTCCAATTAGTCTTCTCATTTGTGCAAACTCCCAATAATTGTAATTTTTAACTTTGTTACTGTCACTTTTTATTCATTCACTATTCTTAAAAAGATAATATCCTTTTGCAAAATAACAACTTTTTAAGCATTTACTGATGTCCAATACTAAAATTTAGCTCCGATTTCCTGCTGGTAATAATTGTAATTTGAATCCCATAGATATTTAATTCCAGCATATCCATTATTCATTAATACTATGACTTTAAGACCAGAGTTGCTAAATGGAGGACAAAAGGTGAATCCAGCATCTTAACGAGTCTATATGTAACTCTTGCTTTATTAGCTAAAGCTTTCAAGATGTTACAAACATACAAAAACAAGGAGTTAAGATGAATTAGAATCACAGAAAGAGCTTAGAAGGAACAGTAGAGGTCACTGAACTCAATCACTGTATTTTAAAAGTTGTGGAAATTTGAGAACCAAAAAGGTTAAATGAATCATTCATGGTCACACTATACATAGTATAAGCCCATCCTATATCACACACATACATGTATCTTACCTTTCTGCTGATGTCTTAGAAGTGACAGGACGCCCACGTACACCTTTTTTACTTTTATGGTCTACAGAGAGGACCTTATTTCTTAGGCTCCTTTTCCACTAAGAAAAAAAAATGGAATTTGGAGTTTCAATAATAAATATAGCAATATGACAATTAAGAGGCACTTAAATTTTCTTTTTATTTAGAAATTCAAGATAAACAGCCAAAGTCATAACAGTTCACAGAGGGGGAAAACTGCAATCTACAAAACACCTGGCATCTTTTGCTAATGAGGATATAAAAGTCCAATAAATTACAGAAAAAAGACATTTATGGACTTCCCTGGCGGTCCAGTGGTTAAGACTCTACATTCCACTGCAAGTAGTGCAGGTTCAATCCCTGGCTGGGGAACTAAGATCCCACATGCCACGCAGCCGAAACATAAATAAATAGATAAAAAAATAAATAAAGGGTCTGGACTTAATTCGTTAAAAAAAGAAAAAGAGGGCTTCCCTAGTGGCGCAGTGGTTGAGAGTCCGCCTGCCAATGCAGGGGACACGGGTTCGTGCCCCGGTCCGGGAAGATCCCACATGCTGCGGAGCGGCTGGGCCCATGAGCCATGGCCGCTGAGCCTGCGCGTCCGGAGCCTGTGCTCCGCAACGGGAAAGGCCACAACAGTGAGAGGCCCGCATACTGCAAAAAAAAAAAAAGAAATGAAATGAAAAAGAAAAAAGACATTTAAAAATGTAAAGGTAATTTTAGTCAGGAAATAGACATTTTAAGACTCAAAAGCTTACATCACTATGAAAAATGGTGAATGTGTTGAAAGGAAATAAAAATAATTACATGCCAAGTTAAACAGAGTCTGTGATTCTGAAGTAACTGCATTTATAAACAATTGGAAGGGATTACAACTGATTCCCTATGAACTGCTGCATGGAAAAAGTTTAGGGAAGAGTCAGATATCTTACTAACAGTGTTTAGATTTAATCCAACTACAAACAAAGTTAAAGTTGATTTAGTTAATATAGAAACAGGACTTCCCTGGTGGCGCAATGGTTAAGAATCCGCCTGCCAATGCAGGGAACACGGGTTCAATCCCTGGTCTGGGAAGATCCCACATGCCACGGAGCAACTAAGCCCATGAGCCACAACTACTGAGCCTGCACTCTAGAGCCTGCGAGCCACAACTACTGAGCCTGCGCACACAACTACTGAAGCCCACACGTCCTAGAGCCTGCACACCCCAACTACTGAGCCCTCATGCTGCAACTACTAAAGTCCATGTAACTAGAACCTGTGCTCCACAACAAAAGAAGCCACCGCAATGAGAAGCCCACACATCACAACAAAGAGTAGCCCCCGCTCATCACAGCTAGAAAAAGCCTGCACGCAGCAGAGACCCAATGCAGCCAAAATTTAAAAATTTTTAAATATATATAAACAGCGTGGGGACTTCCCTGGTGGCGCAGTGGTTAAGAATCCGCCTGCCAATGCAGGGGACACGGGTTCGAGCCCTGGTCCAGGAAGATCCCACATGCCGCAGAGCAACTAAGCCCATGCACCACAACTACGGAGCCTGTGCTGTAGAGCCTGTGAGCCACAAATACTGAAGCCCACGTGCCTAGAGCCTGTGCTCCGCAACAAGAGAAGCCACCGCAATGAGAAGCTCGCACACCTCAATGAAGAGCAGCCCCAGCTCACCGCAACTAGAAAGCCCGCATGCAACAAAGAAGACCCAATGCAACCATAAATAAATAAATAAAATTTATTTATTTATTTTTAAAAAGAGAAACAGTGTGAATCTGGGCAAATAAATTACTTCTCTATGCGTTAGTTTCCTTACGTAATAATGGTTACTATCTCACAAGGATATATGATGATTATATAAGTTTAAAATACTGTCTTCCTTCCTAAATAGACATTTCTCCAAAGAAGACATACAAATGGCCAAAAAGCACCACAACAAAGAGCAGCCCTGCTCGCCGCAACTAGAGAAAGCCCACGTGCAGCAACGAAGTCCCAACGCAACCAAAAAAAAACAAATTATTTTTTTTAAGAAGTCTACAAATAACAAATGCTGGAGAGGGTGTGGAGAAAAGGGAACCCTCTTAACACTATTGGTGGGAATGTAAATTGGTGTGGCCACTATGGATAACACTATGAAGGTTCCTTAAAAAACTAAAAATAGAGTTGCCATATGATTAGCAATCCCTCTCCTGGGCATATATCCAGAGAAAACTGTAATTCAAAAAAATACATGCACTCCAATGTTCACAGCAACACTATTTACAATGGCCAAGACATGGAAGCAACCTAAATGTCTATTGACAGATGAATGGATAAAGAAGGTGTGTGTGTGTATGTGTGTGTGTGTGTGTACATATATATATATATATATATATATATATAGTGGAATATTACTCAGCCATGAAAAAGAATAATGCCATTTGCAGCAACATGGATAGACCCAGAGATTATATTAAGTGAAGTAAGTCAGAAAGAGGAAGACAAATACCATATATCATTTATATGTGGAATCTAAAATATGACACAAATGAACTTACTTATGAAACAGAAACAGACTCAGAGATATAGAAAACAAACTTATGGTTACCAAAGAGGAAAGGGGGTAGAGGAGGGATAAATTAGGAGTTTGGGATTAGCAGAAACAAACTAATACATATAAAATAAACAACAGGGTCCTACTGTATAGCACAGACAACTATATTCAATATCCTGTAATAAACCATAATGGAAAAGAATATGTATACATATGTATAACTGAATCACTTTTCTGTACACCTGAAACTAACACAACAATGTAAATCAACTATAGCTAAAATATACTGTCTTCCTCAAAGAGATATTTGTACACCTATGTTCATAGCAGCATTTTTCACAATAGCTACAAGGTGGAAACAACTCAAGTGTCCCATCAATAATAACACCAATAATAATGAAATGTGTCATATACATACAATGAAATATTACTCAGCCTTAAAAAGTAAGGAAATTCTGACACACGCTACAACACGCTAATACATGGAAACTAACCAGAGAATGAAGGAAAATAAAGCAGAAAAATACATTACAAATGAAAGAACAAGATAAAACCTCAGAAAAAAACACCTTACTGACTGGAAATAAGTGATCTACCTGATAAATAGTTCAAAAAATTAGTCATGAACTTTGACAACTATGAGATAATAAAAAATATTTATATTGGTCTCTGGCCCCAGTTCCTACACAGAGCTCCTAAAACCCTTGTAATTCCCTTGGTGATAGGAACATCTTTTGCTATAATATCTGGTTTTTAACCCCAATCCCTGACACAGGGCTCCTAAAACCCTCACAATTTCCTGGGTGATAGATTTGCCTTTTGTATTAATGAAGCGACTCTGGGTGAGATCGTGGATGGCTCCTGGATAGGGGCTAGTCACCAGAAAGACCAAGCCAATATTACAAGCTTGGAATTCTCATCTTTGCCCCACCATTCTCTAGAGAGGGGAGAGGGACTGGAAACAGAATTAATTATTGGTCTTCCCTATGTGAGCAAATCTCCATTACAATCTCAAAAATATTATATGAGGTTCAAAGAGCTTTGAGGTTGCTAAACACATCCATATACCCAGAAGGTGACACACCCCAACTCCACAGGGACAGAAGCTCCTGCACTCAGGACCCTACCAGACCTTGCCCTATGTATCTATTCATTTGGCTATTCATCTGTATCCTTTATCATGTCCTTAAATAAACTGGTAAATGTAAATAAGTGTTTCTCTGAGTTCTGTGAACTGCTCTAGCATAAATTAATCAAACCTGAGGAGAGAGTCATGGGAATCTCAGATTTATAGCCAGCTGGTCAGAAGCACAGGTGACAACCTGGAATTGTGATTGTCATCTGAAGTGGGGTGGGAGCAGTCTTGGGACTGAGCCCACAACCTGTGAGATCTGAAACCATCTCCAGGTAGATAGTGTCGGAATTGAGATAAATTGTAGGACACCCAGCTCATGTCCCAGAGGATTGCTTGGTGGGGGAAAACCCACAAACATATGGTGTGAGAAGTGTTGTGAAAATGATAGTAGTATGAGAGTAAAGGAGAAACGTGGGAGGAAGATGCGTTTTTCCCAACGCAATGACATTAGGTTAAGTGAAATAAGCCAGTAACAAAAAGACAAATACTCTATGATTCAAGTTATAGGAAGTATCTAGAGTTCACAGAGATAGAAAACAGTAGAATTTTGGTTGCCAGGGTATGGGAGAGGGGGAAATGGAGAGTTATTGTTTAATGGGTAAAGTGTTGTGGTTTTGCAAGATGTAAAGAATTCTGGAGATAAACGGTGGTGATGGTTGCACAACAATGCGAATATACTAAATGCCAGTGAACTGTACCATTAAAAATGGTTAAGATGATAAATTTTATGCTATGTGTGTTTTACCATAATTGGAAATACATTTTAAAAAATTAAAAAAAAAATTTAAGTAATGAAAAACAAAATAAAACACTGTCTTAACCATGATAGCCCTCAATAAACACTGTCATTTTTATTCTCCAGGCATTATTATCTCATTATCACCACAGCCCTACATGGTATAAAACTTATCACTTTATAAGTGGGAAGTGAAGCTCAGAGAATAAACTTCACCAGTTAACCCAAGTCTGCCTGACATAAAAGCCTATGCTCCTTCCAATGCTGTAATTCTAAATTACACAAATTCTCAGAAATCCTTCCTATCAAGATATCAACCTAAACACATTGTCACTCCCATTTCACTACAAAATGTAAATGTATCAATATAACTAGATTAAAAATACATTTTTCCTCCATTTTCAGTATCACTGTCTTAGTTCTGCCTCTTACTTCTGACCTGGACTCTTGCAATGTTCTCCTAATGGGATTCCCTGCAAATGGTCTCTTCTCCCCCCCAGTCCAGCAGCCACTCCGTCAAGAAAGTTAAATCTTTCAAAAATGCAAATCTGATGTCATTCTCTTGTTTAAATTCCTAAGTATTCCCCACTACCTAAGGAAGAAAAAGAAAAAAACTGAGTTCTCTTTCTCACTTCTGCTTCCTATGAATCTTCTTCTATTCCGACAACACTAAACTATATGTAGCTCCCTGAAAGTGCATGCCATTCAGATCCTTTGACATCTTTCTGTACATGTTTCCTCTTACTAGAATGTGCTTTGCCCTCCCCAATTCTCCTTGTCCATTAAGTCCCAGATCAACACCACCTATGAAGCCTTCCTCACTCTCTAGAAAAGTAAATCAGTATCTCTGCTCTAACACTATTTTACATACCTCTATTACTGATAAGAGTTCTCACAATGAATTACATTATTTGTTTACATCAAACTGCAACCAGGACTGGGAATAATTTAGCTCACAAGCTAGACTCTCAGAACTACTGGTTAACTAGTTTTCCACAACTGTTTCACTAATCTCACAGTAAATGCAGCTTTCACATTTTTTGTTACCAATTTTTTTTCTACCCTACTAATAATGTTGTAATTAGGTTTTACCTATATTTGCAAAATGATGAGTACTAGTCTTTGAGTCTCATATTCTGTACAGAAAAGAAACATAATTCCCACCAAAGAGGGGGGAAAAGAATGAGAACTTTTAAACTATTACAAAAAATGAAACAAACACAATGAGACAAAATGAAGATATCTTTAATAGGAGAGGAGGGGAATTGATTAAAATTTTATTAACTCTAAATAACAGTAAGATGTTTCAATGCCCATCTCCAATCCTACCACAGCCAAGGGTAATCTGGAGTGTATCTATAGACATTATCAAAGGAAAACAAAAATTCACTTAGACTTTGATAAATTGTTTCTTATATTTAATATCACACTACAATGTTTTTTCTTTCCAAAGTTGGATTAGAATTGCAGCCTGGATAATAATTTGTATTTTTCAGAGATACAATTTTTCACTTAGTCTATGAACCTATATACATGCTATCGCTGAAAAAAAATCAGATAACAAAGAATTCTCCCACAATCTGATTATGAATGAGAATTTATTCATATACATATTTTGAAAGCTATCTGATCACAAATAGGAAGGCTGAAATAGTATGAATAGTTGTAATTTAAATATGAAAAAACTTATAGAAGAATAAAAGACTTTGCTTAGAGACAAGACCAAATCATTTAGTTACCTGATTTTGAAGCTCTCATTCTAGCAGGGACATCAAAATAAAATACTATGATAATTAAAACCAAATGTTCAATAGGAACTTGACTAAAATTTTTCTTGGACAAATCAACTCTTCACCCATTCTAAGTGGTGCAGTGTTCACAGTCTCAACTGAGTACTTCCTTACATACTAAAAATGAACCAGATCTGCAACCTGAAGAAAATATCAGCTTTGCTTACAACTACTTATCCATGTCACAGCCTACTGTAATAAAGATGGATGATGACTTTCCAACCAATTGAGATTATTGGTCAGGATTTAACTTTTATATCAGAATTTCAATTCTATTGACTCTTCATCTAATTTCCAAATTAGCAACATGTAATGTCAACAGTGAAAACACTTATCAGAAAACATAAGCTGAAATTATTTGGTAACCAACATCTACTGAACAGCTGGATAAATTGGTGAGGTGCAGGGAGAGAGGCTATCTGGGGAATCCTGTATTCTCTTCAACAAGTTTTCCCTGATGGTAACACCTTGCATAACTGCACAGCAATATCATCACCAGGAAAGTGACATTGAAACAATCCATGACCTTATTAAGATTTCACCTGTTTTACATGCACATACTTGTGTGTGTGTGTTTGTATGCGTGCATTTAGTCCTAGGCGATTTTATCACATGTGCTCATCTCTGTGACTACAACCAAACTCAAGATATAGAACAGCTGTGTCGTAAAGATCCTTTCTGCTACCCTTTTATAAACACATCTGCCACCCTCCCCTTCCACTAACCCCCTACCCTACAGTATCAAATCATTTAGTTACCTAATTTTGAAGCTCTCATTCTAGCAGGGATTTCCTAGAGTTTTCATAGACATTCAAATGAACATTTAAGAAGAAAATAAAGTGAATTCTACACAACCTATTCCATTAACTAGAAATAAACAATTCCCAATTCAATCTATAAAGCAAACATTATACTGATACCAAATCAATATAATGACAGTACAAGAAAACTAAAGACCAATATCCCTGATAAGTACAGACAAAAATACTCAACAAAAATCAGCAGATCAAAACCAGCAATATATAAAAAGAACAATACAGCATGACTAATTAGGGCTTATCCTAGGACAGAACGGTGGTTTAATATTTGAAAATCAAATCAATCTACGATTTAAAAAAGAAAAAAGGCCCTACTCTACATTGTATACAATAAACTCACTTAAATATAAAGACACAAACAGATTAAAAGTAAAGGGATGAAGAAAGATACACCATTCTAAGAGATCAAAAGACAGAGTAGCTACATTAATTTCAGACTGAGATTTCAGAGGAAAAAACAGTATCAAATTTGGGGATATAGAGATAAAGAGGAATATTACATAATGATAGAGTGGTCAATTTGCCAAAAGAACATAATAATCCTTAATGTATATATGCCCAACACCAAAATACATAAGGCAAAAACTGATAGAAATATTGATACAAGGACAAATAGACATATCTACAATTATAGTTGAAGACTTCAACATCCCTCTATCAGAAACAGATCCAGCAGGCAGAAAATCAGTAAGGAAATAATTGAACTGAAAAACACCATCAGTCAACTAAATCTAATTAACATTTATAGAATACTTCATCTAAAACAGAAGAATACACATTCTTCTCAAGCACACATGCTTAGAGAGAAATTTATAGCATTGAATGCATGTATTAAAAAAGGAGACAATTCTAAAATCAATAATGCAAACTTCCAGCTTTGGAAATTAAAAAAAGAAGGGCAAATTTATTCCAAAGTAAGCAGAAGAAAAGAAATAAATAAATAAAAGAGCAGAAATCAATGAAATTGAAAAAAAAATTAATGAAATTGAAAACAAGAAATCAACAGAGAAAATCAACCAAATCAAAGGTTGGTTCTTTGAAAAAAATCAGTAAAATGGATAAACCTCTACCCAGGTTAACTAAGAAAAAAAACAGAAGAGACAGATTACTAATATCAAAAACGAAAGAGGGGCAATCAGTACTGGTCCAATGGACATTATATAGAAATAATACAGAAATGCTATGAACAACTCAATGCCCACAAATGTGAAAACTTAGATGAAAATGGACGAATATCTTGAAAGATACAATTGATCAAAACTTATGTAATCTGAATAGGCCCATATCTATTAAAGATATTGAATCAATTGAATCAATATTTAATACCTTCCAAAACAGAAAGGACTAGGCCCAGTTTGGTTCATCAGTGAATTCTACCAAACATTTAAGGAATCAATTATACAAATTCTCTGTAATTTCTTTCACAAAATAGAAGTAGAGGAACACTTCCAAACTCATTCTATGAGGCCAGCCTTTTTCTATTTTTCCTTTTGTTTATTTATTTATTTATTTATTTGGCTGCATCAGGTCTTAGCTGCAGCATGCAGGATCTTTGTTGTTGGCATGTGGAATCCTTGGTTGCAGCGCACAGGTTCTTCGTTACGGCACGCAGGCTTCTCTCTAGTTGTGATGTTCGGGCTCCAGAGTGTGCAGGCTCAGTAGTTGTGGTGCGTAGGCTCTCTAGTTGTGGCACACTGGCTCTAGAGCGCACGGGCTCAGTAGTTGCAGCGCACGGGCTTACTTGCCCCACGGCATACGGGATCTAGTTCCCTGACCAGGGATCAAAACCACGTCCCCTGCACTGGAAGGTAGATTCTTAACCACCAGACCACCAGGGAAGTCCCGAGGCCAGCCTTAATACCAAAACCAGAAAAATACATTACAAAAAAAGAAAACTACACAATATCTCTTATGAACATAGGTGCAAATATTCTCAACAGAATCAAATTCAACAAAGTATAAAAAGAATCATATATCATAAACAAGTGAGACTTATTTCAAATAAGCAATGATGGTTAGGCATTTGAAAAATCCATTAATGTCAACAAGCCAAAGAAGAAATATGAAATGGTCATATCAATAGATGTGGAAAAAGCATCTGACAAAACCCAAAAGCCATTTATGATTTTTTTTAACTCTCAGAAAACTAGGAATAGAGGGGAATATTTTTAATTTGATTATCTACAACAAACCTACAGCCAACATCATACTTAATGGCGAGAAACCATATGCTTTGACGCTAAGATTGAGAACAAGCAAGAATGCTCCCTCTCATCACTCCTATTCAACCTCATACAGGAAGTCCTAGATAATGCAATGAGACAAGAAAAGGAAATAAAAGGGATACAGATTGGGAAGGAAAAAATAAAACCTTTATTTGAGATGACATAATTGTCTATGTAGGAAATCCCAGAGATGAATTTGAAAAAAAAGAAAAAAGAAAAAAAGTCCTTGAACTAATAAGCAATTATAGCAACAGTGCAGGACAAGATGAATATACAAAAATTAACTGCTTTCTTACATGAAGGTAAAGAACTATTAAAATTTGAAATTAAAAACACAATACCACTTACATTAGCACTGAAAAACTTAAATACTTATGTACAAATCTTTAAAAATGTGTAAAATCTATATGAAAAGAACTATAAAACTCCAATGAAAGATATCAAAGATCTAAATAAATAGATATTCCATGCACATGAATAGGAAGACTCAATACTGTCAAGGTGTCAGTTCTTCCCAACTTGATCTACAGAATCACAATTCCAATCAGTATCACAGCAAGTTATTTTGTGGATTTCGACAGACTGATTTGAAATTTTAAATAGAAAGATGAAAGACCCAGAATAGCCAATACAATATTAAAGAACAAGCTCAGAGAACTGATACTCCCACCTTAAAGACTTACTATAAAGCTACAGTAACCAAGACAGCATGGTATGGACAAAAAAACAGACAAATAGATCAATAAAACAGAATAGACAGCTGAGAAAAGGATCCACACAATGTAATCAATTAATTTCTAACAAAGGAACAATGGCAATTCAATGGAGAAAGGCTAATCTTCAACAAATGACACTAAAAGAACTGGCCACTCGTGTATGAAGAAATAAACAGAGACACAAATCTTATATCTTTCACAAAAATTAACTGAAAATGGATCACAGATCTAAATGTAAATTGCAAAACTATAAAATTCCTAAAAGATAACATAAGAGATAATCTAGGTGACCTTCAGTTGAACAATTACTCCTTAGATATAATACCTAAAGCACAATCCATGAAGGAAAAATTGAAATTTGGGCTTCATTAAAATTAAAACTGCTCTGTGAAAGATACTGTTAAAAGAATGAAAAGTTAAGATACAGACTAGAAAAAACTCTTTGCAAAACACATATGTGATAAAGGACTGGTACCCAAAATATACAATAACTCTTAAAACTAAAAAACAAGAAAACAAACAATTTTTAAAATGAGGGAATTCCCTGGTGATCCACTGGTTAGGACTCGATGCTTTCACCACTGTGGGCCCGGGTTCAATCCCTTGTTGGGGAACTAAGATCCCACAAGCCATGCAGCACAGCCAAAAAGAAAAAGTGAGCCAAAAATGGGAACACACACTTCACCAAAGAAGATACACAGATGACAAATATGCATATGAAAAGAAGCTCACCAAAACATGTCATCAGGGAATTACAAGGTAAAACAAAGAGATACTACTACATACCTATTAGAGTGGCTAAAACCCAAAACACTGACTACCCCAAATGTTGGCCAGGATGTGGAATAACAGGAAATCTCATTAGTTGCTGGTGGAAATGCAAAATGGTACAACCATTTTGGAAGACGCTTTGGCAATTTCTAACAAAACTAAACATACTCTTAACAAACAATCTAGCAACTGCACTCCTTAGTATTTACCCAAATAAGCTGGAAACTTCTGTCCACACAAAAATCTGCACATTAATGTTTAGTGCAGCTTTATTCATAATTGCGAAAACTTTAAAGTAACCAAGATGTCTTTCAATAGATGATAAAGAAAATGTGGTACACCCACATAATGGAGTATCATTCAGCAATAAAAACAAATGACATTGGGGGAGTCTGTGAATGTGTAGGGGCAGGGGATATATGGGACCTGTCTGTATTTTCTGCTCAATTTTGTTGTGAACCTAAAGTTACTCTAAAAAATAGTCTTTCTAAAAAAAAAAAAATTTTTTTTAAAGAACCGAGCTATCAAGCCACAAAAAGACACTTTGATAAACATAAAAGCATACAGCTAAGTGAAAGAAGCCAATCTGAAAAGGCTGTATGATTCCAAGTATATGACAATATGATTTAAAAATATATATACGGGGACTTCCCTGATGGCACAGTCATTAAGAATCCACCTGCCAATGCAGGGGACACAGGTTCGAGCCCGGGTCCGGGAAGATCCCACGTGCCACAGAGCAACAAAGCCCATGCGCCACAACTACTGAGCCTGTGCTCTACAGCCCACGAGCCACAACTACTGAGCCTGTGAGCCACAACTACTGAAGCCCACGCACCTAGAGCCCATACTCACAAGAGAAGCCACCACAATGAGAAGCCCGCGCACCACAATGAAGAGTAGCCCCCGCTCACCACAGCTAAAAGAAAGCCCGAGCGCAGCAACGAAGACCCAACACAGCCAAAAATAAATAAATTAATAAAATTTTAAAACTATGGAGCTTTTCAGGCAGATGGCGCCAAAGGCGAAGAAAGAAGCTCCTGCACCTCCCAAAGCCCAAGCAAAAGCAAAAGCTTTGAAGGCCAAGAAAGCACTGTTGAAAGCATCCACAGCCACAAAAAAAGAAGATCTGGATGTCACCCATCTTCCAACGGCCCAAAACACTGTAGCTCAAGAGGCAACACAAATATCCTCAGAAGAGCACCCCTAGAAGAAACAAGTTTGACCACTATGCCATCATCAAGTTCTCCCTCACCACCAAGTCAGCCATGAAGAAAATAGAAAACAACAACACACTGGTGTTCATTGTGGATGGCAAGGCCAACAAACACCAAATTAAACAGGCTGTGAAGAAGCTCTGACGTTGACATGGCCTGATGGAAAGAAGAAGGCATATGTTCTACTGGCTCCTGACTATGATGCGTTGGAGTAGCCAACAGAATTGGGATCGTCTAAACTGAGTCCAGCTAGCTAATTCAAAATATAAAAGTTTTCATTGTAAATAAAAAAACTATAGAGATATTAAAAAGATCAGTGGAGCACAAGAAATTTTTTTTTTTTTTTTTTTGTGGTACGCGGGCCTCTCACTGTTGTGGCCTCTCCCATTGCAGAGCACAGGCTCTGGACGCGCAGGCTCAGCAGCCATGGCTCACGGGTCCAGCCACTCCGCGGCATGTGGGATCTTCCCGGACTGGGGCACGAACCCGTGTCCCCTGCATCAGCAGGCGGACTCTCAACCGCTGCGCCACCAGGGAAGCCCAAGAAATTTTTAGAACAGTGCAATTATTCTGAATTACACTGTAATAGTGGATACATGTCATCACACATTTCTCAAAACACATAGAATATACTATACAAAAAGTGAACCCTAATATAAACTACGGACTTCAGTTAATAATATAACAGAGGTGTTCCAGTTCACAATGATAATGTAGGTAGTGTCCTGAATTCACTTCCTCCCATCGACACACCAAATCTACAGCTACATACAGAACTCCCTCTGAAAGAAATCCAGAAACTAGCTGAGCAACTCTTATCACACAAATGAGAAAAAACCCACATCAAAACTGGTAGGAGGGGGCTTCCCTGGTTGTGCAGTGGTTGAGAGTCCGCCTGCCGATGCAGGGGACACGGGTTCGTGCCCCGGTCCGGGAAGATCCCACATGCCGCGGAGCGGCTAGGCCCATGAGCCATGGCCGCTGAACCTGCGCGTCTGGAGCCTGTGCTCCGCAACAGGAGAGGCCACGGCAGTGAGAGGCCCGCGTACCGCAAAAGGGGGGAAAAAAAAAACTGGTAGGAGAGGCTGAGACATAATCTCTCCATAAACACCATCCCCAGCAGATCAGAACACAGCCAGAAAGGAACTCACAACTCCCAGCTTTTTCCTAGGGAGCAATGGGTTTGCACCCCACATTTAGCGCCCCAACTTTTAAGATTATCACCAAGGAGATAGGCCCCCAAAACATTTAGCTTTAAAAGGCAACAGAACTTGCATCTAAATATAAGACCCATAAGGCTTTGGCATACTAAGACACAGTTCTTAAAAGGCTCACATGGATTCACCATGGCTAACCCTCCAAGACCCAGAATAGAGGCAGCAGACTAAAATGCACCCAGTCTTTCTATAAAAGAGGCCTATTTGTTTATCTCAAAACCTGCAGTATGAAGGGCAGGCTTCTAATTTAATACGCATCCCAGGTCCAACTGCAACTCTCTCCAGAGACCACGGAGGCAGGTAGGCACCATCTCTGAGCTCTCCCTCTACCTCCAGGTTGCCCTTAACTCCCAAAAAGGAGCTTATGCACAAGACTGGCACACCACTTTTTGCAGCTGCTGCCCAGGGTATACCCCTTAATCACCTGGCTCTGGTGGCCAATGGGGCATATGCTTGTAGGTCCCACAGGACTAAACCTAAGAGCAGAACAGTTTTTAACCAGCTATCCCCCCAGGTTACAGCACAGAGCAAACAAACAGAAACACCTGTCTGCCAGTCTTACTCTGAAAGAGGTATAGCTGTGTACTTTTTCTTTTCAGCTGCGTTGGGTCTTTGTTGCTGCACACGGGCTTTTTTCTCTAGTTGCAGCGAGCAGGGGCTTCTCCTTGTTGCAGTGCATGGGCTTCTCACTGCAGTGGCTTCTCTTTGTTGAGCATGGGCTCAGTAGTTGTGGCTCGCGGGCTCTAGAGTGCAGGCTCAGGAGTTGTGGTGCACAGGCCTAGTTGCTCCACGGCATGTGGGATCCTCCGGGACCAGGGCTCGAACCTGTGTCCCCTGCATTGGCAGGCGGATTCTTAACTACTGTGCCACCAGGGAAGTCCCTAGCTGTGTACTTTAAAAGCTGCTGCCTGGGGGACTGGCTTCCAATCAGCCTGCATCTAGGTGCTAAGATCCTCTCCCTTGGGATACGGACAGGTCTTGTCACACTCAACTACTGGAAGCCACTATAAACAAAGAAGACTGCTTGGACAATCACAGAGGTCTAAGAAACAACCAAGAGTTAGGACAGGATTAAAGGATAAGGTTCAGGTCCTATATAAGATCAGTCTTTCAAGACTGAGAGAGGTGGCTGTTTTATCTAATACATGGAAACTAACCAGAGAATGAAGGAAAATAAAGCAGAAAAATACATTACAAATGAAAGAACAAGATAAAACCTCAGAAAAAAACACCTTACTGACTGGAAATAAGTGATCTACCTGATAAATAGTTTAAAAAATTAGTCATAAAGATGCTCACCAAAGTCAAAAGACCAATGCGTAAACAAAATGAAAATTTCAACAAAAAGAAAGAAAATATAAGTAAGTACCAAACAAATCACAAAACTGAAGAATATTAATGATTGAACTGAAAAATTCAAGAGAGAGATCAACAGTGAACTAGATGACGTGAAAGAAAGGATCAGTGAACTCGAAGACAGGGCAGTAGAATTCATCCAATCAAAGGATCAAAAAAAGAATAAAAAGAGTGAGCATATACTAAGGGACTTATAAGACAACATAAAGGAGAACAATATTCACATAATAGGAGTACCAAAAAGAGAAGGGGGGGTAGAAAACTTATTTAAAGAAACACTGGTTGAGGGCTTCCCTGGTGACACAGTGGTTGAGAGTCCGCCTGCCGATGCAGGGGACATGGGTTCGTGCCCCGGTCTGGGAAGATCTCACATGCCACGGAGCAGCTAGGCCCGTGAGCCATGGTCGCTGAGCCTGCGCATCTGGAGCCTGTGCTCCACAACGGGAGAGGCCCGCATACCGCAAAAAAAAAAAAAAAAGCATCTTGATTAGTTGCTAATAAAACTCTTTAAAAAAAAAAAAAGGAAAAGAAATACTGGTTGAAAATTTCCCTAACCTGCGGAAGGAAACCAACATCCACAGTCAGGAAGCCCAGAAAGTTCCAAATTAGATGCATCTATAGAGAGCCACACCAAGGCACATTATAATTAAATTGTAAAACGTTAAAGACGAGGAGACAATCTAAAAAGCAACAAGAGGGCTTCCCTGGTGGTGCAGTGGTTGAGAGCCCACCTGCCGATGCAGGGGACGCGGGTTCGTGCCCCGGTCCGGGAAGATCCCGCATGCTGCGGAGCGGCTGGGCCCGTGAGCCATGGCCGCTGAGCCTGCGCGTCCCGAGCCTGTGCTCCGCAACGAGAGAGGCCACAACAGTGAGAGGCCCGCATACCATAAAAAAATAAATAAATAAAAATAAATAAATAAATAAAAAGCAACAAGAGAAAAAACAACTTCTTATATACAAGGGAACCCCCATAAGACTATCAGCAGATTTTTCAGCAGAAACTTTACAGGCCAGAAGGGAGTGTCTCAATATATTCAAAGTGCTGAAAGAAAAAAAAACTGCCAACCAAGGACACTCTACCCAGCAAAGTTGTCCTCCAGGACTGAAGGAGAGATAAAGAGCTCCAGACAAGCAAAAGGTAAAGTTCCAGAGAAGCACCACTAGACCTGCCACACATGAAATGTTGAAGGGTTTTCCTTAAGCCAAAAAAGGAACTAATTAGTTACAAGAAAACATATGAAAGTATAAATCAGAGTGGAAATAAGTGACTAGAGAGTGAAGTGATAATAGGAAAGATCAATGAAACTAAGCTGTTTTTTGAAAAGATAACCCAAAAATGGCCTTTAGCTAGGCACAACAAGCAAAAAGGAGAGAGAACTCACAAAACAAAAACATCAAAAATTAGAGGAGATATTACTACTGATCACAGAACTATAAAAGATCATAAGAGACTACTATGAATTATATGCCAACAAATTGGACAACCTATAAGAAATGAATAAATTTCTAGAAACATAACCTACTAAGACTGAATCATGAAGAAAGAGAAAATATGAACAGAACAATTACTAGTAACAAGACTGAATCAGTAATCAAAAACTTCCCAACAAACAGAAGTCCAGGACCAGATGGAGTCCATGGTGAAGCCTATCAAACATTTAGAGAAGAATTATTACTAATCCTTCTCAAACTCTTTCAAAAAACAGAGGAGGAGGAAACACTCCCGAACTCATTTTATGAGGCCATCATTACCCTAATACCAAAACCAGACAAGGACACTACAAGAGAATTACAGGCCAATATCCCTGATGAACACAGATGCAAAAATCCTCAACAAAATATTAGCAAACTAAATTCAACAATACATTAAAAGGTTCACACATCATGAACAAGTCAGATTTATTCCAGGGATTCAAAAATGCTTCAACATCCACAAATCAATCTATGTGATACATCACATTCATCAAATGAATGATGAAATCATATCATCATATCAATAGACACAGAAAAAGCATTTGGCAAAATTCAACATCCATTCACCATAAAAACTCTCAACAAGGCAGGTATAGAGGGAATGTACCTCAATTATGTATGACAGGACACGTATAACAGGCCCACATCTCATGTCATACTCAACAGTAAAAAGCTGAAAGCTTTTCCTCTAAGATCAGGAACAAAACAAAGATGGCCATGCTCACCACTTTTATTCAACAGAGTACTAGAAGTCCTAGCCAGAGCAATTAGGCAAGAAAAAGAAATAAAAAGTATCCAAATTCGAAAAAAAGTAAAACTGTCTCTATTTGCAGATGACAAGATATCATACATAGAAAACCCTAAAGATCACACCAAAAAAACTGTTACAACTAATCAACGAATTCAGTACAGTTGCAAGATACAAAATCAACATACAAAAAAACAATTGCATTTCTACACACTTACAATAAACTACCTGAAAGAGAAATTAAGAAAGCAGTCCCATTTACAACTGCAGTAAAAAGAATAAAATATCTAGGAATAAACAACCCATACACTGAAAACTGTAAGACACTGATGAAAGAAATTGAAGAGATACAAATAAATGGCAACATATGCCATACTCATGGACAGGAAGAATTAATAATGATAAAATGGCCATACTACCCAAAGCAACTTACAGATTCATGCAATCCCTATCAACATTCCAACAGTATTTTTCACAGAAATGGAAAAAAACAATCTTAAAATTTGTTTGGAACCACAAAAGACCCTGAATAGCCAAAGCAATCTTAAGAAGAACAAAGTTGAAGACACCACACGCCCTGATTTCAAACTACATTACAAAGCTATAGTAATCAAAACAGTATGGTACTGCCATAAAAACACATAAATAGATCAACTGAACAGACTAGAGAGCCCAGAAATAAATCTACACATATATAGTCAATTAATTTATGATAAATAACACTAGAATATACAGTTGGGAAAAGAGAGTCTCTTCAATAAATTATGCTGGGAACACTGAACAGCCATATGCAAAAGAATGAAACAGGATGACTATCTTACACCATACACAAAAATCAATTCAAAATGGACTGACTGACTTGAACATAAAACCTGAAACTATAGAACTCCTAAAAGATAACATAAAGGGTAAGTGCCTTGATATCAGTGTCTTAACAATGATTTTTTGGATTTGACACCTAGGCAAAGGCAATAAAAACAAAATAAACAAGTGAGACTACATCAACCTAGAAATGTCTGCACAGCAAAGGAAACCATCAACAATATGAAAAACCAATCTACAGAATTGGAGAAATTATTTCTGAAACATATAACTGACAGGAGGCTAACATCCAAAATATATAAAGAACTCATACAACTCAATAGCAAAAACAAAAGATCTAATTTAAAAATCGACAGATCTGAATAGAAATTTTTCCAAAGAAGACATACATATGGCCAACAGGTACATGAAAAGGGGCTCAACATCACTAAACACCATGGAAATGCAAATCAAAACCACAATGAACTACCTCCTCACACCTGGTAGAATGGCCATTATCAAAAAGACAAGACATAAAAAGAGGATGCAAGGATGAGGAGAGGGACTTCCCTGGTGGTCCAGTGGTTAAGAATCCACCTTCTGGGACTTCCCTGGTGGCGCAGTGGTTAAGAATCCGCCTGCTAATGCAGGGGACATGAATTCAATCACTGGTCCAGGAAGATCCCACATGCCGCGGAGCAAGTAAGCCCGTGCGCCACAACTACTGACTCTGCACTCTAGAGCCCACGAGCCACAACTACTGCAGCCCGGGTGCCTAGAGCCCATGCTCCACAACAATAGAAGCCACCACAATGAGAAACCTGCCCACTGCAACAATGAGTAGCCCCCGCTAGCCACAACTAGAGAAAAAAGCCCACACGCAGCAATGAAGACCCAATGCAGCCATAAATAAATAAATATATAAATTTATAAATTTATTTAAAAAAAAGAATCCACCTTCCAATGCAGGGAATGCAGGTTCAATCCCTGGTCAGGGAGCTAAGACCCTACATGCTGCAGGACAGCTAAGCCTGTGCACCGCAACTAATGAGCACGCATGCTCTGGAACCCGCGTGCCACAAGAGAGCCCACGTGCTACAACTACTGAGCCCGCGTGCTCTAGAGCCCATGCGCCACAACTAGAGAAGCCCATGTGCTGCAACAGAAGATACCGCGTGCCACAACTAAGACCTGACACAGCCAAATAAATAAATATTTAAAAAGAAAAAAAAGGATGAGGAGAAAATGGAACCCTCGTGCACTGCTTGCAGGAATGTAAACTGGTAGAGACATTATGGAAAATACTATGGAGGTTCCTCAAAAAAATTTTTAAAAACCACCATATGATTCAGCAATTCCATTTCCACTTCTGGGTATTTTTCCTTAGAAAACAAAATCACTACCTGAAAAAAAAATTATCGACAACTCCATGTTCACTGCAATATTATTTACAATAGCCAGGATGTGTAAACAATCTAAGTGTCCATCAATGGATGAATGGATAAACAAAATGTGGTATGTGTACATATATATATACACACACATATATACACACACACACACACTTTAATGGAATGTTATTCAACCATAAAAAAAGAAGGAACTCTTGCCATTAGCAATAACATGGGTAGACTGTCAGGGCATCATACTACGTGAAATAAGTCAAACAGAGAAAAACAAATACTGTACGATCTCACTTACATGTGGAATTTTTTTTGAATCTTAATTCATTGATACAGAGAATAGATTTGTGGTTGCCAGAGGCAGGGGTTGAGAGCTGGAGGAAATGAGTGAAGGTGGCCAAAAGGTACAAATTTCCAGTTATAAGTCCTGGGGACATAATGTACAGCATGGCGAATTAGTTAACAAAGCTATACTATACATTTGAAACCTGCTAAGAGAGTAGATCTTCAAAGTCTCATCATAAGAAAAAAAAACTGTAACTATGTATGGTAATGTATGTTAACTAAACTTACTGTGGCAATAATTTCTCAAATTAAATATGTATCAATCATTATGGCTTTCAGAGATGGTGAAGCTGGGGAGCTCCCAGCTGGGAGAAGGACATCAGATCTCACTGTCCTCCCAGTCTTTCAACCCTCCTCCAAAGCCCCTAGATAAAATGGCTCGATCCCCAAAATAAATAAATAAATAAATATCATCATGTTGTACACCTAAAACTAATACAGTGTTACATGTCAATTACATCTCAATATTAAAAAAATGTATCAGTATTTGGCTCACCAACTGTAACAAATGTACCACATTAATGAAAGATGTTAATAATAAGGGAACTGTGTGTGAGCATAGGGAAGGGCAGAATGAATATATGGGTACTGTTTGTACTATCCCTTCAATTTTTTGGTAAACCTGAAACAACTCTAAAAAATAGTCTATTATTTTAAAAAATAAGCAAACTGACAGCACCAAGTATTGGTAAAGTTACAGAGCATCCAGAAGTCCCATACATTGCTGGTGGGAATGTAAAATGGTATTCTGGAAATCAGTTTGGCAGTTAAACATACACTTACATATGATTCAGGAATCCCACTCCTAGATATTTTCCCTAGAGAAATTTAAAAACTTCTGCTCACAAAAAAGACCTGTATACAAATATGTATAGCATCTTTATTCCTAACTGCCAAAAACTGGAAACAACCCATATGTCCTTCAGTGGTTAATGTGGGAATGGTTAAACAAACTATTGATATATACAACATCGATGAATCTCAGTGTCATTATACTACATGAAAAAGCCACTCTCAAAACATTAAAAAATTACATACTCCATGATTGCATTCATGTGACATTCTGGAAAATACAGAACTACAGGTAGAGAAAACAACAATGTTACCATGGGTTAGGGATGGGGATAGGGAGTAACTACAAAGGGGACAGCACCAGGGAATTTTTTGGAGTGATAGAACTGTACGGTATCTTCACTGTGATGATAGTCATATGAGTCTATACAGATCTTGTAACTCATAGGACTGTACACCAAGAAAAAAACGATAAATAAATACAAATACACACACACACACACACACACACACACACACCCCTCTATAACGGTGGTGGCTGCAAAAATGTATACCTTTGTCAAAATTCAGAGAACACTTAAAATGGATTAATTTAATTATATGTAAATTAATTGCCAATAAAATATATTTTTAAAAGGGCAAAAAATTTGAACAGACACTTCACAAAAAAAGAAAACATATAACAGCTAATCAACATATGAAAATATTTTAACACCATTAGTCACCAGGGCAAAGCAAATTAAAACCAATTAAAAACAATCCCAAAAGTCCATCAACAGAAGAATTAGATTAATAAATTGTGTTATACTCATATAACAGAATATTACTTAGCAGTAAAAAGAAACAAACTGGGCTTTCCTGGCGGCACAGTGGTTAAGAATCTTCCTGCCAATGCAGGGGTCATGAGTTCGAGCCTGGTCCGGGCACCACTACTACTGAGCCTGCACTCTAGAGCCCACAAGCCACAACTACTGAGCCCACATGCCACAACTACTGAAGCCCGCGTGCCTAGAGTCTGCAACAAGAGAAGCCACCATGATGAGAAGCCCACGCACCACAACAAAGAGTACCCCCTGCTCACAGCAACTGCTGATAGACAGAAAACAGGAATGAGTTTCAACAACGTTTTACTAAGCAAAAGAAGGCAAACACAAAAGAGTATACACTATACGAGTAGGCAAAACTATCTTACAGATATAGAAATCAGAAAATTGGTTGTCAGGAACAGGGTGGGAATAGGGACAGCGGGCAAAGAGAAGATACAATGGTAAGGGGCATAAGGAAACTTTCAAGGCTCACGACAATGCTCTATTTCACTGAGATATTGGTTGCATATGTTACATTAGTCAAAGCTCATCCAATTACACACCTAAGATCTGTGCAGCCTGCTTTATATAATTGTATCTCAGTTGATATCAAAAATAAACAAGTAAGTTAAAATTCTGCTGAAGATAGCATAATCTGAAGATTATGGAGAGTGGTATTTATCCCTTTTTATTTCATTGAAACCTACAGCGTGTGGGAGAAACAACAAAGCAAGATTTTGGTACTGCCTCAAACCCTACAAACTATGAAGCACACTTAACAAATACCGTTAAGTCTAAAGCAACATGGGAGCAAGGTAAAGCTGACACATTTGCCACTTCAAATCTCAAACAGGATGTAGATTTCCCAAAAGTTAAGTATCACTATCCTAAGGAACACGTGCAACTAGAGTGGGAAACTGGTCATAGGAAAAGAAAATATGTCTCTGAGGAGGCCTTGTTTCACTCAGTGGGTACAGAGAAATAGTAGAAAATAAGCCATTACTTCTCAGGAAAAGGAGACTGCTGAAATGAAAAGGAGTTAAGGAAAGATTATATAACATAGAGTTATGTTATATAACTACATTATATAACATAACATAGTTAAGGCAGATTATATAACATAGAGACTTAATACCTGAAGAGCTCTCTGGGGACTTCCCTGGTGGCACAGTGGTTAACAATCCGACTGCCAATGCAGGGGACATGGGTTCAAGCCTGGTCCGGGAAGGTCCCACATGCCACAGAGCAACTACTAAGTCCGTGTGCAACAACTACTGAGCCTGCGCTCTAGAGCCCACAAACCACAACTACTGAGCCCTCATGCCACAACTATTGAAGCCCACATGCCTAGAGCCTGTGCTCCGCAACAAGAAAAGCCACTGCAGTGAGAAGCACACGCACCACAACGAAGAGTAGCCCCCACTCACCGCAACTGGAGAAAGCCTGTGCGTAGCAACGAAGACCCAACGCAGCCAAAAATAAATAAATAAAATAAATAAATTTATTTCTTAAAAAAGAGCTCTCTGGTGATCCACATCTGCCTCTTGAAGGCCAAATACTAAAGAAAGATTATATGACCCAAGGGTAAAGGAAAAAACACATTTAGTAAGACACCCCTTAAGAAAACAAACCCAACAAAAAGCATCCATCTGCTTCCAAGAGGCTGTGTGTGTGTGTGTATTTAAAATGATATATATATCTTATTTTTACTCCATTCAGTATTCTAAAACATAAAGTAAAATATATAAATGCAGAGATAAAATTTTCTTAAAATAATGTATGTTGGGGACTTCCCTGGTGGTCCAGTGGTTAAGAATCTGCCTTCCAATGCAGGGAAAGCAGGTTCAATCCCTGGTCCAGGAACTAAGATCCCACATGCCATGGGGCAAGTAAGCCTATGCGCTGCAACCACTGAGCCACGTGCCACAACCAGAGAGCCCACGGACCACAACGAAAGATCCCCAAAACTGAGATCCAATGCAACCAAAAATAAATAAATAAATATTTTTTTTAAAAAAAAGCTTAAAAAAATAATGTATTTTTTTCTTCTACTGGCAACAATTTTACTGCCTGATAATATCCAGTAATAGTAAACCTGTAGAAATACGGGAGCTCTCACTGGTGGCAATATAAATTGGTGCAAATCTTCTGTGAGACAATTTTGCAATATTCAATAAAATGTAATATACAAACTTCCTCAGACCCAGTAATCCCACTCAAAAATGGTTCCCTGTTTACAAAAAATGAAGGTCTTGCAATATTGTTTCTTTCAGCAAAACTCTAGAAACCACCAAATTGTCTAATATCAGTGCACTAAGTGAATAAATTATTGTATATAGTATATTTTTGGAGTATTGCAAAGCCAATAAAAAACAAATAAAAGAGATAGATCTAAATATGTTAAAATAGAAGAAAAAATTAACAATATTACTAATATTACTATGTATTTCATGATCCCTCTTAAGCAATGATCAAAAAATAATATAGAGTCATATGGGGGCAATATGCTTTCTTTTCCTTGAAAGGAATGGAAAAAAACTGTCAGCAGTGACTGCATTTAGGAAATAGTCCCATTTGTTATTTCCATTTTTTGTACCTTGTATAAAAAGCAAATGCATTATTTAATTATTAAATTTTTAAATAATGTTAGGGAATTCCTTGGTGGTCTAGTGGTTAGGACTCCGTGCTTTCACTGCTGAGGGCATGGGATCAATCCCTAGTCAGGGAACTAAGATCCTGCAAGCCATGCAGTACGGCCAAAATAAATAAATATATAAATGTTAAAGCAACTAATACTAACAACAAATCTTTCCTCTGAGAACAAGTTATAGTAAATGGTTAATTTTTCTTGTCTGTAACATAAACACATACATTCAAGGTGACTTAAAGTCTGTTATCCTAAAATTCTCCTGTTGTGATCTGAACTGTCTCTGCCAAAATTCATATGTTGACATCCTAACCTTTAACATGACTGTATGTGGAGATAGGGCCTTTACATAGGTAATGAAGTTTAAATGAGGTCATAAGGGTGGGACCCTAATCCTATAAGACTAGTGTCCTTATAAGAAGAGGAAGAAACTCCACGGATGTGGGTGCACAGAAAAGAGGCCATATGAGGACAAAGCAAGAAGATAGCCATCTGTAAGCCAAGGAGAGAGGCCTTAGTGAAATGAACCCTGCCAGCACCTTGATTTTGGACTTCCAGCCTCCAGACCTGTGAGAAAATAACTTTGTTGTTTAAGCCATCTGACCTGTGGTCTTTCGTTATGTTAGCCCTAGTAGACTAATATGTATATCCTCAAATGGAGAATTAGAAAATCTTAGAAAAATTCTATTTTTAAAACCTTGACCATGAGTTGTGCCAGTCAAGAAAAAACAAAAAAACTTATAAAGTGATATCTTAAGCTTTATTCATGAGAACTCTATAGTAATACTTAATAGTGATAAAATTACTCCAGATTTATAATCAGGATACGTTTTAAGATATAGTTGTGTCGGGCTGGGATGAATTGAGAGATTGAGATTGACATCTGGGTCAATCTATTTCATACGCCACTGCGTATGAAATAGATAACTAGTGAGGACATGCTGTATAGCACAGGGAACTCTACTCGGTGCTCTGTGGTGACCTGGATGGAAGGAAATCCAAAAGGGAGGGGATATGTGTATACATATGGCTGGTTCACTCTGCTGTGCAGCAGGAGCTAGCACAACATTGTAAAGCAACCGCATCCCAATAAAAAATAAATATTTTAAAAATATATATATATACACACACACATATAGTTGTGTCACCCTTTAAGATGTACCCTCTCAAACTTACAAAACAGAGAAAAAGAGCAAAGGATTCTAATAAGCTTAATATTCTCATAAATTTTAAATATAATATATATTACAACAATGAGATTTAAATCCATGAAGGAAACAACCATGCATAATAAGATGTTCTTAGATTTAAATTGAAAAAGACCCTAACCTCAAAGCATCACTTCAACATTTGCCAGAAATAAATTTAAAACCTGCAATTAGAAAACAAAAAAAAGGACATATAAGAAAATTAAAATTCAGCTTTATTAAATTATTTTAAACATACCAAGTAACACCACATACTTAAAAGGAAATAGTTTTTATTTACCCCCTGCAAAGAAAGATCCCAGCGTTCTGAGCTTCTGAGTTTGGACAGTGGTGACTTAACACAAACATCCTCTGGTTTTGCATTTAACATCTTTTTTATCTGAAACCAGAATGAGAAAATAACCAGTTTAACTGAAATATAAATAAGAGCTGAATGAGCTAACAGAACCATTATATTACTTGCATTAATATTTTGGTATTAGTTTTAAAGAGTTTTAATTAAATTCAGTGCTTACTTTATAGGTAGTCGAATATAATTTTATAAAAAGCCTCTCTCATTCAGTAAAAAAGTAGATAAATGAAGTATCACAATAACGGTTTTTTTTTTTAACATCCTTATTGCAGGATATTTGCTTTATATTCTTGTGTTAGCTTCTGCTATAAAACAAAGAAAATCAGCTATACGTATACATATATCCCCATATCCCCTCCCTCTTGTGTCTCCCTCCCACACTCCCTATCCCACGCCTCTAGGTGGTCACAAAGCACCGAGCTGGTCTCCCTGTGCTATGCGGTTGCTTCTGACTAGCTGTCTATTTTACATTTGGTAGTGTATATACGTCAATGCCACTCTCTCACTTCGTCCCAGCTTACGCTTCCCCCTCCCTGTGTCCCCAAATCCATTCTCTACGTCTGTGTCTTTTTTCCTGTCCTGGCCCTAGGTTCTTCAGAACCTTCTTCTTTTAAACTTTCTATATATGTGTGTTAGCATACGGTATTTGTTTTTCTCTTTCTGACATACTTCACTCTCTATGACAGACTCTAGGTCCATCCACCTCACTACAAATAACTCAGTTTTGTTTCTTTTTATGGCCAAGTGTTATTCTATTGTATATATGTGCCACATCTTCTTTATCCATTCATCTGTCGATGGACACTTAGGTTGCTTCCATGTCCTGGCTATTGTAAATAGAGCTATAATGAACATTGTGGTACATGACTCTTTTTGAATTATGGTTTTCTCAGGGTATATGCCCAGTAGCGGAATTGCTGGGTCATATGGTAGTTCTATTTTTAGTTTTTTAAGGAACCTCCATACTGTTCTCCATAGTGGCTGTATCAATTTACATTCCCACCAACATTGCAGGAGGATTCCCTTTTCTCCACACCCTCTCCAGCATTTATTGTTTCTAGATTTTTTGATGATAGCCATTCTGACTGGTGTGAGGTGATACCTCATAGTAGTTTAGATTTGCATTTCTCTAATAATTAGTGATGTTAAGCACGCTTTCATGTGTTTGTTGACCATCTGTACACATTCTAAGGAGAAATGTGTATTTAGCTCTTCTGCCCATTTTTGGATTGCATTGTTTGTTTTTTTGATATTGAGCTGCATGGGCTGCTTGTATATTTTGAAGATTAATCCTTTGTCAGTTGCTACGTTTGCAAATATTTTCTTCCATTATGAGGGTTGTCTTTTCGTCTTATGGTTTCCTTTGCTGTGCAAAAGCTTTTAAGTTTCATTAGATCCCATTTGTTTATTTTTGTTTTTATTCCCATTACACTAGGCAGTGGGTCAAAAAGGATCTTGCTGTGATTTACGTCATAGAGTGTTCTGTTTTCCTCTAAGAGTTTTAAAGTGTCTGGCCTTACATTTAGGTCTTTAATCAATTTTTGGTTTATTTTTGTGTATGGTGTTAGGGAGTGTTCTAATTTCATTCTTTTATATGTAGCTGTCCAGTTTTCCCAGCACCACTTATTGAAGAGGTTGTCTTTTCTCCACTGTATATTCTTGACTCCTTTATCAAAGATAAGGTGACCATATGTGTGTGGATTTATCTCTGGGCTTTCTATCCTGTTCCACTGATTTATATTTCTGTTTTTCTGCCAGTACCATACTGTCTTAATTACTGTAGCTCTGTAGTATACTCTGAAGGCAGGGAGCCTGATTCCTCCAGCTCCATTTTTCTTTCTCAAGATTCCTTTGGCTATTAGGAGTCTTTTGTGTTTTAATAGAAATTGTGAAATTTTTTGCTCTAGTTCTGTGAAAAATGCCAGTGGTAGTTTGATAGGGATTGCACTGAATCTGTAAATTGCTTTGGGTAGTATAGTCATTTTCACAATGTTGATTAGTCCAATCCAAGAACATGACATCTCTCCATCTGTTCACATCGTCTTTAATTTCTTTCATCAGTGTCTTATAGTATTCTGCATACAGATCTTTTTTCTCCTTAGGTAGGTATATTCTTAGGTATTTTATTCTTTTTGTTGCAATGGTAAATGGGAGTGTTTCCTTAATTTCTCTTTCAGATTTTTCATCATTAGTGTAAAGGAATGCAAGAGATTTCTGTGCATTAATTTTGTATCCTGCTACATTACCAAACTCACTGATCAGCTCTAGTAGTTTTCTGGTAGCATATTTAGGACTCTCTATGTACAGTATCATTTCATTTGCAAACAGTGACAGTTTTATTCTTTTCTGATTTGGATTCCTTTTATTTCTTTTTCTTTTCTGACTGCTGTGGCTGAAACTTCCAAAACTATGTTGAATAACAGTGGTGAGAGTGGGCAACCTTGTCTCCTTCCCGATCTTGGTGGAAAGAGTTTCAGTTTTTCACCATTGAAAATGACGTTGGCTGTTGGTTTGTCATATATAGCCTTTATTATGTTGAGGTAGGTTCCCTCTATGTCTACTTTCTGGAGGGTTTTTATCATCAATCAGTGTTGAGTTTTGTGGAAAGCTTTTTCTGCATCTATTGAGCTTATCATAAGGTTTTTAACCTTCAGTTGGTTAATATGGTGTATCACCCTGATGGATTTGCATATATTGAAGAATCCTTGCATTCCTGGGACAAACCCCACTTGATCATGGTGTATGATCCTTTTAATGAGCTGTTGGATTCTGTTTGCTAGTATTTTGTTGAGGATTTTTGCATCTATGTTCATCAGTGATATTGGCCTGTAGTTTGATTTTTTTGTGAAACCTTGTCTGGTTGTGGTATCAAGGTGATGGTGGCCTCATAGAATGAGTTTGGGGGTGTTTCTCCCTCTGCTATATTTTGGAAGAGTTTGAGAAGGATAGGTGTTAGCTCTCCTCTAAATGTTTGATAGAATTCACCTGTGAAGCCACCTGGTGCTGGGCTTTTGTTTGTTGGAAGATTTTTAATCACAGTTTCAATTGCAGTGCTTGTGACTGGTCTGTTCATATTTTCTATTTCTTTCTGGTTCAGTCTCAGAAGGTTGTGATTTTCTAAGAATTTGTCCATTTCTTCCAGGTTGTGCATTTTACTGGCATATGGTTGCTTGTAGTAATCTCTCACGATCCTTTGTATTTCTACAGTGTCAGTTGTTAGTTCTCCTTTTTCATTTCTAATCCTGTTGATTTGAGTCTTCTCCCAGTTTTGCTTGATGAGTCTGGCTAATGGTTTATCAATTTTGTTCATCTTATCAAAGAATCAGCTTTTAGTTTTATTATTCTTTGCTATCATTTCCTTCATTTCTTTTTCAT
The DNA here is from genome assembly GCF_059928025.1 of Delphinapterus leucas. NCBI lineage: Eukaryota > Metazoa > Chordata > Mammalia > Artiodactyla > Monodontidae > Delphinapterus > Delphinapterus leucas. The sequence goes on from NC_143132.1 coordinate 49,074,516, forward strand.
TCATTTTGGATCTTATCTTTACGATTTCTTTACTTCTGCTAACTTTGGGGTTTTTTTGTTCTTCTTTCTCCAATTGCTTTAGGTGTAAGGTTAGCTTGTTTATTTGAGATGTTTCTTGTTTCTTGAGGTAGGATTGTATTGCTATAAACTTCGCTCTTAGAACTGCTTTTTCTGCATCCCATAGGTTTTGGGTGGTCGTGTTTTCGTCGTCATTTGTTTCTAGGTATTTTCTGATTTCCTCTTCGATTTCTTCAGTGATCTCTTGGTTACTTAGTAGTGTATTGTTTAGCTTCGATGAGTTTGTATTTTTTACAGATTTTTTCCTGTAATTGATATCTAGTCTCATAGCATTGTGGTTGAAAAAGATACTTAACATGATTTCAATTTTCTTAAACTTAACAAGGCTTGATTTGTGACCCAAGATGTGATCTATCCTGGAGAATGTTCCATGAGCACTTGAGAAGAAAGTGTACTCTGTTGTTTTGGGATGGAATGTCCTATAAGTATCAATTAAGTCCATCTTGTTTAATGTATCATTTAAACCTTGTGTTTCCTTATTTATTTTCATTTTGGGTAATCTGGCCATTAGTGAAAGTGGGGTGTTAAAGTCCCCTACTATGATTGTGTTACTGTCGATTTCCCCTTTTATGGCTGTTAGCATTTGCCTTATGTATTGAGGTGCACCTATGTTGGGTGCATAAATATTTACAGTTATTATATCTTCTTCTTGGATTGATACCTTGATCATTAAGTAGTGTCCTTCTTTGTCTCATGTAATAGTCCTTATTTTAAAGTCTATTTTGTCTGATATGAGAATTGCTACTCCAGCTTTCTTTTGATTTCCATTTGCATGGAATATCTTTTTCCATCCCCTCACTTTCAGTCTGTATGTGTCCCTAGGTCTGAAGTGGGTCTCTTGTAGAAAACATACATGCAGTTCTTGTTTTTGTATCCATTCAGCCATCTATGTCTTTTGGTTGGAGCATTTAGTCCATTTACACTTAAGGTAGTTATCGATATTTATGTTCCTTTTACCACTTTCTTAATTGTTTTGGGTTTGTTTTTGTAGGTCTTTTCCTTCTCTTGTGTTTCTGCCTAGAGAAGTTCCTTTAGCATTTGTTGTAAAGCTGGCTTGGTGTTGCTGAATTCTCTTAGCTTTTGCTTGTCTGGAAAGGTTTTAATTTCTCCACCAAATCTGAATGAGATCCTTGCTGGGTAGAGTAATCTTGGTTGTAGGTTTTTCCCTTTCATTACTTTAAATATGTCCTGCCACACCCTTCTGGCTTGCAGAGTTTCTGCTGAAAGATCAGCTGTTAACCTTATGGGGATTCCCTTGTATATTATTTGTTGTTTTTCCCTTGCTGCTTTTAATATCTTTTCTTCATATTTAATTTTTGATAGTTTGATTAATATGTGTCTTGGCGTGTTTCTCCTTGGATTTATCCTGTATGGCAATCTCTGCGCTTCCTGGAGTTGATTGACTATTTGCTTTCCCATATTAGGGAAGTTTTCAACTATAATCTCTTAAAATATTTTCTCAGTCTCCTTCTTTTTCTCTTCTTCTTCTGGGACCCCTATAATTCGAACGTTGGTGCGTTTAATGTTGTCCCAGAGGTCTCTGAGACTGTCAATTCTTTTCATTCTTTTTTCTTTATTCTGCTCTGCAGTAGTTATTTCCACTATTTTATCTTCCAGGTCACTTATCCGTTCTTCTGCCTCAGTTATTCTGCTATCGATTCCTTCTAGAGAATTTTTAATTTCATTTATTATGCTGTTCATCATTGTTTGTTTGCTCTTTAGGTTTTCTGGGTCCTTCTTAAACGTTTCTCGTATTTCCTCCATTCTATTTCCAAGATTTTTAATCATCTCTACTATCATTACCCTGAATTCTTTTTCAGGTAGACTGCCTATTTCCTCTTCATTGATTTGGTCTGGTGCGTTTTTACCTTGCTCCTTCATCTGCTGTGTGTTTGTCTGTCTTCTCATTTTGCTTAACTTACTGTGTTTGGGGTCTCCTTTTCACAGGTGGCAAGTTCGTAGTTCCCATTGTTTTTGGTGTCTGCCCCAGTAGTTAAGGTTGGTTCAGTGGTTTTTGTAGGTTTCCTGGTGGAGCGGACTGGTGCCTGTGTTCTGGTGGATTACGCTGCAACTCATCTTTCTGGTGGACAGGACCGCATCCAGTGGTGTGTTTTGGGGTGTCTGTGAACTTACTATGATTTTAGGCAGCCTCCCTGCTAATGGGTGGGGCTGTGTTCCTGTCTTGCTAGTTGTTTGGCACAGGGTGTCCAGCACTGTAGCTTGCTGGTCATTGAGTGGAGCTGGCTCGTAGCACTGAGATGGAGATCTCTGGGAGAGCTTTCACCATTTGATATTACGTGGGGCCGGGAGGTCTCTGGTGGACCAATATCCTGAACTCGGCTCTCCCACCTCAGAGGCTCAGGCCTGACACCCGGCTGGAGCACCAAGACCCTGTCAGCCACGCAGCTCAGAAGAAAAGGGAGAGATAGGAAGGGAGAGAGGGAGGGAGGGAGGAAGGGAGGGAGACAGGGATAAAGGGAAGGAAGGAAGGAAGGGAGGGAGGGAGGGAAGGAGGGAGGAAGGAGGAGAAAAATATAAAATAATTAAAATAAAAATTTTTTTAAATATTAAAAAGAAAAAAAAAAGGAAAGGAAGAAGAGAGTAACCAAACCAAAAACAAATCCACCAATGATAACAAGCATGAAAAACTACACCCAAAAGCAAAACTATACAGGCAAAATCACAGAAAGCATATGCATACACACTCACAAAAAGAGAAAAAGGAGAAAAATATATATATACATATAAAAGGAAGAGAGCAACCAAATCAATGAACAAATCTACCCATGATAATAAGCTCTAAATTCTAAACTAAGATAAACAAAAATCCAGAAACAAATTAGATGCAGAAAGCAAACCCCAAGTCTATAGTTGCTCCCAAAGTCCATCGCCTCAGTTTTGGGATGATTCGTTGTCTATTCAGGTATTCCAGAGATGCAGGGTACATCAAGTTGATTGTGGAGATTTAATCTGCTGCTCCTGCCCAGAGGACCCCTATCCTTTTGTCTCTGTTTTTCCTTTTTTCTTTTGCCCTACCCAGGTATGTGGGGAGTTTCTTGCCTTTTGGGAAGTCTGAGGTCTTCTGCCAGCGTTCAGTAGGTGTTCTGTAACAGTTGTTCCACATGTAGATGTATTTTTGATGTATCTGTGGGGAAGAAGGTGATCTCCACGTCTTACTCCTCTGCCATCTTGAAGGTTCCCCCCATAATAACTTCTTAACTATTCTTACTTGCAGTTTTTTTTCCCTTTTAATCTTTCAAACGCTATCGCCAGAGGTCTCTAACACACAAATCTAATTATGGCTACAATCTTAAAATACAACAATAGCACCCATTACTTATATATAAAACTCTTAACAATCTGGGCTCTTTGACATCATCCAAATATCACAAACTCTACACCCCAACCCCACTGAGTTTGCTCAACCTTCTTCAAGCATACATCTCTACACCTCTGTACGTACTGCTCCTCCAACCTAGAATGCTCTTCCCTCTATTTATCCCCTATTAAATACCTCAGATTCTGCACAAAATTATTCTCTTATCCACACAGTCAACACTCCCACACCAAGGCGTTCCTTTCTCTGGGTGTTAGTACTTGGTAATTTGTATTAACACATATCATACTATTTTATAATTAGTTGTCTACATGTCTGTCTTCTTCTCCAGACTGTGGAGGTCCTTAAAGACAGCACCCTTAGTCACCTTTACATCTCCAAAGTGTATGGCTCATGATACTGAATAAACAAATGAATGGATGGATATAGTGTAGCCACAAGTTTGAAATCATTTGTTTAGAACTTAAAATAATTTAACTTTCACATTATAAATGATTGTTAAGCATCAAGTTCAGCTTATTACATAACATATAATAAGCACTGTATCAACTACAACCAGTGACAACAATAAAATGATTTCAATGAGAGTAAACATAAGTTAGGAGGATAAAATAAGTGTGAAGAAAGGGTATCTGAACACTTTTATTTCATTAGTACCCTGGAGTTAATCCTCTTGGGCATCAGTAACATCTTAATTATTTACATTTAATTTATATTAAAGGTACCTCTTTATAATTCTTCATCTGCCAAAACATTATCTCTAAATCAGTCATTTCCTTTGTATTCTTAATCAGGGAATAACAGTTGTTTTTTCAGGGAGTAAGACAAGGGCTTCAGACTGTTCACACCCATGGATCCTTTGTGAGTAGGTATTTAGCCTACATTAGATACTGTGGCATATTGTGTTTTCCAATCATGGCCATATCAATATTCTACAACCCACATGCTCTTCTTACAATGTGATACTGACCAGTTCTCCAACATCAGGTGCAGTCTATGTTCCTTCCCCTTGAATCTGGGCAGGCCTGTGACTTCCAAGGCTAGATCATAAAAAGCATTATGTATAGCTACACTGCTTCAGCCTACCTTTCATGTAGCAATATTTGTGTGTTTTCCCTTCCTTCCTCCCTCTTTTTTTCCGTCTCTCTCTGTCTCTCAGTATACATGCCTTGGGAGCCGTAAGCCACAGGTTAAAAAAAATCTTGGATACCCTGAAGCTGCTGTGCTGCAAAGATTTCATGAGAAGGCTAAAAAGAACAGATATATAACAAGATATATGAGGCTTCCAAACACAGGTATCAAGGTAAGTGAGTGAGTGATCCTTTAAGATGATTCCAGGCCTCAGCCCCCAAGCAAACCTAGCTAACTCCAAATGAAACCAAGAAAAGCTATCTCTGAACCCTGGCCAGACAGCAGATTCATGAGCCAAATAAGTTTAAACCACTAAGTTTGGGGATAATCTGTTACACAGCCCTAGTAATAACCTAAAAAGATAACAAGTTCAAACTTGAAGGAGAGCAGCTGATATTTTTTAAAGAGTTGGGTATAGGTGTTGAGTATTTTGTAAAAATAAAAGACTTCTGATGTCTTCTGTGGAAGATTTTATATTCTTTTTTCACAGTAATTAGTTTTTATTATTTTACCTATGAGTGGATTAGACTCAATATTAATAAATTATTTACCCTAATAAATATTCATGTATACTTCCGTTAGGATGGACACAAAATATAATTTACCCTATCTTCAAAAAAAGGAGCTCTCTACTTCCCCTAAAAGCATAAACATATGAAATGTGGAAATTTATTAAAACTCTAAACAAGCATCAAAAGGTTTGAAAATCAAAGTACAGTAGACCCTTGAACAATTCAGGAGTTGGGGCACCGGCCCCTGCACAACTGAAAATTTGAGTAACTTTATAATCAGCCTTATGTATCCACAGTTCCACATCCTCAGGTTCAACCAACCACAGATCGTGTAGTACTATAGTGTTTATTTTTAAAACTTCTGTGTATAAGTGGACTGAAGCAGTTCAAATACATTGTGTTCGAGGACCAACTGTATATACATACAAACATTTATGAACAGGGACATAGACTATATATTATCTATAGTATAGAAAAAATAGAAACAATGATAATAAAAGAACACAAATAAAATTACTATAAAGACAAATAATGAGATACTGTACAGTAGTTATTAAAAAACATGTTCCAGAACAAATAAGAAATTATTTCCAATATAATAAAGAAAATCATATCTACAGAATGATCTCTTATAAGGCAAAAAAAAAAATCCATATATGGAAAACAAATGTGAAAGGATATGCACAAAAACGTTTACCAGTGACTAGCTCTGAATGCTAATATAAGGAGTGATTTTTATTTTCATTTTTGTGTTTTCCTACAGTTTCCACATGTTTTATTTTTTAATAGGAATATCACGCAACTATTAAAAGCAAGAAAAAATAAATAAACATTTAAAGCTCCAGAAAAACCTCTGCTGCAGCTTCCTGGTCAATAAATTACATATCTAAATCTCTCGGTCTAATATTGTATATGCGTGGCAAGCAGATTTTAGGTACAACTAACTACTCCGTCAAATTTTTCTACACTCACTTTTTCTTAATGATTAAATCATAAAAATAATGTCTGTCTCTTTACAACAATCTGATCTATTCATAGACAAATTTTAATCATGATCTCAACTGTGTACAATCAACAGAGATTCTAAGCCACTAATGATTCTGCAAAGCCTATATTATAATTCCATTACAAGAATCAGAACGGACTCCTAATACTTTCAAATATTTTCAATACTCTCCTAATACTTTAAAGATCAAAATTTAATCTTTTAAGGCAAAAAAGTGTTCTAAACCCCCTTCCCTTCAAGTTATACTTAAATACATTGATAGAACTCTAACAACTTCCCAAAAACAAAGCTCAAGAACATTTATTTTATTTTACTTACTAATGTTCAAATGTAATACTAAACAAGCCTGTCAGCAAATCAATTCACACAGTCACTTTGAGGTTCATTTTATACCTAATTCATTACAGTATGCCCTCAAAAAGAGAATGCTATCAAAAGAAGATAATGGGTAGGGGGGGTGAATATGCTGGATTCTATCGACAAGTTATGCATTGCTAACATATGCTCCTTACAAGCTGAAATGATCTCTGCCGTATTCTTAATACAGAACTTCAGAACCTTAATCACTTATTTCTTCAGATACTACATAGATGTAGAATTATTATTTAGGGAAACTTTGGGGTCTGCTCAAAGATATGGCTATGACTTACCAAGGAAGAATGAAAGTCTTGGTTTTTAGTTTTCAGTATCAACCTCCTCATTTAAAAAGCCAAAGACTATGGATCTCCCCATTAGCAGAATTCAAAGTGTTCACACTCTTACTCTACATCTATCCAGAGATAAAAGCCTTGAGTTAATCTAGTTCCAGCACCTATCAAAAGGCCAGGAATAATTAGTAGATAATGATGTTCCAAAGATTTAGCTACAAGGATAATAACTGCAGTACAATTTATAATTTTTAACTGAAAACAATTCAAAAATACAATGACAGGATAGTGGTTAAATTAACTGTGATACATCCCTACAGTTGAATATAATGTAGTCATTGAAAATGTTTACCACTGCTTCCCTGGTACTTATGCCTAGTATAGTGTCCAATACATGTTAAGTACCCAATAAGTATCTACTGAGCAATGCTTTAAACTTGATTTCAGAAAATGTTTATAATATATAATTAAGTAGAAAAAGTTAATAATAAAATAGTATTTTGTGGTTTTCAACCATTAATATTTAAATATTTATTATAGATAGATATACAGATACGCAGACAAATTAGTAGGATATACACTTCAGTGTTAATTTTAACTGTGTCCAGGTGGTATTCTTTTTGTTCAACTGAATTTTCTAATTTCTTCACAACAATCTAGTATTGATTTAGAAATATTTTTTTTAAATACTTAAAATATATCAGAGTCTTGTCCCTATACCAATCAAAACTTTAATCCTTTCAGTGATTTATTTCCCTAGCTGCCTTGAGAGAAAAAGCAATACTATTAACTGCTAACAAGAATTTAATATGCCAGTATTCTAAAAAAATTCTACATTTTTAAACAGCAGTACCACAACTTTATGTGAGTATTATGGTTGAACAAATAAGAAAATATAATGTAGATACTGAGAGACAGAAAAGTTAAAAATAAGCGAAGAAGGAGACTTCCCTGATGGTCCAGTGGCTAAGACTCCGCAGGGGGCCGGGGGTTTGATCCCTGGTCAGAGAACTAGATCCTGCATGCCGCAACTAAGAGTTCACATGCTGCAACTAAAGATCCCGCGTGGCGCAACAAATATCTCACGTGCCACAACTAAGACCCAGCACAGCCAAATAAATAAATATTAAAAAATAAATAAATAAGGAAAGAGGGCAAGCTAAAATAAGCCCTGTGGTATTGGATTGGAATCAGAAGTAACAGTACTGAACTCATGAGGGTTTCTTTAGATGTATAGATAGGCAGATAGAGAAATAAATACAGATATGTATGTATATGTATGAGTTAGTATACATATATTCTTCTAGTCCTGTTTATTGAGAGCCTAGAAATGATGACACCCCAGCAGCAATGAGCACATCTAGCACCCTGAGCTGGGTTTCTGAATACTATTCTTGAATTTAAAAAAACAGAGCTCCTTGGAAAGTATCTTATAGTACCAGAAAGTAAGGAAGAGCTCAAAAAACAAACAAACAAACATAGGAGCATGTCAAAAGGGCACAAGAGCCATCCTGAAAGAACTTCCAATGCCAAAGCTGGAATACTTTGATCAACAAAACCAGTAATGACAGTAGCAGATTATAACACATAGAATAAAATAAATACCTATAAGTCCATGTTGATATATGTAAATAACTGAATAAATGAGACAAGTGGGACAGCTGTCCCTTCCAGAAGAATTTTAATAAATATAGAGGGAATGAAGAAAATAGAAAGTCACCAATAGAATATCGTATTTTAACTGTTGCAAGCAAGATCCACTGTTAAATGCTAAAACAGTGGGTGAAAGTCTAAGAAGAAACAGTATATTTGCATAGATTCAAAATATCTCTCCCAATACAAACTTCCAATTGTAAGATAAATAAGTACTAGGGATGTAACATACAACACGATAAAGAAATGATCACTGATGTACGTTATAAATAGAAGTTGTTAAAAGAATAAAACCAAAGAGTTCTCATCACAAGGGAAAAAATTTCTTTCTATTTCTTTAATGTTTTATCTATATGAGATGATGGATGTTCACTAAACCTACTGTGGTAATCACTTCATGATGTATGTAAGAAAAATCATTATATTGTACACCTTAAACTTATGGAGTGCTATATGTCAATTATACCTCAATAAAACTGGGAGAAAAAACATAAGATATCTCTCCCAAGATATCTATTTATTAAAGATAAAAAATAACTTTACAATGGAGTAACCACGCAGACACCATCTTAACCAGGTGATCCAAGATTGACATCACCAGTAATAAGACATACCATCATTATGTACCCCTGATAGGACAACTGAGAAGGGCACAACACTTCTGTGGTATTGTTCTCAAAAAGCCACAACCTTAATCTAATCACACATGATTAGAAACATAACACAAACCCAAACTTAAGGATTCAAGAAAATATTGCCTAGTATTCTTTAAAAGTGTCATGGTCATGAAAGAAAAAAGACAAGAACTGTCATAGACTTAAGGAAATCAATGCAATGTGAGATCCTGAATTGGATCCTAAAACAGAAAAATGACATTAGTGAAAAAATTGAAGAAATTCAAATAATGTCTATAGTTTAAAATATACCCATGTTAACTTCTTTATGTTGATAACTGTACTATAGTTATGTAATACATTAACACTGGGGGAAGCTGAGTGAAGGGTAGATGGAAACTGTACTATTTCTGTAAATTTAAAGTTACTTGAAAATTAACAGTTTTAAAAAACATTGCTGTACAACTAAAAATAAGAGAAATGTATTTAGTCAGTACACTCATACTACAAATTCATAATACAAATTATGAATTTCTAATGGTGGAGCTTCAGAGCAAGATGCATAAACCAATGTCCTAAAGCAAAGCATTTCACTTCACTGAAGGTATTAAGCAGAAAAGAAGTAGCAGTCAATACAGAGGTATTTAAAACCAGGTATACATACACACAAATAAACTCAAGTTGGATTAAAGATCTAAATGGGGACTTCCCTGGTGGCCCAGTGGTTGAGAATCTGCCTGCCAATGCAGGGGACATGGGTTCGACCCCTGGTCCGTGAGGTTCCCACATGCCACGGGACAACTAAGCCCGTGTGCCACAGCTCCTGAGCCTGCGCTCTAGAGCCTGCGAGCCACAATTACTGAGCCCGCATGCCACAACTACTGAAGCCCATGTGCCTAGAGCCTGTGCTCCGCAACAAGAGAGGCCACTGCAATGAGAAGCCCATGCACCGCAATGGGAGTGGCCCCCGCTTGCCACAACTAGAGAAAGCCTGCGCACAGCAATGAAGACCCAATGCAGCCAAAAATAAATAAATAAATAAATAAATAAATAAATAAATAAATAAATAAATAGGTTTTTTTGAAAAAAGACCTAAATGTAAGGCCGGATACTATAAAACTCTTAGAGGAAAACATAGGCAGGACACTCTTGACATAAATAGTAGCGATATCTTTTGGATCCACCTCTTAGAGTAATGAAAATAAAAACAAAAACAAACAAATGGGACCTAATTAAACTTAAAACCTTTTGCACAGCAAAGGAAATCATAAACAAAAAGACAACCCTCAAAATGGGAGAAAATATTCGCAAATGAAGAGACCAACAAGGGATTAATCTCCAAAATATACAAACAGCTCAGGCAGCTCAATATCAAAAAAACAAACAACCCAATCAAAAAAAACAAACAGGGACTTCCCTGGCGGTCCAGCGGTTAAGACACCACGCTTCCAATGTAGGGGGCGGGGGTTCAATCTCTGGACAGGGAACTAAGATCCCACATGCCATGTGGTGTGGCCAAAATAATAATAATAATAATATTTTTTTTAATGGGAGGAAGATCTAAATGTACATTTTTCTCATTTTCCAAAGACATACAGATGGCCAAAAAGCACAAGAAAAGATGCTCAACATCACTAATTATTAGAGAAACGAAAATCAAAACTACAATGAGGTATTACCTCACACCAGTCAGAATGGCCATCATCAAAAAATCTACAAACAATAAATGCTGGAGAGGGTGTGGAGAAAAAAAGGGAACCCTCTTGCACTGTTGGTGGGAATGTAAACTGATACAGCCACTATGGAGAACAGTATGGAGGTTCCTTAAAAAACTACAAATAGAACTACCATATGACCCAGCAATCCCGCTACTTGGCATATACCCTGAGAAAACCATAATTCAGAAAGAGTCATGTACCACAATGTTCATTGCAGCTCTATTTACAACAGCCAGGACATGGAAGCAACCTAAGTGTCCATCGACAGAGGAATGGATAAAGAAGATGTGGTACATATATATACAGTGGAATATTACTCAGCCATAAAGAAGAACAAAATAATGCCATTTGCAGCAACAAGGATGGACCTAGAGATTGTCACACTGAGTAAAGTAAGTCAGACAGAGAAAGACAAATATCATATGATATTGCTTATATGTGGCACCTAAAAACTGGTACAAATGAACTTATTTACAAAACAGAAATAGAGTCACAGATGTAGAAAACAAACTTATGGTTACTAGAAGAGAAAGGGGTGGGGGAGGGATAAACTGGGAGACTGGGATTGTCATATACACACTACTACACATAAAATAGATAACTAATAAGTTCCCTGTATAGCACAGGGAACTCTACTCCATACTCTGTAATGACCTATATGGGAAAAGAATCTAAAAAAGAGTGGATATATGTATAACTGATTCATTTGCTGTACACCTAAAAGTAACACAACCTTGTACATCAACTATACTCCAATAAAAATTCTTAAAAATCAAATACATAAATAAATAATAAAACTGGGTATAATAGCAATGTAAATTTCTTTTTTAACTCCCTTATCTACCTCACTTAAGCTAAATCCAGAATTATTTTGGCTGAATGGCACAGCTTGTGGGATCTTAGCTCCCCAACAAGGGATCGAACCCGGGCCCACAGCAGTGAAAGCATGGAGTCCTAACCACTGAACCGCCTGGATTCCCTAAATCCGGATTTTTTTCTTTTTTTTTCTTTTTTTGGCTGTGTTGGGTCTTCATTGCTGCGCATGGGCTTTCTCTAGTTGCGGCGAGTGGGGGCTATTCTTTACTGTGGTGTGTGGGCTTCTCATGGCGGTGGCTTCTCTTGTTGCGGAACACGGGCTCTAGGAGCACGGGCTTCAGTAGTTGTGGCGCCCAGGCTCTAGAGTGTAGGCTCAGTAGCTGTGGCGCACGGGCTTAGTTGCTCTGCGGCATGTGGGATCTTCCGGACCAGGGATAGAACCCATGTCCCCTGCACTGGCAGGTGGATTCTTAACCACTGTGCCACCAGGGAAGTCCCAGAATTTTAAATGAAGAAACCACACCCCACAAATCTGAAGTAAGCCAAGGTAGAAAAAGAGTATCCAAAGCCATGCTCTCTGTGTGGTCTTGTAAGGTACTCTTGATTCCTCTCACAGCCCTCCTTTATGATTTCTTCTTGTCCCTCTTTGTTCCAAAAAATACACCAAATTAAAGTCCTCTGTGTATAATTAGAATGTTTCAGAGAAAAGTCTCTAATAAATTATTATAATGCAAATCAAGGTACTATGGCATTTAAATCACAAAATTCTATAGGAAAAAAAGATTATCTTTCTAAAAACACAGATTAAATTTTTTTAAACACCTCTATGTAGGAACTTCATTTTACTTGTTTTGCTACTCTTGGCTTATATAAAAGAAATAAATAAATGAAAAAAAGTATGTTTAAAAGGACACACATACATATTCCAAACAGTAAATTTCAGCACATGACTTGAATACAACCCTTCAACATCTACAGTATCATAAGTGAATGAATCTCAGGTGCTCTAATATATTCAGTCATCAAAGAAATGAGTTCTGTTCTATATAAATCTAAAATAAGACTCGGAAAGTATACTGGAAAATTTTACAATGATTTAAACAAGGCTGGTCCCAGAAAGGGTTTCCTAGCTAACCCTTGGTTAATTAGGATATACCATTCCCCAAAAAACACTGATTAATTATGGATTTAATTAATTTTATTTTATTAAATTTTAATTAAATTTAATTACTAAATTAAATTTAATTACTAAAACTTTATTAAAAAGACAAATACCAAAATACTTTCAATATTATTAACTCTAAAGATAATGCAAAGGTTAAGAGCAAAACTAATACATACCTTATGTAACTCCAAAGATGAAGGCTTTTTCCTTTTCCCTTCTGTGACAATTTCTACAAAGACATAGTAAAAATTATCATTTAACATTAAATGAGATAACATAACAGAATAAATCTTTTCAGTTATCTTTTGTTTCAAATTAGCTTCTTGTTACATTTACAATTTACAGTGATACATTTTACAGAACCTGAAGGACTAAAGGTCAAAAATAATCAAAGAGTAGCAGATTCTCACAAAATTTCTCAATTAAACAATATACATATGATGACAACTGAAAAAAGAAAGTTGGTTCTAAGAACTCAATAAGAAATTCCTTGGCAAAAATCCTAGTATCCAGTAGGTCTTCGATTTATGTTGGCTGAACCATAAGACCAGATAAATTCTTATAATGGGGGGTGGGGGGGCCACAGGGGAGGAGAACACAAGGTGAGGGCTACATATCTAAGTATTTATGCAACAGAGAACAGCTTAAGTCTTTCTTCACCAACATTTTTCAGGCTTCTACGGGATTTTCTTTTATGATTCTTTCATTCAGTCAGCAAATAATTACTGAATGTCTATCATGTGTCTGGCACTGTGCTAGCCAGTGGGTATAGTGTAGTGAGCAAATTAAACACAGCCTAAGTCTTCCTGGAACTTACAATTCACTGAAATTTCTCACAAATTTCATAATAAAAATGAATGGTAGAGACCCACACAAATGTGATCACCTATTTATGACAAACACACCACTGCAATTCAGTGGAAAAGGGATGATCTTTTCCATGAGTAATGCTGACACAATTTGATAACCAAACAAGGTAAACAAATAAGTAATAAACATCACACTATATCAAAAATTATTTTTAAATTGATCATAGATTTAAATGTCAAAGACAAATAAAGCTTCTAGAATAAAAATGAGGGGAATATCTTCATGACCTTGGGGTTAGCAAGGATCTCTCAAACAAGACTCAAGTAGTACTAATCCATAAAGGAAAGAATTAATAAACTCAACTTCATTAAAATTAAAAACTTCTGTTCACCAAACCTCATCATTGAGTGAGAAGGCAAACCACAGACTGGAAGATTATTTATAATTCATGTATCTATGTACAGCATGGTGACTATAGTTAATAATACTGTATAATACATATATCTGTCAAAGGATTCATAACCAGAACACATAAAGAACTCCTATAAAGCAAAGGCAAGACAACCCAATCTTCAAAATGGGAAAAAGCCTTGAATAGGTACTCCATAAAAAAAGAACGTCCAAATGGCCAATAAACATATGAAAATATGCTCAATTTCATTATTACTAGGGAAGTGTAAACTAAAATGGTAAGAGAATACAATTACACAGCCCTTGGAAAGGGTAAACTTAAAAAGAATGACAATACCAAGTATTGGTAAGAGACTAGAAGTCTCATATATTGCTGGTGGGAGTGTAAACGAATACATCTACTTTGCCAGTCAGTATCTACTAAAGTTAGACACCTGCCTACTCAATGTCCAACAATTACATTTCTAGATATTTAATCAAGAGAAATGAGTGCCTGTGTCCACCAAAAGGCATGTATAAGAATGTTAAGTTATCTTTGTTCTTAATAGTCAAAAACTAAAAACAATCCAAATGTCCATCACAGGAGCATGGATAAACCTTTTCGTACAATAGAAAACTACAAACTTTGCACAGTGGCAGTATCGTAGCCAATGAGGTTTATCTGAGGCGCAATTATTGCTAATTGAAAACTACATAGTAATAAAAAAGAATGAATTACTGCTGTGCACAACACGGATACATCTCACAGACATTACGTTCAGAAGAAAACAGATGCAGAAGAATGTATGATTCTATTTATGTGGAATTCAGGAACAGGTAAAACAAATCTATGTTGATGCTAGTTAGGATAGTGTGAGTACCTGAGCAGGGAAAAACTACTGACTGACTGGGATGGGATACAAGTTATCCTTCTGAGATGCTGGAAATGTTCCGTATCTTGATCTAGGTGATAGTTATACAAGTGTATGTATACAAGTATAAAAAATCATCAAACTAAAGATATTGTACTGTGTCGTATGTAATATCTCAACTTAAAAATTAAAAAACCTTTAAAATAACAGTTATAACGAATGGGCTATAGCTTATCCAGAAATCTATATAGCTGAAATAATTTCTCTCATTTCATGAAAATAGCATGAATTTCACCATATGCATTTCCTCGAGCAATCACTGATGTAAAAATTATTTTAACTTCTATACTTAAGCTTTCGATAGATTTAAATAATTTTCAATAAAGTAGCATTTCTCAGACTACCAAAAATATATAACATTTAGATAAATGGTAAGAAAACCTTTCTTATATAAATTCACTTTCTAGTCAACTTTCAATTTAATAAAATATATGTATTTTTAAAAAAGGAATATCAGTTGCTTAAATCACAGACAGACTCATTGAGTTAAAAATGCTTCTATCCTATTTTGCAGAATGTTTGTACATTTCTTTTAGTGACTACTATTGTGACTTCCCAAAATTTTAGGGGTTCTATAACTGAGTTGCTCCATCTGATACTAGGTTGGTATTAGAGCATTTTAATAAATGATGCATCGCTGCTTGTGACTGTCTGGTATAGCACAGTGCTCTAGAGTAAAAATATTAAAGTCCAACAACCTAAATTTATATCTTGGCTTACTAGCTGTGACTTCTCTGAGACTCAATGTCTCATCTCTAAAAAGGGGACAATATCCAGCTTTTCAATTGCCAAGATTAAAGTGACATAGTCTAGTCTCCCAAAAGAAATAAAAGCAAAACTAAACAAATGAGACCTAATCAAACTTAAAAGCTTTTGCACAGCAAAGGAAACCATCAACAAAATGAAAAGACAACCTACAGAATGGGAGAAAATATTTGCAAACAATGTGACTGACAAGAGCTTAATTTCTAAAATATACAAACAGCTCATACAACTCAATATCAAAAAAGCAAAACAAAATAAAACAAAACAACCCAATCAAAAAATGGGCAGAAGACCTAAGTACACATTTCTCCATAGAAGACATGCAGATGGCCAAAAGGCTCATGAAAAGATGCTCAATGTCGCTAATTATTAGAGAAATGGAGATCAAAACCACAATGAGGTATCACCTCACACCAGTCAGAATAACTATCATGGAAAAGTCTACAAATAATAAATGCTGGAGAGGGTGTGGAGAAAAGGGAATCCTCCTGCACTGTTGGTGGGAATGTAAGTTGGTACCGCCACTATGGAAAACAGTATGTGGGTTCCTTTAAAAACAAAAAATGGGGACTTCCCTGGTGGTCCAGTGGTAAAGAATCCTCCTTCCAATGCAGGGGACATGGGTTCGATCCCCAGTTGGGGCACTAAGATCCCACATGCCACGGGGCCACATCTACTGAGCTCGCATGCCTCAAAGAGAGAGCCCACATGTCACAAACTACAGAGTCCATGCGCTCTGGACCCCACACGCCACAATTACAGAGCCCATATGTCCTGGAACCCGCACACCACAACTAGAGAGAAGAGAAGCCTGAGCACCACAACAAAGACCCCACATGCTGCAACTAAGACCCAACACAGCCAAAATAAATAAATAAAATAAAATAAATATTTTTTAAATAATTAAAAAATAAAAACAAAAACTGGAGGGGCTTCCCTGGTGGCGCAGTGGTTAAGAATCCACCTGCCAATGCAGGGGACACGGGTTCAAGCCCTGGTCCAGGAAGATCCCACATGCTATGGAGCAACTAAGCCCACGCTCCACAGCTACTGAGCCTGCGCTCTAGAGCCCGCGAGCCACAACTACTGAAGCCCGCGTGCCACAACTACTGAAGCCCATGCACCTAGAGCCCGTGCTCTGTAACAAGAGAAGACACTGCAATGAGAAGCCACGCACTGCAACGAAGAGTAACCCCCACTCGCGGCAACTAGAGAAAGCCCGTGTGCAGCAACAAAGACCCAATGCAGCCAAAAATAATAAAATAAATAAATTAAATTAAAAAACAAACAAACAAAAAATAGAGCTACCGTGATTCAGCAATCCCACTCCTGGGCATATATCCAGAAAAGAAGAAAACTCTAATTCAAAAAGATACATGCACCCCAATGTTCATAGCAGCACTATTTATAATAGCCAAGACATGGAAGCAACCTAAGTGTGTATCAACAGATGACTGGATAAAGAAGATGCGGTGTGTGTAGACACACACACACACACACACATATATATACATATAATGCAATATTACTGAGCCATAAAAAAGAATGAAATATTGCCATTTGCAGCAACATGAATGGACCCAGAGAATATCATATTAAGTGAAATGTCATAAAAAGATAAATATACGATATCACTTGTATGCAGAATGTAAAAATTAATACAAATGAATCTAAATACAAAACAGAAACAGACTCACAGACATAGAAAAAAAACTTATGGTTACCAAAGGGGAAAGAGAGTGGGCAGAACAATAAATTACAAGTATGGGATTAACAGATACAGACTACTATACATAAAATAGATAAGCAACAAGGATTTACTGTATAAAACAGGGAACAATATTCAATATCTTGTAATACCTATAATAGAAAATAATCTGAAAAACATATATACAGCTGAATCACTTTGCTGTACACCTGAAACAAACACAATAAATTAACTATATTTCAAAATAAAGGGAGATCGTCTATATTAAAGTATTTAGAGTATATCTGGCAAATACTGCAAAATAAATGATTATTATTATTACAATATTCTATACTAGAATACCCCTCTTTAAGAAACCTTAATGTATTTACATTAGCATACAGAAAAATTGCTCTAATTATTCCCATTATATATATATGTCAAATAATCAGAAAGCATGACTTTTTCTCAAGGAGCTTGTGGAACCATTCATTCATATATTACATAAACATTTATTTTAAACAACAGTAATTACCATTGCCAGGCACTATGCTAAGTACTTTACACAAATTATTTTATTTAATCTTACAAAAGTCTTGTGAGTTCAGTAATGGCATTACCTCCATTTTATAGATGAAGAATTTAGGTTTGAAAAATACAAATAACTTGCCCAAGGTCACCATGTTAATCCATCACTGGTCTGATTCCAGAGGTGGAATTCTTAACCAGAACACTCTAGGCATGCTGGATGCTATGGGGATAGGAAATGAATAAGACAGTCCCTGTCACAGAGTTAACAGTATAAAAGCAGAGATTAAACAATTCAGCAAGCTAGAATATATGATGGAATCTGGTAAACATCACATAAGAGGCGCAAACACCCATGGAAATTCAAAAATAGGAATATTTTTTAAGTTTGAGTTAATTAGGAGATAGTTCTTGAAAAGGCACAATTGAACTGGGCTTTGAAGTAAGTTTTAGATAGTAAGTTTTAGACAGGGAGAAATGGGTGGTAGGACAGTGCAATGCTAAGTGAAGCCAAGAAGTGAGTTATCAATATAGGTATATGTGATGAAGCAGCTCACATTAGCCAGCCTCCTAAATTACTGAAGACTCACATTAGAGTTATACATCTGAGAGGCAGGTTTGAGACAGCACCATTACAGCAAAGTTCCAGTCTGAATCTTTAGAGCTACTCAGTCCTATACATAACCCACTCCCTGTGTTACCATATCCCCCCTCTAATCTACTTTCCAATCCTCTGCCTTCTATCACCAGGCTTGGGAATCACATTCACCACCCTAGATTTCAATCCCTACAGCTTATTACCTTGTTATTGTCTCATCTCTTAAGTAATGCCACTCTACCCTCTCCACTACATTCTTTTTTTTTTAACTTGACCCTTGAGTACATGTCTTTTTAATATTCTCTTTGTTTTTCTTTTTATTGAGGTATAGTTTTCATCTACACTCTTCTCTAGCTCTTCCCCAGCCCACCAAATTCCTTTCCAAAGTCAATACAATTTCCTTAAATTCTGAATCTTCTCCTTGAACATTTCCTCCACCTTAGTTTAACTGAATCCTTTTTATTACATAATTATACATTATACATCTTTTTATTTACTACACTATTTTTTTAAGACTCTCTCAAGAAGATTCTTCTCCCACTTATAAAAACAGGGAAAGGGATTAACAACCTCCTCCCCCTGCCACCACTTCCAATTAATATTCATCCTTATTGCAATAATTCCTCCTTTAAAATTCCCATAACTTGTATGTATTATTACCTCACCCATATTGTAATTGCCATGTACGGACCCAAGACCCTTTCCAACATTCCTAGAATATTCTGATACTTGATTCATAGTTTTCCTCTCATCGTTAAAACCTACCATCATACCGAAGCTCTAAAATTTTCATAAATCAAATCACTCAATACAATGGACTCATTTTAATTTACTCTAGTCCAACAAACTTCTTCATATCACATTCCCATTTCAACAACATGCATTCACAAATAGATTTAATAGGGTTACACTTCGCAAGCTCACAAATGTGTACCTCTCATTCTACAACATACTGTCCTTTAACCCTTCCATTTCCTCACTCGCACTGATCCCATTTTTTACCCCCACATCGTATAATACCCTTTAACCCTAAGTAAAACTAAATTCTTTTATTCCCCCCAAATTCTTGCTCCTAGACTGATTAGCACTGCTAAAGAAAGTCATATAATTGTAGTAACCACAACTGGTACTATCTACAGGCGCACACGTGTTTTAACAAATACTTTTTCAAAATTAGTTAATAGTTCTTTTTTTTTTTTTTTTTTTTGCGGTACGCGGGCCTCTTACCGTTGTGGCCTCTCCCGTTGCGGAGCACAGGCTCCGGATGCGCAGGGTCAGTGGCCATGGCTCATGGGCCCAGCCGCTCCGCGGCATGTGGGATCTTCCCGGACTGGGGCACGCACCCGTGTCCCCTGCATCGGCAGGTGGACTCTCAACCACTGTGCCACCAGGGAAGCCCAATAGCTCTTTTATTCATCCCTAATTGACCTCCTACTCTATTTTGAGCTCCCAATACCACCTGAAAGTCCCTCTTTCTCAAAAGATGATCTTGCCTATTTCACTTAGAAGCCATCATTGCAATATCCTTAACTTCTCAAAATTTATCTATATCTTTATCCATCCTCCCACCTTTACACAAGTCTTATTTAACAAACTGTCCTGAGTCTATCCTCCCCCATTTCTTCTAAGACTTCACCCTATCAATTATCTCCTACCTGATATCGTTCTCTCTCCAGTGAACCCTTTCCCATGCCATACAAACCTGATTTTTATAGCCTTTTTTAAATAATCCTTTCTACTTAATTTCATACTCAAGCTTGTTCCAAAATCTTTAATGCACATCTCATCTTCTATTTCCTCACCATCACTCATTCATTTAGCCTCTTGAAATCTGGCTTTTGTCCCTACTGCTCTACTAAAATCAGTGGTAAAAAAAAAAAGTGACCTACCAATTGCCAAATCCAGCATCCTCATACTGCTTTAACTCTCTGATTTACATGGCATTCACTCTCCCTTGCTTCCCAAACCTATCATACTCCTTCTAATCTAACTGCTCACCAGTGTCTCTTCCTCCTTACTTTGAAATTAAATATATGTGATTCAAGATTTTTCTCACTCCATACTCTTTCTGTGGGTAATCCTATCCATTCCAATGGCTTCAGCTAACATCACTGCAAATAAAGTAGCTTTACCATGATTAATTGTAGATTCTGGTTTTGAACTTCAATTATGGTTCATCAGACACTGCATAATATGCAGCCATCACCTGGACCTACTGAAAAAAGAAAGGTGTATCATCATGGGACACTAGATCCTCAAGCTGAAACTGGGGGAGGAGGGAAGAGTTTCAAAATCAAGCAAGTTTGAAAAACACTGCATGTTCAGATAATCTCTTGGAGAGGCAGAATGTATAGTAGCACAGCAAAAGCTCTGAAAAATCCTGCAGTAAATAAAATTTTCTTATAACTACAGTTGTCCCATTTATTTGTCCATCAAACCTTTTTTCCAAGTAAGGTTCACTAACATCCTATGACAGTAAAAAAGATTTAAATTATATGTTTTGTAATCAGAAAGACCAGATTTTGAATCCTGGCTCTGCTTCTTGTATTGCTAACAGTTGCTTACCCTCCCTAAATTCCAGGTTCCTCATCCGTATATCAGAAATAATAATAACCACCTCAGAAGGTTTTGGAAAGAATTATAACATCTGTAAAATTCTTAGCACGCTGTTTAGTACCTAAGTACTAAAAAAAACTTATCTATCCTTAACTGCAAATGAGAATGAACACAGATCTCCAAGGCTGTTGCCTGAACAGTTGATAACTTGAAATTTACTTCAACTTTCCTGTTTTAATTCAAAAATTCATTTGGAAGTTGTGATCTATGACTCTAATATATCTGTTATACTTTTGTTGTTGTTAAACATTTTTAATGGTCATGCTCCCTTGAATGACCATTAGCACTTTATTATTTCATTCAACTGTCACTAGACCTGTCTCTGGTACCAATAATTTTTTATCTGTGTCCCCATCTAATTCACTGCTTTGATATGCTGGAAACCTGGAAATAAGATATTCATCTTTATTGGGGTAATAAATAACTTAAACACATAGATTCAATATAAGAGGAAAAAAGCCTTCAGAAGCTTCTCATGAGTGAACTTTAGCATACAAACCATGTGATTTCTCCTCTCATGCTTAGAGGTGTTTTATGCTTGATTCTTGATTCATGGCCACATTCCAGAAAAGTAGGGCAATCAGAGTTTTGTGGTTCTTCTACTTACAGAATTTTTCTTTATTAACTCATTTAAAAACAATAACACAATGCATGTTAACATAACTATTTTTTAAATAACTTTAGTTTCAAAACATTGAGAAGAATGGCATTATTTTACTTTTTGCAACTCTCTTTAACATCTGACTTAATAAAAGACAGATGATTTCCTCTATATGCTTCTGCATTCAATTTGTTGTGATACATGTCATGTAGCCTCTGGAAAACTGTCCTGTACACAAGTAGAAGATTAAGAGGGAAAGGCAAACAATGTCTTAAAATTATGAAAAACTGTGTAAGCTCACAGACCCAAAAGGGACTCACGGAACCCAGAGGTTCCCAGACCATACCTTGAGAACCAGTGCCTAAAACAGATACAGCCATGCCAGAAGCCATCCAACTCCTACAGTTGTCAGTTATGTGAGTCCACAAATGCTTGTTTTCTTGTTTTGCTTAAACCACCTGGAATTGGGTTTCTGCTACTTGCAACTAAAAGAGTTTTGGGCAATACACTATGTAACCCTTCATAGTTCTTCCTTGTTCAGGAGAAAGTTTAGGAAAACCTAGTGCAGTCTCACAGAGGAAACTTGAAACTTCATGTCTTGTTTTCTCTCTCGACTGCTATCCGCCTTCCTTATACCTCTAACTTAGAATTCTTCCTGTTATTAATCAAAATTTTACCTTTGGGTACTTATGAAATTCTCACGATGATAAATGTCACTTCCAGTCATTCAAGTTCCAGTTAGCAACCCTCCTAATGAAATGGCAACTGCATGCACATAAATGTCACACAGAATTCAGAATCCCTTTAAGCCAACTGATTGTTCTGTTTCTGAGAATCTATGTGAGAAAATTAAATATACACTATTCAGAAAAGAATCATTCTTAAAAATTAATATTCATCTCTTAAAACCAGATGAATACTGGAGAACAGCTAGTTAATATTAGATCTGAGAATGGTTTTTACTATACATTAACAATTACTTTTCAGAAAGGACAGCTCCAAAAGGGAAGTCAGCAGAAAAAGAAATCCTCTCCAGAGGGATAGCTCACATAAATATCAACGTCTTTTAAGAATTAACAATTTTACTCTCAAATTTTACTTCCCACAACTACTTGCACCAAATTAACTGTAATAAATAGATAAATAAATCTAAGTGTAACCAGGTAAAGAGGATGGGATTTGCTGAAGAACAAGGCTAATATCTTGCCCTTACCCCCAAAACAATGTACTAAGCCAAGGAGAAATGCTTTTATTGAAAAAAGGCTGTGCATGTTAAACTGAGCTATGATTACCCCTAAAGTTCTGTGTGAGGAAGCACACAAATGACACCAGATAAACACTGTGCATAGTCCTTATGTGTCAATTTCACTTGAAGGTTTTAGGGGAGAAAAAAGTATATTAAAACAAACACCAATCTATTGAAGGCATATACATACATACATATGTGTGTATATATGTATATATATAATACATACATATACTTTCAACGGCAAAGAATATCTCTAGAATACACACACACACAAATGGTAATACTGGTTGCTTATGAAGAGGAATTTCAGGTTTTCAGCTACTTCAAGCAATGTCCCAGAGATCCATGTTCACTCTCCTTTGCGGCCAAAAAAGTTTGAGGCACATTGCCACAAGGGCACTCCTAAATAAATGTAGAATTGTCTAAATAGACTGCATAGACTGTCTATGCAACAACAGATGGCACAATAATAAATAAGAAAATTTAATGAAATAATTGATTCACTGAATGTTAGTGTACTAGAGTGTAAGCTTATTAAAGAGCCCTTGTCCCCTCCTCCTCTGGTAAGTCCACAGGACTTAACACAGAAACTGCGGTACCCTTAATGGATGAGATCTTTGACAAAAACTTGCTGACTGGGAGGGGCTCGAACTCGCGTCTTAACACCTTCACTTTTGTGTTTCTAAGATGTAGTACCCAAAACTGAAGACAGTCATTTAAGCCGCAAAACAATTTCAAAAACAAAAACACGGTGAGAATAAAAACAGAACGAAACATGGCTTCAAATCCTTTGTTCGACTTTTGAATCGCTTTTGGAAGAAGGGGGTGTCTAGAAAATAAAAACGTTATTAAGCGGGCCGGCTCAGAAGACCAAGCAAGACACGTTGCTTGCAGCACTTAGACGAGGAATGAAGTGTCAATTAACATGCCCAACCTTTCCTTCTTTGCTGCTTTTACCTGCCAGGAGGTACAGGGGTGAGAAAGAGCCAAAGTCGAGAATCAAGGGAAGAGAGGAAAGTAGGACCAAGGCGCTGAGAAGCTGGAAATGAAACTGGAACACTGGTGGAATTACGAGGAAGGCGTGGCAGGAGAGCGGCAAGCCAACCGGGAAGAGCCGCAGGCCGATGAGACCCAAGGAGGGTGCTCGCGGGAGAAGGACAAAAATGAAAAGGGGTGACGGGGTGAAGAGCGGCCGAGGCTTTGATGACAGCTCGGAGTGGGTCTTCGACTCGCAGGGGCCCGCGAGACCCGGGAACCCTCCATTGTGCGCGCCCCTCCACCCCACTCTATTCCACTCCCCACTCCCCTCACCTCCTCCCCTCCCCCTCGCGCCCGAGCCCGAGCCGGAGCCCGAGCCCTCACAGCTCCGGGCCGCAGCACCCGTCGTCGCCTGTTCCCCCGCTTTGCCTGAGGTAGGAAACAATATGCTCAGCCCTCCTCCGACCCTTTCTCACCGGATGAAGATCGCCGTCGCCCGGCCTTCCCCTTGTCCATCTCCTCCTCCTCCTGCCGGAATCGCAGTCGCTGTCACCTCAAGACCCCTCAGGCTGGGGAAGGGAGGGGGAGGGGAGGGGGGGAAAAAAAAAAAAGCCAGGAAAATGTGAACTGCGCTTGCGCAAGAGCCGTCGCCGGCCCTCAGACCGGAAATTAGCCACCCCTCCCACCTCCACCCGGAAATCACTTCCTGGGAGTAGTTTTCTCTGCGGGTTACCGTCGCAAGTGCTTATTAAATGACGCTGTTTTCATTGTCTCTGCCCCTGTTAGACAGTGAGACTGGGTGCTAGGTTTTAGCCCGAGATCGTCAAGGCTTTGTTGACTTTGAAGATTAAGTTGACTAAAAACTAAACCGGGGAAACTTTAGGAATTCCTCCACTTCACTGAATCCCGCGAGGGGACCCCGGAAATATGAGAACAAAACATTAGTCCTTTTGTGCTACTACTTTCCTCATGGACTCTCCCATATATTTGTCCTCAAGGCGCTTCCTCAGACTAAAGAAAAAAAGATTTTAAGACGACAAAAATCAATAGCCTAGCTGCTGGTTTAGCAGTTGGAGTGGAAATCAATAAGGTCAGCTGTGGAGAAAATGTCAGAGTAATAGAAAGGACCTCTTCAAACTCACCATTTTTAAAGGCCAGGAAAAAAGATAAGCTGCACCTCAATTTTTTAAAACATAAAATGCTGAGATGCTAGAAAGTGGGTGGGTGTAAACGAATTTGTGCCGCTAATTTTTATTACAGTACTTAAAGGAATAACCCTGACCTCGAACTCAACGACTAGTACTTGCAGACTGATTTTTTTTGTCCTTTCATAGGACCCATCAGTTTAGAAAACTGTCCTACTTTATTAGCCATAATGTACATATTTGAATAACTTTTTTTTTACTGTGTAAGCTTTAATCACAATAAGTTTCACAAAATTCAGCAGAGCTCTCCAGAGGCAAAATGATACTGGAATGTTCCAACAGTTTAACATCCGCTCCCCCTCCCCCATTTTACCAAGGCCAGTAAAGGGACTCGTCCAGCTCATTACCAGAGCCCAGGTTTGTGCTTCTTGAGCCTTGCTTCTTACTTACAGTGTGGCCTGTGCAGAGCTAAAAGTAAGCCTCCAGGTGATGATCCTATTGGGCCGGGGGGAGTGTCTTACATGGCAGGAATGGCTGAAAAGCAGAAATACTTCAGGGCTTGATGAGAATGAAATTCACTACAAGGATTTCATTTAGAGGCCCTAGTTTATGTTTAACAAATAAAAACACTGCCTACTGAAAAATATCTGAATTTTAAGTTTCCTCATAAATCAACTCTTTTAATTGAATGATTTAACTCAATCATACTGGCTCAATTCATCAGCCAATATAGGAAACTAACTGCAAAAGATGGAAATAGAGCTAAGAGGTGGAAACATAAAAAAGGAAATTGTAAGTAGGCCTAATCCATTTCAGTCCAAACTTACAGCTTCCTTAAAAGAAGTTTTAAAGTTTAGCAGTAAGAAGTGAACCTGTGAGAAATGAAATTATAAGAAATAATATCATTCAGCTTGCAAATATGTCATTTAAACTTGTCATTGAACCAAATACAGCATTTCTGCTAATAAAGACTTAGTGGGTCAGTTTGTTTCTTTGAATTGGAGCTGGTTTTGAATAACATATGTGAAGATAAATAGCCTTTAAGCTCAAGAATTTTAAATTTGCTTTTTATTTTCAAATTTGCTTTTTAAACCAGTATTTTTATTGTTTTAACAGTCTCTACTACATAGTTGACTGTATTGCAAACAACTATAGGACTAAAAAGTTCAGTTTTTTACTTTTGAGGGAGTCATTTAACAACCTTACTTTTCCTTTTATGAAAGACTAATTACACAGTCTTTTATAGTGTTTTATGATGTTCAGGAGAAAGCTTCCTTATTTTAAAATAAGGAAGAAAGACCAAAAAAAGTGAATGATTCTCTTCTCTTAGTATGTTTGTAAATAAGGTCATTTCTTTTATGTATGTTTAGCTCACACTGTATAGAGCCTTTTAAATTAAGATTATTTGAGATTAGAAATTCATCAGCCCAGTATTTTATAGGAGGAGAGGATGGACTGGTTTGATCTTAATGAGTATGGTTCTTTATTGAGTGTTAAAAGTGCATATAAAGTGTTTAAGTTAGGTATTCATTATATTTTTGTTTTGACTAACTATACTATTAAAAGCGGTGGGTGTGTTTTTTTAATAGTTTCAAGACAGTGGCAGTGTGAAATTGATCAACCCTTTATTTTACCCCTTAATTAACAATTTCTTTGAGGAGAGCTTAACGAAATCTAAAAAAAAAAAGACCCTTCTCTTCACAGGTGAATTAACTTTAAGTATAATCTGAGTATAAACAGGTTTGGTTGGGCACTGGGTACATCCTGACTTCCTAAACTGTTTTAGAAATTAAAATCTGGAATTCCTTACCATGGGCTCCTGGAAAGCCTAGATTTTGCAAAGATATTTGGAGCACTGTGTCATGTTGCTATTAGCCTCATTTTTGTTACTAGTTGAATCTTATCCTTAAAATATTGAGAATTCTTATGTGAAGGATTTTTCTTCTAGATATAAAGGAATTAACACATGATTCATGAAAAATGACTATAGGTTTTTTTGTTTCAAGGATATCTTCCTTTTTAAGACAATGAGCAATTTTAACTGCCCTACAGTGTAATAGCCTATTCCTAGAAGTTATGAAAACCTGCAGTAACTTGAGGTATTTAAGCAAGAGATGGGTAATCTCTTGTCCAGGAGGCTATAGGACAAACCTTTAATAACCTAAGTTTTTTAAACTGTCATTTGGCTCTGGGGCTCAGCCCCAGGTATCCTGTACATACACCACTATCTTCTTTTTCGGTTTTTATGTTAGATTAATATATTTTTTACAGAAAAAAATATATTTGTATTAATTAACTTCATGGCATACCTCTCTAATACGTTTTTTCTGATTTTTTTGGCTGCATAGTCTTTGATTTGCTCTTCATTTTTTTTTAATTGTGGTATAGTTGATTTACAATGTTGTGTTAGTTTCAGGTGTACAGCAGAGTGATTCAGTTATACATACATATACTTTTTTTTTTTAACTCATGCATTCAAACTTATTTTGCTCTTAATGAGTAAGGTACGGGGGCAACAGTGTTGAGCTAAGGACTGAAATTAGTGGGGTTGACTCTCTGGACCTCACAGGAGTGAGGGAGCTCCTGGAAGGCAGGTACTATGTGTGTCCCCAGCATCTGGGACAGGGTCTGGTGTCCCAGACCCAGCTGAAGATTCAAAACACAGTATACACCTATTTTTTTTTCAGATTCTTTTCCCTTATAGTTTATTACAACATACTGAGTATAATTCCCTGGGCTATACAGTAGGTCCTTGTTGGTTATGTTTTATATATAGTAGTATATATGTTAATCCCAAACTCCTAATTTATCCCTCCCCACCAACACTAACTTTAGAGTGTTCTGTCTTAAAATGTGATATTTATTTAGCATTTCTATGCCTTAATACATTTGGTTGATTTTAATAGAAAAATTTCACTTTATGTTACTATTTAGTAAAACTGAAGCTTTAGGTAGTCCTGTCTTCTTTATCTTTTGGTACCCCCTTACCTCTAAATAATCCCAATCAAGAAGCATAGGATCTAGGATTGGGCAAAGTCAGTAAATCCAAAATCTAGCTGTCAGAATTTGTTTCCCAGGAAGGCATATCAAGTTTAAAAAAAAAAAAAAGAACAAAACTCAACTACTAAACTATAGGTCTTAGGGCTGTGTACATAGGAGATAAAACCATAAAGAAATAGAAAGCATTGATTTCTATAAAAGTCTGGAGTGCTTGCTCTTGGAGGGGAGGAAGAGGGCACTTGAAGGCACTTTAGGGAGGGCTCGCAAAGCTAACCTGGGGTAGTTACAAGGGTATCTTTATAATAGTTCACTAAATTAGTTTTCTAAGAAACTTTCCTAGGAGATTCTGTTACATACTCAAATTTGGGCAACCCAAGATTTCTAACATCTGATTTTTTTCTTTCCATCACTAATATCCTATTTTCTGTCTTTGCCTCAGGTGGCTTAAATTAATCTTCTTTAGTCTTTCCTGGGGAGAGGTAGGCAGGGGGAAGAGATTTACTTTGCTCTTCTTTGAATCTTTTACATATAAAATTTCATAAGCTCTATTATTTTCTATAATTTACTAAATGGAATTGTATACAGGCATAATTATTGTTCTGAAAAAAGCCCTCATAATTGCATTTATGTGTTGGGAAAATAAAAATAGTGCTGCTTTTTACCAAAACAGTAATTCTTAAATGATGTTTTCCAGGGGGTTTTTTGTTTTGGTTTAGTTTGGTTTTCTAAATATATAAGTAAATAAAAACATGTTCATTGAAAAAAAGTATCTTTAGATTTTTTTTCATTTTCTTAGTGAAGTATCACTCATTTGTGCTTCTTAATGTCATAGGATATACAACAGGACCTCTTTCTTAAATACACCAAAGGACTGTAATTACTGTAATAGGGTATATTACTGTGTAACCTGGGGTTAGACCCTAACTTCCCAGGTTGTAAAATTATATTTTCATAAAAGTTTACTGATCACTTGTAAAGAATGTAAAATATTGTTAAATATAACCACTTTATGATCCTAGAGAAGTTGTTTGTTAAAACCAAAGTAAGCTAATTAAAATTACTTGCATCTGTGATTCTGTTGCCCCACCCACCCTCTTCTTGTCAAATTCATAGAGACAGAAAGTAGAAAGATTTGCCAGGGGCTGCTGCTAAGGGGAAATGAAAAATTACAGCTTACTGGGTACAGAGTTACAGTTTTTCAAGATGAAAAATGTGCGATGGATGGATGGTATTAATGGTTGCACGCAATGTGGGTGTACTCAGTGCCACTGAACTGCCCATGTAAAAATGGTTAAAACTGTAAATTTTTAATGTATTTTACCACAATTAGTTAAATAATTTAAAATAATTATGTTTTGCTCTAGGCATGGCTATAACCAGCAGTGTCACCACCTAATCCAGATTACTAAAAGGACCTAACTTGAAATTCTCATTAATGATTATATACTCTTTTCCCTTCTTAAAATGACTAGAGTATTCGATATAGAAAACTAAGTGACTAACAAATCCCCTCACCAAATTTTTGGTGAATGAATGAAAAAATACTGTGTATTTTTTTTTTTTTTTTTTTTTGGTACGCAGGCCTCTCACTGTTGTGGCCTCTCCCGTTGCGGAGCACAGGCTCCGGACGCGCAGGCTCAGTGGCCATGGCTCACGGGGCCTAGCCGCTCCGCGGCATGTGGGATCTTCCCGGATCGGGGCACAAACCCGTGTCCCCTGCATCGGCAGGCGGACTCTCAACCACTGCGCCACCAGGGAAGCCCAATACTGTGTATTTTTAAAATCACTGGTAAAAAATGAATCTTCTCTCAGGTTTGTAGAGCTGCCTGAGTTATTTTGGGCATGTCAGTTTACCTTTGAAAGCCTCACTTCTCTATAAAATAAACATATTAGCTAAGAATATCAATAAAATCCCTTGCAGCTCTGACAATCTTATTCTATTTATTTATTTATTTATGGCTGAGTTGGGTCTTTGTTGCTGCACGCGGGCTTTCTCTAGTTGCAGTGAGCGGGGGCTACTCTTCGTTGTAGGTGCATGGGCTTCTCATTGCTGTAGCTTCTCTTGTTGCAGAGCACGGGCTCTAGGCACCGGAGCTTCAGGAATTGTGGCTTGCAGGCCCTTGAGCACAGGCTGAGTAGTTGTGGCGCACGGGCTTAGTTGCTCCGCGGCATGTGGGATCTTCCCAGACCAGGGCTCGAACCTGTGTCCCCTGCATTGGCAGGTGGATTCTTAACCACTGCGCCACCAGGGAACTCCGACAATCTTATTCTTAAAGCTAAGTTATCTTATTCCAAACCACTCTTTAGAAAACTAAGTATATAAAACAGTTTCTCTCCTTTATTTTAATGGACCATCTTGATTTTCAAAAGAGAAAATAAATATATATAGATGTATAGGATAGTCTCTAAGAATAATTCATAAATCAACATTTATTAACTTTAGAATTATAGAAGGAGCCTCTATAATTTTTCAAAAGCTTTGTGTGCATCTTTCTCCTGTGTATACAGCTAGAGGATTTTTTTCTTTACTTTCTTATGCCCTTAGCAAAAATCGTAAAATTCTAACAACAATGTTTAAGTGCCTACTATTCACCAGGCACTATTCCAAGAACTACTCAACAAAACAAAACAAAGTCCTTGTCTCTGCTGTCATGGAACTTTTTTTTTTTTTTAGCCGTGCCGCACAACTTGTGGGATCTTAGTTCCCAGACCAGGGATTGAACCCATGCCCCCTGAAGTGGAAGCACAGAGTCTTAACCACTGGTTTACCAGGGAAGTCCCAAACTTATATTCTAATGGGAGGGAACAGACAGTAAGCAAGTATATGTCAGTTGGTAATAAGTGCAAAAACAAAAAGAAAAGAAAACTGAGTGAACTGATGAGGATGATTATAATTTTTGTGACTTTCTGTTTGAATACAAAAAAAAAATCCCCCCCCAAAAAAAAAGAAAAGGAAGAAGGAGGAAGGGAGGGAAAAATGAAGCATCATAGACAGACAGGGAGTAAGGAAGTATTAGAGGGGATTGCCCTTTCAGATAGAATGCTCAGAGAAAGTTTCTCTGATCAGATAACAGATGGGCAGAAACTTGAAGGAAATGAAGCCCTATAGATATCTAGGGGAAGAGTATCCCAATCTGTGGGCATAGCAAGGGGGATGCCCCTAAATAGGAGTTTGCTTTACAAGTTGGCGGCAAAGAGGCCAGGTGGGGCTAGAGTGAAGTAAGCAAGAGAGTGGTGGGAAATGACACCCGAGAAAGAGCTAAGAGCCAGATGATGTAACTAGATGAGTAAGCAAGTGAGAGAAATGGAGGGAAATGACCTTGGAGAGCTAAGGGTCATGGGGGACCTTGTAGGCCATGGTAAGAACTTAGGCTTTTATTCTGAGTAACAGGGGAGACAATGGAGCATTTTGAACAGGGGTGTGATATCCAATTTAGATGTTTTGAAAAGATCGTTCTAGCTGCTATGTGTTAAACAGACTACCAGGAGATAAGAGTGCAAAGAGATTAGATAGGAGGCTTAATAACGAAGGTTAGTGTTGATAGTGACTTGTACTAGGGCTAGGGCAGTAGAGGTGGAGAGGTAACAAGTGGTTAGATTAGAGATATATTTCAAATAAGGGAGCCTACAGATTTGCTGATTGATCAGATGTGGAGTGTGAAAGAGAGAAAGGAAGGTTGCAGCACAAGCAACTGAAAGAATGGAATTATTTATAAGATGAGAAAGACTAGAGGGAGAGTAGACTGAAGGGAGTGCTTTGGACGTGTTAAGTTTGAAATGGCTATTTGACATCCAAGTAAATATATCAGGTAGACAGCTAGATATGAGAGTTACAAGTTTGAGTATATTAACCAAGCAAAATAAGCTACAATAAATTCTAAAGAATGGTCTACCTTTTCATTCTACAGGATACTCTGCACCTTGCTCCTGTTCACCCCACCTATACCTGTCCTTTATATATCTGTGTGCCATTTGGGTTTTCCAGTTTGCAAACTCCCATTCTTTTCCCCCGAGAATTGTTTCTCAAACAACTAGGTACACAAGCACTTAAAGGTGAAAAAGAGTAACTGAATGCCATATACTATGTGCTATTAGAAAATACTCATTTTATTCTACTCTCTGATTGAAAGAAAAGTTAGCTAACAAGGTTCTTTAGTTCGTTGGTTTAGTTTAGTTTAGTTGGTTTAGGTTTAATTCATTGAGGTTTAAATATTCAGTACCTTTCTCTTTATTTCAGTAGAGAAAAAGGCAGTTTCCAGCACAGCACCTGAATAAACAAAGTATTTTTAGATCTAAGAGATTACTGCTTTTCTGGGCAAACCTCCTCATCCATGCCAAAGTATAAAATAGACCCTCCTTTTTGGAGGGCAATTTGGCAATATCTGGTAAAATGGAAGATGCTGATATGACCTAGAAGTTCCACTTCTAGGTATATTGCCTTAAGAAACTCTTGATATGTGCACAAAAATATAGCTATGTTTGTTATAGCTTTGTTTATAATAGTGGAAAATTGGAGCAACCTAAATATTCTTCAACAGGAAAATGGTTAAACAAACCATGGCATATTCAAGCAATGGAACACTATAAAACTGATAAAATGAATGACCTAGGACTATGTTTATTAATGTGGATAAAAATCACAGTGTTGAGTGAATAAGGAAGGCTGGACAAGAGATATATGTTTTTTTATTTCACACTTCTCAAAAAGGAAGATCATCCTATCTTTACAGAAACTTCCACGTGTGAGACAGTACATAAAATGGTTTTTACCTATATTAGTTAATTTAATTCTCAGAGCAGCTTTGTGAAATAAATGATGTTATCCTATTTTGCATTTATGCATTCAAAAAATATTTATATAATATTTGTCAGACACTGTTCCAAGTACTGCAGATACAGCAGTTAATTAAACAAAGTTCCTGTTCTCATAGAGCTTTTATTCTAGTGAGGGGAGACAGATAATTTTCAAATATACAAACAATTATATATCAGGTGGTAATGTAGGCTATGAAGAAAAATAAGCAGAGTAGCAGGATAGAGGGTAATAAGGATTGCTATTTTAGATAACATAACCTAAGACTCACAAGTAGAAGAAACCGAAACTCATAGAGGTAAAGAAACCTGCTGAAAGTCACTCAACATAAAATTTGGAGCTAGGATTTAAACCTAAATCAATCTAATTCCAGAGGCTCCTATCTGTCATTATACACGCTAGGAAAATATATTAATTACATAATAGCACCTGAGATCAGCAATACTGTAAGGAAAAAAGTTTTTAAAGAACAGAGAGCAGTGTAGATAGGTTGGATGCTTTGAACAACCAAACACCTTCATGAAGTATTAATTGGGAATCAGGGAATAAGATTCAGAAAGTGAGAAAAGAGTTAAGAAATCAAAGCAAGCAAGCACCATGTTGATTTTGCCTTAAGCCTTGATAGCAGCTTGAGTGGCACTGAAAATCATTTTATGGAGTGCTATTTATTGGAAGTAGGTTGTGGTTGCCAGTGTGAGTGTTAAGAAATTAAGGAGTGAGAGTATTCATGAATTTGTTAAGAACATGAATTGGAGTCAGATAGCCTCGGTACCCAACATTTATTTAACAGTTGTTTGGCACAAGCCACTTAACTTTTTTTGTTGTTTTTTGTTTGTTTGTTTGTTTGTTTGCCTCAGAATAGAGTCTATTTGAGATTGTTTTTTTCCAGGACTTAACCTTTCAAAGTCTTTTCTTTTCCCTTTGGGCTATGTTGACAATAACTAAGTTCACTTCTCAGTCACTTTTTTTATTTTCAAATATCAGAATAACCGTATCTTCTATTAGTAGATAAACTGATCATCATCTACACTGCATGGTTCACATTTCACTTCTACTGCCATCCCCTGCCATTTATTTAATAGCAAAAATGTTTGAATGCTTACTGTGGAGATAAAGACCAACCAAATGAGAAAAGCAAAACCTATTCATTCTGAGCTCACTATAGCAAGGGAGTTAGCCACCATCACTTGCATTTTGGCAGTGACTCAAAGGCAGGCAGAGGAGTGGGAAAGCTTTGTAGTGGAAAAAAAAGGGAAGGCTGCTGGTATGTCCTGACTGGACACTGTTGGCATGAGGAAGCTGAATGCAAGATAACTAGAAGGGAGGCATCCTATGTGACTGTTTAGGGGTGCATATTTGGCTTTCTCTGGTGGGTCCTAAGTTGGAAGCAGGGATAAAAATTAGGGAAGCTCTAAGTTATTAATCAAGTCCTGGCCATTTTGGACCCACTGTAACAGAAGTTATTGTTTGGCTTCTCAGCTTGTCACTAGAGGTAGCAGTCTGACTTCCCGAGATTCTGACTTACAAGACTGGCTTCCTGGGCTGTTTATTGGATCAACAGATAAGGGATTGGCTTCCTGGGCAAGTTCCTGCAGGTTGTGGATCAGAGTTCTGTTTTTATATACGGTCTGGCCATTGTCCCTTAGTGTATTCAGTTTCTCACTACTTTGCATCGTTCATAATTATTTTGAGTTAAAATCTTTACCATAATGTTAATGTCTTCTTAAAGTGCTTAATTCAGTATGATTTCCCGCAGGAAGACTTTAGCAAGATGAAATTTTTATTTTATTTTTTCTGGTACTGACATAATATTGCTTTTCACTTTCAGTGGTTACCAGTGACTCAGGAACTGAGCTTCCGAAAATTTATAGAACAATCTGATTTACTAGAGGAACTTAAATATGACTTCAATGAAAAAGCTGAATTGAGACACACTGAGACACATAAGCCTTTTGTCTTTAACTATTATAAAAATGTCCTGGAGAGGAATAGCAAGCGCTACCAGGCCCTTGGCCATTTGCTTGAACAATACATTTATGAACTTTTGGAAAAAGTGTGCAAATTACAAAAAGTATATATCCCACCAGAGGCTGATAAGGAACCAAGAAGCTTCTTCTTCATGAGTGAGAGAGCATTAACAAGTCATCATTCTGCTCTTCTCGTCCTTCTTCAGGACCGTGGGGTCTTTAGAGCTGGTCAGTGGAGTCAGCAGGCAGTAATACATCATGGTCTCCAACATGGAAGTCAGATACCATGTATTCAAATGGCATTGCAGGCACATTATGATGTAATTGTGCTAAACCCCAACGACAATTTTGTGGACCTACAGACAGAAAAAGAGCGGAAAGGCCTTTTAACACAAAATGTTGAGTCCCCTTCCAGAAAAATGGTTCAGACTGAGAGCTTTTTATCTCTCCAGCAGTCTCTCCAATGTATTCCAAAAAGATGCAGCA
The DNA here is from genome assembly GCF_059928025.1 of Delphinapterus leucas. NCBI lineage: Eukaryota > Metazoa > Chordata > Mammalia > Artiodactyla > Monodontidae > Delphinapterus > Delphinapterus leucas. The sequence continues at coordinate 49,109,758 of NC_143132.1, forward strand.
ACACTCCTGAAGAACACATGGCTTATATTTGGGATTACTTCATTTCAAAGGCTGAAGGCAAGGATGTTGCCTTCCTTGTACATGGTTATGGAGGCTTGGTTTTTATGGACTTGCTTGTTCGTAGAAAGTGGGAAGTAATGAGCAAAGTATATGCTGTTGCACTTATTGACTCTGAACATCACGTAGGACACCAGCTGGGGAGTGACATCCAGTTATTAGCATGGATAAAGCACCACTGTCGTGAATGGGTGACAAGTCCAAAGCCTTTGGATAAACCTGCAGCTACTGTTTTGAAAAAGGAGTTTCCCACAGTTTCTGCTGGTACAGAAGAACACAACTTAGCCCCTTCCTCTAGCCTTCAGTCAATTTTTAAATACTTTAGAAAATCTTTGAAAGCCAAAGCAGCTATTAATTTCTCTCGAGTGCCCATAGTAACTAGAAGCTCCACAAAAAGAAAGCAAAGTGCTTAAGTTACTTTTTTGCCATCTAAGATTGTTTTGTCCCACTGAAACTTTGCTAATGTAGATGCTAGAAGAAAAAGAATACTTCCAACTCATAGGCAGTATGTTCTGGCTTGAAATTTGATTTGTTAACTCTTTTAAAAAGTGAGTATGTTCTCTTCAGTAGCCTACTGATAGACCAGGAAGTCAGTCAGTACTATCATTAATATTTTACAGTATTAGTCAAATTAAGAGTAGTCTAGTTAGAGGATCTTCTTTTGAAAAGATTTCTCAGTTTCATAGAATGACACCAAAACTGTAGTTGATAGAAATTAAAGACTAAGTCAGTGTTTGACTTCTGCATTATTAATGCTGTATTAAAAATATAAGTGAACATAAAAATTAAACATCATAAGCAACTCCATTCTTTGTATGTTTGTGAGTTTTTTTGTTTATGTTTGTTGATCTCGTGTGTGTGTTTACTCATACCTTCAGCTAATATTTGAGTGTCTACTATGTACTAGTCAATACTAGTGTTGGGCACACTGGCAAACAAGGCCAACGTTGCCTTTAACCTTATTTGGAGTTCACAATGAACAACAAATTGCAAGTGTGAAGAGTGTTAAGAAATAAAGGGTGTCATAGAACATCTAGCATGAGAGCTAACAGCCTTGGGGTTCAGGGAATACTCCCTGAGAAAATGATGCCTAGTTTGAAGAACAATAGTAGTTATCTGGAAAAACTAAGTCATAGGCAAAGGAATCACATGTGCAAAAGTCCTAAGGCAGGAGGAAGAAGTCCAGTTCAGCTGGAACTAAAAGATTATGGGGAGTAGTGTTAAAGAAAAAATTATTCATGACATGCATTAAAGACAGTAAGGAAGATTTATTCAAAAGGGATTGCTGCAATGGGGGTTTTGTAGTAGGGGAGAGAGATTGGGCTCAACTCCAAACACAAGGACAAGGGTGGGGCGGGGCGGTTACAGCCAAGTAGCAGGGTGAGGGTCAGTGAATGGAAAACTACTAAGTAAAAACATTAGGGATAATAGATATTCTTGCTAGACTGACTCAACAGGATTCTTACTGAAGGCGGGCCAGGGGTGGTAAGATACTGACAGTGGAGGATGACGAATTTTATCAGATATAATAGAGGACGTTCAGATACCAAAGGTGAGATTTTCACTAACTGACTCAGCATAATTCCTACTAAAACTGGACTAAGCAGACCAAGGGCAGAGCCCAATGTCAGAGTCTAGTCAAGAGGAGGGCTCAGAGGAGCCAGACTCTGATTTGGTAAAGGAGAGAGGTTTTGTCAGTAGCTGCAAAGTTAAGTTAGAGAAATAAACAGGCAGCTTATTCAAGGCTGCAATGTCCATGTTAAGAATTTTTACTTTAGGACGTCCCTGGTGGCGCAGTGGTTAAGAATCCGCCTGCCAATGCATGGCACACGGCTTCAAGCCCTGGTCTGGGAAGATCCCACATGCCGTGGAGCAACTAAGCCCGTGTGTCACAACTACTGAGCCTGCACTCTAGAGCCCACGAGCCACAACTCCTGAGCCCGCGTGCCACAACTACTGAAGCCCGTGTGCCTAGAGCCCATGCTCCACAACAGAAGCCACAGCAATAAGAAGCCCACGCACCGCAACGAAGAGTGGCCCCTGCTCACCGCAACTACAGAAAGCCCGTGCAGCAACGAAGACCCAACACAGCCAAAAATAAATAAATTTTAAAAAGAATTTTTTTTTACTTTATTCTAATGACAATGGAAGCCATTGGATGGTTTTAGACAGGAGAATATTATCAGATTTACATTTTATAAAGAATATCCCAAAAAAAAAAAAAAAAAAAGAATATCCCGATTGCCGTTTAGAGAATAGATTAGAAGAACAAGCTTGGAAGCCAGGAGACCAAAATAATTTTGGCAGTAGTTTGAGAAATGCTTAATACTTTTTTTCAATTGAAGTGTAGTTGATTTACAGCATTGTGTTAGTATTAGGTATACAGTAAAATGATTCAGTTTTTTTGAGGATTATATTCCATTATAGGTTATTACAAGATATTGAATATAATTCCCTGTGCTATACAATAAATCCTTGTTGCATCTCTATTTATGTATAATATTGAGTTGGCCAAGAAGTTTGTTTGGGCTTTTCTATAACATCTTATAGATGTTACATTTGAAAAACTGACTCTGCCATATCTAATAGGACATACAAATTTTTCTGTACATAGCTCTTTCTAGTGTCTTCCTAGTGTTCTTATTCCTAGTTTTGGGGGTTTTGTTTTTTGTTTTTTGTCTGCTCCGTGCGGCATGCGAGATCTTAGTTCCCCAACCAGGGATCAACCCATGCCCCCTGCAGTGGAAGTGTGGATTCTCAACCACTGGACCGCCAGGGAAGTCCCTTCTAGTGTTTTTTTAACCTAGTATACACTATAATTCCTGTTATGGACTGAATGTTTGTGTCCCTGCCAAAATTCATGGTGAAATCTTAATCCCCAACGTGATGGTATTAGGAGGTGAGGTGTTTGGGAGGTGATTAGGTCATGAGGGTAGAGCCCTCACGAATGAGATTAGTACTTTTATGAAAGAAACCCCAGAAAGCTCCCTTATACAATGTGAGACACAGTGAGAACACAGCCATCTATGAAGCAGGAAGCAGGCCTTCACCAGACACTGAATCTTCTGGTGCCTCAATCATGGACTTCCCAGTGTCTAGAACTGTGAGAAATAAATATTTGTTGTCTAAGCCTCCCAGTCTATGATACTCTGTTATAGCAGCCCGAACAGACTATGACAATTCCTTAACAGTATAGACATAATATCTCAAATTTCTCTTTCTGCACCATGTCTTGAGTGGCATAATAAAAAAAAAACAAAAAGCACTGAATTGTAAATCAGGATATGCAGATTTTAAATGACTCCCAGGGGGAATCCCCTGGCAGTCTAGTGGTTAGGACTTGGTGCTTTCACTGCCTCAGGCCTGGGATCAATCCCTGGTGGAGGAACTAAGATCCCAAAAGCCATGAGGTACAGCCAAAAATAAAAAAATAAATAAATGACTCCTAGCATTGGATAAACCAGTTACTCTCTCCCAGCCTGCATTTCCCATTGTGTAAATAAGTTGAGCTTTAGATGTCTCTACCAACATAGATAGTCTATCTAGGATGTATTTAATGCACTTACTGTGAAAAGCACCAAAAAAGTAAAAATAAAGTGTTGCCATAAAAACTATTTTGTCTTATATTTAACTAACTGAACGTTGATGTTTCTCATAACCCCCAATTTACTATTTAATGTGGTAGTCAGGTGTATTAGTTATCTATTGCTACATATTAGATTACCCCCAAAACTTGGTGACTTAAAACAACAAACATTTATTATCTCACAGCTTCTGTTGGTCAGGAATTCAGGAGCAGCTTAATTGGGTGATTCTGGTTCAGGATCCCTCAGAAGAGCACACTCAAGACTGTCTGAAGGGCTTTCCTGGTGGCACAGTGGTTAAGAATCCATCTGCCAATGCAGGGGACACGGGTTTGAGCCCTGGTCCAGGAAGATCCCACGTGCCACAGAGCAAGTAAGCCCGTGCGCCACAACTACTGAGCCCGCGTGCCACAACTACTGAAGCCCACCGCAATGAGAAGCCCACGCACCGCAACAAAGAGTGGTGCCGGCTCGCCGCAACTAGAGAAAGCCCACGCGCAGCTACGAAGACCCAACGTGGCCATAAATAAATAAATAAATAAATTTATTTTTAAAAAAAAAAGACTGTCTGAAGCTGCAGTGATCTAAAGCTGGGCTGGCTGTTGGCAGGAGGCCTCAGTAACTCGCTATATGGACTTCTTCCATAGGCTGCTTCTACTAAAAACTTAACCTGACACTTGTTCAAATGGTAAGGAAGACTTTACTCAAGACTACTGCAGTTAGGGACATTGCAATAGGGAACAGAGATCAGGCTCAACTCCAAAACAATAAAGATAGCTAGGAGCAGAGTGGGGATATCAGTGGATGGAAAACTAAGAGACCTCAAGGGTTAGAGAGATTCTTGCTAAAGGCAGGACAAGGGCTTTGATATGAAGAGTGAGGAGTGAGAAACTTGATATCAAGGTTGGGGGATGACTTAGAAGGATTCTCGCTAAAATTGACCTATGCAATCTTACAGAAGGTCAAGGTCAAGCCCAGGAGAGGGCTCAGAAGAGCCTAACTAAAGTCTGGTCAAGGAGAGTCTTTGTCACTTGAATGTCTTCACAACATGGCAGCTAGCTTCCCACAGGATGAATCATCCAGGTGAATAAGCAAGCCAGAAACTACACCACCTTTTATGACCTACTCTCTGAAGTTGCATACTGGTCTACTTTTTTCCTATTTGTTGGACATGAGTCACTAAGTTCAAGGGAAGAGGAATTAGACTCCACCTCGTGAGACAGTGTCAAAGAATTTGGAGACATATTTTAGACTACCACATCAGAAATGATGCCAACTGAAATTAATGGTATGGCAGCTCAACTCAATTGTTGCTTATAAGATTATCTTGGTCTGGGAGCATTTTTATCCTGTTTTAAAGTTTTTCTTGTTTTGATAAACAGCTGTGTATTTAGAAACTGGTTTCCTCTTTCTCTGCAAGACATCAGAATTTTTGCCACAAATACTTGCGTTGAAATTAAAGTTTATTTTAATTTTCTCTCCTAGGGTCACCCTAAACTATTCCCTTACTCTGACTTCCGATGTTGCTCTATTTTAGCAGCTTGAAGTCAAAAAAGGATATCTCCAGATTTTTGGCTATAAGCTGCAGACCAGAGATGTGTCCTGATAGAGAAAAGACTGATAAGGGAGGACTGCAGGAAAATCCTAAGACTTTCTGACATCAGTATGTGATAACTTTTCCCCTTCTTGTGGAAAATAGAGGTAATAGGCTATGATCATTGTAAACGAAGTACACCAAGATTTGTGTGTCACTTCCCGATACCAGACTAAACATATTAAAATTTTAACAAAGAAAAAAAGAACATATTGTGAATACACTGTGGGAAGTCTCTGTTAAAGAAGACAGCAAGAAATTCTCTTACTTCCTTTTCAATGCTTCTTCAAAAGCAGCAGTTCTCTAACTTTAAAGTACATCAGGATAAACTGGAGGTCTTAAAGACTGCTAGATATCACTGCCAAAGTTTCTGATTCAGGAGAATTGGTAGGTGGGGCCCCAAAATTTGCCTTTTAACTAGTTCCTAGGTGATACTGATGCTGCTGGTCTGGGGATCACACTTTGTGAACCACTGTTAGGAAGATTAGGGGTGGCCAGGGAGGTAATAACGTTAAGTCTATCTCATGTGAGGTAAAAGTTATGATGGATTATCATCTGGATTATCATCTGGACCGAAGTTCCTCCCCTGAGGAAAGCAACAAAAGGGATTTGTTGACTGAGCTCATGTTTTATGGTCCCAAAGATCCAAGTGCACTGACACATTTGTCTTTCCCTCCTGTAGGAAAGGAAGTGGTGTGTCTCACTTACCTTTCAAGACCAATACTTTCCATTTCTACCATATTATTTAAGGGCAAATACAAATTAAAAATAAGAGATGGGGCTTCCCTGGTGGCGCAGTGGTTGAGAGTCCGCCTGCCAATGCAGGGGACATGGGTTCGTGCCCCGGTCCGGGAAGATCCCACATGCCGTGGAGCGGCTGGGCCCGTGAGCCATGGCCGCTGGGCCTGAGCATCCAGAGCCTGTGCTCCGCAACGGGAGAGGCCACAACAGTGAGAGGCCCGCATACTGCAAAAAAAAAAAAAAAAAAATGTCTGGCCCAGAAAGAAGAGGCCTCCCTAATTTTAGCAAACCATAAGACAGATATGCCTACACCAAAAGGAAAAGAGAAACTTCAAATGCTACTAAATACCGAGTACAAAATTGAGTTTTGAAGCAAAAACAATACCATAATTATACCCTGACTGTGATTCCTAGATGATCTCTCATGACCCATCCCACTGTACTCCTGCCACACACTCTTGTGGTCACGGCCTGAATCTTGGCATTACCACAACATTCACAAAAGCAGATGATACGTGACTCTTCTGCAATGTCCTATCAGCTCAGTTTGCTTACTCAATTACACCTACTAACCTGTTTCTCATCTCCTTTGAAACCTCTGGCCAGTTGTGTATTTACTTTCTATCAGTCTCTCATCCCATGTTCTATCATTACTGTACTGGCCTCTCATTATGCACCTGAGGCTCTGTAGACCACTCGTGCAGCAACTCTGATGCCAATAACTTTAACAACTTTACCCCATTTCCCTTCTATAAACTTAATTGTACTTGGACCTCTTAGCACTTAGCAGTGTTGGCAAAATGGGGGGAGGGATCATATAAGATAGCTGATATCACTATAAATTCATGACCCCCAAACTGAATTAGACCATAAACACTGCCTAACAACATGACTGTCATTCCCTAGTCAGCTCACACTTCGTTCTTTCTTTTTTTAATTGTGATTTTAAGAAACACATAAGTTTACCATATTAACAATTTTTAAGCTCAGTAGTGTTAAGTATATTCGTGCTGTTGTGCAACAGATTTCCAGAATTTTTTCACCTTGCAAAACTGAAACTGTTATACCCACTAAACAGCCCCTTGTTTTCACCACCACCCTCCTAGTCCCTGGTAAACACAATTCTACTTTCTGCTTCTATTGTTGACACAAATAATCAACAATCAAACTATAATAAGTAATAGAAAAGAGTTTTATTAGAACCAAACTGAGGACTATAGCCTGGGAGGCAGCCTCTCAGCAGCTCCAAGGACCTGCTCCATTGAAGCATGGTTTTCAGCACAGTTTCAAACCTTATAATTAAAACAAAGAACAGCGCTTCCCTGGTGGCACAGTGGTTGAGAGTCCGCCTGCCGATGCAGGGGACACGGGTTCGTGCCTCGGTCCGGGAAGATCCCACGTGCCGCGAAGCGGTCTAGGCCTGTAAGCCATGGCCGCTGACCCTGCGCGTGCGGAGCCTGTGCTCCGCAACGGGAGAGGCCACAACAGTGAGAGGCCCGCGTACCGCAAATAAATAAATAAATAAATAAAACAAAGAACATACATCAGACATGACAGGGGTACACTCCTTCAAGGTTTCAAAAGAGACAGAATAGTATGTATTCAATGAGACAGCATAATCCTGGTGTCTGGGAAGGGAACCTTACCTTCAAGAAAGTGTTAATGGATGCCACAGGAAGAGAGCTATTTATCCTTATCTTCGAAGAGGACATTCTTTATCTTAATTGGTTAAAGTAGATGTGCTGTATAAGTGTTTGACAGGCCGTAAGTCAGGCTGTGTTTCAGTTCACACAAAGTTCAGGCAGAACCACGTATAAGCCAGAATGACTTCCCTATACTGCAATATGTGAAAAACTTCTCCATCACTGAGTGTGTCACATTCACTCTTCATAACAATTTCAAACCTTCTCCCATTCTTCGCTCTCCAGAGATTCTCAGCTGACTACCTCTTTCACAGAAATGGGAACTCTAAAATTACAAGTGCCATATCTACAAACTGGTTTCCATCCCCACCTAAGTTTCTTCCCTTCTTCCTGTTACAAAGGAAGTGGTATTTCCTCCTCCTATCCAAGACCAGTTCCCTCCATCTGTCCTCTGAATCCCATCTCTTTCAATCTTCTGAGGAAGTTCACCCTTCTCAACCTTTCCTTATTCCCTTGCTAACAATCCTATCAGCTGGTCAAGTCTCTCCCAGGCACAGTAAAAATAACAAAAATTTCCTGGACACCACACCGGAGGCTAAGCCTACCGAATATTGCCTCTGCCAGGATTCATAAAAACGTTTAACCTTTATGACTCAATTTTCTCATATTCCACTCATCCCTTACCCACTCTCACCTGGCTTCAGCCCCCAAACCTCACAACGCGGTCTCAATAGTCTTTGTATTGCTGCTGTCAGTGGATGTTTTTCAGCCTGCGTTGCACGACAGTGCTGCTTTCCAGGCCGGAAGGCTTGCCCCTTTGGCATGACGTCATATGGCAGCGCCGGAAGGAGGGGAAGGGATTTCCGGCTGCGGGTCTCGTGTCAACGACGGATACTGAGCAGAGTGATAGGTAATCTGTGGGTCAGGTGCAGCGCGGATCCCTGGGCAGCATTTCCCGGCAGAATCCTGCGTCCTCTGGGGTTCCTTGTGGTTTGCACTGGCCGGAGCCACTGTGTTTGCACTCCTGGTACGGGCGGGTTTCTTATCTCCCAATGTGTGTGGTGAGGTGGGAGGATGCGGGAGACCTAACATACGCATACCGGAGCTTGTGCGTTAAGAAGGCCCACAGATAAGAGAAAGCCTAGTGATTTAATAAACCATACGTACAGTACCTGGGACGAGAGCAGTGTTTCCCAGAATGATATCCTTGTTCCCCTTTTAAATATTTGGGGGTTTTGTTTCTTTGATATCCTAAAAATATTTACCATTTACAAAGACAAAACTCAAAAGACTTTTTCCGAAATCAGTGTTTCTCGTATTGGGGCTGAGAACTCTCGGTTAACTATTTCGAGGAGTCTGAAGGAAATTGTATTTTCTTTAAAAGGTGTCTGAACGTGTTTTAAATGTGAGACGCATTGACCCGGAGTATTTAATCGAAAAATAGATAAATGTGAACTATATACTGCCAAATATTGGGTTCGATGTTACTATAAATACAGTCCTTGTCCTGATAGAGTTTACCACATAGTGGGGCTAATAAGTAGCCAGGAAATTACAATGCAGTGTTACTATGGTGCAGAAGTACAGGGTGCTAAAAGATCTAATAGGAATACTTGATCTAAAGTTTGAGGTGGCAGATAGCTAGAGATGTAGCTGAAGAGGTAAGCAAATGGTGATTTTGTGAAAAAAGTTTATAAGCCATATATATAAGTTTAGATTTTAACCTGGCAGCAGTGAGTTTTAAAATACACATTGAGGATTATGTGAGTGTATTGATCAGATCTGCAGTAGCTCCAAATGGCTTAGAGATGAGGGAGAGCAAATCTAGAGGCTAGCAGATACAATTAAGAAAATGAGGTTGAGGGAATTCCCTGGCAGCCCAGTGGTTGGGACTACGTGCTCTCACTGCAGAGGGCCCGGGTACCATCACTGGTCGGGGAATTAAGATCCTGCAAGCTGTGCAGCGCAGCCTCCCGCCTCCAAAAGAAAAAAAAAAGATAAGAAAATGAGGTTGAAGAGAAGTGACTGGATTAGAGAAGTATTTAGAAACTAAATAAATATAACTCAAATTAGGAATGGAGGGTGTGAGGGGGACAGTTATGAAATGACTCCCAGTTTCTGCCTTCAGCAAGTGTATGGATAGTAGTGTCCCTCCCTGAAATAACACAGAAGGAGAAGCAGATTGGGAAGGGAAGGGAGACAGATTTCAGTTTGTTGCGTTTGAGGTGTCATCTGATACATGGTGATCAAAGTCAAGGAGGTAGATCAGAGTTCATAGGGAAAATGTTTAGATTGAAAAAAGGGCTAAGGACAGAACTCAGAAGCACATCCACCATGTGTGTGTTGGGGGTGTAGGGGGAATGGATCTGAGCATCATTGCACAGGTCAGAGACCCAGGAGCATGCAGCGTCATTAAATGAAGCCAAGGGAAGAAGGAACTTTTCAAGTATTTTAGTTGCATTTGGTGAAAAGTTGAATTCCTTTTTTTGCTTCAAGTCCAGCACTAGTTTCACATCTTTAAGCATCTTCATTGTTTTGTGGACATCCAGACCTTTAGGATAAAATTGTGGAGCTTATATATATTTGCCCTAATTTTGGATATTTTGTGTGGCAATAACTTTATTTGCTGTGAAGTCTAAATTGGAGAAGGGAGGTTTTTTTTTTTTTTAAATCAGTAGATCTCTCTATATTTCTATTTTGAAAACATATAAGGGCATTGGTACAGCAGCTGCTAAGTACTTTTTACTAGTTGCCATTTTCTGTGACTTTTCTTCCCTTTGTCTTCATGTATTGCTTGTTAAGGGTCTTGTGTTTGGGTCTGTATCTGGGCTTAGTAGAAAGCGGAGAAGAATACAGCACCATAATCTCAGCCATATAGTGGTACATAACTTTGTTATCCGGTAACATTGATCTTCTGGGTCCCTAGATACAAAGCTGAAAAGGATCTTCAAGGTATCCTTTTGCCTAAAACAATAGTGAAGTTCATATCTAAAATAAGAACCGAAATAAGTTTTGAACTTTTTGTCTAGTGAATGATCACAGGCTCTAGGCCACAGGAGTCTAAGAAAAATTAATGGTGCAAAAATAACTTGGACTAAGATTCCACTTTATGTTTCAGAAATAAATTGCATTTTGGTATCTCAAATTTATACTTGCACAGTTATTTGAGAGGTTTTTAACTTTTCATTACATTTTTCTTTTTTTATAGGGCTTTTCTTACAAGCCTGTTTTCCTCAAAATGAGTGTCAGTGTCACCTTCTTAAGACCTTTTGCCAGAGTTTTGGTGCCATTTACCCTTCATAGGAAGAGAAGGGTTTTATATTCAACAACTCTGCAGAGATACACATCTTCCAAAATACCAGCTGTGTCCTATCCTAATAAGGAGAGTACATCACCTCCTGAAGAGCTGGAGTTGGATAGGTGGAAAATTACAATGAAATCTAGTGTGCGAGAAGAGGGTGTTTCAACAGTCTCAAGTAGCAAGGATGAAGATACTCTAGCTGCCACCAGGGAATTAATTGAGATGTGGAGATTGCTTCGCAGAGAAGTACCAGAACACATCAGTGAAGAAGAGCTCAAAACCGTTATGGAATGTGTTTCTAAATCGTCAAAAAGAAAATATTTAAAATATTTATATATTAAGGAAAAAATGAAAAAAGCCAAGCAAATAAAAAAGGAAATGAAAATAGCAGCAAAAGAACAAGTAAAAAAAGATCAGCTACCAGAAACCACTAAGGAAGATAAACAGCAAAACTTTCTGTTTCTACGACTTTGGGATAGGAATATGGACATTGCAATGGGCTGGAAGGGTGCCCAGGCCATGCAGTTTGGACAACCTTTGGTTTTTGACATGGCTTATGACGACTATATGAAACCAAAAGAACTGCAGAATGCTGTTTCCCAACTTTTAGAAAGTGAAGGATGGAACAGAAGAAATGTTGACCCTTTCCATATTCATTTCTGCAGTCTTAAAACAGGTGGTCCCTACTATAGAGAGTTAGTTAAACGTTATGGAGAAAAGTGGAACAAATTGCTTTTAACAGCAACAGAAAAGTCTCATGTAGATTTATTTCCAAAGGACAGTATTATATATTTAACTTCAGATTCTCCCAACGTTATGACTACTTTCCAGCATGACAAAATTTATGTAGTGGGATCTTTTGTTGATAAGAATATGCAACCAGGCACATCCCTAGCCAAAGCAAAACGGCTGAAGCTGGCAACAGAATGCCTTCCATTAGATAAATATTTGCAGTGGGACACTGGCACCAAAAATCTCACCTTAGATCAAATGATACGTATTTTGTTATGTCTGAAAAACACTGGTAGTTGGGAAGAGGCTCTGAAGTTTGTTCCTAGGAGAAAACATACTGGTTATCTGGATATTTCTCAGCATTCTCAAGAGTTTTTCAACAGAGTGAAGTCAAAGACTTTTAATTCATTTCCAAGAGGCTCTACAGATAGACACAGAAAAGGTAACTTGAATGAGAATATTTGATAGCTTAAAAAGTAAATGGATTAGGATTACAGTTCTTTTTTTTTTTTTCCAAAATCAGCTGAAATTTTTAGGAAGCCTCTGCTGAAGTAGCACAGGTAATACTCACACTCCTGTTTCTTTTTTTTTTTTGAATTTTATTTTATTTTTTATACAGCAGGTTATTATTAGTTATCCATTTTATACATATTAGCGTATAAATGTCAATCCCAATCTCCCAATTGATCCCACCACCACCACTTAGGAATACAGCTCTGTTAGTCTGTTTCATCCTGAATGGAATTCACTTGCTCTTTTTTTTAAAGGTTGTCTTTCCAAACTAACTGAAGTATTATCTTTCTCCAATTAAATATCTGTAAAACTTTGGAAATATATTTTGTTTACTGTAAAAAGAATCTTACAAAGTAAAAAGAGTTGTCCGTGTTTGTTTGAGCCCAGTAAAATAATTGTACCATTGGTGTGGCTTTTTATGACTACTTTTGAGTCTCAGACTGCATTTTACTTCTTAAATGTTCTTTTAGCCATGTCAACAACTACCCTTTCATCGAAAATTGATGAAACTTCAGGTGGTGGTTCATTTATTTAACATTTGGTACAGTGCTGGGCATGTCATAGGCACTAAGGTATATCATTTAACTGAGTCTTGGTTAAACAAAAAGTTAAGACATCCTTTGGCATGTCATGAGATTGAGCTGTATAGTGAAAAATGGGTTCGTGGGGTAGTGAGAAATGGGTTCGTGGGGATAAAGCTAATTTCTTACCCTCTTAGAAGAAAAGGGTTTATTTGAAGAGTGTTCCTACAGCACTTCCCTGTTGTAGTGTAGATGGCTTTTCTTTTCAAGGAAATACTTCCTTTTTTCCCGCCATGTGATTTGAATGGAAGCTGCCATATTTTTACAGACCTTGCTCCCCTGGCCACAACTGATTATCTCAAAAAAGACACCTCACTCAGGGTTTCCCTGGTGGCGCAGTGGTTAAGAATCCACCTGCCAATGCAGGGGTCACGGGTTCAAGCCCCGGTCCAGGAAGATCCCACATGCTGCAGAGCGGCTAGGCCCGTGAGCCATGGCCGCTGAGCCTGCGCGTCGGAGCCTGTGCTCCGCAACGGGAGAGGCCACAACAGTGAGAGGCCCACGTACCGCAAAAAAAAAAAAAAAAAAGAAAAGGTGATGTGTAAACTTAGAATTGATGAGAAGTGCATTATGAATGAATTTCAACTCTTCAGACCCTACTAAGTAGCAAGGTGCTAATACTTGAACTGCTTGAGATACATGGAAAGTAAAATAGCGTAGTGGTTAAGAAAAAGGGATTAGGATTGCCAGACAGGATTGGCACTAGAGGAAGGCAAACAAGGCTCCTAGTGCACCTCACGAGCCTCCTGTGTCCCAGCCCTGCTCTCTGGGTTCCAGCTCCACCCTACGGGTTCTGACATTGCCTAGATTAATCTCTTGAAATTTCAGTTTTCCTCATCTATAAAAAGATTAGAAATGGTTCTTGACTCATATAAAACATTTAATATGGTGTCCGTCTGGCACATAAGTGCTAAGTAAATATAAACTAATTAATTCAGACTATACATTCAAAATGTATAGAATTTCTAATACGGTATATGCAAGTTATTGTGTCCCTTTGAGGAATACATTTGTATTTCTGTGTAACAATATGCTAAGGTGTTTCAGTGATGCAACACTAGAATTTTTCTTCTTAATTTTTTTCCTTCGCAATAGCCAAGCAGTAACTGATTTCTAAGACTGCTTCTCTCTTATGTAGATGGATCACAGTGGCAAGCTCATCCACAGTTTGAGCTCATACTGATTTTAATTTTACAAATTTTTTTGAATTTGGAATTTACCAGAACCTCGGATACTGCTTCAGTTTCTCCAAACTAGATGGTCTGATTTCCTGGCCGTGAATTAGGAAGTAACAGCTTCTCTCTTTATCTTAAACACCCAATAATTTATCCTATAGTATTCTTTCTCTTTGAAGGTAACTTTTGCTTCCTATGGTCTAATCATCTTCCCCTTCTTACCTATTGGCGACATGTTTTCATGTAATAACATTTCTAGTTCTCTCCTTTTGCTCTTTTCAAACATGCTACCAAATTTCCAGCTTTTAATAATTAAACAATTTAAAAAGAAGTCTTTGTTTGCTACTATTATCCCTACTATATTATGCAGTTCAACTTCTAAGCCAGATCCTTCAAGTAAGTATTCAGAACACAGTTTCCATTTCCTCTACACCACTGCTGTTAATAGAAATATAATGCAATCCACGTATGTACTTTTAAAATTCGCAGTAGCCATGTTAAAGATAAAAGGTGAACTTAATTTTAATATATTTAAACCATATGTCGACACTATTATTTCAATTTGTATTCATTATTAAAAACTAATGAGATTTTACATTCATATTCAATTTTTCAAACTAAGCATTCAAAATCTGGTCGTATTTTAATGGTTATAGCACATCTTAATATGAATACCAGGCTACTCTTGCCTTCTGAAATGGCCCATACTCTGTGGAGTATGTTTCTCCCAGCACCGCTTTCATTTTCCCAGATGACCCCATGCCCTGGGGCCACCTCTCGCCTTTTGAGACAGCTCACGCTATGGAGTGTGTATCTCTCTAAATAAACCTTTTCATTTTAAGAAAAAATATACGAATGCTAAATTTTCAATTGTTAAAGTAAAATGCAATCCTACGAAAATGACAGAATTGTGTTTTTAAAAAGCTAACTGCTTCGGTTTTTTAACTTAAATAACATTGAGTTCAGTTCTTCAGTTGCACGAACCACACTTCAAGTGCTTAATAGTCACATGTAGCTAGTGGCTGCCATGTCGAACTGTGCAGCTTGAGTACTGCTTGATAAAACTGATCTGTGCTTACATAAGTTGTACTGTTTCCAGCCAGTTTCAGTGGCCACTTTCTACTAATTAAAAAAGACCATGAATATCTCACTGAACTCTTCCCTGCTTGAAAAACTTCTTCCTTGATTTCCATATCACAGCAATTGTCTTACTTTTCCCAGTCTAGCAGGTTATCTTCCTCATTGGCTCATTCATTCATTCATCAAATGTTTATTGAGTACCTACTACGTGCCCAGAAGCATTTCAGGTGTTGGTGATACAGCAGTGGGAATACAGAATATTCCCAGCCTTCATGGATATTAAATTCTGGCAGGCAGAAAGGAGACAAGACATAAATAATAGAAAATGTCAGATGGTAATAAGTAATATGAAGGTTAAGGGAGAAAGGGGAACACTGGAGTGGGGAGGCATTACTATTTTATACAAGGTGGTTGGGGACTGTCTTCTAAGTAGGTTGCTCACTGTGCAAGAACACCCATACAACCCTCTCCAAGCCATGCACTCTGGTGCAGGGCCATGTTTGCTAGAAGAAGCACTGTTTTCTTCATACACAGGTACTATCTGCCTTTAAGCCAAGTGCTTAAAAGATTGCACCCAGGGACTTCCTTCGTGGCACAGTGGTTAAGAATCCACCTGCCAATGCAGGGTACACGAGTTCAAGTCCTGGTCTGGGAAGATCCCACATGCCGCGGAGCGACTAAGCCCGTGCGCCACAACTGCTGAGCCTGCGCTCTAGAGCCCGCGCGCCCACGTGCCTAGAGCCCATGCTCCACAACAAGAGAAGCCACCGCAATGAGAAGCCCACGCACTGCAACGAAGAGTAGCCCCGCTCGCCGCAACTAGAGAAAGCCCACGTGCAGCAACGAAGACCCAACACAGCCAAAACTAAATAAAATAAAATAAATTTATATAAAAAAAAATTGCAACCAATAACAGGGTATCCCTTTTCTAATTTGCACAAAGACTGATAAGATGACGTTTGAGCAAAGACCTGAAGAAAGTGAGAGTGAGCTATGGAGATACGAGGAAAGGGAATTTCCAGTAAAGGGAACAATGAGTGCAAAGGCCCTGAGAGAGGGTTCAAGACACAAGGAGGCTAATGTAGCTGAAGCAGAGTGGGTAAAGAGAGATAAAGATGAGGTCAGAGGAGTAGCTAGGGGTCTGTCATGTAAGCCTCTCATTGTAAGGACTTGGTTTTTATTCTGAATAAGATGGGAAGATCAGATGGTCTTGAGCAAAAAAGTGACACGTTCCTGATATTTTAACAGGATGACTAGAATGCAAGCTCCATGAGGGCAGGGATTTTTTTTCTGTCCTTTTTAACATTTTTTAAAACTGCTTACTCTTTCTTTCTTTTCTTTTCTTTTCTTTTCTTTCTTTCTTTCTTTCTTTCATTCTTTCTTTCTTTCTTTCATCTTGGCTGCACCGCGTCTTAGTTGCAGCACACGGGATCTTCTCTGTGGCATGTGGACTCTTAGTTGTGGCATGCAAACTCTTAGTTGCGGCATGCATGTGGGATCTAGTTCCCCAACCAGGGATCGAACCCGGACCCCCTGCATTGGGAGTGTGGGGTCTTACCCATGAACTACCAGGGAAATCCCTAAAAAAATTTTTTTTGTTGTTGAAGTACAGTTGATTTACAATGTTGTGTCAATTTTTGCAAGATCTCAGTTCCCCAACCAGGGATTGAACCCGGGTCTCGTCAGTGAAAGCCCAGAATCCTAACCACTAGGCCACCAGGGAACTCCCTTTTCTGTCTTATTTACTGCTGTATCCCCAGGACTTGGTACAGTGCCTGGCACATAACAAGCACCTTAAAATTTATTAAGTCAATCAATCTGATTCATTTTAAAAGAGTCACTTTGGCTGCTGTATTGAGACGAGAAGAGAGGGACCAGCTAGGAGGCTACTGCAGAAACAAAGGTGAAAGATAATAGTGAGTTGGACCAGGGTGGTAGCAGAGTAGGTATCAAATACCAAAGAGATATTGGAGACAATGAGTATAAACAATCCTTTCAAAGAGTTACTATATGAAGGGGAATAGTAATAAGGAGCTAGAGGGAGTTATGAGATCAAGAGAAGAGTTTTTAATTTTGCTATAGTTGTTTTGTAGATATGGGAGATACAAAGCATGTATGTTTGGTGTTGGAAATGATCCAGTAGTTGGCGGGGTGGGGAGGATCTGATAAAACAGTGGAGTGGGATGGGATTTACTACATTAGTAACAGAAAAGAAGACAGAAAATCTAGGTACAAACGCAGGTACCACACCACAGATATGGTGAGAATATACAGAAGTTCTGTTTTGATTTCTATTATTTTCTTACTGAAAATAAGAATCAAAGTCATCAGTTGAGGGGAGCTCAGAGAAAGTGGGAAACAGTCTAGGAAAGTGAGTGAATTAGGGTCATGGTTCTCAAAGTGTGGTCCCCAGACTAGCAGCCTCATCATTTGGGAACTAGTTAGAAATGTAAATTTGGGGGCCCCACCCACTGAGTCTACTGAATCAAAAACTCTGTCCATGGCACTACAGTTTTAACTGTTTTAAGAAGACTTTCAGGGACTTCCCTGGTGGCACAGTGGTTAAGGATCCGCCTACCAATGCAGGGGACTCAGGTTCGATCCCTGGTCCAGGAAGATCCCACATGCCGCAGAGCAACTAAGCCCGTGCACCACAACTACTAGAGCCCATGTGCCACCACTACTGAGCCCATGCACCACAACTATCGAAGGCCCTCTAGGGCCCGCATGCCGCAACTGCTGAGCCCGCATGTTGCAACTACTGAAGCCCACGCGCCTAGAGCCCGTGCTCCGCAACAAGAGAAGCCACCGCAATGAGAAGCCCGCGCACCGCAACGAAGAGTTAAGTAGCCCCGGCTTACTGCAACTAGAGAAAGCCTGCGAATGGCAACGAAGACCCAATGCAGCCAAAAAAAAAGAGAAGCCTTTCAGATGACTCTGATGTATACTAAATCTTGAGAATGGTATAGGGAAATATAATGGGATTACAGGCTGAATTAAGAACCAAGGTTAGTGATGAATTGGAAAAGAATTTGAAAAAAAATAAAAAATTAAAATTAAAAAATGTAAGCACACACACACACAAAACAAAGCCCATGA
The DNA here is from genome assembly GCF_059928025.1 of Delphinapterus leucas. Classification (NCBI taxonomy): domain Eukaryota; kingdom Metazoa; phylum Chordata; class Mammalia; order Artiodactyla; family Monodontidae; genus Delphinapterus; species Delphinapterus leucas. The sequence continues at coordinate 49,127,858 of NC_143132.1, forward strand.
GCTGCTGTCACTTGACACCCAATGCAATTCTGTTTCTGTATTTCATGGTACAACATCAGATAGCTCAAGCCCAACTGGGTAATTTAATATTACACGGTCATGGGGCCAACCCTGATCTAACCAGTGAATGAGTGTTTTGGATTACTTGGATGAATAGAAATATGTTTTCATCTTAATTTGGGCTGTAAAGAAATTTGAAAGTTAGAAAACAGAAACAAGGTTAGTGAAACCATGATTAGTCACTTTTCCTCTCTAATTTGTTGTAGCTCTGTGCCTGAATTCCACACTCGGCTCCACCCCTTACTTATCTTTTCAGTGTCCCAGTTTCCTCTTCTATAAAAATAAAGTAATTGTAGCACTTAATTCATAGGATGATGATTTAGTGTACTTGATTTCATGTTAAAAAAATTGCAGACTATGCTTGGCATATAGTAAGCATAAATATATGTTGGAGGGGCTTCCCTGGTGGCACAGTAGTTGAGAATCTGTCTGCCAATGCAGGGGACACAGTTCGAGCCCTGGTCCGGGAAGATCCCACATGCTGTGGAGCAACTAAGCCCGTGCACCACAACTACTGAGCCTGCATTCTAGAGCCCACGAGCCACAACTACTGAGCCCGCGTGCCACAACTACTGAAGCCCACATGCCTAGAGCCCATACTCTGCAACGAGAAGCCACCGCAATGAGAAGCCTATGCACAGCAACGAAGAGTAGCCCCCACTCACCACAACTAGAGAAAGTCCGTGCACAGCAATGAAGACCCAACGCAGCCAAAAATAAATATTTTTTTAAAAACCTACATAAATTATAATAATAGTTGTCTATATTACTCTCCATTTTCAGCTTGTTTACTCATTATTTGAAGAGCTCTTTAGAGACTGCAAACAATAGCTACTATTAAGCAAGTGCCCGCCACAAGCCAGGCACTGTATTACAAATTTTACCTGTATTATCACACTTATTCCTCTCAGTAACCCTATGAGTATTAGTACATTTTTATAGTTAAAATATATTCAGTAAGATTACCTTATCCGTTCAAACTCACAGATTAGCAAATAGCAGGGTTATAATCTAAATTCGGTTTTGTCTGATGCAATCAATGCTGCTGCTCTTTGCCCTGCACTCCACTGCCTTTTCATCCATTAACCCATTTGCTGGGGGTTACTGAAGCTTGCATTCACTTCTTCAATGGATATTTATTGAAAACTGGTATAATCTAGGTCCTAGGGAAACAATGGTGAGCAAGATAGGCACAATATGACCTCATGGAACAGACAGGTGAATGGATTAATATCTTCCATCCTTAACTTCTGCAGTGTGGTATATGGAACTGGATAGCTGTATGTGACCTCTCTAAATTTCATTTTTCTCATTTAGAAATATAAGCATCAGGGCTTCCCTAGTGGCGCAGTGGTTGAGAATCCGCCTGCCGATGCAGGGGACACGGGTTCATGCCCCGGTCCGGGAAGATCCCATATGCCGCGGGGCAGCTGGGCCCGTGAGCCATGGCCGCTGAGCCTGAGCATCCGGAGCCTGTGCTCCGCAACGGGAGAGGCCACAGCAGTGAGAGGCCTGCGTACCACAAAAAAAAAAAAAAAAAAAAGTATAAGCATCACGTCATGTATCCTCAATAAGCTGTATTCCCAGCAATCAATAAATGGATACACATAAAAACTCAAAAAAAGCATATATAAGCAAATACATACATAATTACAAATAAAAATCACATGTTTATGTCTCCATTTATTTATTTATTTATTTGGTTGCACCAGGTCTTAGTTGCGGGCTCCTTACTTGTGGCAGGGGGCTCCTTAGTTGCCGCTCGTGGGCTCCTTAGTTGCAGCAGGTAGGCTCCTTAGTGGTGGCATGTGAACTCTTAGTTGTGGCATGCATGTGGGACCTCATTCCCTGACCAGGGGTGGAACGCAGGCCCCCTGCATTGGGAGCATGGAGTCTTATCCACTGTGCCACCAGGCAAGTCCCTATGTCTCCATTTAAAACATGATTAAAAGTAAGAGTCTCAGGAATTCCCTGGCGGTCCAGTGGTTAGGACTCCACGCTTTCACTGCAGAGGGCCTGAGTTCAGTCCCTAGTCGGGGAACTAAGATCCCTGAAAGCCGCTTGGTACGGGCAAAAAAAAAAAAAAAGAGAGACTCAGCGATTAAGTAACTTTTGAAGATCACATCTAGGAAAAATAAAACAAACATGAATTACCTATTCTATGTAAAATAGTTTGCTGGGCACTTTTACATATACTGTCATAGATGGTGGACCAGGGACTTCAAATCACCAAATCACCGTATCAGCAAACCACCCTGTTTCTGTCGTGGGAAACACACTTTGATTCTTTCTGCATTCTCCAGACTCGGAGCCTGAGGAGTCATCCATTCACAAATACTGAGCACCTTTCATATATGAAATGTGCAATACAAACTGCTGTGAAGAAAAAAAAATTTTTTTAATGGTCTCTGTGGTCAAGGAATTTTTGAGCTGCCTAGGGAGAACTTTTTTTCTTTTTAACACATATCGAGGGAAGTATACAATGATCAAAGAATGGTATATGGAATTTATTATCTCATTTGATCCCCAGGACCACCCTTTGAGGAAGTACTATTATTATTTCTGTTTTATAGAGAAGGAAACAGGTCTGTAGACAGTAAGAAACCCTCAAGGTTTACTCAGCCAGTAAAGGGATTCCAACCCAAGTTCTGACTCCGTAAGGCCAATTTCTGTAACACTCACTGTATATTGTACTGCAAACCCAGAAACTACAGTTCCCTAGGCAAGGAACCGACCCCGTATAGCAAGAGGGCAGTATATATATAGAGAAAAAGCGAAGATGAAACTGAAAAGTTAGGCTGGGGCCCAATATAACGCTTGGACTTCATTCTGCAAACTCTGGGGATACACTAAAGGTTTCTAAGTAAGGCAGAAACTACTGTGGTCTTCACGTAACGAAGTAACTTCCCTTGACACAGAAATTGCAGCTTGTAGAAAAATCAGTTTTACCACTTGCCTACGCGACCTTAGACAAATTTTTCTTTGGCCTCAACTCTCACAGCTAATTAAAAGAGGGCAATTCCGCATTGGACTATTGTGGGGATTAAACGAGATAGCGCCTGACACAAGAGGGCGCTCGATAAACGTTGATTTTGCTTTTAGGTAGGAATAAGAATTCGGTCCTTTTTTTTTTTTTTTTTGAGTGGGTACACGTGATCTAGCAAACCAGACAGAATGAAAGAGCCTGGCTAGCTTCGGTCTGCCAGTTTTTACAGAAACCTCACCTGAGCTCACCAACGTTTCCAGGGTTGTGATCCCACCTTCCCTCACTTCCCTGAATCCGCCAGTAAACCATGAAAATCTAACCCACCTCTAGTCAAGTCCCTAACCAGTCCTCGGACCGCTCAACCTACCCCGCCCTTCCCTCAGAGGACGCTCGCCGATGATATCATATTCACTTCAGGCTCCGAGAGGCCCTTCACTCTCTAGGGCCGCTCTAGGCTGCCGCTTCCAAGGCGGGCTCCGAAGCTCAATGGTTGCTGGGCGGGGCCGTGACGTCTGTGGCGTGGCTGCAGGGGAGGCCGCGGCGGGGAAAATGGCGGACGGAAAGGCGGGAGAGGAGAAGCCTGAAAAGCCGCAGCGAGCTGGAGCCGCCGGAGGTGAACATAACCCCAGCGTCGCGGGCTACGTGGGATGCTCTGGGCCTTTCTTTGAGCTCCCCTGGGTGGGGGGAGTAGGCCGGGCCGAGAAGGGCGGATCTGGCGCTCACCCGGCCAGGTGCTGGGCCCACACAAGCCCTGGGCACGCCCGGTGCGGCCTGCTGGCATCCGGGCCCACATCGCCTCCTTGCCGGGGCAGAGCCGGTCACTGTTCGTCACCTCCTGGCCCCAGCGGAGGCCCTGCTTCCGAAGAGAAGGGAGATGGGCCCCAGAAAGGGGGACCGAACTCGGGGTGGGACTAGGAGTGGCGGTGCGGACGCAATCACACAAAACGCACACGGGCGCTCGCACAGTGCGAGTCACCGAGCAGTGGCCGCAGGAACTGGCCGCAGGCCGAGTTTCCGACGGTGCCGGCCTCTCAGTTACATCTAGGAGTTAGTTTGCTGCTCCCTTTTCACTGAGGAGGTGGACTACCCTGGCCTTTTTCTTTATTTTCAAGCCTAGTTCTGATCCTGTAATGGGATGGGTCAAGGCGATGGAGGGAAAGAGGAATATCTTTGCCTGCCTCCAGGTTTAATCTGCCGGGTCTAGGGTTACGGTTTGGTTGCCTTTCTTTGAACTGTCTGCCTTTTCTGCGCTAGGCTGTTGCCAGCTAACTGCACGCCAGATATTTAGGTGGCTAAATAGGCTAGTGTGACTCTTCCTGTATTTTGTTACGATGTAAACTCAGGTTACAGCTATCTTTATTCTGTCACCCCCACTCCTCTAAATTTGGGTCTTGTGCATTAAGGAAAAGAAACATCCTGTAGTCTCTCCAGCCCTCCCGCCCCTTTGTCCTCACAAGGCTAGTGACTTAACACGTGCGAGCTGAGCATAATGTCTTTAGAACCTTTTAAGTACCACACTCTTAACTCTTCTTCAAGTCTTATCCCTGAAAGTATTTAATATGAGAAAATACAGAAGATTAATAGTATATGAAGGCAACTGTTAGGACCTCCTAACAAGTTTAATGTCATTTGACTTGGGAACAAAAATTGAGAAAAGTGTAATGTTCAGTTACTTTGGACCCAGAAATTCCTTTTTAAAAAACACGTACGGTGCTATTAGTTGAGCCCAAACTCCTTTCCCTCTTCACACTCCCCTCCCGTCTTGTTTTTTGTTGTTGTTGTTATTGTTGTTTTACTAGTAAAATAGTTTAGGAAGCAACAATTTAAGCCATTTAGTGCTACCTCGTTAGCGATTTTTTTCGTCAAAAATTGTCTTGGAAATTATCAAGTAGAACTACATTTAAAAATTAGTAGTTTGAGGAAAAACAAAGATCTGTAGCCTGAAGAATCTTATCTGACTTTTAGACTACCTTTTAACTTTTAGAATGGGTTTCTAACTGTCTTAACTGAGTATCTGAGATGTGTTTAATGTGAGCCAAAGTGTACCTTAAGGGAGTTCCCTGGTGGCTTAGTGGTTGGGATTCCAGGCTTTCACTGCCCTGGCCAGGGTTCAATCCCTGACTGGGGAACCGAGATCCCGCAAGGCGCGCCGGGTGGCCAACAAACAAAACAAAACAAATATACCTTAAGTGTCAGCATAGTTCCACTATATAATTTGTCCACCACCCTTTCAGTTAGGGATAATTCGCTTTGTAGTATGAATATTGATGTTTCTACTTTAGCATATATTTGTGAAGGGGTGATATAAAGTTATCTTTGCTAATTGTTATCAAAAATTATTGTCTCCTTGTTGGTGACTTAGAATAAGTAATATCCCTTAATAACGTCTACATAATTTGCCTTGGGTGGGCCTTCCTTTGAAAGAAAATACTACTGTTACATGTAAACCATTTTTGAATGTCAGATATTTTTAATGAAATTGTACAAAGAAATCATAGTTAAAACATTCATACCATGGATATTGTTAAATTGATAATTTTACGGCAAATTTTAAAAACAGTATCAAGTATTAAAATTTTTAAAACAGTATCAAGTTTGTCTTGGGGGACTTACCTAGAGATTATTCTGATTTTTAACTCCTATTGAACAGTCCAGTAAGTTGGAAATATAAGTATTTTTTAATGAGTTAACATAGTTAACATGAATTTATGTTAATAAGAGAAGCTACTTACTTGAACTACCTGCTCTCACCTTAAAGAGAAGGGATGATATTAAGGGTAAGGTTTTAGGTAGATTTTTTTCCCCTCCCTTTGGTTAAATTTTTGTAGCTCCTTGAAATAAGTAGAAGCTTTAGAGAAGAGCTATTCATATTGGAATCATGCCCACCTCAGGCTATTTTGGGCTATGTAAAACTACTTTAATGAAATTGACATTTATTGTGCCAGGAGGTTCTTGAATATGTCCTGTTAGAGAGATAGGTATGTACCCTTTTTTCAGTTGAAGAAGTTACCAGAATGCCAATGCGTCATGAAGGGTATCCTTATGGACTTAAAACTTATTGGGTAATTTTTTTCAAAGTAAGGTACCTTTGTACTCCAAGGCCTACCTCCTCCCCAAAAATGCTAGTACCATGTGTAATTTGATTTCACATTAACTAATCTACACATTTTGTTTGCTTAGAATGAATACAAACTAAAGTAGTACATGTTGTATTTAAAGGAAAACACTTAATGGACTTTAAAACACTTAAATGGTCTTGATAGTTTGCCTCTTCAGATGACAGAACCACGGATGTGAATAAAATTGAGTTGCTGACAGTTGATTACTTAATTAATGGTAGAGTAGTTTTCCCAACTCCCCTGTTCATGCTGCATTTTTCTAGAGCATTCACTATAGAAATCTTCCCTAAGAATCATAGGATTGAACAGATAGTATTGTGTTTCATGTGTTAGCACATACTAGTTCAGTTAGTTGTCACACTTGATGTTGTTATTAATGTTATAGTAAGAATTACGTTTTTCACTTTTTGTCGTATTTATGCTTTGATTTTTCTAGATTCTTTGTTCCAGAATTATTTTCTGGGTAAAAGGAGACCTAGAATTAAGAAAAGATAGGTTTTAAAAGAACCAGAAATTTTGACTAATTATAACCCTTGAGTCACAGTTCAAAGAGCAGAGTTACACTAAAATCAAGACTAAATGTTCTTTATTCTATTTGTTTTGATGTTTTTCAGACTTTGTGTTTACACAGACTTGTGCATTTAGTATACAGATTGCTTCTATATGTAAATCCAGTGGCTTTTTTGTGTGTTTCTATATGCTCTGATACGTAGAGCCAATGAGTTTCCAGTTTTAGCTGTGTGTCAGTCACAAAGAAGAAGTAGTTATTACTGTTTGGGTTTTACTGTAAAATTCATACTTGATTAAAACTATACATAGAATACAGAATAAAATTTAGCATAAATGCATTTAGTGGTAGACTGAAAAAATGTTTGCATAATACTGTCTTTTTTGTAAGAAATTCTAAATTGAGTTCTATATTTCAAATATTGAATAGCAATCTTACATTCTTCAGGTGCTTTTGTAATTTTATATCTAAATAAGTGAATGGCACCTCAGACAACGATTCCAGTGCTGTCTTTGCTTCTTAGGGAAATCCCAAAACCTAATCCTGCTTAATTTCTCCCCTACATTGTTATTAAAACTTTCACCTCTTGTCTAAAGGTAATAAAGAGTTCGTTTTATTTTCCTGTAAACAAAATAAAATGTTCTGTTCAAAGTGCTTATTAATTTAGCTACCCCATCATTCCAAAACTATATAGATCGGGATCTATAACATCCCGTCTTTTAATTCATTACTTGTCATTCTGTTTGATTTCCCCTTTTCTACCCATGTCATGTTTTGTCATGTTTTCTTAGCTGTTGTCAGGGCCATCCCTTAGAGAATCTTCTCTTTCTCCATAAACTATTCATCCAGTGTAGCAGAATACATTCAAAAGGTAAATTGGTAAACTTGGGAAAGAAAATAAAATATTTAATAATCAGCCAGCCTTCTGTCTTACCTCCCAATATGTTTTTAAATAGGCTGCATGTGTAACAGGCCTAAGATATTCAAGTGAGAACTAATTTCATTTATTAATATAAAGAAGCAAAATTACTGAAAGTCATCTTGCATTCCATATCTACATATGTATGTCTTCTGTTTGAAATTATCATTAGCTCATCTTTCTTTCATGAGAAAAAATAATATATAAACCTAAATATAGTTGTTGATATTAAGAGTAGCCTAAACAGATGTTAATCAAGCTTTGAGAGTAGAATGCAGTTACTCAAGAGGGGATGACCTTGAAGTCTTCCTTGAAGTTCCTTTCTAACTAAAGATTGTGTGAAATGTTCATGAAGAACACATCACTCAAGAAGATTACTCCAGGCTGTACTAACACTGTAGTTTGGGTAATAATGGGCTGTTCATAACAGGGTACTTTGTATAACTAGTAGTACGTTATTGAAGAATATTAGACCTTTTATTAGTCAAATGTATTATCCTATGATGTAACTAACTGCCAGCAAACCAGTTTGTATAGAATTTATAGATCTTAATTTATAAAAAGAAAAATTCCACAAATAACTAGATTATTGTACAACTTACAGTGTTTAGTTGAAGGGTCTTACTTTTTGTGAACTCTATATTTATAATTTTAAATTGCTCTGTATTTTATGCTAGTTAATTCATGGGAGCCTCTTCTACTGCCACACAATCTCAGTTCCTGCTGTATACTCTAACAAACAGTGGAAGAGACTGTTGGGTTCAGTAGGTGACAACTGCAGAGGTATCTTCTTTATAACGATGCTTTTTGAGGTTGCTGCTCCCATCAATCTGCTCAGTAAAAATAGCTCATCTTGGTAAGTTGTTTCGACTTCACCAGGACCTGAAGAAGAAGCAGAAAAACCTGTGAAAACTAAGACTGTTTCTTCCAGTAATGGAGGGGAAAATTCCAGTCGCAGCGCTGAGAAGCGATCAGCTGAAGAAGAAGCTGCAGACCTCCCTACAAAGCCTACAAAGATCTCCAAGTTTGGATTTGCCATAGGTAGTCAGATGACAAAGAAAACCTCAGCCATATCCATCAAACTTGGCTCAAGTGTGAGTTGTTATTTTATATATTATATTTGTAATGGGTCTGAAAATTTGTTTTCAAAACTTGCTTTTATTGGATTATGATAAATTCAGTATACAAAGATGTATAAAAAGATACATTGGTGCATGAACTTATTAAATGTAAGTATTTAAGAAATTAGTGGCTCTATATTCAAGAAAGGTCTGGATGAATTATAACTCAACAAAGCTGTTTTTAAAAAGGGGTTGGAATATGAGAAGGAGCAACTATTATAGGGACTATATGATTTATAAAGTAATAATACCTTAGAATTTCCTAAGTTGAGCAAAACCTGAAAAATATTTTTAGAGTTTCAGTTTATTTTTCTTATCTTTTAATTCCAGTGATATTAAAAATAATATCTAGAAATCATTTATTTGTATTTTAAAAGATTAATGTTAGTAAGGTATTGCTTAATAAGAGCTTCCTGATTACCGTACTTTGAAGCTACAAATGGACATTGAGTATTATAATCTATGATAGTAGTCCTTTACAGATCAACTTTTGATTCCTTGTTTTAAGATGTAAACCTTAAATTAATACTTATTAACCCTGGAGTATCTGGAAAGTATTTGAAGTATTAGATTGAAGCATATGAAGTTTAGAGATTTATCTGTTTCTGATCTACAGAAGTGTTAATTTCATGTAGTTCAACTAAACAGATCTCTTCTTTAAGAAAAAGAAAGTTACTTGAATAGTGTATTGCTATTGGCTTTAGAAAATGGTTACATTCTTGTGTAAGGAGAATAATCTTAAAATTGATTTTAAGTTGTTCATGTCTGTTCTGTGAAAATTAATGCTCAGTTGCCTGGATGCATACAGCTTGATTTCTTCATTAGATGTCATTCAAAGATCTTAAAAATATGATATGGATCAGATTCCTACTAGAGTCAGTGTGTTTGAGCTATACTAGTTTTAAAAAAGCTACCATTCCTCAGAACCCCTACTCCTACCCTATGCTGTTTTGCTTTTTTCCTTTTCTTCCTTTTTCTAAAAAATTTAGTGTGAACAAAAGACATTCAGCTTGTAACTTCATTACTTCATGACTCTTCTCCCTATTTGAGCTGATTCTTTTGGTTTAATATGTTTTTTATAAAGTTGCATAGGCCTACCTGCATAGATATTTACTTTTTTTGATAGTCATTAAACATGTGGTTCTCATGTACATTTCTCATACAGGTGTTCCCCTTGATAATAGATTTTACGGTGCTTGAACACACCTCCTAAATCAGATATCCATATCCCTACTTTTGCTAAATCATTGACGTGATTTAGTAATTGCTGATCATTTTAGTTGGGAGGATTATGCTTGAAAAGGCCTATTCAGTAAAACTTTAATCTTTAGAAAACAAAAGACCTTTTTTCATAAAGTAAACCAAAGTGTAAACATAATCTTGGCGAAGTGAGGTGTAGGATATGAAAATAGTTGAAACTGTTGCTTTTGATTATATGATGTGAAAAGATAGTCAAACAACCAACAAATACTTGTGTCTTATGTTTATGTACAACATCAAATACATGACATCTTTAAGAGTAAAGGGTGCTTCTAGAGTCACTATGCATAATTTCCAAATGAACATTTTTATTTCTTCAAAAACAAACATTATTTATAAAAAGTGTTTCTGTTATACAAGAAGGGATGGTTAATTTTGTTTCAGCAGCTCAGAGAAGGTTTTACTGGTGAGGTGACGCTAGAGTTGGCTTTAAGTGCAGGCAAGAGGCAAAGGGACATCTCAGATAAAAAGAGCTTCGTGCAGGGCATTCCGTGGTGGTCCAGTGGTTAAGACTTTCACTGCCGTGGGCCCGGGTTCAGTCCCTGGTCGGGGAACTAAGATCCCATAAGCCGTGCAGCACAGCCAAAAAAAAAAAAAAAAAGACTTATGCAAAGGCAGTTTAGATGTGAAGCCACATGATGCATTCAGGAAATTGTTCATAGTTAGGAAGTGTTTGGTAGGCAAATGCAGGGATAGAAAGCCCCCCAAATAAGACCACAGGACCAAATCATAAAGGACTTGTACTCCATAATATAGTTTGGTTTTATTCTTTGGGTTCTAGAGGAGCCATGGAATCATTATAAAGAGTCTTGAGCCTTAAACAGATTTGCATTTTAGAAACATTACTCTGGTGCCAGTATAGAGAATTAGAGGAAAATAAATACAGAAGGTGGGGAGATGGTATTTCTAACAGCAGTTCAGGCAAGTAATGATAAGGGGCCTTAGTGTTGGTAGTGTGGTAGTAAGCTGGGAAGGCAGGGGGAGATTTAAGTCTATTTAATAGAGATCTAGTTAACAGGACCTTACAATAAAATGTGCAAGTTGAGGAAAAGGTTTTCTGGCTTGAGCACTTAATGAGCACTGCAGTACACCTGGGAGCTCTTAAGTGGCGCTGTCCAGTAGGCAGCTAGCTAGTAGAGAAAGATGAGTCTTCATATCTTTCTCAAGGCACACTGTGCTTAATTTTAATGTTACTATGGGCAGGTATTAATATTCATTTTCTCTTACCTGTACCAGGTACCTTTTAGCTAAGTGATATTAAATTATAGACCCTAACTAGAAAATCTTTGACAGGAGGAAAACAAATGGACATATAATTAATAAAGTAAAATCTACCCATTGATAACCCACATTTTCAAAAAGAAAGTAGATTTCTCCAATGTTTGTTCTTAGTTCCTTACTATATGTTTCTATGAAAACATAAAGTTGAATCTTTGAAGATAAATTATTTTTGTCATTAAATAAGCCTGTGTAAACATTATATTATACTCTTTTTAATGTTTCTTCTTCAGAAACCTAAGGAAACCGTTCCAACTCTTGCTCCAAAAACCCTTTCAGTAGCAGCAGCCTTTAATGAAGATGAAGATGTAAGTTGATACCTGGTTTTGTTTGTTTTACTTTAACAAGTTCTTTAAGAAAGATGTTAGTGGCAAATTGTCAAGTTGTACTAATGGTACTGGTGAACTTTTTTTGCAGCTCTGAACAGTTGTTGTCGTTTTTTAAATGACATCTGCAAAATCTGGATATTTCTGTTTATTTATTTAATTTGATTGTGGGATTATTTAAAATATTATTGACTTTGGGGGGGGCAAGGAACTTAAATCAACAGATGCTTATTATGAGTAATAATATATATATGTGCTATGAAATATGTAGGATCCAAAAAAAGGAAAATTCAGTACTGCTGTCTTCAATAATTTTTATAGTTGGAGTCTTCAGTGAGACATTATGCATGTGTTCAGCTTTAAAAAGCAGCTATAGTGCTTTCTTCTTGTATCCCCATGAGGAATAACAATAGTGCAGGTGATTCTGCCAGAAGATCTAGTCAATATGTACGTGTTCCAGAGTGGCGCAGTGGTTAAGAATCCGCCTGCCAGTGCAGGGGACACGGGTTTGAGCCCTGGTCCGGAAAGATCCCACATGCCGTGGAGCAACTAAGCCCATGCGCCACAACTATTGAGCCTGCACTCTAGAACCCGCGAGCCACAGCTACTGAAGCCTGTGCACCTAGAGCCCGTGCTCTGCAACAAGAGAAGCCACTGCAATGAGAAGCCCGCGCACCACAACAAAGGGTAGCCCCTGCTCGCCGCACCTAGAGAAAGCCCACTTGCAGCAACGAAAATCCAATGCAGCCAAAAATAAATAAATAAATAAATTTTTAAAAAGAGAGATTAGGTAGCATTTTGGTTTGTACAGATTGTTATCAGGAAAGGACATTGTGGGAAGAAGGGGACAACATGTGCAGAAGTAGAGAGGCTGGAAATAGTAAGCACCTACATAATAGTAATGGCTTGCTTTGAATGCCTAACAGTTTGAATCTTTTCACACAACTTTATTTTATCCTCCATACATCCCTATGAATTGTGTGATATGGTTATTCTTATTTTCCAAATGGAGAAATTAAGTGTGCATAAGTATTGTGCACAAGTGTTGAACTAGAACTGAGCTTTCTGGTTTCTTGTCCTATGTTCTTTGCATCATACGTTACTGTTTTCCCTGTTTTTAAAGAAATTTTAGACAGGTTCAGACAACACTCTTTCTGCTATAAGATGGTAATGATAGGTAGGGATAAACTTGTCTCTTAGGTAAAAGAACACATGCATCTAAAATCTGCATCTGGGACTTCCCTGGAAGTCCAGTGGTTAAGACTCTGCACTTCCACTGCAGGGGGCACCAGTTTGATCCCTGGTCAGGGAACTAAGATCCCGCATGACGCTCAGCATGGCCAAAAATAAATAAATAAATAAAATCTTCATCTGGTTCTTCCTTTTTCTGCAGCACATATTAATTAACCTTGGATATATATCTAAGCCTGAAATATATCGTACAAAGAGTGTGTTCATTTAGTTAATTTTGAAATTTAAAAATACTTTTTCAGTTGTATCTCTTTAGTCTCTTTTAATTTGGACAACTCCTGGGTTTTTCTGCGTATTTCATGGCATTAACATTTTTGAAGAGTTCAGGCCAGTTAGTTTGTAGAACGTCCCTCAGTTTGGATTTGTCTGATGTTCCCTTATGATTAGATTCACATTCCTTTTGGCAGGCGTACCACAGAAGTGATGCCAAGTTCTCAATGCATCATATCAGGAGCACATGTCAGTATATCCCATTACTGGCAGTGTTAACTTTGATCATTTAGTTAAAGTGATGTCTGCCAGATTTCTCTACTGTCAAATTACTGTTTTATCTTTTATAATTAAAATTTATCTTGTGGGGCTATGTTTTAAGAATATGTGGAGGGGACTTCCCTGGTGGCACAGTGGTTAAGAATCAGCCTGCCAGTACGGGGGACACGGGTTTGAGCCCTGGTCCGGGAAGATCCCACATGCCACAGAGCAACTAAGCCCGTGCGCCACAACTACTGAGCCTGTGCTCTAGAGCCTGCGAGCCACAACTACTGAGCCCATGTGCCGCAACTACTGAAGCCTGTGTGCCTAGAGCCCGTGCTCCACAACAAGAGAAGCCACCACAATGAGAAGCCCGTGCGCCTCAATGAAGAGTAGCCCCCTCTCGCAACTAGAGAAAGCCTGCGCACAGCAACGAAGACCCGACGCAGCCATAAATAAATAAATAAAATTTAAAAAAAGAATATGTGAAAATACATAATTTCTTAAGTGTTCACTCATTAGTGTTAACATTTATTGATGATTCTTACCAGAATCAATTATTGTGATGTTTGCTGAATGGTGATTTTTTTTCATTCTTTCATCCCTTCTATGTTTAATGTTTCTTACTGTAAGGAAGAGCTTTTATAAGTGTAGGCTCTATTCAACAGGTTATAATGCTCAAATTGTCTCAGATTTGACCAGTAGAAATCCCTTTAAGCTGGATCTTGGCAGATGACTGTGTAAAAAATAATATTTAGCTCATCAGTAACATTTATACTTAAAAAACATCTAAAAGACACTTGTCACATATCTTTTCACGAGCTGTAACTATGGAAAAGTAGTAGAGAATGAGCTTTCAAGATGTCTTTTCAGTAAAGGAGACATTTTTGAGAAGGAGCAATACAGTAAAATGGTTAAGAGCCTTTGCTTTGGCATCTAGCTGTTTTGTGACTTGGGACAAGTTAACCTTGTTTACCTTACCTACAAAATGTGAATGATGATACTCATACCCACCTTGTAGGATTGTTAGGGTTTTCAAAGACAGTGCATATTAAAGCATTTAACACAATGTGTAGCTTATAGTAAACAAATAGTTTTAGTTCTAGAATATCAAGTTTTTGGGGGGGTTTTGTTTTTGTTTTGGGGGTTTTTTTTGTTCTTGTGTTTTGTTGGTTTGTTTTTTGGCCACGCTGCACGGCATGCAGGATCTTAGTTCCCCAACCAGGGATCGAACTCGCGCCCCCTACAATGGAAGCACGGAATTCTTAACCACTGGACCGGCAGGGGAGTCCCTAGAATATCAAGTTTTTACCAAATTTTTTTTCTTTATGCAGAATCAGCACACTAGAAGCATGAGGGTTTTATTTAATGTAGTTAAGATAAATGATTTTCTCCTTTCACCAAAATTTCAGACTTAGATATAAAATTTAGCATTATTGGTAATCAAGTGATTTTAATATAGTTGACCCTTGACCAACACAGGTTTGAACTGCACAGGCCTATTTATATGCAGATTTTTTTCAGTAACGTGCTGCAGTACTACACTCTCCCAAGGTTGGTTTAATCCTTAGATGTGGAACCGTGGTTATGGAAGGTCAACTATAAAGTTACACACGGGGTTTTGACTGTGGCGCTGTGGGGGCAGTGCCTCTAATCCTCCTGCATTGTTCAAGGGTCAGCTCTATCTACATGCAGTCATCTCTGTTTCTGTCTTACATTTTTCTCCAGAGTGAACCAGAGGAAATGCCTCCAGAAGCAAAGATGAGGATGAAGAATATTGGAAGGTATTATAATTTTTGTATAATATTGTAGAAAATTATAGTGAATTAAGAGCAAGAATAAATTGCAAATTGCACGTAATCTATTAGTGTTCAAGCTTTTGTTGCATATTTGGGCAAAAGAGTTTTGTTTTCTGAGATTACTCTCCTGGTAAAAGAAAATTAGTATTTTAAGAAAAAAAATAACGATAATTTAATGCTATTTTTTTTCAGATACATGTAATCTAAATTTTTTCAAATAAACAGTTATGAGAAATGTTTCTGATATAAAATTTAAAAGTGTTTTTCAGGTATAAAAAAATGGCTTTCACTCATCTCACTTAAGATATTCCCACCACTTAATCTTGATTGTATGTGTCCCATTTTCCTTAGTAATTTAGATGCCAAATATAAAAAGAAGACAAAAACATTTAAAAATTTTCCTCCATTGTTTCTGTTATTGTGAAAATAACAAATTTCAAGTTAACACGATGTTCAGTTTCCTGTCTTTGTATGTGTAAATGGATAACTTCGAGGCTAATAAGAAAGCTGGGCTTCAAAACAACCTATAATATATCCCCACTTCTACCAAATGTATATATTCTCCCAAAGAACTAAGTGCTGAGTCTTCAAGCATCAGTCTTCAGACTTCATCTATGATTCAAACGGGAACTGTCCCAGTGGCTGTCTGCCTGCCTCCCTTTCGGACTGGGACCTAAAGTAAATACATCTGGCATTATAACCAAATCTAAACACCCAGGATACATATATCTTCATATATCTAAACATTTAAAACTGAAACAAGTTCATAAAATGACATCTTCTGTTTCATTTTTTATAAATGCTGATGGCAAGCCACCACCAAATTGATTTAATGACCCTGTTAATGGGTTACAAGCAACAGTTTTTAAAACTATAGTGGTTGCCACTATAGTGGTTGCTGCATATCAGAATCACCTTAGATGTTTGTTAAAACTACAGATTTACCTGGCTCCTCCTGAGGCCTACTGAATCTGAAATTTTAGGACAGGGTCTGTGTAAAGGGTATTTTTAAAAAGTTCTGTAGAGGCTTCTGATGTTTGGCCTGCATTTATAATAGGTGCTAAACAAATGTGTTTTGAATGAGTTAAAAACATAGCCCGAAAATCATTATATAACATTTTAAATAAGTTTCCTTTCTTTTAACACAGGGATACACCAACATCAGCAGGACCAAATTCCTTCAATAAAGGAAAGCATGGGTTTTCTGATAACCAGAAGCTATGGGAGCGAAATATAAAATCTCATCTTGGAAATGTCCATGACCAAGACAATTAAATGATGTGTTTTGAAATTGGGGTATGGGGTGGGTGTAAAGTTAAAAGGAACAGTTTCCTTTTTTAAAGAATGGTATAAGACTATCTTTGGAGCCGCCTTTTTTTTTTCTTTTTCTTTTTTTAAAGATTGAGTGGTACACTAATAAATGAGAATTTGAAATTAGAGGTAATTTATGTTTTATATACAGATTTCAAGACATTTGCTAATTTTGTAGTTTCACGTGATTAGTTTCCAAAGGTTATAGATGATTAAAAAAATCAGAAATGGTACCTTTCTAAGAATTGCATATTTTTTTAGACACAACTACTAGCACATTAAGAGGGAAGCAAAAAGTTGTCTATTTAAACTGTAGGCAGTTACTCTCTAACTTAACTCCCTTGTTAACCTAAAGTCTGGCTCCCAGGAACAGCCTTATAGAGAAGGGAGTATTGTATTGGGCGGAAAATGTTGCTGGACTATTGACTGAGAAAGTAAATTAGATAAAAATTAAAATACAGCTTTTTTTTTTTCCTAATGGGCATTTGTTTTGTTTCAAATCATCATAAACTAGTTATTGCATTGCTATCAGTGGATACAGATGCTTAGCTCTTTAAAAAGAACATTTTAAAATTTTATGTAAACTGTTGAGTATTTAAAATAGCCCACTTCACTTTAAAGGGTCTTGTCTACCTTTGATAGTCTTCAAAGAACAACCATTTGCTACCAAAGTAAATCAGTATTTTGAATGTGCTTCTCTTGGTTTTTGTTATTAGCTAGTTCCTGTAATTATTTCCACCAGATCTTCAGGCAAATCATAAGGAAGCTGTTTCTTTTAAAATAACAAACCACCACCAAAAATTTAAATGTACATAATAGTTAAATATTTGGCTGTTCTTATTTTTTAAAGGATATAAACACCAAAAAAAAAGGCAACATTGTATGAAGATGGAAAATAAGAAAGATGCACTTTCTGTAACTTTATCAAAGCATTTATGTTACTAACTTGTGAAATCCAATTTGATTTGAACTTATTACAGGAATTCTTATTTAGCACAATAATATGGTTTCTTTTAACTGTATACATATTAACCAGTGGCCTCTTTAAAAGCACATTTTAGATACTGAAAATAAAAGGAAAGAAAATGCATCTTTAAACATATTTTATGGAATCTTTGACCACATATACTTTGTTAATCTTTGTGTTGTAGGATTGTGTTTATTTTGTATTTTTGTATTGTATATGAATTCTTTTTTTAATGTGACAGTTAAACACATCTTTAAAAGCATAGTCACACATAAAAGAAACATATAGTATAATGATTTCCTTGAAAACTCTTACAATGTTAGATTTGGAGGCAGCTTCATACTGTTTAATTGGTGATAACTACTCTCTGAGCTCTTTTAATAGGTAATAACTCCAGAGAAGCAGCCTGTATATATTCCTAATACTTTGTTCACTTGCATATGAGTTTAGAGTAAGCCCCAAGTAAAACAATGGAAATGTATATAGAACGATTAGTTCTTACTTACATGGTTTAATTATATCAAGATACATGAATTTAACTTGCTTTAACGTAGGCAAACTTCCCATTTTTGTTCATTTTAATGTTTATGTTGAAATAACATCCCAAAACGACTGAGATGAATGTCTTTACTAAAATACCAATAAATTTGTCCAACTCTGTCAGTGTTCTTATTTTCTGTTACACTTAATTGTTGCTGGGTTTGTTTTAAACAAAGAAGAGACAGATGTTATTGGTGCTCTTGCCAGATTGTTGGCCAGAGTAATGGGAGATTTTAAATTGCTCTTTGGAGTCTACCTAACTTAGCACATAGTTCTAGAACATTACAGTATCTCAGGTTAGAAAAAGACCTAATCCAAATCCTCCCTCTCCTCTACTGCCAAAGTATCATCTATTATGTGCTGTAGAAAATCCTGCTGAGGCATACCTTTGAAAATCCCTAAGTGTTAGAAGGTATTCTCTTACTTGTGTCTGCCATCCATTATCTCTAAATATTTTCTTAATGTTTATAATGCTGCTGCCCTATAGGTCAGGTGTGAGTAAATGAAAAGATTGAACTACATTTTAAAATTAAGGTTCGTTTCTAGTTAGACTAATTACAAATGAAGGCTATGAATTTCAAATGTTTTTTTCTTAACGCTAATAATCAGGGTTAGCTTGATATACTGTGGAGGGATTGTTCAAGTTACTTCCCTGCTGAGATGAAGATACTTTTTAATTTTTTTTAACTTTTCATTTTGAAAAAATTTCAGACTCAAAACATTGCAAAAATATAGTGAAGTACTTCCATGTTCTTCAAATGATAACATACAACCACAGGACAATTGTCAAAATCAGGGAATTAACATTATTAAAATATCACCTTACACTATTATTCTACAGACCTTATTCAAATTTCACCATTTGCTCCACTAATGTCTCCGTAGTTGAAGATTCACTACATTATCACATATTGTTTAGTTGTCATCTCTCTTAAACCCCTTTAATCTGGGAATCTTCAGTGTTTGTCTATTATGACCTTAGACTTTTTGAAAAGTACAGGCCAATTATTTGTAGATCTCCCAATTTGGGATTTCCCTAATGTTTCCTCACAAATTCAGTTTATGCATTTTTGGCAAAAATAAGACAGAACGGATGTGTCTTCAGTATATCAGCAAGCACATGATGTCAATTTGTCCTCTTACTAGTGTGATGTTAATTTTGATCACTTGGTTAGGGTGGTATCTGCCAGATATATACAATGTCAAAGTTGTAAATTTTCTGTTTGTAATTAGTATCTTATGGGAAAATTCTTGTATCATATTCTCATACTTTTGCCCACTAATTGGCAGACATTCATGGTTTTTGTTTTTTGGGTGTTTCCCCCATGGTTCTTTACTGAAACAATTGTTAGTGTAGGATTTGCCGAATGATGATTTTTCTATTTTCATCTTCTATTTTTTGTAGTTCAAATTCTGTGAGGAAATTTCCTTCTCCATTCTTTATTTAATTTTGTATTGATAATGGGCCTGTGTATTCTTATGTTATTCTATAGGTTATAATGCACTACTATCATATATTTTGTTACTCAAAATGTCCCAGATCTGCCCACACAAACCCCTCCCCATTGACCCTTGTGTCTTTTTGACATGTCCCCATTCTTTTTTTTTTAATACATCTTTAATTTCTGGCACCAGAAGATATTCTGGACTCATCTCATATTTTCTCTTCTTTAACCCTGGAATCAGTGATTTCTCTTAAGCATCCATGGTTCCTTTTAGAATCAAAATCTGCACTAAGTGTACTCATTGGTTCTGAAGTGTCATTGCTTCTAGCCTACTTGACAGAGCTCGAATATGTATGTATATACATCTATATCAATTTCTAGATCTGTATGTGTGTGTGTGTGTATGTATGTGTATACTGTATGTATCTCCACGAGTTCATATAGATACTTCCATTACCAGACCAACACCAGACACATTCTTGTCTTCCTCCTTTCTCTACTTACTACTCTTGTCCAACAGTAAGAAATCTGACTATGTATAATCTGTTCACTTATTTGCTTAATTTCTAGAATACACATAAAGTTTCAGAATTAATTCATATATTTCCCTATGAAAAACTAACCAGAGTGCAGTATTTGTATGTAGTTCCTTTCCTTTTTAGTCTTAAGAGTACATAATCAAAATACTATTTTACAAAGTTATGTAGGTTAGTTCTTTGCTCCCCCTTTCAGTATGATTGTGTTACTCATTTGCAGTGCAGTTTGGTTTTGTTTGTGTTTCATAATGAATTACTGCTCATTGTTAATTTTTTTTGCATGTGAAATAGCATAGGTCTAAAAGTTGGAACTATACAAAAAGCGTAACTTCTCCCTATTTCTGCCTCATTCTCTTCCTACTGTCCTTTCTATCCTGTTTACACCTATTCCCTATAGGTAATCCATCTCTGGTTTCTGGTTTATCCTTCCTGTGTTTCCTTTTAAATCAATGAATAGATGGGTGTTTATTATTTCTCCTTTTATCTTACATGAAATGTAATATACTACAGTTATTCTTTTATCCTTTTTTTTCTTCACTTTATAGTATACCCTGGAAACTATACCAGTTCATGGAGATCTTTCTCAAAAAAATTTTTAACAGCTACATAGTACTCCATTGTGTGAATATACCATAGTCAATGCAATTACTCTTACTTGTATGGGCATTTAGGTCATTTCCAATGTTTTGCCATTACAATGCTGTAATCGAATAACCTGTGCAGGTATATTTTCTCGTTGGAGTGTATCTTCCTTCAGGTAAATTCCCAGAAGTAGGATGCTGGGTCAAAATGTAAGTGCATATCTACTCTTATTAGATATTGCCAAATTCTCCTACAAAAGGATTGTACCAGTTGGTTTTCCCACCAAAAATATATGAATGCCTTTTCCCACAGCCTTGCCAGCAGAATGTGTTTGTCATGCTTTTTAATTTTTGCCATATCTGATAGGTTTAAAAAAACGGCATGAGACTTCCCTGGTGGCGCGGTGGTTAAGAATCCGCCTGCTAATGCAGGGGACACGGGTTCGAGCCCTGGTCCGGGAAGATCCCACATGCCGCGAAGCAACTAATCCTGTGTGCCACAACTACTGAGCCTGCGCTCTGGAGCCCGTGAGCCACAACTGCTGAGCCCACGTGCCACAATTGCTGAAACCTGTGTGCCTAGAGCCCACGCTCTGCAACAATGCACCGCAATGAGAAGCCCCCGCACTGCAACCAAGAGTAGCCCCTGCTCGCCACAACTAGAGAAAGCCCACGTGCAGCAACGAAGACCCAACACAGCCATAAATTAATTAATAAATTTAAAAAAAAAGGCATGTTAGAATAGTTTTAATTTGCATCTCTCTAGCTATGAGGTTGAATATCTTTTCATATGTTTAAGGACCATTTGAATATCTTTATGAATAGTCTGTTTATTTCATTCCCACTTTACTATTGGGTTTTTGGTCCTTTCTCAAATTTTAAGAATTTGTCATATATTAACTCTTTATACATATGTTATAAATAGTTTATCCTAATTATTAATTGTCTTTCGGCTTTGATTATGGTGTTCTTTGTAATACAAAAAGCTTCCTTTTTTTGTAATGTAGTGAATTTTATTCATCTCTGTTGCCTTTCAGTTTTGTTAATAGTTAGAAAGCCTTTCTCTATACTGAGGTTAAAGATAAATTCACCCTTGTTTTTCTAGTGCTTGTATTGTTTCATTTTCAAATTTAAACAGACTCCTGATCCATTTGGAATATATACTTGTGCATTTGTGAGATCAAGATCTAATTTTAGTTAACACATCTGTATGATATTAAGCCATCCTAATAGGAAGCAGTCTGCTTTTGTGTTTTGGGGGAGTGTTAAATTTTTTCTCATATGGGTTTTGCCTATTTCTTGTTAAGCTTCTTCCTAAATATTTAATCATCTTTGTTGCTATTGAAATGAGGTTTTCTCTATCATTTTGTGCTGGTTATTGTTTTAAGATATGAAGACAATTTTCTGTATGTTAATTCTGTGTCTTGCTATCTTACTAAACTCCTTATTGTTTGAGTTTTATCATCGATTCTCAAGAATTTCCCAGATGTACCATCATATCACCTGCAAATAGAGATGGCTTTACTTTATCAATTTTTGTGCCTCAATTTATTTTCTTGTCTAATTGCATTGCTTAATACCGCTAATACAGTATTGAATAGTAGTAGAATAAATGGGTATCCTTGTCTTTTTCTCAGTGGAAATATCCCCAGCATTTTACTATTAAATAAGATCCTGGCTTTAGGACTACATATTTTATCATGTTAAAAATATCCATCAATTCCTAATTTTCTTAAGTACTTTTATCAGAAATAGGTGTTGAATTTTGCTGAAAGCTCTTTCAGCATTTTATCAATGAGGGGAAACTGTAATATATAGAATTAACATGAGAACTCTCCGGTGTAGTAGAAGTAGCAACTGCAGGAAGAAACCACCACCCGCAGGGCTAAGGGAATAAGTGAACAAGCAAAAGACAACATCTTAGAGGAGGGGCCCAGAGGCTGAAATTCAGATCTTTGAGAAGGTACAGCTGCTGGCTGCAGGGAAGAACAGCACACCAAGCTGCCCATCACCACACTGAAGACAAATTTTGGAAATTCCTTATTCAACTTGTTCATGAAAAGTCCCTGGCTATTTGTAGCCCTTTACCCCCACAAGAATCCGTTGTTAGTTAGCAATAATTATTGGTTTTAGTTTTTCACTTTTTACTTCTTTTCATTTTCCTATACTTTCCAAATTTCCTACATTGATCCTACATTACTTTGATAATTGGAGAACTGAGTGGGGAGTAGAGGTATCTCTAAGGCAAATTAGCTGTCATGCTAGGGCTTCAGATACGTGAGAACTTTTTCAGACCAAAGACCTTGGGCTACATCGCAATAGACACCCACTTAATTATTGCACATGGACATAGAACTCTTATTCACATCTTGTACTTTTAAAATATAATACAAATGTGCTGTTATAAATATTTTTGGGGTTTTTTCTAAGTATAAGTCCTCTTTGGGAGCATTTTATCTGTGGTATCCATAGAATTTACATTGCTTAGTATTTAGGGAAAAAAAAACTGTGTGTACTATGTAAAATATCAAGGATGAGCACTATAACTTTACTGCAAGAAGAGTTACCTCTGAATGCTGGTGCATCTATATCACTGATTGGTATGTCATCCAAATACACCACAAATGAATTTCACTCAGAATCCAGCATTGTCCTGATCTCATGCTAGTCACACAGCTGGAGTTACTTATTTTATTTCTGCTTTTAGAATTCCATGATTAAACCACAGTTGATGTAAAACTTGGTTAGATCAATAGAAACTATGAATTTACCCATGTAACCATGACTGAAAATAAAACAAAGTTTCTAAGTATTTATGGAATATATATTATATCCTGACTTTAAGGAAAAGAGATCAAAACAAGTAGGACACTTACATCAAGTACTGCAAAGAAAGTAATATGGAAAGGAAGTAAGTACTAATTAGATGATAAAATACTTGCAAATCATTAAAGCAAATCTAACTGAAGATGCAATTGAGAATGGAAAGGTGTACATGTGGGGAGGGGGGTATATAAGAACACTTTACTTTTCCACTTAGTTTTGCTATGAACCTAAAACTGCTCTTTAAAAAAATAAAGTTTTCTTTAAAAAAAAAAAAACAAGATGTGAGCAGTGGTTTGACTCAGATTCACAAGGTATGTCTCTTAACCATAAATATAAATAATACTGAGTTGGATACAAAACTCCCCAAATATTCTAACAACACTGTCGTAATGCTGTGTGTGAATATTAATTTAATCTGTGTATAGACAGTTACATACATAACCATACCAGCAAGTTTCCCAAAACAGGATTTAAGTGTAGTTATATTTTCTCAAAGGGCCACTTTGAAATGAGAATGTCCCTTTCCCAGGTAATTATAAACAGGTGTTTCTTCTCATTATATCTCATTTGAATTCTACAGTGGGCACTGACTATGAGATGCTCCAAGGAAGAAAACTGGGAATCTTAAGTATGAATTTTACTACAGTCCTTGCTTTCTCCAGTAGAGGAACTTAAGAAGCAGCTGCTGTTCTGTGCCAACTTTTAATTTTTTTAATATTTTTAAATTTAATTTTATTTTATTATTCTTTATTTTTTGGGCTGCATTGGGTCTTAGTTGCGGCACGCAGGATCTCCATTGAGGCATGCAGGATCTTTTTTTTCGTTGTCAGCACTCAGCCTTCTCTCTAGTTGTGGCGCGTTGGCTCTGTAGTTTGCTGCACACAGGCTCTCTCATTGAGGTGCGGGAGCTCAGTTGTTGCGGCGCACACGGGCTTAGTTGCCCCTCGGCATGTGGGATCTTAGTTCCCTGCCCAAGGATTGAACCCACGTCCCTTGCGTTGGAAGGCAGATTCTTTACCACTGGACCACCAGGGAAGTCTGCTGTGCCAACCCTTAAAATAAGGGCTGCTGGTAGTGCCACCATGCTGAAATGGAGAAAGATTTTGATAACAGTGATCTCTTTTCACATACAGAGTTAGTTACTTTCATTCCTATTGTGATTTCCTTGCTATGGACATAGAGTCATTAGAAAACTAGGAAGCTTCAAGATTAAGAGCAATTTCAGATATTAATCTGGAAGTCATGTGTGTAAGACAGAAAGGAAAACAGGGCCAGCATGGGAGCTAGGAAACCAAGATAATGGTAATACACTACATGCATGAGTTTATAAAATCTTAGAGTAATATGTTAACATCAATTAGCGGTAATGTAATAGAAGTAACAGATCAGAGACATTGCTAAGGAAATCAGTGGTTGAATAAATGATAGAAGAAATGGAAGCATCCAGATGACTAGAGGTCTGGACCTAGGTACCTAGGAGAATGGTAGATGTTAAAGAGGAAAAAAATTGACAAATATATACAGGATAACCTTTAAAGTTTAAGAAAAACCTCCAGCCAGAATTTAGGAAAGCAGATGACAGAAAATCCACAGAGGGTTTTCAAGGGGAAATGGGGTCAACATGAGGCCTAATTGTATTGGGTACCATTGGTGTGGGAGTTGATAAATCTGCCTCTTTTTTCTGTTTTCACATCTGTTGAAAAGGTTGATATGTATCTGAACTCACACAGCCTACAGCTCATGCATGAAGTGGATGCCTGTGAAGTAGAAGACATTGTGCCAAGAACTTTAATGTGATGTCTAGGCTAACTACTAAAATAATAGTTCAAAGAATACATAACTCACAAGCTAACGGGAGGAGGGGAATGGAGTGTTTTAAAAAGGCAGAAAAGTAGGTACTTCCCTGGTGGTCCAGTGGGTAAGACTCCACGCTCCCAATGCAAGTGGGCCCGGGTTCGATCCCTGGTCTGGGAACTAGATCCCACATGCATGCTGCAACTAAGAAGCCTGCATACCACAACTAAAGATCCTGCATTCCACAACTAAGACCTGGTGCAGCCAAAATAAATAAATAAATACTTTTGTAAAAATAAGTAAAAATAAAACATAAAAAGGCAGAAAAGGAAAAGAAATGTAGAACAGGCAGGACCGAAAACAAAGCAAACTAAAATGGCAGATTTATATGCAAATATGTCAGTAATTATGTCATGTTTTATAACTGGACTAAATATTCCCATGAAAAGACAAAGATTGGTGGCCTGGACCTTTTTTTTATAAAGACAACCATAGGGAATTCCCTGGTGGTCCAGTGGTTAGGACTCCATGCTTCCACTGCAGGTGGCAAGGGTCCTATCCCTGGTCAGGGAGCTAAGATCCTGCATGCTGCATGGAGTGGCCAAAAAAAGAAAAAAGACAACCGTATACTGTTTACAACAGACATACCTTAAGTATGAGGATATGAACAGGTTGACAGCAATAGGATGGTAAAATGTACCACATGAACACCAAAAAAACTAATGTCGCTCTTTTAATTTCAGTCAAAAAAGACTTAAATCCAGGAGCATTACCAGAGGCACTTTACTTTATCCTTTCATAATGATAAAAGGTTCAACTCACCAGGAAAACAATTCTATACAATATGCAACTAATAATAGCTTCAAGCTGTATAAAGCAAAAATTGCCAGAATTAAAAGCAGAAGAAATAGCAAATCCACATTCATACAGAGATATTAATTAATTAATTTATTTTTGGCTGCTTTAGGTCTTGATTGCTGCACACAGGCTTTCTCTAGTTGCAGCGAGCGGGGGCCACTCTTTATTATGGTGCACGAGCTTCTCATTGCTGTGGCTTCTCTTGTTGCAGAGCACAGGCTCCAGGCGCGTGGGCTTTAGTAGTTGTGGCATGTAGGCTCAGTAGTTGTGGCTTGTGGGCTCTAGAGTGCAGGCTCAGTGATGTGGTACATGGGCTTAGCTGCTCCGCGGCATGTGGGATCTTCCCGGACCAGGGCTCGAACCCGTGTCCCCTGCATTGGCAGGTGGATTCTTAACCACTGTGCCACCAGGAAAGTCCCCATCCATTTACTTTTAATCTAGTTGTATCTCTGAATCTAAAGTGTGTCTCCTGTAGACAGCATACAGTTGGATCATGGTTTTATTTTTTTTTTTAATCCTGCCTGACAACCTCTGCCTTTTGATTGGATTGTTCAGTCTATTTGCATTTAATGTTTTATTGATGTAGTTGTATTTTTGTATGCCATTTTACTTTTTTTCTTTTTTTATATATACAGGTATTTATTTATTTACTTACTTATTTTTGGCTGCGTTGGGTCTTCGCTGCTGTATGTGGGCTTTCTCTAGTTGCGGTGAGTGGCGGCTGCTCTTCGTTGCGGTGCACAGGCTTCTCATTGCAGTGGCTTCTCTCGTTGTGAAGCACGGGCTCTAGGCGCGCGGGCTTCAGTAGCTGTGGCTCACGGGCTCAGTAGCTGTGGCTCACAGGCTCTAGAGTGCAGGCTCAGTTGTTGTGGCGCACGGGCTTAGTTGCTCCGCAGCATGTAGGATCTTCCTGGACCAGGGATCGAACCCGTGTCACCTGCATTGGCAGGTGGATTCTTAACCACTGCGCCACCAGGGAAGACCCTCACTTTTGTTTTCTATATGTCGGGTTTTTTGTTTGTTTGTTCCTCTATTCCTCCCTTACTGCTTTCTTTTGTATTGAGTGAATATTTTCTAATGTAGCATTTTAATTTCTTTAATGATTTTTTCTTTTTTGTTTTTAGTGACTGCTCTAGGGTTTACCATATACACTTTAACTTATCAGAATGAGCTTCAGATTTATACTGGCTTAGTTTGTTATATATAGAAATGTTAATCCTGTATAGCTCTACTCTGTTCCCTTGTCCCCCTTTCTGTGGCCCTGTTACACCTGTTACATCTATTAATGTTACAACCCCGAAAATACATTAATATAATTATTACTTTACCATCTACAGCCACTCCTTTATCCAATACCTTTTTGCTCTTACCTCCTTTGTGTTGTTATTGGCATATATTTTACACATATATTGCATTTCTATATGTTATTGTCTCGGTAATACATTCTACACATTACTTTATACAACTGCTTGTTAAATCAATAAGGGAATAAAGGAGAATAATTGTGCATACAACCTGCTATAATTTCAGAACTACCAGACTTCCCTGGTGGTGCAGTGGTTAAGAATCTGCCTGCCAGTGCAGGGGACACGGGTTCGAGCCCTGGTCCGGGAAGATCCCACATGCTGCGGAGCAGCTAAGCCTGTGCACCGCAACCACTGAGCCTGCTCTCTAGAGCCCACGAGCCACAACTACTAAGTCCACATGCCACAACTACTGAAGCTCACGCACCTAGAGCCCGCGAGCCACAACTACTGAGCCCGCGTGCCTAGAGCCCGTGCTCTGCAAGAAGAGAAGCCACCACAATGAGAAGCCCATGCACCACAACAAAGACCCAACGCAGCAAAAAATAAATAAATTTATTTTTAAAAATTTCATAACTACCTTTACTGGTGCTCTTTGTTCTTTTATGTGAATCTGAACTACCATCTGAGTTCAGTTGCTTTTGGCCTAAAGAATTTCCTGTAAGTATTTCTTATAAAGTCAGGCCTGTTAGCAACAAATTCTCTCAGTTTTTGTTCATCTGGTAAAGTAACCTCACTTTGGAAACATAGCTTCTCTGGATGTAAGGTTCTTGGTATACAGTTTATTCCTTTGAGTACTTTGAATAAGTTATCTCACTGCTTCTGTCTTCTGTTGTTCTGCTGAGATGTCATCTGTTATTGGGGTGCCTTTGTAAGTGACAAGTTGTTTTCCTCTTGCTGCTTTTACAGTTTTCTCCTTGTCTTTGACTTTCAGCATTTTTAGTATGATGAGTCTGTTTGTGGATCTCTTTATGTTTATCCTTTTTTTGGGCTGCGCTGCGCAGCCTGGTGGATTAGTTCCCCAAACAGTGATTGAACCCAAGCCCCCTGCAGTGGAAGCGTGGAGTCCTAACCACTGGACTGCAAGGGAAGTCCCCTCTTTCTGTTTATTCTGATTTGAGTTCATTAAGCTTCCTGGATGTGTAGGTTATTATTTTTCAATAAATGTTGGACGTTTTCAATTATTATTTCTTCAAAAAAATTTTTTTTCTGCTTCTTTCTTCTCTCCTTCTAGTACTCCTATTATGTATATATTAGTACATTTTATTACGTCCCACATTTCTCTGAGGCTCTTCATTTTCTTCATCGTTTTTCCTCTCTGTTCTTTGGTTTGCATGATCTCTGTCCATCTATCTTGAAGTTCCTTTCTTTTAGTTATTTTACTTTTCAACTCATTTTATTTGGTTCTTTTTTTCCTTTTTCTTTTCTTTATTCTCTATTTGAGGTGATATATGTACACCTTCCTTTGCTTGTTTAGTCACTGTTGCTATGGACTGAATGTCTGTGTCCGCGCTACCCCCACCCCAACCCAAATTCATAACTCCCTATGTTAGGAGTTATGGAGAATCCCTAACTCCCAGTGTGCCTGTAGTTGGAGATGGGGCCTCAAAGGAAGTAACTACAGTTAAAGGAGATCATAAGGGTGAGGTC
Organism: Delphinapterus leucas; assembly: GCF_059928025.1. Taxonomy (NCBI): domain Eukaryota; kingdom Metazoa; phylum Chordata; class Mammalia; order Artiodactyla; family Monodontidae; genus Delphinapterus; species Delphinapterus leucas. The sequence continues at coordinate 49,156,768 of NC_143132.1, forward strand.
CTGATCAGATAGAATAACTGTCCTCATAAGATGAGATACCAGAATGTTCTCTCTAGAAGAGGTCCTGCGAGCACACAGCAAAATGGCGGCCACCTACAAGCCAAGAGAAGAGGACTCAGAATGAAACCTACCTTGCCAGCACCTTGATTTTGGACTTACCAGTCTCCAGAACTGTGAGAAATAAATTTCTGTTGTTTAAGCCACCGGCCTGTGGTATTTTGTTATGACAGCCCAAACAGACTAAGACAGTGGCTTTCTTTAGTTCTGTTTCTTTAAATCTGTCAGGTGGTTACTCTCACAGGCAGTTTCTGTTGCCTGCTTTTTCCCCAGTGTATGGGGAATCTTCTCCTTCTTCTTTGCATACTTTGTAATTTTTTGTTGGAAACTAGACGTTTTAGATAATATATTGTAGAAAGTCAGGGTACTGATCCCATGCCCCTCTCGCTTCCCAAGGCTTGGTTATTGTTTTTTGCTTGTTTGTTTGTTTAGTGAATAGCTGATTATTTTAGTGGTCTATTTTCCCTCCAATAGTCTAAGCCTCTGATTTTTCTCAGTACGCCAAGTCACCTTGGGATGACAATTATTTTAGTACTGTTCTCTTCCTCTGTTTCCATGATCACATGAGCTGTTAAACTCCATTAATTGCTGGCTAATTGCTCATTTGTTTTGAATAATACCCTGGGATTAGATTATTAGAGAAATAATTTGGTGTTCAAACAAGCTAATCCAGTCAAACTCTGGTTTCTTTGCAATAATAATTTCCTTTTAAAAAATATATATTTATTTATTGACTGGGTCGAGTCTTATTTGCGGCACGAGGGCTCTTCATTGCGGTGTGCAGGATTCTCTCTAGTGTGGTGCGTGGGCTCTCTAGATGTGGCCCATGGGCTCAGTAGTTGCGGTGCGTGGGCTTCTCTCTAGTTGTGGTGCACAGGCTCTAGAGCACGTGGGCTCTCTAGATGTGGCTCAGTAGTTGCGGTGCATGAGTTTAGCTGCCCTGCATCATGTGGGATCTTAGTTCCCCGACCAGGGATCAAACATGCGTCCCCTGCGTTGCAAGACAGATTCTTACCCATTGGACCACCAGGGAAGTCCCTGCAATAATAATTTCTGAGGTCAGTGTTTGATATTCATTCTGATTCCAAGAGGGTTCCCCTCAGCTGTCTTTTTCCCTAGTTCTCTCCTACAAACCAGCAGGCCTACAGTTTATCCTTGATTATCTTGAATCTCCTCTCAATTGCTTCTTGCCTTAACCGCCACTGTGCTTGAGAGGACCCCTTAGGCCTCAATACCCTCAGACTCAGTTGCAAATGCAGTTAGCCCTTTGGGAAGAGATTAGGAGCTTTCGACAGTCTGCTTCTACTTCCAGGCAAAGTCTCTGCCAGGATCCTGGAACTGGAGGTGAAGACCATGGCAAGTTTCTGAGTGACACCCCTTCTCTATAAGCTGAGTTCTTGGCCAAGAGGTGGCTGCAGCCTGAGGTCTTCTCGGCCTTCCTCTCCTGTCACGGAACCACCAGTTCATGAAGAGAGACAAGGGCGGGCAGGGCCTCTGCCTTCTCAGTTCACTTGGCCCAAAGTAGAACCTCTGTTCCACAGGTGGGGGCTGGGTGGAAGAAGGAACCCCCAGAGGTTCCTTCCTGGTTGAGAAGGAACCTCTCAACCACACTTGCTCAGGCCTTATCTCAGCAACAGGTACCTGGGAAAAGGATGAGAAAAACTGACGGCCTGGACTTCCTGGGAGGACCACCCTGCAACCGGGAGCTGATGGGAGAGGGAGCCTGGTATTCTAGGATGCAGCAGTCTGGCGTGGCGTTGCCACCTTACTGAGCTGAGACAGGGAAGGGAAGGAGTGGTCTTTGTTCAAATACCACAGGCGCAGGGCTTCCCTGGTTGTGCAGTGGTTAAAACTCCATGCTCCCAATGCAGGGGGATCGGGCTCGATCCCTGGTCAGGGAACTAGATCCCACATGCATGCCACAACTAAGGATCCCACCTGCCGCAACCAGGACCTGGTGCAACCAAATACAAATAAATAAATATTTAAAAAAACACCACAGACACTTTTTTAAAAATTTATTTTATTGAAGTATAGTTGATTTACAATGCTGTATTCATTTCTATTGCACAGCAAAGTGATTCAGTTTTACATACATATATACATTCTTTTTCATGTTCTTTTCCATTCTGGTTTATTACAAGATATTGAATATAGTTCCCTGTGCTATACAGTAGGACCTTGTTGTTTATCCATCCTATATATACTATCCCTAACTACCACTCTCCCTCCTCCACCTCTCCTCCCCCTTAGCAACCACAAGTCTGTTCTCAATGTCTGTGAGTCTTTTTCTGTTTCGTAGATAAGTTCATTTGTGTCATATTTTAATTCCACATATAAGTGATATCATATGCAAATACCACAGACTCTTGCCTTTCTAAATGAATTCTCATAGATTCTTCTTGAATAGATGTTCCTCATTTGCTGTTTGCCCTTAGGACTATTTACAGACCCCTTAAATGGTTGTTTTTGTTTTCACAATTTTACAGTTTCGTTGGGAAACATATCAGCAGAGTACCTCATCTGTCGTACCAGAAGTCAATCCTCCAACTCATTTAAAAGATAATTTTATCTTGAAACAATCTCAAGCTTACAGAAAAATTACAAGTAGAATAATTTTTGAGACATTTGAGAGTAACTTATCAACCTGATGCCACATCACATCTGAATTAAGTATTCTTATAAATAGGCACATTCTTTTACATAACTGCATACAGTCAGGAAATTAACATTGACAGGATACCACCATCTAATCTTTTTACCGCTTTCAAGTTTCACCAATTGCCTTACAGCAAAATAATCTGGTTCAGAATCATGTACTGCATTGTTGTCATGTCTGGTTAGTCACCTTTAGTCTGGTACAGTTCTTCAGTCTTTGTGTGTGTGGGTGTGTGTGTGACCTTGACACTTGAATATCACAGGCCAGTTACTTGGTAGAATATCCCTCAATTTGGGATTGTCTAATGCTTCCTCATGATTAAAGTTATGCATTTTTGACAGAAATATCACATGATGTTATATTCTTCTAATTGCATTCTATATAAGTGGTACACAATTTTGATTTATCCTATTACTGACCATGATCACTTTGATTACTTGATTAAGGTGTCTGTCAGATTTCTCCCCCATGAAGTTTCTCTTTTCTCCTTTGTAATTTTTTTTATAAGCTAATGTATTTTATTTAGACCTCCAAATAGCTTTTATTTTTAAAGAATTATTGAGGTATAATTTACATAAAACTCACCCATTTTAAGTGTACATTTTTTTTCACAAATCACACACACACACCCTATTTTATTTTTACAAGAGATAAATAAACTGACACCAAGCATTGTAAATGGATGACCACAACAAAAGCAACAATGATTGCAATTACCAAACACGAAACACACTCACACTATGTCATAATATTGACATTCAGTCCAGGAATCCTCCACGGTAACAGCTCCTTCTCCTTTGTAATATTAGTAAGTATTTTGTGGGGGGAACTATGGAAATGTCCTGCTCCTCTTCAACTTTACAATTTATTCCTTTTTAAAAAAATATTTATTTATTTGGTTGCGCTGGATCTCAGTTGCAGCAGGCAGGCTCCTTAGTTGTAGCATGCAAACTCTTGGTTGCGGCAGGTATGTGGGACCTACTTCTGTGACCAGGGATCAAACCCGGGTCCCCTGCATTGGGAGCAGAGTCTTATCCACTGCGCCACAAGGGAAGTCCCTCAATTTATTCTTTCATTTATTTGTATTACTGTTTGTGAAGAAAAGATTAATATAGCAGGTCTGAGCCTGCTACCTTAAAGAGTCCTGCTAGGAGGAATGTTAAGGCCAAAGTTTGACCTTTGGCTGGCAATTGGAAACTTGACTGGTAAACAGTTCCCTACACTGATACAAAACCTTTCCTAAAAAGTGTGGCTCTCTGTGCTTAAACTCCGTATGCAAACAATGTGGTTTACACTGAACAACTGCTTTCCTTCCCGGAGTCTGGAATTTTGGAATGTGCTATGCAGAGGGTGCCTATGTGACCAGCACCAGTAAAAACTTTGGGTTCTGAATCTCTAATGAGCCTGCTGATAGATAACACTCCACACGTGTGTTGCCACAACTCATTCCTGGAGGAATTAAGCATGGCTCCACTGGGGTTCTTGGAAACTTACGCTTGTTTCCTCTGGACTTTGCCTTTTCCCTTCACTGATTTTGTCTTATATCCATTCTCAGTAATAAATCATAGCCATGAGTGTGTGTATTTGCTGGTTCCTGTGAGTGCTTTTAGTGAATCACTGAACCTGGGGATGGTTTTAAGGACTCCTGATAGTGGACTTATGGTTTCCTATTTTCTTTGATGGTGTATAATCTGTTACTCTCATTATTATTATGCTCACTCGATTTGCCATGATTTGGCCAGTAGAAGTCCCTTCGAGGACTTCTGTGCCCTGTTGACATGTCCCCATCATTCTCTGAGCATCTAACTTGCTTTCTGACAGAAGATTTTCCAGACTCATTTTGTACTTTTCCTGACCCAGCCCTGAAATTAGCCATTTCCCCAAGAAGCCCTAGTTTGTTCTATTGGGGAATGGCTTTTAGAAACCAATACTTAGTACTAGGTGTAATCATTTCTGGTGGGTATCACTGCTCCCAGGCCATCTCAATAAACAACTAGAGAATACATGCGTGTATACACAAACACATATATACATATACACACATTTACATAGCATTTGTGTCTGACAACTACCAGTTTAACCAATACTTCATATTTCATCATCTCCTTTTCTACCTTTGCTACGCCCTTCTCCGACAGCAAAAATGCTGGCTTTCAATATCCTTAGTGTTCATGTATTTCATCCTCTCTATATAACCAATCTCCCATTGCCTAGGTTGCCTTAACCTCCCACATGGACATCACCCCCTCTCACCCCACTTGATCTCTGACACTCCGATTCAGACCAATCCTCTACGTGGATGGAATGTTTCAGCACCAATTCTCTGACAGCCGGGTGCCCTACAATTCAATTCTGACATTACTACCCAGAGTTAGCACATACCCCATGAGTTAAGGCCTCAATTCCACAAGACTGCACCCACTTCAGATGTTAACAGCAGGTCTTGGATATCCCCAAACCACCCGCAATTCTGCCTGGCCAACTATAAATTTAGGGGTTTCTATGGAGCCCCCCCATGATAATTCACTAGAACAACTCACAGAGCTCACTTAAAGCGCTATAGTTACAATTACAATTCTATTATAAAAGTTTACAACTCAGGGATAGCCAAGTGGAAGAGACCCATAGGGCAACGTCTGGGAGGGAGGAGTGCTGGAGCTTCTGTTCCTGTGGAGTTGGAGTGTGCCACCCACCCAGTACATCAATATGCTCACCAACCAGGAAGCTCTCTGAGCCTCTTCAAGTTTTTGTTGAAGTTGCATTATATACAGTGCATAATTGGTTAAATTAATGAATTAATGGCCATAGTGAGTGAACTCAGTCTTCAGCTTCTCTCCCCTCCCTTGGAGGTCAGGGGGTGGGGCAGAAAGTTTCAACCCTTTAATCACATGGTTGTTTTTTTTCTGGCAATAAGCCCCCATCGTGAAGCCATCTAGCCCACCATGTGAATCTCAGATTTTCACTGAGACTGGAAAAAGACAAAGATGGCAAACACAACAGCTATTTAATATTGTACTAGAAGTCCTTGCAGAGCGCTAAGTAATAAGGCCAACAGTACTTGGCAAGCATGTGAAGCAACCAGCACTGCTGAGTGTAAAATGGCACAGTTTCTTCGGAAAATATTTTGATATTATCTGCTTAAGTTGAACATCCACAAATCCAAATGACTCAAATTCCACTCTTAGTTATGTATGCAACAGAAATGCATGTTCATATATATACCAAGAGGATAAAAATGGGCCTTGCAGCATTCTTCATAACCCCAAACTGAAAATAACCCAAACATCTAACAGTGGTAGAAAGGTAAAGTTGTGGTATATTCACAGAAAGTAATGTTTTTTGTAGAGCACACAGAACACAGTAAGAATTCAAATGAGCACAATAAATCCAATCAACAAGATAAGGAAAGAATGGAAAAGAGAAGCAGGAATAAGCACCTATGAAGAACTAAGTGGAAATGCTAGTATAAGAAATATAGATTTTAAAATGAATTCAATAGATAACTCAATTAAAAAAACAGTTAAAGATGAAGTTGAGCAACTCCCAGAAGGTTATCAGGAATGGAGAAAAAGGAGAGAATGAGACAGGTATTGAGGGTAGAAATAAAACCTTCTCTTAGAAATAAAGAAGTAACCAGAGGAGGAAAATATTTAAAGAAACAACACTATTTGTTTTCCAGGATTTGGAAAATACTAAAATACCTATACATCTCTGCTAAAACAAACTCCTTTGAAATCATAGTGGGACTTCCCTGGTGGTCCAGTGGTTAAGACTCCACGCTCCCAATGCAGGGGGCCTGGGTTCAATCCCTGGTCAGGGAACTAGATCCTGCATGCATGCTGCAACTAAGAGCCCGCAGGCCGCAACCAAGACCTGGTGCAGCCAAATAAATAAAAACTAAAAAAAAAAAGAAAATCATAGTACTAAGACTTTAAGAAACGGAATGTCCTAGGGTCCCCAAATCAGAGGAAACTGAGTTGAAACTGTAGTAGCCTTGTGATAGATGGGACTGCCAGTTTCAAAGATGCTGGCTTTTGAAAGCCCAAAGGTGACAAGAGATCAGGATTTAGGTCCACAGAGATCGGAACTAAGAATTCCACACAAAGCCGGGTTGGAACCACTGAAGAGCTACACCTTCAGTGAAAGAACAAGCCAGAAAAAAACTCCACCCTTCACCAACCCAGGCAAAGATATTTGTCTGTCCCAGACTGGGCACGAGGTGGGCAAACAGCCTCCCTTTAAGATTTAGAACAATGACCTTGTTCTCACACTGGTCTAAAGTTCAAATTTACAGTTGCTGGTCTAGGAAACCAGAGTTTGAGAAATTAATATGAAAATAGTGCCTAGCCATTGATACTCTTGGAACAATCTAACAAAAGCAAACATAAAACTGATCTGGGAGGACCCTTTTTCAACGTAGGCAGGTGGCACAGGATTCCAAAGATAAGGCCCTACTGGAGATGCGCTTATACTCTAACATTTATAAAATTCTGGAGAAATCCAATAAACAGCAGTATTCAACTTCAAAACTTCAGATAATAGACTATAAGACTGGTATATTTAAAATAATTTAACAAGTTATCTTTGCATCTTTGCTCTAAGCCTTTACAAACTATAACTATAAATTGATAAGATCAGGGGAGACAAAGACTTTTTTTGTTTATTTTCCAAACAGATGTAAAACCCCTGTTTAGGAACCTCCATGAAGATTACAGGTTTAAATTTCCTGATTCAATTATGAGTGGGAAGCATCATGCAGTTTATTTCAAAGCTATTTTTTTAAAAAAAGACAAGACACTGAAGGTCTGGATTAACTCTAAATTTATCAGTTTAGGTAACCTTGTGAAATTATGTAAACAGCCAATGGCTTTTAATAAAACAGCAGTAACAAGCAGATTTAATCAGGAAGGAAGTCATCTGACAAAAACAAATCAATGTGTGCTTCTAAAAATGAATTATTATAAACTAAATAGAGAATTTTTCCCATGGAAATATAAAACTGAATTTTTGGAACCTTAACACTTATTTCTACACGTAATTTATGTAATTCTCTAAACACATTTAAATTATCCAAAGATGGCGGTTAATTGTACTACTTTTAATTTTGTGGTAAGATTAAGTGTAATAAGTCTTAATAGTATTATGTATTCTGTCAATGATTATTTTTTAATGCGTTCAATTCTCCTCCCCTTTAAAAACGGATTAACTCGGACTTCCCTGGTGGCGCAGTGGTTGAGAGTCCGTCTGCCGATGCAGGGGACACGCGTTCGTGCCCCGGTCCGGGAAGATCCCACATGCCGCAGAGCGGCTGGGCCCGTGAGCCATGGCCGCTGAGCCTGCGCGTCCGGAGCCTGTGCTCCACAACGGGAGAGGCCACAACAGTGAGAGGCCCACTTACCGCAAAACAAACAAACAAACAAACGGATTAACTCAATAATATATCAAATAACAGCAACTGATTTATGAGCTGAAAATAGTGACAAGCTCAACTCCAAAGCTTATGCCTTAAACAAGATTCAACATCTTTTATTTACATATTTATGACATACATTAATGGGTCTTATACAATTAACTAAATCTAATAACAATGGTGACAAGGGAACATAAAGACACAATTCCAAATTTTTGTCAGGTTGAAATACATTTTCACTAACTGAAAGATAATGATAAACAAGCAGCCATTGTAAAGTTACAGACTGTATGTTAATCCACTTAAAATTGAAAGTCAGCCACACAGCTATCAAAACAATGGGAAATTTGCAAATGCAAATATTACATATACAGGTACAATGCATGCATGGCATCACATTTATTCTTCGTCTTTTAAGCCACTTTTAAAGTAAACTGGAATACGCATCTTAATAATATATGTACATCAAGGCACATTCTTTTCTTGTGCTTTAGGAATGACTTACATGTGATCTGCTTGTATCTTAATTTTACAACTTATATTAGCTTCTAATACTTAGAAGTTTAATTTTAACAATTACAGCTTGAGTGGTAGTTTCCCAGGAGAGAAATGTGGCATCTCCCCGTGGCTATTTTGAAAAACGAGAAAACTGGATAGCTTAAAGAGGTGGGAATTTAAAAATCAAACACACAAATTAATTTAACTTTCAGGCAACTTTTAAAAAGAATTTAATTTTAACACTTTGGTGGGCCATAATCAATTTCTTTAAGTAGTATACTGTAATGAGGGCTGAAGAATTTTCAATATTCTGAAATTACTTAACAATTACATGGTATCCACAGGACCGCTGTAGATGTCTATATCGCTATCCTACTTCTAAACTGCAGTTCAACAAAATTGAACAATTAAACATGATACAAAAGCTGCAAACATACCAAACCTAGTTTTAACTTTTTTCCCATTTATTATCTTATGTAATCAAGGAGAAATTTCCCATCAACAGTTTAATAACAATGTTCTTTGCTCACGGTCAATTTACTTGCCTTGAAGGATAGTAGAGTAAGGCTTTAATAGGCATTTCATGCATTTTAATGGCATTTAAAAAAATCAGCTATTCATTTAGGGGTTCCCCATATAGATTAAGTACACTGTGCAAACTTGATTACAACATGTAACTCATTAAGTGCTTTAAAATAAAGAATCCCTGACTTTATAAGGGGTTAAAATAAATAGTAAGTCAAGAATCACAGATCTGAAGCATTTTTAAAAATGTAATATACTTAAGCATCGCACTAAAACGTTTTATATTAGAATTTTTAAACCATAAACAAGGCAAATGAAATCACAGAACCTCTATATTTTGAGAATAAAAGAGAAGAAAAGCCAACTAGTACAGCCTTTTAAACTCAAAGTATATAATAATGTCAAAATGCAAATGAAACTGTACAGTTTTTAATTTATTTAGTACAGTTCTTTATAAACATTAATTCATAAAAAGTATACCATGATAATCCACTGCCATCAAACAGATTTGTTTTCAATTTCTTTACAGTAAATGGACTTTTCTACAGAACCCATTAGCCAGACAAACCGTTTAGAAATGTTAAAACACCACCAAAACAGCCCAGAGCCTTGACGTACAAACTCTAGGCGGACAGCCACATAGTACTGTAAACAAATGTTCTGTGAGTTCAGTTTATGTGAGATGTCCCTTCTGTTCATCTCCATTACTACATTCACTCTGTTTCTGAAATATGGGCCACCTCTACTTCAACAGTCTGAATAGCTTCTGCAACTTCAGACAGCTTCTGTCCTTGCTGTTGTGCTAACACATAGTTAACCACTTGCATAATACTTTGGTCAGAAAGTGTAGATACTGACGGACATTCTTCAGTAGCTGCAACAGCTTCGAGAGCTTCCATAGTTTCTCCTGTCACTACCACAGTTTCAAGTTCTTGAGGACCGCTGTTTTCTTGTTCCTGCATATCTGCTGTTAAGATGCTAACAGCATGCTCCACTTGAGTTCCTTGGTTATGAAACTGAAGGGTATCTTTTTCCAGCATAATTTTGCAAGGCACATAATCTCTGTGGAATTTAGTCATATGTTTACGGAGTGTTCGAGCATCTATGTAGGCTTCACTACATACCGGACAGACATAGGGCCGTTCACCTGTATGTGTTCTGACGTGGCGTTTTAGAGATCGGGCATCAGCCCAAGCTACTCCACATGTTAAGCACTCAAATGGCTTAACTCCTATTAAAAAAAAAAGAAGAGAGGTGTATGTGTGGTGAGGTCCAAGTACCAAAATATATTACAGCTGCCTGATAAATAATGCTTTTCTTTTAAGTACAGTAGCCCATAAATGTTTCTATCTTGACTATGGCGGTCTTTTATTTAGAACCAAATGGTTTCTCTTAGAATAAAGCAGATTCTGGATATAATCTCTCTAAAGATGTTCCTATTGACAGAAGTTACTGAGAGACAATCCTGAGGTTCTGTGAATAGTCTCTTTTAGCCTTCACAGCAATCCTATAATCCTAGGATAAAAAACCAGAAACTTCAAGTAGTCCATTCCAGCATAAAAATATTGATATAAAATATTAAGCTCACTAAAACAGGAATCTATCTATCTACAAAACAATTAGGTAGTCAGGTTCAGGATCACCTCTATCACTTGAATAAATCTTCCACAACATGGGATTAATCTCTTATTAAGGAAAGCGAGATAATAGGCAAGAGGAATGGTAAAAGGAGAATCACTACTGGACTGGCTTTTATTCTACTGAAAATTTTATATATATATATATATATATATAAAACTATATGAAGTATAGTTACCTCCATGGTTGTTCATGTGTCTCCTATACTCTCTCAGCTGAGTGAATTTTCTTCCACATTGTTCACACACCCGTTCCAGGTTTTGCTTTGCTCTTCCTTTTTTTCCATGGGTAGCTTTCTTTACATGCCTTCTGAACAATGCCTTTTCATAAAATTCTTTGCCACATATATTACACCTAAAATAAAGGAAAACCCCAAATTATTTTTTCCAAAGCACCAGAATCCGTATTAATTAATCCAAGTACATTTATATTTCAAGTTTAGATCCTCCTCAGATTTACCCACCTGTAAGGCTCAGTGACAGAGTGAGACTTCACATGGGAATACCAATCTTTCTTCCAACTATAGCACTTATCACAAAATTGGCACTGGAATGGCTTCACACCAAGATGTTTGTTCATGTGCTGGCGAAGATCTCTAGCTTCAAAGAAACTTTTCTCACATCTGCAATAACAAAGTTCATTCACCCAACTGGATCATCTTATTCTTTTAAAAGAAGTTTCCAAGAACTCAGTATATTCTTGGGTTTCTAGAACTCCACAAGATAATCCCAATTTAAAACAAAAACAATTCTTACTATTCCAATCTTGCATCAAGGCTACAGGATCTTAAGTTCTTTTAGCTGCAGAGTACTAGAAACATTTTAGAAAGAATCCTGCACAGCTCCCAAGGGTTATCATAGGTGTTATTATTTTCTGTCTCCTCCTCAACCCCATCTGATCTCCCCTTTTTACATCCCTTTTCACCCTCTCCCAGTCTCTGTCCATCTATTGGAAGTAGGCCTCACTCTTGACCATAAGGATGGAGCAACTGACTTAGGCCTAGGTCAATCAGAGCACAGCATTCTCTTAGCTATAGTGATCGATTCACAGAAAACCAGATGCCTTAACCAGATCCAATGGTAGCGAACCTCAGGACTTTTATAGGAACTACGAGAAAAGCAGCTTGACAATCTGGGAGTTGAGAGGATGTAAGGCTGAAATCATTGCCACTGCCTTGTCCATACGGAGTCTCAGAGGCATCAAGTGCTAATGAATCTGAAACCAGTTTACATTAAACCATTCAGACTCCTAGATTCGACTTTCATTCAAGTCAGTTTATTTTATTTTTAATTTTTTTAAAATAAATTTATTTGTTTTTATTATTGCCTGTGTGGGTCTTTGTTGCTGCGCGCGGGCTTTCTCTTTGTTGAGGTGGGACTACTACTTTTTTGTGGTGCGCAGGCTTCTCATTGTGGTGGCTTTTTTTGTTGTGGAGCATGGGCTCTAGGCGCACGGACTTCAGTAGTTGTGGCACGTGGGCTCAGTAGTTGTGGCACACAGGCTTAGTTGCTCCGCGGCATGTGGGATCTTCCCGGACCAGGGCTCAAACCCATGTCCCCCGCATTGGCAGGCGGGTTCTCAACCACTAAGCCAGGGAAGCCCTCAAGTCAGTTTAAATTGGGTTTTCTTATACTTGCAACTAAAAATGTATGAATAATAAACTATCTTTGTTTTAAAATAAGACTGATTATAGAGTGACATCAGCATATAGGGCAGAGTAGGTAACTCCAAAAGCCCATCCCTACATGAAAGCAGTAAACAAATGGGCAAAAACTGTCAGAATCAATTTTATTGGACCTCTGGAAACTAATTAAAAGTTTACAGTGACCAGGTAAATATTTAATCAAGAAAGCAATTGCTGAATCTTGGTAAGAGAGTTCTGTGGCATTTCAACCCACCCTGGCCCCATCCCCGGGCTCCTCAGCTCAGCAGACAGACTGCACTCCTGCTACGGGTCCCTAGTACCAGAGGAACTTATTCTCACAGAGCTGTAGTTGTTCTGAGCTATCTGATGACTCCTTGAGGTTACCCCTCAAAGGGTCTGCTTGTATTTACCCTAACTCTTCCAGGGCTGAGGACTCGGGGAGGGGTGGGGAGTAGAGAGGAGCAGATGGCTGGAAACACTTACAGGCAAATGTATTAGCCACAGCTGCTGGGGCAAGGAACAGCAGTTCGGTGCAAACAATATCCAAACCAAAAGCCTGTGAGGAAAAGGCTGGAGACCGAGATGTTTTGGGGAATGAGAGCTTTGAAAAACTCTCACATATTCCCAGGAATCTAGAAGTCCAAATATCTGCCCAGTGCTGGGCACATGCTCAGAAAAGACCTGAAAAGGCTCTATACTCTCACCAATGGCTGACTCTGCACAAACAGAAAGAGAAGACCAAGGCAGAACTGTAAACTGCCTGGCCTGAGTACTGAAGGCATTCTGGAATTAGTGGTGATGCTCACACAACACCGTGAATGTACTGAAAGCCACTAAACTGAACACTTTAAAATGATGAATGTTATGTTCTATGAACTTTTACTTCAATTATAAAAAAGATTTCAGGAGGCTTTGGAAAATGAAAAGAGGGAAAAAGGAATCTGAAGAAGGGAGAAATGAGCAGAGGGCCCAGTACTTCCGAGGAACTGCCTAGGAAGAATCTCTGGCTGGCACCAAGGGACCCTTCTTTCCTACAGTCCCTACTGTAGGAAAGAACTGGTTGCACATTTGAACAACTTCTTTAAATCATTTAAAATGAGTGCTTTGTATGGTATGAAATTTGTGTCTAAATAAAACTGTTACATAAATAGGAACATCTAGAAAAAACAAACTGATAAAATCAAGAGTAAACAAATAACAGTTTAATATTATCTTCAAGTATTCTCCTTTTTCAGTTTTACTGAGGTGTAACTGACAAATAAAATTGTAAGATATTTAAAGTGTATAATGTGATGATTCAGTACATGTATACACTGTGAAAGGAATCCTCCCACTTGTTAACACACCCATCACCTCAGATATATATACGTGTGTGTATAATTACATATGAATATTCAAGTTCCTACTCTCTTAGCAAAATTCAATCATATTATACAGTGTTATCAACTATAGTCACCTCAAATATTTTCTTTTGAAACAACTTTCAAATAAACTGAGTAAGAACACAAGGAAATTAATTGAATGGTTCACATATTAAATACTTACTGAGTACAATGATAGCCTCGAACTTCAGGTTTTGGTTGGTGTTTCTTTAGGTGCTTGCTGAGCCCAGAGCCCCTGTGAAAAGACTTTCCACAAACTGAGCAAAGGTACTTGGACTCTCCTATAAAAAATAAAAACCATGTCACAAATCCAGCAATCAGGTGCTCTTCCAACAGAATGCTTTACGTTGTATTTCAGAAGTTATTTTATCAAGTGGGCACGGAAGCTGTAACATTTGGCATCCACCTTCTAAGAATAACAAACTATGTCAAAATCCCTATTTTCTCTCAACCAGAGTACTAGAGAGGCTACTACTACTACCCACAGAATGTGATAGGCTTGCATGATCATCTGGATTATAACAGTGTAGAGTTGTATACAAGTTCTAGAGCAGATTATCTACCCTTCATCAGCCATTTTCCACATAACTGCTTTAAACACCTGAAAATAAGTATACGTGGACTAAAAGTTCTAATAAAATTATAAGCCACATACCATGCTGACAGTTACATCTGTCTACTGCTTAACTTTTTAAAAGCAAGACCATTTCTTTAGGTGCCTGGATTTAATACTCAGTACACATTTTTCTGCACTGACTGAAACAAAATTTTTACACAAATAAGATAGCTCTAAAACTAGATTATAAGAACAACTTTTAAACTTTACTCTAAAAGAAAAACACAAAAAAACAAAAAAAACCTTTACTCTCATTAATAAAAAACTGCACACATACAGTCATCTTACAGCATAATCAATATACTAGTAAATTAATAGTATATAACATGTAACTATGTCAATATAAGTTTCTCATTACCCGTGTGAATACTCATATGTTCCTGAAGACTCCGTTTGGTAACAAATGACTTAACGCATAGTTCACACTGGAACTGCTTTTGTGATTGATGGAGACTCTGGTGTAATTTTAGACCGTGCTTGTAGATGAAAGTCTTTCCACAGACCTAAGAGAGCACAGGTGTTTAAACCAGTAAAACAGAAAAAGAGATAAGGGCTGTTTCTGAAGAATGAGGACACAGAATCTACTATGCTATTTTAAATTAAAAACTTAAATTATAAACAAAATGACAAAGTTAAAGTTGATACAAGGGCCAAGGATTTTAGCTGGTTGATCATCTTCTGATTCCGTAGTTAACCAATATTGCTATTTTTCTTACACCCATGAGATCACTAGAAGAACTCAAAACAGTACCCAAAAAAACCTCATACTGTCCTTTGTGAGACTGGTAAACAATATATCTTATATTAAAAGAGACATGGGAGCTTAATCAAGAACAATATACTCAACTCCTGCTATGCCAACTAGAACAGTGCTTCTTAAACTCTCTATGATGAAGAACCAGTTTTTTTCTTTCCCCAATCTATTAGGGAGAGATTTTTGTTAAACACAATGAAAATGTCACAGTATCAAATTGCCATGACAGTTTCTACATGCCTATTCTCCATCTTTGCACTTATCTTTTATGGACCACACATTTTGAGTAGTGCTACACCAGAAGACCAGAGGCCCAATTAACACTTAGTTTTTAAATATATGAATAAAATGATGCTTAGGACTTGGCTTCAAAATAACTGAAGGGAGGGGGAAGTAAGGGAGTGAGAGACAGTACATATAAAATACAACTGACCATAGATAACCAACAAGGACCTACTGTATAGCACAGGGAACTACACTCGATATCTTGTAATAACCTATAATGGAAAAGAATCTAAAAAAGAATGAATGGATGAATGAATAAATAAATAACTGAATCACTTTGCTGAACACCTGAAACTAACACAACATTGTAAATCAACTATATTTAAATTAAAAAAAAAATCCCACAATTGACCATGTGTTGATAACTATTAAAGCTGGGTGAAGAGTACATGAGGGTTTATTCTACTCTCTTACATTCTTTTTTCTTATAATACGAAGCTTAAGAAACGAAAGAGAGAGAGAAAAACATTTAAAAATTCACTGGTTCCAAAACTGTTTATTAATAAAAATACTGGGTCATCCTTATATGCAAGGCTATAGGTGCTACTAGAAATTTTTCACCGTTGCAAATAGCCCAAAGCTGGCTTATCACAGGATTCTTTACCCAGGAATCACATTTTGGCATTTAGTCTTCAGCTCTAGAGAAGGACACATAGCTTAGGCAGAATTTCTACTAAGATGTGTTTAACTCACAGGTTCCTTCCCAAGCCAGGTTGGTCCTACTGAACGTTAAGGGATGACTGAGATGATGAATTGGTTATTCTCACCCAGTATCGCTCTGAATCCTAGCAAGTTTCCCGAACATCCTAAATAGATTAATTTCAAGTTACAACTTCAGCCAAATTAAAGAACAGAACTGGGACTCACCCTTGACCTAGGCAACAAACTGAAAAAGTTATGGACTTCCTGTGACATTTTACAAAAGTGATGTGACACCAGAATCAACCAGTCTTATCACCAGTTATGTTCCAATCTTCTTTAAATAACAAAATAAATATAATGGCTTTACCTGGCATGCATGTGGTTTTACCCCTGTGTGCTTTAACATATGTATTCGAAGAGAGTATAATTTAGGTAATGTCCTTCCACATATCGAACATATAAATTCGCGTTTGGTTCTGCCCTTCTCAGATGATGATCCTGATGCCTCATTAGGTGCAGAACTGGAAGAGGATGAAGTAGGTGCATCTTTCCTGGTATGTCGAATAAGGTGTGCTCTCAAGGAGGCACTGTACTGAAACTGTTTCTTACACAACTAAAAGAAAAAGTAAACAAAATTCTGCCTGAATGTATTTCCATCACAAATGTTAAGTGAAACTCAACTTGTACTTCAACATTCCATATCTTTGTTACAATTATATCACTCAATAAACATATATACTATGTAAAAGACAATATGCTAGGTACCACACTATAGAAATGAAAGGGACAGACCCAGCCTCTATTCTGCAAAGATTTATAATCTAACCACAAAAACAGGATTTATATGTAAATAGGTGAAAGATCAATACTTAGGAAGAGGGAATAATCAGAGTATAAGGAAAGGCGTCATCACCGAGGCTCGGTCTTGAAGGAATGGTAAGACACAGACAAAGACAAGAATACTATTATTATATGAGTACTAACAGTTGTTAGGAAGAGCAAAAATAGGGGCTGGAAAAAGTAGGAAGATAAAACTGTGACAGTCTTTGGGTTTTACCCTGTACTTGTTGAGTATTCCTGAAAGCTTCTGTTCTTTATTTTAAAATCAGAGTTATTTATAGTCATGATCTACAAAACTTTTTTTTAATAAGTAAAACTGGCCTCTTGGTTCACTACTCTACTTTTTTGACTCTTTCTTAATGATTATCTCTGTAATTCTGAGTAATATGAATAATAGGAAGTGACTCTCTCCTTTACCTCTCCACTCTCTACACGTACATGATCCTTCCCATTACCATACACTTTCTCAATACAGCTTTATGATCATTTTGATGAGATCAATTTCAGTGCTTACATTATCTGGATGACATACATGTTATTACAGCTGGACCATACAGACAGTATGAGTCTCTTTCCTTTCGTTTCCTTTTCGGTTTTATTTATCTTTGTATTTACTGCTAATTCATCATCAAACCTTTCTCTCAACTGTCTATTGGGAGAAGGTTTAAAACATCACCTTGTGGGAGATCGCTGTCAAAGCACTACATTGGTGTTCCAGACTGGGGCGGTTGTTTCCCACGCTTGGACTCTACAGATTGGACCCCATGTTTCCCGTTTCCCATGTCTTGCTCATTTTAGAGGAATACCTCTGCCGACAGCTTCCTGAGAAAGGGAGTTTGGGAGGTAAAACTTTGCAGACCTTGCATGTCTGAAACTGTTCTTATTCTACCATCATAAATATAGTTTGAATACTGATTCCAAGTTAGAAATCATTTTCTTTTATAATATTAAAGATATTGTGCCTTTGTCTTCTAACTTCCACTGTTGCTGCTGAAAGGCCTGAAGCTATTCTGACCCTTATCCTTTCTCTCTTGTAATTTATAAGATTTTCTTTGTACCTTGATTCTGAAATTTCATAATATATCTTGGTATAGATTTATTTTCACCCATGATTCTGGACATTGAACGCACCCTTTTAACAAGGAAACTTCTATTTTCAAGTTCTCAAATTTTTTTTCATTGCATTAATGATTTCTTTCTCTCCATGCTGTTTGGAATTATCTGGATATTAGAAGACAACCTAGACCAATCCTCTAAAATTTCTTTCACTCCCATTTTTACCTTGTCTTTTGCTTTATTTTCTGGGTGAATTAGCCAATTGTATTTCCTAACTTTTCTATTTTTATATGTGTTATTATGTATTTTATTCCTAAGAAAAACTCTTCTGTTCTCTTGATGTGTCCTTTTAAAAACACAGTGCATGGTTATTGTTTTACTGATGTAATTGTTTTATTTATCTCTAATATAAATCATAGTTTGTGGTTTGGGTTGTGTATGGGGGGGTGTTTGAGTTTTCTTTTAACTGCATAGTATTGGATTCCTCAAAGTTGTTTTTTTGCTTGAAGTATTTGTGAGTCTGTATAACTGATGTCTATTCACATTTCAAAAAAAGACATTTAAAAACCGATTGGAACTTGTGTGTAAGCAGAGGAGTAAACTGTTAACCACAGGCTTTAATGAGCAGTATCTTTAGATCTTTTGTTATCAGACTTCGGATTTCTCACCTTTAAGAAATCCTTCTATTTTAAGATTAAGGGTTTGGTTGTTAATATTCTGGAACTTGAGTATGGAAAGAGAGCTTGAAAGGATTCAATATTCAGTATATATGCTTTTACGTTCCCTTGTTTGGTATATAGTACATTCACCCTCATTATTCACAGTGTTCCCTAGAGCAGTGGTGGGTTTTATCTTTTTCAGAGAGTAGAAGATGGATCTTTGGCTGAAGGCATGGTGGTAGTGATTTACTTACTTCTTAGAAAGACTTTCTAGGGACTTCCCTGGTGGCAAAGTGGTTAAGAGTCCGCCTGCCAATGCAGGGGACTCAGGTTCGAGCCCTAGTCCAGGAAGATCCCACATGCTGTGGAGCAACTAAGTCTGTGTGCCACAACTACTAAGCCTGTGCTCTAGAGCCTGCATGCCACAACTACTGAAGCCCGTGCGCCACAACTACTGAAGTCTGTGCACCTAGAGCCCATGCTCTGCAACACGAGAAGCCACCGCAATGAGAAGCCGGCGCACCAAAATGAAGAGTAGCTCCCGCTAGCTGCAACCAGAGAAAGCCCATGTATAGCAATGTAGACCCAACGCAGCCAGAAAAAAAACCAAAACAGACTTTCTAACAACCAGACTCATCTCTACTTTCAAGGTAGCTAGTACCATTAATTTCTGAGCCTTTTGGTAGTTCTGCAATACAATTTGGATTGATTCTTAGCTTTCCACACTGAAAGCCTGGGAATGAGCCCTTTCAAATCTGCTGAATCAATGACTCCATCTAGGGACTTCCCTGGCAGTCCAGTGGCTAAGACCCTGTGCTTCCACTGCAGGGGGGTACAGGTTCTATCCCTGGTTGGGGAACTAAGCTACCACATGCCGCATGGGGCAGCCAACAAACAAACAAAAAACACTCCATCTATTTATCAGAATCCAGAATTTAGTTGCTAAGGTCTCCTGTTCTTTTTGCCTTTCTATGAGCTTTTTAAAAAGATCGTTTTACTGTTGTCTTACTAGGGTATCAAGAAGAAGCAGAGGTAAATATTTTTTGGCAAGAACATGACATGTACAAATCAGAAGATAACTCTTACGGCAATATAAGGGAGACAGAAGAGAGAACACAAATGGCAGGATAATAATGAAGCAGTAAATTGGATTCTATTTATAATGAAGTTATAGCCATCTATAATTAGCTTTCCAGATACTTACTGGACACTTGTAATCTCTAGCTCTTTCATGTTTCAGTATGTGCTTTATAAGAGCATATCGTCTCTGAAAAACCATTCCACATTCTCCACATTTATGGGATGCTTCTTCTTCGGTATTCTCTTTAGCATCCCTTTTTGGTTGTTTCATCTTTTTTCCTCTTTGAACTAATTTCTGAGCCACCTAATTAAAGAACAGAAAACACAATCTAAATAAACTATCTCAAATTCACATTATCTTAATATTGGTATTTAAAACATTAAATTGCTTTCCTGCATCCACTCCCCTTCCCCCCAAGATAATTATCACCATAAGTTTAACTGCAGAATGTTTTCAACTTAAAGCTAAAACTACAAAGGTAAACTCTTTTTTCATCATACCTGTTGAACTGCTGACTTGGAAATGGCTTTCCGTTTCTGCAGCTTCTTCTCCATTCCTTTGTGTAGTCGGATATATCCCCCTTCGTTAACAGAGCGCTGCCGAAGCCTGCTTCTGTAAGTATCATCATCATCGGGACTATGGTCTGTCTGTGCTGTCGGTTCAACTAGATTTTCCTGATCTTTTAAAGACTGGCCAAGGTTCTGCCTATGCTCTGAGATATCTTCAGCACAGATATCCTCTGTTGCTGTATCATTTCCCATATTACTGTTTTCTGGAGAGCTACTGATTACATTCTCTTTTGAAAGCTTAGGATGAGTATCAGAGACTGTGCCATCTTCTCTGCTGTTTAAAGTTTCTAGTTCTGTCTGGCTGTTTTTTGTTACTAAATCAACAGACTCCATTTCAGGATGGGAATCAGTTACACAGCCTACAGGTGACAGAGCAGCTTCGGTCTGTGAAGAAACCTGGGGCTCAGGCTGTTGTCCTAGCTCTCCATTCTGCTCTGGCAATTCTCCGTTCACCAGCAGTACAATTTCACAATCCCCAAGTTCAGTGGATAAAGTTGTTGTGGTTCCCTCGTTGTTAGCCACAGGAGGTGCTGTACCTCCATTTTGTTCTGGTAAGTCCTGTGTAGATGTAACTGTTTGTACCTCACCCTTCTTATATACTGTTAGCTGCTTCTCTTCCATTAGTTTATGTACACTTTCACAGATTTCTAAAACTTCTGACATGAAAAGATGACGAGCCAAGATGGCTACATCAGCCATGCTACAGAAGTCAAAACTTAGCACCGAAGTATAGGCAAATTCCAGTAAAGGAAGGAAGCTTGCCTTACAAAAGCCTATGCGAAACAAGAAAGATGAAAGACAAAAAAGTCAAATCACCACTAAAACACCTTGTAGAAACAATTACTGTATAATTATGACAATATAAAATAGAATATAACGGCAAATATGACCATTTATTCTGCAATTAAATATCCTGGATTTGTTTTGAGTTCTGGTTGCTTATTAAGCCTTGACTAACTAACTTCTATGAGCCGAGTCTCTCAATACCTAAAATAGAAAATAATATCACACTTACTGCCTCAAAGAGTTGTTGTAAGGCAGTCATTTTCAAAATGTACTCCTTAGAACCCCGGGGGTTCCTCAAATTCCCCTCAAGAATCATCTGCTGGAGAATGGAGGGTAAAAAAAGAGAGGGAGGCAGGTGAGTAGGCAGGGTTCAACCAACCTGTCCCCTAACCTCACTGCAGTAAGTATAGCTGTATATTTTAATAATAGAAGTCCATATAAAAATTTGACTGTAAACAGAGGGTTCTACTATTAAAAACTTTAAAACAAGGTCTACAGCAGAGGGTCAGCAAAATTTTTCTGTATAGAATTAGATAATAAAGATTGCAGGCCATAAAGTGTCTGTTGCAACTACTTAATTCTGCCATTGTAGCTGGAAAGAGAAGCCACATATTATAATATGTATACAAATGGGCATGGCTATGGTACAATACAACTTTATTCAGAAAAAGGGAGGGAAAGGAGGACTGGCGGCCTTTGGGTTATAGGTTGCTTATCTTTGTTCTAAGGAATAAGACAATTACTATACACATGAGGTATTAGGTTCTCATTTTATGCGAGAAAATAAGATCAGTTTATTTCTAAGTTCTCAGTACTTCACTTTCGAAACCCATTTTTAAAATTCACATGATTCAAATATCAGAAGATTACACAGTGAAAAGTCCAACTCCATCTCCATAACCAGAATGATTAAGAATTTGTACAGATTTTTAGAGTCTTTATACAGTCAAACAAATACTCTTATGCCTCCTTCTTATAGTAGGTGTTATACTACACATACTTTTCTGTGCCTTGCTTTTCTCATGTAATAATTTATCTTAAGAGATCTTTTATTAAAATACAGGGAGCCAAAGCAACCTTTTAAAAACTCATGTTTGGGAACTCCCTGCTGGCTCAGTGGTTAGGACTCTGCGCTTACTGCTGCAGGGGCAAGGGGTTCAATCCCTGGTGAGAGAACTAAGATCCCGCAAGACATGCAGCATGGCCAGAAAACCCCCAAAACCAAAAAACTCATGTTTGCTGTGTTTTTCAGTTTTGACTCAACATACATAAAATGTGGTCCTTTTATATAGGCAAATAGTGGATAAACAAGTAACAAGCATACAGGGAAACCTTAAACTGTGAGATCTATTAGGATTCAGGTTGAAAGCTGGGGAGACTACATGGTCAACATGACCATCATAGCTAATTCAGCCATTCCTAGGAAAGCTGATAATCAAGCAGGCTAAAGTCATATTAATACTGCTACCAATTATGAAACCGGGTTAAATAAGGTTGAGGTAAGAAAGAGTATTTCTTAAAAAAAAAGCAACAGATACCAACAAAATAATGTATTTTGGTCTTTTACCTAGTACCTTTTTAATTTCTAAGTTGAAGTCATAAGAAAAATTTTCCATGAAAGAAATAACTCTGCTCCAAGTAACTTTAAATATCAAAAACCATTTTGTCCCAAAGATACAAGTCAAATGTTTACTGTAAAATGCTATAAAACACAAAAGAAAATAAGATAAAAAAACCACTCATAGGGGCTTCCCTGGTGGCGCAGTGGTTGAGAGTCCGCCTGCTGATGCAAGGGACACGGGTTCGTGCCCCGGTCCGGGAGGATCCCACGTGCCGCGGAGCGGCTGGGCCCGTGAGCCATGGCCGCTGAGCCTGCGCGTCCGGAGCCTGTGCTCCGCAACGGGAGGGGCCACACAGGAGTGAGAGGCCCGCGTACCGAAAAAAAAAAAAAAAAAAAAAAAAACCACTCATAATCCTATTGCCACAAGATAATTTTGATATTTTGTTTTTACTCCTAGCCTTTTTATGTACACATACACACACTCTGGAAAACATTTTAATCAAAATAAAAGGGGCGGGACTTTCCTGGTGGCACAGTGGTTAAGAATCCGCCTGCCAATGCAGGGAACACAGGTTTGATCCCTGGTCCAGGAAGATCCCACATGCCGCGGAGCAACTAAGCCCGTGCGCCACAACTACTGAGCCTACACCCGAGAAGCTGTGAGCCACAACTATTTGAGCCTGCGTGCCACAACTACTGAAGCCCGCGTGCCTAGAGCCTGTGCTCCACAACAAGAGAAGCCACTGCAATGAGAAGCCCGTGCACCACAACGAAGGGTAGCCCCAACTCGCCACAACTCGAGAAAGCCCATACGTAGCAATGAAGACTCAATGCAGCCAAAAATAAATAAATTTATTAAAAAAAAAAAAAGACATGACACCCTAAAATTCCTAGAAAAGAACATAGGCCAAACATACTCTGACATAAATTGTACCAATGTTTTCGTACGTAGGTCAGTCGCCCAAGGCAATAGACATAAAAGCAAAAATAAACAAATGGGACTTAAACTTACAAGCTTTTGCATAGCAAAGCAAACCATAAACAAAATGAAAAGACAATCTATGGAATGGGAGAAAATACTTGCAAGAGATGTGACTGACAAGTGCTTAATCTCCAAAATATACAAACAGCTCATACAATTCAACAAAAACAAACAACCCAATCAAAAAATGGGCAGAAGAACTAAATAGACATTTCTGCAAAGAAAACACAAAGATGGCCAATAGGTTTATGAAAAAATGCTCAAGGGACTTCCCTGGTGGTCCAGGAGCTGGAACTCCGCACTCCCAATGCAGAGGGCCTGGGTTTGACTCCGGGTTGGGCAACTAGATTCCACATGCTGCAACTAACAGTTTGCATGGCACAACTAAAAATCCTGCATGCTGCAACTAAGACCTGGCACAGCCAAATAAATAAATATTAAACAAACAAAAAAAAAGGATGCTCATCATTGCTAATTATTAGAGAAGTGAAAATTAAAACTACAATGAGGTACCACCTCACACTGGTCAAAATGGCCATCATTAAAAGTTTACAAATGGGTGCTCAGAGGGGAAAGATGGCAGAAGAGTAAGACGCAGAGATCACCTTCCTACCCACAGATACATCAGAAATACATCTACACGTGGAACTCCTAAAAAACACCTACTGAACGCTGGCAGAAGACCTCAGACCTCCCAAAAGGCACGAAACTCCCCATGTACCTGGGTAGGGCAAAAGAAAAAAGAATAAACAGAGACAAAAGAATAGGGACGGGACCTGCACCAGTGGGAGGGAGCTGTGAAGGAGGAAAGGTTTCCACACACTAGAAGCCCCTTCACTGGCGGAGACTGTGGGGGGCGGAGCGGGGGGAGCTTTGGAGCCGCTGAGGAGAGCGCAGCCACAGGGGTGCAAAAGGCAGAGCAGAGAGATTTCCACACAGAGGATCGTTGCCGACCAGCACTCACCAGCCCGAGAGGCTTGTCAGCTCACCTGGGAGCTGAGGATCCCGCTTCAGTCGGAGCGGAGCGCAGGGAGAGGACTGGCGGCGTGAACACAGCCTGAAGGGGTTAGTGCACCACGGCTAGCCGGGAGGGAGTCCGGGAAAAAGTTTGGACCTGCCGAAGAGGCAAGAGACTTTTTCTTCCCTCTTTGTTTCCTGGTGCGCGAGGAGAGGGGATTAAGAGCGCTGCTTAAAGGCGCCAGCCGTGGCTAAAAGCACGGACCCCAGAGATGGGCATGAGACGCTAAGGCTGCTGCTGCCGCCACCAAGAAGACTGTGTGCGAGCACAGGTGACTCTCCACACCTCCCTTCCGGGGAGCCTGTGCAGCCCGCCACTGCCAGGTTCCCGGGATCCAGGGACAACTTCCCCAGGAGAATGCACAGCGAGCCTCAGGCTGGTGCAACGTCACGCCGGCCTCTGCCGCCGCAGGCTCACCCCGCGCTCCGCAGCCCTCCCTCCCACTGGCCTGAGTGAGCCAGAGCCCCCGAATCAGCGGCTCCTTTCCGTCCTGTCTGAGCAAAGAGCAGTCGCCCTCCAGCGACCTACATGCAAAGGCGGGGCCAAATCCAAAGCTGAGCCCCTGGGAGCTGTGAGAACAAAGAAGAGAAAGGGAAATCTCTCCCAACAGCCTCAGGAGCAGCAGATTAAATCTCCACAATCAACTTGATGTACCCTGCATCTGTGCAATACCTGAATAGACAACGAATCATCCCAAATTGAGGAGGTGGACTTTGAGAGCAAGATTTATTATTTTTTCCCCTTTTCCTCTTCTTGTGAGTGTGTATGTGTATGCTTCTGTGTGAGATTTTGTCTGTATAGCTTTGCTTTCACCATTTGTCCTAGGGTTCTATCCGACCAGTTTTTTGTTTGTTTTTCTACTTAAAAAATTCTTTTTAAATAATTTTTTATTTTAATAACTTTATTTTATTTTACCTTACTTTATTTTCTTTTATCCTTCCTTCCTTCCTCTCTTTCTCTTTCTTCCTTTCTACTTTTTCTCCCTTTTATTCTGAGCCATGTGGATGAAAGGCTCTTGGTGCTGCAGCCAGGAGTCAGTGCTGTGCCTCTGAGGTGGGAGAGCCAACTTCAGGACACTTGGTCCACAAGGGACCTCCCAGCTCCATGTAATATCACACGGCAAAGATCTCCCAGAGATCTACATCTCAACCCAGCTTCACTCAACGACCAGCAAGCTACAGTGCTGGACACCCTATGCCAAACAACTAGCAAGACAGGAACACAACCCCACCCATTAGCAGAGAGGCTGCCTAAAATCATAATAAGTCCACAGACACCCCAAAACACACCACAAAACGTGGACCTGCCCACCAGAAAGACATGATCCAGCCTCATGCACCAGAACACAGGCACTAGTCCCCTCCACCAGGAAGCCTACACAACCCACTGAACCAACTTTAGCCACTGGGGACAGACACCAAAAACAACGGGAACTATGAACCTGCAGCCTGCAAAAAGGAGACCCCAAACACAGTAAGATAAACAAAATGAGAAGACAGAAAAACACACAGCACATCAAAGAGCAACATAAAAACCCACCAGACCTAACAAATGAATACGAAATAGACAGTCTACCTGAAAAAGAATTCAGAATAATGATAGTAAAGATGATCCAAAATCTTGGAAATAGAATAGAGAAAATACAAGAAACATTTAACAAGGACCTAGAAGAACTAAAGATGAAAAAACAACGATGAACAACACAATAAATGAAATTAAAAATACTCTAGAAGGGGGCTTCCCTGGTGGCGCAGTGGTTGAGAGTCCACCTGCCGATGCGGGGGACACAGGTTTGTGCCCCGGTCCGGGAAGATCCCACATGCCGCAGAGCGGCTGGGTCCGTGGGCCATGGCTGCTGACCCTGCGCATCTGGAGCCTGTGCTCTGCAACAGGAGAGGTCACAACAGTGAGAGGCCATTATACCGCAAAAACAAACAAACAAACAAAAATACTCTAGAAGGGATCAACAGGAGAACAACTGAGGCAGAAGAATGGATAAGTGACCTGGAAGATAAAATAGTGGAAATAACTACTGCAGAGCAGAATAAAGAAAAAAGAATGAAAAGAACTGAGGACAGTCTCAGAGACCTCCAGGACAACATTAAAAGCACCAACATTCGAATTATAGGGGTTCCAGAAGAAGAAGAGAAAAACAAAGGGACTGAGAAAATATTTGAGATTATAATTGAAAACTTCCCTAACATGGGAAAGGAAATAGTTAATCAAGTCCAGGAAGCACAGAGAGTCCCATACAGGATAAATCCAAGGAGAAACATGCCAAGACACATATTAATCAAACTGTCAAAAATTAAATACAAAGAAAACATATTAAAAGAAGCAAGGGAAAAACAACAAGTAACACACAAGGGAATCCCCATAAGGTTAATGATCTTTCAACAGAAACTCTGCAAGCCAGAAGGGACTGGCAGGACATATTTAAAGTGATGAAGGAGAAAAACCTAAAACCAAGATTACTCTACCCAGCAAGGATCTCATTCAGATTTGATGGAGAAATTAAAACCTTTACAGACAAGCAAAAGCTGAGAGAGTTCACCACCACCAAACCAGCTTTACAACAAATGCTAAAGGATCTTCTCTAGGCAAGGAACACAAGAGAAGGAAAAGACCTATAATAACAAACCCAAAACAATGAAGAAAATGGAAATAGGAACATACATATCAATAATTACCTTAAATGTAAATGGATTAAATGCTCCCACCAAAAGACACAGACTGGCTGAATGGATACAAAAACAAGACCCATATATATGCTGTCTACAAGAGACCCACTTCAGACCTAGGGACACATACAGACTGAAACTGAGGAGATGCAAAAATATATTCCATGCAAATGGAAACCAAAAGAAAGCTGGAGTAGCAATTCTCATATCAGACAAAATAGACTTTAAAATAAAGACTATTAGGGCTTCCCTGGTGGCACAGTGGTTAAGAGTTCGCCTGCCGATGCAGGGGACACGGGTTCGTGCCCCGGTCCGGGAAGATCCCACAGGCCGCGGAGCGGCTGGGCCCGTGAGTCATGGCCGCTGAGCCTGTGCGTCCGGAGCCTGTGCTCCGCAACGGCAGAGGCCACAACAGTGAGAGGCCCGCGTACCGCAAAAAAAATAAATAAATAAAGACTATTAGAAGAGACAAAGAAGGACACTACATAATGATCAAGGGATTCATCCAAGAAGAAGATATAACAACTGTAAATATTTATGCAGCCAACATAGGAGCACCTCAATACATAAGGCAAATACCAACAGCCAAAAGAGGGGAAATCGACAGTAACACATCATTGTAGGGGACTTTAACACCCCACTTTCACCAATGGACAGATCATCCAAAATGAAAATAAATAAGGAAACACAAGCTTTAAATGATACATTAAACAAGATGGACTTAACTGATATTATAGGACACTCCATCCAAAAACAACAGAATACACATTTTTCTCACGTGTTCATGGAACAGTCTCCAGGATAGATCATATCTTGGGTCACAAATCAAGCCTTGGTAAATTTAAGAAAACTGAAATTGTATCAAGTATTTTTTCCGACCACAACGCTATGAGACTAGGTATCAATTACAGGAAAAGATCTGTAAAAAACACAAACACATGGAGGCTAAATAATACACTACTTAATAACGAAGTGCTTATTGAAGAAATCAAAGAGGAAATCAAAAAATACCTAGAAACAAATGACAATGGAGACACGACAACCCAAAACCTATGTGAGGCAGCAAAAGCAGTTCTAAGAGGGAAGTTTATAGCAATACAATCCTACTTTAAGAAACAGGAGACATCTCGAATAAACAACCTAACCTTGCACCTAAAGCAATAAGAGAAAGAAGAAGAAAAAACCCCCAAAGTTAGCAGAAGGAAAGAAATCATAAAAATCAGATCAGAAATAAATGAAAAAGAAATGAAGGAAACGATAGCAAAGATCAATAAAACTAAAAGCTGGTTCTTTGAGAAGATAAACAAAATTGATAAACCATTAGCCAGACTCATCAAGATAAAAAGGGAGAAGACTCAAATCAATAGAATTAGAAATGAAAAAGGAGAAGTAACAACTGACACTGCAGAAATACAAAAGATCATGAGAGATTACTACAAGCAACTCTATGCCAATAAAACGGACAACCTGGAAGAAATGGACAAATTCTTAGAAATGCACAACCTGCCAAGACTGAATCAGAAAGATATAGAAAATATGAACAGACCAGTCACAAGCACTGAAATTGAAACTGTGATTAAAAACCTTCCAACAAACAATAGCCCAGGACCAGACGGCTTCACAGGTGAATTGTATCAAACATTTAGACAAAAGCTAACACCTATCCTTCTAAAACTCTTCCAAAATATAGCATAGGGAGGAATACTCCCAAACTCATTCTACGAGGCCACCATCACCCTGATACCAAAAGCAGACAAGGATGTCACATGGAAAGAAAACTACAGGCCAATATCACTGATGAACATAGATGCAAAAATCCTCAACAAAATACTAGCAAGCAGAATCCAACAGCACATTAAAAGGATCATACACCATGATCAAGTGTGGTTTATTCCAGAAATGCAAGGATTCTTCAATATATGCAAATCAATCAACGTGATACACCATATTAACAAATTGAAGGAGAAAAACCATATGGTCATCTCAATAGATGCAGAGAAAGCTTTCGACAAAATTCAACACCTATTTATGAAAACCCTCCAGAAAGTAGGCATAGAAGGAACTTTCCTCAACATGATAAAGGCCATATATGACAAACCCACAGCCAACATCGTCCTCAATGGTGAAAAACTGAAAGCATTTCCACTAAGATCAGGAACAAGACAAGGTTGCCCACTCTCACCATTCTTATTCAACAAAGTTTTGGAAGTTTTAGCCACAGCAATCAGAGAAGAAAAGGAAATAAAAGGAATCCAAATCGGAAAAGAAGAAGTAAAGATGTCACTGTTTGCAGATGACATGATACTATACATAGAGAATCCTAAAGATGCTACCAGAAAACTACTAGAGCTAATCAATGAATCTGGTAAAGTAGCAGGATACAAAATTAATGCACAGAAATCTCTGGCATTCCTATACACTAATGATGAGAAATCTGAAAGTGAAACCAAGAAAACACTCCCATTTACCATTGCAACAAAAAGAATAAAATATCTAGGAATAAACCTACCCAAGGAGACAAAAGACCTGTATGCAGAAAATTGTAAGACACTGATGAAAGAAATTAAAGATGATACAAATAGATGGAGAGATATACCATGTTCTTGGATTGGAAGAATCAACATTGTGAAAATGACTCTACTACCCAAAGCAATCTACAGATTCAATGCAATCCCTATCAAACTACCACTGGCAGTTTTCACAGAACTAGAACAAAAAATTTCACAATTTGTATGGAAACACAAAAGACCCCGAATAACCAAAGCAATCTTGATAATGAAAAACGGAGCTGGAGGAATCAGGCTCCCTGACTTCAGACTATACTACAAAGCTACAGTAATCAAGACAGTATGGTACTGGCACAAAAAACAGAAAGATAGATCAATGGAACAGGATAGAAAGCCCAGAGATAAACCCACGGACATATGGTCACCTTATCTTTGATAAAGGAGGCAGGAATGTAGAGTGGAGAAAGGACAGCCTCTTCAATACGTGGTGCTGGGAAAACTGGACAGGTACATGTAAAAGTATGAGGTTAGATCACTCCCTAACACCATACACAAAAATAAGCTCAAAATGTATTAAAGACCTAAATGTAAGGCCAGGCACTATAAAACTCTTAGAGGAAAACATAGGAAGAACACTCTATGACATAAATCACAGCAAGATCCTTTTTGACCCACCTCCTAGACAAATGGAAATAAGAAACAAAAATAAACAAATGGGACCTAATGAAACTCCAAAGCTTTTGCACAGCAAAGGAAACCATAAACAAGACCAAAAGACAACCCTCAGAATGGGAGAAAATATTTGCAAATGAAGCAACTGAGAAAGGATTAATCTCTAAAATTTACAAGCAGCTCATGCAGCTCAATAACAAAAAAACAAACAACCCAATCCAAAAATGGGCAGAAGACCTAAATAGACATTTCTCCAAAGAAGATATACAGACTGCCAACAAACACATGAAAGAATGCTCAACATCATTAATCATTAGAGAAATGCAAATCAAAACTACAATGAGATATCATCTCACACCAGTCAGAATGGCCATCATCAAAAAATCTAGAAACAATAAATGCTGGAGAGGGTGTGGAGAAAAGGGAACACTGTTGCACTGCTGGTGGGAATGTGAATTGGTACAGCCACTATGGAGAACAGTATGGAGGTTCCTTAAAAAACTACAAATAGAACTACCATATGACCAAGCAATCCCACTACTGGGCATATACCCTGAGAAAACCATAATTCAAAAAGAGTCATGTACCAAAATGTTCATTGCAGCTCTATTTACAATAGCCAGGAGATGGAAACAACCTAAGTGTCCATCATCGGATGAATGGATAAAGAAGATGTGGCACATATATACAATGGAATATTACTCAGCCATAAAAAGAAACGAAATTGAGCTCTTTGTAATGAGGTGGATGGACCCAGAGTCTGTCATACAGAGTGAAATAAGTCAGAAAGAGAAAGACAAATACCATATGCTAACACATATATATGGAATTTAAGGAAAAAAAAATATCAAGAAGAACCTAGGGGTAAGACAGGAATAAAGACACAGACGTACCACAGAATGGACTTGATATGGGGAGGGGGAAGGCTAAGCTGTGACAAAGTGAAAGAGTGGCATGGACATATATACACTACCAAACGTAAAACAGACAGATAGTGGGAAGCAGCCGCATAGCACAGGGAGATCAGCTTGGTGCTCTGTGACCACCTAGAGGGGTGGGATAGGGAGGGTGGGAGGGAGGCAGACGCAAGAGGGAAGCTATATGGGAATATATGTATAACTGATTCACTTTGTTATAAAGCAGAAACTAACACACCATTGTAAAGCAATTATAGTCCAATAAAGATGTAAAAAAAAAAAAAGTTTACAAATGGGAATTCCTCGGCGGTCCAGTGGTTATGACTCTGTGCTTTCACTGCTGAGGACCGCTGCTGGTTCAATCTCTGGTCAGGGAACTAAGATCCCACAAGCCATGCTGTGCCACCGCCCCGCCCACCACCAAAAAGTCTACAAATAACAATTGCTGAAGAGGGTGTGGGGAAAAGGGAACCCTCCTACACTGTTGGTGAGAATGTAAATTGGTGCAGCCACTATGGAAAATAGTATGGAGGTTCCTCAAAAAACTAAAAATAGAGTTGCCATATGATCCAGCAATCCCACTCCTGGGCATATATCCAGACAAAACTATAATTCAAAAAGATACATGCACCCCTATGATCACAGCAGCACTATTTACAATAGCCAAGACATGGAAACAATCTAAATGTTCACTGACAGATGAATGGATAAAGATGTGGTACATATATACACAATGGAATATTACTCAGCCATAAAAAAAGAATGAAATAATGCCATTTGCTGCAACATGGATGGACCTAGAGATTATCATACTAAATGAAGTAAGTCAAACAGAAAAAGACAATACCATATGATATCAGTTTTATGTGGAATCTAAAATATGACACAAATGAACTTGTGTATGAAACAGAAAGACTCACAGACATAGAGAACAGACTTGTAGTTGCCAACAGGGAGGGGGAGTGGTGGAGGGATGGAGTGGGAGTTTGGGGTTAGTGGATGCAAACTATTATATATAGAATGGATAACAGCAAGGTCCTACTGTATAGCACAGGGAACTATATTCAATATCCAGTAATAAACCATAATGGAAAAAATTAAGAAAGAATGTATAGGGGCCTTCTCTGGTGGCGCAGTGGTTGAGAGTCCGCCTGCCGATGCAGAGGACACAGGTTTGTGCCCAGGTCCGGGAAGATCCCACATGCCGTGGAGCGGCTGGGCCCGTGAGCCATGGCCGCTGAGCCTGCGCGTCCGGAGCCTGTGCTCCGCAGCGGGAGAGGCCGTGACAGTGAGAGGCCCGCGTACAGAAAAAAAAAAAAGAAAAGAAAGAATGTATATATATGTATAACTGAATCACTTTGCTGTACAGCAGAAATTAACACAACATTGTAAACCAACTCTACTTCAATAAAGAAAAATTTGGTTATCAGGCAAAAATATTGGGTTTTTGTTTATCAAGGTACAGTGTACGTACAGTATTACATAACTTTCAGGTATACAACATAGTGTTCCACAATTTTTAAAGGTTATGCTCCATTTATAGTTACTGTAAAATATTGGCTATATTTTCTGTCCTGTATAATATATCCTTGTAGTCAGGTGTTCTTTAAGAGTAGTGTTGAGGGACTTCCCTGGTGGCACAGTGGTTAAGAACCCGCCTGCCAATGCAGGGGACACGGGTTCAAGCCCTGATCCAGGAAGATCCCAAATGCTGTGGAGCAACTAAGCCCGTGTGCCGCAACTACTGAGCCTGTGCTCTAGAGCCCATGTGCCACAACTACTGAGCCCGCGTGCCACAGCTACTGAAGACTGTGTGCCTAGAGCCTGTGCTCCACAACAAGAGAAGCCTCTGCAATGAGAACCCGCGCACCGCAACAAAGAGTAGCCCCTGCTCGCTGCAACTAGAGAAAGCCCACGTGCAGCAACAGACCCAACGCAGCCAAAATAGATAAATAAATAAAATTTTTAAAAAAGTAGTGTTGAGCAGGCACCACTGATTGACTGCTATTGACTAGATTATTTTATAACTCTAAAAATTAATTTACAGAAAAGTAATTGCAAATGCAAATGAAATGTGAAAGATTAAGAAGCTTTTTCTATCAGGATAGGAAAGATAACTCCAAAACTTACAGTTCATTTCTCTATAGAGTATTAATCAATCTGTTAGCAAACTCATTTTGAGCAAATTCATTCCTCTGGTTGAAAGACAATATATACAATTCTTTTCTTCAGAATTCTATTAGAAACAGTTTTAACATCTTACTGGTTTCCTAAATTAATCATATAAAACCTTGTACTATAGTATTTGTATAAGTTAGGTTTTTAACATTTAAAAAATTATGCTTTGGCATAGGGCTTAGGAAAGTTTTTCTGTAAAGAGCAAGATAAGCAAATATTTTAGGTTTTGTGGGTCACTAATTTATGTAGCAACTATTCAATTCCGCCCTTGTAAGCTCAAAAGCAGCCACAGACAATATATAAATACATGGGTGTGGCTGTCTCCCAATAAAACTTTATTTACAAAAGCAGGCAGTGGGCCACCCTACAAGTTATAGTCTGCCAACTTTTTTAAAAAAAAGTCAGTAAACCTCTAGTAAAAAAAATTCAGAAATGAGAGAGAAGGCAGAAGGAATGAAAGAGACAAATCTACAGTCACTGGAGGCATTTAGAAGAGAATATTAAAAATTTTGTGCTGGAATTCCTTGGCAGTCCAGTGGTTAGGACTCTGCGCTTTCACTGCTGAGGGTCCAGGTTCAGTCCGTGGTCGGGGAACTAAGATCCCACAGGCCGCGTGGCACCACCACCACCACCAACAAAAATTGTGCCAAGAAACTTGAAAATTTAGATGAAATGGACATATTATGGCAAAACTTTCTATAAATTACTCAAGATGAAATAGAAAACCTAAAGAATTCCCTAACCATTAAACTTGTCGAATTAGTACCTAAAAATCTTGCCCCAAAAGTCCAGTCAATTTTAGCCATCATTCTACCAAAAATTCAAGAAACAAATAATTCTAATCTCATAGTAACTACTTCAGTGCATGTAAAAAATTGGAGGGAATACACAATCTATAAGACTAAACCAACTCTGATATCAAAACATGACAGAAACAGTGTGAAAAAGGAAAATTACTCATGAATACACTTTGAAACAGTCTAACAATATTAGCATTCTAAACCAAACACAGCAGTTTGTACAAAAGATGATATATTATGACTAAACTGGATTTATCTCAGGAATGAAAAATTGAGTTAACATTAGTAAACCAATGGAATTTCCCACATTAATGAAAAAAATAAAGATGGTCTCAACGGATACAGAAAAAGTATGTGGTAAGTCCACACCTATTTCAGAGGGAATTTCCTTAATGTTAAAGGGGGTAAAGGGTTATCTATTTAAAACATTCACCAAATAATATACTTCATGGTTAAAAAAGAAAAAAAAGCATTCCCATGTCTTTCTTTACCATGGGAATAAATGAACCCTCTATCACTACCTCTATTTAACTGCTGGGGTTCTTTTGAAGTCCTAGACAGCACTGTAAAGCGAGAAGAAAAAAGTTCAAAATATAAGGACTGGAAAGGTAGGGGAAAAAAACATTACTATTAGCAGATAATATATTAATATATTCAATATTTGTTTTATATGGAAAATCTCAAAGAGTATAAATGTCTGAATGACTAGTAGTCATTCAGACATTTATCTATAGATTGTTTGTTGATTCTATATACAGTATTACTATATACAGTACTCTATATACAGTACTACTTTGTTGATTCTATATACAGTACTACTGTATATAGAATCAACAGCTACCAAAAATAAATCAGAAATAATATAATTTTAAGAAAACAAATTATAATAGTATCAAAAAGTATAAACTACCTTAGAATAATCTAACAAAAGATGTGTGAGACTTTTATGGAAAAACCTCTAAAACTTTATTAATTTGATGTAATCCCTAACAAAATACATTTTTCTTCTTTTTATGGAAGCAGACAAGCTGCTTTAATAGTTTATATGGAACAGCAAAGAGTTATGAATAACTAAGACCCACCTGAATAATTAAGGTGGGAGACTTTCATTATTATAAAGCTAAGGTCATTAAGACCAAGCAATAATAGTGTGAGAAGAGACAACCAATAGACTGGAAAAAAGCTTATAATCAGTACTTAACATGTGAAAATGTGTTTTTTAAGAGAATTTGCATGGCTGATGGGTAGGAAGAGAAGGGAGTTTTCACTAAATGGTTCTGAAACAAAATGGGAAAAAATGAAATCAAACGCCTATCTCACACCATCAAAAAAAAAATTCCAAATAGATTAAAAGTTAAATATGAAAGGAAAACTATAAGGCAGTATATGAAAATATCTTTACGACTGAGTAGGGAAGAATTTTTTTTTAAAGCATAAACAACATAAAGGAAAACACTGATGAATTCAACAACCATTAAACTAGGTAATTAGAAAACAGATGTCATTTATCATTGCTTTTTTATACATTACACATATTTTATAATTAGTCTACTAAATATTTAAAAATCAAACAAAATTTTTGACAATGTCTACTTCACCTGCTATTGGTTTACACCATATTTGCTGAACAATATATAAAAATAAGCATATGGAATGAAGAATAAATGAGATATTTTGTTGGAATAATAGAATGCTGTGCTGCAGTTATTTGGGGGCAGACATTTCATTTGCTATTATAAGCTGCTGAGAAACTGGAAAAGAGCAACACACTCTTCTTTCTGCTTCAGATGCATAAAAGATGCATGAGGGGGCTTCCCTGGTGGCGCAGTGGTTGAGGGTCCGCCTGCCGATGCACGGGACACGGGTTCGTGCCCCGGTCCGGGAAGATCCCACATGCCGCGGAGCGGCTGGGCCCGTGAGCCATGGCCGCTGAGCCTGCGCGTCCGGAGTCTGTGCTCCGCAGTGGGAGAGGCCCGCATACAGCAAAAAAAAAGAAAAAAAAAAGATACATGAGGGCTTCCCTGGTGGCGCAGTGGTTGAGAGTCTGCCTGCCGATGCAGGGGACGCGGGTTTGTGCCGGGTCTGGGAAGATCCCACATGCTGCGGAGCGGCTGGGCCCGAGGCCACAACAGTGAGAGGCCCGCATACCGCCAAAAAACAACAACAACAACAACAAAAAAGATGCATGAAAGATAAGGAAAAAATTCCAAAGCTAACACATCAAGACTACACTTGTGATAGGTTTTATTATTCAGATGGCCCAGAATAAGATGTATTTTCTCCTCTGAGTCACCAAAGTAAACATCACGAATCTAGGATGTAATGCAACTCTATGCTCTGTAAAAGTTTTTGTTCACCACTGTATCCCCATAGCCCAGGCCAGTTCCTTGCAAACAATGGATGCTTCAGAAATATTTTTTAGTAATTAAACATATAGCTACTGTTAAGGAAAAATATATGAATTTGTCTTTCCAGAGAAGGTGAGTTTTAACAAGTATAAGGTAGAAAAGGATCAGTGGTTAACTAGGTAAGTATTTATATATCTGGATAAAGTCATTTTTTTGTTTAAGAAAGGCGAAATGACATTTCACACAGTGGTGTCAGTAATTCAAGAATTACAGCAAACTAATATTATGAGGAAATATATAAGTAAGGTTACCTATTTTAATGTTTCCTAAATTTTCATTTGTTGACTCCTAAGCCAATACATAAATTCTAGTGAGGCCAAAAGAAAGTCAAATTATTCATTTAATAATAATAACAACAACAGCAGCAGCCCCAAAGAAATGAAAAAACCACACCTGGAATTCTGATTATTCTATATTGACAATTTGATTATCGAATCTAATGAATGACGATTATTAATCTTAAAAAATGAAAAACAACAGACCTACATAAGTGCTCTACAATTTCATGTTGCACAACATAAGATTCAGGCAGTCAATTTTAAAGTAATATATTTACTTAGTGTAATAACACTGGTGCAATTATAGATTTCTCTCCAACTGTTTTTAACAGTGTAAATCCCAGAAATTCTACTACTGCTACAATCATCTCCGCTAACGGATAGTGACAGGAAATGACAGCCTTTTCATAACTCTATCCTGGAAACCCTACTAAAAGGAAGGACCTTACAGTTCAGCTTAGTCTGTTTCTGTAAGTGGGCTTCTCTCACTTGAGAATAGAACCTGAGTTTGTAAGATATACACACCCTCTTCCAGTATATACTTATTAACAAAAAACAAGAATATCAGAAAATTCTTACCAGAAAGATCCACCACTGCCTCATGACTGGAAACAGCTCCTTTCTCAATAAAAAGATCTCGAAAATATTCGCTATTAGCTGACAGAACAGATTTATGAGCTTTGTACTCTTCTCCTTCAATTAACAAAGTAACATCACAGAACTGGTTAGAGAGTCTCTGTTCATTCAGCTGTCTTAAGACAGCCTGACAATGTTTTGGAGAAGAACGTTTCACCACTCCTTTGGTGTCAACCTATCAAAATAAGTTTGAGACCAAGAGTTGCATTACATATCATCTGTATTTTTACCCTTAACAGAATTTAAAACAAGACACATTATTCCCTTGTAAAAGATTCCACTAATATGAAGAAATAACCTGATCTTTATTACCTGTGTATTTCAATAAAAAGATACGTTGTTCTCACTATCTTCTGCTATGTTCATTCTACTTGACCCAATGAAAATCTGCATCTCACTTCTTGCTGCCTCCTCTTATTAGTCAGAAATTTATTTGATAATATAAGAAACTAATGCAGGCAAAAAACAAAGACCTAGTCAGCTTAATTTTACCTTGCTGCATGACCCAGAGACTGCTTCCAGAAATGTATTCTGTCTACCTGTACCAATATACTATTAAAAAGAAGAGAGGAGGAGTAATTAACAACAAACCAACAAGTTACATTCTGATGAGAAGAAACAACAGGAATACTTATGATTAAGGAAGAGGCAGTATTAGCAAACTTTTAGGGCACATAACAACATGACAATGACAGTGCCAAAAGGGAAGCAGTTTTAGTGGTTTAAGAAAAAATTCAGTTAAGACTATAAATACTAACACACTAGTTACCAATGTTAAGCTGAATGGAAAGTTCCACTTACAAATACAAGTTCATGTTTGGATACTGGCTTCTTTTTTGCAGGCTTGGAAGCTGTAGTTGGAGGCGAAGTAAAGTTGCTCAGGTCATCCTCTGATTCATTACTTTCTTCTCCAGATTCAAGGTCTAGTCCCAATTCTTCCAACATTTCTGAAGTATCTGATATAGGACGGGATCGATCTAGTTTCTCCTGGCATTTGCTACACTGTTTAATGTAATCTTTGACTTGCTTTAATATACCTACAATGAAACAAAAATTAACTAGTTAAATTTAATACTGCTCTCATGTGAAAACTGAAGATTATACTGTTCATTATTTAATCTGTGTATACTAATGTATATTCAAGTGCATGTATACAGACACACACATGCCCATAAAGTATGTAGAGTGAATTATTTAGAATTTAAGATACATTTTTTTCAAAGATATGTTATAATGACAATTTGTCTCCATGCCGAAGTAGACTGTTTTGTTGTTCACTCTTAGTTATTCACTTACTCACTGTACGATTATGTAGTACCATCCAATCTCCATGTGAGTTTCAACTCACTCATGCAATAGGAACTATATGAAATTGCCAATATTCAACTGTTTTTGACCTTCATAAACAGTAATATAATAATGTGGTTCACGCTAATAACTCTCCACCCTACTAACATCAGGCTTCACCACGCAATTAGCTTTGGCCAATGAAATATGAATGAATATGATGGATGCCATGTGTCACTAGAAGCTTTAAGAAGCAATGTTTCCCATCAGTTCCCTGACTTATGTCCCCTCTGTCAAAGAGCAGCATGTTCCAGATGGATACTGCCCTTTAGCCTGAAATGTAGATGAAAAAAACAGGTGGAGCCAATCTGCAACCTGAAAAGGACCACAACCAAAACTTGTAATGAGTGTAAAATATATCTCTTGTCTTTGAAAGCTATGAGGTTTTTGAGTTTTATTAAATAACAGTATACGCAATCTATCAAAAGTTGATTATACACGAGCCACTCATAAAACCCTACTCTGAATTTCAACTTTTTTTTTTTTTTTTTGCGGTACGCAGGCCTCTCACTGTTGCGCCCTCTCCCGTTGCGGAGCACAGGCTCTGGACGCGCAGGCTCAGCGGCCATGGTTCACGGGCCCAGCTGCTCCGCGGCATGTGGGATCTTCCCGGACCGGGGCACGAATCTGTGTCCCCTGCATCGTCAGGCGGACTCTCAACCACTGCGCCACCAGGGAAGCCCCTTGAATTTCAACTTTCAACTCAACATGTTGGGATGGGGTAGGAAGCAGGGAGGAACACTTAACACACACTCCCCCCTCTCCATCATACTTGTAAGGGAGGACCAATTAATTCCCATTCTACAGAGAAGGAGAATGAAGCCCTAAGAGGTAACCTGTCCAAAGTCACACCTAGTAAACTGCATAAGTGGGCCTCCAGAAGTCATGTGACTTTCAGGATACTATGCTACTTACCCAGGAACACATTTATCCATCCCTGTGACAGAAACTTCTTCCCCCACAATCCCCAAGTAAAATGCCAATGAAAAGGCTGTTAATTAGCTAAAATGATACAGAGGTATATAGAAAATTCCTGAAAAGAGTTTCAAGATGATAAATTATACCAAATTACTTGCACTTCAACCTTCAGATAGTATTTAAGCAATATTTCTCAAATTGTATTATATCCCATACTTACTAAAAGAAGTACACACTGGACTAATAAATTCGGAAAATTATATTCTCGGGACTTCCCTGGTGGTGCAGTGGTTAAGAATCCGCCTGCCAATGCAGGGGACACAGGTTCAAGCCCTGGTCCAGGAAGATCCCACATGCCGCGGAGCAACTAAGCCCATGCGCCACAACTACTGAGCCCGCGTGCCGCAACTACTGAAATCCGTGTGCCTACAGCCCTTGCTCCTCAACAAGAGAAGCCACTGCAATGAGAAGCCCACTCACCGCAACGAAGAGTAGTCCCCGCTTGCTCCAACTAGAGAAAGCCCACGCACAGCAACGAAGACCCAACGCAGCCAAAAATAAAAAAAATAAATAAATTTATAGAAAAAAAGATATTAATGTATGACAGTCGATCAACTGTCTGAAAAAATCATCCTATCATATTTTAGGAGTCCTTTAACTCTAGTGTTAGTGTTTTGATGGGATGCATCTTAAATCTAGCTTTACAGATTCATGAACCTGGCCTCTTTAGCTTGCCCAGAGCTGATTAAGCTGAAAGAATCTGACTCAAATTAATCACTGAAAAGACATAAATGTGTAAAGACAGTTAACTTACTATTTTAAGAGTGGGTAATTACCACAAGGGGTAGAAATTACTTTATGCAGGAAAATTTGAATCCACTGACTAGCTTTGTGACCATGTCCAAGTCACCTAACCTCTCTGTGCCAAAATGGGGATAAGAGCACTTACCTTCACAGCATGTTATAATGATAAAATGTTAATATATAAATCACTTTGAACAGTGTCTGAGACAAGGTAACGACTACGTAAGCGTTAAATGATGCTCAATGGTCAACCTCCATAAAAACGTCCACATAGGGGACTTCTCTGGTGGCACAGTGGTTAAGAACCCACCTGCCAATGCAGGGGACACAGGTTCAAGCCCTGGTCCAGGAAGATCCCACATGCTGCGGAGCAACTAAACCCATGTGCTACAACTACTGAGCCCACGTGCCACAACTACTGAAGCCTGCACGCCTAGAGTCTGTGCTCCGCAACAAGAGAAGCTACCACAATGAGAAGCCTGTGCACTGAAACCAAAAGAAGCCCCCACTTGCCGCAACTAGAGAAAGCGCACCGCAGCAACGAAGACCCAGTGCAGCCCCTCCCCCCAAAAAGAAAGTCCACATAAAATACCAAATTAGCATTAAGAGGTTCTTTACTGAGCATAGACTTAGTGGGTAAACAACCTCTGATAAAACAACTCGAGGAACAGATTCTCACTCTAGAGCAGCGTTTCCCAACCTCAGCAGTGTTGACATTTTGGGCCAGATGATTCTTTTTGTGGGGCAGGGAGGGGTGGGTAGGCTGTCTTGTCCTGTGCACTGTGGAATGTTTAGGAGCATTCCTGACCTCTACCTAACCAGACGTCAAGAGCAGCCCCTCAAACACCACCACCAATTATGACAACCAGTATTGTCTCCAGACATAGTCAGATGTTCCCTGGGAGGCAAAACTGTCCAGGATTGAGAACCCCTACTCCGGAGATCTGCCAAACTGAACAATTTGCTCCTGTTATATGTTCAAGAACTTCCCTCCCTCCCTATCAGTGATAAGGCCCAGAGAATTGTGGCTCCTATTTCTATTTCTCCACACATATTAGTCATTCAGATTTTTTTTTTTTCAAAGAGGTTACAAAGTGATCAGTTATAGCTGTATTAACATAGATCCAGTTCTTGCTGGGTTTTCAGAAATTACACCCTCCTCTTCTAGATTAGATAATGTCAGCATCAATTTATCCCCATAAAACAAATCAGTTCTTAGGGTAGGAACCTCTGCAGATGGCTAATTTAACCTATTACATAATTTTCGTAGTTTAATCTTTTTTCCTACTAATTTAATTTTCTCTTCACATTTTGCATTAATTGTAGATCCCCGTAAGTCAGCATTTGACTGAGGCAGGGGAGAGAGTCATTTATTTTGAAACTCCAGCATATAACTACAATACAGGATAAAATAAGGGGTTGAGAGGGTGAGACTATCTACTAACATTTTACGTTCTGAAATAAATTTGCTATATGTCAACTTTAGGCACTGAGCCAGTTTTTCACTGTGCTCAAACAAGTGAAGTTGCTACAAATTTGCTTGATTACCAGGATATAATGGCATTGCTTATGATGGCAACATTCTAGAAAAAGCAGCATAAATAATAAATCCCAGTAAACTATCCCTGACTTTGGAATCGTTTTTTTCTTGGCATCTACACTGATTAGATCTTATTAATTCCCAGATAAACATCTACAGGGCTTTGGAGTATGTTTGTTATAAAAAGGGTCCATTTGTAGTGTATGACACATTAAAAACTGATAGTTAAAAATGTTTTATCAGCTATCAGTTCCAGGTCCAAGAATGTTTATTTTTCTGTCTATGCAGCGTTGTTAATTTTTTTTTTCTCTTCCTTTTGGCGGTCCCAAGCAGCATGCGGGATCTTGGTTCCCCAACCAGGGATCGAACCTACGCCCCTTGCTGTGGAAGCGTGGAGTCCTAACCACTGAACCACCAGGGAAGTCCCCAGTGTTGATAATTTTAATAGGCCTACAACAAACAAGTAAAATGAGCAAAGTGTTAATGTAATAAACATCAAAATGAATAGCTAATAATCGACGGCAAACTTCTCTGATGCTTACTGACTATGAATTCTCATTTTAAATGAAAAAATATTAAAATAATAAAAATAATGATATAAAATAGTATCATAAACCCATTACATATTAACAAAAATAGCATTTATACGAAAAATACTATTTACCAAAACATAAAAAAATTAGTGAGAAAAGTGTGCTACTTTACATTTTTGCAAGTCTTTTTAACGCGTGGTTTAACAGAAGACAGATTATCATATATGCATTCAATCTATTGCCATATTATCACGTCATGTAGCCTCTGGAAAACGCCACTGTATACTTGTGATACAATAAG
Source organism: Delphinapterus leucas (assembly GCF_059928025.1). Taxonomy (NCBI): domain Eukaryota; kingdom Metazoa; phylum Chordata; class Mammalia; order Artiodactyla; family Monodontidae; genus Delphinapterus; species Delphinapterus leucas. The sequence continues at coordinate 49,199,951 of NC_143132.1, forward strand.
TAAAAACGCAAATAATGCCTTAGTATTATTATGAATATAATTTTGACTTTGGGGATTCTCTGAAAGGATCTCAGGGCCTCCCTGTTCAGGGGTTTAGTACCAAATTTAGAGAACAGCTGTTCTGGACATTTAAGGACTTCAAAAGTCTACTTATCCACAAATGTATCTCTCATTAAAAAAAATAAACATCAACACAGTCTCAGGTTTTTTTTTTTTGTCTTTTAAGACACTGCAAACTAAAACAAAAATCAAACAAACAAAATACTGGATTAGATTTTCACTCACAGATAATCAATTTAGGGAAGGAAAATTCTGAACACTAAGCCCATTTAGCACCATATAATAGTGATTAAGAAAAGTTTGAAATCCCAAAGGTCAGCTCCTGGTGCTTTTAGTTTTTCCATCTGTAAAACAGAGACATAAATGTTTCCATCTTACAAGGTTTGATGAGGATTAAATACTATGTAAAAATAAATTAAGTGCTCAGCACTATGCCTGCATGTAAAAGCTTGATCCGTGTTATCTTTAGCTATAATTATCGTTTTAACATGTCATAAAATATTAAACCTGAGACATTTGTTCAACAAAACTATGTCTGACCAAATCAATCCTAACAAAATGCAGCAATTACTCCATATTTACCCTTCAGTCATGTCGCTATAGGAATTTAAGTCAGATATTGGTTTAAAATATAAAATAAGGAAAAGCTTTTAAGAAGAATATAGAGAGCTGGACTGTTTTTGAAAACACGAAAAAATTATTTAAGATGCAAAAAGACCTGTCCAGAAAAGTTCATATTCAGTAGTCTAACTTCCTTACTCACAGATTAAGTTCCATAAGTTAATTTCTGCAGAACCATACGGAATCGTTCCTGACGAAACCTCTTCTATAGGCCTGCAAACTTTTACTAATTATAAACGAACGGTTTGAATATTCATCAACTTTTTGGAGAGTGAGGACGGTAAAAAACAAAAACAAAAACCCGAAGGACCCTTTCTCTCCTTCCCTAACCTGGTTCCCAAGGAGTCAAACTTTAAAGCCACACTCCCGGACCATAACAGTCCCAGAAACCTCATCTTTTCTGGGTATACATAGTGCCTCAGTGTCCAAATCGCTCTTCACTACAGCAAACGGAAGAATATTAAAATACCCAGAATTGAGAGTACCTGCTTTTAAAATTCTTGTCCTAAAAACTAGGCTCAAATGACTGTTTCCACACAGTCACTCGAAATCACTTCTGCACACAACTGTATGATTCCTTATTCACGCCGCAGTAGCACAAAGAGGAACCCCGGCAAGCGGATCAGCAGAAGCTCAAACCCGTGGGCCAACACCCTAGCGGAACGCACTGCAGAAAGCGGCCGGGCTCTGGGCGGACCGCGCCGCTCCCAAACCATCCGCACATACAGGATTTTTAAACGCACACACACAGCACCTGCAACGGCCGCCCAAGAGCGTCCGCAAAGGGAAGAAGCCACCGCCTCCCGCGCCGCCGAAGGAGGCGGGCCCAGCGCACCCCGCGCGTCCCGGCCCCTCCCCGCGGCTGGGCCGGCCCCCGGGGAAGCCCCCTTCGCCCCACCCCGGGCCAGGGCCCGCCCCCAGCTTCCCCGGCCTCCTTCCTGTGGGAAGTGCGGCTCCTTTCGCGTCCCCCACCCTCTCGGCTCCGCCTGGCAGCTGCTCCGCCGCCGGGCAGGGGCTAGGCTGGGCCCGCGAGCAGCGTCCGGGAGGAGGGTGCCGGACCCTCACACTCGCGGGTGCCCAGACAGGCCCGCCTCTGGTTGCGGGTCTTTTCTGGAAGCAAGCCGCCCGCCCTCCCCCTGACCGCGGGCGAGGTCTTACCTCGCCACCAGTACGTCTTGGACAAGTCGTGCCAGGTCTGATGCTGGGTGTGGTGAGTGCCGCCTGGGCCCAGGTGCGCAGCCTCGATAAGCCCCCGGCGCCGGTCGGGCTGCAGCACCACCTCCAGCTCGGCGAAGGTCTTGCGGTGCCGCTGCCTCCGCTGGTAATACAGCGTTCCGTCGCGCACCACGTAGCAGGCGGCCGCCTTGCGGATTTTACGCTTGACATTACCCTCGGTGCCCGGCGCGTACGGCTCGCACTCGTTCGTCAGGTAGCGCAGGATGGCCTGGTAGCTTTCCTCGCTTGACATCGCTGACGGCGGCTCCCCGAGGGCGCCTGTCAGTGGCAAGGGAGGAAGACAGCGCACTAGTTCCGGGCGGATGCAACAGCAGTGGCGGCACTGTAGGGAGGACTGGCTGTGTCTGTAGTGAGTGCTCTTCGAGGGCGCCCGCACCGTGGAAGGAGAACTGACGAGTTGGTAACCAAGAGGAACTGCACTTCTCCAGCGCGCGGGATCCGCTGGCGACTGACAAAATGGCTGCTGCACCACCGGAAGTGACGCAAATCAAGGGCAGTGGGTGAGGGGGCTAAGCCCTGATTGGAGCGCAATGGCTTTCTGGCTTGATCTAGCCGACCAAGTGACGTTAGGACTGCGGACGGACATTTTGGTAGCGGGTAGGCCCTTCCTGGGAAATCGAAGTGGTTTTGAGCAGACATCTTAAGTCCTGGCAGTTTCCCTTTTTGTTTTTCCCTTCTTTCCCAGGATCTGAGCACGTGTAGGAGGCGGTGGTGGGCAGTTGTTAATCCCGTCGGAGATACCCCAAGGTGTAAAGGAGTCTTTTTGACCCCGCCTACATTTTGAGACACCCGACAACATAAAAGCGCCAGATTTTGAGGCCCCTAGTATAATATTAGCCTTTGGATGTAAGACCAAAGAAAGCCCTTTCACATGGAAATGTAGCTTCCAGTTAAGTGTTATAAAATCTAAATCCCTCCGTGATAGGAGTTAATGTAATTTCTAAGTGACTGCTGGTTCCTAACTACCCATGGAATAGTCATTTTTCTGGAATGATCAGCTTATGTATTGACGATTTTTTACCTATGAAGGTAGTCATGTTGGCAAGGAGTGAGGAAGATCAGCTAGCAGTGTTTTCTTACAGCTTTATTTGCATATATTTTTACATAAACTTAGGGGAAAAAATTCTCCATTTTACACCCAACATATACTGAATGCACAAAAGGCCGAGGCGGCTCAGACTGCGCGGTGCTTTATTGGAGCCTGAAAACTCTGGGCCAACCCTCTCCTAGCCTAGAGTCTGCAGTCACTGAGTGAGGTGACCCTTTGGAGATAGGTGTGGACAGATGGTGAAAACAGTGGGCTCAAAAAGCAGGATGCAGGACTTCCCTAGTGGTGCAGTGGTTAAGAATCCGTACTTCCAATGCAGGGGATCCGGGTTCTATCCCTGGCCAGGGAACTAGATCCCGCATGTAAACTAAGAGTTTGCATGCCACAACGGAGGAGCCCACGAACCGCAACTAAGACCCAGCGCAACCTAAATAAATGAAATAATTAAAACAACAAAAAAAAGCGGGATGCACTCAGTCTCCCGGCACTTGGGGGTGGGGATTGCAGGAATTTCCAAACGGCCCGGTTGTTTGAGGCAGTTGAACATTCTAGCTGTAGGTACAGGAGCTCCCAGGCCCTGAGGAAAGATAGAACTACCAGGCCTTAGGGCCACTCATTCCACAGACTACAGCTGGGTGAGGGAGGAATTAGAAGATGGAGACACACCCCTGCTCCCAAGGGGTGGGGCACCCAGAATGGATTTCCAAATCCACCCTCCAAGGGATGTATATGTGCTGGGCCAGCACCACCAGTTTTGCTGTGAAATAGACTTCCTTTAAAACAAAATTTAATGTGGGACTTTCCTGGTGGTCCAGTGGTAAGAATCCGCTTTGCAGTGCAGGGGATGCGGATTCGATCCCTGGCCAGGGAACTAAGATCCCACATGCCGCGAGGCAACTAAGCCTGCATGCCACAACTACTGAGCTTGCCCACCTCAGCTAGAGCCTGCCTGTCCAAACTAGAGTCCATGCACTCTGGAGCCTGCGCACAACTAGAGAAAACCCACCACCACAACTAAGAGCCCACGTGCCGCAACTAAGACCCGATGCAGCCAAAAAAATAAAATTAAAAATAAACCTTTAAAGAAAACTAACACATTAAAAAAAAAACTAAATTTAATGTAAGTAGATTAAAATTTTAAGTAAACAAGTTGTGGACATGGCTAAGAGAAGCTAAGTTAGTCGAAATCCCTCCACACCCAAATCAGTTTCTATCAAAACACACCCCGTGAAAACACTGAGAAGCCCACTGAAACTTGGGATTCTCTTCTGTGCCTTTGGGCCAATAGAGAAATGTTTTAGTAAAATGTTTTTTACACGTGGTCCAGTGGTCTTCCTGAGAAAAGCTAAACTTGCTGTCCTGCGAGAACAAGTATTTAGTGTTTATACTGTCCTGAGCTGCAAGCTGTTCAGGACTCAAAGGTAATCAGAATGGGCAGTTCCATTTTAAGGCATTTAGACGAAAAAAGCAGTGCTTTTAAGGGGACATTTTGTGTTCAGAAGTAAGAACATGTAGCTCTGCATTCACGTTGGGTATTTTGACTGGCTTTTAAGCTTTCTCTGTTCACAGCTGCATGACCTCTTTTTTCATATATTTTTTTAAAATCACAATAAAAAGGGTTTTTTTCCAAACAAAATCTAAGCAAAAGCCAGCCAACCAGCTTACCTTGTATATGTATATTTACTTTACACACCTTTTCAGTTTTCAAGTCCTCCAAAGACTGTTTTATCCCCAACACCTAGACCAATGCCTGAATTTAACAAGCACCAGATATAATCATTAATTCCATCACCCTGGATAGAATGGAGGTGAGGGGCAGTGTTGATATATTTTACCTTCACATACTATTCCTATGTATAAAAAGCATGTTTCTCAAGAGGATGTACCTTGTTCATCGTTTCCTTGCAACTTAGCACAGTGTGGTACGTAAGATGATCTGCTTTTTGAAGAAGTGCAAGCCAATTTTTTTTTTTAATTTTTAATTTATTTATTTATGGCTGTGTTGGGTCTTCGTTTCTGTGCAAGGGCTTTCTCTAGTTGTGGCAAGTGGGGGCCACTCTTCATCGCAGTGCACAGGCCTCTCACTATCACGGCCTCCTGTTGCGGAGCACAGGCCCCAGACACGCAGGCTCAGTAATTGTGGCTCACGGGCCCAGTTGCTCCGCAGCATGTAGGATCTTCCCAGACCAGGGCTCGAACCCGTGTCCCCTGCATTGGCAGGCAGATTCTCAACCACTGCACCACCAGGGAAGCCCTGCAAGCCTATTCTTAACAATTACAATTACTATTTTCCTTACCACTTTATGTAAAAGAAATTGTATTCATTTAAGCTTATTTTCTGGAAGCAAGAGCAGATTATACAGGTGATAGTTCTAAGTAGTTTTAACTCAGCTATAAGCTAATCGTTAAAAGGTGAGATACTAGTGAACCAAAAGGCATCCCCAATATGAAATAAATGTGTCTATTATGGAGAAGGGTAATTTAACAAGAAAATAACTCATTAAGAAGGCTTCCTTTCTGCAGACAGAAGAAAAAAATGCATCTTTTAGCAATCAACCTGGCTAAAATCTATGCAACATCCTAGTACTTGTAGCTATGTAACAAAAAGTTTAGACAGTGCAGTCTGTAACGTGCCCTTATAGCCTCAGCTGAGCAAAGCTTGCATTTAACCATATAGATCTTATTTTATTTACATCATCTTGCTTAACATCTCTCCAAGAGGCTTACATTAGGAGGCACTATTCCCAAGAAATGAACTCTTTAAAAAATACCTAGCTCTTGGACTTCCCTGGTGGTGCAGTGGTTAAGAATCCGCCTGCCAATGCAGGGGACACGGGTTCGATCCCTGGTCTGTGAAGATCCCATATGCCGCGGAGCAACTAAGCCCGTGAGCCACACTACTGAGCCCACACGCCACAACTATTGAAGCCCGCACGCCTAGAGCCCATGCTCCACAACTTAAGAGTAGCCCCTGCTCACTGCAACTAGAGAAAGCCCACACAGCAACGAAGACCCCATGCAGCCATAAATAAATAAATAATTTATTAAAACAAAAAAACCCACCTAGCTCTTAAATTCCTAACTGTGTAGTTTAGCTATTACTGTGTAGGCTGAACATGCCTAATTTAGGAGTAAAAATTCCACCACAATCTAGTTATAGTCAGATCTTTATTTAAAAATCCAAGCTGCCAACTTAGCGTTTTCCACCAACACGGGGAGCAGAAACTTTCACAGGCTTCACAATCTTTTGCTTAGGTGCCGCCTTTGTGGGAGCCTGTAAAAAGACAATATGTTATGTGGCACTATTCCATGTGAGGTTTTGTTTTGGTTTTTTTCCCCCAATCACTGCTCTCTTATGCCCAGATTCTGTTTGTTTCCTAGATTGCTTTCCTAATTATCTGTGTTCCTAATATTATAAAGTCCACCTTTATATGAAATATAAATGAAAGACAAAGATATCAGATTGAAGGAGTTAAGAGACACAACTAGATGCAGTGTGGGATCCTGAACTGTATCCTAAGAACAGAAAAAGGACCAATGCTAACTTTTTGGTTTGAAATTTTTACTATGGTTATTGAAATTAACACTGATAAAAGCTCGGTAAATTCTGTACAATTATAGAAAATTTTACTGAAAATCTAGAATTATTTCAAAATAAACTTTAAAACGCCTTTATTTTCCCCTTTCTATTTCTATATAGCACTAACATACGCATTTGGCTTTAGCAAAGGGACCTCTCTGGAGACCGGAATCACTCACTCAGAAATCAATTATGGACGTCATTTCCATTAGAGCCTTGCACTAAATTCCTTAAAAAAACTGAAACTTTCATTTACCACAATTTGGATTAAAAATAAATCTTTCTGTTGCTTTAAATGAGAAATCCAAGATAATCCCACAATTACCTTTGCAGCAGCCATTGCTGTCTTTTTAGATGCTTGCTTAGCCTTTTTTGCTTCTTTGGCAGCCCTGTGGGGTTAAAAATAACTTAAGCAAAGCACTTTACTCCTTAAGGGTATAGTCTATTAACAAGAGGCTAGTGTTTGGGAAAAGTAGAATTAACATATTCCTTCCCCACCTGCAATTATTTGTATGATAAATCCAAAGGATTTATTAACAAATGTCATTAACCACCAAGTCAGCTTAACATTTGTTAGAAATTGTACAGTATCTTTATAATTGCATATAGAATTTCAACAAATCATTTAGACTATAGTATAAACTTCTGTATTATTAAACATGAGTGTTTACAATTTCACAATTCCTATACAGATGCAAGTAACACAACACAAAATAACATGAGATTAAGATTTCTGTGCCTATAAACCCAAACATAACCTAAAATCCATTCCAACAGCTGAAATGCTCATAATGAAAGCTTCCTCACCTGATAGCTTGTTCTCGTTGAGCCTTCCTAACTTCAGGTTTCTGATTCCTCTTGGCCATTATATCAGCAAGAGATGCACCAGTTATGGCCCTCTGGAATTTGACTGCACGGCGGGTTCTTTTCTTTTGAATTTCTTCCTACGGAACAGAAAGATGGGGACCACACTTAGCAACCTTGCTTCATGAATGTCGGGAAGAAATGAAATATATCACATGTCAGAAGGGGGCAAATGAGCTCTCTCGGGCCTTTTTTATAAGGGCACTAATTCCATTCATGAGGGCTCTGCCCTCATGGCTGTATCACCTCCCAAAGGTCCCACCTCCTAACCATCACCTTGGAGGCTCAGTTTCAACATATGAATTTGGGGGGGGAACACAATTCAGACCACAGAAATATTCAACCAGGGAGTTCCCTGGTGGCCTAGTCGTTATGACTCTGGGCTTTCACTGCCAGGTTCAATCCCTGGTTGGGGAACTGAGATCCCACATGCTGCACAGTGCAGCAAAAAAAAAAAAAAAAAAAAAAAAAAATCGACCAAAAATAATCCATGCATTATTTGAAATGAAATATACATACAAATATATATTTTTAAAGTATCTATATGTAAAATACTGCAATACACAGATAAGTTTTCCGATTATGGATTGGTTAAACCATCTATTAAAAATCCTGGCCACTATTTACTACTTTATTTAGAAAGACAGAAAGTTCAACTCTAAGGAAGTTAACTGAATAGTACTTTAAAAGTGATCTTAACAAGACTTTATGATAAAGAATGTGCTTTCGGAAAAAAATGATCAAACCTCAACTCTATTTTGTTTTTACTCCAAGTACTGACACTGGGAGAAATAGTCAAGTTAGAAGATGATTTAAGACAGGAAAGCCACCAAATGTAGGGAATGTCTGGGAATCAAGACAGTACAATTCACACATCTGCTGCAGATTCTATACTGAAACCTATGCTACAGTGCTTGTGAGAAAAAAGATCTTACGTGCATCTCTAAGTCCAAGAAAAAATAAAATGAACTATTTATTAAAGCAGGGATACACAAAATATCTTAAAATTTTTAAACAGGACATATGGAGAAAAGAGGGCACATTTGTGGTTAACCAAAATGCTCATTTTACCAATACTTTAAACTTTGTACAGAGGTGAAATTTTATTGTAGAAAATGCCAGTATTTACCTGTTTATATTTTTCTTACCTCAAATCCATTTAAAAAATATTTTTCTTATTGTGGTAAAATATATATAACATTAAGTTGACCATTTTAAAGCATTTTTAAGTGTGTAATTCAGTGGCATTAAAAATGTTTGCAATATTGTGCAAACACCAACTTCCATCTCCATAACTTTTTTCATAATTCAAAACGAACTCTGCACCCATTAAATAATAGCTCCCTATTCCACCTTCCCCCTAGTCCTGCCTGGTAACCTCTACTTTGTCTTTATGAATTTGTCCACAACTAGGTACCCCATAAAAGTGGAATCATACAATATTTGTCTTCTTGTGTCTGGCTTATTTCACTTAGCATAATGTCAGGCTTGTCAGCTTTTTAAGGCTGAATAATATTTCACTGTATGTATTTATCACATTTAGTTATCCATTCATCCACTGATGGGACATTTGGTTGTTTCCACCTTTTGGCTATTGTGAATAACAGCACCGTGAACATCAGTGTACAAGTAATCTGTTTAAGTCCCCGCTTACAATTCTTTTGCGTATATAGACTTAGAAATGGAATTGCTAGATCATATGACGGTAATTCTCTTTAACTTTTTGAGAAACTGCCAAACCACAGTGCCTGCACCATCTTCATTCAACAATGCACAGGGTTCCAATTTCTCCACATCCCCACCAACATTTGTAATTCCTCCCACCCCCACCCCCGTTTGGATAATGGCCACCTTACTGGATATGTCACATCCCCCTGTTTAGAATTTTTCCTTCCTCTGAACTCCCATAATACCTAGCCATGTCCTTCACCCAGGAGGTGCTCACTCACTAAATATTCACAAGCCTCCTGAATACTAATTCTCTTGCCATGACACTCAAACCTTTTCTCAAAAATCTGTTTCAACAACCTAAAAGACCACTTCAAAAAACACAACCAGTTTTAAGAACTAATATGCTGGAAGACTCCACAATATGATACCTACATTGGGAATAATTCTATAAGCATTATAACCAATACCAAGTTTTCACAGAACTATTTAGTTGCCACCCACTTGAACATCTTAAACACTTTAATGGTGCACTATAACCCAAGTGAGCTTAATGTAATTTACCTAACTCTGGAAGGGGGAATGCTTTCAAATTTCAACTTGATATTTTTACTGTGAGCCTAAGATGTATAAGGAGGCACTCTTTATATCAATCATTTTCACTTCACTGTCTGATGCTTTTCAGTTAGGAGTACTTTCACATACTGTCTCATTTAATTTTAAAAAGCAGTAAATGATGCTCAGAGTTTCAACAACATGAAAGTGCATTTCACTTACCGACTGTCCCTTTTTGTGCTTTCTTCTGTAGAGGACAGTCCAGTTGATCTGACGAGGATTCCTCTTGGAAAGGAATGCCGACTCACATTTTGCATTAAGAAATTGGAAAACCTGTCGTGACAAGTTCAAAGTAGGAGTCTTGAGCTTGAAATTACTAGTGAATTAATATTCTAATTCTATCCTCTCATTTTACAAAACTGAGGCCCATACAGACCAAAAGGCTTGTATCACAGAACTGGCAGGAAACTGTCTCTGCGTTTCACCCTGTCTTTTCTCGAGTAGACAAACCTAAGTTCATAACGCAGAGGAGAGATGGGTGTCAAATTCTGGAAGGCATCTAACTCCTGTCCCTCCCGAGATTCCAAAAGGACCTGTGCCCATAAAATAGCCAAATACCCCGGTGGCCCACTGCCCTTACACAGGAACATTAATGTTACACAAGCTCCTAACTTCCGACCTGATTTACATTCGATCAAAGCTCAAGACTGATTCACTTAGAGGCTTCTGATCCTAACAATCATTGCACACACGGTCCGCAGAACAAGCTTTTCAGGGACCAAGGGTGATGTGGTGAAGGATCCCGCCTAGACTGAATGAGACCGGTCTTTCCTTAGCAGCAAAAGTGTGTTTAGCCCACGCGGCCTTTCACCTTCCCGTCGGTCCTGGCGTAGCGCCTCCCGTGTCCTGGATAGATCTTGTACCCGCTGAAACTGCATAGCTCGACCCTGTAACGAAAAGCGAAAGCACATTAGGTGGGGTGGGGGATATCTTCGGAAAGGAGAAGCCATGCCTGGGATGCCGGAGAGGCCCTTTGCCCGAAGATGCAAGAGGATTGGGATACAAGGTTCCTGCTTACTTCATTGCTGCTAGCGCCGGCGAGAAGAAAAGATGGCGAAAAGAAGGAAAGGATCATGGGAAAACCCCTTATTAGGTCGTGGGAAAGCAATCTCCTCCCACAATTCTCTTCCCTAACCCCGGCGGTCGATGATGACGTCACCTCGCCGGGGCGACACGTCTAGAGTTCCCCGGTGGCCGTCTGACCCTGGAGTAACTGCGCTAGAGGCCGTTAAGGCTCTACAGGCGGGGAGGGAGGGACAGGCAGGCAGTTGCTTTCTGAGTCATTTTGTCGTCTCTCCTAGAGCTTCGTCCTACTGCAGGGAACGTGAGGTAAAGAGAAGAGGCTCCTCTCTCCCCTCCCTTTTATAGTTTAGTGATGTACAGATGAATGCCGCTTAGGTAAAACCTAAAATCATATTTTGCTTTCTGTGCTGGCCCATTTCCTTAACTAACAAAATTAAATTGTAATAGTTTCCACATTTGCAAAAAAATAAGGACATCTGAACTGTCTCTGAGGCCGTGCAAATGGAATTGTGCTTGATGGCGTTTTGCATTCATTATAATTAACGTTCGTTGAGTGTTCTCTTTCTGTGTGCCAGGACTCGTGCTAAATCATTTGCATACATTAATTCATTTAGTTTACAAAATCTCTATTAAGTAAGCGCCGAAGCATTGCAAAATGACGACTGCCGGTGGCGGTCGATTGCCAGGCTGCCGGCTGCTACCTAGTGGCGGGGGTGTGGGGGTAGCGGCCGGTGGTTGCTCAGGAAACGGTAAAGCCCTTCTCTAGAAAAGGCAGCCCTGCCCGGGCCCACCGGGAAGGCCGATGTCTGGATCGCTTGACCCCTTCTGTAATGCTCGGTACTTCAGCAAATAGTGGGGAGTGGCAAAAGAGAATCCTTGAATTGTGTGCGAGGCTGGGATACTTGACTAGGAAACAAATCTAATGATCGGTTTATGCTGTTGTTGGAGCCCATTGGCAGGCTGCTCCAAAGTATGCCTCAATGGCATAGTGGATATTTTGCATTCCGGTTACTTAAGAACCGGTAGGTGCAAGAGGGATACTTAGACCCTCCTCTGTGTCCCCTTGGAAGCAGGAAATAAATCTCTCATACTCTCTCGCTGTACTGTACCAGAAGATAGGAAGACATCATTATTACCAGAGATAGGGAATTCAGGGCATAGAAGCTTGTAAACAAACTTTGATACTTCTTTACTAATTTACTACCCAAAGCCCAAACTTTGCTTAAATTCCTTACTAATTATTGTTCCTTTGTCTAAAAAATATAAAAGCTGCCTGCTTTTGCAACTTCTTACTTAGGACTTATTTCTGTGAGACCTCTGTGCACATGAATTAAATTTGTTTAATTTTCTTTTTCTCCTGTTCATCTGTTGTGTGTTGATTTTATTATTAGTCCAGCCGCAAGAACTCAAAATGGGTAGAGTAGGAAATTTCCCTCTTCTGGACACTCTCTATATAAGCAACTCACCCTAAAAAGTTCTGCAAGTAGGTGGTTGAAGAGATTTAAAAAGTCCAACAAGGTGGCTGACTGATATTAAGAAAGCTGCACATATGTTGGAAACAATCTCAAGAATGAATGAACAGAGATATGAATGGAGTTGAAAAACCAAAGAAGCAAAGGGAAGGAATTTGACAGCCTGACCAACTCTGACCAGCTGTTGAGAGTGTCTGGTATACTTAGAAGACTTTGTCTAAATAGACTACAGGCAGATGGATACCTCAGCTTCCATGGTTTTTGAACTTGACTCTGACATCCATCTAACTTTCTTTGTTTTAAATTACTGGTGATAAAATAGTTTGATCACTTAAAAAAAAATCTTTCTGGAATAGTCCTGGCTTCTACAAGCTCCACAAGGCACAGCTGGATGTGAGTAGAGGGTGGAGCGAAGATCTACCTGCAGGATTTTGGATCTGTTTACTTCACAGAACCCCAGAATTTATAGTCCCTTCCCAAGCATTTTAGGAAGATTTTGTTCTGTCGGTCCTCGAAATTATTTTTGGTCTGACTAGCTCCGTGGAGGAAAAGCAGGAAACTCGGTCTTATGGATTTTAGCTCTTTTACTCTTTCCTGGAGCTGGCATTTCAGGGTTCTTTATGACACTTTGTATGTATCACACCTTACATTGTGTTCAAGCACTCTTATAATAAGAAGAAATTATACAGAAACCCCTAAAAGCATTTTATATAGTGTCATAAAGCACAGTTTCCAACACCATCCATAAATTTTTGCAGACTTTATCCTTTCTCTTTCATAGGCAAAAGACAGCTTCACTCCAAAATTGGTGCTTTTCTGGGCGTCTATATACTTCCTGAGAACAGAGCATTCTCTTCACTGTTTCTTCACCTTTTATACATAGTCTCCTGCTGTACTAGTTTCCTGTGGTTGCTGTAACAAATAACCACAAACTTGATGGCTTAAAACATGACAAATGTATTCTCTTATGGGTCTGGAGGCTGGAAGTCTGAAATCAGTATCACTAGGCTGAAGTCAAGCGATCTGTGCTCCCTCCGGAGGCCCTGGGGTAGAACATGTTTCTTGCTCTTCCAGTTTCCACCCAGATAAACCCGCTTGAATTCCTAACCCATAAAAACGGTGAGATCATAAATGTTTGTTGTTTTAAACTACTTTGTTTTAGGAATAATTTGTTAACATAGCAATAGGTAATGCAGGAAGTAAGGAAAATTTGAAGATGGAGACTTAGTGAATAGCGGTATCATTTGTCAAAAGAAGACAGATAAGAGGAAGGAGCGTGTTTGTGAGGAAAGGGTCAGTTTGGGAAAGACCAAGTTCACGATGCCCGTAGGATGTGAAGGTGGAATTGTGTAGTGGGAAGATAAACAAGTTTAGAGGAGTGTTTGGAATAGGATGTATTTTAGGAGTAATGGATCTATAGGTGATAGTAGAATATGTGGGATAGCATCACCTACTGTCACAGGCTGTCTTCTCTGGAAGCACTTACTGAGACTATGTTTAGAGTAAAATGTATTTATTAGGGACCAGGTCCTATGAAAGGAAGGAGGAAGCAATGTTAGGCAGAAGAAGGCAAATGCATTACTGGCCCAACTAAACCCCAGTCAACCCTGCCAGGAGCTCTGGAACAATTATTGCCTGTCAGAGTATCCCTTTTTGAGTCAAATGATCAATTCTCTTTATACCCCCACCTTGCTTAGTCAGCAGATGTGGGTTGACCCAGGGAGTTCATGACCTAAGTGAGGTGGTGCTCAGCAGCTGAGCCAGACTCTGCTGACAGCTGGAGGACATTGCTAACTATGATGTCTTCAAGCTCTTGCTTGAAGAGGGATCTGGATGGGGCATCTCTGGGTCTGCCACCCCTAGAAAGAGTGACTAGAGTGAGTCAGCCAGAGGAATCAGGAAATACTAATATTTACGGGATGGGAGAAATGGAGAAAGAATCTACTGAAGGAGGCTGAGCAGATGAGGTCAAAGGAAATAGATATCCATGACAGTCATCTCACAGAAGCCTATGGAAGATTTTTGACAGCGTTAAGAGGCAGAAAAAGTTAAAATAAGACAACAACAGGAATGTGTAAACACGAATGCCTTCGGAATGACTTAGGCACCAATCTTAGTGTTTTCTTCCAATAGCATTCTCTCCTCAGTTGTGGGAGGGATCCTGCCTTTTTAGAATCCATCATCAGAGTTCCCAGTAGGCTGGTCAATCCCAAGACTCTCAGGCATTGGCCTCAGGGAGGGCTTTGAAAGGAATGCCTAGTAACTAGATTAGAAAATAACTAGGTTTAAAAATTACTCAGTGGGGCTTCCCTGGTGGCTCAGTGGTTGAGAGTCCGCCTGCCGATGCGGGGGACACGGGTTCATGCCCCGGTCCGGGAAGATCCCACATGCCGCGGAGCGGCTGGGCCCGTGAGCCATGGCCTCTGAGCCTGCGCGTCCGGAGGCTGTGCTCCGCAACGGGAGAGGCCACAACAGTGAGAGGCCCGCGTACCGCTAAATAAATAAATAAATAAATAACTCAGTGAACAATTATGAATCTTTCTTTAAAATTATGAAGCATTATTAAAATTTAAAGAATTCTCTTAAAAATCTAAATCTAATCAAGTTTTCATATCTACCCATTATATAAATTATAGGGGACAGAGGAACATGTGAAATGATTCCACATGCTTGCAACTGGCATCTACAGGATGACTTAATTTCTTCAACATCATGTAAAATTGAGAGAGAGAGAGAGAGAGAGAAGAACGAATGAACAGAACCAGCTATATAAATAATTTGCAGGGTCCAGTGTAAAATGAAAGTATGCGGTCCCTTTGTCAAAAAGCAGGAAAAAGATGTCCTTAAAGTACTAAAATAAGCTATTTCCTTTCTTCTGCAATCTATCTCTCGACCTTTCATGATATTTTTTCAATTGCTATTTAACTTCATGCTCTCTCAGGCAAGGACATTCGCTGGGCCAATGCAGCCACTCATAGGTGCCCAGGGTCCTGCCCTGTGACTTGACATTTTGCATGAACATTCCAGGCCTACGTGCTCTCAGGTCCCCCTCCTTAGAGGCACCGGACCAACAAACTGCCTCAGTGCTGCTGGGAAGTTCAGCCAGCCATCTCCTTCCACCATCCTCCTGGGTAGATGTCAAACTGGCATAATGCATGATGGTGCTGCCTGCTTTGGAGAGAGCTGAGGGGGAGGGGAAGGAGTGAGTCAAGGGACTGTAGAACCAGCGGCCCTCTGGAACCCATCCCTAGAAAGAGAGGAGGCTGCAAGGAGTGGGCCCACAAGGGAGCTGAGGTGGCAAGCCCCAGGCACATGCTCTATCGCCCCATTATACTTCACTTAAAAAACACAAATGCAAGGATACAATTATTAAGACTTTCAAGACAGCGACTGCAGAGCATTAAACTCCAAGCATGGGATACCCTTGAGCAAGGGACCCTGTGTGACTGCATAGGTTGCACAACTTGAGGCTGGCTCTGCCTATAGATTAAAAAAAATTTAAGAGCCTCCTCAACTAATTGCAACATATGGATTTTAACGGAGGCCTGATTTGAACAACCAAGCTGGATAGACCGTGGGGGTAATTTGAATACTGACTGGATTTTTGATATTAAGATGTACTGTCAATTCTTTACCTATTGTAATTGTACTGTGTGTTTAATAAAAAAAAGAGTTCTTATATTGATATTTAGAGATACATACTAAATATTTACAGATGAAATAGCAGGATGGCTGGGATTTGCCTTAAAATAATCTGAGGGAGGGACTAGTGGGTAAGGGCATGGATGAAAAAAATGATTGGCCAGAAGTGGATAATAGTTGAAGCTGGATGTTGTGTAGGAGAGTTCATCACAGTAGTCTCTATATAGTTATGTACTCTTTTTTTTAATTAAAAAAATTATTATTATTATTATCCTTTATTTTTGGCTGCATTGGGTCTTCATTGCGGTGCCCGGGCTTCTCATCACGGTGGCTTCTCTTTGTGGAGCACGGGCTCTAGGCGCGTGGGCTTCGGTAGTTGCAGCATGCGGGCTCAGTTGTTGTGGCTCACAGGCTCTAGAGTGCAGGCTCAGTAGTTGTGGTGCATGGGCTTAGTTGCTCCGCGGCATGTGGGATCCTCCCAGATCAGGGATCAAACCCGTGTCCCTTGCATTGCCAGGTAGATTCTTAACTACTGTGCCACCAGGGAAGTCCTGTTATGTACTCTTTTAATTACTTTTCCATGATAAAAAGTTTCAAACAATTATAAAGTGTTTAGGGATTGAAAGATTTAAGCCCCGCAATTCAATCCTGAAAATAGGAGGAATAAGTACCACCTGTATTATTTTGTAATTTAAAAAATTTTTAAAACAAAAACCCACTTTATACAAGAATGTTTATATCATCTTTATTCATAATACATACAAGAAACACTCTCGGTGCTGTATCAAATGTGAATATATAGACAAACTATAATATATATTCATATAATGGACTACTACTTAAATAAAATGGAATAAACTACTGACTTACTCATCAACATGAGTCCCCATAACCTTATGCTAAATGAAAGAAGCCTTACCAAAAAAAAAAAAAAGTACATATTGTATGATTCTGTGTGTATCAAGTTCTACACCATACAAATCTAACCTATGATGGAAAGAAAAAGAACAGTGGTTGCTTCTGGGTGGGAGAGGATTATTGAATGGGAAAGGGTATGAGAGAACTTTCTGTTTTAATGGTAATGTTCTATGTCTTTATGGATTTTGGGTTAATTAAACACAGTTGGTCAAAACTCAGTGAATGTTCATTTAAGATTTGAGTATTCATGTAAATTTTACTTTATATCTTTTTTTTTTTTTTTTTGGCTGTACCACGCGGCATGCACCATCTTAGTTCCCGACCAGGGATTGAACCTGTGCCCCCTGAAGTGAAGCTCGGAATCCTAATCATTGGACCGCCAGGGAATTACCGTAAATATTATTTAAAAAAACAGGAAACTAAATAAATATTGAACACTAGTTAATGAAATACTTGTTGAAGTATATAGGGAGATACATCAAAAAACGAGATGGATGGAGGGGAGGGATAGATAGATATATATGTGATAAAATAAGTATAATAAAATGTTGATAAGAGAATCAAAGTGGTGGGTTTATGAGTGTTCCCTGTAAAGTTCTTTCAAATTTTCTGTATGTTGGAAATGTTTCATAATAAAATTTTGGCTAAATGAAGGGAGCCATCTTCTGGAAGAAACTGGTATTACCGATTGGCTCAAAAATGCAAGAGGAACGAAGCATGGTATTTATATGATTCAGAATGCAATAGCTGCTTAGTACTGTTCACATACTCTATTGGTTCTCACGCATGTGCCCAAGCTGTCTTCTTTGGCTGGAATCTTTCCTCCCTTTCACTGGCTAATTTCCTACTCAGATTTTATTTCCTCCAGAACAGAGGTTTGGAAATATTAAGTGTTTTAGGCTTCATGGGCTAAGAGGCAAAATTGAGAATATTTATATAAGTATTTCTATAACAAGAGAGAAAACCAATTTCCACAATATATCCGTTGACAAAATTTAAAATATAATAATATTGAATACGTTTTTGTAAAACAGATCTACTAAAGAATGAAATTCTTTTTGGGGAGGGGGAGGATAACATTTCTCTTAACATTTCCCTATCATCAAAATCAATTGCAAATATTAATCTGTTAATCCTGATCTCTAATGAGATTTTACAACTTTTGTCTTTGAAAAATGTCTTTTCACCCTGACAAATACTGCCATCAATCCAAGGACATATGATTTAAATTGAACATATTAATCTCTTGGAAGGCAATTATAGAATTAGACTATTTTCTTGATATTTTCCTTTTAGCATGTCAGATTAATTATTTCCAATTGAAAGTTAAGTGAAAGCTCCAAAATGCACAGTTAAATTGGTCTTGAAACATGGAAATTTTCTTTGCATTTGCATTGAGGTCTCAACAACACTACTAAAACTGTCATTTGAGCTCGGAAAAATATAACCACTGCAAATTTGTTTGAGAATGGACAGCTTCCTTTTTAACTTATGAATCAACTAACGTTAGTGATTATTGAAATGACTTTACCACAGAATAAGTTTTGCATGTAAGTGCTGCATTGTCCTTAGCTTGAGTTTGTTAAGAAGCATCATCACATGATCAAAATTAGCAAAAAACGAATCCTAAAGCCATTCAATAAGTGTTCCATAATAGTGGTTAAGGGAGGTTCTTTTCATTTGAAAAAATTTCAATCTTGGCCCTGAGCTAAAAAAAATTAATAATATAAAATGATACCACTGGTAAGTCATCAAACACTGTGTGGTAGGGCAAGTCAGGATATTCAGCTGCTATTTCTGACAAAAATTCATGGGCTGATGATGGTAAACCCATAAGAACAAATGAAGTTTATTGTTGACACCACTGGCTCAACACGTGGTGGATTCAAATGTTTTCCACAAAGAATCTGCTAATTAATAATACAATGATGTTATAACCATAGGCTTTACACCTTACATTTTCACAAGTGTTGTAAATCTGTCAAACTAAGGCTTTTTCTACTTTTTTAAACAGAAGATTCCACTTAGGTGTATTGAATTAGTGTTTTCTCAACTTCTTTAAAAATATTCTCACCTGTTCAATGCAGCCTATTCACAAAGGCTAATTCTAAAGTCACTTGAAAAATTGACTCCTTGAATAAACAGAACAAAGGAGCAGTTTCAATAACACCTGTCAACTCATTAAGAGCCAAGGAAAACGATTCAAAATAATTTCGCTTCACTAAATAATTTAAATTGACTATTGATGTTCCCAGTGTTCTCAACACTTGAAGCAGCTGTTCTTGCCTAAAGGCTAATGATCTTAAACAAGTTTATTTTTTCTGGATACATTTCTTCAGCTGCTGCAGTCAAACATCATTTAATTAACACACCAGAAGTAAATGACTTTCCTTGCTTGCCTAACAAATGAGCCACTTGGAAATTACTTTGGTTGCAGCCTAATTTTCTTTCTCTCTCTCTCTCTCTCTTTTTTTTTTTTTTTGGTGAAGAAATTTTACTATGATGAGATATTCTATTTAATTTTTCTAACTTTTCTGTTTTCTGCGATTTGAATATTGTAATGACTGCTCAGTCTGCTAATGTCGACATATATTGTATTCTTTTAGCATATAGGTTCATTGCATAATAAACATAATGCTTTGCCATCTAATTTGTTAACAAAATAATCTGCAGTTCACAGTATCTTAAAGATGGAATATTTTAAGCTTACCACTTTCTTTTTTTTGTTCTGACATGGTAAGTATATGCTGGTCATAAAACTAATAATAAAATGTCACAGTATGGCGATACACATGGCACATGAAATGCTGTCAAGTAAAACTGTGTTACTGTGGGCTTCCCTGGTGGCGCAGTGGTTGAGAGTCTGCCTGCCGATGCAGGGGACACGGGTTCGTGCCCCGGTCCGGGAGCCCCGGTCCGGGAGGATCCCCCATGCCGCGGAGCGGCTGGGCCCGTGAGCCATGGCCTCTGAGCCTGCGCGTCCGGAGCCTGTGCTCCGCAGCAGGAGAGGCCACAGCAGTGAGAGGCCCGCGTACCACAAAAAAAAAAAAAAAAAAGTGTTACTGTGATTTGTAGTGTGTAGCAGCACTAATAAGAGCTAAGAATGCTGCATATGGTCTCAGTCATGAGAACTCCGTTATTGTAGTGTAAAAGCAGCTGTAGACAATAGGTAAATAAATATGACTATTCCAATGAAATTTTATTTATGGACACTGAAATATGAATTTCATATAATTTTGTGTCATAAAATACTATTATTTTTTCCCCAGTCACTTAAAATGTAAAAACCATATTAGCTGTAGGCTGTACAAAATTAGGCACCAGGCTGGATTCAGCCCATAGTCTGTAGTTTGCCAAACATTGCTAGAGAATATCTATGTAAAGTAGACGTTTGAGTTATTTCATTTGAGTTTATTATTTCATGGAAGGAAATTTATATTTTATTTTTTAAAAATGTTATTGGAGTATAGTTGATTTATAATGTTGTATTAGTTTCAGGTGTACAACAAAGTGAATCACTTGTACATATACATATATCCATTCTTTTTTAGATTCTTTTCCCATATAGGTCATTACAGAATAGAGTTCCCTGTGCTATACAGTAGGTCATTATTGGTTATCTATTTTATATATAGTAGTGAAACAGGAGGGAAGGGGGTAGGGCACAACCTTTAAAACAATGATACAGCCATAGGACATGACAAAGACTGGTTAGAACCAACTGGGTCCAAGATGGCAGAAGATTTGACTTCCAGTAGACCTTGAGCCTCATTATATGCTCATTGTAATACATTAGCATGCTAAATGACACACCCACCGGCGCCATGACAGTTCTGAGGCCAGCCATAAAAGGTGAAAAAGTGGGCGGTGGCCCAATTCCTGGAAATTCCCACCCCTTCCCCGAAATAATTGGAATAATCCTCCCACTCATTAGCCTATGAAATTACCCAGCCCATAAAAACTAACCAGAGCATATTTCGAGGCTCATTCGCCTTCTGAGATGGTCCACACTTTATCTGTGGAGTGTGTTTCTTTCTAAATAAATCCATTTCTTACCTATCACTTCATCTCTGAATTCTTTTGTGCTGAGGCAAGAACAGTAGTGTGTATATGTCGATCCCAAGGGAATTTGTATTTTAGCTTAAAGAGATTATTAATATTCCTTCTGTATTATAGACTTTGTGTTGTAGTTAAATGTGAAAATCTTAGTGATTTCAAAGTTTTGAAAGTACAATTTCAGAAGAGAAAAAGTTAACACATATACTTGAATTCCTCAGTGTAGTAATATACTTTATATATTTCTGTTCGATAATATCCTCTCTTAACTGGAAAGGAAGAAAAGGTAAATTTCTTAAAAGTGCATGAGATAACCAAAAATAGGTCACAGGGAAATTTACAAACATATTACCTGAAAATAGCAGTCTCAAATCTATGTGCAGTATACATCCATTTTTGTTAAAAAAAAAATACGGGAGGCAGGGAATCTAGATATAGTCCCATAGATAAAAATAGATTAAAAGGAAACACAACATGTTAACAGTGACTATCTCAGCGTAGGTGAATTATGGAAGATTGTTATTTTTACTTTTTTGCTTGCCTGTATTTTCTAAGATTTTTACAGTAACATGTTTTTAAAGTTGGCGCATGCTACATTATTTTAAAATAGAAAATATATCCTGAAGGACAAAGAGAACATCTAAAGATACATTTAGACTCCTTTAGAGATTATTATTTTAAAATTTTATTTTATTTTTGGCTGAGTTGGGTCTTTGTTGCTGCGTTCAGGCTTTCTCTAGCTGCGGAGAGCAGGGGCTACTCTGTTGCCATGCGAGGGCTTATTGCGGTGGCTTTTCTTGTTGCGGAGCATGGGCTCTAGGCGCTTGGGCTTCAGTAGATGCAGCACGTGGGCTCAATAGTTGCGGCACATGGGACCTAGAGCATGTGGGCCTCAGTAGTTGTGGCTCATGGGCTTAGTTGCTCTGAAGCATGTGGGATCTTCCCGGACCAGAGATCGAACCTGTGTCCCCTGCATTGGCAGGTGGATCCTTAACCACTGCACCGCCAGGGCAGTCCCTGGAGATTATTTTTTGCAAATTAAATTAGGTTTGAAAACTTGTGTAACATTCTGTGTACAAGCAACTGTGTAGGAAAGCTATTCTGATAATTACTGTAGCTAGATCACTTCTATCAGCTACACTGGTGTATGCCATATATGAGAGACACAAAATTCACTGATACTCTGAATTTTCTTTCTCTTCAGAGAAATTTTTTTCAGAACTGACTAAATTTTTCATACCTCTATCTGATGTCAATGGAGCCCCAAATGAGGTGGACCATCACATATAATTACAAAATGAAGGCTTTAGTATTTAAAAGCTACTTGGAAGTTGGTTACTTCTCTGCCTCCTGTATTAGCCAGGGTTCTCCAGAGAAACAGAACCAATAGTATATATAGATAGATAGAGAGATAGAGAGATAGATGGATATAGATAGATAGATAGATAGATATAGATAGATATATAGATGAAGAGATTTATTTTAAGGAACTGGCTGACATGATTGTGAAGGCTGGGGTTTCCAAAATCTGCAGGGTGGACTGGCAGGTTGGAAACTCAGCAAGGAGCCAGTGTTGCGGTTCAAGTCCAAAGACTGCCTGAGAATTCCACGCTGTTCCAGGGAGGTCAGTCTATTGTTATATCTAGATCCTCAGCTGACTGGATGAGGCTGACCCACATTATGGAGGGCAATCTGCTTTACTCAAAGTCTACCAATTTAAATGTAAATCTTATCCGAAACACCCTCACAGAAGGCATTCAAAATAATGTTTGATGATATATCTGGACACTGTGGCCCAGCCAAGTTGACACATGAAATTAACCATTATACCACTTTTTTCTGTTTGTTTTTTTGGCTGCATTGGGTCTTAGTTGCAACACGTGGGATCTTCATTGAGGTGTGCGGGATCTTTCATTTCGGTGCGCGGGCTTCTCCAGTTGTGGTGCACAGGCTTCTCTGTAGCTGTGGCGTGTGGGTTTTCTCTCTAGTTGTGGTGTGCAGGCTCCAGGGCATGTGGGCTCTGTAGTTTGCAGCACGCGGGCTCTCTCGTTGAGGTGCATGAGCTCAGTAGTTGTGGCGTGCGGGCATAGTTGCCCTGCGGCATATGGAATCTTAGCTCCCCGACCAGGGATCAAACCCAAGTCCCCTGCATTGGAAGGCAGATTCTTTACCACTGGACCACCAGAGAAGTCCCTACACCACTTATTTTTAAAAAATGAATCATGTTGGGGGGGTGGGGTAGAGAGTAAAACTACCACTCTTATAAAAATGAACTTTTTGAGCTTTTAAGCACTCATAGTGTTCCAAATATAAATTAAAATTACAATTTTTTATTTAAACATTCACTTAATTTTCAGTTGGAAATATGATGAATCACTTATATAGGTTTCACTGCCTTTTAGAAGCACTTCAAAAGAGATGATGAAATAAAGCTGTCAAGGATTTCTTTATTATTCTTTTTTTAAAAAAATATTTATTTATTTATTTGGTTGCACCGGGTCTTAGTTGTGGCTCCAGGGCTCCTTAGTTGCAGCACGTGGGCTCCTTAGTTGTGACGTGCGAACTCTTAGTTGCGGCATGCATGTGGGATCTAGTTCCCTGACCAGGGGTCGAACACCGGCCCCCCTGCACTCTCCACTACGCCACCAGGGAAGTCCCTCCTTTATTATTCTTTTAAACAAAAGTCATCTTCTTCCCAGTTAGTTAGGCAAAGTCACCTGAAAAGTATTTCACAGTGCCTTTATTCTCTTTTTTTTAAAAAAATATCTTTATTGGAGTATAATTGCTTTACAATGGTGTGTTAGTTTTTGCTTTATAACAAAGTGAATCAGCTATACATATTCATATATCCCCATATCTCTTCCCTCTTGCATCTCCCTCCCTCCCACCCTCACTATCCCACCCCTCTAGGTGGTCACAAAGCACGGAGCTGATCTCCCTGTGCTATGTGGCTGCTTCCCACTAGCTATCAGTTTTACATTTGGTAGTGTATATATGTCCATGCCACTCTCTCAATTTGTCCCAGTTTACCCTTCCCCCTCCCCGTGTCCTCAAGTCCATTCTCTAGTAGGTCTACATCTTTATTGCTGTCCTGCCCATAGGTTCTTCGTGACCATTTTTTTTTTTTTAGATTCCATATATATGTGTTAGCATATGGTGTTTGTTTTTCTCTTTGACTTACTTCACTCTGTATGACAGACTCTAGGTCCATCCACCTCACTACAAATAACTCAATTTCATTTCTTTTTATGGCTGAGTAATATTCCATTGTATATATGTGACAGTGGCTTTATTCTTGAAATTTATTTTTACTTTCACCTCTTCTTTTTCTCAGATATTAGCTGATATGTTATATGGGGGAAAATAAAATAAAATATTTAGTATCTCATCTTGAGATGGCTAACTCTTCTAAATTATTTTGGCCCTGACGTTTCATGCTATTTGGGATAAATTCTTCAAGACTGTTCTGTTGGCCTTCCTGAAATCTCACTACTTTGGAGAATGGTGGGCTGGCAGTTTACATCCAGAGGGGTGGTGGAGACAATCATTCACTGGTTCCCCCAAACTATTTTATTTTCCTCTCCCAGAGAGAGCTTCCTATTTGTTCAGCACTAATCTCTAGACAGAAGCCCAGCTAGAACCTCCTTATAATAATAAAGCAGGGGCTTCCCTGGTGGTGCAGTGGTTAAGAATCTGCCTGCCAATGCAGGGGACAGGGGTTTGAGCCCTGGTCCGGGAAGATCCCACATGCAGCAGAGCAACTAAGCCCCTGTGCCACAACTACTGAGCCTGCGCTCTAGAGCCCACAAACCACAACTACTGAAGCCGGCGCGCCTAGAGCCCATGCTCCGCAAAAAGAGAAGCCACCGCAATGAGAAGCCTGTGCACCTCAATGAAGAGTAGCCCCCTCTCGCTGCAAGTAGAGAAAGCCCACGTGCAGCAACAAAGACCCAATGCAGCCAGAAATAAAAATAAAATAAAATAAAAAATAATAAGGCAGAGTAGTTAGCCCCTCCATCCAAATATTATTGTAGAATTTTATTACTGAAATTCTTTCACTGTGGTTCTGAACTTCTTTTTGATTTACAGACCACTTCGATAATTTGAAAGAGCTGCATCTCCTCTTCTAGATGAGTGCACAGACAAAACACTTGAAACTATGTGTATAACCTTGTGCACTGTTTGGTTTTTATTATTGTGTGTGTAACACCTATTAAATAATGATAACTAATAATGAGGAAAGTTAATGCTCATTTGGAGCTTCTAGATAACCCGTGATGAAATAAAATTCATATTTTATGGCATGACAAGAAATTTTAAACATAAAATTTTCACTGCCCGTTTGGGCCTCCTTTAGTGTGTATTGTGCATCTGCATTAACCAGACCTCCTTAGGAGATAACCTTCCTTCTTAATCTCACACAAGGTCACAACTCTTAGAAGATAACCTTCCCTCTTAATCTTGTAAGGGGCCACGATGGCCCCCTGTGAGTACAAAGTACTCGCTTTCTACTGTAGATATGGACTGTGTAAACTGTCAGTAATACCTAATTTGTCTCAAAAACTTATATAACTTTAGGGGAAACACTGGCTGACACCACCCACCCTGGCCAGGCACCACAGTAACCATTTGAATGAGTTATCTTAAACAGGATGACCTGGTAAGGAACATGGAATTAACAAGCCACCACCAACTGGAAGAATTTGGGAAAGGTCAAAAGGAGACACAAGTCCACGTGTCCTACCGACCTCCCAGAATCCTCCTCGCTGGAATCCATCTTGGCTGAGTGATGCGTGCACCACCAGGAAGGACCCTGAGTCAGAATGATTGGCCAGAGACAACCTGGAAACTAATTCTATCACCATAAAACCCGAGATTAGGAGCCACATGGCAGAGTAGTTCTCCTGGGTTCCCTTACCCTCCTGCTCTCCACCTGGGTGCCCCTTCCCAATAAAGTCTCCTGCTTTGTCAACATGTGTGTCTCCTCGGACAATTCATTTCCAAGTGTTAGACAAGAGCCCTCTCTCAGGCCCTGGAAGAGGTCCCCCTTCCTGCAACATACCCATGCTTTGACCTCTAATGAACAGAAGAGTCCTCAGAGCTTTTTGGGTTACAATCATCAGGTTGACTGGAATAAAATTTTCCACTTCGTTCTTAGATCGACTGTTGATTAAGTTTTTCATTGACACCCATGAACTGTTTTTTCACAGTTGGTAGTCTCTCCTTCAATGTCACAGGTCATAGGTAAGAGAGCAGGACCATAAAAGTCTACCAATGAATACTAACCAGAGAAGAAAACTTTTAATTTTGTACACCTAAGCTTTCATATAAATCACAAAAAAATCATGTAAAATACTTTTATTGTAAAAATAAGGCACATTTTCAAAATCTTTAGTGTCAAAATTCTTTAGATTAATAACTTCTTAGTTTTAAAACTTTAAAACTTCAAAGTTATTATTATATTTACTTCTTTCAAACATAAGATGTCATCCTAATTAGAAAAACTCCTTTATTTTGTCAAGATAAATTGCACTATCCAAAATGTTCCAGTTTTCTGTCTACCTATTCACTTAACTTCATGTTACCTAAACTTGTACATAATACTCTCCTGAAACTGCTCTGTTTGTTAAAGGTTACCATCCCCTATTACAACAGTCTCCTTCCTGCCACTATTCTGCTTTTCAATTCATCCTTGTTTCATGAGCAGTTTAACCTTTCTAAAACACAAGTATCATTTTGTCATTCCCTCAATCAAAAGCGCCAAGTGAAAACTAGTGGAATGAATGGTGGGAAGTAGGGTGAGGCCAGATTATGGTTGCCCTGGAAAGTTGAATTTCAAGAGGGAAGTTTTTAAGGAGGGGATTAATATGATAAAAGGTGTTGTTTTACTTAGATCATGCCAGTAGCAGTGAGCAGATGAATTAGAGATGGGAAAGATGAGTCGGGGGGATCAGCTGTTGCAGAGATCAAGTACACTGTGCTGATAGGAGGGAAAGTCTTTCTTGTGGGGCCTAAGCCTGCCAAAAAATGCTACCTTGTTGAGAAGTTCATGGTGTTGGTTAGTAGACTGATTGGAAATTGATCAGAGTGTGCAGTGCAGGGTTTAACATATGCACAAAATGAAGCAATTTAGTTAAAGTGTAGCAATTTGATTTTAGATGCAAAAGCTGTATCTGAAGCACAAAAGTTTCCATGGTATGATTTTAAAGGGTTGCTGGCTCACTTGGGCATGTGGCCAGGATCTGTGGCCACTCTCTTTAAGAGCTATGACTATACTCAGTTAACCCCATGAGGAGAATCCTTTGGCCCTTTCCTCAGGATCCCGGGTCAGACAAACCAGACAAAACTCTGGTTCTGCTATTGATGTAAACTTGCAGGTAGCTGTGCTCCTCAGGTAACTTCTGGGCATCCAGGACTCCCCCTCCCAAGTCATTGCCCTGCAAAATTGGAGAGAACTGTAAACCCTTTCTCTCTCCCTGAGCTGGAGACTCGCCTCAGTCCTCACCAGCTGTTCCAGGGAACAAAGGTTAGTAGGAGACAGAATTCAGGCTTGCTTTGTTCTTACACCTATATAGTAAGACTGTACTTTCTAGGTAAGGGGTCTCTTGGTTAGAAGAAAAAAATTCCTAGTCTTAATTCCCTCTTCAGAGTTAAGAAATTTGTCTTCAGACTAAAACAGTGGGAAACAGAGTTAAAAAAAAAAAGAATTAAAGCAGGTGTAGTCAGAGAGATAGGAGGAGGACTCTGGAAGGAGGGAATGCTCACAGAATCAATTGCCTGGAAACCTAGAAGCGTGAGTTATGGGGATTTTGTTCAAACAAATTATCAGAGATTTTGGACACTGCTGTTTCAGAAAGAGGGGAATTCAGAATAAGAGGGAATGAAGGAGTGGGCAGTAGAAATTGGAAGCTCCCTCTCTACATTGTGTGGTGCTATCAGGTTAGTTTCATTACTACCTGCCTCCACCTGCAGCCTGTACTGTCTTTTCGTCTTCTATATACTCCTGAACTGTTTAGAGTCTACCCATCTTTTAAGCCTTAGCTCCGTTTCACTTCCTCCTTTAAGTCTTCTCTGAAGATTATAGTTTCTATTTCTTTCTCCATTTCCTGAAAGCTTATTGAGTTCATTGCTACAATCACAGTAGTTAGAATGTAATAGTTGTGTCAAAAGTGTAAGCTTTTTGATATAGCTATATCCTCTCCAGCAAGGCAGTGTAATTTTTGAGTTTGGACACTGTATTGTAAACTTCTTTTGTATACTCTCTGGAAAAATTCTGGGTTTATACCTATTAAATATACTCCCAGGTCTAAAGTTCTGTTAACTATTCAAGAACAACCACTTAAAAATACTGTATAAAAGCTTCTATCTCAACATGCTTAAGCTAAATTTTCAAATAAAATGTATCTATTTTGACTAACTCACAAAATCGCCTATAGATGAGTTGAACACTCTCACTTATTCAGAATTGTCAAAAGAAGGGACAGCCCCTATTGCTAGAAGTCTCTAGCAATGAGTCCTCAAATTCGGTCTGTATTGAGTAGTGACTTTATAATCATCCCGATGGTAAAAGTGTCAAATTTCGAAAACACCTAGAAAAGAGAGTAAAATGATCATTTAACAATAGCCTGCTTCCCTGCCAAACAAGGGGAGTTGACCCGGTTTCCAAACTCACTTTGGCTCAGATTCTAACCCGGGTTTCCCATCGTTAGTTGTAGGCAGCCAATTGGGCCGTTTGGGTGCCGTGCATCCTGGGATCTGTAGTCTCTGGCTTCTTCCTCCCGACTACGAGTTCCACCTAGCAGTCGGAGGACGGTTGCTTGGTATTATTAGCAAGCGGGAAGTATGGCGGTGGCGCGCGTCGACGCGGCTTTGCCTGTTGGAGAAGGTAAGGCGATCCCCACCCCTGGGTCCCCATGTATACTCCATAGAACTGAATTATTGTTACCTGGTGGAGAGAAGAAGACTGGGTTTAGGGGTTCAGTTCTGGACCAGTTCTTCTGATGTGGGGTTGTGGGCATCGCGGAGGCGCGCTGCCCTCTGGGAGTTGAAGTCCCCTGGGCGCTGCCTGGCTCTCCGGCGTCGCAGCGAGGGCCAAGCGGGGGACTACAAGCCCCAAGAGACCTTCGCGCTGCTCCCGCGCTCCTGAGGATGCCTGGGCGGTGGGTTTCTGGCCGCCGCGGTAGTCTTTCTTGGATGTTTACTTTGAGTTCTGGGTGCCCAAGTGAAAACTGCAGAATCTCCCCCTTTCCCGTGGATTCCTAGAAAGTTCAAGAAAACCCTGTCTCAAACACAGCTCTCTAGATTGACGTTGGGGGCTTCCCTGGTGGCGCAGTAGTTGAGAGTCCGCCTGCCGATGCAGGGGACACGGGTTAGTGCCCCGGTCCGGGAAGATCCCACATGCCGCGGAGCGGTTAGGCCCGTGAGCCATGGCCGCTGAGCCTGCGCGTCCGGAGCCTGTGCTCCGCAACGGGAGAGGCCACAACAGTGAGAGGCCCGCTTACCGCAAAAAAAAAAAAAAAAAATCTATATATAGATATAGATAGATAGAGGTTGACGTTGGACCCTTTCTTGGAAGCGTCTGGTGGCCGTGATAAAATCTGGGAGTTATCCAGAGCCCACAGTTCTCCATGCCTTTTTCCGCACATCGGGTCCTGGGGTATAGCTTGGTCACTGCCCAGCGGAACGCGCGGCGTGGGTGCTTTTGTAGGTGCCGTGTGAGCGGAGCTCCTTTGTATTGGTTACAGTTCGGAGGCTCTGGGTCAGGGTCAGGGCTGAAGGTGAATGCCCGTCTCCACCGCTTAGGTCTGGGGCTCATTATCTAGAAGGGAGAGTCTAAGGGGTCTCTCGATCCCTTTGAATTGTGTGCAAAGGCTATGCATTTTCCTGGGACGGTATATATCTTTCACCAAATTCTCAGAATCGAATGACCCCCTCTCCCCGCCCCAAATGCTAGAAGCCATTAGACAATGGAAAAACGTTGGTTGAAACCCTTCAGGAGAGCAATCTCGCATAATTATTTCCCGCAGTAATCTTAATCTGGGTAGAAATATGAAATTGGCAGTTTCTCTGGCCCGCCCCCTGCACAATCTGTCTATTTGTGATAGATATCACAAATCTATCTGTAGCTCTTAAACTCCACCTCCCCAGCCCACCATGGCAATGTACTGATAATAATAGTTAACATTTATACAAGCACTTTTTATATGAGCAAGACTATGTTCTGAGCGCCTTTTTTTTTTTTAATTATCTCATTTTCTTTGTAGAACAACATTATAAGGCGGGCATTATTATCATTCCCATCTTACAGAGTAGAAAAGTGAGCCCAAAAGAGATCAATAACTTGCCCAAGATACCACAGTGATTAGCTTAGTGGAGCCAGGATTTGAACGTCTGTTAAACATACCAAATTACTTTATTGAATTCTGTGTGCCAGGAATGGGACTAAGTGCTGTTCATATGGTTTCTCTTTTCATCCCCACATCAATTTAATGAATTAGGTATATTATTTCCATTTTGTAGATAAATTAACTATATTTTGATTTTCAAAGTAGTTTGGGCACTTTATGATATACTGATATTGTAAGCACATTGGTCTCTATCAAAAGATTAGTTACATTTAAAAAATACTGTCATTACTTAGGCACAAAATTTTGAAGTAATAGTTTACATTTAAATGTGAAGAATTCCAAAGTATTATATCAAAGAAACTTGAGTAGATGGACTTCCGTAGTGGCACAGTGGTTAAGAACCTGCCTACCAATGCAGGGGACGTGGGTTTGAGCCCTGGGCCAGGGAGATGCCACATGCCATGGAGCAACTAAGCCCTATGCGCCACAACTACTGAGCCTGCACTCTAGAGCCTGCGAGCTACAACTACAGAGCCTGTGAATCACAACTACTGAAGCCCGGGC
Source organism: Delphinapterus leucas (assembly GCF_059928025.1). Lineage (NCBI taxonomy): Eukaryota > Metazoa > Chordata > Mammalia > Artiodactyla > Monodontidae > Delphinapterus > Delphinapterus leucas. The sequence continues at coordinate 49,230,665 of NC_143132.1, forward strand.
GCCCTAGAGCCTGTGCTCTGCAACAAGAGAAGCCACCGCAATGAGAAGCCTGCGCACCGCAACTAGAGAAAGCCCACGTGCAGCAACGAAGACCAACACAGCCAAAAATAAATAAATAAATTAATTAATTTAAAAAAAGAAAGAAAAGAAACTTGAGTAGAATATCACAAATCTAGGTATAATTTGATATTTCTAAAGGAAAATGAATAATTTCAATCTGTAGTCACTTAGAAATTGATTGCTTTCGTTTTTAAAGCTTGATGTTTATTATGCTCTAGTGTTTTCTAACTCTAAATGTATAAGATTTTATGAGTATAATTTTATCCCTATGCTCAGCTGTTGTAGTTGTGTTTTCTAACAGTTTCCCTTCTCTTTTCAAGGATCAGTGGTCAATTGGTCAGGACAGGGGCTACAGAAATTAAGTCCAAACTTACCCTATGAAGTTGATATTCATACTTTGATTCTGGATAAAAATCAGATTATTAAATTGGAAAATCTTGAGAAATGCAAACGTTTAATACAGGTAGGTATTGCTATGTGGGGGAAATAGTTATACAAGACCAGTTTATTATTATACAAAATGAAAGAGTAAGATAACAAAAAGTAACTCTGCAAGCCTAGAAAGCAGTAAATGTTGCCTTAAATTTTTAAAACTTTTAATAACAAATAAATTTATTTAATAAATGAATAAAATAATTTAATTAAAAATTTAAAAAATTAATTTTTACATGATGATTATTAAGTGATGCTTTTTAAATTTCTACTGAAGATGAACACATTTTTGCTGCCTTTAGAGTAGACTAGAAAAAAGAGCGTTTGTTAAAAAAGAAAACATTTTATGTTGGCAAAATATTGTGTTGTTAAGATAACCTTTTATTTCATGGTGGGGGTAAAGAGTTGATTAATTCATTCCTTCAACAAATGTTTATTGGGCCCTTATGTGTCTGGTACTGTTCTAGATTTTGATGGAGATAGTGAAAGGACTCTGTTATTGTGGAGTTTACATTCTCAAGTAGTTGCTGTGTTAAAGATGTTTTCTTTTAGTAGTTGGAGGAGGTCTGATTGCTCAGCTTTATCTGTATTTTCCACTGCTTAGGAATGACAACAACAACTAATAGTTGCACTGCAGAATTTTTAGACAATATATGTGAAAAGTACAAACTGGGTTTATATATTTGGGAATGTTGGGCCATATAAATAAATCTTTTTAACCACCCTAATGTGAAAGTAATATTTATATTTTACTCCTAAGAATAATGGTATGTTTTCTTTCCACAGTTGTCAGTGGCTAACAATCGGCTGGTGCGGATGATGGGTGTGGCCAAACTGACCCAACTCCGGGTATTAAATTTGCCTCATAATAGCATTGGCTATGTGGAAGGCCTAAAGGAGCTAGTACATTTGGAATGGCTGAATTTGGCAGGAAATAATCTCAAGGTGAATTGTTTCTTTCTTTCTTTCTTTTTTTTTTTTTTTTTTAAGTAATTAGGTTTTTTTTTTTACTTCACAAAAGTATTTGCTGTGAAAAAGAAATTTAAGCAGTATAGAAAAAAATAGAATAAAAAGTGAAAGTATCCACTCCCATTCCCCAGAGATAATTTCAGTTAACATAAACTGAAAACAAAAATCTCATTTTGAAAATTCATGCTGAATTAAGTTTTATGTACATGTTTGATGGTACAGTGGAGAATATAATGTTTTAAAAGTCAGGAGATCTGGCTTCTAGTCCTGCTTCCACCACTTAGTAGCTCTATAATTTGGGGTAAGTTAATAAATATTTCTTGTCTTATTTTTTGATATGCTAGGTAAGGGAACTGGATTAAATGATGATAACTGACTTCTATTGAGTATGTAATGTGTGCTAAGTACTATTCTAACCACCTTAACAATTTTAACTTATTCAATCTCATGACAGCCAATAAGGTAGGTACAGTCTTTATGCTTATTATATAGATGAGGAAACTGAAGTACAGAGAAGTTGAGTAACTTGCCCAAGATCACACAGTCAGGAAGTTGCAGAGCTAGGATTTGAATCCAGGCAGTTTGGCCCCATTGTTAAATTGTAAAGTCTATGTTATACCAACTGTCACATGTCATCACTAAAAGTTTCTTTAAGCTATAAATATCTGACTCTACTCTTAGAGAGATAATGAAGGTAGAAACTAGCTGTAGAGCAGTATGCCAGATTCTGTTGGCACTGCCTCTTTTTTCTCTTGCTAAGCCCTGCTCCTCTGCTTCTGATAATGCGCAGAGGAGGCAAGAGGCTCAGCTACAGGAAATAGGGAAGAATTTCATTTTTTGATTTCATGTGCGTGAAATAATGTGATCCTTTTCTTGTAATAGGCCATGGAACAAATCAATAGCTGCACAGCTCTTCAACACCTCGATTTATCAGACAATAACATACCCCAGATAGGTGATCTATCTAAATTGGCATCACTGAAGGTAAATGTGTTTTCTATGTCATTTCTGAAATTTTATACTAAAATACCAAGAGAAAATAACCTAATTGATCTAAAATCAGCCTGCTGTTATGAAGAACAGATAGTGTTCATTATGATAAAAATTCTATTAGAGTACCAGAAATTAAGTATGGAACTTTTTATTGTTAATTTCTATAATTGATTTACTTTAACTAAAACTGGTTGTTGTAGTTAAGGTTAATTCTTATTTACCATCCAACAAACATGATGAAATTCCCTTCATGCCCAATCAGCCAACGTTAGCAGCTTCAGTTATATAGTACATAACATGTTGGTGGGCTTGAGAGTAAACAGTCCTGAACTTTACTTTGTTTTTTGACACTCAAGATTGCTATTTTTTTAGTAATAGATATTACTAAATTATCAAAATTAACTTCACTTTAATTTAAAAAATCTGTGGCCTGTAGCACTTTTTGTAGAGGGGAATGTAATCAAATAAGTCAGGGGTCCCCAAACCCTGGGCCATTAGGGACGGGCTGCACAGCAGGAGGTGAGCGGCAGGCGAGTGAGCAAAGCTTCATCTGTATTTACAGCCGCTCCCCATCGTTTGCATTACCACCTGAGCTCCGCCTCCTGACAGATCAGCAGTGGCATGAGATCCTCATAGGAGCGCAAACCCTACTGTGAACTGCTCAGGCGAGGGGTCTAGGTTGCACGCTCCTTGTGAGAATCTAATGCCTGATGATCTGAGGTGGAGCTGAGGCAGTGATGCTAGCACTGGGGAGCAGCTGCAAATACAGATTATCATTAGCAGAGAGGTTTAACTGCACAGAGACCATAATAAATCAATTGCTTATGGACTCATATCAAAACCCTATCAGTGAATGGCAAGTGAAAACAAGCTCAGGGCTCCTACTGATTCTGCATTATGGTGAGTTGTATAATTATTTCATTATATAGTCCAACATAATAACAGAAATAAAGTGTGTAATAAATGTAATGCGCTTGAATCATCCCCAAACCATCCCCCCACACCCCCACCCCGCCCCCGCCCCGGTCTGTGGAAAAATTGTCTTCCACAAAACCGGTCCCTGGTGCCGAAAGGTTGGGGACTGCTGAAATAAGTAACAGTTGGCACCACAGCTTCAACATGTGTAGGCTTTTTCCATATTTTTCCAATTGGATATTATTAGCATCAGATGAATTCATTAACCTTAGAAAGAGTATTATTAGCTCAAATTTCACTATATTGTTAGCAGAAATCAGTTTTAGCAACAATTATTCTAAGCAATTTGATGTAGCCAGATACTAAGAGAATTCAAATGAACTAAAAATGATTGAACTTTTTTTTTTCTGGAATGGAGGCATGATTACCTTATCAGAATCCTGGGTGTTGGGACTTCCCTGGTGGCGCAGTGGTTAAGAATCTACCTGCCAATGTAGGGGACATGGGTTTGATCCCTGGTCCAGGAAGATCCCACATGCCTCGGAGCAACTAAACCCTGTGCCACAACTACTGAGCCTGCACTCTAGAGCCTGAGAGCCAAAACTACTGAAGCCCGCGTGCCTGGAGCCCGTGCTCTGCAACAAGAGAAGCCACCGTCATGAGAAGCCTGTGCACCGCAACGAAAAGTAGCCCCCGCTTGCTGCAACTAGAGAAAGCCCACATGCAGCGATGAAGACCCAACGCAGCCAAAAAGAAAAAAAAAAAAATCCTGGGTGTTGGGAGTATTCGGTTTATTCTTCATTGTTGCTGACTTAATTTGAGTCAGCACCATCTCTAAGCACATTCAGCCTTCCTCAAGCTTTAAGTTACCAAGAGAATATAATTGCAAATTATGGTTTGTGGGTTATCTCTCTCTCTTCGAAAATTTGCTTTATACCTGATTGTTTTAATGAATGTTTTCTTTCACTTTTCTCACCCTCTGTTTTGATGTTTTAAAAGGAAATGAACAAGTATGTTGGAAATTGCTCAAGTTTTAATAACTTAAATCTCACAACATGCCTACACTAAGCATATGTTCTTGGACAAGTCTTTAAACTTTCTTGAGCTTAAAATGTGGATGTGAAAAAGGAGAGTTGGACCAGAAGACCACGTAGGACCCTTCCAGCATTAGCAGTCTTTGATTTGTGTGTGATGAGAAGTATAATAAAACAGATCACTTTATGTTTGTACACACCATTTTGGTTTTATCAAAATAGACCAATTTATTTGTAATCTTTTCATTTGTAATGCATTTTCTTTTTACTTTCAAGACCCTACTTTTACATGGAAATATCATCACCTCTCTTAGAATGGCACCTGCTTATCTACCCAGATGTCTTGCTATACTTTCTTTGGCAGAAAATGAAATCCGGGACTTAAATGAGGTAAAATTTGAGGGTATCTTATGGGATCTGGGAAGCTGGAAAGTCAGGAGAGATGCAGGAAAGGGTTGTGAGCTCACTTTAGACTGTGAGTATCTTGGAAGAAACTGCTATCAGGATGAAACACTTGGCTCTAGAAGACCATTATTTTTCTTTCTACTTTTACTTAATGTCAGTGGGTTATTAAGGCTTAATTTCATTTGCAGTGCTGTACTTATCACTCCATTGGGAAGTAATTGTTGGTAGAGGGTCATGTACGTTAACAGGGTTAATAAGGCACACTCTGCACCTTTTTCTGGCTGCTGTTATATTTTCAAAATAGGGTTCTCTTTGCTAGGAAACAGTGCTTTCTAAGGGACTTTGTGCAGCAAGGACAGATGGCCATATTGTTGGAATTTTGGAAGTCAGTGGATAGTATAAGAGTGTTACTTGTCACTTTTCAAAACAAGAGGGAAATTGTTACATTCTCAAACTGCCGAAGATGTGTAATCCGTGGAAGCCCTGCGCTTGACACTGAGTAGTCCATTTCATTCAACAAAGCTGTCCTTTGTTCCAGATCTCTTTTCTGGCATCCTTAACTGAATTGGAACAGTTGTCGATCATGAACAATCCTTGTGTGATGGCAACACCTTCCATTCCAGGGTTCGACTATCGGCCATACATCGTCAGCTGGTGCCTAAACCTCAGAGTCCTAGATGGATATGTGATTTCGCAGAAGGAAAGGTGAACGTGACCTCTTTAACATCGCATTTATCATGGAAGTTAACTGAAAAGCCCATTTCTAGCTTACTACAGATTAATAAACTGAATATTTCTTGAAATGTGCATTTAGAAATTAAGATCATTTGTACCATCATATAGCAGACTCTGTGCTGTTCATTTAGGATTTTTTATCCTTTCTAAAAAAGGATAAGAAATAAATATCAACCTTAGAGGTTGGGGCTAGTGAGTTTAACTTCTTGCCCAACATACAACAAATTGATTTCTAAAAATCCTTTTGTTAATCGATTGTTTGGGGCTTGGAGCATTTCTACATAGAAACCGTGTTATAGATGCTGTGTAGGATTTCAGATCAATCCCACAAAAGCTTCTATCCATCATATTGTAAAGGCAGTATTAATAATACCTTAGTACCCAACTACTCTTTATAACAGTGACCTTGGGAAAATGCGTGCAGAGTTCCAATTTGGAACTGGTAGCAGACATGCTGATTCGTCCTCCCCTTCTACCTGTGAAACAGCAGAAGTGGGAACTCCCCCTTCTCTAGATCTTTGATGGTTTCTGCAGCTTGGAGCTGGGACCCCTGCATGATGGGGTCTTCTGGACGCTGGCACATGATCAGTAGAATCAGAGCTTCAGGGGAGGTAAGGAACTAGGTTGTGGACAAGAAGGGGTGGATTTAGAGAGGATAGTGAGAATCAGGATGACTTAATTCTCTTCACTCTGCCTCATTTCTCTTCTTCCTTTCACTGCATACACACCTGCATTCATGGACTCAACACATACATTCTTCCTCGCTTTTTTTGTCCTTCTGTTCTACAGATTGAAAGTCGCTTGAGGGGTTTCCCGATGGGAGAAGGAATGGTAGATTACTGACAGGGTTTTCCTTTTCTTTCTCCCTCTCTTGCGTCTAGTTGCTGTACAGGGTGTGGGGCAGTGAGGAATGGCAACCAGGAGCTACATAGTGGTGGTGCTGGTGTAGGGTGCAGGACGTATGTCAGTTCTGGTTTGCCTACAAAAAAGTGTGGCTTTTCCTTTTTCCTGCAGTGAGTGTTGCTGTGTATTCAGACACCTTATTTTATTTCAAACTGTGGGTAATTCTAAAGCTGGAATATGGGTTTACTTGGATTATCTTCTCTGGATCTTCCTTTAATAGAAAGAAAGACATTATCAGATTTCTCTGTGGGAGTAGGACTGGCAACATTTTCATATGTGGCAGCAGCATGGTGAGATGGGCAGAGGTAAGGGTTTGGTGTAAAGAGAGACCTGGGAAGAGAATGAGACCTGGTCAGGAGAGACAAGAGAAAGCTTCACATCTTTCCCTGCCGCCCATTAGCAGTGTGGCCTGGACAAGTTCCATAACTTCTCTGAGCCTTAGTATTCTCATCTGTAAAATGTGGCTAAAACTACCTAGCTTTCAAGGATGCTATGAGAACTAAAGGTAATGGGTATAGCATAATACTGGTCAGACAGTAGATGCTTAATAAGTGATAATTGTCATTATTACTTAAGGATAGGGACTGGGGATTGAAGAGTTTTGTAGAAACTAAAGCTGGTGTTAAAAAGCAGAAGATATCTGTTGAATAGATGAATAATAATGCAAAGGCTATGTTTCTATACTGTGGAAATGGTTTTAATCCAAGTGACTTTAAGGTGAATTTGCATTTTTTTGGAACTTTCTCTATAATGTTTTGTAGTTGTTTAATTTCAGGTTCTTCAGGAGGTAGGGAAGAGTGGACTTTTACTTGGGTAGCCTCTCTCTCTCTCTGTGGGGTTATTCTACACTAAAGTATGGGAGGAAGGAAGAGGTGGGAGTGTAGCTTAAAAGCAACCCTTTCTCAGACAGATTCTTTTCCCCCCCACATTAAAAAAAATTGCACAGTATCATATAATTCAGAAATAGTTCAAACGTACTATTTAAAAATACCCATATAATCATCACTGAAAATAAGACTAGAACAAAACCAGCACTCCAGAGATCTCCTTTGCCCCCCTCTCATCATAACTCCCCTCCCCACTAGAGATAACCACTATGTTGATATTTTTGATAATTCAGAAAGATTATTTTTTTCCTCGTTTATTATGGAGGCTTCAAATCAACCAGCTCCCACCAGAGTAGCTAAAATTGAAAGGACGGACAATACTAAGTACTGATGAGTATGTAGAACAATTGGAACTCTCATACACTGTTCTAGGAGTGTAAATGGTATAGCCATTTTGAAAAACTGGCAGTATTTACTGAAGTTGGACTTATAAATACACTATGACCCAGCAGTTTGGTTTCTGGTATATACCCTAGAGAAATAGATGCTTATGTCTACCAAAAAACATGTATATAAGCATGTTCATAGCAGCCTTATTCATAATAGCTCCAAACATTTGGGAGCTATGTGAGACATTTGGGAAACAACCCAAATGTCAGTGCATAGAAGAGTGGGTAACTAGAGTTCTATTCAAACCAAAGAACCTAGGTTGTTGAGAAAAATGCTGCTGCAGTTGATGTCTGAGACAACTGTGTAGTCTGTAAACAGTGCTCCCATGTTTTAAAGCAACTCTGGAAGTATTTTGTCTTGGAGGGAGGAATTATTCTAAGGGAGAGCTATTGACTGAAAAATCAGTGGGTAGCCTGAGCAGTGTTCCAACATTTTCCTGGTCAGCCTTGGAATTGCCCTGAAGGATAGGCAGGAAGGAATTTCTAGTTTTTGTATCTACCCAGCCTGTTGTTTGCTAAGAACAACCAAGTTAAATTTTTTCTCCATGATGAAAAGTGTCCCAAGTTCCCTGATGACCTTGGGTAGCCAGATCTTAAGTGTGTGTGTCACCCAAAAAAGTAACTTGAGCAGTCACCCACCGCTGTGGTGCTTTGGCTGAGGGCTTTCTCAGAGAGATGCACACCTGGGGAAGGACCTTTGTGTAACACCTCAGTATTTGGAGTTCTTTCTGAATTTGTTTTCAATCTCTGTTTTACTGTTTATAGGACCTAGTACCAAGCTACACCTCTGTTGCTTACAGATCAGAACTTAGGGAGCAGAATTTTGGAGACGTTTCTGTTTTTGAAAGGATGTTTAAAATATATACAGAAGTAGAGTAACATAATGAACACCTAAATACCCACCATGTGGCTTCAACAGTTATCAACATTTTGCCAATCTTGTTTCATCTATCCCGCACTTTTTTTTTGGTTAGGATATTTTAAAAGCAAATACCAGATATCATTTCATCCATTATTCCTTTTTTTTTTTTTATTAGGTAAAAGAGCAGTTTTAAATTCTCTCAGTAGTTGCTATCCCTGTTATATAATGTAGACTGTTCCTTTAATTTCAAGAGAAAAGTCATATTCCAGTGATTTGAAATTAATATGTTAGAGCTGAATTAATTTTAATTTTGTCTTTGAATGGGCAGAGAGATTTTTTTTACCTAAGAAAATATCGTATGGATTAATAAACTTGTGTAATGGTGTGTTTATTGATGAATGTGAAGCAAAGGCAGAAAAACAGATCTTACAGTAGTTGATACTCCACAGTTCGTGGTTCACCTCACACACTTAAACTGTGGAATACCTGAGCCTCCTTCTGTATCCTTTTACTTTCGCTTTTCTTTCCTCCCAAACTACAAACCGTCTATAACCTGGAAGCGTCGCTTGCTAGCTATTATTAAAGTTGGGGATTGTCCTCTATTATGGACCTTTTTTAGGGACAGCCTTTCAACAAGCCATTTGCTTGGCAGGAGAACTTATGGAAACTTAGAGCAGAGTTCATGAAGATCCTGAATGAGCTTTATCTAATCCACAGGAATGTGTCTATGGAAGAAATACTTCTAATTATTTTTATTAAGTGTATTAAAATTTTTATTGTTACGTGACTTCAGTTAATCAGCTTGGCATACCTTATACCTCATTGTTAGAAAACAGTTTCACCTTTCTTGTGACACTGGCACATCATAGAAAACAAAACTCATTTTACTGCACCAAGACTCTTCTGCACTATTTAACCAGCTGTCAAAAGAACCAGTTTCTTTTCAGTCTATAATACATCTTGGGTGGCTTAACAGTTTTGGACTGTACAGTTTTTTGCATAATGTGGATACCTTAACGTGAAGGTTGAAGAAAAGGGTTGTGGATTGGAAATGATTTTCAAACTATTTGCAATGCTGAGTTAAATGGTGTACAGAGAAACAAAGTACGCCAAAATGATGCAACTTCAAGTTGATGGGCAGATTTAAGAATGATAAAATTGAGGCAAAAGCATGTTAATTAAAAAGAAATTCAGGGCTTCCCTGGTGGCGCAGTGGTTGAGAGTCTGCCTGCCGATGCAGGGGACACGGGTGAGTGCCCCGGTCCGGGAAGATCCCACGTGCCACGGAGTGGCTGGGCCCGTGGGCCATGGCCTGGGCCCGAGCGTCCGGAGCCTGTGCTCCGCAACGGGAGAGGCCACAACAGTGAGAGGCCCACGTACTGCAAAAAAAAAAAAAAAGAAAGAAATTCAAACATATTACAAAAGTAAACAGTAGTGTAATGACCTCCCCTGAATCTGTCACCCAGCTTCAGTTTTCAATTCATGGCCAACTTTGTTCATCTCTACCTTCACCCACGCCCCCTTTTCCTGTATGATTTTGAAACAAGTCTCAGATTATATATAATTTCATCTCTAAAAGATAAGGACTCTTAAAGAAATAACTATAATACTGTTATCACTTATCAAAAAATTTAACAATAATTCCATAATAACACCACATATTAGTTAAGTGCTTACATTTCCAGTAGTCCTCATAAATGCAGTTTTGTAATGGATTTTTGGAAACAGGATTGAAATAAGGCCATACATTGTAATTGGTTGATATATTAAAAAAATTTCTTTCCTGCTCTCTTTTTCAGTGTTTTAAAAATGTATTATCATTGCATGCTCCATGGGTTGGCTGTGCTGATTGGGTAGTTTTCACTTGGGATCTTGTGGTGAGATCACATGGAGCAGGAGTCGTTTGAAGGCTCAACTTGGCTGGAGGTCCAAGATGATGCTTTCAAATCTCTCCATGGGTTCCTCCTCTTCTTATTTTCTTTGCTTTCTTTTCTCTTCTTTTGGTTGTTGAAGAAATCAGATTATTTGTCCTATAGAGCTTCCCACTGTGCTTATTTTGCCAATTGCTATGTCTCTGTGTCCTTTGACATACTCCTCTCCTTCTGTATTTCCTGTAAATTGGTAATTGAATGTGGAGGTTTGATCAGATTTTTGTTGGGAGAAGGACTACTTTGTGGGTTCTATTGAGAGGCACATGGTGTCTGGTTGTCTCTTGTGTTAGGAGTAGCTATTAATGATCAGTGCCTAAATCCATTAATTCATTGAGAGTTGCAAAATGGTGAAATTTTAATTCTATCATTAATTTTTTTATTAGCTGGAATACTTCTATGAAGTAACTATTTGGTCATTGGTATAGTTTGTATAGGAAAGGTAGAATTAATAATATTTAATTTGTCTCCTTTACTTACCAGTTTTTAAAAATAATGAGTTGGTAGTTCACTAGCATCCTTCAGCTGTGACCAATTAGCTTTAAAAAAAAACTATCATGAACTAATGGATTTAAACACAATTTATGTATTTAGGTACTTCAGTTTGATAGTGAATGAAGGGACTATTCATTGCTTCTTTGAAAATAATTTTAAAATATTTGGAAAATATTTATTTTAAATAAATTTAAAATATTAGTAAAAATCTTTGGAAGTGCTCCTAAGCAAGAAAAAAGGTTTAAAACATTGTAATAGTAAGGAGAATGAATCAGAAGGATAGATTTTCTTTTTAACTTGAGTGAATTTTATTTATGAAAAATATCCAATGATGCTATAAAGGTAAATTCAGAAGGAAGAATCATTATTGCTTAAAAATGTATCTTGTCTACCCTAGTGCCATCCCTTCTTTATGTCCCTCAATTCCAGTTTGAAAGCTGAATGGCTGTATAGTCAGGGCAAGGGGAGAGCATATCGGCCTGGCCAGCACATCCAGCTTGTCCAGTATCTGGCTACAGTCTGTCCTCTCACTTCTACGCTGGGTCTTCAGACTGCAGAGGATGCCAAACTAGAGAAGATTCTGAGCAAGCAGAGGTGAGCCCATTTATCTGTAGCGGTTGATGAATTCATAAGTGAAAATACCTCTGACTCTTTCCTGCAGGGTTAGTAGGACTGAGGTGAGTGCTGCGGCCCACATTTCTGGGCACTTGGGCCACTGGTCACTGTAGCAGTTCTGTAGGGGAACCGAACCTTGCAGTGCAGTCCAGTTTGCTCCCCAGCAACTGCATTGCTAATCATTTCTTCAGTGGGGAGAGCCAAGCAGCATGGGAAAGTGGGATTTTTAAAAACTGCATTTGTCCCTTAATGTGGGTGTTTCATATGGGTTTTAAAATACTAACATTAAGAAGTATAGCTTGGGGCTTCCTTGGTGGCACAGTGGTTGAGAGTCTGCCTGCCAATGCAGGGGACACGGGTTTGTGCCCCAGTCCAGGAAGATCCCACATGCTGCGGAGTGGCTAGGCCCGTGAGCCATGGCCGCTGAGCCTGCGCGTCTGGAGCCTGTGCTCTGCAGCAGGAGAGGCCACAACAGTGAGAAGCCCATGTACCGCAAAAAAAATTAAAAAAAAATAAAATAAAATAAAATAAAAGAAGTATAGCTTGGAGTCTTCCCTGGTGGCGCAGTGGTTAAGAATCCACCTGCCAATGCAGGGGGTGTGGGTTCGATCCCTGGTCCGAGAAGATCCCACATGCCACAGAGCAACTAAGCCCGTGCGCTGCAGCAAGAGAAGCCACCACAATGAGAAGCCTGCGCACCGCTACGAGGAGTAGCCCCCGCTCACTGCAACTAGAGAAAGCCCGCACACAGCAGCGAAGACCCAACTCAGCCAAACATAAATAAAAATTAAAAAAAAAAAAAAAAAAAGAAAAGAAAAGTATAGTTTGGGAATTGCCTGGTGGTCCAGTGGTTAAGACTCCACACTTTCACTGGGGAGGGCCCAGGTTCAGTCCCTGGTTGGGGAGCTAAGATCCCACAAGCCGTGCAGTGCAGCCAAAAACAAATGTATAGCTAGAAGCATTTAGTAGTCACTTCTTTTATCAGAGATCCTGCCTTTGAAGGTTTGTGTGTGTATAGGCATATGATGGTGTCTGACTATGTGATTTAAAAATAAGTTTCTTAACCTTTTCTATCCAGTGCTTTTAAGTGAGACTTTGTAATTTGGGGGTTATTAAAGGTATATACATTCTGCTTTTTTTAAAAAAATTATTTTATTGAAGTAGAGTTGATTTACAATGTTGTGTCAATCTCTGCTGTACAGCACAGTGACTCAGTTATACACATATAGACATTCTTTTTTTATATTCTTTTCCATTATGGTTTATCCCAGGAGATGGGATGTAGTTCCCTGTGCTGTACAGTAGGACCTTGTTGTTTATCCATTCTAAATGTAATAGTTTGCATCTACCAACCCAGAACTCCCAGTCCATCCCTCTCCCTCCCCTCCTTCCTCTTGGCAACCACAAGTCTTTTCTCTATGTCTTTGAGTCTGTTTCTGCTTTGTAGATAGGTTCTTTTGTGCCATATTTTAGATTCCGCCTACAAGCGATATCATATGTATTTGTCTTTCTCTTTCTGACATACTTCAGTATGATAATCTCTAGTTGCATCCATGTTGCTGCAAATGTCATTATTTCATTCTTTTTTTATGGGTGAGTAGTATTCCATTGTGTATATGTACCCCATCTTCTTTATCCATTCATCTGTCGATGGACATTCAGGTTGTTTCCATGTTTTGGCTATTGTAAATAGTGCTGCTATAAACAAGGGGTACATGTGTCTTTTTGAATGATAGTTTTGTCTGGGTATATGCTCAGGAGTGGGATTGCTGGATCATATGGTAATTCTATTTTCAGTTTTCTGAGGAACTTCCATACTGTTTTCCGTAGTGGCTGCACCAATTTACATTCCCACCAACAGTGTAGGAGGGTTCCCTTTTCTCCATACCCTCTCCAGCATTTGTATTTGTAGACTTTTAAAAAAATTTAAAAATATTTTTAAATTTAATTTTATTATTATTTAAAATTTTATTATTTGGCTGCATTGGGTCTTAGTTGCGGCACGCGATATCTTCGTTGTGGTGTGTGGGCTTCTCTAGTTGCAGTGCTTGGGCTTCTCTCTAGTTGTGGCACGCAGGCTGTAGAGCGCGAGGGCCCAGTAGTTGTGGCGCATGGGCTTAGTTGCCCTGTGGCATGTGGGACCTTAGTTCCCCAGCCAGGGATTGAACCCCTATCCCCTGCATTGGATAGGATTCAATGGATTCTTAACCGTGGACCACCAGGGAAGTCCCTGTTATTTGTAGACTTTTGATGATGGCCATTCTGACCCACGTGAGGTGGTACCTCATTGTAGGTTTGATTTGCATTTCTCCAATAATTAGTGATGTTGAGCATCTTTTCATGTGCCTACTGTCCACCTGTATGTCTTCTTTGGAGAAATGTCTGTTAAGGTCTTCTGCCCATTTTTCAATTGGGTTGGTTTTTTTGTTGTTGAGTTCTATGAACTGTTTGTATATTTTGGAGATTAGGCCCTTGTCAGCTGCATCGTTTGCAAATATTTTCTCCCATTCTGTAGGTTGTCTTTTCTTTTGTTGTTGCTGTTTTTTGTTTTTTTTTTTAATGGTTTCCTTTGCTGTGCAAAAGCTTGTAGGTTTGATTAGGTCCCTCTTTTTTTTTAATGGCTTTTAAAAATAATTAATTAATTTTCAAATTTTTGGCTGTGTTGGGTCTTCGTTGCTGTGAGCAGGCTTTCTCTAGTTGTGGTGAGCAGGGGCTACTCTTCGTTGCCGTACACGGGCTTCACATTGTTGTGATTTCTCTTGTTGCGGAGCACGAGCTCTAGGTGCGCAGTCTTCAGTAGTTGTGGCACGTGGGCTCAGTAGTTGTGGCTTGCGGGCTCTAGAGCTCAGGCTCAGTAGTTGTGGTGCATGGGCTTAGTTGCTCTGCAGCATGTGGGATCTTCCTGGGCCAGGGCTCGAACCCATGTCCCTTGCATTGGCAGGCAGATTCTTAACCACTGTGCCACCAGGGATGCCCCCCATTTTTTAATTTTTGTTTTTATTTCTATTGCCTTGGGAGACTGACCTAAGAAAATATTGGTATGATTTATGTCAGAGAATGTTTTGCCTATGCTTTCTTCTAGGAGTTTTATGGTGTCTTGTCTTATGTTTAAGTCTTTAAGCCATTTTGAGTTTATTTTTGTGCGTGGTGTGAGGGTGTGTTCTTTTTTTGTTTTTTGGCTGCACTGAGCAGCTTGTGGGATTTTAGTTTCCCGACCAGGGATCGAACCTGGGTGTTCGGCAGTGAGAGCATGGAGGGACCACTGGACCACCACTGGACCACCACCCTCCCCTGTGAGGGTGTGTTCTAACTTCATTGATTTACATGCAGCTGTCCAACTTTCCCAGCACCACTTGCTGAAGAGACTGTCTTTTTCCCATTTTATATTCTTGCCTTTCAAAGGTATATACTTTGAAAGCTTGTAAACTTCTACCTTTTTGACAGTGTTACCCTTCAAAGGGAGCAGAAAAAGCTTTCTTTTTTTGGTTTGCGTTAAATCACATCAGATGTTACTGATTTTTAGGTTTCACCAGAGGCAGTTGATGAACCAGAGCCAAAATGAAGAGTCATCTTCTCTTGCTCCCGTTGAAACAAGGGCATCCCTTATACCGGAGCATTCCAGCCCCATTCAAGATTGCCAGGTAGTCCAGGAAAGTGGTAAGAAGTTAACTGATCTCTGATCCTTTTTCTCCAAGTTGTTTGATCTGTTTGGTATCATAAAACAAAAAAAGTACATGTTTTCATAATTTTATACTTGTTAGCTTAAGTGAACAATTTGGATCTTATATTTTATATATATGTATATACACAGATAGACATATATAACTACTATATGTCTAATTTTTGAAAACGTTCAGAGAACTGCTACCTTTTGAAGTGACCTGGTACTTTGATTATTCTTATGACCATTGCAAGAATTCATTTTCTTAAAAATATTTGGTTTGGTGTTTTAGGCATATTGGAGGAAACTACTGAAATCATTTCTTTGCACTTTACTATATTTCAGGGATTAGAGTTCATTAAAAGGATCCAACTGAAAAAATACTTCTTTAAACATTTGATGTTTTAAATGATGTTCTGTTGATTCTTTTAGAACCCGTCATCCAGGTCAATTCTTGGGTTGGGATAAGCAGTAATGATGACCATTTATATGCTGTTAAGAATAACTTTCCAGCCTCTGTACACACTACAAGATATTCTCGAAATGACCTGCACCTGGAAGACATCCAGACAGATGAAGACAAGTTAAACTGTAGTCTTCTCTCTTCAGAGTCTACTTTTATGCCAGTTGCATCAGGACTCTCTCCAGTATCACCTACAGTTGAGCTGAGGCTGCAAGACATTAACTTGGGCCTAGAAAATGATGGTGCTGCCGATGAATCTGTGAAATGTCTGGAAAACAACGGCTTTGATAAGGAAGGGGAAAAGGCTTTTTGGGCTGCAAACGAGAATTCTGTTGAGATGACAAAAAGTGCTATCAGTACAGAGGTAAATGAGGAAGATGGGCTATTACCTTGTCGCGAGCCAACAGTAACCAATGCCATCATAAAGGATGACACCCACAGTCTTACATCTTTTCCCGAGTCAGTTGGACACAATGTCTTCCATACGCAGCCAGACAGTGAAGAAACCATGTCTCAAACAGCTTCAGAGAAACTTCCTTGCAGGGTTTTAACCCACAGATCTCTTACTTTGGGACAAAATAAAGCTGCCCTTCAGAAATTGAATGAAGCAGCCACCAAGCTTCAGGCCTATTGGCGGGGCTTTTATGCCAGAAACTACAACCCACAAGCTAAAGATGTACGCTATGAAATCCGGCTGCGCCGGATGCAGGAGCACATTGTCTGCCTAACTGATGAAATAAGGAGGTGGGTGAAAAGCCCCTTTTTAGGACTTTTACAGTTTGGATGCTGTTTGGTTGGTTTGGGGGTGTCAGATTCTTAGCATTGATTCAGAACACTGAATCACTGCTTTTGTGGCCAGGACACTTTCCATACCGTGTTGCCACTCTTGGTTTGTCTCCTACAATATACTGAAAGCATCTTGAGTGCAGGGACTGCCATATGCATCTTCATCTGTGGTACAGCAATTGGAGCATAGATGCAGCATAGCAGTAAATTTTGAATGAATGCATGCCTTATGGACATCTATATACCTAAACACAGAAGGTACAGAAGATATAGAAAAACTGAATTTTAAGTATAAAAATGAGAAGATGAGAAAGTCTACGTAGAACGCAGTAGGTGACGTAAGAATTAAAGAAAATAGCAGGGACTTAAAAGGGGCTAAAATTGGGGGGCTATGGTGGCACTTATTCGTTCATTCCATGGCTCACATGTTTTCATGACTGTCAACTCAGGAAAATTAGGATTTCATAGATTTATTCTGAGTATTAGTATTGTAACCAGCAGTATTTATTAATATTATCAGGTGGGAGAGGAGGAAGCAATAAAAGAGACTGAGGAGGGACAGCTAGAGTGGTAGGAGAGTGGGAGAGTGTGTGTCCCAGCTCCAGCAGGGAAGTGTTTCAGGAGAGAAGAGAGGTGCTGTAAGAGGACAGAGAACTGTGTGTTAGATTTAGCAGCTGGAGGTTATTGGTGACTGTGTTGAGGGTCCCCAAGACTATCCTCAGGTTTGATGATTTGCAAAAAGGACTCACAGGACTCAAGAAAGCTATTCTTTTTTTTTTTTTTTTTTTGCGGTACGCGGGCCTCTCACTGTTGTGGCCTCTCCCATCGCGGAGCACAGGCTCCGGACGCGCAGGCTCAGCAGCCATAGCCCACGGGCCCAGCCGCTTCGCGGCATGTGGGATCTTCCCGGACCGGGGCACGAACCTGTGACCCCTGCATCGGCAGGCGGACTCCCAACCACTGCGCCACCAGGGAAGCCCAAGAAAGCTATTCTTTATGTTCAGGATTATGGTTTATCAGAGTGAAAGGATATAGATTACAATCAGCAAAGGAAAAAGACACACTGGGCAGAGTTCAGGAGAGACCAAGTACAAGCTTCTAGTTGTCTTCTTCCAGTGCAGTTGTACACATGGGGCTCGATTCTCCTGGCAACGATGTGTGACAACACATCTGAAGTATGTGAACCTCAAGGGAGGCTCACTCGAGCCTTGGCATCCAGGGTTTTTATTGGGGGTCAGTCACCTAGGCGTTGAGTGCCCCTGTGACTGACCTTAACTACTCAGACCTCAGCCCCCACCCAAGGTCAAACTGATGCATTGTGGCCCAGGGTCTCAGGTGAACAAAACAGGTATTCACCAGAAAATACACTGTTAGCATAAACCAAGGTCCCAGATGTACAAAGATACTCTTATCAAGCAGGATATTCCAAGGGCTTGAAGGTTATCTCTCAGGAGCTGGTCAAGGCTAGTCCTGTCTTTAGAATGTGCAGGGTTCAAACACCCCAGTCCTGTTGAGTTAACCTCTTCCTGCCCAATGAGCTTCTTCAGAGCAGCTTCAGTGGGTAGTGGGATGAAGGCGGTTTGGAAAGGATTGAGTAGTGAATGAGAGGTGAAGAGTGAGGGTAGCCAACTTTTGGAAAGTGTTGATGTGAGGAAGAGAAGAGAGTAGGTAGTTGCCAGAGGAGAATCTGGACTTAGGAAGATTCTTTTTTAAAGATGGGAGATATAGAGCAGGTTTATGTGTTGATGGAAATGATTCTATAAGGAAGGAAGAACTGATGGTGCAGAGCAAAGAAAGAAGAAGTGCAGGATGGAAGTTCTTGAGAAAGTGAAAGAAGAAGAGGTCCAGTGCACAAGTAGAGAGAGTAGCCTGAAGTAGGAACAGGAGCAGGTAAGGTGGTAGGTTTGATGGTGGGATAGGGAAGTCCTGCCTGATGGTTGTTTCTCCTTTTCCAATAATATACAAGATGTGGTCAGCACTTGGAAGTGAGGAGAGGGGTGAGGATGTGGGAGGTTTAAGAGAGGTATGAGGTGTGGGGTATTCATCTTAAAAGTAAACTTATAAGTGGAATGGAGGAGGATAACTGGGCAGGGTGAGGAAAAACTTAGAGTGCAAAACGATAGGTCAGACTGTATGATTTTCATCAACAACTCTCAGCTGTTCCATTCTGATTTTGGACATGGTTCAGCCAGGAGTGGGTTCTTTTCCAGGTGAACATGGCAGGGGAGAGAGGGAAGGGCAAGGGAGCTGACGACATTTGGGAGGGGAATGGTTATAATGATGGATCTCAGAATTTAAAGGAGGTAGAAGGAAAGACAGGAGAAAGGGGTCATTTGTTTGGTGGTCATAGATGAAGATTGGTCGTCCAGGTTGTTGCAGATTATGGCAAGAACAAGTGAACTGGGAGGATTGGACGTAGTGGTTTGTGTTGGTGCTTGAAATCATTTTTGAAAATGGTGTAGTCAAAATGCTTGGGTCTAATACACTGCCAAATGTAGAATAGATAGCTAGTGGGAAGCAGCTGCATAGCACAGGGAGATCAGCTCGGTGCTTTGTGTCCACCTAGAGGGGTGGGTTAGGGAGGGTGGGAGGGAGGGAGGCACAAGAGGGAGGAGATATGGGGATATATGTATATGTATAGCTGATTCACTTTGTTATACAGCAGAAGCTAATACAACATTGTAAAGCAATTATGCTCCAATAAAGATGTTAAAAAAAAATACTTGGGTCTAGAGTGGGACTGAGGATGAGTGATGGGGGTGGATTATTGTTAGATAGAGCATCTATGTGAATGTCAAGAGCTCCAGAAATGACAAGGGGAACAGGGCAGAGAAGAAGACTAGTGCTGAGCCTTCAGTGAATGGGGGTCGATAATGGGATGTCAGTACTTGAAAAAGAGTTTTGGGAAATTTAGCAGGATGGCTGGAGTTCTTGAAGGAGGAAGGTTAAGACTCATTTGTAAACAGCAGTGAGAAGCAACGTTCTGACCCTGATGTATGAGTGAAAAAAGTAGCTGCCACTTGAGAGAGCTACAGAGGTTGAGTGTATATGGGAGTTTGCTGATTATAATTCAGGAATCACACATGGCACAGTAGGAGGGCTTTAGGGGGGCTAGAGAAAGTAGATCAGAGGTTCAGAACAGAATGGGGTGACAGTTTAAGAGATAATGGACAGCTAAGAGAACCTTAGGTTTCTGATTAGTTTAAGTACAGAGAGGGGAGCAGTGAGCGCAGAGTGAAAACTTTAATGAATGAGGGGAAGGTCTGTTGACAGCAAAGAGTATGTCAGGAGGCAAACAGGGATGTGAAATTTGATGTGATTAGTCCTACTGGTCTCTTAGAAGAGGGTGTTTCAAGCTGTGGTCCTGATCCTTTCTGCAGCTCCTGCCCCTTTGGTGTGTTTGGCTGGGAAATTGAGGCCAGATAAAGAGCCATTTAATATTTTATTTTTCATTACTGGCAGTCCTTTGTAGAACCAGTATAATCTGGATTTCAGTCACATCTTATTTGGCTCCTATGCTGAGTCATAGCTTAAAACTAAAGTTTCACTTAGATATTCTAAAAGTGGAAAGGACTGTTATTAGAATATTAATCTCTTTACAACGTATATGTTTATTCGTCATAACAAGAAGTACAATTCAAAGCACCCTTTCTTGTATCAATAATGGATTTTGAATTATTGTAGATTACGAAAAGAAAGAGATGAAGAACGTATTAAAAAATTTGTACAAGAAGAGGCTGTCAGATTCCTTTGGAACCAGGTAAGCTCCCTCTTGCTGAATTACCTACTGTGTGAACAAAGAAAAATTCTAGATTTCCTGAGATAATCATAGAGTAGTTACAGGTAAAAAGTAAGCACCCTTTCTCGAGGTTAAGGATGTGGTTTGTGTTCCTTGCCACTAACTATGAACTAGGACAGTGAATTTTGTTACATTTTATTTAGTCTGAAGAAAAATATTTTCATAATTTTGACCAGAGAGATAAAGAACTATAACACTGAAGGAAAGTACTAAATTGAGGGATATTCTTATAATTTTCCAGTAGAAATTAAAAGCCCTATTTGAAGTTTCATGTAACTATCTTGTTTTATCTTTTGAGACTATTTGAATGAAAAGTGATTGAAATAGTGTGTGATGGCTATAATATGCATGTCCTAAAAGGTACACATGACTTCCAGGGAAAGAGTTTGAATCCTGGAGTAGCACACTTTAGGGACAGTTCCCTAAAACATTGGTTTTACTATTATTGTATCCCAACAAATACTTCTTGATGATAATCCCTTGGAAGTATTTTTATAAACAAATTTGTTATAATAGGATTTTACCTATATTATATTTGAAAATACATAGTAAAAGGTCTGGAAGGCTACATATTAACCTGCTATCAGTGATTACCTTGGAGGATGGTCAAAGGGAAACTAAAAAATTCTATATATTGCTTTCTTGTTGCAGATTTTACAGTAAAATTCTGAGATTTTAATTATACTTTAAAAGTATAAAAGCATATTATCAAGAACTCGGGGTATTTTTAGGTATTTTAGAGTTGTATATACTATATTGTTAGTTTTTAAAAACTCTTATCCCAAATGGGTATCTAAAATGAGACTTTTATTTTAGCGAATCTACCCATATTAATAGGCTCTAGTCTGTCTTATTAGATAGACTTCAGTGTATCTTATCGAGTACCTTATTTACCCCTTAGTCAGCTATACATGTGCTATTGTGCTTCTGATTATTTTTCCAGTAGTAGGAAGAGAATTGCTTTGGCCCATCCCTGCTCTGCTGGTAAGGACCTTTTATTACCAAGGACGTGAACCACTTGTACCAGCCAGGTCTAGGCTGGGGGTGCTATGGAAAGGATAAGGGGAGTCAGGTCGTTTCTAACTCCAGTTATGCCATCTGCCATTAACCAACTTGATGAGTGTTGGGGAAGAAAGCTCAAAGGACAGTTGTAAAACAGGCATGATTTATATTTTGTAGTAAAACTATATCCTTTGGTTTATAGGTAAGGTCTCTACAAGCTTGGCAGCAGACGGTGGACCAGCATCTAAGTTCCTGCCGTCCTGATGTTCCTCCCATATCAAGTACTCTGGTGCCATCTAACCCTCCATTATTCACCCAAAGTCAGGAGCCCTCTTCTGATCAAAACTCTGATTGGTTCATTGCTCCTGATGAAGCTCCTCAAGAGAAATCCTTACCAGAATTCCCAGACTCTGGTTTTCATTCCTCCTTAACAGAACAAGTTCACTGTTTACAGGATTCTTTGGATTTTGAAAAAAGTTCCACAGAAGGTAGTGAAAGTTCCATAATGGGGAATTCCATTGACACAGTCAAATATGGCAAAGAGTCAGATATAGGGGATGTTAGTGAAGAGCATGGTGAATGGAGTAAGGAAAGCTCAAACAATGAGCAGGATAATAGTCTGCTTGAACAGTACCTAACTTCAGTTCAACAGCTAGATGATGCTGATGAGAGGACACATTTTGATGAAGGGACGGGAGATAGTAAGCTTCACATAGCTCGTTCCCCTGAAAAGTTAGATGTCTTGTCTGACAGTGCTTCTGTAGATGACACTCATGGCATATCTCCTACTTTGCAAGATGAAATCAATCAGACACCAGAGAATTGTGAATTAAATGCAGAAGTTCAAGGGCAGCAGTCAGAATGTAATTCTACATTTCAGGTATTGCACGTTGGTATTATTGTGTAGCATGTCTGGTTGTTTGGGAAGCAGAAGTCCACTTAATTTAAGAATATTTTCAGTTGGCTTTTTTTGGGAAAGAAGAATATTTCTCCCAATTTTGTTACTATTTATATGGAATTTATATTCTTGTCTCACATTTTCCACATCTTAGGTACTAAGCTGAATCTTCATTTTGACTTAGTTAGCTTTTTACTTAAGCTGTAATGTATCAAACAATATTCATATTGAAAGCCACATGCACTTTATTAACAACTAAATTGAGTCAACAGTGTTCCTGTGTTTTTATGTATTCATTTCCTTTCAAAAATAAGCTAGACCCAATAAAGATGTTAAAAAATAAATAAATAAATAAACTAGAATACCTTAAAGAAGATAGAAAATTTTACCTTAAAGATATAAATAAGAGAATTTTAATTCTTCTGTATGTGAGGAAATTAATTATGTAGTGAGGAATGCAGTTGGTTACAGTGAACATAAATGACAAATGTAAGGATTGTGAACTACTGAAATTTGCCATCCTCCTTGGAGTAAGAACATGTGTTTTTAAGCCTTTTTCCTCCCTTATGAGTCAAGGGAAGCCTTCTTGTAAGAGAATAGGGAGAAGAGGTAAGATTATATGATTTTTCAGTGGGAATGATTAGATTGTCTCATGGAAAACTTTAGTTAATGCCATGTATTAGTTTTAACATATGAAGCAAAGTGTTCCATCCAGAATTAAAGTCAAGCTTATTTAAAGAGGCAACACAAGACTATTTCTCTTAGGTATAGGCTCCATTCACTTGGAATAATGTCACAGCAAACATTTATTATCTTTTCATTTAGTGATTTTTTTTCCCCATAGATAAGCACTTATGTGCCAATATATTCCCAGAAATTAATGTTCGTTTTCTTTGTTCCTGCTTTATATTTGCTTATGTTTTTCAGCAGAGGCCCATGATCATTTACTTCGCTCTTGATCTCTGCCTCATAGAAAAGAACATTTAAAATAATACCAATGGTAGAATATGAAAGACTTTTTTTTAAGGACTATTTTCTATCTAAATCTCTGAAAAAGTGCCACATTCAGAAGACAGTTTAATGGTGGTAAAGAAAAAATAAACCTCATTTATTTCTTTACTTATTAAAAGAATATATGTAACTCCAGGAAGAAATGATAATATTGTGTTTGAATGTTATAGATAGATGCATTCGCAAATCAAGGATAATTTTTGGAAGCTTGATGTTTTAATCTTTGAGAATGTTCTGATATCATTGAACAACACATATCTGACTTCCCCCCAATCTATGGATGTACAGTGATTTAAAACTATGGCAATACTTAACTGTTCTCTAAATTTAGGTGCTAAATATGTATTCATTATTCAGTTACAGTCACTAGGTCCCCTTCTTTGAAGTTATATAAAATAAAAGCTGGTCCTTCCAAGAATAAAGTCAGGGATCACATGTTATACTTTGTTGATGGTTAGAAACATTTCTCCAGTATGGGTAAGATGCATTTTTCTCGGTTTATAAATATGTAGCACTCAGGTTGAGAAGACTTGGATTTCATTCTCAGAAATCCAGAATCTCTTGCAAAGGAAATATTTTCTGTCTCATAAACAAAATAGCAGTCTTACATTCAAAGGATTTTCCCTAGCAAAGCATGTATAACGAATGCATGTTAAATAAAAGTAGAATTTTTAACTTTTTGAATAATGCTAATTACCTTTTATGAATGATTTTGAATTTTCTTCTTAAATCTACCCTATTTTTCTATTTTACAGTTAAGTGCCTCATTTGCTGCCCATAGTTAGACAAAGGAGAACCAACTTGCACTGCACTAGTACCAAAGTGCTGCTTCATGGTACATTAATTTCTCATAAAAGCTTCTGAAATGTTGTGGTTCAGTATTACCTAAGTAGGTTTCTCCTGACATCTCCTCCCTCTTCTCTTTTTTTGAGAAATGGCAAAACACAACTGAATTCATTTGAACATCAGCATTTGCCAGCAAGATTTTCTTTTTTACCTTTGTGTTGTTTTTCTAGCCCATAAATGGTATTCAGCATACTTTTATTTTGAAATTGACAGAATATGATAATGACTAATACTCTGCTGTATTTAACTTCACTGGTTTTGAAGTGCAAGAATATTAAGTAGCCCCCCAACCTTAACTGTACAGATTATCTTGAATGTAAATAGGATGAAAATAATGTAAACTATACCCCCAGCCTAGACCTGGCTGGCACACTGTAATTAAAATAATTTATTTAACTAAGATATTTGGTCTTAACTCTGGGCTATTCATTGGTCTGGCTGAAGAGGGAATGGGCCTAGTAAGGTTTGAGAAGTTGAGCTTTAACACAGTCTTTGTGTTTTTCTAATAGGAGAGGTTTAGTTCAGCTGTGCTATTTTAGTTCAGTTCTCTTGATTTACGGACATTCAATATATCAATTAAATATTCCTTCAGAAGCACAGAATCATACCATGTGAGAATTGTAAGGAACCTTAGGGATTGTCTATTCTAATCTCTTTGTTTTAAAGATGAAACTAAAGCACAGAGAACTTAGATGACTTTTCTGAGGTTATAGCTAGTTTATAGAAAAAAAACTGTGGAAACTTAAACGTTATTGTATTCCAAAATTTTATTATATACTTTCTATTATTCTTTACATTTAGTAAGTCAGTAAGAAAGTCTGTACATATTTTTCATTCTCTTTGAAAGAGAAAAAATACTTCTAAGAGAGCTAGAACTCTACCACTCAAGGCAGAGTTGCTTGTAGAAAACAACTGATTCATTCAGAACCCTAAGTGAATTTTCTCCAAGAAATGTGATTTGATTAAAATGGTTCTTAAAGAGTAACGCAGTAGAAACTAACATTTTGAAAGAATAACTGCATCTTGGAGTCTATTTTTTGATGACAAGAAGTATAACAGATTGCTGAGATATATAAAATTTTCTAGTGAAAAGCTAGTTTGATTATATTTCATCTTCAGTTTTACAGAATAACAGATTTAAAGTTTTAACTCTCCTGGTGTGCAGAAAGCTTCAATCATGACAGTTGATATGTAAACAATACAGTTTGGTTTTTATAAATTCAATTACAAAAGGCCTTATAATATGCATGTTTTTAGGAAAATATTTAGCCACACAGTTGTTAGTATATATGCAGAATACTTTATTCTTGAATAATGTGGGTGTCATTCTTGAGTGTGGATTTTTCTTTTATTTTGTTTTAGATTATTTTAAATATACAAACACCATAATAGTGTATTTTTCTGTTATCTACTTAAGACAGGTCTAGTTCCACTTTTAATAAGTATTTTCAGAAACAACATGGACTGAAGATATCATACTATCTCCCTTGGTCGTTTTTTGGGCATCAATTCTTAGAGTTGGATTTATAACAATAACATAAAATATAAAAAAATTTTTTCTTCTGGACAGTTAAGACATAAAAAGGGAAAATATAAAATAAGTCTGATCAATTTCCCACTTGTAAATGAAAAGTAATTGTTTAATATATATTTTTATTTTGCCACATACCTTATTGAGGAATATTTGTTATAGTATTATAATATTTTAACTTTTAAATATATGACCCCCTCATTTATGAAATAAAGCAGAAAAGTTCTGTAAGGAACATTCTAAACATTTTTAGTGATACTGTTTTCATTGATCAAACCTATTGTGCCATATTAAATGTAAAAGTCAAGTAAACAGAGTAGTCCTCACAGCCTTGGAGAGAAACAGATAATTAACTGTCTTTTAAAAATGAAGTGCTTTTAATTTGTGTATGAGTAAAAATCATACTATAATTTAATTCCTTAGTTCATTTTAGTGGGTAGCAGGAATCACTCTATAGTGGCTTTGTTCATTTTCTAATTAAATTTCTTTGAATGTTCTGTAATAATTTTAATGTTGACAGTATGAGTTTAAAAATAATTTGATTTTTCACTATTTTTAGATTTCTCTTTAATTTTATTGTAGAAATAGTAGATGATTTAAAGTGGTTGTGGATTGTTTTATGAAGGCTTAATTTATATTATACTTATTTAATTTGTGTTTGAGTCTCTAATTCTAAATAAAAAGTTTGTACATTTGTTTGAGTGACTCTTCTGTTTATTGTAGTGATTAGTAGTAATGGTTGTTATTCATTGTGCTTGTAATTATTGGGTAATTAAATAAAATTCAGAACATATTGCAGATAGAAATTTTTTTTTTTTTTTTTTTTTTTGGCTGTACTGCGTGGCATGTGGGATCTTAGTTCCCTGACCAGGGATTGAACCCGTGCCCCTTGCATTGGAAGCGTGGAGTCATAACCACTGGACAGCTAGATACAAATTCTAAGGAAGGTCCAGAGTATTGTTATATAAGTGAATTTACCATAAAACAATCCTAGCCGTATGAAAGGAATGCTAATTTAGTTTGGTATAAATTTCATTATTTCCAGGATGCTTACTGGAATTCTCTGGGTGGAGAAGAGCAGATATCCCTCAAAGAGCATAGGTGACACTGCCAGTTGCTGTTGAAACAGTGGGTGCTGAAAGTGTTAGGGAGGGAGGGAGTAAATATAGCAGAAGCTTTCTCATTTGACACAGTTAGGACTGTAGTTGGTTGGTGTTATGGACTGAATTGTATCCCCCCGCCCCAAATTCCTATGTTGAAGCCCTAACCCCCAAAGTGATTGCATTTGGAGGTAAGGACTTTAAAGAGGTAATTAAGGTTAAATGAGGTCATAAGGATGGGGCCGTAATCCAATAGGACTGGTATCCCTGTAAGAAGAGGAAGAGGCACAAGAAATTGTCTGGGCATCATGCCCAGAAGAAAGGGCATTGGAGGACACAGCAAGAAGACAGCCATCTGCAAGCCAGGAAGAGAGGTCTCATCAGACACCAAACGTGCTGGTACCTTGATCTTGGACTCCAGCCTCCAGAAATATGAGAAAACAAATTTATGTTGTTTAAGTCACTCAATCAGTGGAATTTTATTATGCATCCTAAGCACAATAATGCAGTTGTTTAGTTAAAAATTGATTAGAGCAGGAAATAAAAGATGATATATATACCTTAAAATTAAAAAAATTCTTTATTGAAATATAATTGACATAAAATGAACTGCATATATTTAAAGTGGACACTGATATATTTGACACATGCCCATAACACCATCACAACAGTCAAGAAAATGAACATATTTATCACCCCTGAAAGATAAATCATTTCATAACCCTTCCTTCTGCTTTGGTTTCTTTTACTCAGCATAATTATTTAGCGATTCACCTGATAGTTTATTCTTTTTTATTGTTGAGTCGTATTCCATTGTATGTATTTGCTATGATTTGTTTTTGAGTTTTTTCCCAACTTTATTAAAGTTTTTCTTCTAGTTTTATTGAGAAATACTTGACATACAACATTGTGTAAGTTTAAGGTGTACAATGTTTATCACAATAAGGTTAGCTAACATATCCATTACCTCACAGTTACAATTTTGTGTGTGTGTGTATGTGTTGAGAACTTCTAAGATCTATTCTCTTAGCAATTGTCAAAAGAGTTTTATGGTATCATGTCTTATGTTTAAATCTCATTTTGAGTTAATTTTTGTGAGTGGCATAAGATAGGGGTCTGGTTTCATTCTTTGGCATATGGATATCCAGTTTTCCCAACATCATTTATTGAAGAAACTATCCTTTCCCTATTGAGTATTCTTGGCTCTTGTCAAATATCAGTTGACTGTATATGCAAAGGTTTATTTCTGGGCTCTCAATTCTGTTCCATTGGTCTATGTGTCTGTTTTTATGCCAGTGCCATACTGTTTTGATTACTATCGCTTTGTAATCAGGAAGTGTGATGCTTCCTACTTTGTTCTTTTTTCTCAGTTTTGGCTTTTTGGGTTCTTTTGTCGTTCCATATGACTTTTAGGATTGTTTTTTCTACTTCTGTAAAATGATGCCATTGGAATCTCGTTAGGGATTGCAATCTATAGATGGCTCTGGGTAATTTAGATGTTTAACAATATTAACCTTCTAATCTATGAACACAGGATATCTTTCCATTTATTTGTGTCTTCCTCAAGTTCTTTCATCAATGTCTTACAGTTTCTTTTTTTTTAAATTTTTTAAATTTCTGGCTGCATTGGGTCTTTGTTGCTGCGCATGGGCTTTCTCTAGTTGCGGCGAGTGGAAGCTACTCTTCGTTGCGGTGCATAGGCTTCTCATTATGGTGGCTTCTCTTGTTGTGGAGCACAGGCTCTAGGCACATAGGCTTCAGTAGTTGTGGCATGTGGGCTTAGTAGTTGTGGCTCACAGGCTCTAGAGTGCAGGCTCAGTAGTTGTGGCACACAGGCTTAGTTGCTCCACGGCATGTGGGATCTTCCCAGACCAGGGCTTGAACCTGTGTCCCCTGCATTGGCAGGCAGATTCTTAACCACTGTGCCACCAGGGAAGTACTTACAATTTCCAGTGTAAAGAAGTTCACCTCCTTGGTTAAATTTATTCCAAAGTGTATGTATGTGTGTAGTTGATTCACTTTGCTTTACAGCAAAAACTAACAACACCATCGTATTTTTTTTTTTTTTTTTTTTTGCGGTACGCAGGCCTCTCACTGTTGTGGCCTCTCCCGTTGCAGAGCACAGGCTCCGGCCATGGCTCACGGGCCCAGCTGCTCCATGGCATGCAGGATCCTCCCGGACCGGGGCACGAACCTGTGTCCCCTGCATCGGCAGGCAGACTCCCAACCACTGCGCCACCAGGGGAGCCCCACTGTATTGTTTTTGATGCTATTGTGATGGGATTGTTTTTTTCTTTTTCAGAGAGTATGTTATTAGTGTATAGAAATGCAGCTGATTTTTGTATGTTGATTTTGTATCCTGCAACTTTTCACTTGTATTCATTGATTAGTTCTAATGGCTTTTTGGTAGCATCTTTAGGGGTTTTTTTTTGTATAGGATAATGTCATCTGCAAACAGACTGTTTTACTTTTTCCTGATTTGGATACTTTTTATTTCCTTTTTCTTGCATGATTGCATTGGCTAGGACTTCAGTATTATGTTGAATAGGAGTGGTGAGAGTCGGCACCCTTATTCCTGATGTTAGAGGAAAAGCTTTGAGCTTTTCACTACTGAGTATGATGTTGGATGTGGGCTTGTCATACGTAACATTTATTATGTTGAGGTATGTTCCTTTTTTAAAAAATAAATTTATTAATTTATTTAATTTTTGGCTGCATTGGGTCTTCCTTGCTGCACGTGGGCTTTCTTCAGTTGCGGTGAGTGTGGGCTAATCTTCGTTGCAGTGCGTGGGCTTCTCATCACGGTGGCTTCTCTTGTGGAGCACAGACTCTAGGCATGCAGCCTTCAGTAGTTGCAGCACGTGGGCTCAGTAGTTTTGGCTCACGGGCTCTAGAGCGCAGGCTCAGTAGTTGTGGCACATGGGCTTAGTTGCTCTGTTGCATGTGGGATCTTCCAGGACCAGAGCTCAAGCCCGAGTCCCTTGCATTGGCAGGCAGATTCTTAACCACTGCCCCACCAGGGAAGTCCTGAGGTATATTCCTTTTATACTCAGTTGAGAGTTTTTTGTCATGAATAGATGTTGATTTTGTCAACTGCTTTTTCTGCTTAAATGATCATCTGATTTTTG
The DNA here is from genome assembly GCF_059928025.1 of Delphinapterus leucas. NCBI lineage: Eukaryota > Metazoa > Chordata > Mammalia > Artiodactyla > Monodontidae > Delphinapterus > Delphinapterus leucas. The sequence continues at coordinate 49,260,512 of NC_143132.1, forward strand.
TCTATCATTCTATTAATGTGATGTATCACATTTATATTTTAAATTATATATGTTTATATATAAATTATATATATTTGTATATATTTATATATAATTATTATGTATATCATATGTAATATATAATTATTATATATAGTTGACACTTGAACAACACAGGAGTTAGAGGTGCCAACCCCCTGCAAAGGCAAAGATCCTGGTATAACTTTACAGTCAGCCCTTTGTATCCACAGTTCCACCTCGGAGGGTTCAACTAACTGAGGATTGCGTAATACTGTAGTATGTATTTATTGTAAAAATCCTGTGTATAAGTGGATGGACGTATGCAGTCTAAACCCGTGTTGTTCAAGGGTCAACTGTATATATAAATGTGAAGTATCATATTTTTATTTTATTCTATTCTATTCTATTTTTATTTTTTTGGCCGCAGTGTGCAGCATGCAGGATCTTAGTTCCCCGACCAGTGGTCAAACCCATGCCCCCTGCAGTGGAAGTGCAGAGTCTTAACCACTGGACCACCAGGGAAATCTCTTATATTTGTATTTTAAATTCTATAGTATATATAAATTATATATTTGCATATATCATGTAATTATATATTATACATTATATAATACATATAATTATTTTATAATATATAATAATAATGTCAGGTATATATACATACATATTATATATTTGTATGTTATATAGTATATAATTATATTTATGTAATATTTATATAATATATAAATAAATATCTATTATATATAAATTATATATATTTGTGTTTGTTGAAAGATCATCCTTGCATGGTGTATGATCCTCTTATTGTACTTTTGAATTCAGTTTGCTGGTATTTTGTTGAGGAAATTTTCACCTATATTCATTAGGGATATTGGCCTGTAGTTTTCTTTGCTTGTATTCTTATCTGGATTTGGTATCAGCACAAAGCTGGCTTCATAAAGTGAGCTTAGGAGTGTCTTCTCTTCTTCAACTTTTTGGAAGAGTTTGAGAAGGATTGGAATTAATTATTTAAATGTTTGATAGAATTCACCAGTGAAACCATCTGGTCCTAGACTTTTCTTTGTTCGGAGGTTTTTGATTACTGATTCAATCTCCTTACTCATTTTTGGTCTTCTCAGATGTCTTCTTAATTCACTCCTGCTAGATTTTATGTTTCTAGGAATTTCTCCATTTCTTCTAGGTTGTCTAATTTGTTGGTGTATAATTGTTCATTTTAGTCTCTATGATCCTTTGTATTTGTGTGGTATCAGTTGTAATAAGTTTTGGTATTTTGCCTTTTCATTTTCATTTGTCTCAAGATATTTTTTAATGTACCTTTTCAGGAGTGTGTTGTTTAATTTCTATATATTTGTGAATTTTCCGGCTTTACTCCTGTGCTTGATTTCTAGTTTCATTTTACTGTGGTTGGAAAAAATACTTGATATAATTTCTATCTTATTTTTTGTTGAGAATTGTTTTGTGACCTAACATACGATCTATCCTAGAAAATGTTCCACGTGCACTTGAGAGGAACGTGTGTTCTGCCACTGTTGGATGGAATGTTCTCTATGTCTGTTAGATCTATTTGGTCTATAGTGTTGTTCAAATCTGCTGTTTCCTTATTGATTCTTTCCATGCATGATTTATCCATTGTTCAGAGTAGAGTATTAAAATTTCCAACTATCATTGTACTATTCTTTATTTCTCTTTTTAGTTTTGTTTGTATTTGCTTTATATATTTAGGTACCACGAAGTTAGATGCATAAATATTAATTATAGTTATGTCTTGGTGAGGAATTGACCCCTTTATCATCATATAATGACCTTCTTTTTCTCTTTTGACCATTTTTATCTTAAAGTCTATTTTGTCTTAAGTATAGCTACTTGTGCTTTCTTTTGGTTACCATTTGCTTGAAATATCTTTTTCCATTCCTTCACACTGTGTGTGTCCTCAAAACTAAAGTGAGTCTCTTGTAGGCAGCATGTCATTGAATCTTGTTTTTTAATCCATTCAGCCATTCTTGGTCTTTTTTTTTTGGCCGCACCTCACGGCATGTGGAACTTGCCCGACCAGAGATTGAACCTGTGCCCCCTGCAGTGGAAGCGTGGAGTCTTAACACTGGACCGCCAGGGAAGCCCCATTCTCTGTCTTTTGATTAGAGAATTAAACCATTTATATTTAAAGTAATTATTGATAGGTAAGGACTTATTATTGCCATTTTATTAATTGTTTTCTAACTGTTTTGTAGATTCTTTTTTCCTTGCTTTGTCTTTCTATCTTCCTTTGTGATTTGATGACTTTTTTTGTAGTGGTGTGCTTTAACTCCTTTATTGTAATCTTTTTTGTGTTTACTACAGGTTTTCTTTTGTGTGTGATTACTATGAAGCTTACATAAAGTGTCTTATATTTTTAACATTCTGTTATAAGCTGATAACCATTTTGATAGCATATAGAAACTTTATACTTTTAGTATACTTTTAGGTAACCTCACATTTAGGTTATTGATGATACATTTTTAACATTGTATATCCAATAAGAAATTTTGGTAGTTACAGTTTTTGTATTTTTTCTTTGTTACAAAGCATTTAATTTCTGGCACATGGTAAGAATTGACATTTAAAAATGAAATTATTACAACTTTTTCTAAATGTCTCATGAGAAATCAAATGCTATAATTTTATAACTACCATAATCCATTTAAAATACATTAGTACACTCTTCCATAAGAATTAGAAAATTTCCATTGTTCCTTTTTTATTAACTCATATTTCTATTCCACTATACTCCCAAAGATATTTATCCTTGAATAATATATTTTGTGTTTGAAAATATTTTGTTGATCATCATATCATGCTTATCTGTAACAATATATGCATATAAGTTTAAATTTAAATTTTTAATTTTCTCTAACCATGAGAATTTAAATATTCTGAATTTTCTTCTGGATTAAGTTACCATTATCATTTTTAGTAATGCATTCTTTTTCATTTATTTATTTTTAAAATTTACTTAATTTTTTATTGACGTATAGTTGATATACAATATTATATAAGTTGCAGGTGTACAATATAGTGATTCACAATTTTTAAAGGTTATACTTCATTTATAGTTATTATATATAACTATATCTATATAGTCTATATCGCTATATTCCCCATGTTGTACAGTATCCTGTGGCTTATTTTATACCTAATAGTTTGTACCTCTTAATCCCCTACCCCTATATTGCCCCTCCCACCTTCCCTCTCCCCACTGGGAGCCACTAGTTTGTTCTCTGTGAATCTGCTTCTTTTTCGTTATATTCACTTAGTTTGTTGTATTTTTTAGATTCCATATATAAGCGATATCATACAGTATATATCTTTCTTTGTCTGACTTATTTCACTTAACATAATGCCCTCCAAGTCCATCCATGTTGCTGTAAATGGCAAAATTTCATTTTTTATGGCTAAGTATTCCAGTGTATGTGTGTGTGTGTGTGTGTGTGTGTGTGTATGTATATATAAACTTCTTTATCCGCTTATCTCTTGATGGACACTTAGGTTGCTTCTATATCTTTGCAATTGTAAATAATGCTGCTATGAACATCGGGGTGCATGTATCTTTTCGAATTAGTGTTTTTGTTTTTTTCAGATATATACCCAGGAGTGGAATTGCTGGGTCATATGGTTGTTCTATTTTTAGTTTTTTGAGAAACCTCCATACTGTTTTCCACAGTGGCTGCACCAATTTACATTCTCACCAACAGTGTAGGAGGGTTCCCTTTTCTCCATATCCTCACCAACATTTGTTGTTTGTGTTCTTTTTGATGATACCCATTCTGACAGCTGAGAGGTGATAATCTCATTGTGGTTTTATTTCTCTGATGATTAGTGACCTTGAGCATCTTTTTATATGCCTGTTGGCCATCTGCATCTCCTCTTTGGAAAAATGTCTATTCAGTTCTTCTGCCCATGTTTTAATTGGTTTGTTTGTTTGTTTTTTGATGTTGAGTTGGATATTAATCCCTTATTGGTCATATCATTTGCAAATATTTTCTCCCATTCAGTGGATTGTCTTTTTGTTTTGTCATTATGGTCATTTTTAGTACATTTCCTTTTTAACTTTTTTTTTTTTTTTGGCTGTACCACTCAACTTGTGGGATCTTATTTCCTTGACCAGGGATTGAACCCAGGCCATGGCAGTGAATGTGCTGAGTCCTAAACACTGGACCACCAGGGAATTCCCTCCTTTTTAACTTTTAAACTACAGTTGTAAGTAAATTACACAACAACATTGAAATATTAGAGAATCTTATTTTGACTATAGCATTACCAGTGAGTTTTACACATTCATGTTCTTACGATGTCAGCATCCTTTTGCTTCTGCTTGAAGAACACCCTTTACTATTTCTGGTAAGGCAGATCTCGTGGGGATGAACTCACACACCTTTTGTTTGTCTGGAAAAAATTTTTTCCCAGTTTTATTGAAATATAATTGACATATAACACTGTATAAGTTTAAGGTATACAGCATAAGAATTTGACTTACATTTATCGTGAAATGATTGTCACAATAAGTTTGGTGAACATCCATATAGATACAAAACTTAAAGAAAAAATTTTTTCCTTGTGATGAGAACTCAGGATTTACTCCTTTAACCACTTTCGTACATAACATACAGCAGTGTTCATATTACATCCCTGGTACTTATTTATGTTATAACTAGACCATCTTTATCCAACACCCCCTCCCCTGACCTCCCACCTCTGGTAACTGCAAATCTGATCTCCTTTTCCATGAGTTTGTTTTTTTGTTTTTAAAATATAACTAGATTCTATTCTGTTCCATTATTTATTTGTTTATATCAGTACTACACTATATTGATTACTATAGCTTTACACTAAGTCTTGAAACCAGGTTATTTATTTATTTATTGCCATCAGAATAAAGCTCTTTATTCATCTTCCTTGTTTCAAAGAGTCATGGTAGTTCTTACAGTACAGACATCATTTCTGGCACATGGTAGCACAGAGCCAAGGCACGCTCAAACACGCTGAGCCCCAGCATCTCCCTGGAGTCGGTCAGTTACAGAAAATCCAAACAGGGACAGAGGGGAAATGCCAGTGAAATAAGAACCCTAGGTCAAGGCTTGGCTTTAGACTTGGGCTGTGATCCTGGGATACCCAGGCAGGACCAAGCTCAAGCCAGAGAGCAGCTCATTCCCAGGAAGTGCTGTGACTGGCCTGGATACAGGCCCCCACAGAGAAGACTCACTTAGGAGTATTCAGCAGGCTGAGAGTGCAAGCCACAGAGGGACACAACTTGCTTCTCCCATGGGGAAACTTGCCCTGGCCTCTCAGCTCCAGAAGGCCAAGGGCCTTTGACTCCTTTGTTCATTCAGCATAACTTTACTGCTGTCTACTCTGTGCCAGGCCCTGTGCCGGGTGCAGTGGACAAAGAGAGGAATCGGACACAGTCCTTACTTGCAGGGAATTCAGAATATAATAGAAAAATATATTTATAAATAAGTTGTCGTGATTCAAGGTAAAAAGGATGCAGAAAGGAGTCAGACAAACTTGGCCCTCAAGGAGTTCACAGCCTAGCAGAGGCCTAGGCTAGGTCGGAACATGGACAATAACACAGGGAAGCCTGTGATAAGGACCAAAGAGAGGCTCAGGCCATGTGCTCTGACAGCCCAGGGAAGGATGACACAACAGCCACTGGATGACGCAGTGGGGAAAATTCACAGCTTATCAGAGAAGACTGAGCAGCCTAATCTGGCCAAAGTGGAAGTAATGAATCCTACTGCCTTGGGGAGGGGATTGTGCAGCCTCAGGCTGACCTCTGTAGGTCCCTTGGGCTACCCAACAGGCAGGGTGCAAGGTCTCTTATCTATGGATGCAGCTGCATGATATCATGTGGATATCTAAGGGGAGACTGGTGACAAGGGGGAACAGGTCCAGATAACAAGGGCCCATGGTAAAAGTTAGGATCCTAGGAATGAGTGAACCAGGAGGGCCTCGGGGGTCAGAGGACCGCAGCCTACACAGATCCCACATGTCATGGAGCAACTAAGCCCGTGCGCCACAACTACTGAGCCTGTGCACCACAACTACTGAAGCTCATGAGCCCTAGAGCCCGTGCACTGCAACTACTGAGCCCACACGCTGCAACTGCTGAAGCCCACGTGTCTAGAGCCTGTGCTCCGCAACAAGAGAAGCCACCACAATGAGAAGCCCATGCACTGCAACAAAGAGTAGCCCCCGCTCACTACAACTAGAGAAAGCCCACATGCAGCAACGAAGAACCAACACAGCCAAAGAAAAAAAAGAAAACAGAGGGGATTGAAAGCAAGTCAGCCGAATAACACGGCTTTCTGTGTACTTTCTCTTTTGTCTTTGAAGGAAAAGAAAATCTTTTAGCACCTCAAAAAAGATTCTTCCAGGGGCTTCCCTGGTGGTCCAGCGGTTAAGACTCCGCACTTCAACTGCAGGGGGCACAAGTTCGATCTCTGGTTGGGGAACCAAGATCCTGCATGCCACATGGTGCGGCCAAAAAAAAGATTCTTCCAAATTTAGATAATTTAACATACAGAGCCGAGAGAAGAGTCCTTTTAAAATGCCGTAAATTGAAGCTGACTCCCAATTTGGTGATTAGGTGGATATTGGTAATTGTTTTAGATATATCTGAATCAGCAAGAGTAATCATTTCCAAACGTTTTGCTAATCAAAATATTGGGAGTACATATTGCATGATTCCATTTATATGACATTCTGGAAAAAGGCAACACTATAGGGAGAGAAAACAGGATTAGTGGTAGCCGAGTGTTGAGGGCAGGTGAGGCTGCTCGTGGGAATTTTTAGGTGATGAAACTATTCTATACAGTACTGTGGCTGTGGATACATGATTCTGGATATTTGTCAAAACCTATGCAACAGTACACAAAGACTGAAGTTTTACTATATGTAAATTTTACCCCCCATCTTAACTAGGATATCAGGGGATCTCAAGATGGAATGAAGACTATGACAAATGAATTTTTTTTTTTTTTTTTTTTTTGCGGTACATGGTCCTCTCACTGTTGTGGCCTCTCCCGTTGCGGAGCACAGGCTCTGGACGCGCAGGCTCAGCAGCCATGGCTCACGGGCCCAGCCGCTCCGCGGCATGTAGGATCTTCCCGGACCGGGGCACGAACCCGTGTCCCCTGCATCGGCAGGCGGACTCTCAACCACTGCGCCACCAGGGAAGCCCCAAATGAATATGTTTTACAGATGTATGACATAAACTCACTGAAGGGGATAGGAAAAAGGGAGATGACCTAAGTAACTTTGGAAAATTGTTTTGACTGTATACTGTAAGTGTCAGTCCGTTTGGGCTGCTATAACAGAATACCATAGACTGGGCGGCTTATAAACAACAGAAATTTATTTTTCACAGCTCTGAAGGCTGGAAATCCAAGAACAAGGCATTCAGTGTCTGGTGAGGGCCAGCTTCCTGTTTCATAGATGGCCATTTTCTCACTGTGTCATCATATGGTAGAAGGGGTGAAGGAACCCTCTGGGGAGAGTGGAGCAAAGGAATACGCATTAAGTCTGAAACAGGGAAAAATATTCCCAAGCAAGGCAACAAGCTCAGCACAAGCCACAAGCTTTTATCTCTTGGTCAGGAAGTGTTCCAAGCCAAAGCCTCATGCCTGAAAGACTGCCTTTCCCAACAAGAGGCAATTAAGGTTAAATGAGATCATAAGGCTGTGGCCCTAACCTGATGAGAATGGTGTCTTTACAAGAGGAGGCAGAGACACCAGAGAGTTCTCATTCTCTCTGCCATGTAAGGACACATTGAGAAGGCTTATCTACAAGCCAGGAAGGGAACTCTCACCAGGAACTGAATCAGCTGGCATCTTGAACTGGGGCTTCCAGCCTCCAGAACTGTGAGAAAATAAATTTCTGTTGTTTAAGCCACTCAGCCCATGGTATTTTATTATGGCACCCTGAGCAGACCAATACAGGCACCAAATACCTCTTCTAGTCTCCACCCCTGGCAGCATCCTGTCACTGTCTGTGGTGTTTTGGAATAAGGTGGTTGGTTCCAATGTGACAGCAGTCACTTATTTTGAACAATGGCTTGATGGTTCTTCTGGCCCAAATTTCAGTCACTTGTTCAAAAAGAGGAAGCAAAGGAACTGAATCAGGAGCTGACATGTACTCAGGAGTGCTTATGCAGCAAGCTTCTGCCATCAGAGATGGAGCCAGAGTTGCTGGTGAATACCCCTCAAGTTAGCTGCATCATAAACAAGCTTAATTTGCTTTTGTTTATCTAAACTTAGGATCCATTCTTTGTTTTACTCAGAGAAATAAAATTTAGTTAACATTAGCATCTAAACCATTTCTGCAGACAGGTCAGAAATGACCAGTTCCTTTGGTTTCATAACAAAATATACAAACCTATGTTCTCATTTTTTTCTCCCAGCTCAAAGTTAGGTTATCATAAATGCAACATTTAGAAATTCCTTATGCTATGTCATAACCTGAGATAGGGAATTCAAGAGGAAGAGATTTGGGACACTCTTTTAGGTACTTTTCATTTGTCTTCTCACTTATTCCTAAGTGCAGGTGGTGTTGCCCCTAATTTACAGTTGAGGAAATGAACTCAGAGAAGTTAATTAAGTACTTTGTTTGGGATGGCACTGCTAATAAGAGACAAAGCTGTGAATTAGACTGAGTCAGGCTAGGATCCAAAGTGCATGTTATTTTTGTACAGTAGTACTCTCCACTGGGAGTGTGGTGACTTTGCAGTCAGAGATCTTTTAAGAATCTAGTAGTGATGGACAGGCATCTCTGGTCCCTGCCACTCTTGTTTGTGTCTGTAATAACTGTAAAATATAAGATCACTAAAATGCCTTAGGGTTCTGAGTGCCTGTGTGAATGGGGGTTAATAAGGCTCACCAATGGTCCAAAATCATGCCTAGGAGCCAGCATGTCCTATTTAAGTATTAGCCACTTGCCAGACAGCCAAACTGTGAAAGACAGGTGGCAGGGAGTCCACCTACTGGAAGATGGGACTTAGAGCAGAAGCCTATTATATGGGGCTGTTGATCATTAGGCACAGAGGCAATGGAAACCACCTTTTATGAGTCCAAAAGGCTGATCCTCGAGAAAGAAGAATGAAATGATTACTCCAGAAGAGACTGCCCCATGTAGAACCTCCTTTTATTCCAGTCATATGGGTCACCCATGCATGCAGGTCTGACATGAAAACTTCTGAATGAGCACCTAGAGTCCATTGTGGTCAGTAAATGTCAAATATTTTGACCTTGGAACAATAGTCTTGGGCAGTCTACTTTTTTTTTTGTTGTTGTTGTTTTTTGTTTGTTTGTCTTTTTGGCTGTGTTGGGTCTTCGTTGCTGTGAGCAGGCTTTCTCTAGTTGCAGCGAGTGGGGGCTACTCTTCGTTGTGGTGTCGGGTTTCTTGCTGTGGTGCCTTCTCTTGTTGTGGACCATTGGCTAGGGCCAGGGCTTCAGTAGTTGCAGCACACCTACTCAGCAGTTGGCAAGGGAGGGCCCTAGAGTGCATGGGTGGGGCAGTCTACTTTTAGAGGCTGCGTTTTGCTGGGATAAGCTGGGGTTAACCCCACTGTGTTCCCAGCCCTGAGGAACACGGAGCACCCCTGCCATCTCTTCCGGTTTCCTGAGCAAGTGCTTCTGTGTTCGAAGGACTCTCAGTTTCTGAATTTCACATAGTTGCTACAGACGTTTTACTGCTTAGAAGAAAGTCCAAAATAGGATTACCTAGAATTCGGGTGTGTGTGGGGCGAGTATTCAGGTCTTTTTGCTGGAAGACCCATGTCACGTACAGGGCGAGTAAAAGCAAAAGGGTTGTTTTAAGGGCTAACAGAATACGTCCACTAATTTCAAGCAAGGAAAGATTCAAGGACCCAATGGCTCTCTGCTGGAGCTTGGCAAATCTTTTTTTTTTGTAATTAATTAATTTTGGCTGCCTGGGGTCTTCATTGCGGTGCGCAGGCTTCTCATTGCAGTGGCTTCTCTTTGTTGTGGAGCATGGGCTCTAGGCACGCAGGCTTCAGTAGTTGCAGCACGCGGGCTCAGTAGTTGTGTCTCACAGGCTCTAGAGCGCAGGCTCAATAGTTGTGGTGCACGGGCTTAGTTGCTCTGCGGCATGTGGGATCTTCCCGGACCAGGGCTGGAACCGTTGTCCCCTGCATTGGCAGGTGGATTCTTAACCACTGCGCCACCAGGGAAGCCCCAGCTTGGCAAATCTTATTTCTCTGGTTCAGGGAACAAAACATTGCGCCACTGAGCGGAAAGACGGCCCAAGTAGGGGCATCTGGGGTTTGGTCACTTAGGCAGAGAAAACAAAAGCTTCGAAATGGATGCTCCCTGGGGAAACCCTGATGTCTGAAGGCGACAGGAGCTGGGGTCCTGATAGGGGCCAGAGCTCAGACCACAGGGCGACAGCAGCAGGACACCTTCGCGCGTGAGCTCAGTGGTGCGGAGCTCGACAGGCACCAACTCTGCGTCCTTACTCCGGGGGACGCTTGCGCTCCAAGCCCGCGGCTGTCAGTCAGCGCCCTCGGTCCGCCCCTCCCAGAGCTTAACCAATCACAGCCGGAGGTCGGGGGTGAGGCGACACAGCTGGTTCCGGAAGCCGGGGCCAGGCGGCCTGGTGCAGCTGCGGCGGGCGTTGGGGTACCCGGCGGGCGTTGGGGTACCCGGCAGCCGGAGAGCGCACGTCGGGAGGCCAGAGCGGAGGTGAGTGCCAGCCTGCGGCTTGTGCTCCAGGGCCGGGCCGGGCCGGGCCGAGCCTCTGCCGCCCGAGCGAACCATTGCCTGGCTCCTCCCGGGCGCCTCTCGGCTGCTAAGCCCCTTCCTCCGCGCTTTGGCTCCCGAGCTCCCGGCCCGGTGCAGAGGAGCTGCAGCCCCGGGGTCATGGCTGGGGCATCTGAACCTGGAACGGGAGGCTCCGGCCCAAGGCGGGGCAGAGTTAAAGCCACCGGCTGCCGCAGCCTTGGTCCGGAGTAGCCCGAGCTGTAGCCGGTCCCTGGGCGGGGCGGGGCGCGAGCATCTCCATCCTCAGCTTTCTCGACTTGCTGCAACACCCGCAGGAGCAGCCGCAGCGCGGCGGAGCCCAGACTTTCGGGCCGCTAAAGACCCCTTCCCCTAACACCTTTTCTAAGCGAGTGCGGGGCACTTGGCGACGCCTCCCTCCTCTGCCCGCATCTCCAGTCTCATCGCTGCTCCGAGACCCAGCTGCCTCTTGGCTGGCGGTCCTCTAATGCGTTGGACTATTCTGGTTTTACTGAGCTGTCGTTTTGGGACATCAGATTGAGGTCACTTGGGTAAAGTGTGATTCTACAAGGTGTGATGTGGAGACTCTGCCTGGCCTGTCGCTCATCTCCACTTGATCAGAGACCACTAGTGTGGTGGTAAGAGGGATTCACAGGATTTATACAAAATTTGTAATTGTCTGTAAAATTTTCCTTGCTTTCATTATTTATTCTAAAGGAGGATTGTTGCCACATTTTCTAAAGAATAAAGGATCACGCTGCTCTGATGGATCTCTCCCCTTCTCACTGTGGTTAATTATCATTTGGAACATCAGCGTGCTCTTGAAGCTGGCGGCACTCCCAGACCCTGGTAACTGTCTCAGTCCACGCAGTAGAACAGCACACTGTTCCTCCATAGTGTTTGGGCTCCGCTTTCCTTTGACTGTGTTTAACATCTTCTGTGTCTTTCATCCTCACAATCTCTCTGGGCCTGATACAGTGCAGTTATTTGTTACTGAGAAAGGAAACGAAGGGATAGATCCCTGAAGTAGGGTTGGCTATCCCCATTGACCCAGAATCGGATTGTCCTGGAGGGACAATGTAAGTTACAATTCAAGCATCATTTCTGAAAGGCCATCCCTGAGCAATTTGTACAAATAAGACCCTCTGGCCACTCTATACCATTGGTTCTCCTACCTGGCAGTGTATTATAATTATCTGCAGACCTTAAATAAAAACTGTTTCTCGGGCCCTACTCCTATGGATTCTGATCCAGTTGGTTGAGTGGAATGCAGGCATTGGTATTTTTATAAGCTTCTGGGATGATAATTAATGGGCATGCAAGGTTAAAGACCACCGCCTATCAACATGCCCTATTTTTTTCTTATAGCACTTATTGCTTTGTGACTTATTTAACTGATTTGTTTACTTCTCTACCCTACTGCCCCCGGGTATTATGAAAGCATTGGGGTGCTGCTTTGAAAGAAGAGAAGGCCTAGGTGAGTCAGCATTTTGGGCATGTGAGATGGGGGTACATGAAAGAGAAATGGAATAGAATATGGGGAAACAAGTCCTGTAGACTTCTGTTCCTGTGTACACTTCTGTCCCTGCTTCATTTTTATCCAAGGATTGATCTTATTTGGTTGACCCATCATCATCATGGTCTTGGATGAGTCTCCAGTTCTTTCCCTAGACATTCCCCTGTTAAGTTTCAAGGTTTTACTCAGCACCCTATGAAATACAACTGATCTTTGGAAAGTTCGAGATATGAACATTTAAGTCGGGATATATTCCATGTAAATCTGTGCTTTTGTCTTTTATGTGTGGGGTCCTTGTATTCTGAATTAAAATTCTAGATACTTGCTCTGACAAGTATATCTATGTGGCTGGCAGGTCAGAGTATTTAGGATGGGGACTGTTCCAGAAACTGGGTATGTGGTTGTTCAATAATGTATTGTTTTTGTGTAGTGGTTGTCTAAGAACGTTAGCTCCCCCAGGGGGTGGGGTTGCTGCCTAATTTTTATTTATTTATTTTTGGCAGCGTTGGGTCTGTGTTGCTGCGCGCGGGCTTTCTCTAGTTGCGGCGAACGGGCTTCAGTAGTTTAGCACGCGGGCTCTAGAGCGCAGGCTCAGTAATTGTGGCACACGGGCTTAATTGCTCCGTGGCATGTGGGATCTTCCCGGACCAGGGCTGGAACCCATGTCCCCTGCATTGGCAGGTGGATTCTTAACCACTGTGCCACCTGGGAAGCCCCTAATTTTCTTTTTAGTACTGAACTCAAGTATTTCATTTGTGTTACTGACAATTGTAATTCCAAGTGATATAAGCAATCACTTTGTAATTCTCTTGTGAGATGGGGGTAGGAGGTCAGGTACCTAATGGCAGTATAGGGTTGTTGCCACAGGCCATAAAGAATTTAGATTGGCTGGTAAATAGTCTTAATCAAAATTTGGCAAAACAGACCCAGCAGACCATGGATTTTACTTTTTGCTTGTCATTTGAACATAAATATAAAGCATGAGTAAGTGGTGCTCTAACATTTCAGAAAGATTTGAAAACAAGACTGCCCAAGTTGAGATTCCTCATGGAGTGATCACAACTTTTAGATGTGTCCAGATACTTCTTGTTTTCTCTAGTGGTAGGATGGATCATTGAACTACATGATTATTCTAGTCTATAAGAAAATCAGGACCTACTGTATAGCACAGGGAACTCTACTCAATACTCTGTAATGGCCTATATGGGAAAAGAATCTAAAAAGGAGTGGATACATGTATATGTATAATTGATTCACTTTGCTGTACCCCTGAAATCAGCACAGCATTGTAAATCAACTATACTCCAATAAAAATTAAAAAAAAAGAAAAATAACATATGGAGCTTTTATCTGTGGTTTATATTTTTTCCAGTTATGTTGCTATTTATAAGGTTTTGACCTTTAGCTCAGATCTGAGAATGATTTGCCCTATGTAAGTTCATGAATATAAATAGCCACTTATTGTTGGGTTTTTTTTTTTTTATTTATTACTAGGAAAGGAAATGTTCCTATCCTTACTCTGCCCACTACTTTGTACTGAAATCTATGTACATCTCTTTGCTATAAATTGTATTCTTGATTTCAAATATATTTTCCTTTGCTTCATTTTCAGTATCTTTAACCTGTATTTCATGTGCTTGTCTCTGTTGCAGCAGGAAGAATGGTATAAAAATGAAAAACTTCAACATGTGCTTCGAATGTGACAAGAAAAGAATAAGGGCTCTCACAATTGCTTGAGTTCAGATTTTACACTGGAAGGAAAGTTAGATGTAAACCCTAATTTCTTAGTTCTAATAAGTATCTCTTCTTGGGAACTGGAAATTTCCAAAAAAAAAAAGGTAAATTAAATTCAATTACATTTTTTTATTTTTTGGTTGCTCTAGGAAACTTAGAGTCATTCCTATCTAGCACTATTGTTCTTACTCAATTCTAAGGCAGTTTGAGATACCAAATGATATTTTCCTGCTCTCTTTGCAAATAGATTTCTTGCTATAATGCCTAGGTTTTATTTTTGTAGGAAAAACCCAGAAATCTGTTACAGATTTCTTTTTTCACTTTGGAATCTTTCATTTTAAATTTGTTTTCTCATATCTGATTTAATGCCTTGTTTCTCCTTATAAGCTCATCTTTAATTATTACTTTTAGAAACCAGCTTTTTTCTTTATATTTGTGAGTTTTATTTCCTGGTGAAGATGAAGGAGAAAAACAAAAACCACCCAGAGGTGACAACTATCAACATTTTAGTATGTGTCTTTTCAAAGAGAGGTCTGTCTAGTACACCTCAGGCTGTATCTACTTAGGTGTACAGATGGATCTCTCAATCTCAGTGTTCCACCTACTTGTAGCAGGAAGTCAGATCTTTTCCTGGCATGACCTTCCATAATGATTTTTATAAGAAGTCCCTGGCTGTGAGGGGCTTCTTGCATGTTTGCATTGCTGCCTATAAGGCCTTTCGTTCCTTTAGCTCTGAAGTCTGCTGCCCTTGTGCCGTCCTTCTGCGCCACTGACCATTGCTGTGCTGCTACTGAACAGCTCTGAACCACACTGACGTCCTCTGAGCTGCTGGCCTTTCCACAGTACGTAGACCACGGCTACCGTGGTGCAGTGGAGTATTATCTTTGGTATATCATGTAAAGAGCTAAGTACTGGGAAGGAATCAAAAAGTATGATACATTGTTATCCTTAAGTTGCTTTTCTCTGATATATAGTTTCTGTTTTTGTTTTTGTTTTTTAAATATAGTCTTAATTGGTATAGAGTAGTTGGGGAGATGAGAAATGCATAGAAATACAGAGATCAGCTGAGAAGTGAAAAACGTAAGTGTTGTGGGAATTCTGAGGATGGAAAGCATACTGGAATAGCTTAGCCTTGTCTCCTTTATGAAGCTGGGGTGAGGAAGTGTTGTTGTATGTCCTTGTGGTATGGGACTTGTGGTATGGGAACGTATTAGACCAGAAGAGTGGAGGAGTGAGGGAAGAGGGGGCTTGCCAGGTCCAACACAAAACTGTAGGAGTATTGGTGCAGCTGAGGGAGTCTGAGGTCCTCTGCACTGTGGTTATGCACCCTTTTCACCTTTACCTCTCTATCCTGCCTTGCATGGAAAGCCTCACTGGGAACGAAACACTAACATTTTCACTGCTTACCTATATCATAAAAGCAGCTGGGGAGAGCATTTTAAAATAATTACGTGGAAGAACAGTTAGGAGCCACATACTCTCAAGTCTTCTGCCTCTAGCAGGTGTGATGAAGGATTTGGGTGAGCTGTTACTCCTGAAGCTTAGCTTTCCTCTCCTACATCTTCAGGGCAGGTGTCTTTCCTCCTGTGCCTTGTTACTCAGCTGAGGGAGCATCAGAACCACATGTGTGGTGAGGGAGCCAGAAACCCGAAGGGTGTTTCCTGTCTCCTGCTGTACAGAGGGATGGCATTCCTGTTTTCCAGAGGTTATCAGAATGGTTTGCACCTAATCCCAGATCTTCTCATAAAATCACAGGTTTTCTTCTTACTGCTCTTTAAATATAATTACTCTAGTAATGTAATAAAACTTAAACTGTAAGGGAAGGGAAGTGGTTTTATTTACTTAGACCTCTTTAGAAAACTAACACTTGAATTTTGTAATTTCTAAGGGTTTGAAGATATTCTTCTTTGCTCTCTTAAAAGTTAAAACCTAAATAGGTAGTAGGACAAATATCTCTGTATTTACACAGAAGCCTGGAGCTGGGTTTAAGTAAATTGTCCAGATATGGAATAGATGTTACTGTGCTCTGTTTCTTTGCTTTCTCTTATGACTTTGGGTCTTCAGTAAGGTTAAGGAAGAGGAAATACGGTGTCTTTCCTTTTACTCCACCCTAAGCTGTTGTAATTGGTAATCTGTTTTCTCATCTCCCCTCTTCGAAGGAGTCCTTTGGAGAAAAATGTGCTTCTTAAATCAACCCCAGTTGCTCTTTTATACAAAGAACTCGTAAGTAAACTAGTAGAAAAGAAGCAAGTCAAGCTGAAAGCTCATCTGCAGCTCAGAAAAACAAAGACATGGCGTTTTAAGGAGTGAAGGGAGCATGGTGTCGGCCATGGGTGATCAAGACACAGCCAGACAATGTGGATCAGTTTCTTCAAACTACGTTTTTTCTGCTGTCTGCTTGCAGTATTGATGGTGGTAGTGCTGGTCATCAATGTCACTCAGGTGGAGGTGAGTACTCAGCATAACTAAGGGAACCAAGTCGAGGGATTTGGGGCTAACTGGCCTGGAAAATGTTGATCATCCGGAAACTTATCTCAGTCACAGTTCCTGTTTTCATTCATTCAATAAGTGTTTGAGTGCCTTCAATGGTTATATACTGTGCTAGTCACCAAAGGTGCGGTGGTTTCTTCACTATGGAGTTCGTATTCTAAATGTGCATGGGAGAAAATAAGAGTAATAAGTAATCATAGAATATAATAATAAATGATAATTAGAAATTGTGAGAAGTACTGTAGAGAAAAGAAAGTGGGTTCTCTAGAGTAGCTTTAGAGCGATGAAAGAAAGTCTTTTCAAGGAGGGGACCTTTTAGCTGACTCCTGGCAGAAAGCTGAAGGAGTATTTCAGGGGAGGGAGATGATGATGTCTGTTTTTTTTTTAAAATTAATTAATTTATTTTTGGCTGCTTTGGGTCTTTGTTGCTGCGTGCAGGCTTTCTCTAGTTACGGCGAGCAGGGGCTACTCTTCCTTGCGGTACGCGGGCTTCTCATTGCGACGGCTTCTCTTGTTGCGGAGCACGGGCTCTAGGTGTGTGGGCTTCAGTAGTTGTGGCATGCGGGCTCAGTAGATGTGGCTCACAGGCTCTAGAGTGCAGGCTCAATAGTTGTGGCACACGGGCTTAGTTGCCCTGCGGCATGTGGGATCTTCCCAGACCAGGGCTCGAACCTGTGTCCCCTGCACTGGCAGGCGAATTCTTAACCACTGCGCCAGCAGGGAAGTCCGATGAGTCTGTTTTGAAGACTGGGTGTGGTGCTCAGGACAGGGACCATGTCTTATTGAACCCTCACAAGTGCCTGGCGCCGAGAAGGTACTTAGTAGTAGTCGCCTCTCCCCCTCTCTTCCATTCCCTTCATGAACTCACATATCACCAAAATTTATGGAGTATTTTTTATCTAAACTGATGCTGTACTTTTAATTTTGTTGGCTTGTGGTACTTCTCAGGTTATAGGTCGAACTTAATTACGGTATTTTTTTTGTTTTTGGATTTTGCTGTAAACTGAATGTTTGTGTCTCTCAAACATCCCGGCCCTGTGGGAGCTCAGGTTACTGTTTTCTCTCATGGTTTCGTGTGGTTCTTTCCCCAGCCTCCAGGAGTTTCCTTACACACATGTGCTCTTCAGTACTCTGCTGAATACTTAATTAGGACTCTCTGTAGATCTCCTGAGTTCTGTGTGCAGCTGTCTCCTACTGTTACTATCCTGTGGATTCTAATCAGCTTGGTCTTTTAAGACTCTCAGCTCATCTCCTCAATTTAGGGGGTTCTCCAGGCTCCACCTGCGTTCCCCTCTTGCTGCTGCAGCCTGGAGATGCTCTCAAGGCTTTTAGCAAAGGGCAATCAGTCATAGGGATCACTTCCTTTATTTCCCATCTTTCAGGCATCATGTCTTTTGTTGTCTGATGTGCAGTGTCTGGAAAACCACTGTTTCAGGTGGAGGAGTGGATCTCACTGTTTCTGTATCTTGGCTGCAAGTGGAAGTCTGAGGGACTTGCATTTGAGGGGAAAGAGTTCATAGAGGAGCTGGAGAGAAGGATTAATGGACCAAGGGGAGGAGGAGAGGATGGGACCTAGAGAACAGATGGAGCAATAACTATGTAGAATGAGGGACATGGTACATTGTGAGTGTTCTTGTTATCATTTTATTATTAATTATGTAGGAGGAGCCATGCTCCTTCCTCTGACCTAAGAGGGAAAAATGTCATAACGGTTGGCAATGTAGATACATTTGCTGCTGGAAGGTAAGACATTGAGGGAGTTCTTGCTTAGACAGGAGGCGGAAGGTGGAAGGAGGGTGGAGCCCAGGAGGTTGGTACGTAGGGGCTTGAAAGAATGGGGGTGGAAGATGGAGCTGACCCTGCACGATGATAGAGGGGCAATAACTTTCAAGATCATATGTGTGCATGGCGCTTACTTGCATTGGTTTTGTGAGTGTGTGTTTTGTTTTACCACGTTCAACAGCCTGGGTGTAAGAAAAGAGAGGATAGTTGTGTAGGTCTAGGATGGCCGAGGAGGTAGGAGAAAGAGAGACTTGAGAGGTTAGGCCATAGTCCCACATCTTTATTGTCATTATACTCAGGAAGAAATGTTAGGAATTATTGCTAGGAATTCCCCTAATAGCCCTGCTGTAGTTCTTGGAAACTTCTGGAGAATGTCCGCTAACAGCTGTAGCTATCTGCACGAACACAAACTGAACAATGATGGAGAGGGGAGGTGCCAGTAATATAAATGATGTAGGACAACTCTAGTATTGAAAATATAAATAGATCTTTTAGTGGAGTGGGGTGAGACACTTCCCCTCGTCTAAAGAGGTTATCTTGTCCAGGCTGAGAGTATTGTTATGACTTTTAAACTGTTCAGTTTATTACTATGATGATAATTGTTAAAGAAGCTTGGGGTGGGGAGTGGGGAGTGGGAAAGGCTCTGATCCTTGGCCGTCTCCCGTCCCTTAATCCCTGGTCTGTCCTAGGCTTCTGATCCTGATTGTACTCTCCTTGCAATTAGAGTATCTGAGTATTTTCTAAAAAGCACAGATTCAGTTTTAATTAAAAATATCACATAAGAAAATTAAGCATCACAGGTGGTAAGGGGAGAAAAAGCATTTTCAAATATGCCAAATTCAGAGTTGGTTAAGATAAACAAACAAAACAAACAAACAACACTAAATGCAGCAAATATTCTTTCCATTGGTAACAGGTCTCTTTCATGTTTTTGTTTCCTCGTCTCATGCTCAAGTTAGTCTCCCTTATATTGTATATGCGGAGTTTTTTGAAATTTAAGAAAGGAATATTTCCTTTGTCACGACTATTACATTTTTACTTAGTTTTCCAACATAAAATGTGGTTAGATACTTTAAATTCTTCAGCTTCTGAAACATTAATAAAGATTTATTGAATGAAAGTTGAATAAATTCGAAATAATTCATGGGTGTTTAAAAAATACAAATCCTAGGGCACCCCGTCTGCTCCATCTCAGATGTATCATACCAAAATCCCCACATTTCCTAAGATTTGGCCAAATTCAGTTAAACAAATAGAGGAACAAATAAGATCCACAAACTAGCAAAACCTCTCTAGTTAGGTGATTGTGAGTAGAGCAACTACTATAGTGAATTCACAGATTTCTGAATTTCTAGACGTCTCTGAATGTAAAGGACTTATTATCATGTTGGTGTATACGGTAGGCTGAATAAAGCCCCCAACGATGTCAGTGTTTGAATTCTCAGAACCTGTGAATATGTTATCTGATAAAAGGGACTTTGCAGACAAGTTTAAGTTAAGAATCTTGAGATAAGGGTATTATTCAGGATTATTTGGGTGGGCCCAATATAATCACATGGGTCTTTATAGAGAGTGGCAAGAAGGTGGAGGTGATATGATGATGGAAGTGGAGATTAGAATGATGCAGGTAGAAACCATGGGAGAAAAAATATCACATATGAGAAGGAGATATATATCAATATCTAGCAAAAGTTTGCAGGGAGAATTCTGTGTTAGTTCTCTGATAACCTCTCATTGAGCATGGCCTGTATTTATTTGTTTTTTCCTTATTCATTGATATTTTAAATATATATGTTTTCTGATTATGAAAACAATACCAGTGTATTAGGGCTTTTGGCTGCAAATAAAGCTGATTCAATCTGGCTTTAATATTAAGGAATAATATTCATTTAGAGTAGAAGTCAGGAGGTATAGTTGGGCATAATTCATTTTGCTATGTTGAGCATAGTTCAGGCTCCATTTCTCTGTAAGTCTCTCAGCTGTGCCCTCTGTGCATTAGCTTTGTCTATGGCATCCTCTTTCATGGTTGGATTTTAGGTTGCTGCCACAGCAACAGGTGGTTGCTTTCTTGTACATGTCCAGCTTGAGATACAATTTTTTCCCCCAAAATATTCTCAAGAGTTACTTGCATTTTTTTCATTGGCAAGTAAAATTCAGAGAGCTGTTCCCAGAGTACTGGTGGTGTCTGGATTCGGGTGCATGAATCCATCAGAAACATGCAGCAGCTTTTCATAGAACAGAATTGGGTCACAGGCCCATTCCTGAATCAGTCACTTGGGATTATTCTTTGATCAGTCAGGCCCGCCCCTGAGCTGACAGGTCAGTAAACAGCAGTGTTGTGTTTCAGTAGACAGGAGTAAAACAGGCCTGTGGGACAGGCAAGCATAGTGTTCATTCCAGTCCACACCTTACAGTGGCTCCAGGAGTGACCATTAGTGTTTCCTCTTGGCTCTGAATCTAAAAAGATGGCAGACCTTGAAGCTGCCCTTGTTACTGGCCTAGAATAGGGTTATCATTTGGGAAAATTAAGTAAATTGACATTTTTGCATTCTTTTTCATTTTTAAGTAAAATTCAGGTGACTTAGCACCAAGCATCTGGTGTTCTTGGATTGGGCTGTATGGGTCAGTTTGCTGACCTTGAGTTGGTAGCTGGTGGCTACCCAAGGAACAAGAGTGGCCATGGGAGAGGAAGAGAGGAAAAAGAAAGGAGAAGGAGGCATGCTGTGAGCACACAGTGCATGGTTTGGTCCTTAGTGGTTTGTCATAGCCTCACAACAACTAAAAAGAGAGGGAGGCTGGAATATTTCCTAAAACGTAATCAGTAGGTAAGGGAAATTTTTCTGTTTTTAAAAAATTGAGATATAATTTACATATAACGTTGTGTAAGTTTAAGGTGTGTGATGTGTTGATTTGATACATTTATATATTGTAATATGATTACCACTATAGTGTTAGCTAGCACTTCTGTCATGTCACATAATTATCATTTCTTTTTATGGTGAGAACAATTAAGATCTTGTTTGTTAGCAACTTTGAAGTTTGTTACATAAACTTATTATATTTATATTAATACAATAATACACTATTGTTGACTACAGTCACTATGCTATGCGTTTGATCTCTAGGACTTATTTATCTACTAGTTGCAAGCTTGTACCCTTAAACAATATCTCCCTAATTCCCCAGCCCCCTAGCCCCCGGTAATCATTTTATTCTTTGTTTTCACGAGTTCAGCTTTTTTTTTTTTAACACTTTATTCCTTTTTTTTTTTTTGGCCGCACCACGTGGCTTGTGGGATCTTAGTTCCCCAACCAGGGATTGAACCCGGGCCCTTGGCAGTGAAAGCATGGAGTCCTAACCACTGGACTGCCAGGGAATTGCGGAGTTCAGTTTGTTTAGATTTCACATATAAGTGATATGGGGTATTTGTCTTTCTCTGTCTGACTCATCTCACTTAGCATAATATTCCATTGTGTGTGTGTGTGTATATATATATGTACACACACTGCATTTTCTTTATTCATCCATCAGTGGACTTAGGTTCTTTCCATATCTTGGCTATTGTGAATAATGATGCTACAGTAAACATGGGTGTGCAGATATCTTTTTTTATACCTTTTTTCATTTCCTTAGGATATACACCCAGAAATGGGATTGCTGGATCATATGATAGTTCAATTTTTAATTTTTTGAGGAACCTTCATGCTGTTTTCTGTAGCAGCTGAACTAATTTACATTCCCAACAACAGTGTATAAGGGTTCCCTTCTCTCCCTGTCTTCTTTATCTTCCTTATGGTAGCCATTCTAATAGGTGTGATGTGATATCTTATCATGGTATTGATTTGTATTTCCCTGATGATTAGTGATGTTGATCATCTTTTCATGTACCTGTTCACCAAAATGTCTATTTAGTTCCTCTGCCCGTTTATTTATTTATGTATTTTTGGCTGTGTTGGGTTTTTGTTGCTGTGCACAGGCTTTCTCTAATTGTGGCAAGTGGGGGCTACTCTTTGTTGCAGTGCATGGGCTTCTCATTGTGGTGGCTTCTCTTGTTGCAGAGCACGGGCTCTAGGCACGTGGGCTCAGTAGTTGTGGCTCGTGGGCTCTAGAGCGCAGGCTCAGTAGTTGTGGTGCATGGGCTTAGTTGCTCCACGGCATGTGGAATCTTCCCAGACCAGGGCTTGAACCTGTGTCCCCTGCATTGGCAGGCGGATTCTTAACCACTGTGCCACCAGGGAAGTCACCCTCTGCCCATTTTTAAAATTGGATTTTGTTGTTATTCTTATTGAGTTGTATGAGTTCTCTATATATTTTAGATAGTCATCCTTTATCTGATATATAGGTTGCAAATATTTCTCCCATTCCATAGGTTATCTTTTCATTTTATTGGAGCTATCTATTGCAATGCAGAAGCTTTCTAGTTTGATATAATACCCCTTGTTGATTTTTGCTTTTGTTGCTTGTGCTTTTGGTGTCATATCTAAAAAAATCATTGCCAAGACCGATGCCAAGACACTTCTTCTTCTAGTATTTTACAGTATCAGATCTTATGTTTGTTTTTAATCCATTTTGAGTTCATTTTTGTGAGTGGTGTAAGATAGGGGTTCAATTTCATTTGTTTATTTGTGGTTAACCAGTCTTCCCAGCACCATTTTTGAAGAGACTATGCTTTCCTCATTGAGTATTTGTTTGCTCCCTTATCAAATATTAGTTGACTGTTTATGTGGAGGTTTATTTCTGAACTCTTGATTGTATTCCATTGGTCTATATGTCTGTATTTATGCCAGTACCATACTGTTTTGATTACTATAGCTTTGTAGTGCAGTTTGAAATCAGGACGTGTGATACCTTTAGATTTGTTCTTTTTTCTCAGGATTGCTTTGGCTATTTGGGATCTTTTGTTGTTCCACATAAATTTTAGGATTGTTTTTTCTATTACTGTGGAAAATGCCATTGGAATTTTGATAGGGTTTTCACTGGAGCTATAGATGACTCTGTTAGTATAGGTGTTTTAACAATATTAATTCTTCCAATCTATGAACATGGGCTCTCTTTCCATTTGTTTATGTCTACTTCAGTTTCTTTCATCAAAGTTTTCATTGTATAGATCTTTCACTTCCTTGGTTAAATTTATTCCTAATTATTTTATTGTTTTTGATGCTACTGTGAATGGGATAGTTTTCTTTATTTTTTTCCAGATGTTTTGTTGTTAGTGTATAGAAATGCAATTTATTTCTGTATGTTGATTTTATATCCTGCAGCTTTACTGAATTTGTTGATTAGTTACAACAGGTTTTTGATTGAGTCTTTAGGATTTTCTAAATACAGGTGACCCTTGAACAAGATGGGTTTAAACTGTATGGGTTCACTTATACATGGATTTTTTTCAGTAGTAAATACTACAGTACTACATAATCCACAGTTGGTTGAATCTATGGATGTGGAACTGCAGATATGGAGACACCGTGTATAAGGAGGGCTGACTATAAGTTATATGCAGATTTTCGACTGTGTGGAGGGTAAGTGTCCCTAACCTCTGCATTGTTCAAGGGTCCACTGTATGAGATGATATCATCTTCAAATAATGACAATTTTACTTCTTCATTTCTGATTTGGATGCCTTTTATTTCTTTGTCTTGCCTAATTACTCTAGCTGACACTTATAGTACTATGTTGAATCAGAGTGGTGACTGTGGACATCCTTGTCTTGTTCTTGATTTTAGAATAAAAGCTTTTAATCTTTCACCATTGAGTGTGATATTAGCTGTGGGTTTGTTGTAAAGAGCCTTTATTAAATTTACCTTCTATACCCAGTTTGTTGCGATGTTTTTATCACGAAAGGATGTTGTATTTTATCAAATACATTTTCATTCTATTAATATGGTGTATCACATTTATTGTTTTGTGTATGCTGAATCATACTTGCATCCCAGGGATAAATCCCACTTGGCCATTCTACTTCCCTGAGGTGTAAAGTTAGGTTGCATGAGATAGATCTGTTTTCTTAATATATACATTTGTTGCTATGAATATCCCTCTCAGAACTGCTTTTGTGGTAGGTTTTCCATAGGTTTTAGTATGTTATTTCCAGCTTCATTTGTTTTGAGATATTTAAAAATATTCTTTTTCAACTTATTCTTTGATCTATTGGTTGTTCAGGAGTAGGTTGTTTAATTTCTACATACTTGTAGATTTTCCAGCTTTCCTCTTGTTGTTGATGTCTAGTTTCATACCACTGTGGTCAAAAAGGATAGTTGGTATGATTTCATTCTTCTTAAATTTGCTAAGACTTGCTTTGTGGCCTATCATGTGATCTAAAGTGGGGCATGTTCCATGTGCACTTGAGAAGAATGTGTATTCTACTGCTGTGACTGAATGTTCTATAAACGTCTCTTAGGTTCATTTGATCTAATATATGGTTCCAGTCCAATGCTTCTTTATTGATTATCTGTCTGGGGGATCCATCCATTGCTGAAACTGGGGTATTGAAACCCCCTACTATTACTATATTCATGTGTATTTTTCCCTTCAGTTTTGTTGGTATTTGTGTAATAGATCTAGGTGTTTTGACATCGGGTAGGTATAGATTTATGATTGTTATATTTTCTTGATGTATTGACCCATTTATCATCATATAATGATCTTCTTTATCTCTTGTTACTGGTTTTGGTTTAAAGCCTATTTTGTCTCATATAAGTATAGATAACCCCCTTTCTTTTGGTTTCTATTTGCATGTAATGTCTTTTTCCATCCCTTCATGTTGAGTCTTTTTGTGTCATGAAATCTAAAGTGAATCTAGGCTGCATGTAGTTGGGTCTTATTTTTTTATTCATTCAGCCACTCTGTGCCTTTTGGTGAATTCAATCCACTTACATTTAGAGTATTTATTGATACATGAGGACTTATTAATGCTATCTTATTAATTGCTTTCTATTTGTTTTGCATTTTCATTGTTTCTTTTCCGCTCTGTTTGTGCCTTCCTTTTTTTGTAAATTAGTGATTTTCCATGGTGGTTGCTCTGTTTTCATTTCTTTTGCTTTTGTGAATTTTCTTTATGTTTTTGTTTCATGGTTACATAAAACATTTCATAGATAAAGCAGACCATTTTAGGCTGATAACAGCATAACTTCAATTGCACACAAAGCTCCACCGTTTTATTCCCTCCCTTTTATATTTTTGATGTCACAGTTTACCTCTTTTTGTACTGTGTATTTGTTAACAAGTTATAGTAGCTGTAGTTATTTTCTTTAACCTTTATACTATAGTTAAGTGGTTAACACACCATCCTATTACAGAATTAGAGTTTTCTAAATCTGTATACTTATCTTCACCAGTGTGTTGTATACTTTTGTATGTTTTCATATCACTAGCATCTTTTCATTTCAGCTTGAAGAACTCCTTTCAGCATTTCTTGCAAGGCAGGTCTAGTGGTGATGAACTCCCTCTGCTTTTGTCTGTCAAGGAAAGTCTTTATTTTTCCTTCACATCTGAAGGATAACTTTTCTGGGTATTCTTGGCTGGCAATTTTTTTCTTTCGACACTTTGGATATGTCATCCACTCTCTCCTGGCCTGTAGGTTTTCTGCTTAGAAATCCACTGAGAGCTGAATGGACATTCTTTTGTAGATTACAATATTTTTTCCTTTGGCTGTGTTTAGGATTCTCTCTTTATGCTTGTTTTTTGACAGTTTCATTATAATGTATTTGGAGAAGGTCTTTTTGCATAGAGATAATAGGGTGATCTATTAGCTTCTTGAACTTGGTTGTCCACGTATATCCCTAGGTTTGGGAAGTTCTCAGCTATTATTTCTTTAAATAAACTCTGCCCCCTTTTCCTTCTCTCCTCTCTCTCAAACCCTGATTATTCTAATATTTGTACATTTGGTGGCATCGCATAGATCATGTAAGCTTTCTATGCTCTTTTTCATTATTTTTTTCCCTGCGTTCTCTTCTGATTGGTTTATTTCAAAGTTCCTGTCCTCTAGCTCCCTTATTCAGTCTTCCATTTGATCTCCTTTGCTATAGATGCTCTCTATTGCATTTTTTTCATTTTATTCATGGAATTTTTCAGCTCCAAAATTTCCATTTGCTTCTTCTTTATGATTTCTATCTCTTTGTAAGTTTCTGATTTTGTTCATGTATATTTTGATTTGTTTGTCTATGTTTTATTGTAGCTCATTGAGTTTCCTCAAACAGCTATTTTGAATTCTTTATCTTCTAGGTTGTTAATTCTGTGCCTTTGAGCTTGGTTATTGGAGGATTATTGTTGTCTTTTGGTGATGACATGTTTCCTTGATTCTTTATGTCCCTTGTACATTTGCATTGCTGCTTTCACACTTGAAATAGCAGATACCTCCTCTTGTCTTACTAGTTGCCTTTGGATGGGATAAAATGTTCATTAGTCCTGTTTTATCTGTGGTTTTTTCTGCCCTGGTACGGGTACACTTGCTTCCCATGTCTTGCTTCTTCTTGTGGCGCAGTTCTTAACCTTTTCTTACAATCCGCCAGGCTAGCTGCTGTTAAGCTTTTGTTTTCCAGAAGGAGGCACTATGGCTTAAGTTTGTATTTCTCCCTTGTCCACAGAGACTGATAGTGTCCTGTTTAGCAGAGTCTCACTTACTGCCTCATTTGGGAGCATGCACAGGAGCTGCTGGTTCCAGAGTGTGGGGAGGTGTGGGTTTAGCACTCAGGGCATTGGGAGTGCCCGTGGGCTCTGTGGAAAGATTGTCGGGTGAGGGTCTCCCATGGGCTCATGGGCGGACTCCCTGCTAAAGTCCTGAGCACAGTTAGCAGGAACTGCATCCCTTCAGTGCCCTTTGGTATTCTTATCTGCCTCTTTCCTGATCCCTTCCCCCCTCCAGTCATGGAGATCCCACCTCAGTACTTGGGGTGCTGCTGAGTTAAGTGGGTTTCTCTCACAGTGGGGGTAGCTGGGCACTAACTTGCCACTCTCCTTTTCCCTCTTGGAAGAGGGCGCTCCTGGGTTGTTCAGCCCTGGGCTTGTTATGTGTGGGGAGGGGCAGTGCTGGCAAAGTTCCTTCCCCTTGGGAAGACTGGATTTCTACAAATTCTTTCTCATCTGTTGGTATCTGCCTGGGTCAGCACGCTCCAGGTTTTCCCTGACTATGGCCAAGAGGGATTGGGACAAGTTCACTGGCTATGCTGTCTTTACTGAGGTTTATCTGCCTATTACCAGATACACATGTGGCCGAGACTCCTCCTAGGTCCCTTGGCATGTGACTGGATCCCTCAATTCCCACAGAGGCACTTTTGTTTTTTGGATGGGTGCCTAATTTGTTGTTAAAAAGGAGGACAAAAAAGGAGGAATGTCTTATGCCATGTCATGGCGCTGATGTCAACTCTGCCAGGGAAAAATTTTCAAAGTCATTATTACCCTTTTTAATGAACAAATAATACTGTGTGTTCCTTTAAAATGAAGGAGCCCAATGAAATTCTTCCAGTTGAGAGTGTCTGGATACAAGTGTAAAATGAAAGGGAAAAAATACAGAATCTAAGAAGATCATTAAAAATCGTTTTGTATTTTGGGATTATTTTTACCTTGTTTGGCATTACGTTTACCTCGTATAGGATTTTTTTTTTTTTTACATCTTTATTGGAGTATAATTGCTTTTCAGTGGTGTGTTAGTTTCTGCTTCATAACAAAGTGAATCAGTTATACACATACATATGTTCACATATCTCCTCCCTCTTGCGTCTCCCTCCCTCCCACCCTCCCTATCCCACCCCTCCAGGCGGTCATGGGGAGCCTGAGGCCTTGTTTAAGTGGTTTATAACAGGTAATACTAGCTATTGAGAGTGATTTTCAGTTTTGCTTTGCTGTTGTTGTGTTCCCTTGCAATTTGACTTATTGCATAATGTCAGATGCAGTTCCCTGGGTTAGGTACTAAAAAGGTCCTACACCCAATTTCCAATGTGGGTAGAGGGAATTTTTCCATACCACCAGGCAACTCTTGGACACCAGCAGGGTGACCTACAGTTCAAATCAATTCTGACACTGTAACTGAGCAGGACCCTATGGGCCCTTCCTGGACAGATCCCCTCCCCCAGGTCCTCTGCCTGCCTCTCCTTTGTAGAAAAGCTGTAGTTTCTCAGGCCTCCCGAGAGTCACAAAAGCCTGGCCCAAGAATTAATGATTGAAAGGACAATATAGTGACAAAAGTAGCAGTTGGGCCAGGAGAACTGGTAACAATTGAAACAGTAAATCAGCCACATGGCAGTCACAGTATCCATAGTTCCTCCCTGAAATACATAGATAACAGTATCTGATCCACATTCCTGAGTTGTTTTACAGATGCTAAAACCCCCACCAAATGGAAGAAGTTAACTATTTGATGATCATGAGCACATAGCCCCCAGACCATCTGGAACCTGAAGATTGGTAACGTTAACCCCTGTGACACCGCCTTGCTACCACACCATCAACCAGTCAGAGAATCGTGCACGAGCTGATCATATACTCTGTGACTCTCCTCCGTCACCTTCCCTTTAAAAATGCTTCCCTGAAACCCATTCGGGAGTTGGGGTGTTTCTGAGCACTAGCTGCCCTGGACCCCTAGTTGGGCGCTTTATGATAAACGCTGCGCTTTACTTCCCCACAACCTGGTGTCAGTAGATTGGCTTTACTGTGAGCAGGCGAGTGGACCCAAGTTTGGTTTGGTAACAACACTGTCTATCTGAAGATAGCATCAAATCCCACAGGTTAAGGGCTCAGTCCTATAAGACTCTCCCCCAAGCCCAACTTCAGATGCCAGTCACAAGTCCAGGTTGTCACCTGTGCTTCGGACTGACTATAGATCAGAAGTTCCAATGGTCTCTGCCTTGGCTTCAGTTGATTTGCTAGAGCAGCTCACAGAAATCAGAGAAACATTTTACTTACAGGATTACTGGTTTATTATAATCAATTATAACTCAGGAATAGCCAGAAGGAGGAGATGCATAGGGCAGGGTATATGGGAAGGACATAGAGCTTCCATGCTCTGAGTGCACCATTCTCCTTGAATCTCCATGTGTTCACCAACCCGGAAGCTCTCCAAACCCCATCCTTTTGGGTTTTTATGGAGGCTTTATTCCATAGGTGTTATTGATTCAGCCTCCAGGGGTGGAGGTCCAGGGTGGCACTGAAGGTTCCAACCCTCTAATCATGGTTGGTTCTCCTGACAACCCAACCAGCCCCCATCCTCAGGTGCTTTCCAAAAGCCACCATGGTAACATGCACCCTGCTGTGGTGGAAAGGGGCTTGTAACAAAGGACAAGGAACCCATTTCCCCTTTATGACTCTGAAGTGTTTTCAGGAACTGAGGGCACGAAACCAAATATTACAGCAAAAGATGCTCCCATTGCTCTTATCGCTGCCAAGGATTTTGGGAGCTGTGAGCCAGGAACTGTGGATGAAGACCAAATGTATATTTCTTACAAATCACAGTATTGCAGGTACATAGCTATTTTTCCCATCCATGTGTTCATCTGTCCTTCTGTCTATTAAGAAAATAATTAATGAAAAGTATAAAACACTTGAAAGAATAGAGAGTGGTATTAAGTACATAAATGAATTCCCTCCCCAGTCGTCACTCTCAATGTTGTTTCTTGGATGTAACTGCTTGTTTTTAATTATTTGCTTAGTTAGTGCTAATTACACATTACACAGTTATATCTTGTTTTGTCAGCTTTACACTGTGCCTTCTGACCTTTCCACATCAGGCAGTACAGCGTGGATGGTTAAGTTAAAACACAGACTGAACTCAGACTGCGTGGGTTCTAGTCCAGGTTTGCTGCTTCTAACCTATGTGACCTTGGGCAAATTATCAAGCCATTCACTGCCTCAGTTTCCTTGTCTATCATATGGCATAATAATAGGACTTATATCATGGGATAATTTAAACATTGTATTAAAAGATTTATGTAAAGTCTTCAAAAGAGTGTCCGGCACGTAGGTGCTTAGTAGATGTTGGTTGATACTGCTGTTCCTGTTAAGATAATGAAAGATGAGGTCTTCTGCTGACTCACACTTTCTGTCACTCTTTTCTAAACTTTATAAAATTATCTTTATTTCTGTGCATTAAAATAATGTATTTAGACCTTTTCTTTCCCTAATAGCATTAGATAGCACATTTTAACTTCCTCCTGTAAGTGAGGAAGAAAATCATTTCTGCATTATTTTACATTTGACTTCCATTAGCTAGCGTATAACTTTTGCATCATCAGGCTTTATAATCTTTAGTTTTATTGCTCTAACTATAATTAAGGCTAAAGTGTAGCCTTAATTATATCAATCTTTATGGATTGATTCTTTTTTTAAAAAACTTATTTAATTTATTTATTTTTGGCTGCCTTGGGTCTTTGTTGCTGCACACGGGCATTTTCTAGTTGTGGCTAGCGGGGGGCTACTCTTTGTTGCGATGCGCGGGTTTCTCATTACGGTGGCTTCTCTCGTTGTGGAGCACGGGCTCTAGGCGCGCAGGCTTCAGTAGTTGTGGCACACGGGCTCAGTAGCTGTGGTTCATGGGCTCTGGAGCACAGGCTCAGTAGTTGCGGCGCACGGGCTTAGTTGCTCCGTGGCATGTGGGATCTTCCCAGACCAGGGATTGAACCTGTGTCCCCTGCATTGGCAGGCAGATTCTCAACCACTGCACCACCAGGGAAGCCCTGGATCGATTCTTATACTTAAAAACAATAACATTATGAATATCATGTAAATGTTAGTCAATATAGAACATGATCCTTTGAAACCAAATCTATACCTCTTGATGGAGAATTTCCCAAACATCAAGGTCAAATGGATCTTTTTTATACAGTACCTCAGTTGCTTAATCATGCTGCATTTTAATTTGCTTCATATTTTAATGATGACTTTCTTATACCTCTTCTTGTGTTTTTTTTTTTCTGGAGTGCTAATTGCCTTTTTTTCTGTTGAGAGAAAGTACCACCTTCTGTAACATGTCATGAGGATTTTCCTTCATATGATTTGTTGAATTGAATCCACTTGCTGCTTCTCCTTTTTTTTTTTTTAAAGATGTTTTTGATGTGGACTTTTTTTTTTTTTTTTGCAGTATGTGGGCCTCTCACTGTTGTGGCCTCTCCCGTTGCGGAGCACAGGCTCCGGACGCGCAGGCTCAGCGGCCATGGCTCACGGGCCTAGCCACTCCGTGGCATGTGGGATCTTCCCAGACCAGGGCACGAACCCGTGTCCCCTGCATCAGCAGGCGGACTCTCAACCACTGCGCCACCAGGGGAGCCCCTGATGTGGACCATTTTTAAAGTCTTTATTGAATTTGCCACAATATTGCTTCTGTTTCATGTTTTGGTTTTTTGGCTGCGAGGCATGAGGAATCCCAGTTCCCTGACCAGGGATCGAACCCTCACCCCCTGCATTGGAAGGTGAAGTCTTAACCACTGCACTGCCAGGGAAGTCCCTCCACTTGCTTCTTCAAGGCATTTTGGTTCTTTTTCCTCAGAGCCCTCTATCTTCCTGTTTCAGTGTTCACTGATTATTGTCTTGACCTGTTGCCCAGCTGTTATTCTGAGTTTGCTTTTCATTGAATTCCTGGGTTGGTTTCACTCTTGCTCATGTCTTTCACTTCCTTGGATTTTTCTTTCCATTTTACTGGGTTAAATCTTCAAATAATGTTTTTCTGAAAGAGCACATGGGAACAAAGCTTACCTGTCTGAAACTGTCTTTATTTTGCCCTCATAAATGATTTGTATTTGTATTTAGAACACTGTATTCAAAATCCTTTTCCCTCAGAACCTTACAACTTTGCTCTACTGTCTTCTAGTGTCCAGTGTAGCAAAAGACAAGGCTAATGCCAATCTAATTCTTGTTTTTTTATTGGTAACATTGTTCTTCTTTCTGGAAGCTATTAGGACCTTTTCTTTACCTGTGAAATTTTACAAGGCTCTAAGGTGAGTTTTTTTTTTTTTTTTGGTAGAAAACTTTATTGTCAAATAGGCAGATCTGCTCACTAATAAGAAAAGAGCTTAAACATCTGAAATTTAGAGACAGAGTATAAAATTTTGAGATACAAAATATTAGAAAGCCATTGTGTTGTACGGTATATAGAGCAAAATGCCACAATATAAATAGCAATTAATGTCCAAACTAAAAAAGACTGAAGTCCTTATAAGGTCGTCTTCTAAGCAGAAAGGCCAAAGTGAAGATTAAAGACCAGTTCTAAGAGGGTGTAAAACATGGTCTTTGGGAAGCACTGGAGTTCTATTAAGGCACTTTCTTGCATACCTGGGATAAATCCCACTTGGTCATGGTGTATAATTCTTTTCACACATTGTTGGATTTGATTTGTTAATATTTTGTTGATGATTTTACATCTGTGTTTATGAGGAAAATTTGTAGTTTTCTTGTAATGTCGTCTAGTTTTGGTATTAGGGTAATGCTGGCTTTATAGAAAGAGTTAGGAAGTATTCCCTCTGCTTCTATATTCTGAGAGAGAGTGTAGAGA
The DNA here is from genome assembly GCF_059928025.1 of Delphinapterus leucas. Classification (NCBI taxonomy): domain Eukaryota; kingdom Metazoa; phylum Chordata; class Mammalia; order Artiodactyla; family Monodontidae; genus Delphinapterus; species Delphinapterus leucas. Next base: position 49,293,276 of record NC_143132.1, read on the forward strand.
ATTGATACAATTTCTTCCTTACATATTTGGTAGAATTCATCAATGAATCCCACCTGGACCTGGTGGTGTCCGTTTTGAAAGGTCATTAATTATTGATCCAGATTCTTTACTAGAGATTATAGGCCTCTTCAGATGATCTGTTTCTTCTAGCATGAGTTTTGGCAGAGTGTATCTTTCAAGGAATTGGTGCATTTCATCTCAGTTATCAAATTTGTGGGTATAGAGTTGTTCGTGGTATTCCTTGATTATCCTTTTTTAAAAAATTAATTTATTTATTTACCTATTTATTTTTGGCCGTGTTGGGTCTTTGTTGCTGCACACGGGCTTTCTCTAGTTGTGGTGAGCTGGGACTACTCTTGGTTGCGGTGCGCGGGCTTCTCACTGCGGTGGCTTCTCTTGTTGCGAAGCATGGGCTCTAGATGTGCAAGCTTCAGTAGTTGTGGCTCGCGGGCTCTAGAGTGCAGGCTCAGTAGTTGTGGTGCATGGGCTTAGTTGCTCCGTAGCATGTGGGATCTTCCCTGACCAGGGCTTGAACCCATGTCCCCTGCATTGGCAGGCGGATTCTTTCTTTTTTTTTTTTTTTCTTTTTTTTGCGGTACGCGGGCCTCTCACTGTTGTGGCCTCTCCCGTTGTGGAGCACAGGCTCCGGACGCGCAGGCTCAGCGGCCATGGCTCATGGGCCCAGCCGCTCCGCGGCATGTGGGATCTTCCCGGACTGGGGCATGAACCTGTGTCCCCTGCATCGGCAGGCGGACTCTCAACCACTGCGCCACCAGGGAAGCCCCGGCAGGTGGATTCTTAACCACTGCACCACCAGAGAAGTCCCTTGATTATCCTTTTAATGTCTATGGGATCTGTAGTGATGTCTCTTCTTTCATTTCTGATAATGGTAATTTGTGTCGGGTCTGTTTTCCATAGTTAGCCTTGCTGCAGGCTTATTGATTTTATTGATCTTTTCAAAGAACCAGCTTTTGGCCTCATTGTCTTTCCTCTATTGATTTCCTGTTTTCAGTTTCATTGATTTCTGCTCTAATTTCTAATTTCTTTTCTTCTCCTTACTTTGGAGTTGATTTGCTTTTCTTTTTCTAGTTTCCTAAGGTTGGAGTTTAGATGATTGACTTTAGATCTTTCCTCTTTTCTAATAATGTGCATTCAGTGCTGTAAATTTCCCTCTAAGACCTACTTTTATGGCATCCCATAAATTTTGATAAGTTGTGTTTTCATTTTCATTTAACTAAAAAGATTTAAATTTTCTATTGATATTTCTTCTTTGACCCTTGTTTTATTTAGAAGTGTGTTGTTTAGTTTGTTTTATTATTTATTTATTTATTTATTTATTGGGCACCCCTCGTGGCTTGTGGGGTTTTTTAAGTTCCCCGACCAGAGATTGAACCTGGGCCCTCAGCAGTGAGAGCGTGGAGTATTAAGCACTGGACCGCCAGGGAATTCCCAGAAGCGTGTTGTTTAATCTCCAGGTATTTTGGTATTTCCTAGCTATCGTTCTGTTATTAATTTCTACTTTAATGCCATTGTAGTCTGAGAGTAGACATTGTATGGTTTCTGTTCTTTTCAATTTTTTATGGTATGTTTTATGGCCCAGAATATGATCTGTTTTTCTGCATCTTTCATGTGAGCTTGAGAAGAATGTGTATTCTGCTGTTGCTACGTAAGTAGTTTATAGATGCCCATCATATCTAGTTGATTGGTGGTGCTGTTCAGTTCAACTGTGTCCTCACTGACTTTCTGCTTGCTGGATCCATCCATTTCTGATAGTGGGGTATTGAAGTCTTTAACTACAATAGTGAATTTATCTATTTTTTCTTGCAGTTCTATCAGTGTTTGCCTCACATATTTGACTTTCTGTTGTTAGGCACATACATGTTAAAGATTGTTATGTCTTCTTGGAGAATTGACCCTTTTATTATTATATAATATCCTTCTTTATCTCTGATGACTTTCCTCACTCTGAAGTCTACTCTGTCTGAAGTTAATATAACTATTCCTGCTTTCTTTTGATTAGTGCTAGCCTGGTATATCTTTCTCCATCGACTTACTTTTAATCTATATAAGTCTTTATATTTAAAGTAAGTTTCTTAGAGACAACATATAATTGAGTCTGACAACCTCTGTCTTCTAACTGGTGTCTTTAGTCCATTGGTGTTCAAGGTGATTATTGATATAGTTGGATTAATATCTACCATAGTTGTTACTGTTTTCTATTCATTGTCCTTGTTCTTTGTTCCTATTTTTGTCTTCTGCTCTTTTTCTGACTCTTGTGGTTTTAATTGAGCATTTTTAAAAAAAATACTTATTTTATTTATTTATTTTTATTTTTGGTTGCATGGGGTCTTAGTTGTGGCATGAGGGATCTTTCGTTGCTGCGCACAGGCTCTTCATGCAGCACGAGGGCTACTCTCTAGTTGTGGCGTGCGGGCTACTCTCTTGTGGCGTGCGTGCGGGCTTCTCTCTAGTTGTGGCGCACGGGCTTCTCTCTAGTTGTGGTGCGCAGGGTCCAGAGTGTGTGGGCTCTGTAGTTGTGGCCTGCGGGCTCTCTAGTTGAGGTTCTTGGGCTCAGTAGTTGTGGCCTTGGGCTTAGTTGCCCCGCAGCATGTGGGATCTTAGTTCCCTGACCAGGGATGGAACCTGTGTCCCCTGCATTGGAAGGCGGAATCTTAACCACTGGACCACCAGGGAAGTCCCTAATTGAACATTTTATAGATTCCCTTTTGTCTCCTTTCTTAGTGTATCAGTTATACTTCTCATTTTACTTTAAGTGGTTGCCCTAGAGTTTTCAGTATGCATTTACAAGCAACTCAAGTCCACTATCAAATAACACCATACTGCTTCATGGGTAGTGCAGGTACATTATTAATAACAAAATATTCCTAATTCCTCCCTCCTGTCCCTTGATAATTGCTGTATTTTTTTCCTTTTAGTATGTCTTGTAATTTTTGTTGAAAGCTGGACATGATGTACTGGGTAAAACGAACTCCAATAAATAGGCTTTTAGTGGTGTGGGGGGTGAGGTGTAAGGGAGGTGAAACATTTTATAGTCCTATGATCCTCAGTCCTTTAGTGAGTCTGTGAACTTCAGAATTGTTTCTTAGTCTTACCCCCAACCCTTAAATTGGATAGAATGGTTAGAGTGGGCTGGAGTTGGGTATGTCCCTTACCTCAGTTTGGTTAGGCTCTGATAAAACCTCAGTAGGTTAGGCTCTGGTAAAACCTCAGTAGGTTAGGCTCTGGTAAAATAGTTTGGCTTGAGGGCAGGCCTTCTTAAGAAGAATGGAATACTCTGGTATTCGGTACCCCCTCCATCCACTGTCTTGCTTTCTGTGGTGTCATTTACCCATGGTCAACCATGATCTGAAAATATTATATGGAAAATTCCAGAAATAAACAACTTACCAGTTTGAAATTGTGCATTGTTCTGAGTAGCGTGATGAAATCTTGTGCCATCCTGCTGTTTCCCACCCAGGATCCTCAACCACTGACATCACTGTAGCTCAATCCACGATCACCTGACACAGATGATCCTTCTTCTGACGTGTTATCAGAAGGTCAGTAGTAGCCTAACACTACGTCACAATGCCTGCATCATTCACCTCACTTCATCTCATCACGTAGGCCTTTTATCCTTTTACATCATCACAAGAAGAAGAAGGACAGTACACCAATAAGATATTTTGAGAGAGGGACTTCCCTGGTGGTCCAGTGGCTAAGACCCTGTGCTCCGAATGCAGGGGGCCCGGGTTCGATCCCTGGTTGGGGAGCTAGATCCCACATGCATGCTGCAACGAAGACTTCGCGTGCTGCAACTAAGAGTTTACGTGCTGCAACTGAAAGATCCTGCACACGGCAACGAAGATCCTGCATGCCGCAACTAAGACCCAGCGCTGCCAAATAAATTTAAAAAAAAAGATATTTTGAGAGAGATCTCATTCACATAACTTTTATTCTTGTATATTATTATAATTGTTCTATTTTATTATTATTTTCTTACTGTGCCTAATTTATAAATTAAACTTTATCATAGGTACATATGTATAGGAAAAAGCAGTATATATAGGGTTTGATGTGACGCACAGTTTCAGGCATCCACTGGGGGTCTTGGAAGTATCTCCTGTGGATAAAGGGGGACTACTGTCCTTCAAAATGATTCCTTTTCCCTTTCTCCTTCTGGAAGCACCAAAGGGATTTTTCTGATATTTGCTGTGGGAATCTGTAAAACTGGTGAGCTGTGGTTTTTGAAGCAATGTCATCTCAAGTAAGTTTTATTAAAATTTAAGCTGAAGCAGGGATTTATTTGTTGACTATACGGAGATTTATTGTAGCTGTGGTTTCTGTTGTTTGTGTCTTTCTCTTCAGTACTTGGACCATGAGACTGCATCAGCCACATTCATCGACAGTGGTGGACAGTTTGTTTTATCCCAGGTGACAGGAATTAGCCGGAATCCTTACTGTGGCTATGAGCACCAGACTCTGTCCAGCCGGGAGCGCCTGGAGGAGGACTCCTTGTTGGCCGCCTTACAGTGGCAGGTGCCTGATGTGGGCCCAGTCCCCTTTTTGAAGAGCACTGACCCTTCTTCCAGCTACTTTGTCATCTTGAACTCTGCAGCCTTCTTCAAGGTGGGAAGCCAGCTAGAGGTGCTGGTTCATGTACAGGATTTTCAAGGAAAGCCCAAGAAGTATGGTGGAGACTACCTGCAGGCCAGAATCCACTCCCCTAAGCTGCAGGCAGGGGCCGTGGGTAGAGTGGTGGACTACCAGAATGGGTTTTACAAAGTCTTTTTTACTCTGCTCTGGCCAGGCAGAGTTAAAGTGTCCATATCTCTGGTCCACCCCAGTGAAGGGATCAGAGTTCTTCAGAATCTACAGGAAGAGAAACCAGACAGGGTCTATTTCAAGAGCCTCTTCCGTTCAGGAAGAATTTCCGAAACTACAGAGTGTAACGTGTGTCTTCCTGGGAGTCTTCCCCTGTGCAACTTTACAGATCTCTATACCGGAGAACCCTGGTTCTGCTTCAAACCAAAGAAGCTCCCTTGCAGTAGCAGAATTAACCATTTCAAGGGCGGATACCTGAAGGGCCTCCTAACTGCTGCAGAGAATGCTTTCTTCCAGAGGTACGTGCTCCTGGCTCTAGGGGTCATTTAAGAGGTCCCTTTCCATTGTCTTTGTCCTACTTAGGAGACTTTCTTGTTTCGCTTATGTGCTTCTTATATCTTTCTGAACTTGGCCCAATTCAGGAGAGGCGGTAAGAAAATAAATATTTATATTTTGTGATTAGTGTACTTATTTCAGTTCAAATTAATGACCTTAAATTTTTGTTCTTTTACCCTGATATCTTTAACTTCAGAATTGCATAGTATATCTGTATAAGCAAGATCACTTATTCACAGAGCAGATAAAAAAAATCATCCAAGAACAGGGCTGCTAGAGGTCTTATAGTCAGGGTAGTGTTTTAGCTTCATGTCTAATAAACTGAAAAAAGTTTTAAGTGACATATTATTAGTTGTTAAAATCATATAAACATTTATTGATAGGAAAAGACTATGAATATGGTAACATTGCTGGACTGATATAATGATAAGCATGGGAAGCCAGGAATACCACAGCAAACTGTATTTTTGAAGGTTAATAGTTGTTGAAATTATTGCATTCCATATAGTTCTGAAATAAAATAACATTCTTAAGGAATAAAAAGAAAAATAACATAGAAAGTACAATTACTTGAGAGAATGTAAAACATTTTTTATTTTTAAATGAAATCTATACTTTAAAAATATTCCCTTGGGCTTCCCTGGTGGCGCAGTGGTTAAGAATCCGCCTGCCAATGCAGGGGACACAGGTTCGAGCCCTGGTCCGGGAAGATCCCACATGCCGCGGAGAAACTAAGCCCGTGCGCCACAACTACTGAGCCTGCGCTCTAGAGCCCATGCTGCACAAGAGAAGCCACCGCAAAGAGAAGCCGGCACACTGCAACGAAGAGTAGCCCCCGCTTGCTGCAAGTAGAGAAAGCCCGCATGCAGCAGCAAAGACCTGACGCAGCCAAAAATAAAATAAAAATTAAAAATAAATAAATTTATATAAAAAAATATTCCCTTGTAGAGAGGGATCACATAAGATGTGTGGTCTGTATGAGCTTCTAAAATAAAACTCTGATTTTTTACTTCCTGAGTCAGCTTTTGGTGGTAACAGTTTTAAGTACATATTTGATGCCATGCTTTCAGAAGGCCAGCAGAGGGAGCACTACTCCCAGTGTATTCACTGTACTCTTCTTGAGGGGACTGCCTAGTTTTTTGTGGCTCAGTACAAAAGGACTTTAGGTTTATTCTTGGGTTCAGATCTTAGACACATTATTTATCAATGACTATGAGCAGGTGATTTTATTTCTGTGTACTTTCTGCCTATGTATGAAGACTTTTCAGTTACCCCCTTTTATTTTATTTTAAATAACTTTTTTTTAAAGTTTTTTTTTTTATGTGGACCATTTTTTAAAGTCTTACTCCCTTTTAGAGTTGTGTTGTCAGTCTACTTAGTGGCTTAGCAAAGAGGAGGAAGCATAGCATGTAATTTACTGAAATTCCACGTGGAAAAAAGTGGGAAAAAGGTTAGAGAATTAAGTTCGTGTAAAATTTAAAATGTTCCTAACACTAAATCCTACCATTAAAACCAAAGAACACCTGTGAATCCAGAAGGATAAACTAATGTCTGCCCCTGCCTTTACTTGCATATCCTGGATGAGGCTGGCTGAGGGTACTTTGTAGTAGAATCATTGAAAAAGATTCTACTTACCTGGAAGTTTTCCGGGAAAGCGTTTGAGGTGGCATAAGTTTTTGGAAACCAAACATTTGACAGAGTCCTGTTACAGATTTTTTTTTGCATTGTTTGCTCTGTTAAAAATCTGAAATTTTGCATTAGGCTAACTGAAAAGAAAAAGAGAAAGATTGAAATTGATCATTTGAGAGATCTTTGAGTGTAGTATTTTGAGCTCATGGCCTGAATATGTTAAGCTACGCTCATTTTTACCTCTCTTCCTTGGTGGCTCGTAATGTTGCTTAATTCAGAAAGGATTAAGAAGCTTAGCCTTGGTCTTTGGTTCCCAAATGACAGTTGGACAATTAAGGTGATCTAATCTCTCAAGGAAAAAAAAAAAGTGTTGGTTTTAGAAAGAACCATAATACTTTGCTTAAAAGATTCTGATAGTAAGAGGACATCTTTTGAAAGAATGAGCTTATCACATTAAAAGCTTCCCTTTTATTTTAGCATGATTTATACTTTTTTTTTCTTTCTAACTTTGTATTAAAAAAGTTCAAATCTGTAGAAACCCTGCAGGAATAACAACAGTGAGCACCCATATACCTTTAACTTAGACTCACCATTGTTAGGTTTTGCCGGATTTGCTTTCTTTCTTTCTATGTGTTTATATGTGTGTATTTGTGTATAATTCTTTCCCCTCAGACCATCTGAGAGTAAGGTGCAGACATCATGGCACTGCACCCCAGGCGTATGCATCTCCTAGGACTTTCTCCAACGTATAACCATGACACAGTGATCACACTTGGGCCTTTTATCATTGACACAACATTGTTGTTTAATATGCAGTCTATATTCAAGTTTATCCAGTTGTCCCAATAATATCCTTTATTGCTATCTCTTTTATTTTAACTGAGTCTCTGATCACACACAATCTTTTTAGTTGTCTCTTTAATCTTTTAGTCCAGAAGAGTTCTCTAACTTGTTTTGGTTTTTACATTGACAATTTTGATGTTGCTGTTTTTGTAGAATATTGCTTAAATTGGATTTGCTGCTTTATTGTTTCTGCGTGATTAGATTGAGAGTAAACATTTTTACAAGCAAATTACTGTGGTGAAGGTTTCTTCTTTTCCTTACCTTAAAGCTTTAAACTCATGAAAGTAGTTTATATGTGCTCTCTTAAAGTCATGTATATTAATTGTCACTTTTATAATCCACGAAATGCTGTTATTCTCTAACATAGCCCCCTATAATTCCTTCCTTCCTTGTTGTCTGTCTCCCTAATTCATTAGAATGTCAGTGCCATGAAGGAGGAGATGCTGGGGTTTTTTTTTTTGTTTGGCTTGTGGGATCTTAGTTCCCCAACCAGGGATCGAACCTGGGCCCTTGGCAGTGAAAGCCTACAGTCCTAACCACTGGACCTCCAGGGAATTCCCGATGCTGTGTGTTTTGTTTACTGTTATATTCCTAGTAGCTAGGATGGTGCCTGGCACATAGTAGAAGCTTAAGAATTATTTAAGAACAAATCTGTTTTGAGTTGATTTTTGATGAAATGAAATATCGTGACTGCAAGTTCCCATATCGAGTTTGGAAAGTTAGCATTTTATTTTTTGTTTGTTTTTGGTCTAAGTGCAAGAGGCCTAATTATTATGAGCCAGTTTCTGGAATAGTTACACCATGTTTTCAGTATACTCCTCCTGGACTCCACTGTCCCCCACCTTTTCACACAGCCCTCTATCAGGTATTTTCTGAGCATGGACTCTAGTCCAGGGCCTGTGCTAAGTACTGAAGATGAAAGATGAATGGGACATAATCCATGTCTTTGAGGAGTACATGTTTTATTAAGGGGAACAGACACTACAGAGCCATAGTAATGATGAACAGAGTACATGCATGAGCACGTATCTGGGGACACATGTCCCCAGGTAGGACTCAGCTCTGGGCAAGGCCTAAGGAATCTGACGTATGACTTAATGCTCCGTAGTCTTGCAGCCTGAAAACTAAGTAGTGACAAAATAGACATTCTCATCAGTGTGAGCCATTCTCTGAGTCCAAGGGAAGTAAGTAATTCAAACAGAATTTGTCATTTTGGAGTTTGCGCTCTAAGGGTGAAGCAGTGAAAAATTAAAAACTTGTTTAATTCTTATTCAGTTTATGTATCCATATAACCTGCTTATTATAATACACCTAGTTTATTAATTATCAATTTTATTGAGTAACATTTATAAGAATATTTCATCTTAGTAAAGCTTTGTGAAATCCTGTCCATTTAAAAATTTGAAAATAAAGATACATATTAGAAAATAAATGTTCCTGAATCTAAGCTTGTACTCTTTTTATTCCTCTTTCAAGTGGTGTCAATATCAAAATGCCAATCAACTCCAGTGGACCTGATTGGGTGACTGTGATTCCCAGCAGTATAAAAGGTAAAAAGGAATGAGCTCGATGATTTGTTGTTTTTCCTGCTAAGTGTGTTGAGGCTCTGTAGTTACACTGATGTTACAAAGCCCTTTTTTTTTTTTTTTTTCCTTTTTTAATATGTCCCGGTTACTGCTGGGCACGGTTTTAACTGTGTTTTAACAAACGTTCCAGGTGATTCTGATCCATTGTATAGGATACTATTAAGAGTAAAAGAATGAAATTTAGAAGAGTAAATGTATGTGTTTTGTTTTTGCATAATAGGTATAATGAGCTATAGGGACTTGTAGAAAGAAAGGATGAACATTATTAAGGAGGTTATGCAGATGGAAGGGGATCACTCCTTGGCCTTTTGGCTAAGGTCAAGTGCAGGTGGCAGACGAGGCCCTTTTAGCTGTTGAAAGCATGTATGTAGTATCCTACAGAGCAGGTAGTGCAAACACCAACGCCACAGGGATGAGGTATATAACACACATGAACCCACCAGTGTGGGTGTTGGCACACACTGGAACTGCAGAGCAAGGACCATCTAAAGGGGGTGTCCCCTCAGTTCCTATGTTGCTATGCAAACATTGTTGCTATGCAAAAATGTAGACCCAGCATAGCCAGATCTATAGATTTTTTTCCATGAAAAACCAGAAATCAATTTTTGAACGTTAATATCTCCAGATTTCAAAACATCGGCATCCAGTTAAAAACTTTAAAACTATTGTGTGGGCTAAATAAAATTTGAGGCCCAGATGCAGGCAGGACACTGTCAGTCTGTATCTCTGGTGTTCACTGTCATGTGCCACAAGAAATCCCGATCTTTTCCTAGTGAAGAGCTGTATTTGATTTACTTGAACCCAGTGAGTTACTAATTTTAGAGGGTACATATGCGAAACATCGTTAATAGAAATTGCTTACCTTTTATCTGCCTGGCCCTCAACCCCACAGCCGAGATATCAGTAAACATGGGATCACCCAGTAGTGCTCAACCCTTCATATGCTCACATCTGACACCTCCGGAGGCCCCGTCCCACTACCAGATCTATCCCCCTCTTCCACAGCCCTGGTTGTCTGGCTCACCCACCTTGTGATTCCCTGGCTGTCCAGTGGGAGGAGCTTTGGATGGTTCATTTGCACCTGACAGGTCTTGGGATTCAGCCAGGAAGTGGTTGTGGGTTTGTGATGTACATTCTGTTTAGAGAGAAGAAAGATTCAGTAACTAGTGGGGCTTTTGATGGATTTTTAGAGGAAGAAAGAAACCATGAATCAGTAGGAGCAGGGTAGCCTGGCTTTGATAAAACTGTCTCGGAGCAGGTAAATAATCGGAAAGAAAAGAGAAGGACAATTACTTTATAAATCAACGAAGTCCGGCTTGGGGGAACTTCACCTAAATTCACCTTAGTGACCAGCAGGGGGCACTCAAAGATGCTAAACGAAGGGCTCACATTCTTCCTTCTTTAATTCCTTCCTTCTTCCCTCTCTCCCTGCCTTCCTCTCTTAATTCCTTCATTCCCTTTGTTCTCTTTTTAAAATCTTTTGTTTTCAGATAATTTTAGACTTAAGGAAGAGTTGTGGAAATAGTACAGAGTTCCCATATAGCCTTCACCAAGTTTCCCTTATGCTAATTTCTGATTAATCGATTGACTGCTTGGCTGTGCTGGGTCTTCATTGTGGCATGCGGGCTCTCTAGCTGAGGTATGTGGGATCTTAGTTCCTGACCAGGGATCGAACCCAGGCCCCCTGCACTGGGAGTGTGGAGTCTTAACCACTGGACCCCCTTATGCTAACTTCTTAAGAAATCACAGAACACTTATCAAAACCAAGAATTTAACATCCATATAATGTTATTAACTAAACTATAGAGTTTATTTGGATTTCATCAGTTTTTCCACTAATGTCCTTTTTTGTTTCAGAATCCAGTGCAGATCTCACATTGCATTTAGTTGCATGTTTCCTTAGTCTTTCCTCTGTGACAGATCCTCAGGCTCTTATTGTCTTCCATGACTTTGACACTTTTGAAGAGCATTGGTCAGATAGTTTTTAGAATCTCTCTAAACTTGGGTTTGTCTAGTGTTTTCTTTTGATTGGAATGAGGTTATGCATTTTTGGAAAGAATAGGACAGAAATGATGTTGTATCCTTTTGAGGGGGTACATGATGTTGATATGTATTGCTAACAGTGTTAACCTTGATCACTTGGTTAAAGTGGTGTCTACCTCGGTTTTCCACTGTAAACTAATTATTTTTCCTTCTTTCTTTCTTTCCTTTTTTTTTTTTTTTTGGCTGTGCCTCTCGGCTTGTGGGATCTTAGTTCCCTGATGAGGGATTGAACCCAGGCCCTCAGCAGTGATAGCATGGAGTCCTAACCACTGGACTGCCAGGGAATTCCCTAAACTAATTATTTTTATCTTTGTATTTACTCAGTATTCTGGGGAGGTACTTTGAGACTGTGGTAGGCTGAATAATGGCCCCTAAATATATACAAATCCTAATCTGTTGAATTTGTGAATGTTACCTTATATGGCAAAAGAAACTTTACAGATGTGATTAAGTTAAGAGTTTTGAGCTGGGGGGGAGATTATCTGGATTATCTGAGTGGGCACTAAATGCAATCACAAGTGTCCTTTTAGGAGGGAGGCAGAGGGAGATTTCATACAGAAGACAGAAAGCCATGTGAAGATGGAAGCAGAGAGAGATTTGAGGATGCCATGACATTGGCTTTAGAAATGGAGAAAGGGGCCATGAGCCAAAGAATATAGCTCTAGAAAAGGCAAGGGAACAAATTCTTCCCTAGATCCTCCAGAGAGAGCGTGACTCTCCTAACACCTTGGTGTTGGCCCAGCGATACTGATTTTGGACTCCTGGCCTCAGAACTGTAAGAGAATAAAGTTGTGTTGTTTTAAGCCACTAAATTTGTGGTAATTTGTTACAGCAGCTACAGGAAACTAATACAGAGACTATGTAAACATTCTGTTTCTGCTTAAACTTTCATCTACTAATTTTAGCATTCATCATTCGATCTTCCCTGCAGCAGTTATTTCTGTGGTGTTCTAATGGTGACTTGCTCTGTCTCTCATTTTTAAGACATTTATTAATAGAAATTTTTCTGTAAGAAAGAGTTGTCCCTTCTTCACCATTAATTTAATTTTATCAGCATAGACTCCTGACTATTTCATTCTTTGGATTATAATCCAATTCAGTTGTTCACATTGTTCCACTTTTGGTAGTTGAGAACTTTTTTAGTTTGGCTTCTGTGCCCTTTTGACATGTTCTCATTCTTTTTTTTTTTTTTTTTATTCACATATGTTTTAATTCAATGCAAATAACTTACATTTATCTATCACTTATAATTTTATTTTCAATGTGATAGGTAGGACAGGGATTGTTATTTCCATTTTATTTTATTTTATTTTTACATCTTTATTGGGGTATAATTGCTTTACAATGGTGTGTTAGTTTCTGCTTTATAACAAAGTGAATCAGTTACACATATACATATGTTCCCATATCTCTTCCCTCTTGCGTCTCCCTCCCTCCCATCCTCCCTATCCCACCCCTCCAGGCGGTCACGAAGCACCGAGCTGATCTCCCTGTGCTATGCGGCTGGTTCCCACTAGCTATCTACCTTACGTTTGGTAGTGTATATATGTCCATGCCTCTCTCTCGCTTTGTCACAGCTCACCCTTCCCCCTCCCCATGACATGCTCTCATTCTTTTAATTAATTAACTTATTTTTTTGGAGCACTTCCTTACTTTATGGTACCACAGGATATTTCAGGTCCATCTTATATTTTCTTTGCCCAGGCCTTGGAAGTGTTCATAATATTTACACTTACATTATTTCACTTATGAATCCTGTATTTTGAAGGTTTTATTTTCCCTATGACACTTCATAATTTATATATTAGTTAATTGATTTTCGTACAAGGTAAAACTCTTCTCAGGTGCATGTTTAGAGTCTGGTGGATTGCTTGAGGTTGCCAGTGCTACCCCCATGCACACATAATTCCAGTCAAAAGCAAAGAAACACAGCTTTCAATTAGACTAGACTATCTTATCAAAGGCAAGCATCTGGTTTCTGACAGGCTTTTCCAGTGTCAGAATTACTACTGAATTTTCATGAGCATCTGCCCTGTGGTCCTCAGACCATTATAGCCTAATGGTGTGGGACCTTGATGGCTTCTAACCTCACCAGCAACTAAACTAGAGCTCATATTTTTGGGGGAGTTTACTGAAAGTTTAGGATAGGGCTAGATTTAATAGCAATAGAATAAATATCAACATCTTTATAGCTTTTTACTGTTTTCTCTGTTTATTGAAATTTATCTCATATGCAATAGAGCACACAGATCATAAGCATACAGTACGACCGAGTTTTACATGTGTACATATCTTTGTAGGGTGAATTCTAAGATGACTCCCAATGATCCATGCCCTTATATAAACCCGTCCCTTCAATTATATGACAAAGTTGACTTTAAAAAAAGATTGGGCTTCCCTGGTGGCGCAGTGGTTGAGAGTCCGCCTGCCGATGCAGGGGACGCGGGTTTGTGCCCCGGTCCGGGAGGATCCCACATGCTGTGGAGCGGCTGGGCCCGTGAGCCATGGCCGCTGAGCCTGCGCGTCCGGAGCCTGTGCTCCGCAACGGGAGAGGCCACAACAGTGAGAGGCCCGCATACCGCAAAAAAAAAAAAAGAGATTTTCCTGGGTGGATCTGACCTAACCAGATAAGTCCTTAACAGGGACCAGGTTCTTCCAGAAGAAAGAGATTGAAAGTGTGAAAAGGATTCCATGTGAGGGAGATGCTTCATTGCTGGCTTTCAAGATGAAGGAGGCCATGGGGCAGGGAATGTAGGCAGCTTCTAGGAGCTGAAGGGCTGACGACAAGCAAGGAAATGAGAAACTCAATCTTATAACCACAAGGAACTGAATTTGGCTAACAACTTGAACAAACTTGGAAGCAGATTTTTCTCCAGAGCCTTCAGAAAGGAACACAGCCCTGCTAACATCCTGATTTCCACCTGTGAGATCCTGAGCAGAGAACCTAGCCATACCATGTGCAGATTCCTGACGTGCAGAACTGTGGGAAAATAAATGCCCCTTGTTTTTAAGCCGTTAAGTTTGTGGTGATTTGTTACACAGCAATAGAAAACTAATTAACTACCACCCAGATCAAGATATAGAATGTTTACAGTGTATAGAATATTTCCAGCGTTCCAGTATGGCCCCTTATTGTGACAACTGCACTTCCACACTATTACAGTATCGAATTTTCACAACAGCCCTTCAGAATAACTAGTAGTTTGTCCGTTTTACAGATAATGAAACCAAGGTCCAGGTCCAGTTAACTTAGGAAATCAAAGGACTCACATCCTACACATAACATCCAGCAAACTGATATCATTTGGGGAAAGGAAGCCCACAGCCGTTTCAATAATAAATGTAGGTCTCTGTAAATGGTCCCATCTCTGCTACCTCCTGTCTCTTCAACTCTGAGAAACTTTGGCAAGTCACTCTGACTTGCTTTCTTTACCTCTAAAAGATATTTGGACTAGCTATTCTCTGAGGTCCCTTTCAACATTCTCTGAATCTACAGGTATTTCTACCTCACATAGCATTTTTATCTTTCCTTTGTAAAATGCATAGCTTTTAGGGGACTAAAATAGAATGGAAAAAAATCAATTTCCCAAGGTTTTGTGGGGGGAAACTCAAGCCAGTATGGTGGCTGAGTAGCTAGGACCTCCTCACGTTCCCAGCACTGGACGGGGCATGCCCAGAGCTTGGCATGCTATCCTCACTCCTTACCTCCCCGAGGTGGTGCCCGGCACTCCTGTGCTCATGTTCCCTGGTCAGGGAATTGTTTGCCTCCATTTCTTCTCTGACTTGTCTTTCCTTCCCCTCATGAACCACGTGCTCCCTTTGGCCAGCCTTTCACTGTTCTTACTTCTAACTCCATGCCAGAAAATTAAGGGACCTGTGTTCACACCTCCAACCCTTAATTCACACAGTATCCCTCTCGTCCAGCTCTTTCTAGATCATTTAGAAAAATTTATCTCTGCCTTTTTCTCTCTCGTTTTGTCACATTTGTGGTCCAAATAGCCCTTATTATGGCTAATGAATGATATGGGATGATGCCCTTTGGAGGAAAGTGTAAGCTGTGGACTTTTAAAGTGAAGCCAGGACATTTTATTTTATTTTATTTTATTTTATTTTTTTTAAGCCAGGACATTTTAGAGAAGCAGGGACCTTACTTGCAAATAATCAAAACTGTCCCTCCTGATTTTGCATAAAGATCTTTATATCTGCTCTTACAATCGCCTGCCTGTAAACTTCCTTCACCATCAATGTTCAAGACAACCATAAAATTGAGTAATAACTCATTTTTGTTTTTTAATTATTTTCATTCCACTTGTACAGTACATTAAGAATTATATTATTGATTTAAGGGGCTTTCATATCTCAGATATCTTATGTGAAAATGCATTCTGAGCTCCAAGCAACACTGACTTTTTAAACAACTTCAGGCTGCTTGAAATCATATTAGTCAGGAAATGTTTTTGTCCCAGTTGACCATAAGAGGGCAATGTAGGTAAACACATTTCACTTTAAAAATATGTTCTGTTATCTGGCGCTGCATGTTTAAAGAATTAATGTCAGGTTCAGTAATTGATTTGCTTTGCTTGACTTAACTCTGATAGTAAATATAATTAACATTTGAATGGAAATGGTAATTGTTTCCTGTATGATATACCCGTTTCTTTATGACCCTTATTTGACAGCAGACTCAGCTACTGAGTCTACAGACTTAACTGTGGTAAATATTGTGACTTCAAAATCACTTTTAATTCCCATTCCAGTAAATGTTTTCTTTATGCCCCAGGTGTCTGCTCAGGAGCTCTCTGGCCTGTGCAGCCTTGATGTGATGATACAGTGAGGAGCTTTGGGCAAGGTGTGGTGACATGGTAAAGCCACACTTGGTGGCATGTTGAGAAATTGCTTTTGAATAAGCCAAGCAAGTGCTTACCCTAAACCTCATTTTTCTTTGATAATCACATTGGCCAAAAGAGCATTTACAATTCTGTTTACTTTTCAATTTAGACCCTGAACCTGCAAAGCATTAGCAGATACCTAAGAAAAAAGGTTAAGTATGCACTGTCAAATAGGGCATCTTCTTTGAAGGGAGTAAAACCAAAATAATTTTGTTTCTTTTTTTTTCTTTTTTAACACCTTTATTGGATTATAATTGCTTTACAACGGCGTGTTAGTTTCTGCTTTATAACAAAGTGAATCAGCTAAACATATACATATATCCACATATCTCCTCCCTCTTGCGTATCCCTCCCACCCGCCCTATCCACCCCTCTAGGTGGTCACAAAGCACCGAGCTGATCTCCCTATTTCCCCATAGCTCTCTGTTTTACATTTGGTAGTATATATAAGTCCATGCCACTCTCTCACTTTGTCTCAGCTTACTCTTCCCCCTCCCAGTGTCCGCAAGGCCATTCTCTGCGTCTGCATCTTTATTCCTGTCCTGCCCCTAGGTTCTTCAGAACCTTTATTTTTAGAATCCATATATATGTGTTATATATGCCGTATTTGTTTTTCTCTTTCTGACTTAATTCACTGTGTATGACAGACTCTATGCCCATCCACCTCACTACACATAACTCAATTTTGTTTCTTTATATGGCTGAGTAATACTCCATTGTATATAGGTGCCACATCTTTTTTATCCATTCATCTGTCGATGGACACTTAGGTTGCTTCCATGTCCTGGCTATTGTAAATAGAGCTGCAATGGACATTGTGGTACATGACTCTTTGAATTATGGTTTTCTCAGGGTATATGCCCAGTAGTGGGATTGCTGGGTCATATGGTAGTTCAATTTTTAGTTTTTTAAGGAACCTCCCTACTGTTCTCTATAGTGGCTGTATCAATTTACATTCCCACCAACAGTGCAAGAGGGCCCCCTTTTCTCCACACCCTCTCCAGCATTTATTGTTTGTAGATTTTTTGATGATGGCCATTCTCACTGGTGTGAGGTGATACCTCCTTGCAGTTTCGATTTGCATTTCTCTAATGATTAGTGATGTTGAGCATTCTTTCATGTGTTTGTTGGCAATCTGTATACCTTCTTTGGAAAAATGTCTATTTAGGTCTTCTGACAAATATTTGATTGGGTTTTTTTTTTTTATATTGAGCTGCATGAGCTGTTTATATATTTTGGAGATTAATCCTTTGTCAGTTGTTTCATTTGCAAATATTTTCTCCCATTCAGAGGGTTGTCTTTTCGTCTTGTTTATAGTTTCCTTTGCTGTGCAAAAGCTTTTAAGTTTCATTAGGTCCCACTTGTTTATTTTTGTTTTTATTTCCATTTCTCTAGGAGGTGGGTCAAAACGGATTTTGCTGTGATTTATGTCATAGAGTGTTCTGCCTATGTTTTCCTCTAAGAGTTTTATAGTGTCTGGCCTACATTTAGGTCTTTAATCCATTTTGAGTTTATTTTTGTGTATGGTGTTAGGGAGTGTTCTAGTTTCATTCTTTTACATATAGCTGTCCAGTTTTCCCAGCACCACTTATTGAAGAGGCTGTCTTTTCTCCTTTGTTTATTTTTGCCTCATTTATCAAAAATAAGGTGACTGTATGTGCATGGGTTTATCTCTGGGCTTTCTATCCTGTCCCATTGATCTATATTTCTGTTTTTGTGCCAGTACCATACTGTCTAGATTACTGTAGCTTTGTAGTATAGTCTGAAGTCCAGGAGCCTGATTCCTCCAGCTCCATTTTTCTTTGTCAAGATTGCTTTGGCTATTTGGGGTCTTTTGTGTTTCCATACAAATTGTGAAATTTTTTGTTCTAGTTCTGTGAAAAATGCGATTGGTATTTTGATAGGGATTGCATTGAATCGGTAGATTGCTTTGGGTAGTAGAGTCATTTTCACAATGTTGACTCTTCCAATCCAAGAACATGGTATATCTCTCCATCTATTTGTATCATCTTTAATTTCATTCCTTAGTGTCTTTTAGTTTTCTGCATACAGGTCTTGTCTCCTTAGGTAGGTTTATTCCTAAGTATTTTATTCTTTTTGTTGCAGTGGTAAATGGGAATGTTTCCTTAATTTCTCTGTCAGATTTTTCATCCTTAGTATATAGGAATGCAAGAGATTTCTGTGCATTAATTTTGTATCCTGCTGCTTTACCAAGTTCATTGATTAGCTCTAGTCATTTTCTGGTAGCATCTTTAGGATTCTCTATGAATAGTATCATGTCATCTGCAAATAGGGACAGCTTTACTTCTTCTTTTCCGATTTGGATTCCTTTTATTTCTTTTTCTTCTCTGATTGCTGTGGCTAAAACTTCCAAAACTATGTTGAATAACAGTGGTGAGAGTGGACAACCTTGTCTTGTTCCTGATCTTAGAGGAAATGGTTTCAGCCTTTCACCATTGAGAACAATGTTAGCTGTGGGTTCGTCATATATAGCCTTTATTATGTTGAGGTAAGTTCTCTCTATGCCTACTTTCTGGAGCGTTTTTATCGTAAATGGGTGTTGAATTTTTTTTTTTTTTTTTAAGATGTTGGGGGAAGGAGTTTAGTAATTTATTTATTTTTTTGCTGTGTTGGGTCTTCGTTTCTGTGCGAGGGCTTTCTCTAATTGTGGCGAGTGGGGGCCACTCTTCATCACGGTGCGCAGGCCTCTCACTGTCGCGGCCTCTCTTGTTGCGGAGCACAGGCTCCAGACGCGCAGGCTCAGTAGTTGCGGCACACGGGCCTAGTTGCTCCGTGGCATGTGGGATCCTCCCAGAACAGGGCTTGAACCCCTGTCCCCTGCATTATCAGGCAGATTCTCAACCACTGCGCCACCAGGGAAGCCCATGGGTGTTGAATTTTGTCCAAAGCTTTTTCTGCATCTGTTGAGATGATCATGTGGTTTTTATCCTTCAATTTGTTAATATGGTTTATCTCATTGATTGATTGATTGATTGATTTTGGCTGCGTTGGATTTTCATTGCTGGGCATGGGCTTTCTCTAGTTGTGGTGAGCGGGGGCTACTCTTCGTTGTGGTGCACGGGCTTCTCATTGCAGCATTGGCTTCTCTTGTTGCAGAGCATGGGCTCTAGGTGTGTGGGCTTCAGTAGTTGTGGCACGCAGGCTCAGTAGTTGTGGCTCACGGGCTCTAGAGTGCAGGCTCAGTAGTTGTGATGCACGGGCTTAGTTGCACCGCAGCATGTGGGATCTTCCTGGACCAGGGCTCGAATCTGTGTCCCCTGCATTGGCAGGCAGATTCTTAACCACTGCACCACCAGGAAAGTCCCTATCACATTGACTGATTTGCATATATTGAAGAATCCTTGCATTCCTGGGATAAACCCCACTTAGTCATGGTGTGTGATCCTTTTAATGTGCTGTTGGGTTCTGTTTGCTAGTATTTTGTTGAGGATTTTTGCATCTATGTTCATCAGTGATTGGCCTGTAGTTTTCTTACTTTGTGACATCTTTGTTTGGTTTCGGTATCAGGGTGATGGTGGCCTCATAGAATGAGTTTGGGAGTGTTCCTCCCTCTGCTATATTTTGGAAGAGTTTGAGAAGGATAGGTGTTAGCTCTTCTCTAAATATTTGATAGAATTCACCTGTGTAGCCATCTCATCATGGGCTTTTGTTTGTTGGAAGATTTTAATCACAGTCTCAATTTCAGTGCTTGTGATTGGTCTGTTTATATTTTCTATTTCTTCCTGGTTCAGTCTCAGAAGGTTGTGCTTTTTTAAGAATTTGTCCATTTCTTCCAGGTTATCCATTTTATTGGCATAGAGTTGCTTGTAGTTAATCTCTCATGATCCTTTGTATTTCTGCAGTGTCAGTTGTTACTTCTCCTTTTTCAATCCTAATTCTGTTGCTTTGAGTCTTCTCCCTTTTTTTCTTGGTGAGTCTGGCTAATGGTTTATCAATTTGTTTATCTTCTCAAAGAACCAGCTTTTACTTTTACTGATCTTTGCTATTCTTTCCTTCATATCTTTTTCATTTATTTCTGACCTGATCTTTATGATTTCTTTCCTTCTGCTAACTTGGGTTTTTTGTTGTTGTTGTTGTTGTTCTGCTTTCTCTAATTGCTTTACGTGTAAAGTTAGGTTGTTTACTTGAGATGTTTCTTGTTTCTTGAGGTAGGATTGTATTGCTATAAACTTCCCTCTTAGAACTGGTTTTGCTGCATCCCATAGGTTTTGGGTCGTCATGTTTTCATTGTCATTTGTTTCTAGGTATTTTTTGATTTCCTCTTTGATTTCTTCAGTGATCTCTTGGTTAGTAAGTTGTGTACTGTTTAGGCTCCATGTGTTTGTACTTTTAACAGATTTTTTTCCTGTAATTGATATGTAGTGTGATAGTGTTGTGGTCAGAAAAGATACTTGGTACAATTTCAATTTTCTTAAATTTACCAAGGCTTGATTTGTGAGCCAGGATAGGATATGTCCTGGAGAATGTTCCATTAGCACTTGAAAAGAAAGTGTATTCTGTTGTTTTTGGATGGAATGTCCTCAAAATATCAATTAAGTCTATCTTGTTTAATGTATCATTTAAAGGTTGTGTTTCCTTATTTATTTTCATTTTGGATAATCTGTCCATTGGTGAAAGTGGAGTGTTAAACTCCCCTACTATGATTGTGTTACTGTCGCTTTCCCCTTTTATGGCTGTTAGCATTTGCCTTATGTATTGAGGTGCTCCTATGTTGGGTGCATGCATATTTACAATTGTTATATCTTCTTCTTGGTTTGACCCCTTGATTATTATGTAGTGTCCTTCTTTGTCTCTTGTAATAGTCTTTAAAGTCTCTTTTGTCTGATACGAGAATTGCTACTCCAACTTTCTTTTTATTTCCATTTACATGGAATATCTTTTTCCATCCCCTCACTTTCATTCTGTATGTGTCCCTAGGTCTGAAGTGGGTCTCTTGTAGATAGCATATATATGGGTCTTGTTTCTGTATCCATTCAACCACTTCTATGTGTTTTGCTTGGAATATTTAATCCATTTACATTTAAGGTAATTATCGATATATATATTCCTATTACCATTGTCTTAATTGTTTGGGGTTTGTTATTGTAGATCTTTTCCTTCTCTTGTGTTTCCTGCCTAGAGAAGTTCCTTTAGCATTTGTTGTAAAGCTGTTTTGGCGGTGCTGAATTTTCTTAGCTTTTGCTTGTTTGTAAAGGTTTTAATTTCTCTGTCGAATCTGAATGAGATCCTTGCTGGGTAGAGTAATCTTGGTTGTAGGTTTTTCCCTTACATCACTTTAAGTATGTCCTGCCACTCCCTTCTGCCTTGTAGAGTTTCAGCTGAAAGATCAGCTGTTAACCTTATGGGGATTCCCTTGTATGTTATTTGTTGTTTTTCCCTTGCTGCTTTTAATATTTTTTCTTTGTATTTAATTTTTGATAGTTTGATTAATATGTGTCTTGGCATGTTTCTCCTTGGATTTATCCTGTATGGAACTCTCTATGCTTCCTGGAGTTGATCAACTATTTCCTTTCCCATATTAGGGAAGTTTTTAACTATAATCTCTTCAAATATTTTCTCAGTCCCTTTCTTTTTCTCTTCTTCTTCTGGGACCCCTATATTTCGAATGTTGGTGTGTTTACCGTTGTCCCAGAGGTCTCTAAGAGTGTCCTCAATTCTTTTCATTGTTTTTTCTTTATTCTGCTCTGCAGTAGTTATTTACACTATTTTATCTTCCAGGTCACTTATCTGTTCTCCTGTGTCAGTTATTCTGCTGTTGATTCCTTCTAGAGAATTTTTAATTTCATTTATTGTGTTGTTCATCATTGTTTTTTTGCTCTTTAGTTCTTCTAGGTCCTTGTTAAACCTTTCTTGAATTTTCTCCATTCTATTTCCAAGACTTTGGATCATCTTTACTATCATTACTCTCAATTCTTTTTCAGGTAGACTGACTATTTCCTCTTCGTTCGTTTGGTCTGATGTGTTTTTAGCTTGCTCCTTTATCTGCTGTGTGTTTGTCTGTCTTCTCATTTTGTCTAACTTACTCTGTTTGGGGTCTCTTTTTCACAGGCTGCAAGTTCGTAGTTCCCGTTGTTTTTGGTGTTGGCCCGCCGTGGGTAAGATTGGTTCAGTACATTGTGTAGGCTTCCTGGTGGAGGGGACTAGTGCCTGTGTTCTGGTGGTTGAAGCTGGATCTTGTCTTTCTGGTGGACAGGTCCACGTCTGGTGGTGTGTTTCGGGTGTCTGTGACCTTATTATGATTTTAGGCAGCCTCTCTGCTAATGGGTGGGGTTGTGTTCCTGTCTTGCTAGTTGTTTGGCATAGGGTGTCTATAGCACTGTAGCTTGCTGGTCGTTGAGTGGAGCTGGGTCTTAGCGTTGAGATGGAGATCTCTGGGAGAGCTCTCAGTGACTGATGATATTACGTGGGGCTGGGTGGTCTCTGGTGGACCAATGTCGTGAACTCGGCTCTCCCACCTCAGAGGCTTAGGCCTGACACCCAGCTGGAGCACTGAGAACCTGTGAGCCACACAGCTCAGAAGAAAAGGGAGAAAGAAAGAAAGAAAGAGAGAGAGAGAGAGAAAGGAAGGATGGACGGAAGAAGAAAGGAAGGAAGGAAGGAAGGGAGGAAGGAAGGAAGGAAGAATTAAAATAAAAAATTAAAAAGTAATTATTAAAAATAAAAAAATTAAAAAGTAATAAAAAAAAAGAAAGAAAGAAGGGAGCAACCAAACCAAATCCACCAATGATGATAAGTGCTAAAAATTATACTAAAAAGGAAAAACAACAGAAAAATGGACAGAACTCTAGGACAAATGGTAAAAGCAAAGCTATACAGGCAGAATCACACAAAGAAGCATACACATACACACTCACAAAAAGAGAAAAAGGAAAAAAAAATATATCTATATATTAAAAAAAAAAGAGGAAGAGAGCAATCAAATCAATCAATAAATCTACCAGTAATAATAATCTCTAAATGCTAAACTAAGATAAACATAAAGCCAGAAACAAATTAGATGCAGAAAGCAAACCCCTAGTCTACAGTTGCTCCCGGAGTCCACCACCTCAATTTTGGGATGATTTGTTGTCTGTTCAGGTATTCCAGAGATGCAGGGTACATCACGTTGATTGTGGAGCTTTAATCCGCTGCTCCTGAGGCTGCTGGGAGAGATTTCCGTTTCTCTTCTTTGTACACACAGCTCCTGGGGTCCAGCTTTGGATTTGGCTCCACCTGTGCGTGTACGTCACCTGAGGGCGTCTGTTCTTCGTTCAGACAGGACAGAGTTAAAGGAACAGCTGATTAGGGGGCTCTGGCTCACTCAGGCCAGGGGGAAGGAGGGGTACAGAATGCGGGGTGAACCTGCGGCGGCAGAGGCTGGCGTGACATTGCACCAGCCTGAGGTGTGCCGTGCGTTCTCCCGAGGGAGTTGTCCCTGGATCACGGGACCCTGGCAGTGGCAGGCTGCACAGGCTCTCCGGAAGGGAGGTGTGGTTAGTGACCTGTGCTCGCACACAGGCTTCTTGGTGGCTGCAGCAGCAGCCTTAGCGTCTCCTGCCCGTCTCTGGGGTCCGCGCTGAGAGCCGTGGCTCACGGTCATCTCTGGAGCTCGTTTAGGTGGTGCTCTGAATCTCCTCTCCTCGCGCACCCCAAACAATGGTCTCTTGCCCCTTAGGCAGCTCTAGACTTTTTCCTGGACTCCCTCCCAGCTAGCTGTGGTGCAGTAGCCCCCTTCAGGCTGTCTTCACGCAGCCAACCCCAGTCCTCTCCCTGGGAACCGACCTCCGAAGCCCGAGCCTCAGCTCCCAGACCCCGCCTGCTGCGGCGGGGGAGCAGACAAGCCTCTTGGGCTGGTGAGTGCCGGTCGGCACCGATCCTATGTGCGGGAATCTCTCCGCTTTGCCTTCCGCACCCCTGTTGCTGCGCTCTCCTCCGTGGTTCCGTAGCTCCCCCCTCCGCCTCCCGCAGTCTCCGCCCGCGAAGGGCGTTTCTAGTGTGTGGAAACCTTGCCCCCTTCACAGCTCCCTCCCACTGGTGCCGGTCCTGTCCCTGTTCTTTTGCCTCTGTTTATTTTTTCTTTTGCCCTACCCAGGTACGTGGGGAGTTTCTTGCCTTTTGGGAGGTCTGAGGTCTTCTGCCAGCGTTCAGTAGGTATTCTGTAGGAGTGGTTCCACATGTAGATGTATTTCTGATGTATTTGTGGGGAGGAAGGTGATCTCCACGTCTTACTCCTCCGCCATCTTGAAGGTCTCCTTCCAAAATAATTTTTAGTATAGAGATAATATCAAGAAGTCAAAGAAGCTGAAAATAGTCACAAATAGGAGACTCACTTAAATTTAAATCTCTGAGTCATATTTAAATTTAAATTTCTGAGCATTTGGATTTTAAATTGTGGTTTAACAGGTGAGACTCTAAAATTACCGGAATATGATCAAGATTTCAACTTTGGGCTGTGTAAGGGAGTGATATAAAATGATTGGTGGTTTTTTGAAGATTGCAGGTTTGAATAATAAATGTTAGAAATGAATAAATGTACTCTTTCAGGAAAAAAGCCAAAAAGAAAGATACCTATTAACATCTCTTTTTGAGAGGCGATGTAACACAGTGGTTAAGAGCATGGGCTTGGGGGCTCACCGGCTTGGATTAGATCCTGGCTTTGCTACATACTGTCTCTGGATCAAGTTGCTTAAGTGTTTTGAAAGGTAGGGATTATAGGACCTACCTTAAAGGGTTATTGTGAGCATCCCATGAGATAATAAATTTAATTGCTCAGAACAGTGTCTGGTGCAGAGTAAACCTGCAGGAAATATTAGGCATCCCTGTTGAAGCATGTAAAGCGTGCCATTTTTGCAGTGGCATTTTCTGAGGGAGGTGTTAGGGCAGAAAGGTGTTGACTTTCTCTGTGAAAGGTATCCCGGCACTTGTGTTATCATGTGTAGCTAGGCTACAACCATGAGTACACACTGCTGATACAATTTTAATATTGTTCATTGTGCATAAAGACTTCTGAACCTTTTGTGTTGTGGGCAGTAAATCTTTAGAATGTGTGTCATTGGTTTGTTTTCTGTATTCAGTGGTGGTTTTCCGAGTTAATATTTGATTGTAGGACCCATGGATTGAAACTTTTCTTTTTAATGGGCTGAGAAACAGTGTGGACTAATATTATTATGCATATGTAAAATATGAATTTAAATTTTTACTTGCCTCACAGGCATTTGGATGAGAAGTTCTTCTCTTGTTCTGGGATAATGCTGGACAATGCTTACATCTACACATTTCCTTGGTTTTGGCCTGCCTTTATTTTTGGCTTTGAGAAAAACATGCGTAATCAGAGGGAATGATCAACGTCCCCTTTCCCCTTTGAGCGTGTCCACAAACACCCTCACACCCACTTCAGATCTTCCTATTTTTGTGCAAAGGAGAACTTTTTGTAGGAGGGGGGAAGTCTGGGATTTCTTTGAGATGTGATGGCAGGAAATGTTATCCGTAGCCAGCAAGCTAACAAACATAGGGGCATAATTGTGTTTCTTGGAACATTTTTTAGGTATGGTTTGTTGGAGGAGAATTTCAGAATATCTTTTTTTTTTTTTTTTCCAGAAACCAACAACCTAGAACTATCTCAAGGCTTAGGAACTTTTCCTTCTGGCTATTATTACAAAAATCAGTGGAGGCCCAGAAAGTTTAAGATGCGCCAGTTTAATGACCCTGACAACATTACAGAATGCTTACAGAGAAAAGTGGTGTATTTATTTGGTGACTCGACAATCAGGCAATGGTTTGAATACCTCACTACATTTGTTCCAGGTTGGTACTTTGCTTTTTGTTTCATAACTCTTTCCCACACATACAAAATTCAGCTTTGAAATAAGCAGACCCAGTCCGGTGCCTGAAGAAAGGCATCAGGTGAGGAAGCAGTTATTTCTCTGTAGGACTGAAGAGGTGTCCTAACCTTGGAGAGATGAGTGATAGTTTCTGATCAATGGTGGGGCTGTGACGCATCGATGAAAGCACTGGCTGCTTGTTGAAGTTCATACCACTCATGGGAGGGCCATCCCTTATTCACAGTGGGCCTTTTCCTCTTCCTGGAAGTGGTGCGGATGGAGTGAGGAGGGATGGATTTGGGGCAGCAGGACTAAAGGCCCCACTTAGAGTTTAGAGAGCTGATGAATAGTTCTGTGGGAACTGGGTTTTTTTGTTTGTGTGTTTAAAATTTTTTTTTTTAACTTTTTATTTTTGGAGTATAGCCGATTAACAATGTTGTGATAGTTTCAGGTGTACTGCAAAGCGACTCTGCCATACATATACATGTATCCATTCTCCCCCAAACTCCCCTCCCATCCAGGCTGCCCCATAACATTGAGCAGAGGGAACTGTTTCTGATGGCTGTTTATGGACAGGGCTTTTCATAAAGCAACTTCCCACAGTTGGGAGTGGTTGTGTTTTTCTTTTTTCTCTTTTATTTATTACATCAACTTAGTTTCAAATTTAATTTTTAGAAGGAAGGAAAGGAGGAAGTAGATATGACTCCCCAAAATAGAAAGTTAATTCCGGTTTTGATTTGCTTGCTTTTTTTTATTGAAACAGACATAGCAGAGTTCTAGTTGATGAAGCGTAAGTTCAAAAGCAGGAGAAGGGAAATCATTTGTATGACATGATGCTAGGCACAGTTCGGTGTTGACCAGGCAGGGCCCTCCAGGAGCCTGCAGTTGCTTGATTCTTTTCTTTTTTTTAAATAAATTTATTTTATTTATTTTTTTTTTGGGTTCGTTGGGTCTTCCGTTGCTGTGTGTGGGCTTCCTCTAGTTGTGGTGAGTGGGGACTACTCTTTGTTGCGGTGCGAGGGCTTCTCATTGCGGTGGCTTCTCTTGTTGCAGAGCACAGGCTCTAGGCACATGGGCTTCAGTATTTGTGGCACACGGGCTTCAGTAGTTGTGCTCGTGGGCTCTAGAGCGCAGGCTCAGTAGTTGTGGCGCACAGGCTTAGTTGCTCTGTGGCATGTGGGATCTTCCCGGACCAGGGCTCGAACCCGTGTCCCCTGCATTGGCAGGCGGATTCTTAACCACTCTGCCACCAGGGAAGCCCCAGTTGCTTGATTCTTAAGTTCTAATGACGTAGCTTGGTATTTCCTTTCATAGCAATGATCACATTGCATGTCTTGAGCATTTTCCACCCTACCCTTTGCAGACAGATCTTTACCCGATAAAGCCTTGTGTTGGGCTTGATCTTAATCAAAAGAAAGAATGGTTAATTGAGCTTCTATTCAATTTAAGTGGGGCCACATGCTAAGTAGTAATGAATTAGGTATGAGAATTTAGAAGAGGAGCCTGGGAACTCATGGAGAAAAAAGTGAAACCTTGACTTTAACCCTTAAGAGTAAATAATATGGGACAATTATAGTTTGATGGTACTTCTTCAGAATTGACTATAAACTCCTTGAGGGCAAGGACTGTGACTTACCCATCTGAGCATTCCTGGCTTTTTTTTTTAAAGCTGGGAAACTATTCTAATTTATTTTATTATTTTTTTATTCTATTTTTTTTTCTTTTTGGCCGTGCCATGAGGGATCTTAATTCCCTGACCAGGGATTGAACCCATGCCCCCTGCAGTGGAAGTGTGGAGTCTTAACCACTGGACCGCCAGCAAAGTCCTGCATTGCTGGCTTATAGCACAATAGTGCTGGCACGGAAGAGGTGCTTAGGAAATGTGAATTCAGTTTGGCTGCCAAGGGTTACTTAATCTGGTCTGTGTAAGGCACTTATAGGAATATTTAGGGATATGACACAGACCCTCTTTCCTCATGGGGTGAATGTTCAGTGATGAATTGTACAGCCTTTTTGAGGAGTAATAAGGGAGAATAATCATTGATTCCTGGGATCTTCAGAGGAGCAGGACTTGGAAACACAACCTAGATAAAGTAGAGGGAGAGAAGGGAATTCTAACTTGTGCTGCTGTGTTTGTTATGACAGAGAGAGAAGTTTTCTAAGACATAAACAGGGTTTTCCATCCATAGGGTGAAATTGAAAGTCAAAAGAAGCATGGTTGCTTCTTTCTTTTGCTTATTTCAAAAAGAGGTATTTGGTTACTATTATGTGTTTGTAAAAAAGCAGAAGTTATATAGTTCTTGACCTGGAAGAAATAATTTTGATCTGTTAGAACAGTAATGTGTAAATGCCAAATCGATGTTTAGATATTCAGCAGTCAGTGCAAACAGGAAGATTTCTTGGCCTAATAATTAGAGGTAAACAGGTTATTTTGCTTCTCAGGTCTAGAATCAATTGCTGATGGTATTACTTGTAATGTCATGCTTATGGAGTGATTTAAGTAATAAATATGTTAAAATATAAAGGTCCATTGAAGCCAAGGGGGCCAAAGTGACGTGAAATAGGTGTTTCCTTTACATTTGTATTGTACCTTTTTGTTGTTTTATTTTAAAAAATTGTTCTTTGAAGCCACTAACTAAAGAATAATCAAAATATATCGCTTGGTTTAAACATTCTTATGAATCTGAGTTTCCCTTGTTTCAGATTTAGTGGAGTTTAACTTGGGTAGCCCGAAGAATGTGGGTCCCTTCCTTGCGGTGGACCAGAAGCACAATATCCTGCTCAAATACCGCTGCCACGGTCCACCGATCCGCTTCACGACTGTCTTTAGCAATGACCTCCGTTATGTGGCGAATGAGCTGAATGGCATCGTGGGAGGGAAGAACACAGTCGTTGCCATAGCTGTGTGGTCTCATTTCAGCACCTTCCCCTTGGAAGTGTATATCCGGCGGCTCAGGAACATCCGTCGAGCCGTGGTCCAGCTCTTGGATCGAAGCCCTAAGACTGTGGTAGTCATCCGGACAGCCAACGCCCAAGAGCTGGGACCTGAAGTGAGCCTTTTCAACAGCGACTGGTATAACTTTCAGCTGGACACTATCCTTCGGAAGATGTTCTCGGGAGTTGGGGTATATCTCGTTGATGCCTGGGAGATGACCCTGGCCCATTATCTGCCCCACAAGCTACATCCAGATGAAGTTATTGTGAAGAACCAGCTGGACATGTTCTTGTCCTTTGTGTGCCCCTTGGAGAGCTAGTCTGCCCTGCAGGAGACTGGAGAAATCACATTCAGTGACCTTCTCTATCACCTGCACTACGGAAAGTTTATGGGTGGCCCTATGGAGAGATGGCTGCCATTGATATGTATTTAAAATTTAAAAAAAAGAGATGGACTTTATATAATGACTTGTAAGGAGCTTAGAAAATGCAGATTACATTTATACCTACCTATAGGATTTTTTCCCATCTTGACTTATCTATGGGGGAACGATTATTAACAGCATTTACACACTATATTGCCCTCGTAACCAAAGATACTAATGAGTGTGTTTGAACTAGCTTCTCCTGGGAGGGGAGGGGATACTGTGCTAAAAAGTGTGAAAAATGTTGTGACCTAAGTGGAAGGGACAAGTTTGGTTGGCAGTGGAGTGTTTGTATCTTGTCTGGTAAAGGAAATTGAGCACATCTACATGAATAGCATAATTGGTACATCTTCAGCGGGAAGTGAATTAACCCCAAGGCTTTTAGTCAGTGGCTCCCGTAACACACTGAAGACTGCTGTGTCTTAGAAGTTTATCTTGATGATCCAGTTTTTTCTGGATTACTTGAAAAGGCCAGTGTCCTTGGTCAGAACTTTCTAATGAGAATATTTACGGTGTCTGGCTTTTATCTAGAAAAGAAGCAAAGGGGAAATATGAAAGCAGTATATATAAAATCTGTGCATTGAATTGATATTTGCATTGGGTAATTGTTACTTATCTGATTCAGCTAAATTTTACAGGATGAATACTTATTCTAAAATAACCACTTTTGGAGCTGGAAGGGGAAAATCTATAAAGGAAAATTTATTTTTGTGTTCTGAAGTTTGAGGGTTTTAAGAATTGACTTATGTAAAGATTGCTATTGTTTGTTATAAAGTTGTAGAAATTATTTCCATCAATTTTGAGTATTTCTTTTTTGGTTGTTATTTTGAATTGCATACCCAAATTAGAAATTAAAATCTAATTAAAAATTAAATTTAGATATTGAAATCTGTGATGGGTTGATTTGGGCATAAGGTACACACATTCTGTCATGCTTGGAAGTAAAAGGTGCTGTTCCTATTGGCTCTCTTAAAATAATTGAATTATCAATTTTACTTGACTGTCTTTACCTTATTAATTTTAAATAAGTTTAAATTAATTTGTGCCATTTTAGTAAGTACTCTTTTCTTTTTGAGCTACAATATGGTTTTGTTTATCCCTAAGTGAACATGTGAAGAAACTGGGGAGGCTTTAGAGATGAAGACAGATGCCTAAAGCATGAAAAAATACACCCTTAGAAGAATGGGTCAGAGAATCTGGGTTTTGGGCTTCTCTGGTGGCACAGTGGTTGGGAGTCTGCCTGCCGATGCAGGGGACGCGGGTTTGTGCCCCGGTCCAGGAAGATCCCACATGCCGCAGAGAGGCTGGGCCCGTGAGCCGTGGCCGCTGAGCCTGCGCATCCGGAGCCTGTGCTCCGCGACGGGAGAGGCCACAACAGTGAGGGGCCTGCGTACCGCAAAAAAAGAAAAAAAAAAAAAAAAGAATCTGCGTTTTTAACTTAAAACAGAGAGTTTAAGATCTTTCTTTCCTAGCCTTGAGGGCCACCTTCAAGGTTATAAAATAAATAAATATGATTTTAAATTATTTTCTGAGTCTGAAGTGGAGCAGGTAGTTAAATATATTAAGATGGCTTAATTTTAATGGCCTTTAACCTTTAGAATGTCTAAGGATCACTCTGAATATTTTTTTTTAAGTTTTTTTTAAAATTAGTTTTTTTTGGCTGCGTAGGGCCTTCGTTGCTGCGTGCGAGTTTTCTCTCGTTGCGGTGAGTGGTGGCTACTCTTTGTTGCGGTGCACGGGCTTCTCACTGTGGTGGCTTCTCTTGTTGCTCAGCATAGGCTCTGGGCATGTGGGCTTCATTAGTTGTGGCACATAGGCTCAGTAGTTGTGGCTTGCAGGCTCTAGAGCGCAGGCTCTGTAGTTGTGGCACATGGGCTTAGTTGCTCTGTGACACATGGGATCTTCCTGGACCAGGGCTCGAACCCGTGTCCCCTGCACTGACAGGCGGATTCTTAACCACTGCGCCACTAGGGAAGTCCCTCACTTGGAATATTTGATAAAAATGCAGAATTAGGGGCTATGCCTTTGGGAATTGTGGAATCAACCTTAGTGACAAATGCCCAGGAGTTCTGATGCAATGGTGGTCTATGTTTTGAGAAACACAGAGGGAAGATAGAACTAAGGAAATAATATTTTTTGTCTATTATTTTAGGAGCTTTTCCCATAACATTTAATTCTGATCATGGTCTAATAGTGCAGATAATAGTTCCATTTTATAGATGAGGAACTTGAGTTTAGATTTGAACTAAGGTATGTGAGAGTCCATAGCCCTTTTCAACTAGAATTTTTTGGATTTTGTAAAGAGGTTTTATTTTTTATGAAAGAACTTTTGAGCATTTACTCAAGGATCATTGGAGGAGGCTGAGTCATGTCTTCCCAGGAGAATTTCAATTTTTACTGCCTCTCCAGAGCTTCGGAGTGGTACTACTTGTTTGTGCAAATGATTTCTCACGATCTCATCCCGTTAATTTTTTTTTTTTTTTTTGCGGTACGCAGGCCTCTCACTGTTGTGGCCTCTCCTGTTGCGGAGCACAGGCTCCGGACGCACAGGCTCAGCGACCATGGCTCACGGACCCAGCAGCTCCGCGGCATGTGGAATCTTCCCGGACCGGGGCACGAACCCGTGTCCCCTGCATCGGCAGGCAGACTCTTAACCACTGCACCACCAGGGAAGCCCCATCCCGTTAATTTTTGATTTAGTGACATGTCCTAAAGATCTGATGACACAGTTTCTTAAAGTATTCTCATTCACTCTGTCCTTCTAATGTGTCTTTCTATGCTCGTGTGGAAGTTAAAAAAAATGCCTAAGTGTAGAGTTTGGAATATTACCTAAATCATTCTCAGAACAATTTTAATTTCTTCTGAAAAGTTTATTTTAAGCCAATACCACAGAGTTGTGTTTCCATTATAAATGTAAAGGATATTAAATAAACATATTGTAAAATCTAGAAAAAGAAAATCTATGGATAGAATCCATATCTAATTCTATCATCTGCGATGAGCATTAGCAGTTTGGTTTATTTTCTTCTAGGTTTTTTAAATCACACAGCTGTAATCACAGAGAACATGTAATTTTTATCTGTGTTTTTAAATTTAACATACAAATATTTTTCTATGTTTTCATGACTTAATTATAAAAGCCTGCCTAACAGTTTAGCTAAATGATATCATTATTTACATAGGTTGGCCATTTAGATTTATAATAAAATATTAAAATGGTGATTAATATATAATTTCATTGGGTTAAAATATCGATTTTTATTTTGGAATGACAGCATTAACTTCATTTAGTGGATCTCCTCATATTCTAGAACTCAAATGATTGATTTGATGCTGCTTGTGAATGGGAGAATCCATAATAAGGCTCTTCTGTGAAAATTATATTTTATAAAAGTTAAGAGTAACTTTTCTTTAGCAAATATAAGTTTGTTGTTCCAATATGATCCATTTTACCTTTCTGAACAACCATCATTTTGTTAAATACCAACTGACTGATACTTCCCAGCTTCAGGTATTAAGTTTCAGATTGATCCATCTGGGCACTTGCCAAGAATGTGTATGGTAAGCCTTTATAGCCGTGTGTTGCAAGCCAGAGGTGAGTCTGCTTCTGGGCCCTATTAAAGGAAATAGCAGTTACCCAGAAAGTACTAGGAAATAAATCTCCAAGGGAAACAACAGAAATAAGACCTCCCCACTCCGTTCCCACCCCCCTCCCTTCCCCCCTGAAAAAAAAGGTGCTCAGCATTATCTTTGTAGATCTGGGTAAATTCAGCTTTTAAAGATTAGCTAGTCGCTCATGCCAGAAATCCAAGTGTATTCATTCTCTAGTGTTAGACATTATTCTCTCCAGGGTTTATGTCTTCAGTGGAGTGCATTTGCCTGACTCCTCAGTGTGCAATAAATAAATAAGTTCTGGAAAGTGTTCTTTTCCTCTTTGAAAGTGAGACCACAGTCCCAGAGTGCTAGGGGTGCCTAGGAATCCTGGGGGAGGACGAGGGTGAGGGTGGAAAATCAGAGGGTTGTTGAGGGCATCAGTTTATAGGACGCAGGAGGTAGAAGGGCACAAAATGCACTTCAAGTTCACTTTGTCTCAGAAGTGCACTTACAGCTTTTTAGAAAACGTGTGAACTTACATGTGTTACATTTTGCTTTTCAGTATTCTGCGTGAAATGAGAGGAAGTCAGGCTTCTTACAAGAAGGACGGTCTGCTGTCTTAAAGTTTTAAGGATCTTCTGGTGTTTAGGTCTAGATGCCCATTCCCATTGGAGAAGCAGATATTTCCTGTCTAATTCTAAAGCTGGATTGTAAGACTGCCGCGGGGGGGGCGGGGGGGCGGGAAGCAGTACAGAGATGACAGTCGAAAGTGTCCCAAAAGAAAAAGAAGCCACAGTGAAACCTAATGTCGTAGAAGATATCCTTTCACTGTTGCGCAATGGTTCATTCTCTGTTTAAATTCACCCCACATGAAAATAATGTAATCTTCATGTTACGGGACCACTGCTTTACTTACATCGCAGATTCCTTGTCCTTTAGTTTGTCAGTGAAGGCACACGATGGGGACACTACTTTCTGATTGCCATATTTGAAAAGCCTTGCTGTAGAAAGCATCCCCCTCCTCAGCCCCCGCACTTAAAGGCTGTACAGAAAAAGCGAAAGAAGCAGAGAAGGTGAATCTAAGGAGGGGGCAAGGCCAATGCAGGCAGTAAGTTCTTTGAGACGTTTAAAAAAGGCATCCCTAAAAAAAAAAGTTTTGCTTACAGATTTGCTTCTGATTCCTCTGCGCGGTTCCAGTCCAGGTCTTGGAGCCGACCCTTGAGGGGAATGTCCGGGACTAGGGTCGGTACCTTTCTGGCCTGGGAATTTCCAGGGTGCAGAAAAAAAAGTCCACGAACAAAGTCCTCGATGCTCCCTTCCCGCCGTCTCCGCCCCTCCTCTGTGCCCACGCAGCCCCTTTCGAATGAGAGTTGGACCGTATTCTGTATTTTAGGAAACAGGTCCTTAGCGTCCCCCGCCCCCATCCCTTTCTAGAGCGGTGAGCAGCAAGCGAACGCTATAAAGGGGACCAGGGAGAGGGCCTGGCCTTCTCTTGCCAAGAGGTCAGACGCCGGCGAGTTCTTAGAGAAAAAGGCTGCTTAACTGTCGCTGCTGCTTATCATGTAACCTCAAGAGGAAACTGATCATCTTTCTCGTGCTCTCACGTACTTGGGTTATTATCGCTGATAACAGCTGGAAACAGTTGATTTGCCTTTACGTATTTGTATGACTTGACTCTTCAAACACAGAGGTATATTTTTATTATTTTATGTTTAGTATGAAAAAGTATCTTAAAAGCTTTTTTTTTCTTTTCCCGTATTCAGATTCTTTACTTTGGAGTCACTTTCTGATATTTGGCTGATCATACTTGTTTTGGGGCAAAATATTAGGGGGCAGTATTTTGGGGAAGGAAAATTTGGGATGTTTTTATAGTTTGGTAATGACTATGAATTGTTTCTGTTCGCCTTGAAGGCCCAGGAAAGACTAAGATGCTGATGGAAGAGGTTGGTAGGATGGGTGATGAAAGTATCATAAATCTAATGTAAAAACTTTTATCTAGCCAGTGAAGTAGCCTTTGATACTCCTAGTTAGAAATCTCCCAGGAAGTTTGAGTGTGGGCTTAGAGGTATACTTTCTCACCAAGGGTAGGCATAGAACTATATCCTTATGGAAAAATATATCTGAGTAGATCAAAATGTTGTATAGCATGTAGTTCTTATATTACCTTTGTAAAATGAAAGACATGTATTACAAGCCCATTGTATGAACAAAGGAAATCTTGAAGTTTGATGACTTGGCTGAACCCCCAGATCTATTACAATCTGGGATTTTGTGTGAATAAAAGTGCATTTCTAGGTAGGATGGATTGAGATTGTCTCCAGGAGGATTAGGGAACTGATGTATGGGGTGGAGGTGTCTCAGAGGATGACATTTATTATGTAAATTTTAAGCACTTTGTAATATATATTCCCTCACTTTAAATCTGGCATCTAAAGAAACACATTATTGATCAGGTGGAATAATTTTTTTTTTTTGGCCTCTCCTGTCAGTAGGTTGTTTAGACAATAAAAGAAGAGAAAAATTTCAAAGGCTTATTCATTCCCCTCAACAATCCCTGATAGAGATCAACCACACAGATCACCTAAACATTCAGATAACCCTAAAGTCTTTTTATTTGGCTTCAGAGTACAATGTATGATCTACCACCTCTCTTCATTATAACATCAATTGGCTTTGGTTAAAGACACAGTTGGATAGGGTACAGAGGCTATAAGAGAGACAGTCTGGGAAGAGTTAGCACAAGAGCTGGGTGCACGGGAGTCCCCTGGTAGCCTAGTGGTTAGGATTCCAGGCTTTTAATGCTGGGGTCTGGGTTCAATCCCCGGTCGGGGAACTGAAATCCGGCAAGGCATGCAGCGTGGCCAAAAAAAAAAAAAAAGTGGGCGCACAAAAAACCTCGTGTTAAACGTTTAGCGCTGTCCTTCCCAGCATGGAGGTGATGACCATGCTAAGTATAATTTAGTTGTCCAGCTACAGACTTTTCCTCATTGAGGAAGTTGAGGCAAACCTCTCTCATTTCTACTTTGTCCTGAAAGAAGTCTGGAACCAAAGGAAACCCTCTCAGAAGTTAAAGAGCTGTGGAGAGCACTACTGAGAGGGAAGATTTTCTAATTATTCTGAGATGCACAGTGAACTGCTCCTGAGAAAACCATTTACTTTTGGCTCTTAGCTGACATTGATCTGGTGGCCTCTTGATTTTCCCTCCCAGGTTAATAGGAAGATCAGGAGGCTGACTTCACCTTTTGGCTTTCTTGGCCTGATGCTGAACTCCTGATGGTGTGAAAGGTGGATATTCCTAATTCCAGATGTTACCTGGGCCTTGACTGATGTAGTCAAAGTGGGCAGTGGGATGTTTCTACAATTTCTATGGTTCTTGGATCCCTTAATCAATTTTTGAAGTTGCCTCAAAGTTACTATGAACTTTATAGGCATTGTACTGTGATTTCTTGTGAACTAAGATTTTTTTGATGGTTTAGCATCTTTTTAACCATTTTGAATTTCCACTATTTTCCATGAGAAGAGGACGCATGCATACATCTAAGAGGGGAATTCAGCTCTCTGCTGACTGGCAGTTTCGGGGTTATGTAATCTCTAACAGGCTCAGAGAGCATCATGCCCTCTACAGTTTTGGTGAAGCCCGTCATTAAAGCTTGCATACGTGGTTTCTGATTAAAGCACTTCCTGTTCCTTTAATTTGGGACTGTCTGTGAGGTAAAACAATTTCTTTCCAAACTAAGTGGATGAAAATACGCTACTGCTTCCTGGGGGAGTTAGTGGATAGGGAATTAACATTTATTAAACACTTGTTTTGCGAGTTGACCAGCAAGATCTCATTCAGCCCTCATAATGGCATCTGAGGCAGGCATAATTAGTCTTATTTTATAGGTGAGGAAATTGAGGCTCAGAGGGATTGACAGCTGGTTCAAGATCCCCCAGATCGTAAGTGGCAGAGCTTGGATTTGAATCTGAGGGGCCGTGTCCCCATAGCCAGTGCCCTTGCCACCAGGCCACTGGGATATTAGCGGAGGTACAATGGGGAGAGGTCAACCTCTTTCCAGGGCTCTGATTTCCATAGGGTCCTTCCTTTTCCCTAGCTCACACCTGGCTACCATCTACTCCCTGTTCAGTTTTAACTGGTAGTTAGTTAGGGTAGTTAATAACCGCTGTAACCCTTCATATTTTAAGAAGACCACAGGGAAAATCTTTCAGACCAAAGAGTGAAGCTATATGGTGGAATTAATGGGAGTGGTTGGGCTAATGTTTGGGGAGAGGAAGCCTCTTAGTTATTGAGTCAGTTTTGGACACAACAGCTGGGATTATAAAGAAAGGGGAATCCTGCTGCTTGCTCACATTGCTCCTCGCAGGATGTTTTCTTCCATGCTGAAAAGCTAAGGCTTGGAAGAGCATTCCTAATCACACCTCTGGTGAAGGGCCGTCTGCTGCTGCTTCTGAAGAGAGGAGCTGCGGGCATCTGGCAAACCCGTTCACCTGCTCTCAACCATCCCTGCTATTTTTTTTTTTTTTTTTTTTTTGCAGTACGCAGGCCTCTCACTGTGGTGGCCTCTCCCATTGCGGAGCACAGGCTCCGGACGCGCAGGCTCAGCGGCCATGGCTCACGGGCCCAGCCGCTCTGCGGCATGTGGGATCTTCCCGGACCGGGGTACGAACCCGTGTCCCCTGCGTCGGCAGGTGGACTCTCAACCACTGCGCCACTAGGGAAGCCCCATCCCTGCTATTGAAGAGTGAGTTAACTACCTGAACTAACTTCTTTGAGGGCGTAGGCCCCAGGATAGAAATTTGCGTGTTTTGTATCTGGTGATTTTTTAAAATTTTTGCATGATTCTTTTCCAGTTTGCACTTCCTAAAGGCTCCGTAGTATAGGATGAGTGGAGTAATAAATAAATCTACTTGGATGGTATTTGTCTTTTAAGGCAGTGTTTCTCAAACTTTAATGTGCATTAAGAATTACCTGGCGATCTCATTGAACTACAGATTCTGTTTCAGTCAATCTGGGGTGGAGCTTGTAATTCTGCATTTATTTATTTATTTATTTGTGGTACGCAGGCCTCTCACTGTTGTGGCCTCTCCCGTTGCGGAGCACAGGCTCCGGACGCGCAGGCTCAGCGGCCATGGCTCACGGGCCTAGCCACTCCGCGGCATGTGGGATCTTCCCGGACCGGGGCACAAACCCGCGTCCCCTGCATCGGCAAGTGGACTCTCAACCACTGCGCCACCAGGGAAGCCCTAATTCTGCACTTTTAATAAACTTCCATGTGATGCTGATGTTGCAAGGTCCACACTCTGAGTAGCAAAATTATAAGGCTCCTTAAATTCCAGGTAATAAGAAAAATTATGGAGTTTTTCTATAAAATCTGCATATGTCATTTTACCAGGTAGAAAAGTAAACTATGTCATGGTTATGTTACCATTACAATGGTAATGCTGCATTCTCTATACGTGATATCAAATATCTGAATTAAACTTCTCAAAAACCTGTTAATCAATTAGATGTTATATCATCTCTACAATGGCAATTTCTGGATACTTGGAGACACTAAAAATGAATTTCTCACTTTTTGTTCAGATGTTTAGTGGTGTGCAGATACTTTTAATATTGGCGATAGACTTTTGGACACATTTTAGTGTTGGTTAGTATGTGTGCATTCCCAGCTCTCTATTTCGGTCAGATTTGCTATTTGTCATGGCACCCATTTTTTAGAGTGGCTAATACTGCAAGTCATGCCTTCTCAAAGAGGGTGATATTGCATACAAGAGGGCAAAATTGGTTATTGGGGGACAATATCTCAGATATCACAATGGTTTGTGGTCCTCTAAAGGACCATTGTACATAAACAGATATATAGTGTATCTGTGGTTTTATTTATTTATTTTTTTGGCTGCGTTGTGTCTTCGTTGCTGCGCGTTGGCTTTCTCTAGTTGCTGTGAGTGGGGGCTACTCTTGGTTTTGGTGCACGGGCTTCTCATTGCAGTGGCTTCTCTTGCTGTGGAGCACGGGCTCTAGGGGCATGGGCTTCAGTAGTTGGGGCACGCGGGCTCTAGAGTGAAGGCTCAGTAGTTGTGGTGCACGGGCTTAGTTGCTCCGCGGCATGTGGGATCTTCCCGGACCAGGGATCGAACCCGTGTCCCCTGCATTGGCAGGCGGATTCTTAAGGACTGTGCTACCAGGGAAGTCCCTATCTGTGGTTTTAAACTTTCATCAGGAGACAATTAGGGAAATAAATATCTACAAACTTCCTTAGTGGGTATGATAATGAAAGAAAGGTTGAAACACACAGCTGTAAATGCTCTTACACATACTTATTCAATTGAGGTCAAAAAGATTTTTCCCCTGGCCTGTTGTCTCTTTGTGTTTTGCTTTGTGTCTGCATCATTGCCATGGATTTTTAAAGCACCTGCTTCTAGAAGAGGGATGATTCCTTTTTTTTCATATTTCTTTATTTCAGGAACATTTTCTTCTATTATATCCTTAAATGTTTTTAATATTTTAAGAAATTGTGATAAAGTATACATAACATGAAATTTACCATCTTAACCTTTTTTTTTTTTTTTGCGGTACACGGGCCTCTCACTGTTGTGGCTTCTCCCGCTGCGGAGCACAGGTTCTGGACGCGCAGGCTCAGCGGCCATGGCTCACGGGCCTAGCCGCTCCGCGGCATGTGGGATCTTCCCGGACCGGGGCACGAACCCGTGTTCCCTGCATCGGCAGGCGGACTCTCAACCACTGCGCCACCAGGGAAGCCCCATCTTAACCATTTTTAAGTATACAGTTCAATGGCATTAAGTACATTCACATTGTTGTGCAATCATCATTACTATTCATCTTTAGACATTTTTCATCTTCTCAAACTGAAGCTTCACATCCATCGAAAAATGACTCTCCATTCATCCCTTCCCCGGCCCTTGGCAACCACTGTTCTACTTTCTGTCTCTATGAAGTTGACAACTCTACGTACTTTATATAAGTGGAATCATATAATATTTGTCCTTTTGTGACTTGCTAATTTCACTTAGCATAATATCCTCAGGTTTCATCCAAGTTGTAGCATGTGTCAGAAATTCCTTCTAAGGCTGAATGATGTTCCATTTTATGTACATACCCTGTTCTGTGTATCCATTCTTCCCTCGATGGACACTTGGGTTGCTTCCACCTTTTGGCTGCTGTGAATAATGCTGCAGTGAACATAGGTGTATAAATAACCTGTTTTTAGTCTCTGCTTTCAATTCTTTTGGGTGTATACCCAGAAGTGGAGTTAGATCACATGGTAATTCAATGTTTAATATTACCATTTTCTATAGCAGCAGTACCAGGTTGATTTCTTTTTAATACATTTTGTGCAGTGTTTGGCCGAGTACAGTGAATATATGACAGAAAGTGATATGAAGTTCAGGGTAAATAATCTGCTGAATGATTCAGCACCATGACTATTAAATCAGCCTCTCCTACACACTCACCCTTGCATACCCACATATTACAATGTATGCACTTTTCAAACAAGTTCATGGCTGGGAATTTAGAAAATATGGGTCAGATCCTTTTGAAAATGTGGACTATTTACCATGGAATCCCACATTTAAAAGAAACCTAGAAAGGCTTGTGGGAGATTTAAAGGGGTCAGAGCTACAAAGGTGATCCACAGATGTGAGTGAAGATTAACCGAACCGAGAACATGTTGAGGGTAGGAATTGCAGGAGTTTGGATTTTCATCCTCCTTTCCTTTCCTCCATCTCTTTCCCTCACCTCTGCAGTGTATGTGCATGGTCACTCCATGAATTTTGGTTGAATAAATAACCCAGAGTGGAAAAAAGAAGTGAAAGAATTGTTTGTTTTCTAATGTGTGAAAAGCTATTTTGAAGACTGCAAGAAATTTCTATTTTATACCTCTGTCCAGGGTAAAGGAGGTGGGTTTAATTAGCGGTGGAAGACAAGGTTTGGAGAGATGGAAAACGAGCACTGGGTAAGGCTGCTGAATTTACCCTTGGCATCTCTAGTGTCAGGGTAGAAGAACTGGAACTATCTGAAGGATGGCTGATGTGATGTATCATGGACCTTCCCAGCCCTGCTGCTCTGTGCTGATGTGTCTCAGCTTTTAAACAGCCAACGAAAACAATTTTGTTTTGTTTTGCAGTGTTGAACAGCATCCAGCATTAAGATAAGAAAGTGGTTCTTAAACACAACACTAATGTCAAAATCTAGGGATGGCACCAGATTGCAGCCAAAGTGTTCGTAGCAGCAGGAGGTGGAATGTGTAATGATAATATTTGCTAAAG
Organism: Delphinapterus leucas; assembly: GCF_059928025.1. Taxonomy (NCBI): domain Eukaryota; kingdom Metazoa; phylum Chordata; class Mammalia; order Artiodactyla; family Monodontidae; genus Delphinapterus; species Delphinapterus leucas. The sequence goes on from NC_143132.1 coordinate 49,334,489, forward strand.
GATATGCTGTCTTCATCCCATACCTCACTTATGTTTGTCAATTGTCCACGTTTCTTGTTGTTCATCTTTGGAGCAGGGGCTTTCTTAAAATGAAGATTAGCCCTTAAGAAAGGTTACTGTTTATATCTTTGTGTAAATTAATTTTGAAATCCCTTCTTGCAGTTTTACTGGAAAAGAAGGGCACCTGATCAGACTGCAGATATGGGGTGAGATGCAGTGGCAGGAGCAGCACAGGGAATGAAATGTGAGGGTTAAAATCAAGCTTGATGCCTCCCCTGTGCTCCTGCATCTTCACCCAGCCTCCATGTTTCTGTTCATGGTGCTAGCACTCAAGCAATCTCAAGGCCTTCCTTGGGGAGACCTCTGGCTCTGTCCTCCCTTTCAGTGTTCAGTCTTGTAGACTACATGTCTGAAATATTTCTCTAAACAATTCTCCCCTCTTTACGTTCCTATAAGCACCACTCAAGTTTAGTTCTTTATGACCTGTCACCTCTAGTATTGCATGGTGTCTGTCCTGATCATCTACACGCAGCTGTCACTTTATCCTTCCTAAAGCATGGCTTTGATCATGCTTTTCCTCGGTTCAAAAACCCTGACTGGCTCCCCGTGGCTTATCACATTAACTCCAATGTTCTCAGGTGGCATCAGGCCCTGTAGGGTAGGGCTCCAAGCTTCTCTCCATGATTCTCCTCTTCTATATTCTCTTCAGGTTGGGCTGGTGGTCCAAAGAGGCCAGAATGCTTAACAATCTGGTATTAAATGGAGCTTTGAAAAATGAATATCAACTACAACTATCACCATTGAATGTATGCTGTGTACCAGGTGTTGTGTTGGGCATGTCATGTACACTACCTCATTTAACCTACATACTGACTGAATTCAGTGATGTACCCATTTTATGGATGAGAAAACAGAGTCTTAGAGAAGTTAATTAAAGCCACATGGCTGTTAAGTAAATGAAGCTGGGATTTGAATCTAGTTTGTTTGACTTCAAAACCCTGTGCTTTTAAGAAGAGATGAAGAATATTACAGGCAAGAGTTCTAGCTTGGATAGAAGTTTGGGACAAGAATTAGTGTAGTGTTTTCCAGGATCGTTTGTAAGACTGCATGTTGAGTAGTAGATAGAACTATGAAGGGATAGTGCATTAGTCTGCTAGGGCTGCCATGACAATATTACAGACTGGGTGGCTTAAATAACAGAAATTTGTTTTCTCACAGTTCTGGAGGCTGGAAGTCCAAGATCAAAGGGCCAGCAGGTTTCTCCTGAAGCCTCTCTCCTTAGCTGGCAGATGGCTGCCTTCCCACGTGTGCACATATGGCCTTTCCTCTGCACATATGTCCCTGGTGTCTCTCTTTTAATAAGGACATAAGTCAGATTGGATTAGGGCACATCCTAATGGCCTCATTTTAACTTAATTATTTCTTTAAAGGCCCTTATCTCCAAATACAATCACACTCTGAGATACTGGGGACCAGGGCTTCAACATATGAATTTTGGGGGTACACAATTCAGCCCATAACAGATCTGAGGCAGCTGGATTTTGAAGGGTATGAAAACGAGGCATAGAGATTTAGTTTTGATATGGGAGGTCATAGGGTCCAATTGTGGTCGAGCAGGGTTTTCCCAAACAAACTTCCAGCTGTTCTTAAATGTGATGCTTTTGAGAATGAGGACTACAGGATATGTGGGAAGCATTTTGGAGAAGGAAGTTTTTTTTTTTTTTTACAATGGAATAAAGGAGCAGAAAGAGACAAAACATTAAGTCCTCTAGACAGTTCTAGAAAAATGAAGATAGTCTTTTGGTGGGGGGTAAAGGAGCCAAGGGGGAGCTAGTTTGGTTTTAGTTCTATTATACTCTTGGCATCATGGAATTAGAACTCAGAGAAAAGGTCAGAGCTGGAGATAGGAATTTGGAGTTTTTAATACAGGTCAGAGTTGAACCTGTGGGAGTGGGGAAGCTTGCTCAGAGTTCAAAACAGACAGGAGACAAGAACTCTCAGGTCTCAAACTGCTTTGCCATCACATAGGTTTGGAAGATAATACAGAAGTTTTCCAGGACCTCTTTGGCTAAAATAGAATCTCTGGCTGTCTCCCTTTGCCTTGCTTTGTTTTTCTTCACAGCACATTATCACAACCTGGCTTTATATATATATATTTAAATTTTAAATGTTCTTTTTCTTTATTTTGTTTTTGGCCGTGCCATGTGGCTTGTGGGATCTTAGTTCCCTGACCAGAGATAGAACCCTGGCCACCGGCAGTGGAAGCGTGAAGTCCTAACCACTGGACCACCAGGGAATTCCCGTTTATATTTGTATAGCTATTTTATTATTGTCTGTCTTTCCAAGTAGAATGTAAGCTCCATGAGGGCATAGACTGTTTTTGTTCAATAGTTGTGGCACATGGGCTTAGTTGCACTGTGGCATGTGGGTTCTTCTTGGAACAGGGCTCAAACCCGTGTCCCCTGCATTTGCAGGCAGATTCTTAACCACTGTGCCACCAGGGAAGCGCTGTCCAATAGAATTTAAACTGATGATAGATTGCTGGATATTGCATTTTTATCTCCTCTTATAATAAAATTTTTTTCCTTAACAAATATCTTTAGATAACTGAACACACAGACGCATGTATTTGAGACTCTTGAAATATACAGGCTAAAAACGCAGTTTTGTTTCTGTTTTTCCTTAAATTCTGCTTTCCACAAATCATGATCACATAGTCCCTTCTCTGCGGTAGAATCTCGTTATGAGAAAGTAGGTGTGACTTTCTTTAAAAATCCAGGTGTTTTAGCAATCTGGTTACTCTTATCGGATTATCTGTTTGCATCTACTCTTTTTGTTGTAATTTTCATTAAGGTTACTTGTCGAGTCCTTGGTTTCTGTCAGATCTCTCTTCCTTTGCCTCATCACACCTGTATTTAAAAATTCGCCTCTCATTGTACCTATGTGGGTGCTAACAGTCCATTCAAACATAAGCCTATCGCCTTTCTCTATAATTTTCTCCAGGAGGGCTGCTGGTTATGGTATGGTGTCTCATAAAATACAACTATAGATAGGCTAGGCATTGAAACCAAATCCACCCTCCTTCTATTTTCTAAGGAATCATAATCAAAGATAAACCTGAATCTGCTTGTATTTCATACAGGCGAAGACTCTTGTTAGATCTAGTCCCTCTTTTTCAAGTAGTCTGAGTGGTATAAATGGCACTAGAATTTTTTTTTAAACATCTTTGTTCGAGTATAATTGCTTTACAATGGTGTGTTAGTTTCTGCTTTATAACAAAGTGAATCAGTTATACATATACATATGTCCACATATTTCTTCACTCTTTTTTTTTTTTAAATTATTTATTTTTGTCTGCATTGGGTCTTTGTTGCTGTGTGCGGGCTTTCTCTAGTTGCAGTGAGCAGGGGCTACTCTTCGTTGCACAGGCTTCTTATTGTGGTGGCTTCTTGTTGCGGAGCATGGGCTCTAGGCACACAGGGTTCAGTAGTTGTGGCTCGTGGGCTCAGTAGTTGTGGCACGTGGGCTGTAGAGTGCAGGCTCAGTAGTTGTGGCACATGGGTGTAGTTGCTCTGTGGCATGTGGGATCTTCCCAGACCAAGGCTCGAACCCGTGTCCCCTGCATTGGCAGGCAGGTTCTTAACCACTGGGCCACCAGGGAAGCTCTCTCTTCCCTCTTGCGTCTCCCTCCCTCCCACCCTCCCTATCCCACCCCTCTAGGTGGTCACAAACCACCGAACTGATCTCCCTGTGCTATGCGGCTGCTTCCCACTAGCTATCTGTTTTACGTTTGGTAGTGTATATATGTCCATGCCACTCTCTCACTTCGTCCCAGCTTACCCTTCCCCCTCCCCGTATCCTCAAGTCCATTCTCTAGTAGGTCTGTGTCTTTATTCCCGTCTTGCCCCTAGGTTCTTCATGACCACTTTTTTTTTTTTTTTTAGATTCCATATATATGTGTTAGCATATGGTTTTTGTTTTTCTCTTTCTGACTCACTTCGCTCTGTATGACAGACTCTAGGTCCATCCACCTCACTACAAATAACTCAATTTCGTTTCGTTTTATGGCTGAATAATATTCCATTGTATATATGTGCCACATCTTCTTTATCCATTCATCTGTTAATGGACACTTAGGTTGCTTCCATGCCCTGCCTATTGTAAATAGAGCTGCAATGAATATTGTGGTACATGACTCTTTTTGAATTATGGTTTTCTCAGGGTATATGCCCAGTAGTGGGATTGCTGGGTCATATGGTAGTTCTATTTTTAGTTTTTTAAGGAACCTCCATACTGTCCTCCATAGTGGCTGTATCAATTTACATTCCCACCAACAGTGCAAGAGGGTTCCCTTTTCTCCACACCCTCTCCAGCATTTATTGTTTCTAGATATTTTGATGATGGCCATTCTGACTGGTGTGAGATGATATCTCATTGTAGTTTTGACTTACATTTCTCTAATGATTAGTGATGTTGAGCATCCTTTCATGTGTTTGTTGGCAATCTGTATATCTTCTTTGGAGAAATGTCTATTTAGGTCTTCTGCCCATTTTTGGATTGGGTTTCTTATTTTTTTGATATTGAGCTGCATGAGCTGCTTGTAAATTTTGGAGATTAATCCTTTGTCAGTTGCTTCATTTGCAAATATTTTGTCCCATTCTGAGGGTTGTCTTTTGGTCTTGTTTATGGTTTCCTTTGCTGTGCAAAAGCTTTTAAGTTTCATTAGGTCCCATTTGTTTGCTTTTATTTCCATTTCTCTAGAAGGTGGGTCAAAAATGATCCTGCTGTGATTTATGTCATAGAGTGTTCTATGGCGCTAGAATTATTGGGTAAAGTAATTTAAAGCAATAGTTGTCAAACAGATCCGGAATTCCTCCTTAATGGTCTATCACAATCACTGGGGAGGTGTTTTCAAGGGCCATACAACCCCATTTTGAAGATCGTAGTGGCCAGAGAAAACCTTGCTGGTGGGAGTGTATCATACCTCTCAGGTGTGCCGGGGGAAGAAAGGGGTTGAGAATCACTGGTCAAAGATTCTGAGAGTTAGAACAGAACACATGAAGCTAAAAGATGACTTTGTTTCTATCTATTCTCTGCTCTTTATCACAGGTTGGTCTTTTGGTCCCCTAGACCCTGTTTGCTAGCATTTATGGAACGTTTAAACTGTATAGGATGATGTAGGCTGATGGGAAGAGGAAACTCTGCAGGGCAACATGTAATCCAGAATGAGGTTAAGAAATGAAATTTGAGCATGGTTGTTGGAAATAGAGAAAAGTGGAAGGATGTTAACAGGAGAATCTGTCTACTGAACCTCATGTCTAATTTAGTGCATCTTTGTTCATTATAATAGTTTTCTGACCTACAACTTCTACAGTTATCATTTTTAAAAAAATACATTGAGTTTCTTCCTAACAGTTGGATTGCACAAGTGGGAAAGTGCTCTGGGGGGAAATGCTATGCAGACAAAAGGTATGAAAAGTTTTTGTTCAATATGTAATCTATTCTCCCTGCTTCTCTCAGCCACACACATACAAGTAGGTTGGAGATTCACTCAATGGTCAAAATAATTTATGGGAACTGGAAGGGAACTAACAAACATGAAGTGTCTAGGATGTGTCAGATACTTTACACACGTTGTACATTACCTCATGTGGTCTTAGCAATTTGATTTAGATACTAATAGTCCACTTTATATGTGAGTAAAGTGAGGCTCAGAGATGAAGGACTTGCCCCAAAACACATAGCTGGTCAGTGCTAGAGCTGAGTTTGCAGGCTTCAAAGCCATGACATTGCAGTGCTTCTGAGCACTTTTGCTTAAAGCAAGGGTTCGTAAACTTTTTCTGTAATGAGCCAAATAGTAAATATTTTAGGTTTTGTGGACTAAGAGACAAGATAGAGGATATTATGTAAGCACTTATATAACCATTTAAAATGTAACTTTTAAAAAATGTAGAAACCATTCTTAAGAGACAGGCTGTGCAATAGGCCAGATTTGTCCTGCAGGCCATAGTAGTAAGCAAAATCAATTTTGGGGGAGGTGAGGTGATTGTTTGAATGAATAATTGCCATTAATGTTATATGAAATTTGCATAGTCTTTTAGTAACTGAGAGTTCAGATTTCCTCATTAATGAATTCCAATGTTAAATTCTCCTTTCAATTCACAACAATCCATGTTTGACCTAAGTGCCCATCATCGGATGAATGGAAAAAGAAGATGTGGCACATATATACAATGGAATGTTACTCAGCCATAAAAAGAAATGAAATTGAGCTATTTGTAATGAGGTGGATAGACCTAGAGTCTGTCATACAGAGTGAAGTAAGTCAGAAAGAGAAAGACAAATACCGTATGCTAACACATATATATGGAATTTAAGAAAAAAAAATGTCATGAAGAACCTAGGGGTAAGACAGGAATAAAGACACAGACCTACTGGAGAACGGACTTGAGGATATGGGGAGGGGGAAGGGTGAGCTGTGACAGGGCGAGAGAGAGGCATGGACATATATACACTACCAAATGTAAGGTGGATAGCTAGTGGGAAGCAGCCGCATGGCACAGGGATATCGGCTTGGTGCTTTGTGACCACCTGGAGGGGTGGGATAGGGAGGGTGGGAAGGAGGGAGACGCAAGAGGGAAGAGATATGGGAACATATGTATATGTATAACTGATTCACTTTGTTTTAAAGCAGAAACTAACACACCATTGTAAAGCAATTATATCCCAATAAAGATGTTAAACAAACAAACAAACAAACAAAAAAAACAAGTGATGACCCACTGCATTCATATGTGAGCTCCAGCTATGGGATCCTGGACAAGTGGTGCTATCTGTTTTAGTTTTCATATCTTCACCTATCAAATGTAGGGAACAATTCCCACATCATAGAATCATGGTGAGAATGAAATGAAATAAATGATTTGCATGTGTTAAAAAAAAAACAAAACCCCCAAACTGACAAATACCCAAATCTGAATAACCAGTTTGTCAGTCAAGTAAAATTGGTATTCCATAAAAAAATAGAGACTAGTTCAGCTCACAACTCAAACAGTATTTGATTAGAACAAATGGCAATGTCATATCATATCATTCAACCTAGTAGACCAAATGCCTTTCCAGACAATTGTCATAAAATATTAAAGATATATATATTTCAAGGGTCAAGTCTTAATAAAGTTAGTAATTATTACTGTTTCATCTATGACTTTCTTAAGTGAAACTGGCTTCTCTCTCTTTTTTTTCCTTTTTTCTGCAAATGGGTAGTGGTAAAGAATACAATGATGACTAGTTCATTTTGTTGCCATTGCCTTCACTTGTTGTAAGGCACCAGCAATTTTACCCACCTTTGTTTTAGTACCATCAGTGCAAATGTCAACACAACTGTTCCAGGATAAATGATGAGATTCAAAAAAAATATTGTATACTTCAAATGATTCAGCACCTCTTTTTTAAAAAATTTATTTTATTTTATTTATTTTTGGCTGCGTTGGGTCTTTGTAGCTGCAAGTGGGCTTTCTCTAGTTGCAGCGAGCAGGGGCTACTCTTTGTTGTGGTGCGCGGGCTTCTCATTGCTGTGGCTTCTCGTTGCGGAGCAAGGGCTCTAGGTGCACAGGCTTCAGTAGTTGTGGCTTGCGGGCTCTAGAGCGTGGGCTCAGTAGTTGTGGCACACGGGCTTAGATGCTCCGCGGCATGTGGGATCTTCCCGGACCAGGGCTCGGACCCGTATCCCCTGCATCGGCAGGCGGATCCCTAACCACTGCACCACCAGGGAAGCCCCGATTCAGCACCTCTATGTTTGTTGTCAAACATTCATATGAAAGATCTTTGATAATTAGTTGGTGCTGATACCTGATGAATACAACCAGAATAGCAAGTCCAGTCAGCAGATCTATCCATTTCTAAGGCAGAAGTGCAGTTCTGCAGAAAAGATCAGTTTTAAAGTTTGCAGTCAAATCTTTAATTTGATGAGTTACTATAACATTGAAAAGTGGCAGTGCCATGGTTTCTTTTGCTGACTTTTCCTCTAGAAGGCATTCAGCAAGATAAACTCTGTCAGGCTTTACTGTTCTCTCACCTATGATGTTCACTTCTTCAGCCAGTTATGCTGTAAGATACTTCACTGGATTTTTCTCCTCAGGTTTGAAAAGCTGCACCGAATAATTTTTGGCTTCTCAAACGTTCATTACATCTTCATTTAAAACGTCAGTTCCTTTTTAAAAACTCTGAATGACTGGTCTCAAAATGGTGTTGCAACTTAACTGGCATCATATTACTATGCAGAAATGTTCTATTGCATAAGACACAATAAGGTAAATTATTAGCATCTATAAAGCCAAGGAAAAGAGCATCATCATATTTTTATTTTATACTTACAGTTCCTTCCAATTGCTTTGGAATAGTTTTCTTCCTTTTGTGAGTCAGGGAACTCTCTGATCTGTCATTTTCATCTTTTTCTATATCTTTAGATGTAGACCGTGCATCTGAGCCTTGAGGAAATGAGTCTTCTGATCTCCCTTTCTAAAGCAAAAGATTGGGCTCCAGACTCAGACAGATAAGGATTTTAATCTCTTCTCCACCTATGATGAGCAGTGTAAACTGTGTAAATTCTCAAAGGCTCATTTTTCAAATACTGTTTCTGTGGTCAGGAATCTGGGAGTGGCTTTGAAAGGGGTTTCTAACTCAAGGTTACTCATACTTCTACCTTCAAGATGCTGGTCAGTGCTGCAGCCATCTGAAGGCCAGATGTGGAGCTGGAGGATCTGCTTTTGGAATGGCTCACTCACATGGCTAGCAAGTTAGTGCTAACTGTTGGCCTCAGTGGGCTTTTCCAGAGAGTCCTCATAACATGGTTAGCTATCTCCACAGAGTGAATGGTACACAATGTTTGATTAGAACAGTGGCAGTGTCATATCACTCAACCTAATAGACCACACTGAGTTTATATTTCAACATTTAAATGAGCATTTAAAGTTAATTTTTCTAGTGATATTAACAAATAACCATTCTTGACTGTGTGTTGTGGTCTTTTTTTTTTTTTTTTTTTTTTGCGATACACGGGCCTCTCACTGCTGTGGCCTCTCCCGTTGCGCAGCACAGACTACGGACGCGCAGGCTCAGCGGCCATGGCTCACAGGCCCAGGCACTCCGCAGCATGTGGAATCCTCCTGGACTGGGACATGAAACCGTGTCCCCAGCATCGGCAGGCGGACTCCCAACCACTGCGCCACCAGGGAAGCCCAAGGGGGGGGTGGTTTGTGGTCTTTTAAAACAGTATGATTGCTTTGATATTTCGTAGAAAACTTTATTTTGAAACATTAGTCTACTGACCGTATTTATCTATATTAAGTTCTCCAGAAGCCATGATTTTGAAGTTTGAATTTTTATATACCAAGTGAAACAGGAAATAATTTTAGGGGGAGAATTAATTTTTTTTTTTTGCGGTACGCGGGCCTCGCACTCACTGTTGTGGCCTCTCCCGTTGCGGAGCACAGGCTCCAGACTCACAGGCTCAGCGGCCATGGCTCATGGGCCCAGCCGCTCTGCGGCATGTGGGAATCTTCCCGGACCGGGGCACGAACCCGCGTCCCCTGCATCGGCAGGCGGACTCTCAACCACTGCACCACCAGAGAAGCCCAAGAATTAATTTTGTAAAAAAAAATATTGGCCGTGAATTTATTTGGATGGCCATTTAAGGCCTTTATTATACATAAAATGTTAGTGGGAAGGAAAAAAATCCAAATAGATTTTATTGAGAAAGCCTAGTATCTCATTTGGAGCATCTTTTAAGTGATTTTGGTTTCTGAGGAACTGCAATTACTGGAGCCTTGTTTTCTGCAGATACATCAAGGGAGCTGTTTTCTTTTTATTTTTAAAAAAATTTACCAAAACTCAAAAACTGGCAGGAGGGAAAGGCAGCAAGAAGTTCTTGGGGCAATACAACATTTGTGAGAAACAAGGAAATATTTACTTTAGCACCTGCACCAGGGTCTTGTACCACCTATCAATACTGAATAACAATTCAAGCTCTTTGTCTCCCTCCTCCCCTGCCTCCCTCATTTCTTCCTCTTGGGACCCTAACAGTCTACTTTCCCTGATTTCCCTGTGATCTGAAGTTGGCATCCCTATTCACATGGTCATCCAGCCCCAAACCATAGCCTGGTTGGGGACCCCTTCATTGCTGCCCACCTCCAACCCGGTGCGACCTGCGCATTCTGCTTTAGCAATGCTGCGCAGGCCTGTTTTCTTTCTGCTTACTTTCTTCTTCCCCACTGCCTCTGCCCCAGGGTCACGTCAGTTCTCTCTTGGGCCATTACAGTGGTTTCTCTCCTCCTTTGAGCTGCTTCCGGATTAATTTTGCCTGCCCCAAATTCTTTCATGTTCACTCAATGTTTATTAAAGACCAGTGTGTCAGCCTGTTACTGGAGGTGCTCCACCCCAAAACACCAAGTTACCTTTCACATTTAATGTTATGGTCTTCCCTTGACTATCCTAGAAGGGACTGTAAGCTTTTATCTGACACCTTTTCTTTAATTCTTTGCTCATTGTTGTTCCCTCTTCCTATAAATGCTGTGGATTGAAACCTCACCCATTCTTTGGGGCCAACCTCAGATGTCACCTTCTTTGCAAAGATTTTCCTCATGACCTCATCTTGCCCTTCACTAGACATTCTTTTTAGGACACTCACTGAACTTTGTATCCCTCATGATATTTAATCATAATTGGTTTCTTTTAATATAGCATGTGTGTACTTACCTTATCATTCTTAAAAGATTATAATGTACTTGAAAGGACAGACATATTCATCTTTAGTTCCTGCTAACTCCTAGCCACGGTTTTAGCAAGTAATTGGACTTCACTACAAAAATTGTGTAACTCCATTAAAGTATTTAAGATAGGAAAGAGCAAAATTCCTGTGCTTATCCGACACAATGGACAGTTATGCAGCATAAAGAAATTACATATATGTAAATAGACACATACATGTATATATACTTGTCATTTTGCTAAGACGTATTTGTCTCAGTATGGAACTTTACAGGACACCGCTTTTTATTCCTGGGCTGCATCCAAAAAAAAAAAAAATTGTTGCCCGGATTATAATTTGAGGACAGAAAAAAATGGCTTCAACATCTCTTTCAGTTTGGGATTTGGCCAAAAGGTACGTTGGCAAACGCTTACTAAACTGAGAGGAGACGGGCCTTTCAGAACCTCCCGGAGACTCCTTGGCTGGGAGACGCCTTGGCTGGGAGACGCCTTGGTTGGGAGACGCCTTGGCTGGGGCTGGCGAGAAGCTCGGCGCAGGGCGGCGGGAGGGCTGCGCGGCGCGCACCTTCCAGCACTTTCCTACGCCACGGAACCAGGCCAACCTGTTCCCACCGCCGCCTCCCGCCTCCTCGCCGCCCAATGAGGGCGAGGCCCACGCCACGCGCCCTCTTCCCGGGCGCCGAGGCCAGGCTGGGAGCGCGCCGAGGCTGCGCCGGCCCCGACATCCGTCGGCTGGCGGTCGGGTCGGGGGTCCGAGGGCCAGGAGGCCGCGTTCCATCGGGGTTTCTAGGTGAAGGGCAGGAAAACAACCGGTCGGTCTGGCCGGGGCCGGGAGGGCGGAGCGAGGGCGGAGCGAGGGCGGAGGGCACATTGCCTCATCCTGTACATTTTACTGGAAACGGGGCGCATCCGGAGGAGGGGCCGGGAGGCTGCCCAGACGCCGCCAATGGCCCGGCCGGGCGTGGGGGAGGCTGGCAAGGCGGTGGCCTCTTTTCTCCGCCCCTGGCCTCGAAGGCCGGTTAAATAATCGGGCAGCCCGGGGCCACGCCCGTGCCCGCGCAGTCCTCCAGCCGATAGGTCCCCGAACCCATCACAGCCACAGCCGCAGTCGGGAGGCAGCCGCGCGCAGCGAACCGGTGGCGCAGGTGTCTGGGGTCCCCGAGAACCGAGCCCGGGAGTATGATCGTGGACAAGCTGCTGGACGACAGCCGCGGCGGAGAGGGGCTGCTGGACGCGGCCGGCGACTGCCGCCTCATGACCAGCCCACTCAACCTGGCCTACTTCTACGGCGCGTCGCCACCCGCCGCCGCCCCCGGCGCCTGCGACGCCGGCTGCTCGTCGTCTGGGCCCTCGGCGCCCGGCTCGCCCGGCTCCGACTCGTCCGACTTCTCTTCTGCCTCGTCCGTGTCCTCCTGCGGGGCGGTAGAGTCCCGGCCGAGAGGCGGCACCCGTGCCGAGCGGCTGCAAGGTACCCACCGGCCCCGGCGAGGCGGCCCCAGGACCCCTGTTTGGGGGCGGCCCACCCGCGGGGAGGGGGGGGGTCTGGGCCGCCCAGAAGCGAAGTACCTCGGCCAGGTGTTAGGTGGCCTTGGCGCCTGCTTTAGCGGAGGTACATAATCACACTGGCCATTATTATTAGGCCACTACTGGATGCCTTGCCCCGTGCTGGGCGTTGAATATCACTCGATGCCCTTTGACCGTCCGTGAAATCTGGGCGCCTTCTAGCTGGCCTGGTAACTTGAAACACACAGCTCTGACTTCGGGTGGGGGGAATGGACCACGTTGGGTTTTCTCTTATTTAAAAAAAACACTTTTCTTAAGGTATAATTCACATACTATGGCGAGATTTTGGATCTGATGTAGGTGTACCTTTTTCTTGTGGCTGTTTTAGTGAAAGGCTGTAGCCGGCGATAAGGGTTTGGGTACTGGGTTGAAGGTCGTGATTTATTTCTTTCTAAGTACGTATTTGTGGAAATTTTAAGTAAAAGGACTTTATAAAGAAAAGAAACCGATATTATTAAGATGTAAGGTGAAGCTGGACTGAAAACCGGTTTATACCTTGAGTCTGTGATTTTCCGAAGTCTGCCCAGAATTTCTTCGGTTTTTGTTTTGTGTGCTTTAGAATGGTTGAACCGTCTGTAGCAGAGAAAGGCGTAACGTTTCCGTTCTGCGGCTGTGAATTGTTAGCTTCTTTTCTTAATGAACGGAGTTGCGTAATTTGGGGGAAAACAGGATGCCGCTGTAGGTGAACCAAAGAACGTCTAGATAATCTCAAATTTTGGAAAATCTATTCAGCATGATTTTAAAGAGCGTTCTCTTTGAGGTATTCCCCACGGCTGGCCACTCCTGTTTTTTGCTTGTGTTTTAGTTTAATATGTGATTTGTCATTTTTATTTAAAAAAGTGATTTAAACCACTCGGTTGTATAACATGCTTCCTGTATGTTAAGTGTGTAGCAAATGCCAAAATTGTGTGTGTATTTAGACCCTTTTTTTCCTCCACATTTGGCCTTCATCTGGCTGAAACTATTTTGTTAGTTCTTTGGTTCACCGTAGGGGATTTCTGAAACTGAATTTTTCTCCCTGTGACGTTGAGTTATTAACTACTGTCATTCCAGAGAAATGCCGTGTTAGATTCTGGCAAGATATTCTTAGACTTAAACATAAAACTAACTAGTGTTTAGTTTGCTCTATCATTGAGTTGTTTCTCTCATGTATTTGATTATATATATATATATGTGTGTATATATCTATATATTTAAAATTATGCCTTGTTTTTTGTCCCATCTTATTTTTTTCCATTCTCAATGGGGTTGCTGAATTATTCATTTCCTGACTCTTTGTGTGTTTACTTTGTGTTCAGCTCATCTCAAGAGATTGTGACATAGTAGTGGTCCGAGTAGAATGCTGTACTCATGTACTGCTTTTTTTTTTTTTTTTTTTTTTTTGCGGTAGCGGGCCTCTCACTGTTGTGGCCTCTCCCGTTGCGGAGCACAGGCTCCGGACGCGCAGGCTCAGCGGCCATGGCTCATGGGCCCAGCTGCTCCGTGGCATGTGGGATCCTCCCAGACCGGGGCACGAACCCGTGTCCCCTGCATCGGCAGGCGGACTCTCAACCACTGCGCCACCAGGGAAGCCCTCATGTACTGCATTTTAAAGTGTATTTTAAAGCTTAAATATGAAATGAGATTATTTCCTTTCTACTTAGAAGGCCTATGTGATCAAAAACAGTCGGTGAGGGGAAACCCTGTGTGCATATGTGGAAAGGTGTTTAAGCTCAGTGAATTTAGGTAGCTTTCTTGGCGTAGCTGAACTGAGGGAAATAATAAACTGAGACATTGTTAAATGTTAGGCTTTGGTACATTGAGATCTTTGGGAGAAGTTTGTTTTGTACCTTCTTAGATGAGTGGAATTGATAGACTTTAAAATTTCTATGTGGACATAAAGCCTTTGGTTTGAAAAGCTAAAAATTCATCATTTATTCCTTGCTCCCCCAAGGTTTTTCAAAAGTCTAGAATAATGACAGATTTATGAGAGTCAGGGTGGCAAAATCTGTGATCCTGTCTCATGGGTGGATAGGGCTGAGAGACAGAGAATTAATTTGGGTTTATCTCTCGGCTCTGGGGTTCCCTGAAACAATATTTTTATGAGCTTTAATTCATTAGGCTTCCTGGTGGGGAAAGGTATGAGGCAAGCGAGTTGAAGAGGCTTTGCGGTCTGTTAGTTGGGAACTTTATCATGTTGGATAGCGATGCTTTTGAGATTATTAATATTCATGTCTGTGAAGACACTTAATTGGGATATGTTTTGTTTTGTTTTGTTTTTTGAACAGTTGAGCCCCATATGGGGGTTGGAAGGCAGCAGAGAGGACCCTTTCAAGGTGTTCGCGTGAAGAACTCGGTGAAGGAACTCCTGTTGCACATCCGAAGTCATAAACAGAAGGCTTCCGGACAAGCCGTCGATGATTTTAAGGTGGCACCTAATTTATTTGTTTTGGGTTGGGGGATAGGGAGGTTAGCCTGTCAGTGTTATTACTCTCTGCTAACCTAGGTTGGGGAAGTCTTTTGTAGACCACAAAGTCCATAGTACAGAGAACACATTTGTCCTGCTGTCTGCTATATTGCTGTCACTTGGCCCACTGCTAGGTACTTGGCAGGTGTGCAAGAGAAATTTAATGAATAAATAAATGAAGGCAAGTTGGGGGCAAGGAAATTAATGTGGTTCAGTTAAAATGGAACATTTTGACTAGAAAGGGAAAACTCAAGTGGCCTTATTAATTTTATCTTAACCTGAGTTGAACTAAGGTGAAAGTGCAAACGGGGGAAGTTGCAAGATGGGATGGAAATTAACATAGAAAATAAATATTGCTAGAATAGCTATGTCAAAGGTTTATGGTGAACTGTAAAGAGGGGTAGAGATAAGTCTGTTTGTTGATGTATGTTAATCAGGAAACCATTTATCACACACTAAATTGGAAACTTTTTTTCCTTATAGACACAAGGTGTGAACAGAGAGCAATTCACAGGTAAGAGTTACCTCTATTTATAATATCATGGGGGCTGTAGGGTAAAACAGTGTAGTGTGATTATGGGTAAAAATTTGTGAAATAAAATTATCACAGATTCCATATTCCTTTCTTGGGTATAGAATTGAAGAACACAGTATCATATAGTGGGAAAAGGAAAGGCCCTGATTTATCATCTGATGGACCAGATTGCAAAAGACCAGCTTTGTTACATACCCAGTTTTTGGTACGTATCTCACTATTTTCCTCTGAATACCCATTGGAAATTATTCCTGGAATAATTTTGGAAGGAAGTGCGCAACTTATTTTTTCTCCCTTTCCAGACGCCACCTCAAACACCCACACCCGCGGAAAGCATGGAAGATGTCCATCACAATGAATCCAAACAGGACAGCAGTGCTGATCTGCTTCAGAGCATTATCAACATTAAGAATGAATGCAGCCTGGTTTCCCTGAACACTGTCCAAGTTAGCTGGATGCACCCTGTGGGAGTCCCTCCAAGCTCCCCCCACGAGCAGTGTCAGGACTTCCACGGAGGGCAGGTCTTCTCTCCACCTCAGAAATACCAACCCTTCCAAGTCAGCAGCTCCCCCCCACACATGATGGATCAGGCTTCCATGTACGAGTATTCTTCACAGAACCAGAACGTGCAGGAGCTGCCGCAACAGCAATACACCCACAACCCAGCTCTGGAATACAGTCCTTATTCCAGAACTTCCCAGTCCCCCAGCTATGAACCAAACATCTTTGAACCACAGTTCAAACATCAAGAACCACAGTTCTGCCTGAACCAAAGTTTTGCATCCCTTCTAAGTGGTCCCAGGGAATCTGAGAATATTGCTGTTCCCCCACAGACTGCCCCCAGCGTTCAGCAGCAAAATGATGCCCACGTGCAGAACTTCAACATGATGTCACACAGTGCCTGTGAGGCCCTGGCGAGGCATGATGCAGGCTCTGCCCCTTTAAACACACCACTGCCCTTCCCGAACATCGTCGGAAATCCAATGAACACCACACAGTTAGGGAAGTCATTTTTTCAGTGGCAAGTAGAACAGGAAGAAAGCAAATTGGCACATATCTCCCAAGACCAGTTTCTTTCAAAGGATGCAGATGGTGACACGTGAGTATGTCCCTTTATCTCATTGAGCTGATTTGGTAAGCCATGCTTGCTGGACATAGTGGGCACAGAATTTCTCTAGGGGATGCCAGCTTAGATCTGAGTAAGTGGTTGGCTAAACAAGATGACTAGTGGGCGTAGAATGATAGCTCATATTTCAAGCGAGAGTTTTCCTTTTTTTTTCTGGCTGAACAAATTACCTGTTCTAAATTAATAAAAATGTACATGTCTTTGAATAATTGGTTTTGAAAGATTAGCATAGATTGTGTCTGTAGAGCAAAATCAGTTAGATCATGGTTAGTTGGTCATGATCAACTGTGAGTTGATTTGTAGATTGAATACTGATCTGTTCTGACATCTTTGTGGTGTTGGGCAAGTTTTTGTTTTTGTATTTGTTTTTGTTTTTTGCGGTACGCGGGCCTCTCACTGCTGTGGCCTCTCCCGTTGCGGAGCACAGGCTCTGGACATGCAGGCTCAGCGGCCGTGGCTCACGGGCCCAGCCACTCTGTGGCATGTGGGATCTTCCCGGACCGGGGCACGAACCCGTGTCCTCTGCATCGGCAGGCGGACTCTCAACCACTGCGCCACCAGGGAAGCCCTGGGCAAGTTGTTTAACCTCTCTATGCCTCAGTTTCTGGGCATGTAAAATGATAATACCTCCCTCAGTGGGTTTTTATGAACATTAAGAATAATGGATTTAAAGCAATCAGCATGGTGCCTGGCGTACTTCTTTTTTCTGGTAACCTAATTCATCTTGTTGCAACTCAGATGTATTGTCAGCATAGCAGAAAAGACAAATTATGCTCTGTACTGTTTGATTTGAGTACACCAACATATCAAGAAGGGGGCTAAAGGAAGAATTTTTTTTAAAAAAGGATGAACTTAGTGAAATAAATAATTCACTTCTTTTCTTTTCCTTTTGTTTTTCCCCAGGTTCCTCCATATTGCTGTTGCCCAGGGGAGAAGGGCACTTTCCTATGTCCTTGCAAGAAAGATGAATGCGCTTCACATGCTGGATATTAAAGAGCACAATGGACAGGTGAGGATCTTGACAGAGGGAAATGGCAAAGTGTGGTCATGGGGACAAGATGACGGCCAGTCTCATATTTATGTGTAGATCATTTCAGAGTTCCAGACCAAGAGAGTTTAGTTAATATTAACTTCTGGATGTTGACACTTTGTCACTGCCAACCTTGAAGTTATTAACTTTAACTTTGTAGTTATTTGACCAAAGACTAACTGGGTATAATAAAGCTGCACCCTAAGCTTATTTTAGTTTCCTTGTGTTACAGTATCTTATTGCTTATTAACAGGATTTATTCTCTCTATGTGGGGTTTTCTCCCCTCAGTCTTAGTTTAGGTTCATATTCTTTGTTACTATAGTGTTATGGGTTTTAAAAAATATTTTTTTCCTCTGAATGTCCACAGAGTGCCTTTCAGGTGGCAGTGGCTGCCAATCAGCACCTCATCGTGCAGGATCTGGTGAACCTCGGGGCCCAGGTGAATACGACTGACTGCTGGGGAAGAACCCCCCTGCATGTTTGTGCTGAGAAGGGCCACTCCCAGGTGCTTCAGGTAAGAGGCAGCGAGCCAGGCTCCCATTACCATAGGGCCAAAGGGGTACAGCTTGGATATTAGGAGTTGGATGTAGATTGCCTGTTGCAATGCTCTCTTTTGAGTTGACTTACTCCTTTCTTGGAACAGTAGTAGATAAGTATTTGTGTAGTTTGTCTTTTGCTGATAGATGTCTGTTTTTAAATTCTGCAGGCAATTCAGAAGGGAGCAGCGGGGAGCAATCAGTTTGTGGATCTGGAGTCAACTAACTATGATGGTAAGTGATTGATGCATTATTGGGTGAAGAAACATTCAGAGAGAGGGGCCCATTAATTCTAAGGGTATTAAGTTCAATACCAATAAGGAAGGGAGGTAATTAAAGCTAAAATATTCTATAGATAAAATTAGCACTAAGACCCAATGGAGGGATTACTCAGATTACCTTACTAGTTCTTGTGGAGCCCATATGTAGGTCATGTGAGAGGCCACCCTCAAGGTTTGTAATTATAGAACAACTAAAAGAATTGATGGGATGCTTGACCACTGCTTTCTTATGCTTTTTTCTAGGCCTGACCCCGCTACACTGTGCAGTTGTGGCCCACAATGCTGTGGTTCACGAACTCCAGAGAAATCAACAGCCCCATTCACCTGAAGTTCAGGAGCTTTTGCTGAAGAATAAGAGCCTAGTTGATACAATTAAGTGTCTGATTCAAATGGGAGCCGCAGTGGAAGCTAAGGTAAAATTCACAGAAGAGTTTGGAAATGGGATGTGGGAGAGACGTGGTTATAGCCGAAGACCTTCTTCCCAAGTGTAGATTAAAAGTTTTCCCCCTTTTTATTTTATTTCTGCCATCTTTTTAAATTAATGGAGTAGCAATGTATGGATAGTTAAGCTTAGATTTTAAAAGATCACCTCATCTGCTTTCTTGATTTGCTTTTAATCTATGGATTATTATTCAAAAGATCATTTAGCTGTGAAACGAATGTCTTTATTTGAAAGGAAAAGAAAATGCTTGAAATTGATATTTTCATTTTGCTTCCACTGTTATACACAGATACTAAAGGTAGTGCATTTTGTAAGGGTTTCTTCATTGTTGTTGGATCTGGACTTAATCTTCTGTTTTTTAAACTGGAAAATATTTTATTATCTTTACATTTGAGGTTTATTTGCTGAGTATTTGCTGTGTACAAGGCTGAGGTACTGAGTTAGGGGCCCTAGGGGAAAATACCTAAATCATAAGCCACTTGGGTCCTTGGGAAGCTTACTGTCTAGTAGAAATGGTGAGAGATATAGCTAATTTTAAGTCTACAGGGTGGCCACCAAGTCTGGAAACATAGGCGAATACACAGTAAATGATTTCTTATATTACAGCACATGATAAAACAGCATAGTCTATGTTTCTATATTTTATGGCCACCTGGTATACAAGGGTAGATGTGATAAAAGGGAATTAGGAGGACTGAGAGATTCCATGGAGCTTGGGTTGCAGTAAGGGTTTGTGGAGAAGGGGGCACTCCGAGTGAGTCTCCAAGGGTGAACCAGACATATGAGAGACTGGGTGAGAAGCATATCCAGGGCATCGTTTCTGGATGTTCATTTTTTTCCCCCTCTTGCCTTTGACAAGGATCGTAAAAGTGGCCGCACAGCGCTGCACTTGGCAGCTGAAGAAGCAAATCTGGAACTCATTCGCCTCTTTTTGGAACTGCCCAGTTGCCTGTCTTTTGTGAATGCAAAGGTACTTTTAGAAGTGTTCAAGAACTGCACAAGATTTGGAATAACCTTCTTTATACCTTCTTCAAGCTTTTGAGCTGCTTTCATGAAAGTCTCCCTTCCTGATGGGTGTCGTTTTGTCTCTTTGTCTTTAGGCTTACAATGGAAACACCGCCCTCCATGTTGCTGCCAGCCTGCAATATCGGGTGACACAGTTGGATGCAGTCCGCCTGTTGATGAGGAAGGGAGCAGACCCAAGTACTCGGAACTTGGAGAATGAACAGCCAGTACATTTGGTTCCTGATGGCCCTGTGGGAGAACAGGTGAGGGCCACAGAAGGGAGAAGAAATACTTTGAGGCATTGTTCCGAAACATAAGGGGCAGGGGCCAGCTGGCACTCTTCAGGTGGGCTTTATCAACATCTGTGTCTCAACAGTGGTCACTGTAGCCCTTTAGAGTCAGTTGCTTTGTCTCCAAAGGAAGAGTAAGAAATATGAGGGTTTATCCATGGACCCCAAATGATCAGAAGTCAGGTAGTCTTTCTTTTTCTTCCAAGACACAAACTTGGGTTTGGGCTAAGTCAGAATGGTTTGACATTTGGAAGTTGATGAAAGAGGAGGAACCAAGGTTCCTGCACACACTAAAGAAACAGAATCTTAGTTTTGTGAGTAAGTGATGAGCCTTCAAATATTGTGCATATTAAATGAGTCAGTATTTATAGAGTATTCAGAATAGTCCCAGGCACATAAGTGGGTGCTGCTCAGTAAACATTAGCTGTTAACAATGATTTCTATCTACTAACTGATCCTAAATAAAAAATGGGAAGGTTATTTATATAATTTAGAACCTAGAAATATTTTATACTTTAAATAAAATTATGCTTTTCTCATCATATGGTTCTACTGGATTGGCCAGAAAGTTCGTTCAGTTTTCGCTGTAAGCTGTTATGAAAAAGTTGAATGAACTTTTTGGCCAACCCAATATATTATATTTGGGGATTGAACAGTTTCATATGACTAAACTTTTCTTGATAACAAGAACTGACTCTTTTTAAGAACTTATATATTTTTAATTTATTTTTTTAAGCAGCAGGTTTTTATTAGTTATCCATTTTATGCTTATTAGTGTATATATGTCAATCCCGATCTCCCAATTCATCCCACCACCACGAACCCCCCACCGCCAGTTTCCCCCTTGGTGTCCATACATTTGGAAGAACTTGAAATATTTTTGATGAAACTCTTTCCCTGGAGGAAACAAGAGATTGTGGCTGTTGGTCGTTACATACTTTAATAATCACAAAATAAAATATATGGAATGCAATTTAGCCTTGCCTTTGATTTACAGCCCTCGCTATGACCATAATATTATAGTAACTCATATTTGTGGAGCTCTTTATAGCTTAAAACGAATCACTTGATGATTTGTAGAGTTTTCCTGTATATTATACCACTTAATAGTTAGGAAAACTTTGCAGGGTGAAGGTTCACCTGGGAAGACTGGGACTCAGAGTGGGTCCAGCCATAGGGACCATCATTAAATAGTAAATGGCAGAGTCCTAAGCGCACTGTTCACTTCTGGTTTGCTGTTTGTGGTGTGCAGTCATAGAGTGATGTTCTCAGGGAGTACTGAGCATGGAGAGCTGCTTGACTCTTTGCTAAATGTTCTTGGATTACTCTCCTTCCTGCTTTTGTATTTTTTGTGTCTCTGTGTGAGGAGGGAGGGTCTTTTCCTTTGCTTTTATTGTCAGACCATGGTCATTGTGTCTCCTTCTAGCAGCTGTCAGTTGCATCCCCTACTCCAGTCTTCTTTCTTCTAATTTGTTGCTTCTTATCTGCTGTGGGCTGAGAGACAGATCATAAAATTTGTCAGGCTGGGGTATAAGATCAATTACTAGACTCTGAATGAGCCTGGGGGTTTCCTGTGATCCATATAGTCATGCACAGATGCTTTAATTCTTGGATGTCACAGCTATCTTGACTCGAAGGGCATTATAGTTTACTTGTGTGTGTAACGTGGGCTCTCGGTTCTTGGTTGAGGCTGACATCAAGGTAGGTGAGATATTATAATAACCATGATTACTGCATTATATTAAATGTTCTCACAAATAACAGTAAAGATTAGGAAAAGAATATAGGTCTTAGTTAAACTTTTGGAGATTTTCAACCTCAGATTATTTTTTTATTTTTTATTTTTTGCCGTACGCGGGCCTCTCACTGTTGTGGCCTCTCCTGTTGTGGAGCACAGGCTCCGGACGCGCAGGCTCAGTGGCCATGGCTCACGGGCCTAGCCGCTCCGCGGCATGTGGGATCTTCCCGGACCGGGGCACGAACCCGTGTACCCTGCATCGGCAGGCGGACTCTCAACCACTGCACCACCAGGGAAGCCCGGCCTCAGATAATTTTTAATGGAGATGCTTTACTTTCTTTTACTCAAAGATCATTATAGCAGGTCTGTAGTAAACTTTAAAAGGAGTTGTAGTATTTTTATTTGTCCCCTTAAAATCTTGACACATACTGTTGCATATTTCTTCATATACTTACTTACAAAGAAACTGAAGGAGATGTGGTACTTTGATCGTAGAAAAAAAAAAAAACCCTTACAAATCCTATTGGTTTCCTTTCCAGATCCGACGTATCCTGAAGGGAAAGTCCATTCAGCAGAGAGCTCCACCGTATTAGCTCCATTGGCTGGGAGCCTGGTCAGCAATACTCACTGTCAGTTAGGCAGTCCTAATGTATCTGTACATAGACCATTTGCTCTGTATTGGCAAATGTAAGTTGTTTCTATGAAACAAACATATTTAGTTCACTATTATATAGTGGGTTATGTTAAAAGAAAAGAAGAAAAATATCTAATTCCTCTTGGCAGATTTTAATATTTCATACCCAGGTATCTGGGATCTAGACCTCTGAATTTAATCTGAGTGGTAAAACTGACTTCAATTTAACAGTAGCTTTTGGGTAGGAGAAGGCTTTGATTTGTGGCATAAGGCATTGCTTATGTAGCTATTGCCAGTTTAAAAGGAGGTGAATTGTAAACTTTTTCTTTAAAGAAAAATGAAAGCATTTGGAAGTTAAAAAATAAATCTGGACGTAGTGTTGAGGCTTCGTTTGGCCTGATGCAGTACCTGATAGTTATTGGTGTTGGAAAGTCTCTAGTCGTTGGACTAGATGGAGGGTACCATGGTTAAAGTTTGATCTTTGCAAACTGTATATAATTGTTATTTTTGTCTTTTAAAATATTTATACAAATATTTGTACATTGGTCATTAACATGGCCAAATTTGAAATGTGTAAATCAATAAACTAGAAAAGAACAAGTGGATTTTCACTATTTTTAAAAATCATATGCATTCAGAGGAGCTGTGTAATCACCATCTCTGTGGATGAAACAGATGGAGAGTTGTTCCTTTAGTGGCTGGCAGAGCTCTGTTTGAATTATAAATATGCTTTGAGATGAGATACATTATTTGTAGGGAATTGCATGCTGTTAAAGAGAACACCTTTTTATGACTCACTTTCTAGAGTTTATGATTTACTTGCTCTGTTGGAATGTTTGTTTTACCTTTATAAGAACAACAAAAAGTCAATATCGAAACATGTTTTACTGGTTTTCTGTTGTCAAATAATGATAACGTACCATGATGTTTCATATTACCATTCAGAAAAAAAATGCCTAATTTTTTAGTAACTTTAATTCTAATAATATTATTTTGCTTATTTCTGGCATACCCCGAGGAATGTATTTGGCTTTGATTGTACATTAATTCTTTGTAATAAATTTGATTCATGAAAAACCCTTCTTTATTTCTTTTCTTTAAAAAATTTTTTTTAACATCTTTATTGGAGTATAATTGCTTTACAATGGTGTGTTAGGTTCTGCTTTATAACAAAGTGAATCAGTTATACATATACATATGTTCCCATATCTCTTCCCTCTTGTGTCTCCCTCCCACCCTCCCTATCCCACCCCTATAGATGGTCACAAACCACTGAGCTGATCTCCCTGTGCTATGTGGCTGCTTCCCACTAGCTATCTATTTTACGTTTGGTAGTGTATATATGTCCATGCCACTCTCTCACCTTGTCACAGCTTACCCTTCCCCCTCCCCATATCCTCAAGTCCATTCTCTAGTAGGTCTGTGTCTTTATTCCCATCTTGCCCCTAGGTTCTTCATGATCATTTTTTTTTTTTTTTAGATTCCATATATATGTGTTAGCATACGTTATTTGTTTTCCTCTTTCTGACTTACTTCACTCTGTATGACAGACTCTAGGTCCATCCACGTCACTACAGATAACTCAATTTCATTTCTTTTTATGGCTGAGTAATATTCCATTGTATATATGTGCCACATCTTCTTTATCCATTCATCTTTTGATGGACACTTAGGTTGCTTCCATGTCCTGGCTCTTGTAAATAGAGCTGCAATGAACATTTTGGTACATGGCTCTTTTTGAATTATGGTTTTCTCAGGGTATATGCCCAGTAGTGGGATTGCTGGGTCATATGGTAGTTCTAGTTTTAGTTTTTTAAGGAACCTCCATACTGTTCTCCATAGTGGCTGTACCAATTCACATTCCCACCAGCAGTGCAAGAGTGTTCCCTTTTCTTCATATCCTCTCCAGCATTTATTGTTTCTAGATTTTTTTTTTAACATCTTTATTGGGGTATAATTGCTTTACAATGGTGTGTTGCTTTCTGCTTTATAACAAAGTGAATCAGCCATACATATACATATGTTCCCATATCTCCTTCCTCCTGCATCTCCCTCCCTCCCACCCTCCCTATCCCACCCCTCCAGGCGGTCACAAAGCACCGAGCTGATATCCCTGTGCTATGCGGCTGCTTCCCACTAGCTATCTACCTTACGTTTGGTAGTGTATATATGTCCATGCCGCTCTCTCGCTTTGTCACAGCTCACCCTTGCCCCTCCCCATATCCTCAGGTCCGTTCTCCAGTAGGTCTGTGTCTTTATTCCTGTCTTACCCCTAGGTTCTTCATGACATTTTTTTTTCTTAAATTCCATATATATGTGTTAGCGTACGGTATTTGTCTTTCTCTTTCTGACTTACTTCACTCTGTATGACAGACTCTAGGTCTATCCACCTCATTACAAATAGCTCAATTTCATTTCTCTGTATGGCTGAGTAATAGTCCATTGTATATATGTGCCACATCTTCTTTATCCATTTATTGTTTCTAGATTTTTTGATGATGGCCATTCTGACTGGTGTGAGATGATATCTCATTGCAGTTTTGATTTGCATTTCTCTAATGATTAATGATGTTGAGCATTCTTTCATGTGTTTGTTGGCAGTCTGTATATCTTCTTTGGAGAAATGTCTATTTAGGTCTTCTGCCCATTTTTGGATTGGGTTGTTTGTTTCTTTGTTATTGAGGTGCATGAGATGCTAGTAAAGTTTGGAGATTAATCCTTTGTCAGTTACTTCATTTGAAAATATTTTCTCCCATTCTGAGGGTTGTCTTTTGGTCTTGTTTATGGTTTCCTTTGCTGTGAAAAAGCTTTTAAGTTTCATTTAGTCCCATTTGTTTACTTTTATTTTTATTTCCATTTGTCTAGGAGGTGGGTCAAAAAGGATCTTGCTGTGATTTATGTCATAGAGTGTTCTGCCTATGTTTTCCTCTAAGAGTTTGATAGTGTCTGGCCTTACATTTAGGTCTTTAATCCATTTTGAGCTTATTTTTGTCTATGGTGTTAGGAAGTGATCTAATCTCATACTTTTACATGTACCTGTCCAGTTTCCCCAGCACCACTTATTGAAGAGGCTGTCTTTTCTCCACTGTATATTCTTGCCTCCTTTATCAAAGATAAGGTGACAATATGTGTGTGGGTTTATCTCTGGGGTTTCTTTCCTGTTCCATTGATCTATATTTCTGTTTTTGTGCCAGTACTATACTGTCTTGATTACTGTAGCTTTGTAGTATAGTCTGAAGACAGGGAGCCCGATTCCTCCAGCTCCATTTTTCTTTGTCAAGATTGCTTTGGCTATTCGGGGTCTTTTGTGTTTCCATACAAATTGTGAAATTTGTTGTTCTAGTTCTGTGAAAAATGCCAATGGTAGTTTGATAGGGATTGCATTGAATCTGTAGATTGCTTTGGGTAGTAGACTCAATTTCACAATGTTGATTCTTCCAATCCAAGAACATGGTATATCTCTCCCATCTATCTGTATCATCTTTAACTTCTTTCATCAGTGTCTTATAATTTTCTGCATACAGGTCTTTTGTCTCCTTGGGTAGGTTTATTCCTAGATATTTTATTCTTTTTGTTGCAATGGTAAATGGGAGTGTTTTCTTAATTTCACTTTCAGATTTTTCATCATTAGTGTATAGGAATGCCAGAGATTTCTGTGCATTAATTTTGTATCCTGCTACTTTACCAAATTCATTGATTAGCTCTAGTAGTTTTCTGGTAGCATCTTTAGGATTCTATATGTAGAGTATCATGTCATCTGCACACAGTGACAGCTTTACTTCTTCTTTTCCGATCTGGATTCCTTTTATTTCTTTTTCTTCTCTGATTGAATTCACCTGTGAAGCCATCTGGTCCTGGGCTTTTGTTTGTTGGAAGATTTTTAATCACAGTTTCAATTTCAGTGCTTGTGATTGGTCGGTTCATATATTCTATTTCTTCCTCATTCGGTCTCAGCAGGTTGTGCATTTCTAAGAATTTGTCCATTTTTTCCAGGTTGTCCATTTTATTGGCGTAGAGTTGCTTGTAGTAATCTCTGATGTTCCTTTGTATTTCTGCAGTGTCAGTTCTTACTTCTCCTTTTTCATTTCTAATTCTGTTGATTTGAGTTTTCTTCCTTTTTTTCTTGATGAGTCTGGCTAATGGTTTATCAATTTTGTTTATCTTCTCAAAGAACCAGCTTTTAGTTTTATTGATCTTTGCTATTGTTTCCTTCATTTCTTTTTCATTTATTTCTGATCTGATCTTTATGATTTCTTTCCTTCTGCTAACTTTGGGGATTTTTGGTTCTTCTTTCTCTAATTGCTTGAGGTGCAAGGTTAGGTTGTTTATTTGAGATGTGTCCTGTTTCTTAAGGTATGATTGTATTGCTATAAACTTCCCTCTTAGAACTGCTTTTGCTGCATCCCATAGGTTTTGGGTCATCGTGTCCCCATTGTCATTTGTTTTTAGGCATTTTTTGATTTCCTCTTTGATTTATTCAGTGATCATTTGGTTATTAAGTAGTGTATTGTTTAGCCTCCATTTGTTTGTATTTTTTACAGATCTTTTCCTGTAATTGATATCTAGTCTCATAGCGTTGTGGTCGGAAAAGATACTTGATACGATTTCAATTTTCTTAAATTTACCAAGGCTTGATTTGTGAGCCAAGATAGGATACGTCCTGGAGAATGTTCCATTAGCACTTGAGAAGAAAGTGTATTCTGTTAATTTTGGATGGAATGTCCTATCAATATCAATTAAGTCCATATTGTTTAATGTATCATTTAAAGCTTGTGTTTCCTTATTTATTTTCATTTTGGATGATCTGTCCATTGGTGAAAGTGGGGTGTTAAAGTCACGTACTATGATTGTGTTACTGTTGATTTCCCTTTTTATGACTGTTAGCATTTGCCTTATGTATTGAGGTGCTCCTATGTTGGGTGCATAAATATTTACAATTGTTATATCTTCTTCTTGGATCGATCCCTTGATCATTATGTAGTGTCCTTCTTTGTCTCTTGTAATAGTCTTTATTTTAAAGTCTATTGTGTCTGATATGAGAATTGCTACTCCAGCTTTCTTTTGATTTCCATTTGCATCAAATATCTTTTTCCATCCCCTCACTTTCAGTCTGTATGTGTCCCTAGGGCTGAAGTGGGTCTCTTGTAGACAGCATATATGTGGGTCTTGTTTTTGTATCCATTCAGCCAGTCTGTGTCTTTTGGTGGGAGCATTTAATCCATTTACATTTAAGATAGTTATCAATATGTATGTTCCTATTTCCATTTTCTTAATTGTTTTGGGTTTGTTTTTGTAGGTCTTTTCCTTCTCTTGTGTTTCTTGCCTAGAGAATTTCCTTTAGCATTTGTTGTAAAGCTGGTTTGGTGGTGCTGAACTCTCTCAACTTTTGCTTGTCTGTAAAAGTTTTAATTTCTTCATCAAATCTGAATGAGATCCTTGCTGGGTAAAGTAATCTTGGTTGTAGGTGTTTCTCCTTTATCACTTTAAATATGTCCTGCCACTCCCTTCTGGCTTGCAGAGTTTCTGCTGAAAGATCAGCTGTTAACCTTATGGGGATTCCCTTGTGTGTTATTTGTTGATTTTCCCTTGCTGCTTTTAATATGTTTTCTTTGTATTTAATTTTTGACAGTTTGATTAATATGTATCATGGTGTGTTTCTCCTTGGATTTATCCTGTATGGGACTCTCTGTGCTTCCTGGACTTGATTAACTATTTCCTTTCCCATATTAGGGAAGTTTTCAACTATAATCTCTTCAAATATTTTCTCAGTCCTTTTCTTTTTCTCTTCTTCTGGGACCCCTATAATTCGAATGTTGGTGTATTTTATGTTGTCCCAGAGGTCTCTGAGACTGTCCTCAGTTCTTTTCATTCTTTTTTCTTTAGTCTGCTCTGTGGTAGTTATTTCCACTATTTTATCTTCCAGGTCACTTATCCATTCTTGTGCCTCAGTTATACTGCTATTGATCCCTTCTAGAGTATTTTTAATTTCATTTATTGTGTTGTTCATCGTTGCTTGTTTCCTCTTTAGTTCTTCTAGGTCCTTGTTAAATGTTTCTTGCATTTTATGTATTCTATTTCCAAGATTTTGGATCATCTTTACTATCATCATTCTGAATTCTTTTTCAGGTAGACTGCTTATTTCCTCTTCATTTGTTAGGTCTGGTGCGTTGTTACCTTGCTCCTTCATCTGCTGTGTGTTTTTCTGTCTTCTCAGTTTGCTTATCTTACTGTGTTTGGGGTCTCCTTTTTGCAGGTGCAAGTTCATAGTTCCTGTTGTTTTTGGTGTCTGTCCCCAATGGCTAAGGTTGGTTCAGTGGGTTGTGTAGGCTTTCTGGTGGAGGGGACTAGTGCCTATGTTCTAGTGGATGAGGCTGGATCTTGTCTTTCTGGTAGGTAGGTCCATGTCTGGTGGTGTGTTTTGGGGTGTCTGTGGCCTTATTATCATTTTAGGCAGCCTCTCTGCTAATGGGTGGGTTGCGTTCCTGTCTTGCTAGTTTGGCATAGGTGTCCAGCACTATAGCTTGCTGGTCGTTGATTGAAGCTGGGTGCTGGTGTTGAGATGGAGATCTCTGGGAGATTTTCGCTGTTTGATATTATGTGGAGTGGGGAGGTCTTTTGTGGACCAGTGTCCTGAAGTTGGCTCTCCCACCTCAGAGCCACAGCGCTGACTCCTGGCTGGAGCACCAAGAGCCTTTCATCCACACGGCTCAGAATAAAAGGGAAAAAGTATAGAAGGAAAGAAATAAAGAGGATAAAATAAAGATAAAATAAAATAGTTATTTAAATAAAAAATAATTATTAAGAAAATAATTTTTTTTTAAAGTAAAAAGAAGAACAAAAACAAATCGGACGGACAGAACCCTAGGACAAATGGTGAAAGCAAAGCTATACAGACAAAATCTCACACAGAATCATACACATACAAACTCACAAAAAGAGGAAAAGGGGAAAAATAATATATCTTGCTCCCAAAGTCCACCTCCTCAATTTGGGATGATTCGTTGTCTCTTCAGGTATTCCGCCGATGCAGGGTATATCAAGTTGATTGTGGAGATTTAATCCGCTGCTCCTGAGGCTGCTGGGAGAGATTTCCCTTTCTCTGTTCGCAGAGCTCCCGGGGTTCAGCTTTGGATCTGGCCCCGCCTCTGCGTGTAAGTCGCCTGAGGGCGTCTGTTCTTCGCTCAGACAGGACAGGGTTAAACGAGCAGCTGATTCGGGGGCTCTGGCTTACTCAGGCCGGGGGTAGGGAGAGGCACGGTTGTGTGGCGAGCCTGTGGCGGCAGAGGCCGGCGTGACATTGCACCAGCCTGAGGCGCACCGTGTGTTCTCCGGGGGAAGTTGTCCCTGGATCACGGGACCCTGGCAGTGGCTGGCTGCACAGGCTCCCCGGAAGGGGGGTGTGGATATTGACCTGTGCTCGCACACGGGCTTCTTAGTGGCGGCAGCAGCAGCCTTAGCGTCTCCTGCCCGTCTCTGGGGTCCGCGATGTTAGCCGCGGCTCGCGCCCGTCTCTGGAGCTCCTTTAAGCAGCGCTCTTAATCCCCTCTCCTCGCGCACCAGGAAACAGAGGCAGGAGAAAGCCTCTTGCCTCTTCGGCAGCTCCAGACCTTTTCCCCGGACTCCCTCCCGGCTAGCTGTAGCGCACTAACCCCTTCAGGCTGTGTTCACGCCGCCAACCCGTCCTCTCCCTGCGCTCCGACCAAAGCCTGAGCCTCAGCTCCCAGCCCCGCCCGCCCCAGCGGGTGAGCAGACAAGCCTCTCGGGCTGGTGAGTGCTGGCAGCACCGATCCTCTGTGTGGGAATCTCTCCGCTTTGACCCCCGCACCCCTGTTGCTGCGCTCTCCTCCGTGGCTCTGAAGCTTCCCCCTTCAGCCACCCGCAGTCTCCGCCCGCGAAGGGGCTTCTAGTGTGTGGAAACCTTTCCTCCTTCACAGCTCCCTCCCTCTGGTGCAGGTCCCGTCGCTATTCTTTTGTCTCTGCTTTTTCTTTTTTCTTTTGCCCTACCCAGGTACGTGGGGTGGGGGGATGTTTCTTGCCTTTTGGGAGGTCTGAGGTCTTCGGCCAGCGTTCAGTAGGTGTTCTGTAGGAGTTGTCCCACGTGTAGATGTATTTCTGGTGTATCTGTGGGGAGGAAGGTGATCTCCGCGTCTTACTCTTCTGCCATCTTCCTCAACCTTCCTTCTTTTCTTTTAAATGAGAAGTCTCATAAGCAATTTACTGACTAATCGTCTTTGTAGCTAAGTGCTTAAATCCTTTGAAAAAAAGATAACCTTTGGACCGATCACATTGTTTGACCCAGTATGTCTTGTGGACAAAAGTTAGTTATGGTTATTTGGTATCTGAAAGTATGGCTGTGATGTGAATCTGTCCATTCACACTCATGGAAAAACTCATGCATGGCTTTAAATAAACATTAATTTAGTAATACTATTCTCCTTAAGGATATGCATTTTCTTTTCCTAGTCCCTTGTTTATGTTTCCCAAGGTTGAAAAGTGCTATTAATTACTAATCTAAATCCTTTAAATTAGCCAATATATATTAATTTGGGTTTTTTTGAGAATGAGTTTCCTGAAGTTATATAAGATTTAACATGAAAAAACTCTTTGCCAAGTTCTTTAGTAGAGATTTACTAGATTCTGAAAATATCATGGAAGTTTAAAAGCTATTGTTGATCTATAGAAGTTTATGTGCTAAAAAAGATGTCTTTATGTTTATGACTGTATTTTTCATACTTTATTTTGTGGGAGCAGTGAACTTAGAAAAAACGATTTAGAGATTACCAGGATCATTCCGAGAGATGTAAACCTGGGAAGAGCAGTAAATGGGGTCCCTCCATTTCCCAACATGCCATTTTGACAAGTGAGAATAAACACATCAACATCTGTCAACATCAGTCAATCACTGCACATGTATTCTAGTTCCTGTAAACTCTTTTGAGAATCTGGTGTGCGTATACGCACAAATGCTGTTTACGATATCAGGGGTTTCACAACCACCAGGGGCCCATGGCTCACAGGTTGAGAATGTACTGTAGGGCTTCCCTGGTGGCACAGTGGTTAAGAATCGGCCTGCCAGTGCAGGGGACACGGGTTCGAGCCCTGGTCCACGAAGATCCCACGTGCTGTGGAGCAACTAAGCCTGTGCGCCACAACTACTGAAGCCTGCATGCCTAGAGCCTGTGCTCCACAACAAGAGAAGCCACCACAGTGAGAAGCCCGCGCACCACAACAAAGAGTAGCCCCCGCTTGCCGCAACTAGAGAAAGCCCGTATGCAGCAACAGAGACCCAGTGCAGCCAAAAATAAATAAATAAAATAAATAAATTTATTTAAAAAAAAAGAATGTACTGTAGTTGTATTTCTGTACATCAAGTATAATTTTTCTTCTCTCATATAAATGAAATCTCAAGAGCAGTTTGTATTGCAAATGCAACCTGATTACCAGAACAGTGGAAATGATATACCTCCATTGAACATAGATATACTGTGAGCTTTTTCCCAAGTGAGCTTATATGTTCTCTCTTAATCTCAAATTCTCTCATAATTAATTAACTGAACCAGTGCTTAGCAAGTATGTGATTGTGTGTGTGTGTGTGTGTGTGCGCGCGTGCGTGCAAAGCTGTCTGATAGATAGTATGAGGTATTCGAAGACATAAAAGGCATATTTCTCATCCTTAAGATACGTATGTGGGAGACATGGCATGTACTATATTAGAAAAAAAGAGGAAGAAATATAAAGATTCTAAAGAGGAAGACTTTATATCTGAAAGGGGAGCACTAGGGAGACTTCAAGGTAGAGCATTTGAGCTGTATCTTCAGAAGAGTCAATTTGAATATTCATACAAGCAGAGAGGGAGGTGAATGAAATAGAAAACGACATGAACCAAGGCAATAGTGTTCTGGGAGAAACCACAAGTGATTCATTGTAGCTTGGTTAGCATTTGGATGGCCAGTAAGTTTCATCTTGTGTTCTACCTCTAACTGGTAATATTCTCATGAGTAGCACGTTGAGAAAGATCTTCAGGCAGTCTAGGGGTTTGGCAGGAGAGGGCACTGTAATTGATTAGCGAATATCTGCTGTGTGGGTATAGAGGGTGGTTCTTTATGGAATGTTCCTTAAAGAATGACCCCCATAGGGCTTCCCTGGTGGCGCAGTGGTTGAGAACCCGCCTGCCAATGCAGGGGACACAGGTTCGAGCCCTGGTCTGGGAAGATCCCACATGCCACGGAGTAACTAAGCCCATGTGCCACAACTACTGAGCCTGCGCTCTAGAGCCCACGAGCCACAACTACTGAGCCCACGTGCCACAACTACTGAAGCTGCGCACCTAGAGACTGTGCTCCGCAACAAGAGAAGCCACCACAATGAAAAGCCTGTGCACCACATCGAAGAGTAGCCCCCGTTCACCACAACTAGAGAAAGCCGTGCACAGCAACAAAGAACCAAAGCAGCCAAAAGTAAATAAATAAAATAAATACATTCATTAAAAAAAAGAAAAAAAATGACCCTCATAGAAGCCAAGACTACAAGCTCATTGCTGCAACATCAGTGCCTAGCAGAGTGCCTAGCATAGAGTAGGAACTTATAAAATACTGGTTAAATGAGTGAATGAATGTATGCCAATCCTGGTTGGGATCATTGGTTTTGGGGGAAGTGGTGTTTCAAGCCAGAGATATACTATAAAGTACCAATGAGTTAATGACTATCATGGTTCTAATTTAACTCAGCCATATAAGAATGATATCAATGATATGTTAATGAAAAGTGGCATAGCTGGCACTCTTTTTTAAAAAAAATCAGGTAGTCCTTCTGTGCAAAGGATTAATTCTAATAATGTAGTTTGGTGTTTCACTAAGGAATTCCCTCAAGTGTCAGAGACCAAATCTTCAGCTCTATTTGTTAATCAAATCAGTCGCATTTAATATCCTTTCTATATTCTTACTTAATCAGGAGTGGAGAATTTCCTCAAATTCCTCTAACCTTTAGTAAATGTCAACTTCTTAAACTCAGTACCACCGACTTTCATTTTCTGATAACATCAGTTCTGTATTGAACACGACTCCATGAAGAAATCAACTTCAGTGACTAAGTTCTTGTTTGTCTCTCTGAGATCAGGCCTGGGTACAAGGCTTTACATTAGTTAGAACCAGACTACTGGGTTTTTGGTTTTCCTGCTAGTGCCCTGGACTTGTCCTTGAGAGGAGGCGAATGGCCATCTTATTCATCAGAGGCTCCGAACCTAGCACAGTATCTGACACATAGGAGATGTTCAATAAACACTTCTTAAATTGAATTTAATTTCATGACTTCCTTTTTAATTTATATTTTCACAGTATGTTTTATACCTCAATGTATAAACACTTTATCATTCACATGGAGTTTATGATTTAATCCCAGAAGACTTATCTTCAGCTATACACGAAGTCTGGTTTCACTTTATCTTCTCAGTCCCCTCACTCTACTTTTGCAGACTCAGAAACATTGCATGGGTGGCACATTTCCAGGAGGACTAAGTGGAGATTTCTCTCAGTGTGTCTAGCTTTCCTATGTGTGTCCTTTTTCCTCCAACCCCTTGCCCCCTGCTCCCTCCATCACACTATTCCCCTTGCCTATCAGCCCAAGAAGATTTTGGGGTAAAGTAGCTAGACAGCTAGTCCAAGCTTTTGTGAAGGTTGTTAATTGTGCAAGTGCCTTGGCTTCACCCCAGATGCCCTGAATCAGAATCTCCAGGGTTTTTAGGGCTTCCAACAGGTACATGTGAAGATGATTCTAGTGCACAGTTTAGTCTAAATTAATTAGGAAATGCAGACTTTGGAGAGTACCTGCGGCTGGGCGGTAGCTGTGTGGTGGTAACAGAATGGGTTGCTGAAATGCCCATGGGGATGAGGCGGCAAACTGATGAATGCCTGCTACGTGCCAGACATGTTTGATCCTGTGTTATAGAAACTAGCTGTGAAGGAGAGATCACGAGTCACCTAAGCTGTTTTTTTTTTCTCTCAGAAAACACTTTTCTAAGGTCATCAGGCTTTTAATCCACAGGTTTTAGTCCTAGTGTCCTAGGACTATGTAACAAATTACCACAAACTTCATGGCCTAAAACAGAGAAATTTATTCTCTTAACAGTTCTGGAGGCCAGCCATCTGAAATCAAGGTGTGTCAGAACCGTGCTGTCTCCAAATGCTATTGGGGAGAATCCTTCTTTGCCTGTTTCAATTTCTGGCAGCCCCAGGCATCCCTTGGCTTGTAGTATTATAACTCCAATCTCTGTCTCCATTTTCATATGGCCTTTTCCTCCTCTCCCTGTTTTTTCCACTGTGTCTCTCTTTTTTTCTCTTTTAGTCTGCACCGTGCAGCATGTGCAATGGAACCTGCGCCCTGGCAGTGGAAGCCCTGAGTCTTAACCACTGGACCACCGGGGAAGTCCCTCCACTGTTGTGTCTCTTATAAGGACACTTGTCATTGGACTTAGGGCCCACCTAGATAATCCACGATGACCTCATTTTGAGATTCTTAATTACATGTGCTAAGACCCTTTTTCCAACTGAGATCACATTGACAGGTTCTGAGGATTAGGACATGACTGTATCTTTTTTGGGGGGGGTACCATTTAATCCCTAGGGAAAGAGCCTTTATCATCATTTCTGCTACTATTATTTCTCTCAAAGTGATTAAGATGACTACTTCTTTTTGAGCAATCCTGTAGTCTGTCTTCAGAATCTATGAGTATCTCTTATACATAATTTTTGATTTAATGTATGATATGTCATCTCCATTTCATTTATTACCTGTAACACCTGGCATTGACCAGGAGACTCATTTACCATTGATAAATTTTAATAGAAACAATAAAATAATTATTCAGATAAAATTTTAAAAATTACCATAATGATTTAAAGAGCTTTAATTGTTTGAAACTTATAACAAATCTTTGATGATCATTAGTCATTTTACTCTCTGGCACACATATGAATAAACCTGCTACTCTTCACCTTGGATCACACTATCTAGAGTTGCCCATGAGGGAAGCAACATGATCACAGATGAAATGCCTGCATTTTAGACCATCTGACCTTGTAATGATAACACCAGTGTAAGCACTTACTGGAAACTGCAGAAGCTTGGAAGTGAAAAGTATCAAGGAAATCCACGGTTTCAGACAATAAATATTGATCCATTTTGCCAAGTTCCATTAAAATATACTTTTTTAGGCCTAGATATTACTTTTCTAAGTGAAAAGGATTCTGCCTATTAATCTGAATAAAGATTTCAGTAGTTCTGTGGATGTGG
This sequence comes from Delphinapterus leucas, assembly GCF_059928025.1. NCBI lineage: Eukaryota > Metazoa > Chordata > Mammalia > Artiodactyla > Monodontidae > Delphinapterus > Delphinapterus leucas. The sequence goes on from NC_143132.1 coordinate 49,370,170, forward strand.
TAATTAGATCCAGCATGTACTTCCTTTTGCAACAGCTTAGTATCTTTGGGCTTGACAATAGGGACACATTTCAGACTGTGAAATACTACTAGATTCCTTAGCTTAATTGATTTGGGGCTTAAGCTTGAAATTGCTATTTATTTTCTCAGTTCATGGTATCTTAACTCACATGTCCTTCTCTCTGTATTTGCAGCCAATATCTCTCAGGCAGGATTTTAGTTTCAAGTACTTGTATGAGAGTGTGGAGTCCCTCCTGACTGGCTTTCCTGGAAGTCTCTGGGGACTCACCGCTCTGCAAGTGAACTGCTCCCCTCTCTGTGGACTTAAGTTTCTTTAGTTTGGGCAGTCATCTCAGTGGGATCCTCCCCAAGAGACCTGTCTCTTTCCAAATTGGCTCTCTTTCCAAATCGGCTCCAAATATTTTTTACATTAGATATCACTTTCATTCATTTTTTAAAAAGTCTCTCTCTCCCTTTCTGCTCCTAAGAAGTATTCCTTCCAGAATTACTTTAAAATTGTCAAAAAATTATCCTTGTTAGGCTCTTGCATATATGGAAATGAGAATTATTAATCTTCAGGATAGCAATTTTGTCTGGTATAACTTCTTATGTCTATCTAAAAAAATTTAAAATATATCACTTGGGAAAACAAGCAAGGATTTGAACATTTTGCGTGCTTCTACTCAAATCTTTCCAGGTTCCTGGAAAAATTTTATTTTTTATTTAATTAATTAATTAATTAATTAATTAGACTACGCCAAGTCTTAGTCGCAGCATGCGGGATCTTTGTTGCTGCATATGGGATCTTTGTTGTGGCATGTGGGATCTTTAGTTGTGGCATGAGAACTCTTAGTTGCGGCATGTGGGATCTAGTTCCCTGACCAGGGATCAAACCCAGGCCCCCTGCATTGGGAGTGCAGAGTCTTAGCCACTGGATCACCAGAGAATTCCTTGGAAAATTTTTTTTTTTTTTTTTTTTTTGTTGTATGCGGGCCTCTCACTGTTGTGGCCTCTCCCGTTGCGGAGCACAGGCTCCGGACGCGCAGGCTCAGCGACCATGGCTCACGGGCCCAGCCTCTTCGTGGCATGTGGGATCTTCCCGGACCGGGGCACGAACCCGTGTCGCCTGAATTGGCAGGCGGACTCGCAACCACTGAGCCAGCAGGGAAGCCCTGGAAAACTTTTTAAAAAGGTAAATTCCTGGACTCAACTTGTATAAAATTGAAAAATAATATACTATATTACCTTAAGAATAAAAATAAATGAATGAGACACACCTAGGGTCCCACAAAATGATTTTTTGTATAGAGCAAATGGGGCTATATTAGATAGGTAGATTTTTCCAAACAGACCCTCTAAATTTGATGAAAATCTGTCCAGTTTTTTCATGTGGTGCACTAGACAGAGTAAGAGATCCATAGACAGAAATTTAACTCACATAGTTTATTAATTTCCATACACATTGCAATCATACAGTCCAATGAGGTACATTGTTTAAAGTTCAGGAATTTATAGACAGTTGACAGGTTCTCTTTTATGACATTATTCTGTTTCCAAGGCTATAGAAATCAGTCAGTTTTGTTTCTTCCCTCAGCTGAAGTTGTTATATCAAATCTGTTATCAAGGTCAAATGTATGCTGAATTAGTCAGTCTTTTTTTTTCTTTCTATTTTTCCTGTCACCACCCATGTCTAGGTTTTCCCAGATTACTACAATTGGCTTTAAAAAAACTCCATTTTATTATGGAAAAATTCAAACATATTCAAAAGTAGAGAGAATATTATACTGAATGCTCATGTACCTGGCATAAAGCTTCAACAATTATAAACATTTTGCCATTCTTCCCCCTTATTTTCTTTCTGGAATATGTTAAAGCCCAACCCACTCACCATAGAATGTCAGTGTGTGTCTCTAATAGGTAAGAAATTTGTGTCCCCCATAGCTTTCTAATTATTCTTTCTGTAATCTCATTTTTCTCACCAATCCAAAAATTTCCAACCATTTAGCATACTCCTACAGAAACCTAAAAGGGTTTTCAAAGGCTCAGTATTTCTCGTTGAATCAAGTGCACACACTTGTCCTGGTTCACAAAGCCATCTTACTTTAGCTTCCCTCAGCTGTTTAACCTTACCTTCCGTTATTCCTCAACAAGCTATCAGGTGGGTCTCCTCACTGCTCAATAGATGCACTTTTTATTCCTGTCTCTAGTCATGCTCTTGCCTCCCCAAATTATGTGCATTCTTGAAAGCTCTGCTTGGCTGCCACTTCCTTTATGAAGTTTTCCCCAGTTCATACTGACTTCTCTCTTCTCTGAACTCTTGGAATTTAAACTCAGTTCCTATAACTTTAAATATGATATTTTTATGGTATCCCAGTCTTAATTACTGTAACCTGGAAAGTGAACTCGGAATCACTGACTAGCAGCATTTGTTTTTAAAGACAACTTTACAATGTTTGGGTGAATAGTATCACTAGGGAAACAATGAAGGTCAGTGGTGCTGGACAGATGAAGCATCAGTATGGTAGACAGAATTCTAGATGCCCATGACCTCTGCCCCTGGTGTTACTCCTGTGATTATATTATGTTACATGGCAAAAGTAATTTTTCAGTTGTAATTAAGATTGCTAGTCAGTTGACCTTAAGCTAAGGAGACTATCCAGGTGCACCTGATCTAATCACATGAGCCCTATAAAAGCAGGGAGTTTTTTTTGGCTGGTCATAGACGAGGGAGTCAGAGAGATTCTAAGTCTAAGAAGGATTCAACCCACAATTATTGGCTTTGAAGATGGAGGAAGGTGCCCATAAGCCAAGAAATCCAGATAGTTTCTAGATAGCCAGAAAGAAAACGGGATCTCAGTTCTGCATGCCCAAGGACATGAATTCTGCCAACAACCTGAATAAGCTTGGAAGCAGCTCTTCCCCAGAGCCTCAGATAAGAGCTCATCCCAGTCGACACTTGAGTTTGTCTTTGTGATACTCCATGCAGAGAACAAAGCCAAGCCCACCCAGACGTCTGACCTGTGGAACTGTGAGATAATAAATGGGGGGTGGTATAAGCTTCTAAGTTTGTGGTAATTTGTTACGCAGCAATAGAAAACTAATACAGTAGGTAACACAGGGTTTGAGCTTGTAGTGAAATTTTACACATTTCCTGCTATTCTTTCTTTTTTGGTTTTAGTTTTATTGGGGTATAATTGGTATACAGCACTATATAAGTTTAAAATGTACAGTATACTGACTAAGACGTACGTATATTGGGAAATGATTATCACAGTAAGATTAGTTAACATCCATCACCTCATATAGTGATAAAAAATTTTTGGTTTCCCTTGAGATAAGAACTTTTGAGATCTACGCTCTTAGCAGCTTTAAAATATATCATACAGCAGTGTTAACTATAGTCATCATGTCGTACATTGCATCCTTAGTACTTATTTATCTTGTAACTGGAAGTTTGCAACTTTTGACCAACTTCACCCAATTCTCTTATCTCCCACCACTTTGCCTCTGGTAAACACAAATCTGTTCTCTTTTTCTATGAGTTTGGGTTTTTTTAGCCTTCATATATAAAACTATGGAACACTACATGTATTTGTGCGTCATCCTGGTGTGGGGGCCATGCGAATCTTCTCCGTATTGTTCCAACTTTAGTATATGTGCTGCTGAAGTGAGCATCCTGCTATTTTTATTAAGGCTCCAAATCAGTAAGAGAGGTTTTCCAGTAAACTGAGGCGCTCGTCTTAACACACATGGTCACTGCACAGGCTAGCAGTGCCCTTAGTTTATGACACCTCTCTCTTGTCCCTCAATTTCCCACTACAAATAGGAAAACTTCAAGAAAAGGAAAGTCCAGCTTCCCTATTGCCTATGTTTCCAAAAAAGTGTATAAGAAGGTCCTTGTGCAAAAAATTCTATAAGAGGGTCCTATAAGAGGGTCCTATAAGAGGGTCCTTGAGGAGGGTGACTAGGACAGCCTATCTGACCAGCAGTAGAACTGGTTCACTATGCAGACTCTGACTATTTACCTCTGTTATGAGACTGGCGCAGATTTTGTAGGAAATGTTCCCCTAAACTCTGCAGCAGCCAAGATTTCAGATGGTGAAACTTGTTTATAAAATAAATCCAGACACTCACTTTAGGAATCGGTCAACAAATAGTTACTGAGGGTGCTTAGAAAGATGAGTACTGAGGTTACAGTTTCTTCTGCAGCTTAGAATCAGAGATGATGGGCAGGAGCTTCCTTAGTTTTACGGGCTTCCGTTTCTCCAGCCACACACATTTAACAAAAATGAATGGTTAGACATTCATCTGGGGTGCTTGTGTATGATTCAAAAAGAACTTGTTCCTTATAAAATTTATTGTTAAATGACTCATTACAGGATGATGATGAAAATAAGCCTTCTAATTTAAAGAGTTATGCAAATATTCCTTTAAAATCAACCTTGTGAGGTAAAATTTACATATAATAAAATACATATATTTCAAGTGTACAGTTCAATAAATGTATACACTCACATCACCATCATCATAGTCAAGATACAGCACATTTCCTCACACCAGAAAGCTCCCTCATGTACATCCTTTGCAGTCAGTCTCTGCTTCCAACTACTGCTCCAGGCAACAATTGATCTCATTTTTTTCACTATAGATTAGTTTTTCCTCTTCTAGTATTCATATAAATGGAATCAGACAGTATGCATATTTTTTGTGTTGAGTTCCTTTCACTCAGCATGAGGTTTTTGAGACTCATCCACATTGTTGCCTTTATCAGTAATTTATATTTTTATTGCCGAATAATATTTAACTGTGTTAATAACACAATTTGTTAGCCTATTGGTGGATACTTGGGTTGTCCCAGTTTTGGGCTATTATGAACAAAGTTGCTATGAACAGTCTTTGGGTGGATATATGTTCTTTTTTCATTTTGGTAAATACCTGGGGGTAGAGTAGCTGATTCATATGGTAAGTATGTTTAACTTTAAAAGAAACTGTCAAACTGTTTTCCAAAGTGCTTGTACTATTTTCCACCCTCAATAGCAAGATAACTAACTGTTCTCAATCTTCTTCAATACTTGGTATTGTCAGCTTTTTAAAAGGATGTGGAGTGGTATCTATCTAATGAATATGTAGTGGTATCTGATCTTAGCTTTGATTTGCAATTTCCTTATAACTATGATGTTTAACATCTCTTCTTGTGCTTATTAGCCACGCATGTATCTTCTTTGGTGAAGTGTCTGTTCAAGTCTTCTGCCCATCAAAAAATAATTAGATTGTATTATTATTATTGAGTTGTAAAAATTTTAAACTATATTCTGGCTATAAGCCCAGTGTCATATACGTATTGATATTACAAAAACTTCTCTCAGTCTGTAGCTTGCCATTTTGTCATTTCTTAAAAAAGTCTATTTTGCCCCACTTCTCACCTCCTTCTCCTTCAGGTCTCTAATTACATATATTTAGGCCATTTTCTGCTGTCCTACAGGTCTCTAAGGATCTGTTTATTTTTCTTCAATCTATTGTCTCTCTATTCATTAGCTTGGATAACTGCTATAGATTTGCCTTCTTAAGTTCAAATTCACTAGTGACTTTTTTCCTCTCATCTCTGATCGACTGCTGTTTTTTTTTGTCATGGTAATTTTTCAGTTCTAAAATTTCCATTTAGCTCTTTTTTATTGTTTACATTTCTATGCTGAGAGTCCCTACTTTTTAACTCATGATGTCCCTATTTTCTTAATTCTTTGAACATATTTATAGTAGTTGCTTTAAAGCCCGTATCTTCTAAATCCATCATCTCAGTAATGTTGGGACTGGTGTTTTTCCCTTAACTATGGGTCATTTTGCCTTTTTTTGTTTTTGTTTTGTGCATGTCTAGTAATTTTTTTAAACATCTTTATTGGAGTATAATTGCTTTACAATGGTGTGTTAGTTTCTCCTTTATAACAAAGTGAATCAGCTATACATATACATATGTCCCCATGTCTCCTCCCTCTTGCTTCTCCCTCCCTCCCACCATCCCTATCCCACCCCTCTAGGTGGTCACAAAGCACCGAGCTGATCTCCCTGTGCTATGCAGCTGCTTCCCACTAGCTATTGGTTTTACATTTGGTAGTGTATATATGTCCATGCCACTCTCTCATTTTGTCCCAGCTTACCCTTCCCCCTGCCCTTGTCCTCAAGTCCAATCTCTAGTAGGTCTGTGTCTTTATTCCCATCCTGCCCCTAGGTTCTTCATGACCATTTTTTTTTTTTAAGATTCCATATATATGTGTTAGCATACGGTATTTGCTTTTCTCATTCTGACTTACTTCACTCTGTATGACAGACTCTAGGTCCATCCACCTCACTACAAATAACTCAATTTTGTTTCTTTTTATGGCTGAGTAATATGCCATTGTATATATGTGCCACATTTTCTTTATCCATTCATCTGTCGATGGACACTTAGGTTGCTTCCATGTCCTGGCTATTGTAAATAGAGCTGCAGTGAACATTGTGGTACACGACTCTTTTTTATGTGTAGTAATTTTTAAAATTGTGTACTGCACGTTGTTGGTGGTGCATTGTATAGGCTCTGTACTTTTGTTGTCTTCCTTCGAGAAGTGTTACCATTTCTTCTATTAGGGAGCTCATTTACTGGTTGATTACCTTGCACTCTGTAGGCTTGTCTTTATGCTTTGCTAGGGGACACCTATTGGAAAACTCAACATGTTTCCCAAGGCCTTCTACCTTTGCAGGTCTCAACCTGTAAATTCAGCTTTCACTGAAGACCTTTTAAAGGCTTGGTTTTAGACCTTGTTAAGGTGGGCATGGAGTGGACCTTACCCTAAAGCATGTTTCTAGTCTTCTCTGGTGTCCTAGATACATGCCTTTTGTGTTAACAAATTGCTAACAAGGTCTTGCCACGCTGGCTTGGCCAGAACTTCCATGTCTTCTAGCACTGTTTTGTATCTAGTATCTTTATTCTGTTCTTGTCTCTATGGTGACTGTTCTGTATAGTTACTACAAGCCTCAGGTACTCTTGCCATGGACATGCGCATCTTAGGATTCACAGAGAACCAACCTCCTGCACAACTTCTGGGTTTCTCCCTTCTCTCTGGCCCCTACATACCTGCTTTATTTTCTGATGCTTTGCCCTGCAGATTCTGATTGCTTCAGCTTTCCTGGACTCTGACCTCTGCCTCTTCAGCTCAGCAGGATCATTGTGCTCTGCTTGGATTCTAGCTTGCTATGTCATGGTTGGATAATTGTGCCCAGGTAGAGATCCAGGGAAATCATGGGGCTCACTTTATGAATTTCTCCTCTCTCAAGGGTCACAACATTGTGTTTCCTATTGTCCAATGTTTAAAAACAATTGCCTCATGCACTATCTCTAATTTTATTGTTTATAACAGAAGGGTTAGTCCAATACCAGTTGCTCCACATCTGGAAGTGAAAGTTTACAAGATGTGCTCTTAAGGATTCAGTTAGGTAAAGACGAATGGATTTATCCCCAAAGGGACCCCAAAGCTTCTGTTTGGACTGAAAAAAGCATTTTTAATAGTCATGAACCCCGTCATATGGCTCAGGACACTGGCCCTATTCATAGGAAGTTAGTATGGTGGGGTCGAGTGTAGTTTCTCTATGTTGTTTCCAAAAATTGAGTCTAAGAGCCATCTATTCTCTCTAAGAAATTGAAAAAGGGTCTCTAAAAATAATTGTGTAGTAGTAGTTTTGGTAATAATAAATTACTATTATTGAGTACTTAATGTTCTAGGTGTTGTTCTTTTTTTATTAAAAAAATTTTTTTGATGTGGACCATTTTTAAAGTCTTTATTGAATTTGTTACAATATTGTTTCTCTTTTATGTTTTGGTTTTTTGGCTGAGAGCCATGTGGGATCTTAACTCCCCAACAGGAGATCGAACCTGCCCCCCCTGCATTGGAAGGTGAAGTCTTAACCACTGGACCACCAGGGAATCCCTAAATGTTGTTCTTTAGGATTTATTTTTATTAACCAATTTATTCTTTATAATAACCCAATCTTCAAGTACTAATTACCACCTGAATATTATAATTACTAATCTTGTTTGGAGATTAGAAAATTGAAGTACTAATAGGTTAAAAAACTTTCCTGAGGTGACACATCTGGTAAGTGGTAGATATGGGAGGTCTATAGAAAGCCTTTGCCAGTTTCTATCATAGAAATGTTACACAGCATATAGGATCTTAGAAACACTGTGTCTTTTTTTTCTTTTATAACATCTTTATTGGAGTATAATTGCTTTACATTGTTGTGTTATTTGCTGCTGTATAACAAAGTGAATCAGCTGTACGTATACATATATCCCCATATCCCCTCTGTCTTGCGTCTCCCTCCCACCCTCCCTATCCCACCCCTCTAGATGGTCACAAAGCACAGAGCTGATCTCCCTGTGCTATGCAGCTGCTTCCCACTAGCTATCTATTTTACATTTGGTAGTGTATATATGTCCATGCCACTCTCACTTCGTCTCAGCTTACCCTTCCCCCTCCCCATGTCCTCCAGTCCATTTTCTATGTCTGCATCTTTATTCCTGTCTTGCCCCTAGGTTCTTCAGGACCTTTTTTTTTTTTAAGATTCCACATGTATGTGTTAGCATACGGTATTTGTTTTTCTCTTTCTGACTTACTTCACTCTGTATGACAGACTCTAAGTCCATCCACCTCACTACAAACAACTCAATTTCATAGAAACACCAAGTGTCTTAATGTGTAAATGAATAGGTGAGTTTGTGAGGGTGTTTGTGAGCACGTGTGAGCATGTGAGAGTGTGTGTGGGTATGTGAGGGCTCCTATCTCAGGGTCTTCCAAAATGCTGTTCTTTCCCTTGACTACCCCTCTTCACCTTCAGTCAACTCAATCTTATCCTTCAGGGTTTAACTTCAATATCACTGCTTCAAGGATGATTTGTTACATGCTTTCATAATATGTTATTCTTTATTTCTTCCTATCACTATTGTAATTGAATTTATAGAAATATTTATTTAATAGGTGTCTTTTCCACTAGACTGTAGGCTGCATGGGGCCTGTTTCTCACCATGTCTCCAACACGTGGCATGGTTTCTGGCATGGAGTATGTGCTCAATGTGTATTTGTTGAATCAATGAATGAATGTCCAAGAGTAAGTAAGTTTCCCTTCTCATGTTGTTATAAACTGATTTATCTTTGAGAATTGCATAATTTTTTTGCCTTTCCCTCCAATTAAAAAAAGTTACATATAGTAAAATTTATTCTTTTTGGTATATAGGTCTATGAGTTTTTACAAAAGTAAAGAGCCATGTGCAACTGACACGGGCTTAATTTCCAAAATATCCAAACAGCTCATACAACTCAGTAACAAAAAAGTCAACCCAACCAAAAAACGGGCAGAAGACCTAAATAGACAGTCCTCCAAAAAAGACATACAGATGGCCAATAGGCACATAAAAAGATGCTCACCATCACTAATTATTGGAGAAATGCAAGTCAAAACTACAGTGAGGTATCACCTCACACTGGTCAGAATGGCCATCATTAAAAAGTCTACAAATAACAAATGCTGGAGAAGTTGTGGAGAAAAGGGAACCCTCCTGCATTGTGGGAGGGAATGTAAATTGGTGCAGCCACTATGGAAAACAGTATGAAGGTTTCTTAAAAAACTAAAAATAGAGTTGCCGTATGATCCAGCAATCCCACTCCTGGGCATACATCCAGAGAAAACTCTAATTCAAAAAGATACATTCACCCGAATGTTCATAGCAGCACTATTTACAGTAGCCAAGACATGGAAGCAACCTAAATGTCCATTGGCAGAGGAATAGATAAAGCAGATGTGGTACATATATACAATGGAATATTACTCAGCTGTAATAAAGAAAGAAATAATGTCATTTGCAGCAACATGGATAGACCTAGAGATTTTCATACTAAGTGAAATAAGTCAGACAGGGAAAGACAAATACCATATGATATCACTTATATGTGGAATCTAAAATATGATACAGAAGAACTTATTTACAAAACAGAAACAGACTCACAGACATAGAAAACAAACTTACAGTTACCAACAGGGAAAGGGAGTGAGGGAGGGATAAATTAGGAGTTTGGGATTAGCAGATACAAGCTACTATATATAAAATAGATAAACAACAAGGTCCTACTGTATAGCACAGGGAACTATATTCAGTAACCTGTAATAAACTGTAATAGAAAAAAGAATACGAAAAAGAAGATATGTATATATATTCTTGCTGAACATCAGAAACTAACACAACATTGTAAGTCAACTATACTTCAGTTAAAAACAGTCATGTAGCTACCGTAATAGTCAAGGTATAGAACAATTCATCCCTCTCCCCACAAAAAACTCCCTCTTGATAAGCCTTTGTAGTCACTCTACCCCAACTTTTACTCTTGGGCAACCGCTGAAAATTGCTTATTTTACATTACCCTGGCTCTTTTCTTTTCCATCCTGCCTTATCTAAGTTCAGCTATCTTACTGCTCCTTAGCACTCCTGAATACTTTATCAGAGAAATGAAATTGCATCTGGACCGTTGCCTTACCCATTTATGTCCCACATGGAGTCATTTAAGCAAATAACTTGACTACCTGGAAGGGTAAGAAGAGGGACACTAGGCTACTTGGTTTTTTGTCAGTGGCCTGTTACTCTCTTAACAGCTCCAGCGTCTGTATGCATCCCTATTTCACTATCCCTGCCTTAATTCAGGCTTCCTGATCTTTTCCAGATCATTGCAATAGCCTTCATATTAGTTTCCATGCCTCCAGTACTTCTTTGCTTATGTTTAATCGCTACGTTTTCCCCAGAGCGACCTTTCTGAAACTCTAAGACCTCAGACTCTTCGTTGGCACCTTATTGAGCCTCAGCACCTCAGCATATCATTCAGGCTCCTCGTGGTCCCCTGCCTGCTTCTGCAGAATCATCCTTTTTGGGTCTTTTTCCTCGTATTCTGTGATGTTCCCGTTGTCCCAAATGATTTGCCATTTTCCATGCCATAGGTTTTATGTCTTTATGCTTCTGTTCATGCTGCCCAAAAAGGCTTTCCTTGCTGCGTCTCCTCCATGAACACCCCTTCCTTATGGAAGACTCAACACAGGCCAGCTCTTGCATTCTTCTCAAAGACCACTTAACGATTCCCTCTTTTGTGCCCATGGTCACCTGTCCACCCGCTTTGCCACAACACCCATAATTCCTTATTGTAAGCCCATGCTCACATATTTGTCTCCTGTTTCCCAGAAACAAAGCCCTTTAAGGTCAAGTCTGTCTGTCTCTTACTTCCCTTTGAATCCTGAGTGCCTAGTGCTGTGTCTGCCATATAGTGGGTGCTCAATACACATCTGCTGAACGCAATAATGGATAGAGTTATTACTGTAGTATTAGCGGGCTGGCCAAAAATTTCGTTCGGGTTTGGCCGCAAGCTGTTATGGCCAAACCCGAACGAAATTTCTGGCCAACCCAATACATTTGCACTTTAATAACTTCCATAAACCTGTTTTTTTTTTTTTAAAACATCTTTATTGGAGTATAGTTGCTTTACAATGGTGTGTTAGTTTCTGCTTTACAACAAAAGGAATCAGTTATATATATACATATGTTCCCATATCTCTTCCCGCTTGCATCTCCCTCCCTCTCACCCTCCCTATCCCACCCCTCCAGGCGGTCACAAAGCACCAAGCCGATATCCCTGTGCCATGCGGCTGCTTCCCACTAGCTATCTACCTTACGTTTGGTAGTGTATATATGTCCATGCCACTCTTTCACTTTGTCACAGCTTACCCTTCCCCCTCCCCATATCCTCAAGTCCATTCTCTAGTGGGTCTGTGTCTTTATTCCTGTCTTACCCCTAGGTTCTTCATGACATTTTTTTTCCTTAAATTCCATATATATGTGTTAGCATACGGTATTTGTCTCTCTTTTTCTGACTTACTTCACCCTGTATGACAGATTCTAGGTCTATCCACCTCATTACAAATAGCTCAATTTCGTTTCTTTTTATGGCTGAGTAATATTCCATTGTATATATGTGCCACATCTTCTTTATCCATTCATCTGATGATGGACACTTAGGTTGTTTCCATCTCCAGGCTATTGTAAATAGAGCTGCAATGAACATTGTGGTACATGACTCTTTTTGAATTATGGTTTTCTCAGGGTATATGCCCAGTAGTGGGATTGCTGTGTCATATGGTAGTTCTATTTGTAGCATAAACCTGTTTTAAATTATCTAGTTTTTGAGGATTGGGAAAATTTTTGGCCAAGTACTCTCCCATTTCATGAGAAGCTGCTGAACCTATTTGTGTGGCCGTGTGAAGTTCACTACAGCTTTTGTTCAGTCACTATGCGTCTATTTCAGTGTGACCTAGTCAGTTGGCATTATTTCAACTGGGCTTATCCATGGCTGTCTGCTTGTGTACAGAAACTCAACTTGCAACTGTGGCAGTAAAAAAAGGGAAAAACAGGGGATGTCGAAAGTGATCATGAATTTCCCATTAGTGGCTAACTGGCTTTGAACTTCCTCTCCATGGAGGCTCAGAGTAAAGTGTAAGCTATCACTGAGCTCAGGTCTGGACTGCCTACAGGTCACGCTGTTACACAGCTCCTTATCTGTTGTGTTCAGTGTCATATTAACTTTATGAACTTCTACCCCAGGGATCTTAGTCCCAGGATGTTTGGGTTCAACATATTTGCCATTAAAGTGGAGATCTTGTCCTTCCTTGTGAAAGCGAAGACATTAAATCCTCTAAAAATATTCTATCCAACCAATCCTGTCATTTCATTGTGAAAAAAACCAAACGCTGACATAGAATATGATTCTTACTAATAAAGCCTCCACATTTGTAACAAGCCAGCTCTTGGTCAGGAGGGAGGACAGGTGAGAGAAGGGAGGAATATTCTATATCTTCATCTCAATAGGACCAGGGTTAGGGTCTAGGTGGGTATCTGCTTCCTCCCAGTTGCATGCCCACTAGTGTAAGCTTGGAGCTCTCTGGAAACTGTCACCTCTTAGGACAACTGCATAGTCTAGGAAAAATTCGAGTTGTAAGGAAGGTGTTTAGCACTATGGTTTCAAATTTTCATCTTACCAATTTAGGCCACAACAATGTTTCTCAAATTTGCATTTTCACTGGGATCAACTAGGCAGTTTGTGAGAAAGATATCTCTGGTTTCTACCCCTGGAGATTCTGGTTCAGGAGGCTTGGAGAGAACCCTTGGGAGCTATATTTTAAATAACCTCTCTGGATAATTCTGATGCGCAAAGATGAAAGACTCTCTTTTCTTGGATTGTTGGAGCTGAACAGGGCAACATGATGTTTCTGAAGGCATCCTTGGCATTCCGAGTTTGTTGACAGACCAATGTACATTTATTAAAACAGGTTCTAAAAAACTGGGACTTTCTGTCCCAAACCTCACCTGTTTTCAATGTCTGGAAGTCCATTTGATCTTGTGGAAAACACCCTCAAGTAGAAAGCAAAGATGGCACCCAAGAAGGATTCAGGCTGAGGAGAAGCATTAGGAGTGACCCAGAAAACCTACACTTAAATTCTGCTGGGATAAGAATCCTCTGAGAAGAGTTTGTGGAGCATCACAACTGCACTGCTGATGCACTGTGGAGTGAATTGAATTTGCATCATTGTACCCTCCTGCTATGACTTACCTCATGGTGATCAGGGTAGTGCCGACCTAAAGTTTGGAAATGTTTGACATGACGGTTGCACAAATGGAATTGGGGCAGAGCAGTGATAAAAGATGCACAACTGCCTGCAGAGGTGAACAGATATGTGGACGTGCTGTCTCTTAACCTGCTTTCTGTTATGAGTTGAATTCCAAAATGTTGGTTGAGTTTGCTAGGTTTGGTTCAGGTCTCCAAAAGGTAGGCTTGGTCTCCATGTGTGTGGCATCGTTCTGTATAAGCTCGAGAATTAGGGGTGTGTAGTGGAGAAGTGGAGGAGTGGTGGTAGCTGAGGATTTTCACTTAAGTTTCACTGAATAATAAATAACATGTACTATGCCTGAGAAGCATGAAGTTTTCACAGAGACTTGTTAAGCAACCTCTTTCCAGTGTTGTTTTGATCTTGGGAAATCAGGGTGTGGGGACAGCACACCCAAACCCTGTGGCAGACAGTAGAAACCCTTTGGCACATCTCAGGAACCTGACTGTTACCTGTCTCGAGGACAGGGGATTGCTGTGGTTTCTTTTTGAAGAAAAGATTTCATGAAACGGATGAGGAATTTTTAATCTACTATATTCTCATTTGTGGGACTGAAGGAATTAGTAGAAATTGTACTGTTCTTAAAATAATGAGACGATTATCTTTAACTTTGGAAAATTAGAAAAGGGCACTAAAATCAGGGACTTCTTATAAGAAGGAAGGAACCTTAAAGGTATCAGGTTCAACCCTGTGGAATCAGCTTTATCCTTCTCTTTCAAATGGTTGACCGGTTTCATACTGATAGAACAGGATAATCCAGTGCTACTTTCCCTAATAAGTCACTGAAGTTCAAATGTAAAAGGGGTGTGTGAGGACCTCTGACCTGCCTGTCTCTCTTGAGTGTAGTACACCAACACCTGCTATCACCAAGCCCAAAAAGTTTACTAAAGTTTTTGGCCAAGGAACCAACTTGGGTAGAACAGAAAGTCCTGCACAGCTCTCTTGTCTGCCAAACAGCATTGGCATTGGAGCCATTCCCAGTAGAGTGAGAATTTATAGAAGGTATACAATAGAGGTAATAAATTATATACCTTTGCTTGGGCAAATAATATTTTTTTATGATGACCTTAAATTACTTTGTGTTACTGATTACATGCCTCCAAAGTAGGACAGACATGAGTCTAGATTTAACTAGACTGACACTGAGAAGGAAAAACAAATCTAATTTGGAGGAGTAGGTAGGTGTGAGTCTGTTAAAAGCAAACAACCCGAGGTACCTCTCTTCATAGACAGCATCCTGTCTGTTTGTACTTTGGCAAAAGCATGTGTGGGCAAACACTATTTTATTTGACATTGTCCTAAAAGGGCCAAGCTCCAATGACAATGCTTGCATCTTTGGCAAACACTCTCCAAAGGATAAGTTCATTTAAACATGCAGACAAAAATCTTTATGTTTTGTGCAAATTAATTTTTAGTAACTACATTTTACTTGCTTTGTTTCCTTCACACAACCCTTTGGTGGGCCGACATTATTGTCTCCCTAGCGCTCTTTTCCCAAGTCTAACTTTCACCTTCCCTTTCTGGTCCCAGTCCTTTCCACAACTTGGCAGGTGCCTCCCTTGCTCTCTCCAGCTCCCAACCTCCTGCCCTATGAATGTTTTGTGGGAAGAGTTGGTAACTTCTTAGCATAATCATAACAGTAGCACAGATAAACTACTTTACAAGCCGATTTTGTAGGCACAGTGTGGTTTACCTAATAACCCTGTGTAGCAGTTTATCGCAATTCTGAGAATGAAGAAATTGAGGTCAGGAGAGATGGCAGAGCAAATAATATCAGATCTTCACATGGTTCATCTTATCTTTTATTAATCGTCTGCTTTATCTATCATACCATATTGCCTCCTTTTCAGAGAAAAATCTTGAATTGACTGGTAATCTGCATCCTAAAAGTCTTGATTCTAGGCATTGTTTTAATTAGGAGTCTCTTGTATTGTTATATGTATGTCTGTGTTAGGATGGTCAGAAAAGGGAAATGGTCTTGGTAGTTAAGAAATTGCTGAGTATCAAAAAAAAGGAGAAGGAAATATATTATTTAATACAAAAAAAGAACATTGGAGTTACTAAAACAAAAGATGATTTGAATAACTACAAGTCTACAGTCCACATGAGTCTAGAATCTTGCTAGAGAGATTCCCCAAAGTCTATTCTATAAACTTGCTGCACAACTAGTGGAAAAAAAATTGTTGACAAAACAAAGGCTATTCTGCCAGTTCCTCGTTGTGGTTGTGAGACGAATTTATGTAATAAAGTGCTATTTAAAGTATGAGCTATAGTTTTATGTGGCTGATTTTACTTAATTCTAAAAAAAGCTCGTTGAACACTGTGGCTGAACCTGATGGAGCTGGATCTTTAGCCACATGAATTATTGAAATTCCACAGCATTCCTGAAAGATTGGTAAATATTTTTCTCTTTTTGTCACAGAGGAGGCCCAGATGATAATAATAATAATAAAAAACTATGGTACTGTATTTATAAAATTTTTACTTCCTCCCCATAGTATTTGTTACAATTGAAAATCATTCTTGGGCTTCCCTGGTGGCGCAGTGGTTAAGAATCTGCCTGCCAATGCAGGGGACATGGGTTTGAGCCCTGGTCTGGGAAGACCCCACATGCTGCAGAGCAACTAAGCCCATGCACCGTAACTACTGAGGCTGCGCTCTAGAGCCTGCGAGCCACAGCTACTGAAGACTGCGTGCCTAGAGGCCGTGCTCTGCAACAAGAGAAGCCACCGCAATGAGAAGCCCGCACACCACAACAAAGAGGAGCCCCCACTCACCGCCACAAGAGAAAGCCTGCACGCAGCAACAAAGACCCAATGCAGCCAAAAGAATTAAAAACAAAAAATTAAAAAAAGAAAATCATTCTTTATATTAATAGGATTGGGAGGTATTGAGGGAAAAGGCAGGTACTGTTGTGCTTCATGATTATTATTATTATTTAAAGGAATTCCTTTATTTTTATTATCATTATTTATTTATTTATTTATTTTTATTTTTGGCTGTGTTGGGTCTTCGTTTCTGTGCAAGGGCTTTCTCTAGTTGCGGCAAGCTGGGGCCACTCTTCATCGCGGTGCGTGGGCCTCTCACTATTGCGGCCTCTCTTGTTGCGGAGCACAGGCTCCAGACGCACAGGCTCAGTAGTTGTGGCTCACGGGCCTAGTTGCTCCGCGGCATGTGGGATCCTTCCAGACCAGGGCTCGAACCCATGTCCCCTGCATTGGCAGGCAGATTCTCAACCACTGGGCCACCAGGGAAGCCCTTCATGATTATTTTGCAAGTTAAATCATTGCTCTGCTTTTGGTTGTTGACTGAATGACAAATACCCTTTTATCTGAAGAGTAAGAGGCTATGGATGTCAACTGAGAGCAATGAAAGCTCTAATACTCAATGTATTGTTTTTCCATTCTTTTATTCTCTTATTTCTATCTGACATATATATGTCTTTCTTCACAGATCATACACACTTTATATATACCCATCATTGATGCTAAAGTATATGACTTTTTTTTTAATTTAAGAAAGTTTTTGGTAAATTTTAACACAGGTACAATATAATCATTTCAACATAAAAATTATTGAGATACTGTAATTTTGAAACTAAGACTTCAAAATTCAGTGTGTATTTTACTTACAAGTCAATTTGAACTAGCCATATTTCAGGTGAACGACAGCCGCATGAGTCTGGTGACCACAGTATTGGGTCTGCGTGGTGGGATAGAATAGTAAACAACACAGGCATGGCCACTATCTGTAATATGACTTTCTTTTTTGGCAAACATACCTGAATTTATATATCCAAATGCAGCCCATTTCCTTCAGAATGAAAGCATATTTCTACATTATTGACATTTTCAAGATTTTGGAATTTCACTTTTTTGGAACTTTTTTTTTAATACCACCAAGGGTTTTAAGTTTTGCTCTTTAGAATGGGGTTGATTTTTGGTAAGGCTGAAAGTCATTTGAAGCCAACTGAGGTAGACGACTGGGCTGAGTAACGTAAATTGTGGTAAAACATGAGCCAAGAATATGAGCAACCCTGCCTGAGAAGCTCCCATCTCTTGCTTCTTGTTTCATAAAGAGAATTTTTTAACAAAAAGTGATTTTCTGATCCCAATGGCTGCCTTTTGCAGAGTCAAAATGCCAAGGCCCTGCCTGATTGAGCTCCATCTAACTTTACAGGTGCACTTGCCATGCTACTGCCATGAACTCTGGTTACATGAACTACATGACCTTCCCTCCATCCTTAGCAACTCTGTGCTTTTGCCTATGTTGTTCCTATTCTCATTGACTTGTATATATTACCCTTCATTCCAGAAACGTTTAAATGTGGCCCTCTTTATTCCTGCTGAATTCTACTCATCTTTAAGGATTTATCAGTTCCCATATCTTTCCAGTAGGAAATGAATCTCTGAGCTTCCCTAGTATTTTACGTTGCCTTCTATTTTGTAGTATAGCTCTTAGATTCTAAGCTTTTTGCTTATATGCCTTCAGTTTTGTAGGATTAGCATCTAGCCCAGTTTCTTCTCCTATTAAATGGAACAAATCAGACCTATTTTCTTGCTTTTTCCCCACTCCTTGCAATTCATTTGCTTATTCACTTATTTAAGAATGATTTATAGATCAACAACAATGCACTGTGCAAGCAATGAGTATATAAAGATCTATTTGATTACTTTCTTCTTCTTGTGGAGTTCATAGCTTACTAAGGGAGCCAGTGACATAATGAAGTAATTGCAAAACAATACAATAAGTGCTATTGCAGAAATAAGTTCAGGATTAAGTTGTGACCCAGCAGAGAGAGTAATCAATTCTGTCTTTGGGCAGTGGAAGATGGCTCCATAGAACAGAAGACACTAGGTCTGTTTCTCAAAGGACAAATAGGTGTCACCAAATAGACAAAGATAAAAAGGACATTCCAGAGAGGAAAAACTATATGAAGCCATCAGTATATAAGAAAGTATTATGGGACTTCCCTGGTGGTCCAGTGATAAAGAATCTGCCTTCCAATGCAGGGAACGCGGGTTAGATCCCTGGTCGTGGAACTAAGATCCCACATGCCACGGGGTAACGAAGCCCGTGCGCCACAGCTACTGAGCCCGTGCGCCTCAACTAGAGAGCCTGCGTGCTGCAAACTATAGAGCCCACGAGCTCTGGAACCCGTGCGCCACAACTAGAGAAAAGCCCACGTGTCACAACTAGAGAGAAGCACATGTGCTGCAAAGAAGAGCCTGCATGCCACAACAAAGACCCCACGCAGCCAAAAAAAAAAAAAAATATATATATATATATATATATATATATTTAACAAAAAAAGAAAATATTATATCTTCAGTCAATTGCAAAACATTTGAGATTTGGAGGGTAAGAAATGGGATTAGAGAGGGAAGAGGGGCAGATTTTAGAGAGCCTTGTGTACTATGCAAAGGAGTTTGGACTTTGTGTAGTTGAAAGGGAACCTCCAAAGTAATTAAATCACAGAGGTTACAGGACTGGGTTATAATTTAGAAAGGTCTGGAGCAGGGGAGAATGAACTTTAGAGGTGGGTGGTGGAGAGGGAGGAAATAGAAAAATAGAATTCAGGCTGTCTGTCTGTCTGGTTAGGATGCTAATATAAAAGTTCAGCTGAGGACTGATGAAGGCCTGAACTAAGGCAGAGGCAGAAGGGAAAGGGAGGGATGGGTCAGGTCTGAGAGATATTTAGGGGACAGAATAGACAGGATTTGTGGCTATGCTTTTGGACTGATGCAAGGATAAAATGTAATAATATATGCTCAAGAACCAAATATGAGGCACTCTAGAAAGGTGAAGAATTATCAAATAACTGGTGATGGGATTGGTAATATAAAACCTTACATATTACCTAAAAGAAAATGTATTAAAAATGTCTGCCAGGGCTTCCCTGGTGGCGCAGTGGTTGAGAGTCCACCTGCCGATGCAGGGGACACGGGTTCGTGTCCCAGTCCGGGAAGATCCCGCGTGCCGCGGAGCGGCTGGGCCCGTGAGCCATGGCCGCTGAGCCTGCGCGTCCGGAGCCTGTGCTCCGCAACGGGAGAGGCCACAACAGTGAGAGGCCCGCGTACCGCAAAAAAAAAAAAAAAAAAAAAAAATGTCTGCCAGATAAAGCTATGTATTTTCTCTAGTGTATTTAAAAACATTTGTGACTTGAATGGAAATATTTGAAGAAATGAAAATTCAAACTAACTTGATTATTTTCTGCTAAATCTTTAATTCAGGTCCAATCACCATGAAATGCTAAACGTGGTAGAAATTGTGGTGGTGAGATGAAGAGAAGTGAGAAGAAAGACAGAGAGAAAGCGGGTAATCTTAGTGTAGGACTCTCACAGCTCCATGTCCTATGCTCTGCAAGTGTCTTCAATAGAGTGTGGGCCTTTGCTCCCTAGAACTTCCTGGAAAGAGGGTAATCTTTTCTCTCCCTTCAGGGGCACTAAGGAAAAGCACTGCTTTAAGTTTCCCTCTATCATCTTCCTTCTGGGCAAAAGACGGCCAAAGGCAGTGGCTTGGAGAAAGGCATTGCTTTGCTAATTCCCCACAAAAAGTGAGATCTGGAGAAGCCTAGGTGCATTGTTTGCATAAGACAACATCAAAATAGGTAAGAACCTGCCAGTTCCTCCTGGCTTCATTCACGTACTGCCCCAGGGAACTGGCATTGCTTTAACTCAGGAAAAACCCGGGGCTGACCATGCTTTTAGACGTGGGATCATCAGGTGGTCAAACATTGGAAAGAGAGAAAGATACAAACAAAAGGCAGAGATATGACACAGAATTTTGTGTTGACCTATTTGCAAGAGTCTGAGACCTGGAATGGGGAGAAATGAGACTGGAGAATGAGGCAAGGGCTGGGTCTTGGAGGGCCTTGGATTCTGTTAAAGGAGTTGGCGTAGGAGCGAGGGACCCCCAGAAATAACTTAGTCAAGGAAGAACCGGGATCAGGTGGTAATTTAGAAAGACCTGAAGGCTGTGTGGAGGATGGGCTGTGGCACACAGCAAGCCCAGGGAAGGTAAGATTTAAAGTTCCTGTTTGCCCAGCAAGAGCACATGGGATCTGATGAGGGTGTTTGCCTTTTGCCGCTGTCCAGATCCAGGAGAATGTAACTTAGGGACCCAGTGTAAGCCAGGTGTCAGGTCTTTATTGCCCTGTCATCTTTCATCACACATAAGCCTCCTTCATACCGGCCTCTCAGCTCTAGCCTGAGAATCATTGGTTCTTGCCCCAGGTGGGAGGCAGAGTAGAGAAGAGGAGGTTTCAGAGGCTCCGTGAATCACCAAGGAGAGGCAGCTGGCTATAAAACCCACACAGAATGTGAGCTGGGTAATTTGAAAAGTGTGGCTGAAACCCAACAAACACCTCACTCTAATTTGCCCTCCCTACCCTTGGGTGAAAATGAGTCAAACAAGGGAGTACCCAGGCAGAATGCTGGGGCAGTATGGTTCTTTACGAAGAAGGAGCCCTCATGATCATTATTAAGGAGAAAGGAAGATTTAGGGGGTTCTAGAATTTTCTGATTTTCCTTTTATTTTCCTATTTATTTTTCCTATTTTTACCCCTACTTAGATGACTCCATTCTTTTGCTAACTCTCTAATCTAGTTCGTTTATTAAAATATTTATTTATTTATTTTTGGCTGCGTTGGGTCTTCGTTGCAGTGCGTGGGCTTCTCATTGTGGTGGCTTCTCTTGTTGCGGAGCACGGGCTCTAGGCGCATGGGCTTCAGTAGTTGTGGCACGCGGGTTCAGTAGTTGTGGTGCATGGGCTTAGTTGCTCCGCGGCATGTGGGATCTTCCCAGGCCAGGGATCGAACCCGTGTCCCCTGCATTGGCAGGTGGATTCTTCACCACTGTGCCACCAGGGAAGTCCCTCTAATCTAGCTCTTCAGCATAATAAATTTTCTCTCTTCTTCAGAAAACCCATCACCATGCTGAGTATTTAATAGATCCTTAAAATTTGCCAGTGAACTTGTTTTAAAAGGTTAAATCGGAATGAGCACAACATTTAGATATAGTAGATTTGTTGATGACTGGGGGATGGAAAGCAATTTCAGTAATCTATATTGCTGCCCTCACTGACTCTTTGTTCCAAAAGGCATCTTAAAGATCCAATGGCTCTAACTTGATGCCCCCTAAAACTCAATGGCAGTTACCCTGCCTGTGAAGATGTAGAGCATGGGGACCTCATTACTTTCTCAGGCAGTCCTTCTGACAGTCAGAACTGAAAACTGCTTCCCATAATGGTCACCACTCCTTGTAGTTCCACTTTCCTATGCAGTATAATTTTTACCCTTTTCTCATGGTAGAGAAGGGGGACAAAAATTATAAGCACAGCAACTTTTGCCTCCGGCAAACGCTAAGACTAGAGCCATGTGTTTTGCAATAATCACTCCTTGATTGAATTCGCTGCCCTTTGCAAACAGTTATGTGCCCCTTCTGTTCCTCTTTTCCTTTCCTTTAGTCCACTCTTTCAATATGTAAAATATGAAGAATCTGATCTTTACCAACAGTAGCATAAATTCTTGGTTCTTAAGCCATTCCCAATATGGAGTACCATACACAATCCTATCTTGAGTTTTAGATCAAGGCCAGAGTTTCTATGAATTGAACTTTGGTGGATTTCTTTTCCTTTTTTCTGGTGAGACTCTGTAGCTTTGCTGAGAAGTATCTGGTGGAGAGGGAACATCCAGACCTCCTGAACAACCTGGCAACATGAAATTCCCAGAATCTTCCACAATCACTGGTTCAGACTTTTCAGACTTAGTTCTCTTGCTATTAAGATGACTGTTGAAATCATCATAAAATAACAGGTTGGTCACAATTCAAGATGCAATTTTGAAATCTTACCTCTCTTTGTGATCTCTCTTCCTCCCTCTCTAGAATAAGTGGGTGGGCGGGTAGATGTGTGTGCAGCAAAATATGGTGGCACAGGAAGAGGTGGGCTGGGTGGATGGAATTGTTTCTTACTGTGGTTGGGTCTCACGGCTTTTTATGGTTGTTTTGTTTCTACCCTTCTAGCCCCATTTTGACCAACTCCTTCCTCACCTCTTCGCCCTAAACCCCCAAAAAACCACAACTACAGTCAAATAATTAAACACACAAAACAAATAAAACTGCCTCTGTGTGAATATGCCTCTCTGGTCACGCCATCCCTGTGGGAGACACCTCCCTCATTGACAGTAACAGGCAGAATTTCTCAAGTGAGCCAGGCATGCAGCAGATTCTGCACCCTCAAGGCAGAGTGGAGAGGGAAGGCCAGAGCTTCTGGAAGGGTTTGGACCTGTTGGTTCTTGGAAACTAGGGGGAGGGTGGGGCAAAGGCACGCCCAAGAATCTTGGCAGACTCAGAAGGGAGAGGAAAAAAAAATCTCTCATGTCACAGCCACTTGTTCATTTGACAAAATCTGGGATTTTGTTGGTCCCTTGGGCTCCTGGCTGAGCGAGGGTGAGAGGAATCTCCTGGGTTTGCAGATCTGGCATGACCATGGATGAGCTGATTTCAAACAACTTTCTAATGTAAACTTAAAATTTACTCCCTCGGAATTCTAAAGCTCCACCTCAAATCTAACTAAATTCTAAAGCTCCACCTCAAATCTAACTTAACTAAAATGGTTAAGTTCTAAAACGATATATGCATTTTGCAATTTTTCTGTCCTTATAGTCCTAGCATGGGATGACAAGTTTACTAGTGAGCACTAAACTCACCTGGGAAGCTTTTAGAAAATTGCCTGGAGCTCACCCAAGACCAATTAAATCAGAAATACGACCAGTTGGCATATTAATATCTATGTAGAAGTTTCCAATAGATTTAATGAGCAACCAGGGTTGAGAGCCACTGCAATATTTGAACCAATCTGTCAACCAGTATTTCTAGAGGTTTACTCAATATTAACATTGTGCTACATCCTGGAACTACAGATAAAGTGGTGATGTGGGCGCTCAGTGAGAGGAACTGACAATAGCTATTGGAGTGTGAGGAGGGCTCAGTCTGAGGAAGGAGGAAAGCCAGGAGAGAAGAGAGTCCAGGAAGGAAGACAGTATTTCAAGGAGTTCAGCCTGATCAACAGAGCTTGTGCTGAAGAGCAGTCCCTAATCAGATAATTTGAAATGTCTCAATATTGGATAACAGGAAGATTGTTGGTGACTTTGAGATCATTTGTGCTGAGATTTCAATTGGCTGAGGAGATAAGGAAACGAAGATAAATATGGACTGAAGTGTTAAGAATTCTGGTTATGAAGTGACAGTTTTAATGGGGATATGGGGTCTAGGAATTTTTTTTCTTCTAGTTGTTTTTTTTCTTTTCTCTTTGCGGTACATGTGCCTCCCACTGCCGTGGCCTCTCCTGTTGTGGAGCCCAGGCTCTGGACGCACAGGCTCAGCGGCCATGGCTCACGGGCCCAGCCGCTCTGCAGCATGTGAGATCTTCCCGGACCGGGGCTTGAACTCGTGTCCCCTGCATCGGCAGGCAGACTCTCAACCACTGCGCCACCAGGGAAGCCCCTTTTCTTCCAGTTTTATGGAGATATAATTGACATATAACATTATATTAATTTAAGGTGTACAATATAATGCTTTGATATATATATTAACTGAGAAATGATCACCACAATAAGCTTAACATCCATCACCTCACATAGTTACAATTTTTTTCTTGCAAAAAGTCCTTTTAAGGTCTACTCTCTTAGCAACTTTCAAATATACAATACAGTATTGCCAACTATAGCCACCATGCTGTACATTACATCCCTAGAACTTATTTATCTTAAAGCTAGAAGTTTGTACCTTTTTGACTATCTTCATTCATTTCCCCCAGCTCCCACCCTTCACCTCCGGCAGCCACCAATCTCTTCCCTGTTTCTATGAGTTTGGTTTTTTAAAAAAATTCCACATATAAGTGAGATCATACAGTTTTTGTCTTTCTCTGGCTTATTTCACTTAGCATAATGTCCTCAAGTTCCATCCATGTTGCAGCAATGGTGGATTTCCTTCTTTTTTATGGCTAATACTCCATTATATATCTATCTATATCTATCTATAGATATATAAACTTGTGGTGACCATTTCACAGTTAATACGTATATCAAATCATTATGTTATACACCTTAAACTAATATAATGCTATAAGTCAGTTATATCTCAATAAAACTGGAAGAGAAAAAATTCCTAGACCCTGTATCCCCATTTAAGACTGTTGTTTCATAACCATAATTCTTAACAGTTCAGTCCATATTTACCTTCATTTCCTTTTATATACCACGTTTTGAATTTTTAAAAGGTTTGGTGAAGACTGGTTTAGATCTGAGTATATGTACATGCTAAAGGGAGGGGAGTGAATGACAATATAGGGGAGGGAATAATGGATGAAACACGGTTCCTGAGAATGCAGAAGGGATGGGATCCAGAGCATGGGTCAAAGGGTTCAGCCTTGGACAGAAGGAGAATAGAGACTCTCTGCCATTGTAATGGTGGGGAGGATGGAATTGTTGGTGTGGATGGAGACAAATGTTTAGGCACAGACATGGGTGGCAATGTGAGACGTTTGCCTGCTGGCCTCTAATTCACTGTGATGTGGAGGTGAGGTTGGGGGCAAGGTTTCCTAGTAAGTCATTCCCCTCGGAGACTGCTGAAACTGTTGAGATCGAGTGACAGCCAGAGTTGAGCACATCTCATTTCTCACTCCCCTCACCCTCTCTTGACACATGGACTAGTGTGTGTGTGTGTGTGTGCGTGTGTGTTCACTGTGTCTGGAGGGTGCTGAGCTGGGGGCAGTATGGGAGATACTTTGTCCTCTCTGTGTGGCCCTCTCTATGTCTCATCACCCCTTACCTTCACCTCGCCCATTCCCCCTGCCCCCTGCAGAACCATTCTGTCCTCTGTCTCTTCACTGTTCCTTCTTTCCGTCCATGGTATCAGAATATCTGTCTTCAATTAGCACCACTGCTGCTTTGGTTAAGTATCCATTTGTCTCTGTTATGAATGCTAAAAGTCTGGTAGTTTATCAACATCACTAGTTCTTGTCTGTCCATAAGGCTAGCTGTTCAATACAGGGTGTTGGAAGGCATTACACACTCTTAGGAATGTTTCTAGCCTTCTGAAAAACAGAGGCCCAAATTACATGGCGAGCAGAAACAAAGCCATTATGAGGACCCAGGTTTCTGGGCCAGTGATCTTTCATCTTCATCTTAGCTTCTGTCTTCACTTCTCAGAGCTTAAGCCTGGGGAAAGAGGTGGCGAAGGCGCTGAAAAATGGGCTCAAAATATAACATGCTACGGCTTCCAAAGGGCAACTTGATAACAGCTTTCTTAATGAAACCGCAGGTCTGGTTCAGTTGGTTCAACACCCTGCTTGAATTAGGCAGCCTTTGGATTCAGTTCTATGATTGTTTGCTGGTATGATGATTCACCTAATGGAGAAATTGATTAAGAACATTAAAAGAATTTAAAAATTGTGGTAAAATACACCTGACATAAAATTTACCATCTTAACCATTTTAAGTGTACCGTTCAGTAGTGTGAAGTGTATTCACATTGTTGTACGACCAATCTCCAGAACTTTTTCATCCTGCAAAAGTGAAACTCTATAACCGTTAAAAACAACTCCACATTCTCCCTTGCCCTAAGCTTTGGGCAACCACCATTCTACTTTCTGTCTCTACAAATATGACTGCTCTAGGTACCTCATATTAGTGGAATTGTACAATATTTGTCTTTTGTGACTGGCTTATTTCACTTAACGTAAAGTCCTCAGGGTTCATCCATGTTGTAACATTCGTCAGAATTCCCTTCCTTTTTAGGGCTGAGTAATATTTTATCGTATGTATACACAATATGTTGTCTATCCAATCATCCACTGATGGACACTTGGCTGCTTCCACCTTTTGGCTGAACTGTGAATAATGCTGTTATATACATGCGTGTACAAGTATCTGTTTGAGTCCCTACTTTCAATTCTTTTGGGCACATACCCATAAATGGAAATGCTGGATCATATGGTAACTCTATTTTTAGTTTTTTGAGGACCTGTCATACTGTCTTCCATAGAAACTGCACCATTTTACATTCCCACCAATAGTGCACAAAGGTTTCAATTTTTCCACATCCGTACAAACACTTGTTATTTTTATTTATTTATTTTTGCAGTACACGGGCCTCTCACTGTTGTGGCCTCTCCCGTTGCGGAGCACAGGCTCCGGACGCACAGGCCCAGCAGCCATGGCTCACAGGCCTAGCTGCTCCGCGGCATGTGGGATCTTCCCGGACTGGGGCACGAACCCGTGTTCCCTGCATCGGCAGGCGGACTCTCAACCACTGCGCCACCAGGGAAGCCCCTAGTTATTTATTTTTGATAGTAGCCTACCTAATGGGTGTGAGGTGGCAGCTCACTGTGGTTTTGACATGCACTTCCCTGATGATTAGTGATGTTGAACATTTTTTTCATGTGCTTATGGGCCACTTGTATGTCTTCTTTAGAGAAATGTCTAGTCAAGTCCTGTGCCCTTTATTTAATTGGGTTGTTTGTTTTTCATTGTTGTTGAGATCAAGAACGTTTAAAGATTTTTGCAGTGTGTATCCAGAGCTACACTGTAGGGTTTATTTAAGTCCAAGGCTTTTAATTTTTCTCCAGTAACTCTGTCATAGTCCCTGTTGTGAAACACAATGGGCTCCTTGAGGTAAATTCCATGTTTAGGTAGCATTTAATGTGGCTTTCCCAGTTTTTAATTTTAACTTATGATAATTTGGGTCAGATTTTTTACATAAACCAGGTGCTACATCTCTTGACATAGCAAAGCATATCTGTTATTCTCTGTGCTGATGACATGGTTCTAGGCTGAATGGTTGATTTCATCAGGAGGAACAGCTCAGTGTCAAGTATGCCATCTTTAGAAGGCATTCCTGTGAGGTAGAACTACACAGCTCTGTTGAAGAGCTAAGTGTAGCTATGTTCCAGGGGTATTGGGGGTGGTGGTGTGTGTTTTGGGACCAGCACCACCCCTTGGAACCTAGGAGATTTAATTCTGCTCCAAGTTAATGGCTCCACAGGGACCCCGTTGAGGTTCATAAGTGGGAGGTACAGTTGGTTGCTAGCTTCTCTCTTAAAAATCTTTCAGGCCAAAGATATCTCTTAAGTGCTGTAGGTACAGAAATTTAGGGCTTTGCTCTACTTTTTAGAGTCTTGAGGGCAGATCCAAACGTGCTTTTTTGAGAAAAGTCTTGTGTACCTACAGATGTTCTTAGCCCACTCTGCATTAAGGCCTTACCAAAGGGCAAGAGCATAAATCGGACTCTCTGGTTTCCTAACTATCTACATGTCTGGGGTCTAAGCATGAGAATCTCCTTTCAGTCAGCCACAGAGAATAGGTAGGGAAATTACGAAGTCATCAGTAAACTCAGTTTTGGAATTGTCTTCTATAGGTACCTTGTGAAAGCCCTGATGAGAAAAATGGTATGTGAGAAGAATAGCCAAAGGGAGATACTAAACATTCACTTCTTTAGCTTCTCTGGGTGACTTTCTGGTATCGAGTTGCAGTACCTCAAACTTGGGTCTGCATATATTGTTCTGGTGCCACACAGAAAGTCTGGGCCCAAACTAAAACCTAACAACATTCCTTCAACTTTTATTGAGCCCCTCTATAAGAAATAACATGTACGGAACATCTTGGATTCTTTTTACCTTTCTTTTCCTTTCTTTATTGGGGGTAAAACTACAATAAGCACTGTGCTATTATTATGTATATAAAGCTATTCATAGTAAATTATTTTCAGAGCCAGAAAAAGAAAAAAGGCTGTTCCAAAAGCAGTTTTGCTTTCTTTTTTTTTTAAAACAAAAATAAAATTATGTAATCCTGTGAATTTCTTTGCTTCTGCCTTGGCTGTCAGGAAGGTGAGTTTTAAAGTCAATTATTTTTTTTAATCGAATATTTTTTGATATCAGTATTTGCTGACCTTGCTTTTTATTTGTTTTGTGTATTCTTATTTTTTTTTAAAAGGTGCTGGCAGGGTTGATTTCTTCTGAGGTCTCTCTCCTTGGCTTGTAGATGGCTGGCTTCTCCCTGTTTCCTCACATGGCCTTTCTTTTTTTCTGAAAAAGATTTATTTATTATTTATTTATTTATTTAATTTATTTTTAGCTGCGTCAGGTCTTAGTTGCAGCACGCAGGATGTTCGCTGAAGCGTGTGGGATCTTTCATTGTGGCGTGAGGGCTCTTCGTTGTTGTGCATGGGCTTCTCTCTAGTTGTGGCACGCAGGCTCATTAGTTGTGGCATGCGGTCTGCCTGTGGCATGTGAGATCTTAGTTCCCTGACCAGGGATTGAACCCGCGTCCCCTGCATTGGAAGGCGGATTCTTTATCACTGAACCACTAGGGGGAGTCCCTGGGGAGTCCCCTCACATGGCCTTTCTTATGTGTTGTGTATTCTTTTTAAACAGGTTCACTGAGGTATAATTTACCATAATAACAAGCCATTTAAACTGTACAGTTCAATGATTTTTAGCAAATTTATAGAGTTGTGCAACTATCATCACAACCTGATTTTAGAATATTTTCATCATCCCCAAAGATCCCTTCCCCCAGCCACAGACAACCACTAACCTATTTTCTGCCTCTATAGATTTGCCTACTCTGGATATTTCACGTAAATGGAATCATACAATACGTGGCCTTTGTGATGGGCTCCTTTCATTGAGCATGATGTTTTCCAGGTTCATCCACACTGTAGCATATATCAGTACTTTATTCCTTTTTATTGCTGAATAATATTCCATTGTATGCATGTACCACATTTTGTTTATCAGTCCATTATCAGTCAGTTGATGGGCATATGTATTGTTTCCAGGTTTTGGTCATTATGAATAATGCTGCTAAGAACATTCACTTACTAGTCTTTGTATAGATGTATATTTTTATTTCTCTTTGGTAGATACCTAGGAGTAGAATTGCTGAGTCTTATGGTTAATCTGTGTTTAACTTTTTAAGAAACTACCCAACTGTTTTCCAAAGTAATGGTACCATTTAACAATTCCACCAACAATGTATAAGGTTCTAGTTTTGCCATGTCCTCACCAACACTTGATATTGTATGCCTTTTGGGTTATAGTAATTTTAGTAGATGTGAAGTAGTGTCTCACTGCAACTTTAATTTGGATTTCCCTAGTGACAGATGATGTTAAGCATCTTTTCATGTACTTATTGGTCATTCATGTATCTTCTTTAATGAAATGTTTATTTAAATCTTTTGCCTATATTTTAATTGTCTTGTCTTATTTGTTGGTTGGTCTTATTTGTTGGTTGGTCTTATTTGTATATTTAATTGTCTTGTCTTGGTTATTTGTCTTTTTTTTTTTTTTTTTTTTTGCGGTACGCAGGCCTCTCAGTGTTGTGGCCTCTCCTGTTGCGGAGCACAGGCTCCGGACGCGCAGGCTCAACGGCCATGGCTCACAGGCCTAGCCGCTCCGCGGCATGTGGGATCTTCCCGGACCGGGGCACGAACCCGTGTCCCCTGCATCAGCAGGTGGACTCTCAAACACTGTGCCACCAGGGAAGCCCTGGTTATTTGTCTTATCATTAAATTGTAGGAGCTCTTTATGTATTCTGGATGTAAGTATTTTATCAGATAGATGACTTGCAAATATTATCTCCCAGTTTGCGGTTTGCCTTTTTATTTTCCTAATAGTGTCTTTTTGAAGTGCCAAATTTAAAAATTTTGGTGAAGTCCAATTCATCAATTTTTTCTTTGTATATCATGCTTTTGATATCATATCTAAGAAATCTTTGCCTAGCCCAAGGTCACAGAGATGTTCTCCTATGTTTTCTTCTAAAAGTTGTATAGTTTTAGTTCTTACGTATAGTAAAAGAAGTTAGTTAAGTCTGTTATTCAGTTTGAGCTAATTTTTGTTGTATGGTGTGAAGTAAGGGTCTAAATTCATCCTTTTCCTCATGAATATCTAATGGTCCCAGCAGAATTTGTTGAAAAGATGGCTTGTGTAATTGTTGACTCTGCTTTTATTACATTTATGCCTTTCAAGAAAAGGTGAAGTAGGTAGGGCATAAAGAATTAATGTCTGTACGAAGATAAAGAGACTTCTGTGTTGGAGTTTTAAGTACTTACATGAGAGAACGACCATCTGGCTGATGTTTTAAAGAATAAATTGAACCAAGATTTTATTTTGTTTCCTTCATCTCCCCTGTTCCCTCCCCAACCCTGCACTGAACATCTGCTTCTCTCCTGTGAGAGGAAGTGAAAGTGGCATAAACACAAATATCTTTACTGTGCCGTTCCCATTTAACAACAGCAAAAAAAAGTCCCACTCTGCTGGGTCAGTTTATTACTGAATTACCCTTTACCAACAATTCTATTGCAATATTTGGAAGTTGACTTTCCCCAGGAAGCAGAACTGCTATTCCTGGTTCTCGGTGTTATGTAATAAATCTAGCTGGTCACTTTTAAGGACGCTAACAGGAGCCGTGAGAGACCATCCCTCAATATCACAGAACTCTTCTTTATATTTGATTTATGGATGAATTTCTCACAAGAAATGTCTTAGGAGATACCGCTAGAGTTGGGAACCCTCCACATCCAGATCCTACATGTATCTATGATAATGGGTAGAGGTAACCGCAAACAAGAATAGGTTCAATTGCCTTCTGGGGTTAACGGATACAAGGTAGCAAAAGCAGCATCCTTGGGGAAGTCTGTCTCTAGAAAAATACTATCCATCTGCTCTCTTAAGTCTTTACAAAGAACAGGATGATTACATCTTCCTTTATGGAAATTTACTGAGTTCCTCTGTTTTATGGTGCTGACTTAGCAGCTATAACTTGGGCCCTTTTCTACTCTGGCTTTGCCAAAGATCTGTCACAATCAGGGCTGTGGCATAATAATAAAAAAAATAATAAGGTAATATGTATATAGATATTATTATCTACAAGATACTCGTTTCCTGCCTTACATATATTAACTCATTTAACCGTGTGTGCCCTGGGGCATACCTTAAAACTGGCATTGTTGAAGGGAGTATGTATAGAAGTAACTGAGGTGGTTATTTGGAGAATGGTAAACTCCCTCTCATCAAATAGCTTCAACCAGAGAAAAGTCTTGAAATGTTGGTTGAGGGATAAAGTTGAACAGCAGTGTCCTTTATTTTACTTTTTTTAAGGTAGGTATTATTTTCATTATTTCCATTTTATAGATAAGGAAACTAAAGCACAGAGAGGTTAAGCTGCTTGTGCAAGCTCACACAGCTAATGATAATAGCAGAGCACTTAGTATAATCACAGTTCTGAGTGCTTTATATGTAATAACACCATTTAATTCTCACCTGTGTGATAGATGATGACATGGTCCCCATTTACAAATGGATAAACTGAGGTCCAGAAGGGTTTAGTAACTTGCCCAAGGTTACACAGCTAGTAAGTGGCAAGGCTGGGATTTGAATCTGGATAGTCTGGGTCTAGGCAGCAGTATCCTTTTTTGAGTCGCATATTTTTTCAGTTCTAGAACTCATTGGAGGGGTTCATCACCTGATTTGGTGATTTTCATATCCTTCCACAAGGATCTCCAGAATCTCCATCCTCCCACATCTCCAGGCACCTACTTTAGTAGCCTGGCACTCAAGAGCAATGCAAGTCTTGTCCTTGGCAGGCTGGGTCCCTCTTGGTACCTTCCTGCACTGTGTTCCAGTGTGGCAGCCATTTGCTGGAACAGGGCAGTTTCAGCATCTAGGGGAAGATCCCCCAAAATTCTGACCTACTGTTGGTCAGAACTAAGAATTCCACTTAGCTTAAGATTTAGTTAGCATACACACATTCTGGCTTCCTCTAAGCTTTTAGCCAGTTTTTTTTTTATTAGTATAAGATTCAGGAGCAAGTTTTTTGGGAGGAAAGAAAAGTACAGGAGAGATTCTGAGGGCACAGGGTGTCTGAAATAGCAAGGGGAGCCAGGGAAGGGAGGAAAAGTTGGAGAGCCTTTGTCTACCTCAAAATTTTGCTTAGTGCCTCACCCTGATAGTAGGGGTAATAGATATGCAGGCAGGTCCTGCATTGCTGCCCCCAAATTAGGGGGCACACACCTTTGTTGTGTGTCACAGGAGAATGACTCAAATGGTGGAAATGTCCAAACAAATAAGAAAGGAGATAGGTTATTACACATGGGGTTTAAGAACTAGTTTTGGACAGGTGGTACCTGGTGGCACCAGGGGAAATATGCCTTTGGTGGCTTCTCTTTCACTGATGCATTAGGACTTATCTTGCTAAACTGGGAACATGACCAAAATGTCCTTAACATTCCCCTCATGTTGACTAAACTTTAGACAGTCTTCTTCCTGACTGTAAGGTCACTGACCTCTCTTTTCTTAGAGCATTTACTTTAGAAAACTTGCATTTGTAAATTCTTTGCCCATTTGAGATGTAAATCTTTTCCTAGCCTCTTGCCTGTTTTACAGTTGAAGACTATCTTTGTCAAGGACCTGGGAGCCATCATGTGAAATATAATCATCAAGAAAGATGGCACCCAGGTCTCCTGGTCTCTGTGGGAGGCTAGGGGCCACCTAATTTGATCAGCCTGTGTCAATTAGCAAACACAAATGGCCTAATCCCATTGACCAATCTCCCCAATAACATCCTTCAGTATTTTTCCAGTAGCTCGCTTTAACACTTAAAAACTCTCCTGCTTTTTGTTTCTAAGGAAGTTGAGTTCAGTCTCTCTGCCCTAGTGCAAGAGAGCTGACCCCTATTGCGATATTGAATAAAATCTTCTTCTTTGCTAGTAAACTCTGTTCTCTGAAATTTTTCTTTGACATGTAGAGACTTGAACAGTATTTTATCTAAACTGATTCTCAGTGAGTTTGGAAAGCCATTAACCAAGAGGACAGGATAACTTTATCACAGTATACTATTATTTGGGCTCATTACTGGGGATCTGCTACATAAAACATTTGATGTGTTATTAGTCACTTACAATAAACTCAAAATCAAAGCCAGAATGCTTCTCATCTTTCTTTGCCATATACATATATGTTTGGGCTATCTTGTATGTATATGTGTATGTATATACATATGTATATATATGTATATACATACACACACAATTTCACACACACACACAATTAGTAATAGCTATCATTTTTTGTAGGCCTACTGTGTGCTAGGCACTGTGCACTTTATGTATGCAGTACTTTACAAACATTTCCTCATATAATCCTTACAGCTAGGTACCATCCTATGAGCTAGGTACCATTATTTATTTCACAGATGAGAAGCTGAGGCTGAATTAAGTAACTACCTCAATTGCTCTCACAGTGGGATTTGAACCCAATCCATCAATCTACAAATCATGGCATCAGGGTTTTAATGGCTGTCCTTCAAGGAGTCACTGAGCTACCTCATTAGGATTCTGGCCCAGAGGAAAACTCATATTTCCAGAAGGGATTAAGGAAGAGCTTCTGTTAAATTGTACCTCCATCCCACCTCCCAGAGGCGTTGTAGAAGATTTTGCCATTCCTTAGAGAACCCATCTCAAAGTGTGCCCCAGCTCCCCACTTCCCCTGTATCTGTCTCCTGAATTTCTGCTTTGTGGTCTGGTCCAATCTCTTGGAGCAGCCATTCTGATCTTCATTTCAAGGTTGCTCTGACAAGGACAGATGGGGTTTCCTCTGGTGCTTCCAGCACATGCTGTGTATTCCCTCATTGGACCATGAGGATGGTAGCAATTTCCTCTCTGACTCGTGCTTAGGAGGAGGTTCCAACGTTTCCTCTGTCATTCTCTCAACACTCTGTCCTCTTGGCAGCACTTGGGTGATGAATACAACTCAAACGATGCACTGTGATATCACCAGCTCACAAGTGATGACATCAGAAGGCACACCAATAACCAGAGCACAAGGAAGCAGACAGCAATGGTTTCTATTGATACTTATTTCAAAATATCAGCAGTGCCAGAAAATAAATCCCTGTTAAGAAAACCGAAGTCTTTCTAGTTTCCAATTTTTTAATGAGATGGAAGGAAAAAGACCTTTCTAGAACTGACTAACTTCAGCATTGTTTATATTAGAGCCTGTGCTTGAAAGTATCACAGACAAAATTTCAGAAGCATCACAGTGCCTAGAGAAAGTATCTATGGGGCAGTGAATGGCTCCATGCGCTCAGGTAGGCGGTAAGTCATGTTTTTACTGCATAGCCCACCCCTCTCATGTGGAACACAGTGAGGTTTTATTCTGTGAACCTGTGGAAAGCACCTTGCAGGTTTATGAACCCGGGCCACTTGGATTCAGGGGAGAAGTGGTGAGGTCACAAAAATGTTTTGCCTCCAACTTTTCTCCTTCTCCCTATTGGAGGGGCTCCCTTCTCACTAGGCCTCTACTACACAGCGCTTGCCTCAGATTTAATGTAAGAATTTTATTTCTAATATTTATTACTGGTGTCACTAATAGATATTTTTCAGTGTGGATGAGATGTTTTGTAGAAATCAACATATACTATCTTAGACAAGGAAAGTTAAAATGCCTTAAAATAATAAATTTCCCTAGCTGTAAGCACTTTGTGGACAATTTGGAAAGTGTAGGAAGGATAGAAATTACTCGCAATCCCATTAAGCCAGAAGCAACCATTGCGAATAGTTTTTTTTTTTTTTTTCTTTAGTTATTTCTTTCCGAAGCTCTGTTGTTTTCAAATATAAAGACTTGGCCCCTGCCCAGCAAGAACTTACAACATTAAGAGTAACACAAATGAGAGAAATTTAGACAAAATACTGGGTCAGCCAAAAAGTTCATTTGGTTTTAAGTAAAAAAAAAAGACATTTTTCATTTTCACAAGGAACTTTATTGAGTAACGTATTCACTAACCGAACGAATTTTTGGCCAACCCAGTAAGATAAAAAACCAGGTGACGTATAGAATAAGGATGATTATGATAGGAAATAGCAGCTCCAATTTTTCTGTGAACATATCTGCTTAATTTTTATATTAAAATGAGAAAATTATAAGATTCCACATAGAGCCAATTTAGGAAAATAGGTGGGTCTTTGAAGATTCGAGCGGACAAGCTACAGTTAGTTAGTGGCTCTAAAACAAGTGAATGAGCATCATGAAAACAGCTAATGAATACGCTGGGAATTAATCAGAAGCCTAGGAAGTCAGAAAACAAATCGAAGATATTGACTACATACTGTATATATATTTTTAACATCTTTATTGGAGTATAATTGCTTTACAATGTTGTGTTAGTTTCTGCTTTATAACAAAGTGAATCAGCTATACATATACATATATCCCCATATCCCCTCCCTCTTGAGCCTCCCTCCCACCCTCCCTATCCCACCTCTCTAGGTGGTCACAAAGCACAGAGCTGATCTCCCTGTGCTATGCGGCTGCTTCCCACTAGCTATCTATTTTACGTTTGGTAGTGTATATATGTCCATGCCACTCTCTCACTTCGTCCCAGCTTACCATTCCCCCTCCCCATGTCCTCAAGTCCATTCTCTACATCTGCATATTTATTCCTGTCCTGCCCCTAGGTTCTTCAGAACCACTTTTTTTTTTTATGTTCCATATATATGTGTTAGCATACGGTATTTGTTTTTCTCTTTCTTAATTCACTCTGTATGACAGTCTTTAGGTCCATCCACCTCACTACAAATAACTCAATTTCATTTCTATTTATGGCTGAGTAATATTCCATTGTATATATCTGCCACATCTTCTTTATCCATTCATCTGTCGATGGACACTTAGGTTGCTTCCATCTCCTGGCTATTGTAAGTAGAGCTGCAATGAATATTGTGGTACATGACTCTTTCTGAATTGTAGTTTTCTCAGGGTATATGCCCAGTAGTGGGATTGCTGGGTCGTATGGTAGTTCTATTTTTAGTTTTTTAAGGAACCTCCATACTGTTCTCCATAGTGGCTGCACCAATTTACATTCCCACCAACAGTGCAAGAGGGTTCCATTTTCTCCACACCCTCTCAAGCATTTATTGTTTGTAGATTTTTTGATGACGGCCAATCTGACTGGTGTGAGGTGATACCTCATTGTAGTTTTGATTTGCTTTCCTCTAATGATTAGTGATGTTGAGCATCCTTTCATGTGTTTGTTGGCAGTCTGTATATCTTCTTTGGAGAAATGTCTATTTAGGTCTTCATCCCAGTTTTGGATTGGGTTGTTTGTTTTTTTGATGTTGCGCTGCATAAGCTCCTTGTAAATTTTGGAGATTAATCCTTTGTCAGTCGCTTCATTTGCAAATATATTCTCCCATTCTTTTTTTTTTAACATCTTTATTGGAGTATAATTGCTTTACAATGGTATGTTAGTTTCAGCTTCACAACAAAATGAATCAGTTATATATATACATATGTTCCCATATCTCTTCCCGCTTGCGTCTCCCTCCCTCCCACCCTCCCTATCCCAGCCCTTCAGGCGGTCACAAAGCACCGAGCTGATCTCCCTGTGCTATGCGGCTGCTTCCCACTAGCTATCTACCTTACGTTTGGTAGTGTATATATGTCCATGCCTCTCTCTCGCTTTGTCACAGCTTACCCTTCCCCCTCCCCATATCCTTAAGTCCATTCTCTAGTAGGTCTGTGTCTTTATTCCTGTCTTACCCCTAGCTTCTTCATGACATTTTTTTCCCTTAAATTCCATATATATGTGTTAGCATACAGTATTTGTTTTTCTCTTTCTGACTTACTTCACTCTGTATGACAGACTCTAGGGCTATCCACCTCATTACAAATAGCTCAATTTTGTTTCTTTTTATGGCTGAGTAATATTCCATTGTATATATGTGCCACATCTTCTTTATCCATTCATCCGATGATGGACACTTAGGTTGTTTCCATCTCTGGGCTATTGTAAATAGAGCTGCAATGAACATTTTGGTACATGATTCTTTTTGAATTATGGTTTTCTCAGGGTATATGCCCAGTAGTGGGATTGCTGGGTCATATGGTAGTTCTATTTGTAGTTTTTTAAGGAACCTCCATACTGTTCTCCACAGTGGCTGTATCAATTTACATTCTCACCAACAGTGCAAGAGGGTTCCCTTTTCTCCACACCCTCTCCAGCATTTAGTGTTTGTAGATATTTTGATGATGGCCATTCTGACCAGTGTGAGATGATATCTCATTGTAGTTTTGATTTGCATTTCTCTAATGATTAGTGATGTTGAGCATTCTTTCATGTGTTTGTTGGCAGTCTGTATATCTTCTTTGGAGAAATGTCTATTTAGGTCTTCTGCCCATTTTTGGATTGGGTTGTTTGTTTTTTTGTTATTAAGCTGCATGAGCTGCTTATAAATTTTGGAGATTAATCGTTTGTCAGTTGCTTAATTTGCAAATATTTTCTCCCATTCTGAGGGTTGTCTTTTGGTCTTGTTTATGGTTTCCTTTGCTGTGAAAAAGCTTTGAAGTTTCATTAGGTCCCATTTGTTTATTTTTGTTTTTATTTCCATTTCTCTAGGAGGTGGGTCAGAAAGGACCTTGCTGTGATTTATGTCATAGAGTGTCCTGCCTATGTTTTCCTCTAAGAGTTTGATAGTTTCTGGCCTTATATTTAGGTCTTTAATCCATTTTGAGTTTATTTTTGTGTATGGTGTTAGGGAGTGTTCTAATTTCATTCTTTTATATGTAGCTGTCCAGTTTTCCCAGAACCACTTATTGAAGAGGCTGTCTTCTCTCCATTGTATATTCTTGCCTCCTTTATCAAAAATAAGGTGACCATATGTACGTGGGTTTACCTCTGGGCTCTCTATTCTGTTCCATTGATCTATATTTCTGTTTTTGTGCCAGGACCATACTGCCTTGATTACTGTAGCTTTGTAGTAGAGTTTGAAGTCTGGGAGCCTGAGTCCTCCAGCTCTGTTTTTCTTTGTCAAGATTGCTTTGGCTATTTGAGGCCTTTTGTGTTGCCTTACAAATTGAAAATTTTTTGTTCTAGTTCTGTGAAAAATGCCATTGGTAGTTTGATGGGGATTGCATTGAATCTATGGATTGCTTTGGGTAGTATTGTCATTTTCACAATGTTGATTCTTCCAATCCAAAAATATGATATATCTCTCCATCTCTTTGTATCACCTTTAATTTCTTTCATCAGTGTCTTATAGTTTTCTGCATACAGGTCTTTTGCCACCTTCAGTAGGTTAATTCTTAGGTATTTTATTCTTTTTACCACAATGGTAAATGGGAGTGTTTCCTTAATTTCTCTTTCAGATTTTTCATCATTAGTGTATAGGAATGCAGGAGATTTCTGTGAATTACTTTTGTATCCTGCTACTTTACCAAATTCATTCATTAGCTCTAGTAGTTTTCTGGTAGCATCTTTAGGATTATCTATGTATACTATCATGTCATCTGCAAACAGTGACAGTTTTACTTCTTTTCTGATTTGGATTACTTTTATTTCTTTTTCTTCTCTGATTGCTGTGGCTGAAACTTCCAAAACTATGTTGAGTAAGAGTGGTGAGAGTGGGCAACCTTGTCTTCTTCCTGATCTTAGTGTAAATGGTTTCAGTTTTTCACCATTGAGAATGATGTTGGCTGTGGGTTTGTCCTATATGGCCTCTATTATGTTGAGGTAAGTTCCCTGTATGCCTACTTTCTGGAGGGTTTTTATCATAAATGGGTGTTGAATTTTGTTGAAAGCTTTTTCTGCATCTATTGAGATGATCATATGGTTTTCTCCTTCAATTTGTTAATATGGTTTATCACATTGATTGATTTGCATATGTATAAGAATCCTTGCATTTTAATGTGCTGTTGGATTCTGTTTGCTAGTATTTTGTTGAGGATTTTTGCATCTATGTTCATCAGTGATATTGGCCTGTAGTCTCCTTTCTTTGTGACATCTTTGTCTGGTTTTGGTATCAGGGTGATGGTGGCCTCATAGAATGAGTTTGGGAGTGCTCCTCCCTCTGCTATACTTTGGAAGAGTTTGAGAAAGATAGATGTTAGCTCTTCTCTAAATGTTTGATAGAATTCAACTGTGAAGCCATTTGGTCATGGGCTTTTGTTTGTTGGAAGATTTTTAATCACAGTTTCAATTTCAGTGCTTGTGATTGATCTGCTTATATTTTCTCTTTCTTCCCGGTTCAGTCTTGGAAGGTTGTATTTTTCTAAGAATTTTTCCGTTTCTTCCAGGTTGTCCATTTTATTGGCATAGAGTTGCTTGTAGTAATCTGTCATGATCCTTTGTATTTCTGCAGTGTCAGTTATTACTTCTCCTTTTTCATTTCTAATTCTATTGATTTGAGTCTTCTCCCTTTTTTCTTGATGAGTCTGGCTAATTGTTTATCAATTTTGTTTATCTTCTTAAAGATCCAGCTTTTAGTTATATTGATCTTTGTTATCGTTTGCTTCATTTTATTTTC
The DNA here is from genome assembly GCF_059928025.1 of Delphinapterus leucas. Classification (NCBI taxonomy): domain Eukaryota; kingdom Metazoa; phylum Chordata; class Mammalia; order Artiodactyla; family Monodontidae; genus Delphinapterus; species Delphinapterus leucas. Next base: position 49,410,251 of record NC_143132.1, read on the forward strand.
ATTTATTTCTGAACTGATCTTTATGATTTCTTTCCTTCTGCTAACTTTGGTTTTTTTTTGTTTTACTTTCTCAAATTGTTTTAGGTGGAATTTTAGGTTGTTTATTTGAGATGATTCTTGTTTCTTGAGGTAGGATTGTTTTGCTAAATACTTCCCTCTTAAAACTGCTTTTGCTGCAACCCATAGGTTTTAGGTTGTCGTGATTTCATTGTCATTTGTTTCTAAGTATTTTGTAACTAAGTATTCTAAGATATTTTTCTGTAATTGATATCTAGTCTCATAGCGTTGTGGTCGGAAATGATACTTGATATGATTTCAATTTTCTTCAATTTACCAAGCCTTGATTTGTGACCCAAGATATGATCTAACCTGGAGAACGTTCCATGAGTACTTGAGAGGAAAGTGTATTCTGTTGTTTTTGGATGGAATGTCCTATAAATATCAATAAAGTCCATCTTGTTTAATGTATCATTTAAGCTTGTGTTTCCTTATTTATTTTTATTTTGGATGATCTGTCCATTGGTGAAAGTGGGGTGTTTAAGTCCCCTACTAAGGTTGTGTTACCATCGATTTCCCCTTTTGTGGCTTTTAGTATTTGCCTTATGCACCTATGTTGGGTGCATAAATATTTACAATTGTTATATCTTCTTCTTGGATTGATCCCTTGATCATTATGTCGTATCCTTCTTTGTCTCTTGTAATAGTGTTTACTTTAAAGTCTATTTTGTCTGATATGAGAATTGCTACTTCAGTTTTCTTTTGATTTCCATTTGCATGGACTATCCTTTTCCATTCCCTCACTTTCATTCTGTGTGTTTCCCTAGGTCTGAAGTAGGTCTCTTGTAGGCAGCATATATGGGTGTGGTTTTTGTATCCATTCAGCCAGTCTATGTTTTTTGGTTGGAGCATTTAATCCACTTATATTTAAGGTATTTATTGATATGTATGTTCCTATTACCATTGTCTTCATTGTTTTGTGTTTGTTATTTTAGTTCTTTTCCTTCTCTTGTGTTTCTCGGCTAGAGAAGTTCCTTTAGCATTTGTTGTAAAGCTGGTTTGGTGGTGCTGAATTCTCTTACCTTTTCCTTGTCTGTAAAGCTTTTAATTTCTCTGTCGAATCTGAATGAGATCCTCGCTAGGTAGAGTAGTGTTGGTTGTAGGTTTTTTCCTTTCATCACTTAAGTATGTCCTGCCACTCCCTTCAGGCTTGCAGAGTTTCTGCTGAAAGATCAGCTGTTAACCTTATGGGGATTCCCTTGTATGTTGTTTGTTGTTTTTCCTTTGCTGCTTTTCATATTTTTTCTTTGTATTTAATTTTTGATAGTTTCATTAATATGTGTCTTGGTGTGTTTCTCCTTGGATTTATCATGTATGGGACTCTCTGTGCTTCCTGGACTTGATTATTTCCTTTCCCATATTAGGGAAGTTTTCAACAATAATCTCTTCAAATATTTCCTCAGTGCCTTTTTTTTTTCTCTTCTTCTGTGACCCCTATAATTCGAATGTTGGTGTGTTTAATGTTGTCCCAGAAGTCTGTAAGAGTGTCCTCAATTCTTTTTATTCTTTTTTCTTTATTCTGCCCTGTTGTAGTTATTTCCACCATTTTATATTCCAGGTCACTTATCCATTCTTCTGCTTCAGTTAATCTGCTATTCATTCCTTCTAGAGGATTTTTAATTTCATTTACTGTGTTGTTCATCATTGTTTGCTTGCTCTTTAGTTTTTCTAGGTCCTTGTTAAACCTTTCTTGTATTTTCTCCATTCTGTTTCCAAGATTTTGGATTATATTTACTATCATTACTCTGAATTCTTTTTCAGGTAGACTGCGTAGTTCCTCTTCATTTGTTAGGTCTGGTGGGTTTTTACCTTGCTCCTGCATCTGCTGTGTATTTCTCTGTCTTCTCATTTTGCTTAACTTACTGTGTTTGGGGTCTCTTTTTTGCAGGTTGCAGGTTTGTAGTTCCCATTGTTTTTGGTGTTTTCCCCCAGTGGCTAAAGTTTGTTCAGTGGGTCGTGTAGGCTTCCTGGTGGAGGTGACTTGTGCCTGTGTTCTGGTGGATGAGGCTGGATCTTGTCTTTCTGGTGAGCAGGACTGCATCTGGTGGTGTGTTTTGTGGTATCTGTGACATTATTATGATTTTAGGCAGCCTCTCTGCTAATGGGTGGGGTTGTGTTCCTATCTTACTAGTTGTTTGTCATAGGTTGTCCAGTACTTTAGCTTGCTGGTTGTTGAATGGAACTGAGTCTTAGTGTTGAGATGGAGATCCCTGGGAGAGCTTTCGCCATTTGATGTTATGTGGAGCCCGGAGGTCTCTGGAGGACCAATGAACTGAACAAGGCTCTCCCACCTCAGAGGCACAGGCCTGACACCCAGCCAGAGCATGAAGAGACCTTGTCAGCCACACAGCCAGGTTCGTTTGGAGCTTTTTGTCTTTTGTGAAGTCTGAGGTCTTCTGCCAGTGTTCAGTAAGAGTTCTGTAGGAGTTGTTCCACATGTAGATGTATTTCTGATGTTTTTGTGGGGAGGAAGGTGATCTCCACGTCTTTAATAATGTGAGCTGAGGATATTTGAAAAAGTTAGTGTGACAGATGCAGTGGCCGAAGATGTGGAGAAATTGAGGCCCCGGGTAACAAACATTCACATGAGAAAATTGGTGGTAGCCATCATGAGGACGCCTAAGCCACAGAAGCAGAAGTCCATATTCACCTCGCTGCTGAAGACCAGCTCCCATACTGTACTTTTTTTTTTTTTTTTTTGCGGTACGTAGGCCCCTCACTGCTGTGGCCTCTCCCATTGCGGATCACAGGCTCCGGACGCGCAGGCTCAGCAGCCATGGCTCACGGGCCCAGCCGCTCCGCGGCATGTGGGATCTTCCCAGACCGGGGCACGAACCCGTGTCCCCTGCATCGGCAGGCGAACTCTCAACCACTGTGCCACCAGGGCAGCCTCCATACTGTACTTTTGATAGGCTCATTGATTTCTACAAAGTGTCACTGAGACACACACTGCCTGGAATCAGTCACTTCCTGCCTTGTCTGCCACTTACTGTACATTCACAGGCAAGTTACTTCTCCTCTCTAGTGTTTCCTCATTTATAAAATAGGTTGTTGTATTAAATGTGATAATCCATATCTAATGTATTTAATACAGTCCCTGGTGCATAATACGTGATCAAGAAATGTTAAGCATTATTAAAGGCACTGTAAGGCAGTGGTTAAAAGATCAAATTCTGGTCAGGTTGCCTTGTCACTTTGTGACTTTTTTTCTACTTGCTTGTAGAACCAAATCATCAACAATGATCTCTATTTAACAACCTTTTTTGTCCCAAGAGTTTGAATATGAACCAGTTTTTTCTTTGAATTGTTTTAAGATAATCATGAATTTATCAATCAAAATGAGCATTCATGAATTGCTTCTGGGAAGTCCAGAGTTTTCTAAGGAAGACTTTTTCATCATAAAGTCTCTTATAAAGTAGCAGTTTTTTACTATTAATGAAGCCACATGCATTTTCTCCAAAATGGACCCCCCCCAAATTCTTTATCTTAGAAAGAGTAATGTTGGATACATCTGAAGTTCATTACAACTTGATATTTTGTAGCCCTCAGAGCTGCCCTTATGATGAGAAGATGGAGGAAAGAGGCAGAGAGAACCTGAATACATGTTACACTCCATAAATATATGACATTTATGGAAAAGTCAAAAACTTTTACCCAGTATTCAGAGTGTTTAGCATGAGATTAGGATAATTTTTTAAAACATACATTTTATTTTATTAAAATTTTTTTAAATTTTATATTGGAGCAGAGTTGATTAACAATGTTGTGTTGTGTTAGTTTCAGGTGTACAGCAGAGTAATTCAGTTATGCATATACATGTATCTATTCTTTTTAAAATTCTTTTCCCATTTAGGTTATTACAGAGTATTGAGCAGAGTGCCCTGTGCTATAAAGTAGGTCCTTATTGGTTATCTATTTTAAATATAGCAGTGTGTACATGTCAATCCCGAAGTCCCAATCCAACCCTCCACCACTCCCCTTTCCCCTGGTAACCATAAGTTCATTCTCTAAGTCTGTGAGTCTGAAAAACATACATTTTAAAAACTAACATTTATTGTTTCATACTATAAAACTAAACGCTGTTTATTCTATAAAATTTAGAAAGCAGAACCAAGAAAAAAAACACATATCTTAACATTTTAATGTACTTCCTGCCAGTTTCTGTATAGACAGTTATATCTAAATATATATTTATCATTATAATATGAATCTTTTGATTTCTAAATTCCTAAGGAACCAATAAGTCAACTAACTTACTTTGGTTTGCTGGGCATTGGCCTTTATCAAAAGACCCTGTTGTGTATGATGGAGGAGCCTAGTGGTTCAAAATAACTGTTTGATTTCTCTTGAGTTCCTGTAGCATAGGATCTGGCTACTCAAAGTGTGGTCTGGGAACCCATAGCATCAACATCAACTGGGAGCATATTAGAAACGAAGAATTTTCAGCTTCACCCCAGACCTAGTGAATCCCAACTGTATTTTAATATGACTCCTGGGTGATTTGTATGCACATTAAATTTTGAGTAACATTACTATAGAGAAAACTCGACAAAGTGTTTTTTCTCTAACAAGACAGTTTTTGAAGGCCTGGTTAGTCCCTATTCCCAGAACAACATCCTCTCCTCCCAGATGATTAGCTGCTTCCTGGGTTCTCACTTCCACAAAAGCACTGTTGGAACAAGTCTAGTTAGAGATCCACCAGACAGCCTGCAGGAAAAAGTTTTGCTCGCTCCCCCAGCCAGGAGAGGAAAGACACAGAATAAACCTGGGACATACCAACATGCCAATAAAACTCTGTAAATTTAAAGTCTGTATTGTGCAGCATTTTATTACTTTATCAAAATGCTCTTCCTGGGCTCACTGTTGAATGACCAGGAAATGGTGTTGAACCAACTGAAAAACCCAGCAATAAAGTTCATCAATAGCATTTTCATCAGTGGAGATTTTGATGCAGGGGTCTATGGATCTGGAGAACTGAGCCTGACTTAAAGACCAAACAGAAAGAGAACACTCCAAAAAACACTACCTGTAAATTGAACAGCTTTTAAGATGGTAGTGAATGTGTGCCTTCTCATCCTCATATTCCTTATTTTCTGGAATAGAAATGTATCTACAAAGCAGGGTTGTGGCAATTTCCTGGTGAGCGTGACTAATAATAATAATAGGCTACATCTGACAGCATTTTGAGTAGCAGGTTCTTATCCTGATCTCCTTTGAGAGTCACAGAAATTCTGGGAGGTAGGTAGAGCATTTATTATTTTTTTTCCTCCAAGCATTTTTTTCCCTTCCTTATCAGAATATTGGCTCTATGAGGTTAAGGATTTGGGTGTGTTTGCTCATTGCTGTATCCCAAGTGCCTATAATAGTAGGCATGCAGTACATTTTTGTTGGATGAATGAATGACTGCATCTGAATTTTATAGAGGAATTTAAATAATGCTTTAACCAAAGTCACATGCTAATAAGTAGCAAAGCTGGCTTTTGAACCTAAGAAACGACTTAAATCAGAGTTTTATACCAAATGCATCTATTTAGTGACTTGACTTTCTTTGTTTTTGTTAATAGAAAATATTTTTGAAGGAATATTTTAAATTGAAGTATAACAGAAGAATGGCCAAATCATGTGTATAATTGATTAATCTATGCAGAGGAACATACAGAACCACCTCTCAGACCAAGGAATTACCAGCTCCCCAGAAATGTGCCTCCCACTCCCTTCCAGCCATTGTCCTCTCCTTCAGAGGGGGATGCTATTGTGACTTCTGTCACCACAGAATAATTTTGAACTTGGTAGAAGTAAAACTTTATAATATATGCTCTTTAGTATATGCTTCTTTCACTCAATATTATATTTGTGTTCTTGAATATAGCAGTAATTTACTCATTTTCATTTTATAGTATTCCATTGTGTATATTGTGCATGTTCCATGAACATACCAATATTTATCATACATTTCACTGTTGAGGGCATTAGGGTTGATTCCGGTTTTAGGCTAATATGAATAGTGCTGCTATGGATATTTTTGTACATAATTTTTGGTGAACATATGTATATCTTTCTATTGGATGTGTATTAGAAGTGCAATATTTCTGATTTGGGGTGTATTCAGTTCTTGTAGACATCACCAGATTTCAAAGTGATTGTATTAATTATTTTGTCTTTGATTTTTAAAATGTTGATTAAATTCCCTAGGTAATCATTGAAATTCTTTCACTGCAAAGAGAATTTTGAGGAATTTTATTACTGTGACTCTTGGGTCAAGATGGTGGATTGAGCACACACATTTACTTTCCTTCCTCCAAATACCTCATAAAATGACAATAAATGGATTTTGGGGGAGAATGACATAAATCTAAAAGGATAAATAAAGAAAATGAGAGATGAGACAACATCAACACAATTTGGGATACTTGAGAAAGCTGAATCCTGTGGCAGCAGTAAGAAGCTGAAAACAAACCTGATTTATACACAGAATCCCTACAAGCTTGAGGAACTGGCATATAAATTACCTTTGGGAGAGGAGAGGTAGTGCTAAAAAGGACAGTGTTGACTTAAAGTCTCTTTAAAAAGCAGTTAGGGGGCTTCCCTGGTGGTGCAGTGGATAAGAATCTGCCTGCCAATGCAGGGGACACGGGTTCAAGCCCTGGTCCGGGAAGATCCCACATGCTGCGGAGCAACTAAGGCTGTGCACCACAACTACTGAGCCTGCGCTCTAGAGCCCACGTGCCACAACTACTGAAGCCCGCAAGCCACAACTACTGAAGCCCGCATGCCACAACTACTGAAGCCCGCGTGCCTACAGCCCGCGCTCCGCAACAAAAGAAGCCACTGCAATGAGAGGCCCGAGCACCACAATGAAGAGCAGCCCTCACTTGCTCAACTAGAGAAAGCCCGCGTGCAGCAATGAAGACCCAACACAGCCAAAAATAAATAAATAAACAAATAAATAAAAATTAAAAAAAGGGCTTCCCTGGTGGTGCAGTGGTTGAGAGTCCGCCTGCCGATGCTGGGGACACGGGTTCGTGCCCCGGTCTGGGAGGATCCCACATGCTGCAGAGCGGCTGGGCTCGTGAGCCATGGCCACTGAGCCTGTGCATCCGGAGCCTGCGCTCCGCAACGGGAGAGGCCACAACAGTGAGAGGCCCACGTACCGCAAAAAAAAAAAAAAAAAAAAAAAAAAAGCAGTTAGATCCCCTCCCCCAATCCACAAAGTCACAGTGGTTTTCTGTCCCCAACCCACCCTGGGAAAGACTGAGGAAAATTGGAGAGTGTAAAACAGAGGGTTCCTGCACTAGGATCTGTCAGACACAGTTGAGGGTGAAAGTATACTACTGAAAACATAGGGCGTAGACAAATTTATATTCTGAATACTGAGATCCACAGTCCCACCTGGGCCTCTTCTACACGTAGCTCCCAAAGTGTTGACAAAGAGACATGTATCTTCTAGATAGGAGACTGGAAGCTCCTTCTCTTGGAACTCTACCAAACCAAGAGAAAGAAGCAATGGTACTGATATTTGAGGAGTGGGATCTCTAAGGAAATAGCCCAGCTGGATCAACAGGTACAGTGAAGCCTGTAGTAATCAATCCCCAACCACAGATTCAGAACTTCCAATCAGCTCTTTCAGGGCCACACTCTTAAATAGATGATAGGCAAGCAAGGTCACCAGGTAAATGAGGTAAGACTTTGCCATGAAACATAGAGACCAAAACAAACACACAGAAAAAAAGCAACCTAGAAGAAAAGAAAAATTTTCAGGGGAAAGACTACTTAAAAAATCATCATTAGTGTTCTCAGAGAGCTGTAAAAGGATATCGCATTCCTGAAATAAGAACAGGTTGTTTTAAAAAAGGACAATTGGGAACTCTTAGAAACTAAAAATATGATAACAGAAATGAAAAGCTCAACAGCACAGTGGGGAGATAAAATTGAGAAAATCTCGAAGAAATTTGATAAAAGAGGAAAAGAGATGGAAAATAGAAAATATAATAAAATTAGAGGCCCAGATTGTGAAGTTCAAAATCTTTAAAACAGGAGTTCAAAAGGAGAAAAAGGAAAGAGGGGAAAGAGAAAAGAGGAAATTATTACCAAAATAGTCAAAGAAAAATTTCCATAAGTAAAGGTTAGAGTTTCCAGGTTGAAAGGATCCATCGATTTCCCAGCAGAGTTAAAAACACATAATTTTATACTTTCACAAGTTCTACAAATTTCCAGAAAAAAGTCACATACAAAAGATAAAAAAATCAGAACACCAAGCATTTGTCAACTAGAACATGGCCTCCAAATTTTTGTGGAAAAATGATTCCTTGAATTCTACACTCAGCCAAATTCATAAGCAAAGGTGAAGATGGAATAAAAAACGTTCAGATATAGTCTGAAAAAGTTAATCTCCTATGAGCTTTTCCTCAGAGATATGATCCATTAAAATGAGGATGTAAACTAAGAAAGGGAAAGACACAGGAAATAAGAAACAGGGCATTTAATATTAGAGAGTGGAAAGGACTCTTCAGAACGAATAAAGGGAAAGCCTAAGACAATAGCTAGGCATTGGGCATAGAGAAAATAGTTAGGCGTTAATATCTAGAATTAAGTGAATCAGAAGGTTCCAGAAGAGATTTTTCTCAAGAAGATGAAATTAATAGACTGACACTGTGTTTCACAATATATTGATGGGAGTTTCAGACATCTGGCAGAGATTTTGGGATTAAATTGGTGATAAGTAAATAGAAAACCAAGCATGTGAGAAAATAAGGAAAAGAAGCATCAGTTATTAACTGTTCCCCCTTCTTTCACCTCTCCCCATCCCCATTAACCAAAGCTTGTACAGGGAAGGAAAGTAATCATGTAGATTGCATGTCTCAACTGTGGATGGCATTTATATAGTCACAGTAACGTAAACAATGAATGTTGATGTAACCAAAATTTCAATACAGCTCTATTGAGTGAATGAGGGGATGGTGGTGGTTATGGGAAAATCCGTGTGTGTTTGTGGTGGGAAGAGAGGAATAGGTTAAAGAAAGCTAAGCCTCATCTTCCCGGGTAGAAAATAACAGATAATGACTAAAACTGAAGAATCAAGAAACTTACAATATGTGCATGTTATTTAGTGGTACAGTGATAAATTCCAAAAGAATCCTCTGAAGGAGAGGAAAGATTGCCTCTGGGAGGGGGTTATTTTTTTATATTAGGCCTTGTAAAATAACTGTACTTATCTTCAAATTATGTGAATGTATACCTCTGATAAAAATTTTAAAAAGTTAGAATAAATTTTATTCAGATTTTACCACTGATAGCTCTTCAACTTTCTTGAGGTTTATTTTCCATATGTATGTATATATATATAAGTATATATATTAAAATAATTAATTATTGTATTATTAAATACATAATTAAAATATTAAATTATGTATTATTTAATATTTTAATTATTATTAAATACATTAAATACTAAAATATTAAATACATTAAATATACATAATTAAAATATGTATTATTTTGGCCAGTTGTTCTGGTGTCTATTCCCAGGGAATCATTTGTGGGTATCCAAGGATCCTATTTGAAAGCGACCTTCAATCATTTCTTCTGTGTACGCAAAGATTCTGGGAAACAGTGAAAAGGACAAAAGAGGAGGCAGGAAGGAGGAAAACTTTTAAATATTACCACAAATGCATGATTAGTCTATGAATTAAGGAGAGTCCTTGTCCCTGGATAATTCAGAATGAACACATTTCCCCTTCACTCAGAGCTAGAGCAGCAAGTTTACTCTGGGAGGCTTACACAGTGACCATTTCAGAGAAGGAATCTTGTAGTTAAAAAACCATGGCTCTATAATTGACACAGATGTTCAGGTGTGAGTTATTGAAAAATGATGTTCATTCTTACTGTGAAATGAGACTGGTCCAGGTGAGGCTGGTCTCTCAAAGAAGGAAAACCCAACATGGTGCAATATGTGCTCAGGTAAGGCAGTGGGTGTATTTTGGACACCAAGTTTCCTCTGGCTCAAATTCCCTTGGGCTTAAGTCCCACCTCTTGCTTGTAAGCCCTCTGGTACTTGCGGCTGTTACTAAAAGCTGTGCTTCTCACGCTTGAGTGAGCCTCGGAGTAACCTGGAGGGCTTGTTAAAACACAGATTCCTGAGTCCTACATCCAGAGATTTTAGTTCAGCAAGGGACCCAGAATTTTCATTTTAAACAAATTCGCATGTGATGCTGCTGCTACTCGGTGTGTGGGTCACACTGTGTGGCACCAAGTGCAGAATTTTGAGAGGTTCATATAAACAGCAGATGAGTTTAATGGGAAAGAGTGAGTGTGTCAATTGCTCCTAGGTATTATTTGTTTTTGTTTTTATAATGAAATATATCCTATAAACAGAAGAAGTGTACAAAATGTATTTAAGCATATATGTATTTGTTAAATTATTATGTTTTAAAAAACCCAAGTACCCACCAGCCAGGTAAAAAAAATAGAACATTCCAGCACATTAGAGCATCCTTGGGCTGACTTGATTAGCTAGTATTTTGTTTGGTTTTTAGCATCTATGTTCATGATTGAGACTGGCCTGTAATTTTCCTTTTTTGTATTGCTTTTGTCGGTTTTTGGAATCAACGTTATGCAAAACTCAAACAGAGTTGAGGAGGATTTTTTTCCTCTTTTCTGGAATAGTATGTGTTAAATTGGAATTAAATTATATTTAAATTTATATGCATTCAACAGCCAAATATTCTTGCACAAGTGAAGAAAAGTATGTCATAGAAGCCAACACAAGTGACTAAACTGCTGATTCAGTATCTTTAATCATTATAAAACTATTAAAGTTTCCCAGTTCTTGAATCAGTTTTTGTGATATATTTCTGAAATTTTTCAATTTCACAAAGTTTTCAAACGTATTTTCCTTTTTTAATTGAGATAAAATTGACATATAACATTGGGTAAGTTTAAGGTATACCGTGTGTTTATTTGATACATTTATATATTGCAGTATGATTACCACTGTAGCTTTATAACACCTCTATCATGTCACATAATTACCATTTCTTTCTTGTGGTGAGAATATTTAACACCTGGTCTCTTAGCAATTTTGAAAGACACAATACAGCATTATTGACCATAATCACTATGCTGTGCATTAGATCTGCAGAATTTACTCATCTTTTAGTTGCAAGTTTTTATCTTTAACATCTCCCCAATTCTTCCACTTCCTAGCCCCTCATAACCATCATTTTGCAATCCGTTTCTATGAGTTTGGCTTTTTAAGATTCTACATATAAGTGATATACGATATTGGTTTTTCTCTGTGTTGCTTATCTCACTTAGCATAATGCTATCAAGGTTTATCCATGTTGTTGCAAATGGTGGGTTTTCTTTCTTTTTTTGTGGATGAATAATGTCCCATTGTATACATATATACACCACAACGTCTTTATCCATTTATCTGCTGACAGACACTTAAGTTGTTTCCTTATCTTGGCTATTATGAATAATGCTGCTGTAAACACGAGGATGCAGGTATCTTTTCCATATTCTGTTTTCATTTCCTTTGGATATATACCTAGGAGTGGGATTCCTGGATCATATTTTAAAAAATTTTTTAGCAACCTCCATACTGTTTTCCATAGTGGCTGAATTGATTTACATTCCCACCAACAGTGACCGAGTTCCCTTTTTTTCACATCCTCACCAACACATCTCTTGTTGTCTTGATGACAGCTGCTCTGACAGGTTGTTGGAGGAGGTCATGGAGAGGACGTGACCACCCGTTGACCCAGCAGCTGACCCAGGCAGTTGGGAGTTCCTCCCCACCTCCAGGTCCTTGGAAAGTATGCTTTGCCCACGCTCCCACAGCTGGATCTGCTTTGAAGGATACAGCCCTGAGAGAGCAAGGTGTGGTTGAGACCATCTGGACAGCATACATGACTGAACCCAGCTAAGGCCTGTGTATAAGCTTTAAGATTCTGTCTGGTGGGTGTGGAGATCTACTTGTCCTGCAGCCGCCCACATATAGCCGCATGTGTTAAGTTCCTTTGTTTATTAAACCCGCCACCTACCAATCTCCAGTGGCCTACTTCTTTCTTAAGGCTCTCTTTGCCCTCTGTATATGGGGGCCAGTTTGGGAGCCAACGCAGGTGTAGATGATCTCTAGTTGTGGTTTTGATTTGCATTTCCCTGATGATTAGTGATGTTGAGCATCTTTTCATGTGCCTCTTGGCCATCTGGATGTCTTCTTTGGAGAAATGTCTATTAAGTTGCTCTGCCCAGGTGATGCTTAGCACCTTAATTTTCAATACTTCCTTCTTTTCTAATACAGGCTTTTAAGATTACCAATTTTTTTCTAATTCCTGCTTTTGCTATATTTCCCCAAGTTTTGTTTGTGGTATTTTATTATTAATCAGTTCTACATTTTTTCTATTTTCCAATTTAATTTCTTTTTTTGACTCGAGCTATTTAGAAGTTTATTGATTTTAAACATATGGGATTTTTCTAGTTATCTTTCTGTTAACAAAGTTTAACAACATTGAAGTGTGGTCAGAGACTATGCTTTGAATGAAACCAGTATTTTGGTATTTTTGGAAACTTGCTTCGAGAATCAGTGTGGGTCAATCTTTGTGTTTCAAGTGTGCTTATGCTTTAATTATGCTTGCTCATTTTATAATTATGTAATTAAATACCTTCTATATTCTTGCTGACTTTTTATATTCTTGGTCTATCAGATATAGAAAGATTTGTTAAACTATTACTGAATGATATTGCATTTATTTATTTTTTTCTGCTAACTTTTGCTTAAATATTCTGAGGCTGTGTCAAAATTTGCATGAAAATTTAAAATTATTTCTGTCATATGAAATGTACCTTTTGTCATTATGAAGTGACACTATCTCTAGTAAAGCTTTATGCCTTAGAGTTTATTTCATTTGATATTAATATAGTTGCATAATTATATAATTAATCTCAATACTTTGCTGATCCATGCCTGGCCCTGTGCATTGCTCACCTCCTTCTCCCTTCCCTGCTGCTCCCTGGTCCCACTGGGTGTGACATTGAACAGCTGGAAGGTGGCTTTGGGGGCTAATGATAACAGGAATCCATGATTCCTCCTTCCCCCCAACCCCCCACACCCAGAAAAATTGGGATAGGTATCCAGGAAAGGGGTAAAATTGTCCCATACATTCATACAGTCATGACTGTTCAGCTCTGGTAATGTTCTGTTTCCTTGTTTCTGCCCTGATGTGTAAGGACTGGTCTGGAAGGAATCACGGTAGTCCCATGGTGTTGACAATGGTGTGATCTGGAGTCATATCTGAAGCATCATTAGTCAAAGGGGCCATAGGACCCTAAGGGAGGTCTTGAGTAATGCACATTAAGAAGCCCTGTTCCAAGTAATAGAAGTACCTGGAAATTAGATCTTGAGTTTTCCTGGATGTGCTCCAGTGAGAAGATTAGTCTGGTAAGGACTGTCCTCTCATTTTACACACTTGTACCTACAGGGGCCTTTCCCTATTCCCCACTCCCCCACTGTGCTCCTAAATACAATCTGCCTCTCTGTTGATGGTGACATCCATGGGCAAGGTAACTGGGACAGTTTAACAGCATGGCTGCAATTTTTTTGACATTCTTCCCATCAGGAGGTGGGGTCTATGTCTCCACTTGAATCTGGTAGGCTTGTGACTGCTTTGACTAACAGAGCACACTGGAAGTGACGCTAGCTGACCTCTGAAGCTGGGTCACAAAAGGCCATGCAGCTTCCTCCTTGCTTATTGGAATACTTGTCCTTTGAGCCCTGAGCCATCACACTGTAATTCTGGTTACCTTGAGACGGCCAAGATGGAGAGGCCACGTGTAGGCACCCTGGTCAACAGCCCCAGCTGTGCTTGTCCTTCACCAATCCCAGGCCAAGGGCCAGACATTTGATTAAAGAAACCATATTGAAAGTGGATTCTCTTGTCCCTGCTCTTCCAGCCATACCTTTTGAGTCACCTCACAGTCTTTGGTGTCATCATAGCTGAGGCCCCAGACATTACTCAACAGAAACGAGTCATCCCTCTATGTTCTATTAAAATTCCTGAGCACCAGAATGAAGCAACATAATAGCACGTTTGTTGTTTTATGCCGCTCACTGTTTTTCAGGATGGTTTGTTATGCTGATAGATAACTGAAACAATAATGCCACCAAACAGGCAGTTGAGAGCTCGCTTTTCTGAGTCTATCACCCTTTCTCTTTTTATTCACAGCCACTTATCAGCAAAGATCAGAAAATCAGGATTATGTGGTTGGACATGGAAATGTGTACATAGTAACCACTGCCTTCACTTTGGCGCTTGGCTTAGGACCTTGGTAAACTAGCTGCCAGACTGAGAAGGATCAACCATTTTAAGGAACAAAATGTGTCAAGGCTTTTCACTTGAAAGATATACGTGGAAGGAGACGATTGCTCCCTGCCAAAGGGCTCATCAGTCACAATTAGATTTCATCTATTTGTGGCTAAATGTCTCAGGTGATAATCTGGGGAAATTTGGTGTCTCTAGCCTAATCCTGTTCTATTCACTTGATTCTGAAAAGCAAACAAAATAGCACTTCAAGGCTTCTTCCCCCTGACACGGACTATTTGTTTTAAAATGTGGCTCTGAGGCAGTCTGCATTGTCTTTTGAGGACATCCCAGGAAAAAGACAGCTTTATAGACTAGCTAAATGTTATGCCTGCCAGATTTCAGATGGTGCCAAAACTTAGGCTTTTCTTTTTCTATTGAAGTACTGGGAAGTATTGCAGTACGTTATTGAGAGTGATGAATGGTGTCTATTTAATAAGGACTTTAGTACTTTTATTTTATCGTCATTGCTTTATAAAGCAGACCTTTATTTTCATGCCTTTTCTGGATGAGTTTCCTCTTCTTTATTACCATAATGGCCAGATACGCAAATCCTTGACTAAACTCACTGGCAATATTTATTCTACTTATTTTTAAGCAAATAAAGCACGGTACTCTGGTACAGCTCTCAGAGTTTGGAAGTGTTATAAGCATTTATAGGGAAAATCCTGGAGGGAATTACCTGAGAGTTGGTAAGGAAGGAAAACTGGACAGTAAAATGGCTGAAAGAATCCAGTTGATTCTATCTCTGACATGTCCCTTGAGTTTCTTTTAGCTTCGCCATTTTCTTTTTAGACTGTTACAAAAGGCTGCTATTGCCTTCTTGTCTGTAGACTTGGCTCCCTACCAGCTACTTTCCATGTGGCAGTCACACTGGACTATAAGGGCACAGGCTATGTCTTATTCGTGGTTGTCCCACCATTGCCTAGCCCAGCGCCTGCTGCATAGTTAGTGTACAACAAATGTTTGAATAAATGAACATTGAAAAATTATATTATTTCTGTTCTCTGAAATAGTCAATGGACATGGCCTAAAGAATCAAGTCTACTTTCCTTGGCATGGCACCAGCAGGCAATAGACCCAGGCAGCTGACTGCCACTCAATGATCAGAAAAGGGGTGTGATGCCAGTGAGAGGAGCTAAGTGATAGGGTTGCCAAAAGGTTTAAATTTGATAAAAATTTATATAAATGTGTACCTATATGTGTATATGTGTGTGTATATACACACATATGTGAGAAATGGGGAGTTCAGTGACAATAATTTGCACTATACATTGTATTTTGTACTAAATCAGGTGTCCCCTTTCTTTACTTAATTAAAAAAGCCTTACTATTTGCCTCTAAATAAGTCTCAGGTAAAGTTAAAAAATTACTTCTTATGGATTCAAAATTCAATCTGTTACATTCACAGATTTTCCATGGCACTAAAAACTACTCTACACGTAGGCAGTGCTTCAGAGGCAAATTTACTGTCTGTATTAAATGTACGTTACTTTATTAGTAGAAGTACTTATTTTTTTCAGGAACTAACATTGAATTTTTGATTTCAAGCTATTATGTTTTTTGATAAAGCTGTCAGAATCTCTGTGTGAAAAAGAAAGTGGAAAGGTAGAACCCTATATTGTTAAGAGGGTGGTATTGGGTGAATCTATGTGGCTTCCAGGGCCCTGAAGGGGCCCATGCACCAGGGAGCTTTGCTCTCAGGGCAGGTTTGAAGCAGACTTCATGGCAGAGAGTCAGACCTAGAGAGCAGGAGAGAAGGACTGTGTGAAAGTTGAGTAGTTTGGTAGAAAACCAAAAACCACTTAACTAGAAAACTTTTCTCACTTGTTTTTCCTGACAGGAAAGGCAAATACTGAGAAACACTAATTTGAGACACTAGGCTAATGCTAGAAGGTTGGAAGAGCCTGCCAGTTTCCTGTCTTTCTCCCTCTACAGGTCCCTCCCCATGACTCTCCACAGATCAGCTGGAGAAATCCTTCTAAAAACACCTCAGTCAGGTCATGCTACCACCTACAAAAAGATCCATGGATCAGGGCTTCACATAACATCCACAGATAAAAGCCAAAATCCTTCTGGATTCTGGCCAACTCTCAAAGTCATCTCATACTACTCTCCCCTCTGAGCTTTCAGCTTCATCCATCCTGGAAGTTTCCTGGTCGCTTCTGGAAAACTCCAATCCCATGCTCTTTTAAAAACCTTTACCCTTGCTGCTCCCCTCTGTCCTTAACACTCTTTCTGCAGATATCCACATGGCCTGTCTCCCTGCTTACTTAGGTCTTTGGTCAAAGACCTTTTTCAGAAGCCTTATCTGACTACCTGATGCCCCCTTTTTAACACTCAGTCCTGCCTGACAGTGTCTTAGGAATATGCCTACTTACTGTCTACCCCACTGGAAAGTGAGTTCCTTGAGAGCAGGCACTTCGTTGTGAACACTGATGTAAGCCCCGTGCTTGGAATGGTGTCTGGTATGTATTACAGTTGGTTCATAGTGAATCTTTGTGGAATGGATGAATGAATGAATGAGCATATGAGAGCAATACAAAGTAATAGTTTTGGTGGAAGAAAGTCAGGCAAATGGGTTTATAAATGTTTCTTGAGAACATTTACTCATTATAGGAGATTTTCCTGATAGGAGCAATTGATTTATCTGAACTGAACTTTGTGGAAATAAAAGGAGGGAGGGAAGGAAAGAAGGGACAGTACAGAGGTGGGGAGACAAAAAGGTGGGGTAAAGGTTGGGATGAGTAGTGGTGTGGTTATATGTTCATTCTACGCAGGCAGCATATTCAATCAAGCCTGAAATAGTCAATATCTTCGGTAGAAATTCATGGAAAGATTGTATTGAATAATTTTAAGTGTTTCCCTGACCAATAATAAAGACATGAAACGGATTTTCAAGTAACTTTGTAAGTGGGTGGTGAAGGATTTATCGACATGCTCAATGTAGGCACTGAAAATTAATCAAAAGCCCTAGAGGAACATTAGAGAACTGATAAGATCACCTACTGAGGACACTGAATGCTGTAGGGGACTTTAGGCATTTTCAAGGGTAATTTGAATTACATGAGATTTTCACTTTATGGGCTGCGCCACCTAACCCTGGAGCAAGATGTGACTCCATTGTAAAGAGAGAAGGAAAGACCAGGATTTGATCTGGGTGTGCACTAAAATTCGTAAGGGTGAAAGAGGAAGATGTGTCACAATGGAAGTGGTTCTGTGTATCACTTATCTTTCTAGCTAAGTATTTAAGAAGGGCCTTGAATTTGACCAAACCAAACCATCAGGGGTTGTGAAATCCACATACTTCTTTCTAGTTCACTGTCACCTCTCCATCACACAGAGTAACAAGGTTGGATATGGGCTATCAATTTCCCTGTTTGTCATATAGTAGGTGATTCATTAGGATTTTCCAGTGAGCACTACATTAATGAAACTTCTTGTCTTGGTGCATGTCAGTGCCATTGGAAACCATCATGTGGCTTGCCTGAGATCTGCAGCCTTGGGGCTGGCCTCTGCGAGGGTTTTACAATTTCTGACTCACTTGTCTGTACATTCTTCACATACCCTTAGTGTGGTAGGGCTGAAATGGGCGTGCAGGTACACATGTGAGGTAGTGACAACAGGGGTGAAGCGGAGGAGTATGGAGGTTGAGATGATGCACGATCACATGTAAGATTTGGTGTGCTCTGGGATGCACAAGAATACTTTTTGAAAATCAGCTAAAAGTTGAGGTCAAGGTGAATTTGTTTCTGCATTAACTGACATATACTTTCGTCTCCCTCTCCTTTTGCGTTACATGGGTTTGTTTTGATGTGTAAGGGTGAGGCTACAATCTGAAGGACCTTCCTGGGTGGTTGGTTCACCCTGACCTGTGTTCTAAACCTGAGAAATCACTGAGGTATTTTGTTTTTTGTTTTTGTTTTTTTCAAGAGGAGGGTGGGAAATAGACAAGCAGCTGTGACATCACCTACGGTTTAGGAAGCATCCTCACCAATACAGAACTGTGTTATTTACCTGGGTCTGTTCTTTCTACTCTTCACTGTAAGATGTCCTAGCTGGTTTTGTTTGTTTGTTTTCATTGACTGACTTTCCAAAGTGAAAAGATACAGCCTTTTGTTAACTTACAGAATTCTGAAGGGCACCCAATAAAGTGAAAATAATAATACAAGTTTAGGCTGTGAGGATAGTCTCTGTGGAAAAATTATGATCAGATCTCTAATTTTCTCCATTATCTAGGTCTGTAAGGAAAATAGTTTACTCACTTTATTTCCTCTGTTCCAAATTCATTTTTAGTGATGTAGAGAGTTGCAGATTTTATCACTGTAACACAAAGATGAGCTATTTTGACAATCATCATCTAAATTAAAACGGGTGATAAAGAAGTTCAGGTCTAGAAACACACAGTGCAGCTTAATGATGGAAAAGACCCAACCAGTTTTTAAAACACTGGGATTGAAATTTCATGGCTTCTGAGGATGACTCACTGCTTAGCTGTGTCATGAGTTTCATTTTGAAATGAAATACACTGTGTGGTTTCATTTGAGGCTTCATGTTGATGCAAACAGGAAATGAGCCCATATTGAGAAGTTAGCTTGAAATACATATAATTAATGACAAAAAAAGTGTCAAGCTGTTGTTTGGCCATCCTCCCCACCTCTGTTCTGGCATTACCAGTCTGTTCTACAATTGTAGGATACCTGATGTCTCTCCTCTTGTCTGAGAACTCATAAAGGGCAGGAACTTGCTTAAGCAAATAGAAGGTGCTCCACGAATACCTGTTAAATGAACAAGTGAACATCAGCTCTAAGGGGGTGAAATCCTCAGCTCAAATCTTCCTGGGTAATTGCTGATGAGAAGGCCCTCTTCATCTTCTATGCATTCACACACTTGACTTAAGCAGAGTCTTATTTAGAGAAGCTGTTTTACAGGGTTATTTTCACAATAATATTCACATTCCCACACTTGGATATTCTCTTGAATCCAGTGTGGGAGGAGGGGTTGTGAATGTAGGAAGTATAGTGGAAACAAAGCAGATGTGATGGAAAACCCAGTGATTAATTGTTTTAAAGTTGATTTTAATTTGTTTCAATTTACTTCCATATATTTTGAAGAGGTACAATATTCTAGGCTCTCTTCCAAGGATACTAGACTCTCGTGGTGAGGAGGGAGGCAGAAAGGAGACGTCTTAGATAACCAAAGAAGTTAGAGAAGAAGAAAAAACTGTATCTATAGAAATATGCAACTGAATTGTGAGGTGGTACAATTTAATCTTCAGATGCACGAGCTTTTAAGTCAGACCAGGACTGACGCTAGTTCTACTATTATTATCTCTGAGAACTTGGGAAAATGGCTTAATACTTATTTATATGCAAAATGGGAATAATAATAATACACTATAAGGTTATTACAAGGATTAAATGATACATTCATGTACATCATGAACCAACATGGAGTACCAGATCAGTGAATGTGAGCTCTTAGTGATTAAACATGAGAATGGAAAGGGCTAGGAAGATAGCTCTAGTAACTGAGTTTATTTGAAAGTTTCTGTTGCTAATCCATGTAAAATACAATGTTTTGCTAATAGATGGCATTTGTTACAGGTAGACTGATCAAAATCACCATATAATTGATAGCCTTTGAAAATAAACATTGAGATCAGTACTTATTTTCCCAAAATTTACTGAAGTAAATATCCTGAACCTTCTCCTCAAAAGAACACAGAAGAGAGGACAGAGTTGCTTCATTTCTGACAACCGAAAAGGCTCTCTTCATTGTCCAAATTGTAACCATGCAGTCCAAGGGAGATATATGTACTTTTTAGAGAATAACAGTTTAGATTCTGGAAAAATGCTATAGAGAGTAGCTGAAGAAATTGTTGAAGTCTGGTAACTTTTCAAAACTGAATTTCCATTTTCTGACCTATGTAAACATTTCTCTTTCTTTTAAAATATGGGACTCCAAACTTGTGGGAGAGAGCCTCTTTTCCTGTGCTTATTTAGCTATTTGTCTCATGTTTTATTGAGAATGAGGCCAGTCCATATGAACTCTCTCAATATCTCCTGGAGGGTAACCTCTGTTCCCTTTTTCTACATCAGAAGAAGGTAGCTTGTTCTTTTTCTTGCCATGAACACTGATCTGAGTGTGTTACTGCTCCCTTCTTCTTGCTTTTGCTCCATCCTTTAGGTACCATCTTTTTTCCCTCTTAATCTTTTTTCCTCTGCCCACAAATATGGTGAGGGCCCTTCCTATACTAAAATAACTGTCCTCTGACTCTGCTATTCGAGCGAGCTACTACTTATCTCTCTTCCTTTCACCACCAAATTTCTAAAAGAGTACAAATTCTGCTTTCACTTTGCACTCATGCATTCACTACTTAACCCCTCGTAATATGGCTTCCACCTCTAGCCCTCTATGAAACCACCTTCTGGAAGGTCACCAGATATTTCATATGCAACAAATCTAATAAGCATTTCTCAGTCCTCTTTCTCCTTGTCCTCTCTGCAGGAATTTCCCTTCTTGGGATTTTCCCCTCCTATGTCCTCTGTGATACTGTAGTCTGCTGGGTTCTTTACTCTTTCTGAGAACTCTTCTTTCACCTCCTTCACTAGGTGCTCTTTCTTCCTCCTTCTGCTCCATAATGAAGATATTCTTTTCTCCACATTCTTTGCCTCAGTTAACTTCCCACCCTCTCACATTGCTTTACACATGAATCCCTTCAATCTCTTTTCCCTTCATCTCAAGATCTCTCTCCTTATGATTCCCAAAACCTAGCAATTTCCAACTGTTGTTAGGATATTCTTACTTAGGATATTCTTATCAGCCAGGATTTCAAACTCAGCATATTTAAAACTAAAGTTATTAACTTATACTCACTAAACTCCAAACTCAGATTTTTATTTTGTTTTTATTAATGATACCATTATTAATGAGTCACCTTTTTTTTTGACAGCTTTATTGGAGTATAATTACTTTACAATGGTGTGTTAGTTTCTGCTTTATAACAAAGTGAATCAGTTATACATATACATATGTTCCCATATGTCTTCCCTCTTGCATCTCCCTCCCTCCCACTCTCCCTATCCCACCCCTCTAGGTGGTCACAAAGCACTGAGTTGATCTCCCTGTGCTATGTGGCTGCTTCGCACTAGCTATCTATCTTACGTTTGGTAGTGTATATATGTCCATGTCACTCTCACTTTGTCACAGCTTATCCTTCTCCCTTCCCATATCCTCAAGTCCATTCTCTAGTAGGTCTGTGTAACACATATATATGGAATCTAAGACAGAAAAAATAAGAAAAAAAAAAAAAAAAGGTCATGAAGAACCTAGGGGTAAGATGGGAATGAGTCATCTTTCAAAACTCCTTCCTCCCTCCCTCGTTCTTTCTTCCTCCCTCCCTTTCTCCCTCCCTTTCTCCCTCCCTCTCTTCCTTCCTTCCTTCCTTCCTTCTTTCCTTCCTTCTCATTTCTCATGCTCCATGCCTAATAAATTCTTGTGTACTGAAGATTCTATAGGCTTTGTGTTACACAGGGTGGGAAGAGCATCTATTTTGGACTCAGATAAGTCTGGGTTCACATCGTGGTTTTGCTACTTACTACCCTTTTGGCCTTGAGCAAATTACTTAAGCTCATAGAATCTTGGTATCCTTATCTATAAAATGACAAAAATAAGATCCCCTACATGGCCAATTGAGAGGATTGGAAAAGAGCTGCACATTTTCTACTTACTTATTAATAAATAGTAATCTCATTCTTTCCCATTGCCCTGGTTCTATCTCTCATTCCCATTTTTCTTTTCCATTAAATGGAATAATACTTGTCAAGGTACTTCATGCAGTTCTTGACATGCAGGTGTTCATCATATGTTGTTTTTTCTCTTTCTTCCTTCTGTTGTCTCCTCAGTTCAGACCTATATTTCTTCTTGTCTAGACAATTGGTGGGGCTCCTACATGACTCTGGCTCCTGCCTGGACATTTGGATTCACCCCTGCTCCCCAATAACACTGCTGGTTGGTTGACCTTCCCCAGGCTTCCTCAGATGAGGCCACTCCTCTGTTCAGAAACTTTTGCTGCTTCATTATTTCCCAGAAAATGAAATAGGAAAACATATGGTCCAAGTTATTTTCACAGACTTATATGTCACAATTTTTACACATGGGCTGCATGCCTCTAACTTTTCTGTTCTGCTGCCTTTCCTCCTGGGCCTGGAATGATATCTAACCAGACTCTGTCCACCACATCTGTTTCTACCATGATGCTTTCCCTGATCACCCAAACTCTTGGAAACTCTCTCTTTCCTGATCCCAAAAAGACTTTGCTCTTCTCATCCTCAACTTATTCCCCATTTTAGTGGTTATTTATTGATTAATTTACACTTTCCTACTCCCCCCTCCCAGAGACCGTAGCTCTTTGAGACTGTGTCTAGTTACTGTGTCTATTTTTTGAAGTAGCTAGTCTAGTAGGCACTCAATACATTTTGGCTTAATGAAAATAATGAAACTTTGATATACAGACCCACTTGTGAAAGCAAAAGTATTTTAGACAACAGAACCAGAGTCTATGAGAGGAGAAAGAGAGAAGAGGAATAATAATAAGGAAGAGAAGAAGTAAAAAGAAAGTCAGTTCATTTGGGGAACAAAGTCGTTATTTTCTGATTGGGTCAGAAAAGTATGAAATGCAAAAAGTAGCAAAACTAGGATTATGCTGACAGAGTGAAGGAGTTTTGAAAGCAGTCGCCATGCTATCCCATTCTAATTCTTGGCATAGTATAATGATTAATATCCCATGACAGAAGATATGCTGGCAAACTGCCCTGTATCTGAAAATAAAGGAAATACCCTGGAAAGAATGAGATGTGGTGAAGAGAGGAAGTGACAATGTCCTGAAAAGTTTAGCTCTTAGTCATCACAGGAGCACCCCAAATCTCGGTATGTGTCAAGCAGCCTGACGGGATCCTGGTATCCCTCTTGTCACTCTGTAAAGGCAGTCACTTTGACACAAACAGAGATAAAGCAGCCTAAGTACACGGAGGGGGTCTAGATTTTGGGAACATAAGTGCTGAGTATACAAATGGTACTCAATAAAAGCCTGTTAATTGATGTACCACAGTTTTTGACAGAACTTCTCAGTCTTCCTAGGGTGACAGAACTTCTCTAGGGTCTGATGCAAGAGTAAAGTAAGGCCTCAGAAAATGCTGAGGTTTTCCAGATCACTCAGTAACACTGGGACAAGTGGGCTTGTCTTGGCTAAGATGTAATAGTCATGTCTTACTCTTCCAGAAGCCATTTGTTTTATAAGCTTAAATCAGAAGGGAGAACTTAATGGAATCCAAGAAGGTCTTTGAGAAGCCAAATTTAGGATGATTTTAAAAAGTTTTCTTAAGATGAGAAATAGTGGTTTTCCCTTACCAGGACTTTCTTCTAGTTAAGAGAGCTTACGTCTATGTGGTTGAAAAACTTACATTTCATTATGAATTTGTCAAATAAGCAGAGTATTTAAAACACATTTTTAAGCCTAATATAGAATGTTAATTGTCCCCTTGGACGCATTTGGAAAATCAGAAGTCTCCGAGGAAGTGTGCTTTTGGTGAACTTTGCAGAAATTGCTTGAGCATTCAGGGCTTGCAATGGCTCAGGCCATGATCGTCACCCCTCCATTCGCGTGTCTTAGGTTTGAACATATGCCAGTAACTCAGGGAATTTACTTACTTATCATTTTACCATCAAATACGCCATTATAAATATAGCAAGCGAAGACCAAGGAAATGGCCAAATTATTCATATTGGTGTTTTAATTCCAATGCAAGGTTAAAAAAAAGATTGACTTCATTTTCCCAAACCGTTGTTTAGGCTTTTTGAGCCATAGGAATGAGTTATTTGACATGATGCTTTTTCACTTGCCTTCCTCTCTTTCACTCCAGTTTCTACTAGTATAAAGGCTTCACTTTCTCAGGGGGTTCTAAAACTGCCTTTGAGGGAAACTTCAAGCAATTTCTAGTTAGCTTTATTGATTGTGCTTTTTCATTGAATTCTGGTGCTCTTCCTTAAAATTTGCATAATTGGTTCTTTTTATTTTATTTATTTATTTATTTAGCAGTACGCGGGGCCTCTCACTGTTGTGGCCTCTCCCGTTGCAGAGCACAGGCTCTGGATGCACAGGCTCAGCGGCCATGGC
Source organism: Delphinapterus leucas (assembly GCF_059928025.1). NCBI lineage: Eukaryota > Metazoa > Chordata > Mammalia > Artiodactyla > Monodontidae > Delphinapterus > Delphinapterus leucas. Next base: position 49,434,845 of record NC_143132.1, read on the forward strand.
TCACGGGCCCAGCCGCATGTGGGATCTTCCCAGACCGGGGCACGAACCCGTATCTCCTGCATTGGCAGGCGGACTCTCAACCACTGCGCCACCAGGGAAGCCCGCATAATTGGTTCTTAAAGAATTCTGCTAGTGTCATGGTCTCAGACAATGATTATTCCAGGATTTCTTGAATAAAGGTCACCAAAACTTTATTAAATCTCCAAAATACTAAGGAAAACACTTTAAATTCACCTCTGAGAACAGCCTATGATTGCTTTCTGTTGATTTACTACTTGTTTGACAGGATATTACAGTCATGCTTTCCACTACCAGGTTCATGTGGGAAATCTTAGGAACCACTCCATAGCTATCACATTTGTGGACAATTTCAGGTTTTTTGAATTTCCCTCATTATCTTCTGTATTTTCACTGGTTTCAAGTTTACTCATCAAACTTCCTGTTTTTAACCACTGATCCATGCTCCCAGTTGAAAATGTATTTTGAAACTATTCGCTTGAAAAGTTAAGTGAAGTATAACTTTGCAACACAAAAAACCCTCAGAATTTGGGGTTATTTTGTGTTATGGGAGAATTCACTATATTTGGAGAAAGACCTTAACATAGATATGTATTTGTAAAAACGTATTTAAATCTCATAATTGTAGTGGTAATTTAACTGGTCTGTTGGAATTATTTTGTGTGTGTGTGTGTGTGCGTGCGTGCGTGTGTGTGTGTGTGTGTGTGTGTGTGTAGAAGTTAGAAAAGCCTCACTGATTCTAAACAGGACAGACTCATTAAAAAATACATCAACTGTAAAGACTGTGGACTTGCCCAGAGATTAGGCAACCAGATAGACTACCACTGTTCTTCTCCCTAGGTAGTGAAACTGCCATAAAAGTGATCTCATCTTAGACATGTTTTCAGCTTTCCTTACAGGAGGAGCCATGTTTGTGCTACACGATGCTGGCCACTTTGATTGGAGCGGAGGTGGTAACTTGACTAGCTTGGACCAATCAAATACTCTTTTCTATAATAAGGTATTTGGGACTAAAACTTTCTAGTTTAGTTTGGTCCTATTTTGCTGTAGTTGGAATTCTAAGATGACTCCAGTCTCCCTTTAGGTGGCTGTAGTGCTAACCTGCACCTACTTTGGAAGAGAGGTACTGGCTGGTAGTACCCAGCGATACCCTCTGAGTTATGCAGAGTGATCGGCCCCTTCACAAAAGGAGCATAGACCACTACGTATTTTTGAGTTCTTGTATTCACTTTTTATGCTTTTCTGACTCTTCTTTCAGGCCTTTAGTTGTCATTCCTTTTTACAATTTTGGAGCCCATAAAAGAAGAGAAAAATAGTTTTGTTGTTACCCAATTCTGCCCCTTCTGAGTCCATACATTTTATACTGAACTTCTTAGCTGAAGATGTACCACAAAGACATCTGATCATTGAGAACATACTGATCTCCCAACATATCTTGGCCTTTTAGCCTTTGTAGCCTTTTAGCTACAAGCCTTAAAGACCTTGTAGCCTTTTTCCTTCTAGCTCAGCTGTGATGCTGTTGGACTCTTCCAAAAGGAACTTTGGCAAAAACTAAGGGTGGAGTAGGGTGGGAGCAGAGGTGTGGGATGGTGGAAGAATGTAGAAATCAATGAATTTGCATAGTTCAGAGTTCTGATCTGTCCCTTATGTACAGCCAAGATCCAGTGTGGCTAGGTTAACTTTGGAGTAGATAGTCCGTGATCCCTGGATTAGTTTTAAACCTCTGTATTGTGTACATATATTTGAATGAGTGCAAAATTAAAAAAGAAGACACTAAAAGCACAAGCTACAGAAGGAAAAAAAAACAGGTAAATGGGACTTCATCAAAATTAAAAACTTTTGTGCTTCAAATGAGACAAATGGATAAAGAAGATGTGGTACATATACACAATGGAGTATTACTCAGCCATAAAAAGGAACGAAATTGGGTCATTTGTAGAGACGTGGATGACCTAGAGACTGTCATACAGAGTGAAGTAAGTTAGAAAGAGAAAAACAAATATCGTATATTAACGCATGTATGTGGAATCGAGAAAAATGGTACAGATGAACCGGTTTGCAGGGCAGAAATAGAGACACAGATGTTGAAAACAAACGTATGGACACCAAGGGGGGAAAGTGGGGGTGGTGGTGGTGGTGGTGGGATGAATTGGGAGATTGGGATTGACAATATATACACTAATATGTATAAAATAGATAACCAATAAGAACCTGCTGTATAAAAAATAAAAAAAATTTAAAAAGGACACCATCAAGAAAGTAAAAAGACAACCAATGAAATGGGAGAATGTATTTGCAAATCATATCTCTGATAAGGAATTTGTATTCAGTGTATAAAAAGTACTTCTAGGGGCTTCCCTGGTGGCGCAGTGGTTGAGGGTCCGCCTGCCAATGCAGGGGACACGGGTTCGTGCCCCGGTCCGGGAGGATCCCACATGCTGCGGAGCGGCTGGGCCCATGAGCCATGGCCGCTGAGCCTGCACGTCCGGAGCCTGTGCTCCACAACGGGAGAGGCCACAACAGTGAGAGGCCTGCGTACCGCAAAAAAAAAAAAAAAAGTACTTCTACAACTAACAATAAAAGACAAATAATCCAATTATAAATGAGGAAAGGAATTGTATAGACATTTCTCCAAATGACATACAAATTGTCAATAAACACATGAAAAGATGTGACAATATCATTAGTCATTAGGGAAATGCAAATCAAAACCACAATGAGATAACACCTCTTATCTACTAGGATGGCTAAAATAGAATAAAAAACAACAACCAGACAATAACAAGTGTATCTGCACATGTGTATATGTGTGTGCGTGCATGCACGTGTGTATTTTTTGTGGGACTGCTGTTTCTTTATAATACTCTGCATTAACTGGGCCACGTGGAACATTTGTTATATTTGGGTTTTGCTGCCATAGCACTTTACAGTTTACTATGATCTTCATCATATATTATCTACCTCATTTAATCCTTGTAACTATATAAGGTCGGCAGAGTAGTTCATTATTTCCTCTTTTTTGGAGATAAAGAAGTTCAGGCTCAGAGATGTGAATCCTATAAATTGTTAAACTAGGTCTTAAATTCAGGTTCTCTTTACAGGATACCATGCTACTTCTCAAATAATACTGCCTTACATTTCATTGCAATGTTTAGGTAACTTTAAAATAGTGCATTCATCTATATTACTTCATTTTAAACTTCACAACCAACCAATGAGGTGAGCAGGCCAGATAACATATAAATAAATTATATTTATTTTATGGTTGGAGAACATGACACTCAGAATGATCAGAAGTTGTATTTCAAGCACTGCCACTCTTTTACCTGGGACAAATTATTTAACGTTTCTGACTCTAAGTTTTGTTACGTGTCAGTTGAAGGCTCAGATTATATGATCTCAAGGGTCCTTTCGAAGTCTACTATTCTATGATTCTGTCATTTAGAATGTCCCTCCATTAGCAGTTTAATTAAACTACTCATAGACTCCCTAGAATTTTAATAATTTCATCTAATTGGATAACAAAACCCTATCACATCCCAGTTATCTTTTACAGTAAATACTGTGTCTAGCATTTTTTTAAACAAAAAATTTCTGCTGTACCAGCACTTTGCAACCTGGCTGTGGAAAAAAATACCCTTAATATCTACCTCAGCAGGAAGAGTGCATCAGAAGAGAGTCTTCTTTTATTTCCTATTTACTTGCTGCATTATATATCATTTGTTTTCATTTATTTGCAATGATAATACAATGATAATGTATTTTTAAAAGATTTGTTAAAAACTTCTCATATTTTCATATTTCCTTGGCACCTGAAAATGAAGTATTGAGTTAGGTATTTTCAAAAAGCTTCTAGCTCAAGAATTCTGTGACATTTACTTCATGATAACGGAAAGGTAAATTTCAGCTCTTTTCAGGATATTGGTTTAGGAGAATTGGCGGGTGTGAATGTTGACTAACAGTTTTAAAGTTACCTGCATAATCTTTTGATAACAATCAATTAAGTTTCATATTCTGTCAAAATTTCCTCTACAACCCAAGAACCGGCGATCTTATGAGCAGTTATAGCACTTAAAAAAAATCTCCATCCCCTCTGTTTTTTTTTTTTTTTCTCTCTGTTCTGTTCAAACAGGCTATAAATACACAGATAGTGCTTTCTGTTCGTTGACCATATGGGAAATTATCATCCTTCCATTTTCCCCCAGACTGAAAGAAGTTCACTGAAAGAAGAAGACTCTAGTGATGGGCTGAGTTAAACACAGGAAGTCAAAATGCACAGGAAAATCTTGAGAAATGGGAGAGTCAGCTTCAGGGCAGCTTAATTTAAGTCACTTTCCTTTTGATGTTTCTATAAAGGCCACCGAGATATGAGTAGTGGTTCTCCCACCAAACGATAGTTCAGAGATAAAGCCCACCGGGAGAACTACGAGTACGGGGCTTTCTTTGAAAAGTATGACAGACTAGTTAAATGTATTTTACTAAATTTCCAACCCAGTCTTGTAGAGTCAAGAAATTAACTCTAATTCTTGCATAAGCAATGGCTGTTTCTGAGATGTGTTCACAGACCAGCTGCACTTCATTCAATAAGAGTTAAAACCTAGTTCATCAAATCATATTATGAAATATTTATTCTAATTAGTCAGACCTCATTTATTTCATGAAATGTATACATTTCTCTTTCCTAGTAATTAGAAACAAAATTCAAAACCCTATAATAAAAAGTAAAGTATGTGATACATAGTTTTTAAAAGATCTTTTAGATGAATTGTGAGCTAAAAAGTATGAAACTATGATACAAGAATATGTTGCCCTAGGACAACAGGGGCTGACCAATGTTTCACAGTATCATGAGGTTTTGGGATATTTCATAACATTTCAAAAGATGGTTTTCTTGGATCTCTTCCATAGAACATATTTCACTGAAGGTTGAACATATTTCTTCAAATTTACAATATCTTCAAATATACTATTTGGTATTTACTGATTCCTTAATCAGTATGATTATGAAGCATTGTGCTAAGCTATATTCCACATATAATTCTATGTAATAGCGCCATGATCTTTTTGCCCCCATCTTTATTAAGGCATAATTGACAAATAGAAATTGTGTATATTTAAGGTGTATGGCAATGTATGTTTTGATATAGGTATACATTGTGAAATAATTGCCACAATCAAGTAAATTAACATATCCATCGCTCAAATAGTTATCCCTTCCTTCCTTTTTTTTTTTTTTTTTTTGCGGTATGCGGGCCTCTCACTGTTGTGGCCTCTCCCATTGTGGAGCACAGGCTCCGGACGCGCAGGCTCAGCGGCCATGGCTCACGGGCCCAGCCACTCCCCGGCATGTGGGATCTTCCCAGACCAGGGCACGAACCTGTGTCCCCTGCATCGGCAGGCGCACTCTCAACCACTGCGCCACCAGGGATGCCCCTTCCTTCCTTTTTATAGTGAGAACTTAAGATCTACTCTCTTGGCGAATTTCAAGTATACAATATAGTATTGGTAACTATGTTCACATTGCTATACATTAGATCTTTAGAACTTGTTCGTTTTGCATAACTGAAACTTTGTACCGTTTGACCAATATCTCCCCATTTTCCCCTCTCCTGAGACCTGGCAACCACCATTCTCTCTACTTCTATGAATGTGACTATCTTAGATTCCACACATATGTGAGATCATGCAATATTTGTCTTTCTGTTTCTGGCTTATATCACTTAGCATAATGTTCTCCAGGTTCATGCATGTTGTTGTAAATGTCAGGATTTCCTTCCCCTGTAAGGCTGAATAATATTCCGTTGTGTATAATACAAATACCACTTTTGCTTTATGCATTCACCCATCAATGGACATTTAGGTTATTTCCATATCGTAGCTATTGTGAATAATGCTGCAATGAACATGAGAGAGCATACATTTCTTCGAGATACTGATTTCCTTTCCATTGGATATATACTCAGAAGTGGGATTGCTGGATCATAAGGTAATTCTATTTTTAATTTTTTGAGGAACATCCATACTGTTTTTGAAAATGGCTGTACCAATTTACATTCCCATCAATAGTGTATAAACATTCCCATTCTCTACATTCTTGCCAACATTTGTTATTTCTTGTCTTTCAATTAATAGCCATTCTAACAGGTATGAAAACTCTCACTTGTTTTCATTGTAAATAAATGAAAACATTGTGATTTTGATTTGAATTTCTCTGATGATTAGAGATACAGAGCACTTTTTCATGTTCCTCTTGGCCATTTATATGTCTTCTTTCGAGAAATGTCTTCTCAGGTCCTTTGCCCATTAAATTTTTTTTTTTTTTTTTTTGCTATTGAGTTGTATGAATTCCTTATATATTTGGATATTAACCCCTTATCAGATATGTGGTTTGTAAACATTTTCTCCCATTGCATATGTTGCATTTTCATTTTGTTGATGGTTTCCTCTGCTATATGGAAGCTTTTCAGTTTGATGCAATCACACATGTCTTTTTTTGCTTTTGTTGCCTATGATTTTTGTGTTATATCCAAAATATCATTGCCCAGACACAATGTTAAGAAGCTTTCCCCCCATGTTTTCTTCTAACAGTTTTATGGTTTCAGGTCTTATGCTTAAGTCTTTAATCCATTTTAAGTTTGCTTTTGTATATGGCATGAGATATGAGTCCAATTTCATTGTTCTGCATGTGGATATTCAGTTTTCCAAACACCATTTACTGAAGAGACTATCATTTCCGCATTGTATATTCTTGACAGCCTTGTTGAAGATCTATTGACTATACAGAAGTGGATTTACTTCTGGGCTGTCTATTCTGTTGCACTGGTTTATATATCTGTTTTTATGTCAGTGCCATACTGTTTTTATTATTGTAGCTTTGTAATATATTTGGATATCAGGAAGTATGGTGTCTCCAGCTTTGTTCTTTGGCTTTGGCTGTTTGAATTCTTTTGTGGTTCCATATGAATTTTAGAATTATTTTTATATTTCTGTAAAGAATGACACTGGTATTTTGATAGGGATTGCGTTAAATCTGTAGTGGGTAGTATGGACACTTAACAATATTAATTATTCAGTCCGTGTGCATGGAATATCTTTCCATTTATCTGTGTCTTTTAAAATTTCCTTCATCAGTGTTTTACATTTTTGAGTGTACAAATCTTTCACTTCTTTAGTTAAGTCTAATCCTAAGTGCTTTGTTATTTTTGTTGCTATTGTGAAAGAAATTGTTTTCTCAATTTTCTATTTGGATTGTTCATTGTTTGTGTATGGAAATGTGACTGGATTTTGTATGTTGATTTTTTATCCTACAGCTTTACTGAATTTATTATTTCTATCTGTTTTATGTTGAGCAATTAGTTTTCTACATATTTGATTATGTCATCTGTAAGTAGGGATACTTTTACTTCTTCCTTTCTGATTAGGATGCCTTTTTTTTTCTTGTCTAATTGCTCTGGCTAGGACTTCCAGTAATATGTTGAGAAGAAGAGGTGAGAATGGGTATCCTTGCCTTGTACCAGATCTTGATAGGAAAAACTTGCAACATATCCCTATTGATTGTGATGTTAGTGTGGCTTTTCATGTGTGGCCTCTATTGTGTTGAGGTAAATTCCTTTTATAACTATATTGTTGAGAGTTTTAAACATGGAAGTGTTTAACTTTGTTAAATGCTTTTCTTAAGAAATGATCATATACTTTTTTTCTTTCATTTTGTTAATTTGGTGTTATTCATCCATCAATGGACAATTGAGTTGCAAATATCGAACCATCCTTGCTTCCCAGTTTTAAATCCCACTTAGTCATGGTTTATGACCCTTTTAATGTGCTGTTTAATTCAGTTTGCTAGTATTTTATTGTGGATTTTTGCATATATGTTCATCAGGGGAGTTGGCTCATAGTTTTCTTGTGGTATCTTTGTTTGGTTTTGGTATAAGCATGATGATGGTCTCATAAAATGAATTTGGAAGTCTTTTATAGTTTTTGGAAGAGTTTAAAAACATTTGGTATTAATTCTTCTTTGAATGTTTGGTAGAACTCAGCTATGAAACCATCTGGTCCTGGGCTTTTTTTGTTGGAAGATTTCTGATTACTGATTCAATCTCCTTACTTGTTATTGATCTGTTCAGGCTTTCTATTTCTTCTTCTTCTTTTTTTATTTTTATAAATTTATTTATTTATTTTTGGCTGCATTGGGTCTTCATTGCTATGCATGGGCTTTCTCCAGTTGCAGCAAGTGGGGGCTACTCTTCATTGTGGTGTGCAGACTTCTCATTGTGGTGGCTTCTCTTGTTGCACAGCATGGGTTCTAGGCATGTGGGTTTCAGTAGTTGTGGCATGTGGGCTCAATATTGTGGCCCGTGGGTTCTAGAGTGCAGGCTCAGTAGTTGTAGTGCACGGGCTTAGTTGATCCGTGGCATGTGGGATCTTCCTGGACCAGGGCTCAAACCCATGTCCCCTGCATTGGCAGGCAGATTCTTAACCACTGTGCCATCAGGGAAGTCCTCTATTTCTTCTTGATTCAGCTTTGGTAAGTTGTATATTTCTAGGAACTTATATGTTTCTTTTAGGTTATCATCTTCACTGGTGTATAATTGTTCATAATAGTTCCTTTATCCTTTTTATTTCTGAGGTGTCTGTTGTAATATCTCCTCTTTCATTTCTGATTTTATTTAGTTGAGTATTTTCTCTTTTTTTATTAATATAGGTAAGGGTTTGTTGATTTTGTTTATCTTTTCAAAATATCAACTTTTAGTTCTGTTGATTTTTTTCTATTGGTTTTCTATTATCTATCTGATTTAATTCTGCTATAATCTTTACTATTTCCTTCCCTCTTATTACTGCTTTTGCTGTATCCCAAAAGCTTTGATATGTTTTCATTTTCATTCTCTCAAGATATATCTAAAATTCTCTTTTGATTTGTTCTTTGAACCAATTGTCATTCTAGTGTATTGTTTATTTTCCATATATTTGTAAAATTTTCCATTGTCTAGATGTTATTGATTTATATTTTCATTCCCTTATTGTCAGAAAAGGTACTTGGAATGATTTTGATCTTAAATTTGTTAACACTTGCTTTTGTGACCTAATGTGATCTATCCTGAATAATGTTCTGTGTTTGTTTGAAAAGAATGTATATTCTTCTCCTGTTGGGTTGGAAAGTTCTTTATATGTGTCTGTTAGGTTCATTCGGTCTACAGTGTTCAAGTTAGTTATTTCTTTATTGATCTTCTGTCTGTGTGTTCTATCCATTATTTTATGTGGATTATTTAGGTCTTATACTATTATGGTATTGCTGTCAATTTCTCCTTTTAGATTTGTTAATATTCGCTTTATGTATTTAGCTGCTCTGATGTTGGGTGCTTATGTATTTATAATTGTTATATCCTCCTGTTGAATTGACACTTTTATCATTATATAATGACCTTCTTTGTCTCTAGAGACAGTTTTTAACTTAAAGTTTATTTTCTCTGATATAAGAGCCACTCCTGATTTCCTTTTATTACTATTTGCATAAAATATCTTTTTCATCTCTTCACTTTCAGATATGCATGTCTTTAAGTCTAAAGTGAATCTCTTGTAGACAGAATATCACTAGACCTTGTTTTTAATCCATTCAGGCACTTTATGCCTTTTGATTGGGAAGTTTTACTCATTTAAATTTAAAGTAATTACTGATGGGTAATGACTTACTATTTCCATTTTATTAATTGTTATGTCTGTTTTGCAGTTGTTTTTGCTTTCTCTTCTCCACTTGGTGTCTTCCTTTGTATTTGATGATTTTTGTGGTGATTATTTTGATTCTTTTCTCTTTATCTTTTGTTTACCTACTATAGGGTTTTTTCTTCATGGTTAGCTTGAGGCTTACATAAAATATCTTGTAGTTATAACCATCTCTTATACATTGATAACTGAAATTTAATCACAAACAAAACTCCATACTTTTACTCCTTTCCCCCACACATTTTGTGTTCTTATAGTCAAAGTTTGCTTCTTTTTATATTGTGTATCCATTAATAACTTTTATCTTTTTACTGTTACATTAGGGTTAAAAGTAATTTAGACACCACCACAACAGTGCTAAATCATTCTGCATTAGTCATATCTTTACTTTTGTCAGTGAGATTTATGCTTTCATGTTGCTGTTTGGTGTTTTCATTTCAATTTGAAGAACACAAATATTTCTTTTTTTTTTCTAAAAAAAAAATATATATTACATCTTTATTGGAGTATAATTGCTTTACAATGGTGTGTTAGCTTCTGCTTTATAACAAAGTGAATCAGTTATACACATACATATGTTCCCATATCTCTTCCCTCTTGTGTCTCCCTCCCTCCCACCCTCCCTATCCCACCACTCCAGGTGGTCACAAAGCACTGAGCTGATCTCCCTGTGCTATGCAGCTGGTTCCCACTAGCTATCTACCTTACGTTTAGTAGTGTATAAATGTCCATGCCTCTCTCTCGCTTTGTCACATCTTACCCTTCCCCCTCCCCATATCCTCAAGTCCATTCTCTAGTAGGACTGTGTCTTTATTCCTGTCTTACCCCTAGGTTCTTCATGACATTTTTCCCCCTAAATTCCTTATATATGTGTTAGCATATGGTATTTGTCTTTCTATTTCTGACTTACTTCACTCTGTATGACAGACTCTAGGTCTACCCACCTCATTACAAACAGCTCGATTTCATTTCTTTTTATGTCTGAGTAATATTCCATTGTATATATGTGCCACATCTTCTTTATCCATTCACCTGATGATGGACACGTAGGTTGTTTCCATCTCTGGGCTATTGTAAATAGAGCTGCAGTGCACATTTTGGCACATGACTCTTTTTGAATTATGGTTTTCTCAGGGTATATGCCCAGAAGTGGGATTGCTGGGTCATATGGTAGTTCTATTTGTAGTTTTTTAAGGAACCTCCATACTGTTCTCCATAGTGGCTGTATCAATTTACATTCCCACCAACAGTGCAAGAGTGCTCCCTTTTCTCCACATCCTCTCCAGCATTTATTGTTTCTAGATTTTTTGATGATGACCATTCTGACTGGTTTGAGATGATATCTCATTGTAGTTTTGATTTGCATTTCTCTAATGATTAATGATGTTGAGCATTCTTTCATGTGTTTGTTGGCAGTCTGTATATCTTTGGAGAAATGTCTGCTTAGGTCTTCTGCCCATTTTTGGATTGGGTTGTTTGTTTTTTTGTTATTGAGCTGCATGAGCTGCTTATAAATTTTGGAGATTAATCCTTTGTCAGTTGCTTCATTTGCAAATATATTCTCCCATTCTGAGGGTTGTCTTTTGGTCTTGTTTATGGTTTCCTTTGCTGTGAAAAAGCTTTTAAGTTTCATTTATTCCCATTTGTTTACTTTTGTTTTTATTTCCATTTGTCTAGGAGGTGGGTGAAAAAGGATCATGCTGTGATTTATGTCAAAGAGTGTTCTGCCTATGTTTCCCTCTAAGAGTTTGATAGTTTCTGGCCTTACATTTAGGTCTTTAATCCATTTTGAGCTTATTTTTGTCTATGGTGTTAGGAAGTGATCTAATCTCATACTTTTACATGTAGCTGTCCAGTTTTCCCAGCACCACTTATTGAAGAGGCTATCCTTTCTCCACTGTACATTCCTGCCTCCTTTATCAAAGATAAGGTGACCATATGTGTGTGGGTTTATCTCTGGGGTTTCTTTCCTGTTGCATTGATCTATCTTTCTGTTTTTATGGCAGTACCATACTGTCTTGATTACTGTAGCTTTGTAGTATAGTCAGAAGGCAGGGAGCCTGATTCCTCCAGCTCCACTTTTCATTCTCAAGATTGCTTTGGCTATTCAGGGTCTTTTGTGTTTCCATACAAATTGTGAAATTTTTTGTTCTAGTTCTGTGAAAAATGCCCTTGGTAGTTTGATAGGGATTTCATTGAATCTGTAGATTGCTTTGGGTAGTAGAGTCATTTTCACAATGTTGATTATTCCAATCCAAGAACATGGTATATCTCTCCATCTATTTGAATCATCTTTAATTTCTTTCATCAGTGTCTTACAGTTTTCTGCATACAGGACTTTTGTCTCCTTAGGTAGGTTTATTCCTAGATATTTTATTCTTTTTGTTGCAATGGTAAATGGGAGTGTTTTCTTGATTTCACTTTTAGATTTTTCATCATTAGTGTATAGGGATGCCAGAGATTTATGTGCATTAATTTTGTATCCTGCTACCTTACCAAATTCATTGATTAGCTCTAGTAGTTTTCTGGTAGCATCTTTAGGCTTCTCTATGTATAGTATCATGTCATCTGCAAAGAGAGACAGCTTTACTTCTTCTTTTCCGATTTGATTCCTTTTATGTCCTTTTCTTCTCTGATTGCTGTGGCTAAAACTTCCAAAACTATGTTGAATAAGAGTGGTGAGAGTGGGCAAACTTGTCTTGTTCCTGATCTTAGTGGAAATGGTTTCAGTTTTTCACCATTGAGGACGATGTTGGCTGTGGGTTTGTCATATATGGCCTTTATTATGTTGAGGAAAGTTCCCTCTATGCCTGCTTTCTGGAGGGTTTTTATCATAAATATGTGTTGAATTTTGTCGAAAGCTTTCTCTGCATCTATTGAGATAATCATATGGTTTTTCTCCTTCAATTTGTTAATATGGTGTATCACATTGATTGATTTGCGTATATGAAAGAATCCTTGCATTCCTGGAATAAACCCCACTTGATCATGGTGTATGATCCGTTTAATGTGCTGTTGGATTCTGTTTACTAGTATTTTGTTGAGGATTTTTGCATCTATGTTCATCACTGATATTGGCCTGTAGTTTTCTTTCTTTGTGACATCCTTGTCTGGTTTTGGTATCAGGGTGTTGGTGTCCTTGTAGAATGAGTTTGAGATTGTTCTTCCCTCTGCTATATTTTCGAAGAGTTTGAGAAGGATAGGTGTTAGCTCTTGTCTAAATGTTTGATAGAATTCACCTGTGAAGCCATCTGGTCCTGGGCTTTTGTTTGTTGGAAGATTTTTAATCACAGTTTTAATTTCAGTGCTTGTGATTGGTCTGTTCATATTTTCTATTTTTTCCTGATTCATTCTTGGCAGGTTGTGCATTTGTAAGAATTTGTCCATTTCTTCCAGCTTGTCCATTTTATTGGCATAGAGTTGCTTGTAGTAATCTCTCATGATCCTTTATATTTCTGCAGTGTCAGTTGTTACTTCTCCTTTTTCATTTCTAATTCTATTGATTTGAGTCTTCTCCCTTTTTTCTTCATGCATCTGGCTAATGGTTTATCAATTTTTTTTATCTTCTCAAAAAACGAGCTTTTAGTTTTATTGATCTTTGCTATCGTTTCCTTCGTTTCTTTTTCATTTATTTCTGATCTGATTTTTATGATTTCTTTCCTTCTGCTAACTTTGGGGTTTCTTTGTTCTTCTTTCTCTAATTGCTTTAGGTGCAAGGTTAGGTTGTTTATTCGAGATGTTTCCTGTTTCTTAAGGTAGGATTGTATTGCTATAAACTTCCCTCTTAAAACTGGTTTTGCTGCCTCCCATAGGTTTTGGGTCATCGTGTCTCCATTGTCTTTTGTTTCTAGGTATTTTTTAATTTCCTCTTTGACTTCTTCAGTAATCTCTTGGTTATTTAGTAGCATATTGTGTAGCCTCCATGTGTTTGTACATTTTACAGATCTTTTCCTGTAACTGATATCTAGTCTCATAATGTTGTGGTCGGAAAAGATACTTGATACAATTTCAATTTTCTTAAATTTACCAAGGCTTGATTTGTGACCCAAGATATGATCTATCCTGGAGAATGTTCTGTGACCACTTGAGAAGAAAGTGTATTCTATTGTTGGATGGAATGTCCTATAAATATCAATTAAGTCCATCTTTTTTAAAGTATCATTTAAAGCTTGTGTTTCCTTATTTATTTTCATTTTGGATGATCTGTCCATTGGTGAAAGTGGGGTGTTAAAGTCCTCTACTATGAATGTGTTACTGTCAATTTCCCCTTTTATGGCTGTTAGTGTTTGCCTTATGTATTGAGGTGCTCCTATGTTGGGTGCATAAATATTTACAATTGTTATATCTTCTTCTTGGATCTATCCCTTGATCATTATGTAGTGTCCTTCTTTGTCTCTTCTAATAGTCTTTATTTTAAAGTCTTTTGTCTGATATGAGAATTGCTACTCCAGCTTTCTTTTGGTTTCCATTTGCATGAAATATCTTTTTCCATCCCCTTACTTTCAGTCTGTATGTGTCTCTAAGTCTGAAGTGGGTCTCTTGTACACAGCAAATATATGGGTCTTGTTTTTGTATCCATTCAGCCCATCTGTGTCTTTTGGTGCAAGCATTTAGTCCATTTATATTTAAGGCAACTATTGATATGTATGTTCCTATTCCAATTTTTTTAATTGTTTTTGGTTCGTTATTGTAGGTCTTTTCCTTCTCTTTTTTCTCTTGCCTAGAGAAGTTCCTTTAGCATTTGTTGTAAAGCTGGTTTTGTGGTGCTGAATTCTCTCAGCTTTTGCTTGTCTGTAAAGGTTTTAATTTCTCCATCAAATCTGAATGAGATCCCTGCTGGGTAGAGTAATCTTGGTTGCAGGTTTTTCTCCTACATCACTTTAAATATGTCCTGCCAGTCCTTTCTGGCTTTCAGAGTTTCTGCTGAAAGATCAGTGGTTAACCTTATGGGGATTCCCTTTTGTGTTATTTGTTGTTTTTCCCTTGCTGCTTTTAATATGTTTTCTTTGTATTTAATTTTTGACAGTTTGATTAATATGTGTCTTGGCGTGCTTCTCCTTGGATTTATCCTGTATGGGACTTTCTGTGCTTCCTGGACTTGATTAACTATTTCCTTTCCCATATTAGGGAAGTTATCAACTATAATCTCTTCAAATATTTTCTCAGTCCCTTTCTTTTTCTCTTCTTCTTCTGGGACTCCTATAATTCGAATGTTGGTGCATTTAATGTTGTCCCAGAGGTCTCTGAGGCTGTCCTCAGTTCTTTTGATTCTTTTTTCTTTATTCTGCTCTGCAGTAGTTTTTTCCACTATTTTATCTTCCAGGTCACTTACCCATTCTTCTGCCTCAGGTATTCTGCTATTGATCCCATCTAGGGTATTTTTAATTTCATTTATTGTGTTTGTCATCATTGTTTGTTTTGTCTTTAGTTCTTCTAGGTCCTTGTTAAATGTTTCTTGCATTTTGTCTATTTTATTTCCAAGATTTTGGATCATCTTTACTATCATTATTCTAAATTCTTTTTCAGGTAGACTGCCTATTTCCTCTTCATTTGTTAGGTCTGGTGGGTTTTTATCTTGCTCCTTCATCTGCTGTGTGTTTTTCTGTCTTCTCATTTTGCTTATCTTACTGTGTTTGGGGTCTCCTTTTTGCAGGTTGCAGGTTCGTAGTTCCCGTTGATTTTGGTTTCTGTCCCCAGGGGCTAAAGTTGGTTCAGTGGGTTGTGTAGGCTTCCTGGTGGAGGGTACTAGTGCCTGTGTTCTGGTGGATGAGGCTGGATCTTGTCTTTCTGGTGGACAGGTCCACGTCTGGTGGTGTGTTTTGGGTGTCTGTGGACTTATTATGATTTTAGGCAGCCTGTCTGCTAATGGGTACGGTTGTGTTCCTGTCTTGCTAGTTGTTTGGCATAGGATGTACAGCAGTGTAGCTTGCTGGTCGTTGAGTGAAGCTGGGTGCTGGTGTTGAGATGTAGATCTCTGGGAGATTTTTGCTGTTTGATATTATGTGGAGTCGGGAGGTCTCTTGTGGACCAGTGTCCTGAAGTTGGCTCTCCCATCTCAGAGGTACAGCACTGACTACCGGCTGGAGCACCAAGATGCCTTCATCCACACGGCTCAGAATAAAAGGGAGAAAAAGTAGAAAGAAAGAATTAGTAGAAGTAGAAAGAAATAAAGAAAGAAAGAAAGGAGGGAGGGAGGGAGGGAGGGAGGGGTGAATGAAGGAATGAAGGAGGGAAGGAAGAAAAAAAAAGAAAGAAGATTAAGTAAAATAAAATAAAGTAAGATAAAATATAATAAAATTATTAAAATAAAAAAATAATTATTAAGAGAAAAAAAAGAAACAAAAATTAAAACAAACAAAGAAAAAAAAACGGGTGGATAGAACCCTAGGACAAATGGTGGAAACAAAGGTATACAGACAAAATCTCACAGAGAGGCATACACACACACACACACTCACAAAAAGAGGAAAAGGGGAATAAATCATAAATCTTGCTCTCAAAGTCCACCTCCTCAATTTGGGATGATTCGTTGTCTAAAGGAGGGAAGGAAGGAAAGAAAGAAAGAAGATAAAGTAAAATAAAATGAAGTTATTAAAATAAAAAATAAATATTAAGCAAAAAAATTAAAAAAAAAAACGGATGGATAGAACCCTAGGACAAATGGTGGAAGCAAAGCTATACAGACAAAATCTCACACAGAAGCATACACATACACACTCGGAAAAAGAGGAAAAGGGGAAAAAATCATAAATCTTGCTCTCAAAGTCCACCTCCTTAATTCGGGATGATTCATTGTCTATTCATGTATTCCACAGATGCAGGGTACATGAAGTTGATTGTGGAGCTTTAATTCGCTGCTTCTGAGGCTGCTGGGATAGATTTCCCTTTCTCTTCTTCGTTCTCACAGCTCCCAGGGGTTCAGCTTTGGATTTGGCCCCGCCTCTGTGTGTAGGTCGCCGGTGGGCGTCTGTTCTTCGCTCAGACAGGACGGGGTTAAAGGAGCCGCTGACTCGGGGGCTCTGGCTCACTCAGGCGTGGGGGAGGGAGGGGCACGGAGTGTGGGGCGAGCCTGCATCGGCAGAGGCAGGCGTGACATTGCACCAGTCTGAGGCACGCCGTGCGTTCTCCCGGGGGAGCTGTCCCTGGATCCTGGGACCCTGGCATTGGCGGGCTGCACAGGCTCCCCGGAAGTGGGGTGTGGATAGTGACCTGTGCTCACACACAGGCTTCTTGGTGTCGGCAGCAGCAGCCTTAGCGTCTCATGCCCGTCTCTGGGGTCCGCGCTTTTTGCTGCGGCTCGTGCCCGTCTCTGGAGCTCCTTTAAGCCGGGCTCTTAATCCCCTCTCCTCACCAGGAAACCAAGAGGGAAAATAAAAGTCTCTCGCCTCTTTGGCAGGTCCAGACTTTTCCCCGGACTCCCTCCTGGGTAGCCGTGGCACACTAACTCCCTGCAGGGTGTGTTCACACCGCCAACCCCAGTCCCCTCCCGGCACTCTGACCGAAGCCCGAGCCTCAACTCCCAGCCCTGCCTGCCCCGGCGGGGGAGCAGACAAGCCTCTCGGACTTGTGAGTGCTGGTCGGCCCTGATCCCCTGTGCGGGAATATCTCCGCTTTGCCCACCACACCCCTGTTGCTGTGCTCTCCTCCGCGGCTCCGAAGCTTTCCCGCTCCTCCACCTGCAGACTCTGCCCGTGAACGGGCTTCCTAGTGTGTGGAAACCTTTCCTCCTTCACAGCTCCCTCCCGCTGGTGCAGGTCCCGTCCCTATTCTTTTGTCTCTGTTTTTTATTTTTTCGTTTGCCCCCAGGTACATGGGGGTTTTCTTGCCTTTTGGGAGGTCTGAGGTCTTCAGCCAGCATTCAGTAGGTGTTCTGTAGGAGTTGTTCCACGTGTAGATGTATTTCTGGTGTATCTTTTGGGAGGAAGGTGATCTCCGTGTCCTACTCTTCCGCCATCTTCCCGGAAGCTCCTCAAACATTTCCTGTAAGACAGGTCTAGTGGTGATGAATACACAGTTTTATTTGTCTGAGAAAGACTTTATATCCCCTTCAGTTTTTCAGCTTTACTGAGGTATAATTAAGAAAGAAAATTATAAGATACTAAAAGTGTACATCATCATGATTTGATATGTGTATACATTGCAGAAGGATTCCTCCCATCTAGTAATGAACACTTGTATTGATGTCTGTAGCAAGTACCTCTTCTAGACTTTATGGACTAGCTTTGGTGGGGGAAGCTAAATGAAATAAATCCGACAGAGAAAGAAAAATACTGTATAATGTCACTTATATGTAGAATCTAAAAATACAACAAACTAATAGTTATTTTCAAAATAGCAAATATAACAAAAAAGAAGCAGATTCACAGATATAGAGAACAAACTAGTGGTTACCAGTGGGGAGAGGGAAGAGGGGAGGGACAGTATAGGGGTAGGGGAGTAAGAGGTACAAACTATTATGTATAAAATAAACTACAAGGATATATTGTACAACATGGGGGATATAGCCAATATTTTATAATAACTATAAATGAAACATAACTTTAAAAGTTGTGAATTTGTTGTAAACAATGCTGCTATGAACAGGGAGGTGTATGTATCTTTTCAAATTAGTGTTCTTGTTTTTCTTTTCTGGATATATACCCAGGAGTGGAATTACTGGGTCATACAGTAGTTCTATTTTTAGTTTTTTAAGAAACCTCCATACTGTTTTCCACAGCGGCTGCACCAGTTTACACTCCCACCAACAGTATACAAGGGTTCCCTTTTCTCACATCTTCACCAACATTTGTTATTTGTGGACTTTTTGATGATAGTTATTCTGACAGATGTGATGTGATATCTCATTGTGGTTTTGATTTGCATTTCCCTGATGATTAGCATTGTTGAGCATATTTTCATATGTCTGTTGGTCATTTGCATTTCCTCTCTGGAAAAGTGTCTATTCAGTTCTGCCAATTTTTTAATCAGGTTGTTTGTTTTCTGATGTTAAGTTGTATATATATGTTGGATATTAATCCCTTGTTGGTCATATCATTTGCAAATATTTTCTCCCATTCTTAGGTTGTCTTTTTATTTTGTTGACTTCTTTTTTTTTTTTTTTTTTTTTTTTTGCGGAGCACAGGCTCCGGACATGCAGGCTCAGCAGCCATGGTTCACGGGCCCAGCTGCTCCGTGGCATGTGGGATCTTCCCGGACTGGGGCATGAACCCATGTCCCCTGCATCGGCAGGCAGACTCTCAACCACTGCACCACCAGGGAAACCCTGACTGCTTCCTTTGCTGTGCAACAGCTTTTAAGTTTAATTAGGTCTCATTTGTTTATTTTTGCTATTCTTTCTTTTACTTTAGAAGATGGATCCAAAAAATATTGCTGTGATTTATGTCAAAGAGTGTTCTGCACATGTTTTCCTCTAAGAGTTTTATGGTTTCAGGTCATACATTTAGGTCTTTAATCCATTTTTATTATTTTTGTATATGGTGTTAGAGAATGTTCTAATTTCATTCTTTTACATGTAGCTGTCCAGTTTTCCCAGCACCACATATTGAAGAGACTGTCTTTTCTCCAATGTATATTCTTGCCTCCTTTGTCATAGATTAATTGACCATAAATGTATGGGTTTATTTCTGGGTTCTCTATTCTGTTCCATTGATCTATGTGTCTGCTTTTATGTCAGTACAGTACCATACTGTTTTGATTACTGTAGTTCTGTAGTATAGGCTGAAGTCAGGGAGCATGACTCCTCCAGCTCTGTTCTTTTTCAAGATTATTTTGGCTATTCAGGGTCTTTTGTGTTTCCATACAGATTTTAAAATTATTTATTCTTGTTCAGTGAAAAATACCATTGGTATTTTGATAGGAACTGCATTGAATCAATAGATTGACTTGGATAGTATAGTCATTTTAACAATATCAATTCTTCCAATCAAAGAACACAGTGTATCTTTTCATCTGTTTGTGTCATCTTCAATTTCTTTCCTCAGTGTCTTATAGTTTTTGGAGTACAGGCCTTTTGCCTCCTTAGGTAGGTTTATTCCTAGGTATTTTATTCCTTTTTTTTTTTTTTTTGCGGTACGTGGGCCTCTCACCATTGTGGCCTCTCCCGCTGGGGAGCAGAGGCTCTGGACGTGCAGGCTCAGCGGCCATGGCTCACGGGCCTAGCCACTCCATGGCATGTGGGATCCTCATGGACCGGGGCACAAACCCGTGTCCCCTGCATCGGCAGGCGGACTCTGAACCACTGCACCACCAGGGAAGCCCCTAGGTATTTTATTCTTTTTGATGTGATGATAAATGGGATTGTTTCCTTCCTTTATCTTTCAATAGTTCATTGCTAATTTATAAAAATGCAACAGATTTCTATATATTATTTTTGTATCCTGCAACTTTACCAAATTCATTGATGGGTGCTAGTAGTTTTCTGGTGGCATCTTTAGGATTTTTCTATGTATAGTATCATGTCATCTGCAAACAGTGACAGTTTTAGTTTTTCCTTTCCAATTTGGATTCCTTTTATTTCTTCTGATTTCTATGGCTAGGTCATCCAAAACTATGTTGAATAAAAGTGGGCATCTTTGTCTTGTTCTGATCTTAGAGGAAATGCTTTCAGCTTTTCACCATTGAATATGATGCTAGCTGTGGGTTTGTCATATATGGCCTTTATTATGTTGAGATATGTTCCCTCTCTGCCCGCTTTCTGGAGAGTTTTTATCATAAATGGATGTTGAATTTTATAAAAACTTTTTTCTGCATCTATTGAGATGATAATATTGTTTTTATTCTTCAGTTTGTTAATGTAATGTGTCACATTGATCCAATTTGCAGATATTGAAAAATCCTTGCATCCCTGGGATAAATCTCACTTACTCATGGTGTATAATCCTTTTAATGTATTTTTGGATTCAATTTGTTAGTATTTTATTGAGAATCTTTGCATCTATGTTCGTCAGTGATATTGGCCTGTAAGTTTCTTCTTTTGTGATATCTTTGTTTAGTTTTGGTATCAGGGTGATGCTGGCCTCATAGAATGAGTTTGCATATTTTTCTCTGCATATTTTTGGAATACTTTGAGAAGAGTAGGTGTTAACTCTTCTCTAAATGTTTGGTAGAATCCACCTGTGAAGACATCTGGTCCTGGACTTTTGTTTGCTGGGTGTTTTTAAATTACTGATTCAATTTCATTACTGGTAATTGGTCTGTTAATATTTTCTATTTCTTCCTGGTTCAGTCTTGGGAGATTGTACCTTTATAAGAATTTGTCCATTACTTCTAGGTTGGTTGTATATATTCCTAACTATAATCCGATAACCCTATTTCACCTTATTCCAGTGTTAGCAATATGTCATAAATCTGAATAAAGAGTGTGTCTGTTCATATCAGTCTCTTTGGGAAAGCAATGGATCCAGGCATTCTTAATTTCATTTAACTAAATCACTTATGTAAGGTGATATTTCCCCTATAACTAGATGTTGGGTGAAGAAATGATAGAAGTTACATTTTTGATCCCACATTTTCTCAATAATCTCCCAAAATAATATAAAAAATGTCCATGACTTTGTAACTTGACTTTCTTGGTTAAATAGCAGTGCTGATTTATTTATATATACATTCACTTCATTGGCCATATATGTGGATCACTTTGTAGATTACCTTGTGTAGGGGATACTGTGGTGCACCACCTAGATTCCCCACTTCAAGACTGAGGCACTCATTTCCTCAGCTCCCTAGAGTATTGGCCACTGACAGCTTTCACACAAGTCCCTCTTTGGGCATTGTCCTCAGCCTAAGGGCACTTCTTTGCCCAAGTCTATACTTGCTGTTTGGAAATAGCCTGCATCCAATGACTAAATGCTGTGCAAAATGTCCTGGGCTCCCTTGCTTCCATCTGCAACAACTCTGATGGTTTATTATAGCCCCTGAGCTCCCCATGGTATTTGGCAAGAACTCTGTTGTTTCTGTATCACAGTTCAGTTTCTCCTTCTGTCTGATCCTTCATTCTTCACCCCCTTATAGACGTTCCTGAGACCAATGAAATCTTGATGGAAATCTCCACCATTCTTTTCCCCAGGGAACATGACCTAAAATACCTAGGGAAGAGTTTTAATTCCAAAATTATTTCTTCTTGTCACTTATAGCATTCTTCTGGTATATTTTCCTCCTTCTGACAGTTGTGTACTCTGGAAAATCAAGCATTTTTATGATTAGCCTAAGGATCAATACAATATAAGTAGGACGGCAAGTGCATTAAAAATAACATTTAAGAGAAATTTGGATTCTTGCCAATCCTTCCTCTGCATTATGATGGTTAGAGATCTTTCCACATAATGGCACATGTCTGGAAAATAGAAGCCATTGGTTCAGTTAATAGTTTAGGTGCCTACTATACATAAGGCATTATGAAAAATAAAGAAAAAATAAGACATGGCTCCTGCCCTCAGGAAAAAAACCCAAATAACTATAAAATAGAGGAAGATAAGGGCAACATTATTGTTTCTAAGAAAGTGTTGAGTTCTGATTAGTAAGGAATTAATCAGTCTCAGCTGGGGTAATCAGAGCAGCTATCTGAAAAATGTGTTATTAAGAGGGCATTGCAGAAGGGCTCAGTGTAACTGAGGAAAAGATCTTAGTCAACTCAGCATTTTAAATCAGTTAACTGACTTTTAAAGAACTCCTGACTCTCTGATACTTTAAGTCTTGCTGGCCCAATATGAGTCAGTTCAGGGTTAATTGATTTTGCCACTGAACTAGAGTCAGCTAACCTTTACGTGAACACACACCCTTTTCATTCTTTTCATAATCCATCCACAAGATCAAGTGACCTTCTCAGTAACTTAATCTTTCAAAGTTTGCCAAAAGTGTTTTCACTGGTTCCTTGTAACTCTGTCTGGGATAAATCATGAGAAAATTTAACAAGGGCTTGTGTGTCCACTTATGTTGACAAATCATTTGCTTCTAGTCCTGGACTCCCCTACTTCTTCCTGCCTCATTGACTCTAATTGCTTCTATTCTGTTAACAAGTGGCTTTCTCTGCATTTTTTGGAAGCAAAAGATCCAGGAATGTGGAATTTGTCATGAGTAAATAATATGTCAATTGAAATGAAAACCCAAATTGATGAATACAGACATTTAACCTCTATTCCTTTAAATTTAGACTTGAAATTATCATTTCAACATAGGGATTCAATAATCTGAGTTGGAACCAGTTCTGAGTTAATGCTGTATTGAGAGATGTTGTCCTGTTCCTGAACAGAGCAGAGGATTCAACAGCAATTTGTCAACTAAATAGTAATCTTTGAAATTTTCCCCAAAGTGTTTTTTTCTGGGATTCTTACATATTCATCAGGATATATCTGCACCCAAAGCAGCCTGATGAGCTTGACAAAATTGTAGATTTGCCATTTACTTTGTTTTGTGGCCACAAATAGAAACTCCTGAATCTATTAGTGGATTATCTATTATCAGCTATTGTGATTTGCCAGCTGAAGGAACACATCAAGAATGAACAACCAAAGATTTTATTGAGCTTGTAGTTTTGGAAACCGTGGCAGGAATAGGGGCAGGGGTAGGGTTGTAGAGCAGAGACAAGAGAAGAACCTCTGATTATATTAGAGCTTCCCTTCATTGCTCAATCCTTGGCATCCTTGTGCATTGGCTCCCATTCTTCATCATTTTACTCCGGACAATAGAACCAGTCAGGCCTGCAGTACTTTATCTCAGACATAACATCCTACTTTGACAGACATGTCAACAGGTAATAGCCATGTGGCTTCTCTTTTCTTTCCTGAAGCAGTACCTCTTTATTATTCGAGCTTGGACATTAACTAAAAGGAATCTTTCCAAAGAATTAGGACATTTAAATAGCATGTTTAAAAAGCTTATATTTTGTTCATTTGGCAGCAGAAATTCTTTAAGAATTCTTGGGTGATAGCTCCATGGAAAATCATTTAAACTTGAAACTTCTTTAAAATTTCTACTAAGAGAATTTACTTTGTGTTTATATTTTATATTAAATAGATCCACCTATCAAAGGCAAAACTGTGGTGTCTTGTTTGTGTTTAAAATATTCAGTCACCTCTGGTAGCAGGTTTTATGGAAGGAAATATTTCTGAAATGTTTTTAAATGTCTGGGGCCATTTTTTTTTTAAAAGAGAAATTTGAGCAGCTATAATCCTGGAAAATTTTTATTCATATCTTATGTACTTATAGTTCCAAAGACTTTACAAGCATTAACTCATTTCATCCTCATTAAGCACATTAGTTTGATGTAATTATTGTCCTTATCTTCCAGCTTTGAAAACTAAGGTGCAGAGAAAGTAAGGAGGTTGCCTGTTGTCCTAGAGCTAGTAGGTTGGAAAGCCAGTATTTGTTTCTAGGCAGGCTGCTTCTAGAACTATGCCTCCAGCAAGCTGTCATTTTGTAGATGATGAAACCAAGATCCAAAGAGATGAAATAACTTGCTAAGATCACATGTGTATTAGGTGGTGGAGTTGGGATTTGACTTCAAGTCCTTTGGGTCTCTTTCCAATGCTTTTGTTTTTATTTCAAGTTGACACAGGTAAAAGTTAAAGAAACTGGAATCATTTGGTCTGAGGCACACTGAGAGGCCGTTTGGGTTTGTTGTTGTTGTTGTTATGCTAGACAAACAGATGAAGCCTGCAAAATGTAGACATTTACTTCTATATTTCCACATATAATAGAATCACATTCTTGGCACCAGTTTTTCCAAGCCAAACTTCTTGATTTGGGTCTCTGTCATGGACTGAATATTTGTGTTCCTCCCCAAATTCTTATGTTGACATCCTAACCTCCAATGTGATGGTATTTGGAGGTGGCGCCTTTGGGGAGGTTACTTATGTTTAGATGAAGTCTTGCAGGGCGCTCCCTATGATGCCATTAGTGTCCTTATAAGAAGAGGAAGAGAGACCAGAGGTCTCTCTCCATCCTGTGAGTACACGTCAAGAAGGTCTGCAATTCAGGAAGCAGGCTGTCACCAGTGACCAAGTCTGCTGCCACCTTGACCTTGGACTTTCCAGCCTCCAGAACTGTGAGAAATAAATGTCTATCATTTAAGCCACTTAGCCTATGGTATTTTGTTATAGCAGCCTGAGCTAAAAGAGTCTCTGATCCATATATCTTTGATAAGTCTTCACTGTCATTCCGCTACTATCCCCTCCCGCCAAGATGGCCAGGCTCTAGACCTTGACTGCAAAAGTGAATAATTAAATGTATTCAGGGTTCTACTCATGAGGAGTCTCTCTACCTGCTCATTTGTCTGGTGCTAGGGGGCAGCTCTGAAGACAGTCCTGAGAAGTCCAGTGTTGTAGAGTTACCTCATGGGGCCTCAAGTTGAATCTTGTGGCTGTGGTTGCCAGTGGGGCTAGGCTTGTACTACTAAAGTCACCTAGAGGGAAACTGGCTCAAAAATCACATCACATGTTGGCTTTGTGATAATTATAAAGATGATACGATACGTTAAGAATACTGATGGCAAGTAAAGCAGACACCCAGATGAAGTCCTGATTATGATGGGAAGTTTTTTTTGAATTTTACAATTCTAAAAAGTAAACTTCAAAAAAGTAAAATTCAAAATTTTACTTTTGGGATTAAGTGAATTATGGTAAATTAAACCTTTACCAATGTTTGGGACATAGTAGGTACTAAGTGCATGTTTTTCTCCTTTGTCTTCCCTTCCCTTCCCTGTGCATGTGAAAACATTGATCATGTAAACTGAGAAACATACCAGCTGCTTAATTATTGAGCATATCTTTTTTTTTTAACATCTTTATTGGAGTATAATTGCCTTAAATGGTGTGTTAGTTTCCGCTTTATAACAAAGTGAATCAGCTATACATATACATATGTCCCCATATCTCTTCCCTCTTGCGTCTCCCTCCCTCCCACCCTCCCTATCCCACCCCTCTAGGTGGTCACAAACCATCGAGCTGATCTCCTTGTGCTATGCAGCTGCTTCCCACTAGCTATCTGTTTTATGTTTGGTAGTGTATATATGTCCATGCCACTCTCTCACTTTGTCATTGAGCAAATCTTTTTTAGGAACCTACTGTGTGTCTGGCATTACTGGCTTCATGTAGTACACCACAGATGTTACACAATGGCCAGGTCCTTAAAAATATGTTGTTATTATTTATTGTAAAATGTATATAACATAAAAATGACCATTAAAATTACCATAACATAAAAATTTTAACCATTTTTAAGTGTACAACTCAGTGGCGTTAAGTACATTCATAATGTTGTACAGCAATCACACCCATCCATCTCCTGAATTTTCTCATCTTTTCAAGCTGAAACTCTGTATCCATTAAACAGTTACACCCCATCCCTTCCTCCATTAGCCCCTGGTAACCACCATTCATTCCACTTTCTATTTCTATAACTTTGACTATTCTAGTATCTCAAATAAGTGGAATCATACAGTAGTTGTCCTTTCATGACCAGTTTATTTCACTTAGCATAATGTCCTCAAGGTTCATCCATGTAGCATGTATCAAAATTTCCTTCCTTTTTAGGGCTGAATAATATATTGTTGTATGTATATACCCCATTTTGTTTATCATTCATCTGTCAATGGACATTTGGGTTAGTTTCACCTTTTGTTTATTGTGAACAATGCTGCTATGAACATAGGTGTACAAATATCTGAATCCCTACTTTCAATTCTTTTGGGTATATATCTAAAATGGAATTGCTGGATCATACGGTAATTCTATTTTTAATTTTTTGAGGAAATCCCAAAATGTTTTCTGCAGTGGCTGTACCATTTTACATTCCCACCAGCAATGCACAGGTGTTCCAGTTTCTCCATATCCTCATCACACTTGTTATCTTCCACTTTTAAAAAATAACAGCCATCCTAATGAGTGAAGTGTTATCTCTTTGTGGTGTTGATTTGCATTTTTCTAATGGCTAGAGGTGTTGACATCTTTTCATGTGCTTATTGACCATTTGTATATCATTTTCAGAGAAATTCCTATTCAAGTCCTTCTTCCATTTTTGAATTGGTTTGCTTTTATTTTCGTTGTTGAGTTGTACGAGTTCTTTAAATATTCTGGATATTGATCTCTTAATAGATAACTAACTTGCAAATATTTTCTCCCATTCTGTGAGCTGTCTTTTTTTACTCTCTTGACAGTGTTCTTTGATGCACAAAAGTTTTTAATTTTGATGCAGTCCAGTTTATCTATATTTCCTTTTGCTTTCTGTGCTTTTGGTGTTATTGCAAGAAATAACCGTAATTCCTATATGAAGATGATTTTCCCTTATTAAGAAACATACTTTTTTTTTTTTGTAAAGAAAAGTCTTAAAAGAACTAGTTCAAAGTATAATCATTTCTAATTGAAGAGGTTAGATAATAAGTTTACAGTTGTTCAGAAAAGAGAGAGAACAATCCAAGTCCCTGAATAAAATCTTAATTTTACACCAATTTACTTCCAGCAAGAAGGGACACACTGGAAACACAGAAGATGCAGTGGTTGCCCAACCAAAGGGAAGCTTTAGTAGTAAGACAGACACTTGGAAAAAGTGATCGTTGGGTAATCATTTCAAATAAATCATTTGGATTTACTTAGCACTTTGTATATATTTACTTACTGCATATGCTTTTATCTCCCAAATCCAAATAAACCTTCAAGGACAGGAGAAAGCTTGTTGTGACGTGGTAAATTGATGGTGGATGGGGGTGAATGGTTAAGCAAGTTTTGCAAGCAAGGAGATCTAATTTTGCAATCTGGGAGGTCCTTCACTTTTCACTGAAAATTTCTGTTTGTATGGTTCTGTTTCATTGATGAAAAGAAAATATTTGCATCCATGTGTCCTGAAGTTTCCAAGGCACTTGCAACTTCAAAGTATTTTGTCCTGTTGTAATATGAGAGAACTTGGTTTTTGATATAGAAAGGATTTCCAACATATCTAGATAATATTTTTATTGTCATGCCAATCACCTTATCAATTACGTTTTAAGTCATAGTATGAATTTGCAATAAAATGCTGAGTAGTTCCTTAAGACTGTCTCAGTCTGTTAAAAATTCCAAACTGAATTTTATTGCTGCTGTAATATCTGAAGGCTAACTCAATTTCTGTTTGTTATATAATTTTTTGTTGGACTGGTATTCAAACACACAATTCCTTTATCCTTATCCTTTATTTCTTGAGAGCTTAATTTTCCTCTTAGAACTAATTGATCCTCAGCTTTCAGAGTTGTCAGATCATGTAGGGTCCTGTGTATCTAGTCCAGATGTGTGGATTTTATCTGGCATGGACTGGGCAGCCATTGAGGATACAGGATCATATTGGTTTGTAAGAAGGCTCACTCTGGCAGCATTATGGGAAAGGGACTCAAAGCAGGTGGGATGGAGCTGATAGTTTTACTCTCCCCTTCTTCCCTTCATATCCCAACCTCACTGGGGAAAGGAGCCTTATACTGGGTATTTAATCCCATGAAGAAACAGGGGTAAAGGGGTTTTCAAAATGGAAATACAACCAACACCTAAACACAAACATGTTCCTATGGCATTCTACTGTCAAAACTCTGAGATGACTTTTGTAATGTCTACCAAACAACCAGCCCGTCAGACACTAAACACACAGGCTCACCAGCACTGCTGCTTCACTCCTCTTTATTTATAGCAGGAAGGTTTCTTCACTTCCAGTTTTCTTATCTTCCCTATAGAGCAACTGGTCAGATGCTGAGCCTTGGCGATTGGGACAGGCCATTTATATTCTGAAATGGAGGTTATATATTTGTAATTTCCCCTGAGAATTTTCAAATATATACAACAAGAGAGATAATGGCGTTATGAGCTCTCCCACACATTCCCATCATCCATGTTCAATAATTAGGAATATTTTGCCATATTTGCTTTATTGCTAAACACACATTTTTGCCAAATTATCTTAAAGCTAATTCCAGACCTTGTGTCATTTCACCCCTACATGCTTCCTTAGGCACGTAGTAAAAATATAAACATTTTCTTACATAACTACAGGTCCATCATCACATCGAACAATATTAACAAGAATTCCTTGGTATCCTCTAATATCCAGTCTACGTTCAAATGTCCCTGATTGTTTAGAAGTGTCTTTCTATAGTTGGTTTGCTGAACTAAGATCCAAATAAAATTAAAGGTATTTTATAAACATTTTATTATACTCCAGGTATTAGGGTTTTTTTCTTAACAACTTCCTTAATCCCACCTTTTTCAGTATGCACCTGAATAAGCTACAATTTTGGAAGCCATTTATATCCATTTCATTAAATTAGTTACCATGTGTGGTAGGCTGAATAATGGCCACCAGTGATAACCGGGTCCTAATCCTGGGAACCTGCGAATGTTACCTTCTATTGCAAAAGATATTTTGCAGATGTGATTAAGTTAAGGCTCTCTCGATGAGAGGATTAGCAGGTGGGCACTAAATTCAATCAGAAGTGTCCTCATAAGAAGGAGGCAGAGGGAGATTTGACACAGATGAGAACACCATGTGATGGAAGCAGGAGGAAACAGAACCACAGAAAGAAGATGCTACACTATTGGCTTTGAAAATGGAGGAAGAGGCCACAAGATGAGGAATTCAGGTGGCTCCTAGAAACCAGAAAAGAATTCTTCCCTAGAACCTTTAGAGGGAGCATGGCCTTACTGACACCTTGATTTTGTCCGAGTGAAATTGATTTCAGGCTTCTGGCCTCCAGAAATGTAAGAGAATACATTTATGTTGTTTTAAGGCACTGAGTTGATAGTAATTGGTCACAGCAGCCACAATAATCTAATATACTATGGTTCAAAGGTATTTATTAAGAAAGAATTCCATTCTCTGTAGAAGATGAAATATTTCAGAGGCCAGAGATGCTGGAGAGGCAGCATGTAGTAGAAGGAAGGGCAATGACCTGGGAAGTGAATTCTAGATCCCATCCTGCCAGACTTTGGGCCAAGTCCCTGGGCTTTTCTGAGATTCAGTTCCCACATATATAACCATCAAAGGAATGCATGGGATAAACAATACTTGAGGGCCATTTGTTCTCCCTACTGTGTTTCACCAGATGAAATCAAGAAAGGGCAGAAGAAAACAACAGAGGACCCTGACTTCTCATAAAAGGCCTTGAGGCTGTAGGGGGTGTGGGGAATGTAGGGAGGAGGGAAACATTGCGAGGCAACCAAAGCCACTTTACGTTGGTGTTTGTGCTGGCCTGGAGTGTGTTTAAGTGCTGTGGATGGGACTGCCTTGGGTCTCACTGAGAGAAGGGCACTGGCCAGTCTGCCTTTTCTTCCTTGAGTCATGGCATAGCCACAGCAGTCTGATCTCTGAATCAAGAGACTCCAAATTTAGAGGCCAAAGGCAATTTCTTTGAGTTTTCTCATCCCAAAGAAGCCTCTGAATGCAGAATTTGGGAGCCTCTGGGCTTATGTAACAGCTTTCCTAATAAACCTGGGAGGGGCTTCTGATTGGGAATACCAATGCATTTATTAAGTGCTTAATGGGCTCTCTACCGGGTTAAAAGCTTTATACGTAAAATCATTCAATCTTCACAAAAGTGTCTATGAAGTAGTTATCAGCACCTCTGTTGTTTTGGCAAAGAAACCGAGGTTTAGAGAGGATATGGCTTTACCCACAGTGACATAGCTGGTAAGTGGCCAAGTCTGAAATTGGATGCAGGCCAACTGGAATCAAAGGCCATGTATGGGAGATGCTCTTCTTGAAAGGTAACTTGAGGTGACATACATGGGCACTTAAGATATCCAGCTGTGTGTCAGACTCCCAGTCTGCTGTTTCTCTAAACTGTTGCTTTTCAATGCTGTCTTCTTAGATGAAAGAACGATGGGAAACCTTTGTTCCTGGGTTTAGGAAGCTGTCATAATAGGAGCATAGCCACTTCTCACCTACCACCTGGAATCGCTTTATAAGTGCCTAAGAATTTGGAAAAATCTGAACTTGTACTGCACCAGTGGTCTATAACATATACTTTAGTATTTACCTAAGTACTTCATTCTTTCTTCTTGGATATTGTTCTTAAGTCTTCCTTAGGTTATATGTTCTTTCAGTCCAAGAATGATTTTATTGCTTTTGTTTTTCTATAGCCTCCCAATTCTCTAGAGTGTTGCTGAGCATATGAAATAAGTTTTAAAGATTATTTACTTTCAGTTGGTCATAGAAAGGAGCATGGGAGAAACCAATAATTTCCCTATCTTAAAGCGGGGATAATGAACCTCACTGAATAAAAAGAAATTTTATTTTGACCAAATTATTTGCCTAATACAAAGACTTCAGATCCTTTTTTTTTTTTTTTTTTTTTTGCGGTACACGGGCCTCTCACTGTTGTGGCCTCTCCTGTTGCGGAGCACAGGCTCCGGACACGCAGGCTCAGCGGCCATGGCTCACGGGCCTAGCCGCTCCGCGGTGTGTGGGATCTTCCCAGACCGGGAGCACGAACCCGTGTCCCCTGCATCAGCAGGCAGACTCTCAACCACTGCGCCACCAGGGAAGCCCAAGACTTTAGTTTCTTAAGTCAGTGTTTCTGAAACTCTATTCTCTGAACATATCTTTTGGTATACATGAGTATCTTTTCCTTTAAAAGGAGTCAATATATCTCCTGAGGTTAAAACTAATTAAGTTTTTATCACTATTTTCAGGATAACTTAGCTCACTCGATAATTGATCAAAGTGGATCTGTGCAAACACACATGCCCTACATGCCCATAATATTTTCTGAACCAATTGAGAGTAAGTGGCAGACATAATATCTCTTTACCACTGAATATTTTAGTGTATATTTCCTAAAAAGGACATTATCTTATGTAAATATTGTATAATTATTAAAATCAATGGATTTTACATATAATCATTTATATAATTATTTTTTTGATTTTTTATTTTTTTTTACATCTTTATTGGAGTATAATTGCTTTACAATGGTGTATTAGTTTCTGCTTTATAACAAAGTGAATCAGTTATACATATACATATGTTCCCATATCTCTTCCCTTTTGCGTCTCCCTCCCTCCCACCCTCCTTATCCCACCCCTCTAAGTGGTCACAAAGCACCGAGCTGATTTCCCTATGCTATGCGGCTGCTTCCCACTAGCTATCTACTTTACATTTGGTAGTGTATATATGTCCATACCAGTCTCTCGCTTTGTCACAGCTTACCCTTCCCCTTCCCCATATCCTTAAGTCCATTCTCTAGTAAGTCTGTGTCTTTATTCCTGTCTTACCCCTAGGTTCTTCATGACATTTTTTTTCTTAAATTCCATATATATGTGTTAGCATACGCTATTTGTCTTTCTCTTTCTGACTTATTTCACTCTGTATGACAGACTCTAGGTCTATCCACCTCATTACAAATAGCTCAATTTCGTTTATTTTTATGGCTGAGTAATATTCCATTGTGTATATGTGCCACATCTTCTTTATCCATTCATCCGATGGTGGACACTTAGGTTGTTTCCATCTCTGGGCTATTGTAAATAGAGCTGCAATGAACATTTTGGTACATGACTCTTTTTGAATTATGGTTTTCTCAGGGTATATGCCCAGTAGTGGGATTGCTGGGTCATATGGTAGTTCTATTTGTAGTTTTTTAAGGAATCTCCATACTGTTCTCCATAGTGGCTGTACCAATTCACATCCCCACCAGCAGTGCAAGAGTATTCCCTTTTCTCCACACCCTCTCCAGCATTTATTGTTTTTAGATTTTTTGATGATGGCCATTCTGACTGGTGTGAGATGATATCTCATTGTAGTTTTGATTTGCATTTCTATAATGATTAATGATGTTGAACATTCTTTCATGTGTTTGTTGGCAATCTGTATATCTTCTTGGGAGAAATGGCTCTTTAGGTCTTCTGCTCATTTTTGGACTGGGTTGTTTGTTTTTTTGTTATTGAGCTGCATGAGCTGCTTGTACATTTTGGAAATTAATCCTTTATCAGTTGCTTCATTTGCAAATATTTTCTCCCATTCTGAAGGTTGTCTTTTGGTCTTGTTTATGGTTTCCTTTGCTGTGCAAAAGCTTTGAAGTTTCATTAGGTCCCATTTGTTTATTTTTGTTTTTATTTCCATTTCTCTAGGAGGTGAGTCAAAAAGGATTTTGCTGTGATTTATGTCATAGAGTGTTCTGCCTATGTTTTCCTCTAAGAGTTTGATATTTTCTGGTCTTACATTTAGGTCTTTAATCATTTTGAGCTTATTTTTGTGTATGGTGTTAGGGAGTGATCTAATCTCATACTTTTAGATGTACCTGTCCAGTTTTCCCAGCACCACTTATTGAAGAGGCTGTCCTCTCTCCACTGTACATTCCTGCCTCCTTTATCAAAGATAAGGTGACCATATGTGCGTGGGTTTATCCCTGGGCTTTCTATCCTGTTCCATTGATCTATCTTTCTGATTTTGTGCCAGTACAATACTGTCTT
Organism: Delphinapterus leucas; assembly: GCF_059928025.1. Taxonomy (NCBI): domain Eukaryota; kingdom Metazoa; phylum Chordata; class Mammalia; order Artiodactyla; family Monodontidae; genus Delphinapterus; species Delphinapterus leucas. The sequence continues at coordinate 49,467,997 of NC_143132.1, forward strand.
GATTACTGTAGCTTTGTAGTATAGTCTGAAGTCAGGGAGCCTGATTCCTCCAGCTCTGTTTTCCATTCTCAAGATTGTTTTGGCTATTCGGGGTCTTTTGTGTTTCCATACAAATTGTGAAATTGTTTGTTCTAGTTCTGTGAAAAATGCCAGTGGTAGTTTGATAGGGATTGCATTGAATCTGTAGATTGCTTTGGGTAGTAGACTCATTTTCACAATGTTGAATCTTCCAATCCAAGAACATGGTATATCTCTCCATGTATTTGTATCATCTTTAATTTCTTTCATCAGTGTCTTATAATTTTCTGCATACAGGTCTTTTCTCTTCTTAGGTAGGTTTATTCCTAGATATTTTATTCTTTTTGTTGCAATGGTAAATGGGAGTGTTTTCTTGATTTCACTTTCAGATTTTTCATCATTAGTGTATAGGAATGCCAGAGATTTCTGTGCATTAATTTTGTATCCTGCTACTTTACCAAATTCATTGATTAGTTCTAGTGGTTTTCTGGTAGTATCTTTAGGATTCTCTATGTATAGTATCATGTCATCTGCACACAGTGACAGCTTTACTTCTTCTTTTCCAGTTTGGATTCCTTTTATTTCCTTTTCTTCTCTGATTGCTGTGGCTAAAACCTCCAAAACTATATTGAATAAGAGTGGTGAGAGTGGGCATCCTTGTCTTGTTCCTGATCTTAGTGGAAATGCTTTTAGTTTTTCACCATTGAGGATGAGGTTGGCTGTGGGTTTGTCATATATGGCCTTTATTATATTGAGGAAAGTTCCCTCTATGCCGATTTTCTGCAGGGTTTTAATCGTAAATGGGTGCTGAATTTTGTCAAAAGCTTTCTCTGCATCTATTGAGATGATCATATGGTTTTTCGCCTTCAATTTGTTAATATGGTGTATCACGTTTATTGATTTGCGTATATTGAAGAATCCTTGCTTTCTTGAATAAACCGCACTTGATCATGGTGTATGATCCTTTTAATGTGCTGTTGGATTCTGTTTGCTAGTATTTTGTTGAGGATTTTTGCATCTATGTTCATCAGTGATATTGGCCTGTAGTTTTCTTTCTTTGTGACATCCTTGTCTGGTTTTGGAATCAGGGTGCTGGTGGCCTCATAGAATGAGTTTTGGAGTGTTCCTCCCTCTGCTATATTTTGGAAGAGTTTGAAAAGGATAGGTGTTAGCTCTTGTCTAAATGTTTGATAGAATTCGCCTGTGAAACCATCTGGTCCTGGGCTTTTCTTCATTGGAAGATTTTAAATCACACTTTCAATTTCAGTGCCTGTGATTGGTCTGTTCATATTTTCTATTTCTTCCTGATTCAGTCTTGGCAGGTTGTGCATTTGTAAGAATTTGTCCATTTCTTTCAGGTTGTCCATTTTATTGGCATAGAGTTGCTTGTAGTAATCTCTCATTATCTTCTGTATTTCTGCAGTGTCAGTTGTTACTTCTCCTTTTTCACTTCTTATTCTATTGATTTGAGTCTTCTCCCTTTTTTTCTTGATGAGTCTGGCTAATGGTTTATCGATTTTGTTTATCTTCTTAAAGAACCAGCTTTTAATTTTATTGATCTTTGCTATCGTTTCCTTCATTTCTGTTTCATTTATTTTTGATATGATTTTTATGATTTCTTTCTTTCTGCTAACTTTGGGGATTTTTTTGTTCTTCTTTCTCTAACTGCTTTAGGTGCAAGGTTAGGTTCTTTATTCGAGATGTTTCCTGTTTCTTAAGGTAGGATTGTATTGCTATAAACTTCCCTTTTAGAACTGGTTTTGCTGGATCCCATAGGTTTTGGGTCGTCTTGTCTCCATTGTCATTTGTTTCTAGGTATTTTTTAATTTCTTTTTGATTTCTTCAATGATCACCTCGTTATTAAGTAGTGTATTGTTTAGCCTCCATGTGTTTGTATTTTTTACAGATCTTTTCCTGTAATTGATATCTAGTCTCATAATGTTGTGGTCGGAAAAGATACTTGATGCAATTTCAATTTTCTTAAATTTACCAAGGCTTGATTTGTGACCCAAGATATGATCTATCCTGGAGAATGTTCCATGAGCACTTGAGAAAAATGTATATTCTGTTGTTTTTGGATGGAATGTCCTATAAATATCAATTAAGTCCATCTTGTTTAATGTATCATTTAAAGCTTGTGTTTCCTTATTTATTTTCATTTTGGATGATCTGTCCATTGGTGAAAGTGGGGTGTTAAAGTCCTCTACTATGAATGTGTTACTGTCGATTTCCCCTTTTATGGCTGTTAGTATTTGTCTTATGTATTGAAGTGCTCCTATGTTGGCTGCATAAATATTTACAATTGTTATATCTTCTTCTTGAATTGATCCTTGATCATTATGTAGTGCCCTTCTTTGTCTCTTCTAATGGTCTTTATTTTAAAGTCTATTTTATCTGATATGAGAATTGCTACACCAGCTTTCTTTTGGTTTCCATTTGCATGGAATATCTTTTTCCATCCCCTTACTTTCAGTCTGTATGTCTCTCTAGGTCTGAAGTGGGTCTCTTGTAGACAGCAAATATATGGGTCTTGTTTTTGTATCCATTCAGCCAATCTGTGTCTTTTGGTGGGAGCATTTAGTCCGTTTACATTTAAGGTAATTATTGATATGTATGTTCCTATTCCCATTTTCTTAATTGTTTTGTATTCGTTATTGTAGATCTTTTCCTTCTCTCGTGTTTCTCGCCTAGAGAAGTTCCTTTAGCATTTTTTGTAAAGCTGGTTTGGTGGTGCTGAACTCTCTCAGCTTTTGCGTCTGTAAAGGTTTTAATTTCTCCATCAAATCTGAATGAGATCCTTGCTGGGTAGAGTAATCTTGGTTGCAGGTTTTTATCCTTCATCACTTTAAATATGTCCTGCCAGTCCCTTCTGGCTTGCAGAGTTTCTGCTGAAAGATCAGCTGTTAACCTTATGGGGATTCCTGTGCTGCTTTTAATATGTTTTCTTTGTATTTAATTTTTGACAGTTTGATTAATATGTGTCTTGGCATATTTCTCCTTGTATTTATCCTGTATGGGACTCTCTGTGCTTCCTGGACTTGATTAACTATTTCCTTTCCCATATTAGAGAAGTTTTCAACTATAATCTCTTCAAATATTTTCTCAGTTCCTTTCTTTTTCTCTTCTTCTTCTGGAATGTCTATATTCGAATGTTGGTGTGTTTAATGTTGTCCCAGAGATGTCTGAGACTGTCCTCAGTTGTTTTCATTCTTTTTTCTTTATTCTGCTCTGCAGTAGTTATTTCCACTATTTTATATTCCTGGTCACTTATCCATTCTTCTGCCTCAGTTATTCTGCTATTGATCCCATTTAGAGTATTTTTAATTTCATTTATTGTGCTGTTCATTGTTGCTTGTTTCATCTTTAGTTCTTCTAGGTCCTTGTTAAATGTTTCTTGCATTTTGTCTATTCTGTTTCCAAGATTTTGGATCACCTTTACTATCATTATTCTGAATTGTTTTTCAGGTAGAGTGCCTATTTCCTCTTCATTTGTTAGGTCTGGAGGGTTTTTATCTTGCTCCTTCATCGCTGTGTGTTTTTCTGTCTTCTCATTTTGCTTTTATTACTGTGTTTGGGGTCTCCTTTTTGCAGGCTGCAGGTTCGTAGTTCCAGTTGTTTTTGGTTTCTGTCCCCCGTGGCTAAAGTCCCCAGTGGCTAAAGTTGGTTCAGTGGGTTGTATAGGATTCCTGGTGGATGGGACTAGTTCCTGTGTTCTGGTGGATGAGGCTGGAACTTGTCTTTCTGGTGGGCAGGTCCAGGTCTGGTGGTGTGTTTTGGGGTGATTGTGGACTTATTATGATTTTAGGCAGCCTCACTGCTAATGGGTGGTGTTGTGTTCCTGTCTTGCTAGTTGTTTGGCATAGGGTGTCCAGCACTGTAGCTTGCTGTTCATTGAGTGAAGCTGGGTGTTGATGTTGAGATGGAGATCTCTGAGAGATTTTCGCTGTTTGATATTATGTGGAGCTGGGAGGTCTCTTGTGGACCAGTGTCCTGAAGTTGGCTCTCCCACCTCAGGGGCACAGCACTGAGTCCTGGCTGGAGCACCAAGAGCCTTTCATCCACACGTCTCAGAATAAAAGGGAGAAAAAGTAGAAAGAAAGAAAGAAAGAAAGGGAGGAAGGAAGGAAGGAAGAAAGAAAGAAAGGAAGGAAGGAAGGTAGGAAGGAAGGAAGAAAGAAAGAAAGAAAGAAAGGAGGGAGGGAGGGAGGAAGGGAGGAAGGAGGGAAGGAAGGAAAGAAAGAAAGAAAGAAAGAAGATAAAGTAAAGTAAAATAACATAAAGTTATTAAAATAAAAAATAATTATTAAGAAAAAAAATTTTTTTAAAAGCAAAACAAACAAAAAAAAAACGGACAGATAGAACCCTAGGACAAATGGTGGAAGCAAAGCTATACAGACAAAATCTCACACAGCAGCATACACACTCAGGAGAAAAGGAAAAGGGGAAAAAATCATAAATCTTGCTCTCCAAGTCCACCTCCTCAATTTGGGATGATTCGTTGTCTATTCATGTATTCCACAGATGCAGAGTACATCACATTGATTGTGGAGATTTAATCCACTCCTTCTGCGGCTGCTGGGAGAGATTTCCCTTTCTCTTCTTTGTTCTCACAGCTCCCAGGTCTCTGCTTTGGATTTATGGGGTTAATTGAGCAGCTGCTTCGGGGACTCTGGCTCACTCAGGCTGTGGGGAGGGAGGGGTACGGAGTGCGGGGTGAGCCTGCGGCAGCAGAGGCTGGCGTGATGTTGCACCAGCCTGAGGCGCGCCGTGCGTTCTCCCGGGGAAGTTGTCCCTGGATCCCGGGACCCTGGCAGTGGTGGGCTGCACAGGCTCCCCGGAAGGGGGGTGTGGATAGTGATCTGTGCTCGCACACAGGCTTCTTGGTGGCGACAGCAGCAGCCTTAGCGTCTGATGCCCGTCTCTGGGGTCCGCGCTTTTAGCCGCGGCTCGTGCGTGTCTCTGGAGCTCCTTTAAGCAGCGCTCTTAATCCCCTCTCCTCGCGCACCAGGAAACAAAGAGGGAAGAAAAAGCCTCTTGCCTCTTCGGCAGGTCCAGACTTTTCGCTGGAATCCCTCCCGGCTAGCCGTGGCGCACTAACCCCCTGCAGGCTATGTTCACGCCGCCAACCCCAGTCCTCTCCCGGCGTTCCGACTGAAGCCCGAACCTCAGCTCCCAGCCCCGCCCGCTCCGGCGAGTGAGCAGGCAAGCCTCTCGGGCTGGTGAGTACTGGTTAACACTGATCCTTTGTGCGGGAATCTCTCAGCTCTGCCCTCCGCACCCCTGTTGCTGCACTCTCCTCCGCGGCTGTTAAGCTTTCCCCCTCCGCCTGCGAAGGTGCTTCTAGTGTGTGGAAACCTTTCCTCCTTCACAGCTCCCTCCCAATGGTGCAGGTCAGGTCCCTATCCTTTTGTCTCTGTTTATTGTTTTTTCTTTTGCCCTACCTGGGTACGTGGGGACTTTCTTGCCTTTTGGGAGGTCTGAGGTCTTCTGCCAGCGTTGAGTGGGTGTTCTGTAGGAGTTGTTCCACGTGTAGATGTATTTCTGGTGTATCTGTGGGGAGGAAGGTGGTCTCCGCGTTTTACTCTTCCGCCATCTTCCCCTCCTCCCTGTATTTATATAATTATTGATACAGAACTATTATAAAAACAACAGACCTTATTCAGAGTTCTCCAAATGTCTTAGTAATACCACTTATAGTAAAAGAAGAAAAGAAATTTATTTCCTGGTCCTGGATCCAATTCAGAATAGCAGGTAGTATTTGGTTGTCATGTCTTCTTTAAACTGGAATTGCTTGTTAGTTTTGCTTTGTCTTTCATGACCTTGACTTTTTTTTTTTAAAGGCACAGGCCATTTGTTTTGTAAAACTGCCCTCAATTTAGGTTTGTTAAATTTGTCTCTATGATTCAATTAAGGTTATATATTTTTGGCTGCAATACCATAGAAGTGTTTTTTGTCCTGCTAAGATTGTAGATTTGTCTGTTTTCCCTTTTAGTTTTGTCTTTTTTAAAATTGCCTTATATATATATATTTTCCACATCTTTATTGGAATATAATTGCTTTACATTGTTGTGTTAGTTGCTGCTGTATAACGAAGTGAACCAGCTATCTGTATACATATATTCTCATATCCCCTCCCTCTTGTGTCTCCCTCCCACCCTCCCTATCACACCCCTCTAGGTGGTCACGAATCACCTAGCTGATCTTCCCATGCAATGCAACTGCTTCCCACTAGCTACCTATTTTACATTTGGAAGTGTATATATGTCCATGCCACTCTCTCACTTCGTCCCAGCTTACCCTTAACCTTCCCCGTGTCCTCAAGTCCATTCTCCACGTCTGTGTCTTTATTCCTGTCCTGCGCCCTAAGTTCATCAGAACCTTTTTTTTTCTTTAGATTCCATATATATGTGTTAACATACAGCATTTTTCTCTTTCTGACTTACTTCACTCTGTATGACAGACTGTAGGTCCATCCAACTCACTACAAATAATTAAATTTCATTCCTTTTTATGGCTGAGTAATATTCCATTGTATATATGTGCCACATCTTCTTTATCCATTCATCTCTTGTTGGACACTTAGGTTGCTTCCACGTCCTGGCTATTGTAAATAGTGCTGCAATAAACATTGTGGTACATGACTCTTTTTGAATTATGGTTTTCTCAGGGTATATGCCCAATAGTGGTATTGCTGGGTCATATGGTAGTTCTATTTTCAGTTTTTAAAGGAACCTCCATACTGTTTTCCATAGTGGCTGTATCAATTTACATTCCCACCAACAGTGCAAGAGGGTTCCCTTTTCTCCACACCCTCTCCAGCATTTATTGTTTGTAGATTTTCTTTTTTTTTACATCTTTATTGGAGTATAATTGCTTTACAATGGTGTATTAGTTTCTGTTTTATAACAAAGTGAGTAAGTTATACATATACATATATTCCCATATCTCTTCCCTCTTGTGTCTCACTCCCTCCCACCCTGCCTATCCCACCCCTCTAGGTGGTCACAAACCACCAAGCTGATCTCCCTGTGCTATGCGGCTGCTTCCCACTAGCTATCTATTTTATGTTTGGTAGTGTATATATGTCCATGCCACTCTCTCACTTTGTCACAGCCTACCCTTCCCCCTCCCCATATCCTCAAGTCCATTCTCTAGTAAGTCTGTGTCTTTATTCCTGTCTTACCCCTAGGTTCTTCATGACATTATTTATTTTCTTAAATTCAGTATATATGTGTTAGCATACGCTATTTATCTTTCTCTTTCTGACTTACTTCACTCTGTATGACAGACTCTAGGTCCATCCACCTCATTAGAAATAGCTCAATTTCGTTTCTGTTTATGGCTGAATAATATTCCATTGTATATATGTGCCACATCTTCTTTATCCATTCATCCGATGATGGACACTTAGGTTGTTTCCATTTCCTGGCTGTTGTAAATAGAGCTACAATGAACATTTTGGCACATGACTCTTTTTGAATTATGGTTTTCTCAGGGTATATGACCAGTAGTGGGATTGCTGGGTCATATGGTAGTTTTATTTGTAGTTTTTTAAGGAACCTCCATACTGTTCTCCATAGTGGCTGTACCAATTCACATTCCCACCAGCAGTGCAAGAGGGTTCCCTTTTCTCCATATCCTCTCCAGCATTTATTGTTTCTAGATTTTTGATGATGACCATTCTGACCTGTGTGAGTTGATATCTCATTGTAGTTTTGATTTGCATTTCTCTAATGATTAATGATGGTGAACATTCTTTCATGTGTTTGTTGGCAATCTGTATATCTTCTTTGGAGAAATGTCTATTTAGATCTTCTGCCCATGTTTGGATTGGGTTGTTTGTTTTTTGTTTATTGAACTGCATGAGCTGCTTATAAATTTTGGAGATTAATCCTTTGTCAGTTGCTTCCTTTGCAAATATTTTCTCCTATTCTGAGGGTTGTCTTTTGGCCTTGTTTATGGTTTCCTTTGCTGTGCAAAAGCTTTGAAGTTTCATTAGGTCCTAATTGTTTATTTTTGTTTTTATTTCCATTTCTCTAGGAGGTGGGTCAAAACGGATCTTGCTGTGATTTATGTCATAGAGTGTTCTGCCTATGTTTCCCTCTAAGAGTTTGATAGTTTCTGACCCTATATTTAGGTCTTTAATCCATTTTGAGCTTATTTTTGTGTATGGTGTTAGGAAGTGATCTAATCTCATACTTTTAGATGTACCTGTCCAGTTTTCCCAGCACCACTTATTGAAGAGGCTGTCCTTTCTCCACTGTACATTCCTGCTTCCTTTATCAAAGATAAGGTGACCATATTTGCGTGGGTTTATCTCTGGGCTTTCTATCCTATTCCATTGATCTATCTTTCTGATTTTGTGTCAGTGCCATACTGTCTTGATTACTGTAGCTTTGTAGTATAGTCTGAAGTCCAGGAGCCTGATTCCTCCAGCTCCGTTTTTTGTTCTCAAGATTGCTTTATTTATTCGGGGTCTTTTGTGTTTCCATACAAATTGTGAAATTGTTTGTTCTAGTTCTGTGAAAAATGCCAGTGGTAATTTGATAGGGATTGCATTGAATCTGTAGATTGCTTTGGGTAGTAGGCTCATTTTCACAATGTTGATTCTTCCAATCTAAGAATGTGGTATATCTCTCCATGTATTTGTATCATCTTTAATTTCTTTCATCAGTGTCTTATAATTTTCTGCATACAGGTCTTTTGTCTCCTTACATAGGTTTATTCGTAGATATTTTATTCTTTTCATTGCAGTCGTTAATGGGAGTGTTTTCTTGATTTCACTTTCAGATTTTTCATCATTAGTGTATAGGAATGCCAGAGATTTCTGTGCATTAATTTTGTATCCTGCTACTTTACCAAATTCATTGATTAGTTCTAGTAGCTTTCTGGTAGCATCTTTAGGATTACCTATGTATAGTATCATGTCATCTGCAAACAGTGACAGCTTTACTTCTTCTTTTCCAGTTTGGATTCCTTTTATTTCCTTTTCTTCTCTGATTGCTGTGGCTAAAACCTCCAAAACTATGTTGAATAAGAGTGGTGAGAGTGGGCATCCTTGTCTTGTTCCTGATCTTAGTGGAAATGCTTTTAATTTTTCACCATTGAGGATGAGGTTGGCTGTGGGTTTGTCATATATGGCCTTTATTATGTTGAGGAAACTTCCCTCTATGCCTACTTTCTGCAGGGTTTTTATCATAAATGGGTGCTGAATTTTGTCGAAAGCTTTCTCTGCATCTATTGAGATTATCATATGGTTTTTCACCTTCAACTTCTCAATATGGTGTATCTTGTTGATAGATTTGCGTATATTGCAGAATCCTTGCATTCCGGGAATAAACCCCACTTGATCGTGGTGTATGATCCTTTTAATGTGCTGTTGGATTCTGTTTGCTAGTATTTTGTTGAGGATTTTTGCATCTATGTTCATCACTGATATTGACCTGTAGTTTTCTTTCTTTGTGACATCCTTGTCTGGTTTTGGAATCAGGGTGCTGGTGGCCTCATAGAATGAGTTTTGGAGTGTTCCTCCCTCTGCTATATTTTGGAAGAGTTTGAAAAGGATGGGTGTTAGCTCTTGTCTAAATGTTTGATAGAATTCGCCTGTGAAGCCATCTGGTCCTGGGCTTTCTTTGTTGGAAGATTTTAAATCACACTTTCAATTTCAGTGCCTGTGATTGGTCTGTTCATATTTTCTATTTCTTCCTGATTCAGTCTTGGCAGGTTGTGCATTTCTAAGAATTTGTCCATTTCTTCCAGGTTGTCCATTTTATTGGCATAGAGTCGCTTGTAGTAATCTCTCATGATCTTTTGTATTTCTGCAGTGTCAGTTGTTACTTCTCCTTTTTCATTTCTAATTCTATTGATTTGAGTCTTCTTCCTTTGTTTCTTTCTATCATTTTTTACATCTTTATTGGAGTATAATTGCTTTACAATGGTGTGTTAGTTTCTGCTTTATAACAAAGTGAATCAGTTATATGTATACATATGTTGCCGTATCTCTTCCCTCTTGCGTCTCCCTCCCTCCCACCCTCCCTATCCCACCCCTCCAGGTGGTCACAAAACACCGAGCTGATCTCCCTGTGCTATGCGACTGCTTCCCACTAGCTATCTACCATACGTTTGGTAGTGTTTATATGTCCATGCCAGTCTCCGCCTTTGTCACAGCTTACCCTTCCCCCTTCCTATATCCTGAAGTCCATTCTCTAGTAGGTCTTTGTCTTTTTTCCTGTCTTACCCCTAGGTTCTTCATGACACTTTTTTTCTGAAATTCCATATATATGTGTTAGCATACAGTATTTGTCTTTTTCTTTCTGACTTACTTCACTCTGTATGACAGACTCTAGGTCCATCCACCTCATTACAAATAGTTCAATTTCGTTTCTGTTTATGGCTGAGTAATATTCCATTGTATATATGTGCCACATCTTCTTTATCCATTCGTCCGATGATGCACACTTAGGTTGTTTCCATCTCCTGGCTGTTGTAAATAGAGCTACAATGAACATTTTGGTACATGACTCTTTTAGAATTATGGTTTTCTCAGGGTATATGCCCAGTAGTGGGATTGTTGGGTCATATGGTAGTTTTATTTGTAGTTTTTTAAGGAATCTCTATACTGTTCTCCATAGTGGCTGTAGCAGTTCACATTCCCACCAGCAGTGCAAGAGGGTTCCCTTTTCTCCACACCCTCTCCAGCATTTATTGTTTCTAGATTTTTTGATGGTGGCCATTCTGACTGGTGTGAGATGATATCTCATTGTAGTTGTGATTTGCATTTCTATAATGATTAAAGATGTTGAGCATTCTTTCATGTGTTTGTTGGCAGTCTGTGTATCTTTTTTGGAAAAATGTCTATTTAGGCCTTCTGCCCATGTTTGGATTGGGTTGTTTGTTTTTTGGTTATTGAGCTGCATGAGTTCCTTATAAATTTTGGAGATTAATCCTTTATCAGTTGCTTCATTTGCAAATATTTTCTTCCATTCTGAGGGTTGTCTTTTGATCTTGTTTATGGTTTCCTTTGTTGTGCAAAAGCTTTGAAGCTTCATTAGGTCCCATTTATTTTTGTTTTTATTTCCATTTCTCTAGGAGGTGGGTCAAAAAGATCTTGCTGTTATTTATGTCATAGATTGTTCTGCCTATGTTTTCCTCTAAGAGTTTGATAGTTTCTGGCCTTACATTTAGGTCTTTAATCCATTTTGAGCTTATTTTTGTGTATGGTGTTAAGGAGTGTTCTAATTTCATACTTTTACATGTACCTGTCCTGTTTTCCCAGCACCACTCATTGAAGAGGCTTTCTTTTCTTCACTGTATATTCTTGACTCCTTTATCAAAGATAAGGAGACCATATGTGCGTGGGTTTATCTCTGGGCTTTCTATCCTGTCCCGTTGATCTATATTTCTGTTTTTGTGCCAGTACCATACTGTGTTCATTACTGTAGCTTTGTAGTATAGTCTGAAGTCAGGGAACCTGATTCCTCCACCTCCGTTTTTTTTTCTCAAGATTGCTTTGACCTTTCGAGGACTTTTGTGTTTCCATACAAATAGTGAAATTTTTTGTTCTAGTTCTGTGAAAAATGCCTGTGGTAGTTTGCTAGGGATTTCACTGAATCTCTAGGTTGCTTTGGGTAGTATAGTCATTTTCACAATGTTGAATCTTCCAATCCAAGTACATGGTATATCTCTCCATGTATTTGTAACCTCTTTCTTTCATCAGTGTCTGATAATGTTCTGCATACAGGTCTTTTGTCTCCTTAGGTAGGTTTATTCCTAGATATTGTATTCTTTTTGTTGCAATGTTAAATGGGAGTGTTTTCTTATTTTCCCTTTCAGACATTTCATCACTAGTGTATAGGAATGCTAGAGATTTCTGTGCATTAATTTTGTATCCTGCTACTTTACCAAATTCATTGATTAGCTCTGGTAGTTTTCTGGTAGCATCTTTAGGATTCTGTATGTATAGTATCATGTCATCTGCAAAGAGTAACAGCTTTACTTCTTGTTTTCCGATTTGGATTCCTTTTATTTCTTTTACTTGTCTCATTGCTGTGGCTAAACCTTCCGAATCTATGTTGAATAAGAGTGGTGAGAGTGGGAATCCTTGTCTTGTTCCTGATATTAATGGAAATTGTTTCAGTTTTTCACCATGAGGACGATGTTGGCTGTGGGTTTGTCATATAAGGCCTTTATTATGTTGAGGAAAGTTCCCTCTATGCCTAGTTTCTGCAGGGTTTTAATCATAAATTGGTGTTGAATTTCGTTGAAAGCTTTCTCTGCATCTATTGAGATGATCATATGTTTTTTCTCCTTCAGTTTGTCAATATGGTGTATCTTGTTGATTGATTTGCGTATATTGCAGAATCCTTGCGTTCCGGGAATAAATCCCACTTGATCGTGGTGTATGATCCTTTTAATGTGCTGTTGGATTCTGTTTGCTAGTATTTTGTTGAGGATTTTTGCATCTATGTTTATCAGTGATATTGGCCTGTAGTGTTCTTTCTTTGTGACATCTTTGTCTGGTTTTGTTATCTGGGTTATGGTGGCTTCATGGAATGACTTTGGGAGTGTTCCTCCCTCTGGTATATTTTGGAAGAGTTTGAGAAAGTGGTTTTAGCTCTTTTGTAAATGTTTGATAGAAGTCGCCTGTGAATCCATCTGGTCCTGGGCTTTTGTTTTGTAGTAAAATTTTTATCACAGTTTCAGTTTCAGTGCTTGTGATTCATCTGTTTATAGCTCTTGCAGGTTGTCCATTTTATTGGCATATAATTGTAATAATCTGTCAGGATCCTTTGTTTTTCTGCAGTGTCTGTTGTTATTCTCCTTTTTCGTTTGTAATTCTGTTGATTTGAGTCTTCTTCCTCTTTTTCTTGATGAGTCTGGCTAATGGTTTATCAATTGTGTTTATCTTCTCAGAGAACCAGCTTTTTGTTTGATTGATGTTTGCTGCTGCTTCCTTCATTTCTTTTTCATTTATTTCTGATCTGATCTTTATGATTTCTTTCCTTCTGCTAACTTTGGGGATTTTTGGTTCTTCTTTCTCTATTTGATTTAGGTGTAAGGTTAGGTTGTTTGAGTTGTTTCTTGTTTTTTGAGGTAGGATTGTATTGCTATAAACTTCCCTCTTAGAACTGCTTTTGCTGTATCCCATAGGTTTTGGGTCATCGTGTTTTCCTTTTCATTTGTTTCTAGGTATTTTTTGATTTCCTCTTTGATTTCTTCAGTGATCTCTTGGTTATTTAGTAGCATATTGTTTAGCCTCCATGTGTTTGTATATTTTACAGATTTTTATTCCTGTAATTGATATCTAGTCTCATAGCATTGTTTTCAGAAAAGATGCTTGATACAATTTCAATTTTCTTAAATTTACCAAGGCTTGATTTGTGACCCAAGATATGATCTATCATGGAAAATGTTCAATGAGCACTTGAGAAGCAAGTGTATTCTGTTGTTTTTGAATGGAATGTCTTTTAAATATCAATTAAGTCCATCTTGTTTAATGTATCATTTAAAGCTTGTGTTTCCTTATTTTCACTTCGGATGATCTGTCCATTGGTGAAAGTGGGGTGTTAAAGTCCCCTACTATGATTGTGTTACTGTCGATTTCCCCTTTTATGGCTGTCAGCATTTGCCTTATGTATTGAGGTGTTGTCTGCATAAATATTTACAATTGTTATATCTTCTTCTTGGATTGATCCCTTGATCATTATGTAGTGTCCTTCTTTGTCTCTTGTAATAGTCTTTATTTTCAAGTCTATTTTGTCTGAAATGAGAATTGCTACTCTAGCTTTCTGTTGATTTCCATTTGCATGAATATCTTTTTCCATCCCCTCATTTTTAGTCTGTATGTGTCCCTAGGTCTGAAGTGGGTCTCTTGTAGACAGCATATATATGGGTCTTGTTTTTGTATCCATTCAGCTAGTCTATGTCTTTTGGTTGAGCATTTAATCTATTTACGTTTAAGTAATTATCAATACGTATGTTCCTATTACCATTTTCTTAATTGTTTTGGCTTTGTTTTTGTAGGTCTTTTCCTTCTTTTGTTTTTCTTGCCTAGAAAAGTTCCTTTATAATTTGTTGTAAAGCTGGTTTAGTGGTGCTGAATTCTCTTAGCTTTTGCTTGTCTGTAAAGGTTTTAATTTTTCCGTCGAATCTGAATGTGATCCTTGTTGTGTAGAGTAACCTTGGTTGTCGGTTTTTCCCTTTCATCACTTTAAATATGTCCTGCCAGTCTCTTCTGGCTTGCAGAGTTTCTGCTGAAAGACCAGCTGTTCACCTTTTGGGGATTCCCTTGTATGTTATTTGTTGTTTTTCCCTTGCTGCTTTTAATATTTGTTCTTTGTGTTAATTTTTGATAGTTTGATTAATATGCATCTTGGTGTGTTTCTCCTTGTATTTATCCTGTATGGGACTCTCTGTGCTTCCTGGACTTGATTGACTATTTCCTTTTCCATGTTAGGGAAGCTTTCAACTATAATCTCTTCAAATATTTTCTCATACCCTTTCTATTTCTCTTCTTCTTCTGGGACCTCTATAATTCGAATGTTGGTGCGTTCAATGTTGTCCCAGAGGTCCTGAGACTGTCTTCAGTTCTTTTCCTTCATTTTTCTTTTTTCTGGTCTGCAGTAGTTATTTCCACTATTTTATCTTCCAGGTCACTATCCATTCTTCTGCCTCAATTATTCTGCTATTGATTCATTCTAGAGAATTTTAAATTTCATTTATTGTGTTATTCATCATTGTTTGTTTGTTTTTTAGTTCTTCTAGGTCCTTGTTAAATGTTTCTTGTATTTTCTCCATTCTATTTTGAAGATTTTGGATCATCTTTACTATTATTACTGTGAATTATTTTTCAAGTAGGCTGCCTATTTCTTCTAAATTTGTTTGGTCTGGTGGATTTTTACCTTGCTCCTTTACCTGCTGCATATTTCTCTGTCTTCTCATTTTGTTTAATTTACTGTGTTTGGGGTCTCCTTTTCGCAGGGTGCAGGTTTGTAGTTCTCATTGTTTTTGGCATCTGCCCCCAGTGGGTAAGGTTGGTTCAGTCACTTGCATAGGCTTCCCGGTGGAGGGGACTAGTGCCTGTTTTCTGGTGGATGAGCCTGGATCTTGTTTTTCTGGTGGGCACCACTGTGTCCAGTGGTGTGTTTTTGGGTGTTTTTGACCTTGTTATGCTTTTAAGCAGCCTCTCTGCTAATGGGTGGGGTTATGTTTCTGTCTTGCTAGTTGTTTGCCAGGGTGTTCAGCACTGTAGCTTGCTGGTCATTGAGTGGAGCTGGGTCTTTGCATTGAGATAGAGATCTCTCGAGAGCTTTTACCATTTGATATTACGTGGAGCTCTGGGAGGTCTCTGCTGGACCAATGTCCTGAACTTGGCTCTCCCACCTCAGAGGCACAGGCCTGACACGTGGCCGGAGCACCAAGACCTTGTCAGCCACCCGGTTCAGAAGAAAAGAGAGAAAAAAGAGAGAAAGAAAAAAAATTATATAAAGTATTTATTAAAATAAAAAAGTATTAAAAATAAAAAAAGCAAAAAGTAATAAAACAATAGAAAGAAAGAAGAGAGCAACCAAACCAAAAATCAAATCCACCAATGATGACAAGTGCTAAAAAGTATACTTAAAAAAAAAAAGGACAGAACCCTAGGACAAATGGTAAAAGCAAAGCTATACAGACAAAATCATACAAAGAAGCATACTCGTGTACACTCACAGAAAGAGAAAAAGGAAAAAATATATATATAAATTAAAAAAGAAAGGAAGAGAGCAATCAAATCAATAAGCAAATCTACCAATGATAGTAAACTCTAAATACTAAATTGAGATAAACATAGAAACAAATTAGATGCAGAAAGCAAACCCTAAGTCTACAGTTGCTCCCAAAGTCCGCTGCCTCTATTTTGGGATGATTTGTTGTCTATTCAGGTTTTCCAGAGATTCAGGGTGCATGAAGTTGATGGTGGAGATTTAATCTGCTGCTAATGAGGCCGCTGGGAGAAATTTCCATTTCTCTTCTTTGTTCTCTTCTTTGAACGAACTTCTGGTGTTCAGCTTTGTATTTAGTCCCGCCTCTGCATGTACGTCGCCTGATGGCGTCTGTTCTTCGCTCAGATAGGACGGGGTTAAAGGAGCAGCTGATTCGGGGGCTCTGCTTCAGTCAGGCTGGGGGGAGGGAGGGGAACGGAATGCCGGGCAAGCCTGCAGCTGCAGAGGCCAGCATGACGTTGCACCAGCCTGAGGCACGTCGTGTGTTCTCCCGGAGAAGTTGTCCCTGGATCACGGGACCCTGGCAGTGGCAGGTTGCACAGCCTCCCGGGAGGGGAGGCGTGGACACTGACCTGTGCTTGCACACAGGCTTCTTGGTGGCCTCAGCAGCAGCCTTTGCATTTCATGCCCGTCTCTGGTGTCTGCAGTGATAGCTGCGGCTCACGCCCATCTCTGGAGCTCGTTTAGGTGTTGCTCTGAATCCCCTCTCCTCTTGCACCCCGAAACAATGGTCTCTTGCCTCTTAGGCAGGTCTAGATGTTTTCCCGAACTCCCTGCCAGCTAGCTGTGGTGCACTAGCCCCCTTAAGGCTGTGTTCACGCAGCCAACCCCAGTCCTCTCCCTAGGATCTGATCTCTGAAGCCTGAGCCTCAGCTCCCAGCCACTGCCCACCCTGGCGGGTGAGCAGACAAGCCTCTCGGACTGTTGCGTGCTGGTCGGCACCGATCCTCTTTACGGGAATCTCTTTGCTTTGCCCTCTGCATCCCTGTTGCTGCGCTCTCCTCCATGGCTCGAAAGCTTCCCCCCCCCCCCCCCAGTCTCTGCCAGTGAAGGGGCTTCCTAGTGTGTGGAAACCTTTCCTCCTTCACAGCTCCCTCCCAGAGGTGCAGGTTCTGTCCTTATTCTTTTGTCTATGTTTTTTCTTTTTTCTTTTGCCCTACCCGGGTACGTGGGGAGTTTCTTGCCTTTTGGGAAGTCTGAGGTCTTCTGCCAGCGTTCAGTAGGTGTTCTGTAGGAGTTGTTCCACATGTAGATGTATTTCTGATGTATTTGTAGGGAGGAAGGTGATCTCCACGTCTTATTCCTCCACCATCTTGAAGGTCTCCTGGGTTTAAATTTTAATCTTTGCTTTCTATTTCCTCTTTTGTTCTATGCTGTTTTCCTCTTCTTCACTTATTGCTTTAGATTGATTTAATGTTTTTCATTATTCCATTTTGCCCTTTGTTAGCATGATATTTGCACATCCTCTTACTATGTTTGTTTAGTAATTACCATATCTATCCTCAACTTATCAAAATCAACTTTGCTAGTTGAAACTGTGACTCATTCATACCTGACATTCACAGTTTTGTAGGTTTTACTGCTATCAGTAGCTTATGTCAATTCTTTCCTTGTTTTCATTACTTTTTTCTTTTTACTTGTGAAGAGCTGACCAATGATCTTATAGAGACCTTAAAAGCAAGAAGGGGTAATGGTGAGAATGGTGAGCTTGGAGGTCAGGGGAAGTATCATCCCGGAACCAAAGAAACTGCTTTTGATTTGGGGGGGTTTTGTGACATCACTTTTTCCTTTGCTCCAGTTATATTTCACTTAGAATTTCTCAGCCTTTGGTTCTTTGCCACTGACCTTCCTGTAACCCTCCTTCCACCTCTGTCCTTCCTGCTGTCTCCTACTCTTCGTTTCTCTAGCTCTGTATTAGTTTACTACGTCTACTATAACAAAGTACCACTGTCTTGGTGGCTTAAAAACAAATTTATTGTCTTAATGTTCTGGAAGCCAGAAGTCTGAAATCAAGGGGTTGGTAGGGCTGTGCTTCTTCAGAAGGCTCTAGGGAAGAATACTTCCTTGTCTCATTCTAGCTTCTGGTGGTTGCCAGCAATCCTTGGCATTTCTTGCCTTGTAGAAATATCACTCCAGTCTCTGCCTCCATGCTTATATGATATTTTCCTCTGTGCTTTCATGTGGCATTCTCCTCTTCATGTGTGTATGTTCAGAATTTACCTCTTCAGGATGCCAGTTATTGGTTTAGAGCTCACCCTAATCCAGTATGACTTCATCTTAACTTGGTTACTTTTGCAAAGACCCTATTACCAAATAAGGTCACACTCTGAGGTTCCAGGGAGATGTGAATTTGGGGGGAACACTATTCAACCCAATAAAAACTCATTACCCTATTGTGCAGTAAACGTAGCACTGGCCTAAAAATTAGAATAGTCCTAGGTACTAATTCTGCCTGTGCTACTAATTTTATGGGTGCAGACTTTGGAATTCACGATCAGAGGTTCAAATCTCAGCTGTCACTTAAACTCAGTGAGTCTCAGTGTCTTCATTTGTAAACTGAGGATAATTATACCTATGTTTTAGGTTGGACTAAATAAGATCATGCTTTTTAAGTGCCTGGCATAGTGCTTAGCATATTGTAGGTGCCTAACAAATGTTTGTTTTCTCCTACCCATTTCTTCTTATTTTCTCCACAGTAAAATCGTGAGTTTATTTTTAAGATAGTTCCAGCTTCATAGTTATGACAGCTCCTTTAAACTATTTCTTCTTCATACTCTGCCTTATCCATTTCTCTCCTCCCTTTTCTTTTTGTCAATTTAGCCCCTTCATTCCAGTGTTTTGTTCCCACTACCCCCATTTTCTTCCTAATTCTCTTCTTTCCAATTTTATTCCTTGTGGCTAGGATGACATTTATCTGCTTTGCCCAGTAATAGTCCTAGTTTATGCCTGTTGTACCAGTGTAATTATTGATAATGTCCCCTTTCATTCTTATAGGGCTCTGGTTTGGATGATGTGTTATATGGTCACCTTACTAAGAGTGTTCTCATAGTACTTGGACCTTCCTCTATCATTGCATGATCCGCAATGTATCATGTGCATTTTAATTGTTTTGTGGGTCTGTCTCTTTGGCAGGATTGAGAGCAGCAACTGGGAATGATTTTCTGTGTTCCCCCAAAGTCTAGCACGTTCCTGGTTCATGGGGGCTGGTGCTCAACAATGTTTGTTGGACATATGAATGTTCTTGAAAACTTGCTTCTTTCTGTGTATAGCAGGTGCTCAATAAATAATCTTTAAATTGAAGTAGATTGCTGCCCTTTATGAAAGTGAAAAATGAACCCAATAAGAACACTGTTCCTCTCTCTGCCTTGCTTTATTTGTTGTCATTAGCTTAGAGATCTCACTTTACTTCCAGATTTGTGACTCATTTCTTCTTCTTGCCTCACCCTTAGCTATTTTGATTCTTTGAAAACTGGAGTTATCCTTTTCACGACTCCCGTGGGTACTGTGGTGACCTGCTTTCCAGTTGCTGCATGTTTTAGGCAAGTGTATCTCCATGATTAGAATCTCACCACTGGCCCAGGCTCCTGAGGCTTTCTCTGTTCTGTTGTCTGTTTCAGAAGCACTTTATCTGCCATCTTGTTTCTAGCTTTGAGGCCACACCTTCTGTTGATTGCTTCATCTTGTTGCTGTGTCTATACAAGCGAAATTAGGTGGATAATCAAATCAATGATGGGTTTAATTCAGGCCTCAAAGTCACTTTTGCCTGACACTTTTTCCTGTTGCTTTTGGCTCAGGGCCTCAGCACACCACCCTGCTATTTTTTTTTTTTCCCACCCTGCTTTTTGTTTGTGGGTTGGGATCTTCTATGCCATGGGAATATTTTCTAGGCCTGTCATATAGTTCAAATGGTGGAAAACATTTCCCCTCTTCAGGAATTATGAAATTGAAGCCACCTGGATTGAGTAAATGGGTTGTGCTTCTTGCTAATGGCTTGAAAATTGGCATTTACTCAGTTTTCAAGAAACAATTATTGAAAATGTACTAAGTATAAATAATGATACCAATAATTTTTGACTTTGACAGTTTTATAGAGGCTGTGGAGGTGTGCTGCTCAAATCAACTTTCATTAAGAACCTCCTGCAAAGAGTGTGGTTCATCCATAGTCTCCAGCTGCAGCACCTTTGGGATCAGCCCCTGTTTTCACACTGCCAGGCCTCACTCTTCCCGGGCTTCTCTCAGATGGTGACTGACTGCAGCCATTTCTGCCCAGCACGGGACACCTCTAATGGGTAATCTTTGCTTAAGGACTCCCAGTCGGCCTGGCTTAGACTTTCTCAAAGGTGTACTTCAGTCTGACCTTCCTATTACCCTGTCTTTTTTCTTGTCTCCTCTTCTTTCCGAAGTGTCAGACCTGCATCATGGTCTGAAGACTCTCCTCATTATGCCTGCTGCCTCTTCTCTTAATTCTTCACAGGTATTTCTCCCAAGAAATCTCCTGCATGACTCATTTCATCTTGGCACCTGTTTCTTGGAAGACTCAAGCCAACACAAGTTCCTAATCTGGTAGAGAAGATGAAATAAACGTGTGCACAAATAATGCAAAATACTCTTCATTCCATTCCTCTACAACAGTAAGTGGTAGGATTAAAGTACAGTAGGGACATAGAACCTTAGATTTAAAAGATGTACATTTCCCATAGTGTATTATTTCCTTGACAGCAAGGACCATGACCAATATAATTCATTGTTCAGTTTCCAGAATATCTGTCATAGGTGATTAAAAAAAAAAAGCACTTAAGAGGAGAAAAATAATAGTAGAAGAGAAAATAATAGTGGAATTAGTAATAATAATATTTTAATGCAGCTCAATATCAAAAAAACAAACAACCCAATCAAAAAATGTGCAGAAGACCTAAATGGACATTTCTCCAAAGAAGACATACAGATGGCCAAGATGCACATGAAAAGATGCTTAATATCACTGATTATTAGAGATATGCATATCAAAACTACAATGAGGTATCACCTCACACTGGTCAGAATGGCCACCATCAAAAAATCTACAAACAGTAATTGCTGGAGAGGGTGTGGAGAAAAGGGAACCCTCTTGCACTGTTGGTGGGAATGTAAATTGATATAGCCACTATGGAGAACAGTATGGAGGTTCCTTAAAAAACTAAAAATAGACCTACCATTCGACCCAGCAATCCAACTACTGGGCATATACCCTGAGAAAACCATAATTCAAAAAGAGTCATGTACCACAATGTTTATTGCAGCACTATTTACAATAGCCAGGACGTGGGAGCAACATAAGTGTCCATCAACAGATGAATGGATAAAGAAGATGTGGCACATACATACAATGGAAATCATTAGTTTGCCTTTTGGGAGGTCTGAGGTCTTCTACCTTGACACTATGTATAAAATAGATAACTTATGAGAACTTACTGTATAGCACAGGGAGCTCTATTCAATGATCTGATGACCTAAATGGGAAGGAAATCCAAAAAAGGGGATATATGTCTATATGTAGCTGATTCACTTTGCTGTACAGGAGAAACTAACACAACATTGTAAAGGAGCTATACACCAATTTAAAAAATATATTTTTAGGGCTCTCTTTAGGCCAGGCATTAGTTACTTCATATAATTTTTTCTAGTACTCATAACAACCTCACGAAGAATATATTGTTGTCATGCTCATTTTGTAGATGAGGAAAATGAAAATAGGGTAGTTAAATAGATGGCTCAAGGTCAACCTAGAGCTAGTGAATTACTTTGCCAGGGTTTGGATTCAGAGTCCTCTGAAGCCCTTGAGTTTCTCGTGATATCCTGCCTGGAAAGTTTGAGCAGTGTTCCTTCCTATGGGTTGGAGATAGGCTAGAACAGAGTTTTGGTCTATGAGTTATATATTCTAACCATTTAGTGTGGTATTTTAAAGGAATTTTTAGAAAAGAAAAATAATGTCTTTAAGATGGCTTTCCCCTTTCTTATGAGGTTCTGTGGTCTAGGGTTGTGGAGAAAGAGAGTAGCACAGAAAGAAGCCAGACACAAAAGACAACATATTGTGTGATTCCATCTATATAAAATGTCCAGAATAGGCAAATCTATAGACATAAATTAGTGGTTGTCAGGAGCTGAGGGGAGGGGAGGATGGGAAGTGACTGCTAATATGTGCGGAGTTTCATTTTTTGGGTGATGAAAATGTTCTGAAATTAGATGGTAGTGATTGTTGTACAACTACTTTGAGTATATTAAAAACCACTGAATTATATGTGTACTTTATTTTTTTAGATTTTTTTTATACTCTACCATTTATTATCACTATAATTTCATAAGAAAAAGGACATTTTCATTTTAAAACAGAATAAAGGACAGTCCTTCACATGAATAAATTGAACTTTACGGAAAACACACTAAAAATTGTTTTAGATGAATGCTGGAGATTTCTTTTTTTTTTTTAATCAAAAGCCATTTTCAACCATACTGTTCATCTTCCCCGGGTTCCCACGCTTCTGACATTTCCGAATGTAATAATGTCATAGCCGGCAGTCAGTCTCCACACCTCGCTTGGATAACGATGTATTCTGATAACTTTTGTTGTCTGGACGGGGTGGTTAAATACTACAGGCCTCTCTTCATACTGTTATTAATTTCTGACTCCCTGGCGAAAGCATTTCCATGAGAATCAAGGACTTCCCGTCTTTTAATTTTTAGGAATCCGATGTCATGGGGGACAATGGGGAGATCCTTGTTCATCCTAAGCTTTTGAGACAGAAACAAAAGAAGGTGGTGGTGATGGAACCCGATGACAGGGTAGAAGGGGCACTGGGCAGTGGAGACCCCAGCCCGAGGGATGGAGGCTGGGTCAGTAGAGGCCAGGCTGAGAGTCTTGTGTTTTTGGAGGAAAATAAAAAGGGGAGAACAAATGAACACACTTAAGGCATCTGCCATGTGGTAGGCACTGTGCTCAGTGATTGGCATTCATATTTCAGGAACTATATGTGGGAGCTTATGGATTGGCATGGATGTCTCTCCTGAAATCCTGACTCTTCCTTATTCATAGCACCTCATTTTGTTCAGAGTTCTCCACGGTGCTCTACAGTCATGGTCTTCCCCTAGGCCAACCACTGTGACTCTATTTCCCTTACTAGGTATTGGTATAGAAATAGCCATGTGAAGCAGGTTCTGGACCATGAGACAAAAGGGGAAGTCTGCTGAAGGAGGAGGAATTCTGGGAAAATAAGAGAAATATAAGAAACACTGTCTTCTCTTTTGCTGGGTACTGTTAGGTCTGGATGTGATGCCTGGAACTGCAGCAGCCATTTTGTGACCATGAAGGAGTTTGGTGGAACAGAAAGATGAAAAGGACATGGGTCCTCGATGATACAATTGTGCAACTGAATTAATGAACCCTGGAGCTACCCTACCATAGGGTTTCTTATGATTGTTTGAGATAATCAATTTTTTTCTCATTTATACCAATGAGTCAGGGTTTCCTATTACCCTGCCAAAATCATGAAGATACAAGAACAAATTTTTCTGACTATTTTACAGATGAAAAAACTGAGACTCAATGACATACACACATTTGCTTAAGTACACATAGCCTGGATGTGGAGGACTCAGGATTTGAACCCTCTGTCTTAGAAGGAGACCCCTGCCGTGGGGCGGGGGGACAGGATTATTTAAAAAAATTTTATTGGAGTGTAGTTGCTTTACAATGTTGTGTTAGTTTCTACTGTACAGCAAAGTGAATTAGCCATACGTATACATACATACCCTCTTTTTTGGATTTCCTTCCCAGTTAGGTCATCAGATCATTGAGTAGAGTTCCCTATGCTATACAGTAAGTTCTCATTAGTTATCTACTTTATACATAGTGTCAATAGTGTACATATGTCAATCCCAGTCTCCCAATTCATCCCACTCCCCCTTTCCCCACTTGGTGTCCATATGTTTGTTGTCTACTTCTGTTCTCTATTTCTGCCTTGCAAACAGGTTCATCTGTACCGTTTTTCTAGATTCCACATATATGCGTTAATATATGATATTCGTTTTCCTCTTTCCGACTTTCTGCATTCTGTATGGCAGTCTCTAAGTCCATCCACGTCTCTACAAATGACCCAATTTCATTCCTTTTTACAGCTGAGTACTATTCCATTGTATATATGTACCACATCTTCTTTATCCACTCCTCTGTTGATGGACATTTAGTTTGCTTCCATGACCTGGCTATTGTAAATAGTGCTGCAGTGAATATTAGGGTGCATGTGTCTCTTTGAATTATGTTTTTTCTGGGTATATGCCCAGTAGTGGGATTGCTGTGTCATACGGTAATTCTATTTTTAGTTTTTTAAGGAACCTCCATACTGTTCTCCATAGTAGCTATATCAATTTACATTCCCACCAACAGTGCAGGAGGGTTCCCTTTTCTCCATACCCTCTCCAGCATTTATGGTTTGTAGATTTTTTGATGATGACCATTCTGACCTGTGTGAGATGATATCTCATTTTAGTTTTGATTTTCATTTCTCTAATAATTAGTGATGTTGAGCATCTTTTCATGTGCATCTTGGCCATCAGTATGTTTTCTTTGGAGAAATGTCCATTTAGGTCTTCCACCCATTTTTTGATTGGGTTGTTTGTTTTTTTGATATTGAGCTGCATGAGCTGTTTGTATATTTTGGAGATTAATCTTTTGTCAGTTGCTTCATTTGCAAATATTTTCTCCCATTCTTAGAGTTGTCTTTTCGTCTTGTTTATGGTTTCCTTTACTGTGCAAAAGCTTTGAAGTTTCATTAGGTCCCATTTGTTTATTTTTGTTTTTGTTCTCATTACTCTAGGAGGTGGGTCAAAAAAGATCTTGCTGCAATATATGTCAAAGAGTGTTCTGCCTTTTCCTCTAAGACTTTTACAGTGTCTGGCCTTACAGTTAGGTCTTTAATCCATTTTGCTTATTTTTGTGTATGGTGTTAGGGAGTGTTCTAATTTAAATCATTTACTTGTAGCTGTCCAGTTTTCCCAGCACCACTTATTGAAGACGTTATCTTTTCTCCATTTTATATTCTGGCTTCCTTTTTCATGGATTAGGTGACCATAGGTGTGTGGGTTTATCTCTGGGCTTTCTATCCTGTTCCATTGATTTATATTTCTGCTTTTGTGCCAGTACCATACTGTCTTGATTACTGTAGCTTTGTAGTATAGTCTGAAGTCAGGGAGCCCGATTCCTCCAGCTCCATTTTTCTTTGTCAAGATTGCTTTGGCTATTCGGGGTCTTTTGTGTTTCCATACAAATTGTGAAATTTGTTGATCTAGTTCTGTGAAAAATGCCATTGGTAGTTTGATAGGGATTGTATTGAGTCTGTAGATTGCTTTGGGTAGTAGTTACTTTCACAGTATTGATTCTTCCAATCCAAGAACATGTTATACTTTGATGTGGACCATTTTAAAATTCTTTATTGAATTGGTTACAGTATTGCTTCTGTTTTAGGTCTTGGTTTTCTGGCCACGAGGCATGTGAGATCTTAGTTCCCTGACCAGGGATCGAACCCACACCTCTTGCATTGGAAGATGAAGTCTTAACCACTGGACCACCAGGGAAGTCCCTATATGTACACTTTAAAAGGGAAAATTTTTATGATATGTGAATTATATCTCAATAAAAAAATTATACGTACACACAGAATACTCCCAGACTCTTCAAAATCTCACAACTATTCAGTTAGATGAAACTTTGCATGTTACAAATGTTTAATTTTAAACTAAACTATGATTCATAATTTTTTTTATTGAAGTATACTTGACTTAGAATATTTCAGGTGTATAACAGTGATTCAATATTTTTATACATTATGAAATGATCACCACTCTGAATCTATTTACCATCTGTCACCATACAAAGTTATTACAATATTATTGACTATATTCCCTATGCTATACATTATATCTCTGTGACTTATTTATTTTACAACAGGAAATTTGTACCTCTTAGTCTCCTTAATCTGTGTTGCCCATCCACCCCAACCTCCCTCCCCTCTGTGGAAACCACTGGATTGCTGTCTGTATTTATGAGCCTGTTTCTGTTTTGTTAAGTTTGCTCTTTTGTGTTTTAGATTTCACATATAAGTGAAATCATATGATCTTTATCTTTCTCTGTCTAGCTTATTTCACTTAACACAATACCCACCAGGTCCATCTATGTTGTTGCAAATGGCAAGATTTCATTCTTTTTTATGGCTGAGTAATATTCCATTGTGTATATATATACCACATCTACTTTACTGATTTGTCTATCGATGGACACTTAGGTTGCTTTCATATCTTGGCTGTTGTAAATAATGCTGCATTGGGGACTTCTCTGGTGGCACAGTGGTTAAGAATCCGCCTGCCAATGCCAAGGACATGGGTTTGATCCCTGGTCCGGGATGATCCCACATGTCACGGAGCAACTAAGCCCATGCACCACAACTACAGAGCCTGCGCTCTAGAGCTCATGGACCACAACTACTGAGCCCACGTGCCATAACTACTGAAGCCCACATGCCTAGAGCCTGTGCTCTGCAACAAGAGAAGCCACAGCAATGAGAAGAACGTGCACCACAATGAAGAGTAGCCTCTGCCAGCAACAACTAGAGAGAACCCGCACACAGCAATGAAGACCCAATGCAGCCAAGAATAAATAAATAAAATAAATAAATTTTAAAAATGTTGCAATGAATATGGGGGTGAAGAAATCTTATTGAGTTAGTGTTTTTCTTTGGTTATTTTGATAAAGAACTGAAGTGGAATTGCTGGATTGTATGATAGTTCTATTTTTCAATGTTTTGAGGAAATTCCATACTGTTTTTTTCATAGTGGCTGTGCCAATTACATTCCCATGAGTAGGGCAGGAAGGTTCCCTTTTCTCCACATCCTTGCCAATACTTGTTATTTCTTGTTTTTTTGATGACAGACATTCCAACAGGTGTGAAGTGATATCTTCTTGTGACTTTTTATTTCCATGTTCCTGAAGATTAGTGATGTTGAGTATTTTCATGTGCCTGTTGGCCCTCTGTATATCTTCTTTGGAAAAAAGTCTACTGGGTCCTCTGCCCATTTTTCATGTGGATTGTTTGTTTTTTGATACTGAGCTGTAGGACTTCTTCATATATTTTGGATATTAACCCTGTATTGGACATATCATTTTCAAATATCTTCTCCCAGTCTGTAGGTTGCCTTTTTATTTATTGATGATTTCCTTCACTGTGCAAAAGCTTTTTAGTTTGATATATTTCCATTCATTTATTTTTGCTTTTGTTTCCTTGCCTGAGGAGACAGATCCAGAAAAATATTAAGACCAACGTCAAAGAGCATACTGCCCAAGTTTTCTTTTAGGATTTTTATAGTTTCAGGTCTTACATTTAGTTTTTAATCCATTTTGAGTTTATTTTTGTACATGGTACTAGAAAATGGTTTAGTTTCATTCTTTTACATGTAGCTATCCAGTTTTTTGAAAACCATTTATTGAAGAGACTGTCTTTTCCCCATAGTATATTCTTGTCTCTTTCATTGTAGATTAATTGACCACATAAATGTGGGTTTATTTCTGGGCTTTCTGTTCTGTTCTGTCTGTTTGTGTGCCAATACCATACTGTTTTGATTACTATAACTTTGTAGTATAGTTTGAAACCAGGGCATGAGATACCTCCAGCTTTGTTTATTTTCAAGGTTGTTTTGGCTATTCAGGGTCTTTTGTGGATCCATACCATCTTTAGGGCTACTTGTTCTGGTTCTGCAAAAAATGCCATGGGTATTTTGATAGGGATTGCATTGAATCTGTAGATTGCCTTGGGTATTATAAATGTTTTAACAATGTTAATTTTTCTAATCTATGAGCAAGGTATATCTTTTCATTTATTTGTGTTGTCTTCAGTTTCTTTCATCAATGTCTTATGGTTTTCAGAGTACAGATCTTTCACCTCCTTGGCTAAATTTATTCTAAGGTATTTTATTCTTTTGATGGAATTTTAAGTAGAATTGTTTTCTTAATTTCTCTTTCTGATAGTTTGTTATTAGTGTATAGAAATGCAACAATTTTTATTAATTGATTTTTGAATCCTACTTTACTGAACTCATTTATTCTAATAGTTTTTTGGTGGAGTATTTAGAGTTATCTATATATAGTATCATGTCAACAGCAAATAGTGACAGTTTTACTTCTTCCCTTCCAATATGGATGCCTTTTATTTCTTGTCTGATTGCTGTGTCTAGGACTTACTTACAATATGTTTTTGAATAAAAGTGGTGATAGTATCCTTGTATTTTTCCTGATCTTAGAGGAAACGTTTCAGTTTTTCACCATTGACTGTGATGTTAGCTGTGGACTTACATATGGCCTTTATTATGTTGAGGTACATTTCCTCTATACCCACTTTGTTGAGGATTTTTATCATAAATGGATGTTGGATTTTGTCAAATGCTTTTTTGGAATCTATTGAAATGATCATGTGATTTTTGTCCTTAATTTTGTTAAAGTGGTTTTGCAGATATTGAACCATCCTTATGTCCTTGGAATAAGTCCCACATGACCATGGTATGTGATCCTTTTAACGTATTGTTGAATTTGGTTTGCTAATATGTTATTGAAAATTTTTGCATCTGTTCATCAGGTGTGTGGACTGTAATTTCCTTTTTTTTTTTGTAGTGTCTTGGTCTGGTTTTCATATCAGGGTAATGCTGGCTTTTAGAATGAGTCTGGAAGTGTTCTTTCCTCTTCAATTTTTGGAACAGTTTGAGAAGGAAAGGTATTCACTCATCTTTAAATGTGTAGTGGAATTCTCCTGTGAAGCTGTCTGGTCTTTGACTTTTGTTTGGTGGAAGTTTTTTCATTACTAGCAATCTGTCTGTTCAGATTTTCTATTTCTTCCTGATTCAGTCTTAGAAGATTGTATGTTTCTAGGCATGTATGTATCCATTCCTTCTAAGTTGTTCAGTTTGTTGGCATATAATTTTTCATAGTAGTCTCTGATTCTGTGGTATTGGTTGTAATGTCTCTTTTTTCATTTTTGATTTTACTGATTTGGGCCCTCTTTTTTTCTTAATAAGTTTAACTAAAGGCTTGTCAGTTTTGTTTATCTCTTCAGAGAAACAGCTCTCTGTTTCACTGATGTTTTGTATTGTTTTTTGCAGTCTCTATTTCATTTATTTCTGCTCTGCTCTTTATTATTTCGTTCCTTTTACTAACTTTGGGCTTTCTTTGCTCTTTTTCTAGTTTCTTTAGGTATAAGTTTAGGTTGTTTATTTGACAATTTTCTTGTTTTTTGAGGTAGACCTCTCTCATTATGAACTTCTCTCTTAGAACTGCTTTTGCTGCATCCCATAACTTTGGAAAGTTGTGTTTCCATTTTCATTTGGCTCCAGGTGTTTTTTGATTCCCACTTTGATTTCTTCATTGACCCGTTGGTTGTTTAGTACATTGTTTAGCCTCCATGTGTTTGTGTGTTTTCCAGTTTTTTTCTTGTTGATTTCTAGTCTTATAGTGTTATGGTAGAAAAAGATGCTTGATATAATTTCAATCTTCTTAAGTTTATTGAGACTTGTTTTGTGGCCTAGCATGTTGATCTATCCTGTGGAATGTTCCATTTGCACTTGAAAAGAATGTATGTACTGCTGCTTTTGGATGGAATGTTCTCTATATATCTACTAAAGTCCTCAGGTCTAATGTGTTGTTTAAGGTTAATATTTCCTTACTGATTTTCTGTCAGTATGGTCTATCCATTGATAAGAGTAGGGTATTAAAACCCTTACTAACATTGTTACCATCAATTTTTCCCTTTATGTTTGTTAGTATTTGCTTTACGTATTTAGGTGCTCCTATGTTGGCTACATATATATATTTTGAGTGTTATATCCTCTTCTTGGATTGATCCCTTGATCATTATGTCCTTCTTTGTCTCTTGTTAATGGTCCTTAAAGTCTATTTTTTCTGATATGAGAATTGCTACTCCAGCTTCCTTTTTCTTTCCAATTGCAGGGAATATTTTTTTTCCCATCTGTTCACTTTCAGTATGTGTGTGTCATTAGATCTGAAGTGAATCTCTTATAGGCAACATATATATGGGTCTTGTTTTTTGTATCCAGTCAGCCACTCTATATCTTTTTAAAAAAGTATATTTATTTATTTCTTTTGGCTGCACCGGATCTTAGTTGTTGCATGAGAGCTCTTAGTTGTGGCATGTGGGATCTTTAATTATGGCATGCAGACTATCAGTTGCAACATGCATGCGGGATGTAGTTCCCCAACCAGGGATCAAACCCAGCCCCCCTGCATTGGGAGAATGGAGTCTTACCCACTGGACCGCCAGAGAAGTCCCAGCCACTCTATGTCTTTTGATTGGAGCATTTGGTCCATTTACATTTAAAGTAATTATTGATTGGTTAGTACTTCTGCCATTTTGTTACTTCTGGTGATTTTTGTAGCTCTTCTCTCTTCCTTTCTTCTTTTAGTCTCTTCCTTGTGGTTTAAGATTTTCTTAAGTGTTATATTTTGATTTCTTTATCTTTTAGGTACTTATTGTAAGTTTTTGGTTTGTTGTTACCATGAGGTTCATATCTATCTATCTATCTATCTATCTATCTATCTATCTATCTATTCCCTCTAGTGTTTAAGCTGATAGTCACTTAAGTTTGAATGCATTCTAGAAGCACTTCATTTTCCCTTCCCAACTCCCAGGTTTTTTGTTTTTGATGTCATATTCTACATCTTTTTATTTTGTGTATCTGTTAACTACTTATTGCAGTTAAAGTTATGATATTTGTATTTTGTCTTTTAATCTTCATACTGGCTTTTTAAGTGATCAATCCAATTCCTTTACCGTATATTTGCCTTTACCAGTGAGATTTCTTCTTTCATATATTTTTGCATTTCTAATTATGGCCTTTTCTTTTCCACTTGAAGAAAACCCTTTAACATTCCCGTAAGACCAGTAATGCACTCTTTTAGTTTTTGTTTGTTTGTTTATCTCTCCAGTCTTTATCTCCATCAATTTGGAATGATTGCATTGCTGAGTTGTAAGTTTTTTCATTTCAGCACTTCAGATACATTATACTACTCCCTTCTGGCCTGCAAGGTTTCTGCTTTAAAATCAGCTGATGGAGGGAGAGGGGGAAGATGGAAGAAGAGTAAGACGTGGAGATCACCTTCCTTCCCACAGATACATCAGAAATACATCTATACGTGGAACAACTCCTACAGAACACCCACTCAATGCTGGCAGAAGACCTCAGACCTCCCAAAAGGCAAGAAACTCCCCACGTACCTGGGTAGGGCAAAAGAAAAAAGAATAAACAGAGACAAAGAATAGGGACGAGACCTGCACCAGTGGGAGGGAGCTGTGAAGGAGGAAAGGTTTCCACACACTAGGAAGCCCCTTCGCTGGTGGAGAGTGCAGGTGGCAGAGGGGGGAAGCTTTGGAGCCACGGAGGAGAGCGCAGCAACAGGGGTGCGGAGGGCAAAGTGGAGAGATTCCTACACAGAGGATCAGTGCTGACTGGCACTCACCAGCCCAAGAGGCTTGTCTGCTCACCCGCTGGGGTGGGCGGGGCTGGGAGCTGAGGCTCGGGCTTCGGTCGGATCGCAGGGAAAGGACTAGCGGCGTGAACACAGCCTGAAGGGGTTAGTGCACCACGGCTACCTGGGAGGGAGTCCGGGAAAAAGTCTGGACCTGCTGAAGAGGCAAGAGACATTTCTTCCCTCTTTGTTTCCCGGTGCATGAGGAGAGGGGATTAAGAGCGCTGCTTAAAGGAGCTCGAGACGGGTGCGAGCTGCGGCTATCAGCGAGGACCCCAGAGACGGACATGAGATGCTAAGGCTGCTGCTGCCGCCACCAAGAAGCCTATGTGTGAGCACAGGTCACTATCCCCACCTCCCCTCCCGGGAGCTTGTGCAGCCCACCACTGCCAGGGTCCCAGGATCCAGGGACAACTTCCCCAGGAGAATGCTCGTCACGCTGGTGCAACGTCATGCTGGCCTCTGCCACCGCAGGCTCGCCCCACATCCGTGCCCCCCACCTCGTGGCCTGAGTGAGGCAGAGCCCCTGAATCAGCTGCTCCTTTAACCCCATCCTGTCTGAGCGAAGAAGAGACGCCCACCGGCGACCTACATGCAGAGGCGGGTCCAAATCCAAAGCTGAACCCCGGAAGCTGTGAGAACAAAGAAGAGAAAGGGAAATCTGCCCCAGCAGCCACAGGAGCATCGGATTGAATCTCCACAATCAACTTGATGTACTCTGCATCCGTGGAATACCTGAATAGCCAACAAATCATCCAAAATTGAGGAGGTGGACTTTGGGAGCAAGGTATATTATTTTTTCCCCTTTTCCTCTTTTTGTGAGTGTGTATGTGTATGCTTCTGTGTGAGATTTTGTCTGTAGAGCTTTGCTTTCACCATTTATCCTAGGGTCCTGTCCATCCGTTTTTTTGTTTGTATGTTTGTTTTTTACTTAAAAAATTTTTTTTCTTAATAATTGTTTTTATTTTAATAACTTTACTTTATTTTATCTTATTTTATATCTTCTTCCCTCCTTCCTTCCTTCCTTCCTTCCTTCCTTCCTTCCTTCCTTCCTTTCTTTCTTTCTTTCATTCTTTCTTTCCTTGCTTCCTTCCTTCCTTCTTTCTTTCTTTCTTTCATTCTTTCTTTCTTTTCTTCCTTCCTTCCTTCCTTTCTTTCTTTCTTTCTTTTTCTTTTCCTCACTTTTATTCTGAGCTGTGTGGATGAAGGGCTCTTGGTGCTCCAGCCGAGAGTCAGTGCTGTGCCTCTGAGGTGGGAGAGCCAACTTCAGGACACTGGTCCACAAGAGAGCTCCCAGCTCCACATAATATCAAACGGTGAAAATCTCCCAGAGATCTCCATCTCAACACCAACACCCAGCTTCACTCAACGACCAGCAAGCTACAGTGCTGGACACCCTATGCCAAACAACTAGCAAGACAGGAACACAGCCCCACACCCATTAGCAGAGAGGCTGCCTAAAATCATAATAAGGCCACAGACACCCCAAAACATACCACCAGACGTGGACCTGCCCACCAGAAAGACAAGTTCCAGCCTCATCCACCAGAACACAGGCACTAGTCCCCTCCACCAGGAAGCCTACACAACTCACTGAACCAACTTTAGCCACTGGGGACAGACACCAAAAACAACGGAACTATGAACCTGCAGCCTGCAAAAAGGAGACCCCAAACACAGTAAGATAAACAAAATGAGAAGACAGAAAAACACACAGCAGATGAAGGAGCAAGATAAAAACCCACCAGACCTAACAAATGAAGAGGAAATAAGCAGTCTACCTGAAAAAGAATTCAGAATAATGATAGTAAAAATGATCCAGATTCTTGCAAATAGAATAAAGAAAATGCAAGAAACATTTAACAAGGACCTAGAAGAACTAAAGAGGAAACAAGCAACGATGAACAACACAATAAATGAAATTAAAAATACTCTAGGGCTTCCCTGGTGGCGCAGTGGTTGAGAGTCCGCCTACCGATGCAGGGGACACGGGTTTGTGCCCTGGTCCGGGAAGATCCCACATGCCGCGGAGCGGCTGGGCCCGTGAGCCATGGCTGCTGGGCCTGCACGTCCGGAGCCTGTGCTCCGCAACGGGAGAGGCCACAACAGTGAGAGGCCCGCGTACCACACACACACAAAAAAACCCCCACAAAATTAATGCACAGAAATCTCTGGCATACCTATACACTAATGATGAAAAATCTGAAAATGAAATTAAGAAAACACTCCCATTTACCATTGCAACAAAAAGAATAAAATATCTAGGAATAAACCTACCTAAGGAGACAAAAGACCTGTATGCAGAAAATTATAAGACACTGATGAAAGAAGTTAAAGATGATACAGATAGATGGAGAGATATCCCATGTTCTTGGATTGGAATAATCAACATTGTGAAAATGACTCTACTACTCAAAGGAATCTACTGATTCAATGCAATCCCTATGAAACTATCACTGGCATTTTTCACAGAACTAGAACAAGAAATTTCACAATTTGTATGGAAACACAAAAGACCCCGAATAGCCAAAGGAATCTTGAAAACGAAAAGTGGAGCTGGAGGAATCAGGCTCCCTGACTTCAGACTATACTACAAAGATACAGTAATCAACATAGTATGGTACTGGCACAAAAACAGAAATATAGATCAATGGAACAGGATGGAAAGCCCAGAGATAAACCCATGCACATATGGTCACCTTATCTTTGATAAAGGAGGCAAGAATATACAGTGGAGAAAAGACAGCCTCTTCAATAAGTGGTGCTGTGAAAGCTGGACAAGTACATGTAAAAGTATGAGATTAGAACACTCCCTAACACCATACACAAAAATAAGCTCAAAATGGATTAAAGACCTAAATGTAAGACCAGAAAATATCAAACTCTTAGAGGAAAACATAGGCAGAACACTCTATGACATAAATCACAGCAAGATCCTTTTTGACCCATCTCCTAGAGGAATGGAAATAAAAACAAAAATAAACAAATGGGACCTAATGAAACTTCAAAGCTTTTGCACAGCAAAGGAAACCATAAACAAGACCAAAAGACAACCTTCAGAATGGGAGAAAATATTTGCAAATGATGCAACTGACAAAGGATTAATCTCCAAAATGTACAAGCAGCTCATGCAGCTCAATAACAAAAAAACAAACAACCCAATCCAAAAATGAGCAGAAGACCTAAACAGACATTTCTCCAAAGAAGATATACAGATTGCCAACAAACACATGAAAGAATGCTCAACATCACTAATCATTACAGAAATGCAAATCAAAACTACAATGAGATATCATCTCACACCAGTCAGAATGGCCATCATCAAAAAATCTAGAAACAATAAATGCTGGAGAGGGTGTGGAGAAAAGGGAACCCTCTTGCACTGCTGGTGGGAATGTGAACTGCTACAGCCACTATGGAGAACAGTATGGAGATTCCTTAAAAAACTACAAATAAAACTACCATATGACCCAACAATCCCACTACTGGGCATATGCCCTGAGAAAACCAAAATTCAGAAAGAGTCATGTACCAAAATGTTCATTGCAGCTCTATTTACAAGAGCCAGGAGATGGAAGCAACCTAAGTGTCCATTAACAGGTGAATGGATAAAGAAGATGTGGCACATATATACAATTGAATATTAGTCAGCCATAAAAAGAAACGAAAGTGAGTTTTTTGTAGTGAGGTGGATGGACCTAGAGTCTGTCATACAGAGTGAAGTAAGTCAGAAAGAGAGAAACAAATACCGTATGCTAACACATATATATGGAATCTAAGGGGAAAAAAAAAAAGGTCATGAAGAACCTAGGGGTAAGACAGGAATAAAGACACAGACGTACTAGAGAATGGACTTGAGGATATGAGGAGGGGGAGGGGTAAGCTGTGACAAAGTGAGAGAGTGGCATGGACATATATACACTACCAAATGTAAAATAGATAGCTAGTGGGAAGCAGCTGCATAGCACAGGGAGATCAGCTCAGTGTTTTGTGACCACCTATAGGGGTTGGATAAGCAGGGTGAGAGGGAGGGAGATGCAAGAGGGAAGAGATGTGGGAACATATGTATATGTATAACTGATTCACTTTGTTATAAAGCAGAAACTAACGCACCATTGTAAAACAATTATACTCCAATAGAGATGTTAAAAAAAATAAAATAAAATCGGCTAATGGCCTTATGGGGGTTCCCTTTTGTGTGACTCATTGTTCTTCTTTTTCTGCCTTTAAAATTTTTTCTTTAGCTTTTTCCATTTTAATTGTGATATGCCTTGGTGTGGGTGTGTTTGGGTTCCTCTTGTTGGTTGTCTCTATGATTCCTGGAACTTGATATCTGTTTCCTTCCTCAGTTTAGGGAAGTTTTCAGCCTTTGTTTTTTTTTTTTTTTTTTGGCTGTGCTGTGTTGCTTGCAGGATATTAGTTCCCTGACCAGGGCTTGAATATGGG
Organism: Delphinapterus leucas; assembly: GCF_059928025.1. Taxonomy (NCBI): domain Eukaryota; kingdom Metazoa; phylum Chordata; class Mammalia; order Artiodactyla; family Monodontidae; genus Delphinapterus; species Delphinapterus leucas. Next base: position 49,503,775 of record NC_143132.1, read on the forward strand.
CCACATGGCAGTGAAACCACCGAATCCTAACCACTGGACCACCAGGGGATTCTCATCAGCCATTATTTCTTCAAATAATTTTTCTGGCCCTTTCTCTCTTCTCTTTCTGAGATCCCTATAATACAAATATTAGTATGCTTGATGTTGTCACATAGGTTCCTTAAAGTATCCTCATTTAAAAAATTGTTTTCTTTTGCTCTTTTGACTGGGTGATTTCCATCATTCTGTCTTCCAGGTCACTTATACATTCTCTGTAATATATGGTCTCCTGTTGATTCCCTCTAGTGTATTTTTTATTTCATTCTCTGTATTCTTCAGCTCTGGTTGTTTCCTTTCTATATTTTCCAACTCTTTGTTGAAGTTCTCACTGTGCTATTCCATTCTTCTCCAGAGTTCTGTGGATCTTTATGACTGTGGCTTTGAACTCTATCATGTAAATTACTTATCTCTTTTTCATTAGTTTTTTTTTTTTCCCCCCTGGGGTTTTATCTATTCTTTTGTTTGGAACAAATTCCTCTGTCTCCTCATTTTTTTTGGTTTTCTGTGGTTGCTTCTATGAATTAGGTGAAATAGTTACATCCTCTGGTCTTGAAGATGTAGTCTTGTGTTGGAGTATTCCCTATGTAGACTGCATGTGCTCGGTAGCTTTGGCATGCCAACTGGGGCTGGAGCAGGCATGGGTCGGGGGGAGAGTTGCAGGGTACTCTGGGTTGGACCAGGGGTGCCTTGGTGGGACAACTAGAGCTGGAGCAGGTACAGGCTGGGGCTTTCCCAAGGCATGTCAGAGCCACTGCCCTGGTGGGATGGCTGAAGCTGCAGTGGCCACAGTCTGGGCCTTTCCCAGGGTGTGCCAGGGCTGCTGCCTTGGCAGGACAGCTGGCATTGGAGTGGGTGTGGGCCAGGGGCATGCTGAGGTGGTGGCTTTGGCAGACCAGCTAGAGTGCCAGGCCCTTTTGAAACTGCTATCTGAGCTGGGACTCAGAGTGGGTGAGTTTATGCATGAGTCCTTTAAGAGCAGAGTCGAGGTTTCCTACAGTCCTCTGGCTCTCCCAGACTTAAGCCCCATTAGTTTTCAAAGCCAGTTATATGGGCTTATCTTCCAAGTGCTGGTCCCCAGGGGTGGGTTTCCCAATGTGGTTCTTGAACCTTTTGCTCCTTAGAGAGGACCTTTGCATTTATGGCATCCCCTCTTGCTTGTGCATCACTGTGCTGGGGTTTGTATACTGACTAGATTATGAGTCTGTCCTTCCTACCCACCTTGATGTGGTTTTTCTTTATCCTTAATTGTAGATGAGCTGTTCTGCTAGTCTTCAGGTCATTTTCAGAGAGAGTTGTTCTATAAGTAATTGTAGTTTTGTTGTGTCTGTGAAGGAGGTGAGCTCAGGGTATTCTATTCTGCTATTGTGATCCTACTTCCTGATTCTTGGTTCTTACCTTGTCTTCTGAGAAGCCGAATGGATTTTCGTCTAAAATGTGTGCATACAATCCACACTTTTAGACTTCCTTTTCAAGATTTCAGTGTACTCTATTTGGATGTGGGTGTCTAAACCAAATGATCAGTCAAGTTCTCAACTCTGGATTTGGTCCTGGATCTAGCTGTCAGACTTGGATAATGTCCCAATAACTACAGCAAACAGGATGATCTAGACAACACTCCTGTTTTCATAGGTGGATCTTGTGCAATTTCTATCCCCAGGTGTCTGGCAGGAACATTGATGAAGACATCCCTGCGTGTCTATTTGGAACCCAGGAGGCTATGCTGACTGCCAACACTATACACTCCTTTGGCTCCCATGGGTGTGGGAACTTCCTGTTTTTGGCAGAGGACAGAGAAGCTTTTTTTTTTTTAATTAACTAATTTATTTTTATTTATTTATTTTTAGCTGCGTTGGGTCTTTGTTGCTGCGCGCAAGCTTTCTCTGGTTGCGGCAAGCGGGGGCTACTCTTAGTTGGGTGATCGGGCTTCTTATTGCGGTGGCTTCTCTTGTTGCAGAGCATGGGCTCTAGGTGTGCGGGCTTCAGTTGTGGTTTGTGGGCTCTAGAGCGCAGGCTCAGTAGTTGTGGCACACAGGCTTAGATGCTCCGCGGCATGTGGGATCTTCCTGGACCAGGGCTCGAACCCGTGTCCCCTGCATTGGTATGCGGATTCTTAACCACTGGGCCACCAGGTAAGCCCCAGGACAGAGAAGCATTGACTCTCCCTACAAGTCCCGTGTGCCACTAGGTATGGGATTACTCTCCAGGGCTGGGCTCCAGACAGGAAACCTTTCCTTCCATGTTCCACCTTTAACTATGGCAGTCAGTTGCTGTAGGGTTCTGGAATGAGTTGTTGTAGTATTTGTTTAGGTTTTTCTAGCTGTAGAATGAGGTTAATGACAATAGATCAGATGTTGTGCCAGTGTGGGAAGAGAGTTTGAAAGGATCTTTTGAATCATAATGTCCGACACAGACTTAGAGACAGGAAGTGACAGACAGTTCATGGCAGAGCTGGGACTAAATCTAGGTCTCTAGATTCCTAGTCTAGGATTCTTTCCATCTTGCTTTGACCTCTCATAAGTAACTATGTGATCAGAGAAGGGGAATCCAAAATGAATATAAAATAGATTGATTTATGAACTCAGAATTCTTAAGCTTTGCTGTATTGTATATGCAATCTAGCCTCTATATTTCCTTCCTCTAGCTTTCTCTTCAGGCTATTTTCTAAACATTTTGGGGATAAGTTTTCATATACTTCTGAGGTAGAACCTCAGAATTCAACTCATTTTACCTCTAGTCTGTTTCACATGTTTTGGAGTATATGATAGGCATTGTGGTTGTATTTGGTGGGTAAAAGATGATGATAAGACGTAGCACCTGACCTGGAGGTACATACAGTCTAGAAGAGGAAATAAGCATAACTATAATACAGAATGATAGTTGCTATAATAGAAACCTACCTAAGGTACTAAGCAGAGAAAAAGTCCTAAGTGAATAAATTCAGGGCATGGAGCATGGAAGGCAAAGAGATGGGGGTAGGCTCCACAGAGGAGGTAGCACCTAAGTTGGGATTTGAAGAAAAACAGCATTTGGAATAAAAAACTTACTGACTTTAAAAAAATTAAAGTATAATTGATTTACAATATTGTGTTAATTTCAGGTGTACAGCAAAGTGATTTGGTTATATATATACTCTTAAAAAATTATTTTCCATTACAGGTTGTTACGAGATATTGAATATAGTTCCCTATGCTAAATAGTTAATCCTTGTTGTTTATCCGTTTTATATACGGTAGCGTGTATCTGTTAATCCCATACTCCTAATTTATCCCTCCCCTGATTCCTATTTGGTAACCATAAATTTATTTTCTATGTCTGTGAGTCTGTATCTGTTTCATAAATAAGTCATTCGTACTAGTTTTTAGATTCCACGTACACATGATGTCATACGGTATTTGTTACTGACTTGCTTTTTTTTTTTTTTTTTTTTTTTGCGATACGCGGGCCTCTCACTGTTGTGGCCTCTCCCGTTGCGGAGCAACAGGCTCCGGACGCGCAGGCTCAGTGGCCATGGCTCACGGACACAGCCGCTCCGCGGGATGTGGGATCTTCCCGGACCGGGGCACGAACCCATGTCCCCTGCATCGGCAGGCGGACTCTCAACCACTGCGCCACCAGGGAAGCCCTACTGACTTGCTTTTAATTCATGCTTCTACTCGGGTACTACTTTATTTAAGCATAACAAAAATTATATTGCTAATGCTTCCAAAAGATACTGATCAGATAGGTACAATTGGAACTTAGGTTGCATGCAGAACAGCTCATCAGGAAAGTTTAGGACTTGGCTCAGATACTGTTTAAGTAACAACTATTATTGATGAAGCTAATGGCAAGCACTGCTGTCCCTATAGCCAGAAAACAGATGGATATGGCCGTAAAGGTTAGTCAAGTAACAATCTTGTTAATATTTTTTGAGCATTTATCATGTGCTGTACTTTATGTATGTTACAAGCATTATGTTATTTAATTCTTATACTAACCATATATAGCAGGTACCAGAATTTTTATAGGTGAGAAAACAGAAGTTAAGAGAGGTTAAGAAATAAATTTGCCTAAGGTCAGAGAGCTAGAAAGTAGTGAGACAGAATTTGAACTCAGGAGTATCTCCTTCCAGGGACTGAACTGTTAACTCCTACCCTGTGCCATGGTTGGAAAAGAGTTGGAATGTAAACCAGAATTTATCTGGATCCTTTAAATCTCCCCCATAGAAGTTCTAGCCATGAGAACATGCTAGGGACATGGGATTAGACTTATCAGCAAACACTTGCTGAATTTCTGCAAAGGCCTTAACATTCTGTTAGGCCCTATAATGAATGCAGAGAAACCTGAACTTAAGTCCTGGAGGATGAAACTCACATCAAGGAAATGAGGCCCTGGGAGGATAAGCTCTTTGCCCAAGGTCCATGGCTGGTGAGTGAGACCCAACACTTGAATTTGACTTTTAACACTAGAACTAGTGCTTTTTCTTCTACAATTTCTAGGCAGATTTTGGCTTTCATAAACAGAAGAGTTAGCCCCTGTAGGACTGGAACCTAAACAAACATCTGTCACAACTTTTAGGGTCAAGGTTTCATTGTATTTTTTTTTTTTTCTGACTTGAGATATCCTTTTCCTTAAGTCTACTAATTCCGGTGGTACCGGAAAAGAGATGTTTGAGACTGTGAGCCAGAAAGATTTCTAAGCCCCTGTTTGATATGACCTCTCACTCTCTTTTCTACCATACTTCAACCCTGATCCATGAACTACTTGATATTAAAAAAGAAAAAAGGAGAGAGAAAGATCTGCCTGCTAACTTTTCAAATCAAGCTGGTGTACGTTCTTTCCATGTTTGAATAACAATACACCGACATAATGAGCTAGACTAATTTTCATATAGGGCAGAGTTAACAAAATTTATGGTTGAAAGACAACTGTATTTCTGAAATTGTATTTCTTAACTTTAGTGAGAAAAATGAACAAAGTAAACATTAAGTTGAAAGCTAGAAGAAGCCGGAAAAGGAGACTGGGGCTGCGTGATATTCTGGAAAGCTGGTGGGACCATTTGATTCATGAATTCAGAGCTGTGAAAGTTTTGTGCCTCATTTTATGTGGTCACACAATGGTACCTTGGGGTGTAGCCAAGACAAGCTTAATGGCCAACCAGTGACTGAAGGGATTTTACAAAGAAAAATCTTTCTCTACCCCTGAGCTCTTACTGTTAGAATTTCATTTGAGTCTGAGATTTTTCAAGAGTTTTAAAACATAGTTATCCTTTAAAGTAGTAGCCTGCCGTATGCTTGCTTAATATCTCAGTGATTGGCTAATAATTCATTTACATTTAATTGGGTTATGGATTAGTAGATCCAAGTCTTGGATTATCAAGCAAGAATGACCTTAGGTATCACCAAGTCCAATCCTCTCACTTTATAGATGAGGGAATTGAGGCCATGAGAGGTTAAATGATTTGCATAAGATTAATTAGAAGGGGGAATGAGAAATAAGGATTTCTTATTCCATGTACTCCTTTGAAAGATTGTTTTTTTTTACTTGTACAGGAATACATAAATACATATATATGTGTGTGTGTATATCTGTGTATTTTCTTCATAAAAATTTATATGATATCAAACCATGAAGGATGAAAAGATTAAAGTCCTCTTCCTCCTTTTCTCTTCCTCTGTGTAAATATTATTGGGCCCTTTTCTACTCACTTATGTACATAGATGCATACATAAAAAATAATGAAACATCATTTAAAAATATTAATAGAGCTCACATTTCATGTGTTCTGTAGCTTTCTTCATTTTATTTGTAAAATTTATATTTTTTGAATAAAGAATATATATATGTATGTATATGTAAATTCAAAAGGTTTTTAAAAAGTGAAAAGTCTCTCACCTCCCTCTGAGTCTTAGTCATATAGTTTTCCCTGGAGGCCACCAGTATTACCAGTTTCTTGTGTAGCTACCCAGAGGGATTCTTTGTTCATATAAGTCTTTACCCCCTGTTTTTAAAAATAAATTATAGCATACTATATATATATATATATAGCACCTTACTTAAAAAATTAATATTTCTTGGAGTTATTCCAGATTAGCAAATGAAAAGCCTTCTTTTTCTTTTAACGACTGCAGCAGTGTAGTATGTAGTACAGTTCCATAATCATTTTATAGGTAGTACTGCATGGTATTGCATTATGTGAATTTTTCATAATTTATTTAACTTGCTACCTACTGATATAGTTTGTTTTCAATATTTCCCCATTTAAAAATCATTGCATTGCATAACTTTATGTATAGCATGTATCACACATTCCAAATAACTTTTATAGAACAAATTCCTGGAAGTGGCATTTCTGGGTCAAATGCGTGCATTTGTAATTTTGATAAGATATTACCAAATTGCCCTTCATGGGGGTTGTATCAATCTACCTCTCTCTAGCAATACAGGAGATGAAACTTGCCTTCCCATGACAGTACATAGAAATTTACCACATTCCTTATCACGCCTCCTAGGTCTTCCACAGAATGGCTGTCCATAGTTTAAGTAATCCCTTACTGATGGACATTTAATTTATTTCAAAATTTTGAGTATTACAAACAATGCTGCCTTGAACATTTCGTGTGCCAGTTTGTGAACATCTTTCTAGGAAACACCTACAAGTGGAAACCTTGCTTCAAAGGATATGCACATGTTATGTTTTAACAAATAATGCCAAATTTCTCCATGAATAGGCTGAAGCAAATCATGCACCCCCAAAAGTATAACAGGGTATCGACTTCCACATATTCTCACCCAAATTAGGTATCATCAATTCATTTAATTTTTGCCACTTTGATTGAAATGTTGAAAATGAAAATAGGGCTTGAATTTTTCCTTCTCTGATACTAGTGATGTTGAACATATTTTCATATAATTACCGCTTGAAAAGGGTAGTCAGTAAGAGCAAAGTCCTGGAGTGAGATTGTCTGGATGTGACCCTGGTGTTCTCACTTTATTGCTCTTTGTAAGAGCCAACCAAGGGCAGGCTACTTCACTCTCTGTGCCTCACAGGGATGTTGTGAGGATTTCATGAGCTAATAGTTGCAAAGTGCCTATACCATAATTTATTTGATTCTCCCGTTTAATGTCACTGGAGAAAATGTATATGTAGGCAGTACATGTACTCCTGTTCAGTTACGTGGAGACTTCTCTCATCTTTTCAATTTCTTTTTAAATGCCCTTCATTTTTCTTTATTTACATCTTACACATTTCTTTAACTTTACTCCTAGGCTTGTCTGATTGCCAAAAGAGTTGAACACACTATAGTTAAAGAAGAAATAATTTTTAATAAAATAATAAACGTTCCTGCTATTTAGTACTGAGTCATTGTGTTGATAGTTTATACAATGTTACAATTTTCAGGTTACTTTTATTACGATGTGTCCTGGCCCTAGAGCCCAGTATAATTAGGTCTGGATTCAAATCCTAGTTCTGATTTTAACACGTTTTTAATGAGTCTTTTGACTATGCCGTTTCACCTCTTTGGACCAAGTTTCCTTACTAGAAGTAAGGGAATTAGACTATGCTATCTTAAGGTCCCTAAAATTTTATTATTCTTCATATTCAAAAGACCCAACTGTCAAAGAGCCTGACCTGTGGGTCGTGGCCAAGTTATCACAAGCTCTTCAGAAGGAAATTCTATGAACATAGGGTAAAGTGAACAAGAGATTAAAAATTCATCTCCCACACAATGCTCCTTTAACAGGATGTGTACTTCTTTTGCAAAAGTGATTCCTTATTTTCTTCCACAAATTCATGACCAGTGCACACCTCAGAGACCTAGTTCAAAGCCCCTCTCTAGAAGGCACCCCCTTATTGGCCTCCTTTGATGTGCCAAATGCCACACCGAGGGAGGGAATTCACTGTACAAATCACCACACAATAGAATGTTGATATTCATTACTATGGGGAAGATGTAGAACTTGATAGGGTTTAAGTCCCAGGAAAAACTTGGAGGGGGCTTGAAGTAAAATGCCACTGTGTGAAACTTGGGCCCATGACCTTTTCCTGGGACTGGTGTGGTCCAATGGCTGCAAATATTAAGTCAACTCAAACTGAATTGAGCAAATGATCTCCTTTAATAAAACTGGCACCTTGAACATCCTCAGATTACATTTATAATGTTATGTTTGGATCTGTGAAGTGTTAACTCTGTAAGGAGGCTGGTGGAGAGGCATATAGGAGGAGGAATGCTAGAGAGTAGTAGTGAGGCAAGGGTGTAACCCCAAGGTATATCCCCTCCTTAGGAAGAGAAACCTTGGGAGTCTTTGGGTAGGAGTAACAAAGAGTTAGTTGCTATGAAAGCTGGGATGTGTTTGGTCTGGCATTTGCCCTGGGCTGTTGTATCCTCTCTCTAGAGCGGTCTTGAAGCTAGGAAGTCGAACAGATGGTAAGGACCCAATTAGGTGTCTGAGGGACAGAGAGAAAGAAGAACAGAGGTAACATTGCAAATAGGACAGGAGTCCAGAAGGATAAGCCACACCTGCTGAGGTGAGAGAAGAATGAGGAAATTAAAAAACAGCATGTTGGGTGGGACCCACAGATTTTTCAGTCAACTAAATAAATGCTTTTCTTGGAGTGTGGACTAGATGTTATCTAGTTAGTCACCTTTTAGCTGCAAGCTGGGCTTTCTCACTCCTCCTCATAACTTTCCCCCTCATTTAATTACTAAAATACTCCACATTTATACATCATCATTGATGTGCTATTTACTAACATTGATGTGCTCTCTGACCTTAAAGAGTTTACAGCCACAGTCAACCAACCAGAGCAGTATATAATTTTACTTGTTCCTATCTTTCCTCTCCAAGCCCCATAATCTTATTTGTTAAGCAAACTCTTATGTGTGGCTTGCCATGTTTCAGGTAGTTTTCCAGATATTACAGATGCTTACACACTTAATGTTCATAAAACCCTTTGGGGTATGTGCTATTATTATTCTCATTTTATCTATAAGGAAACTGTGGGGAATAGAAGTTGAGTAACTCTCCTAAGGTCATATAGCTAGTAAGTGGCAGAGTTGAGAATTGAACCAGGGACTCTGGCTCCAGAGTCCACAGTCTTAACAATTTAATCATGTTGCATGGTCTTGAATTTGGATTGGTATTTGTTCACACACACACAAAAAAGAAAAATATTTGAATGATGGATGCAAGATCTAATTTGAACTAATTTACTGTTGGAGAGGAAAATAGTTCATTTTCTTTTCCTTTTTTTAAAAAATAAGAGCCAGTTGCTTCTAAGTTGTTTTTGAACCTACATCATGTTTTCACTGTGCAGGAAATGACTTGGGAGCATAGGGTGCAATGAGGGAATGATTTAAGTGTCCATTAGGGTTTCTTTCAAAGCTCAGATGATTTCTGTGAAGCCAAAAGAAAAGATACTGCTCTTGTGTTCTCCGGGGCTAAAGTGATCCCCAAATCTGCTATTCTCTACGTGGTTTTGCTCTTTTACTTATTAAACAACTGCCGATGGGATACCATTTATGCACCATTACTGTGCCAGTTGAGATGGGGATCCATGTACATGATCCAAATACACGCATGGTATCTGCCATTAATGAGATTAAAATTTAATGAAGGAGAATAAACACACACACACACCACCTTTAAATAACATTCACAAATCTAGCAGTATGTAAGCAAGCACCCAAACAAGGAATTCAGTGGGTAAACTTTATGGAAAGCCTGGCTTTGACTACATGGGGAGACAACATGTTGAATTTACATGCCTCGCAGATTCTCTTAGTCTCATCTGTTTCAAAGACTTTGACCTTTTCCATTCATCTGCTCTGCCTCAGCTACTGAGCCTGAAAGAGTCTGTGGTCTATGAGATTCTACCACCCAAGACTGACCAGCTCCATGCCTGGACCCTCTGGCTCCTCCTACCACTTTGAGACTTGTATGGAATATCACACTATTTAGCATGGGCTCTATCTTCCTAAGCAGCTCTTAATGGGTCCAGAAGATACAACCAAGAAGAGAGTTGACTTTGGCAAAAGAAAAATAGGAGCTGGAGAGGATTTGGGCTGATATGTATTCCTTCCCTTTCTTCCTTTAAAAGACTCATCTAAGACATTTTCTCTGACCAAACTGTCTAGAGACATTCTGGGTAGCTGAGTATGTGACCTGCCAAGTGACTGAGATTTTTCAAGCTCATAGTGAAGTAGAAGCCATTGTTGATACCTGGTTGGTGATTGTTACTGGCTGGTCGCTGTTTATTGGTGTTGTGGTTATTATGGAGATGTTTATCTCTTCTTGCTTGTCATCTTTCCCTGTCTCCCTTTCCTTTTCTTCACTCTTGTCCCAGGATTGTACCTCCCTAAATAGAGAAATATCCCATAATCATTGCCCCAGTTTCTGTTTTCTAGAAGTTTTGGAGTAAGACAGAAGAGAGGACAATCTTTGAAGAGTACAGAATATACAAAAGAATGATCTGGATTGAGAACATTTATGTTGGGAATAGCTGCAGTCAAATTTTAGAGGGCCATGCTGAGAGACATATGGATTCTTGGAAGGTTTTTGAGAGGGGTGTCATAGTGGAAACTGGGATTTAGGTAGGTAGACCAGGTTGAAATAAAAACTGGATTGGCAGAGGTGGGGAGAACTGGAGGCCGGAAGACTAGTTATGATTTTTTTTTAACATCTTTATTGGAGTATAATTGCCTTACAATGTTGTATTAGTTTCTACTGTATAACAAAGTGAATCAGCTATATGCATATGTGTATCCCCATATCCCCTCCCTCTTGCGTCTCCCTCCCTCCCACCCTCCCTATCCCACCCCTCTAGAGGGTCACAAAGCACCGAACTGATCTCCCTGTGCTATGCGGCTGCTTCCCACTAGCTATCTACCTTACGTTTGGTAGTGTGTATATGTCCATGCCTCTCTCTCGCTTTGTCACAGCTCACCCTTCCCCCTCCCCATGTCCTCAAGTCCATTCTCTATGTCTGCAACTAGTTATGATTTAAATGTGAGGATGAATGTAGGACCAAGCGGTAGAAATTAAATGGTAGATGAGGAACCTTAGGAAGGCCTTAAGCTATCTTGGTAAAATAAGAAGTCATTCACTAGATGTGAGTAAGAGGAAGGTACAATTAGGGGGATGAGCAAGAGGAGAATGTCAGTGTACCCTCCTGAGGTCACGCTCCTGAGCATCCACGGTTCAGACTGGGTCATGGTGCTTTATGCTGGGCCTGGCTGTGTGGCTGTAGGTCTTCCTGTTTTCCATCAATATGCTTCTAGGACACACACAGAAATTCTCATTTCATGATGAGTTGTGTACTATAAAAAAATTGCCGGAAGACTGATCAGATATTTACATGGTCTATTCAGTTTGGATCTTGTTAATGAAATTTTGTTAATCTTATAAATTAATTTGTAAACAGATTAGTATTGATCTGTTAAATTTTGCTAATTAAAACTACTACTACTATGGAAACTGTTATTTACAGTACTTTTTAAAGAACAAACAGATGAGCCCTGTGGTTATATAGCAGTTGGCTTTTCTTGCAAAGCCACAGTAACCACTGAACACTCATGCACTCATGACTTTTGTCTAGATCTTGCTCTTCATGAGGAGGCAGAAGTGGGCGGAGCCAGCCACGTATTCATTCTGGATCTGAAATGCCAAAGTGTGTGCTCAGTTTATTTTTTGTAATCCTTAACTACATTTAAAAATACTTTTGATTACTTTTGTGTTGTTGAGTACTTTATACACTGGCCAGTTATTGAACACTTGAGTTTGTGATGAAGTTCCTTGTGTCCAAGATTGTTTGTTTGCGTAGAAGGGAGAATACTTAATGTTCCAAAACATTACTTGAGTATAGTTTATATGCTGAGGCAGGTAGGCAGAGGTAAACTATAAACCAGGGGAGATAATATATCTACACAGACTCTGAGATAAGGCTACTCAAAAAAGCCTTAAGTTAAAGCAAACAAACAAACCAGAAATATGAAGTGTTTGATTGGTTGTGCATGATATTATGGTTTCCAGGGACTTGGAGTGTTGTCTGGCTAGTGACTCAGGAGTCTGCTTTTGACTCAGCTAGTTGGTCTTTCTGTGGTGGCACAGGTGCCAAAACGCATCCTTTTTCAAGGGGTGGTATTCCAATAGAGGTGCCCCATTTGTCTTTATGTTGATGTGGCGATCGTCATGCTTATGATGGGACCTCATTTCCTTTGAACCCTCACAATTGTTCTTGCAGAGATCAAGCCTGACCCAGAGGTGAGTGTCTCAGCTGCTTTTTGGCTGTATTTATTGGTAAAGAGTCAGCTCTTTGTCATCGGTAACCAACTGGTTTCAGTTTCATCACAGGAAGCTGTGAGCCAGGAAGAGCATTTAGAAATCAACCAAAGGCTTGTGGGAAGTCTGACCAGTGTCATAGGTGGATGGCTGAACAGGGCTGAGGGAGTTTCAGAAATGGGGGGAATTTCAAAAGTGGAGGGAACGTCATAGTTTGAAGTGATGGAGGATGGGCAAAAAACAACAAAAAAACAAGCCATCTTAGCAAGGAAGTGTGAGTACCAGGAACATATGGAAGAAAACTGAAGAAGACACAAACTTTAAAAAAAAAACTCTTATACACAGGGGAAAGTACATGCTATGAGTTGGCTCTATTAACCACCAAGATGCCTGTGCCAGAAGCTTTTAAAAAGTTGTTACAAGGTCATGGAAACTCTCTCGGCTTACTTTCCTTCAAGTCATTTCCAATCTTTCTACACATCAACTTACCTCAGTCCCCAGACCTGCTTGGCTGTCTCACCTTGTCTAGGCTCAGTGGCATTTGGCTTAGGTCAGAACCACGATAAGTAGACCAATTAACCTCACACAATGCTGCCTGCAATAAATATCTGTTGGCATCATAAGTCTCATTCATGGACAAGATGTTTCCTGTATCTGAGCTGCCCATGCCCCAGAATACAGATGTACAGTATTTATTGCTCTATCTGACCTGTTAAGAAAGTTTTCTTTCTATGAAAAAAACATAAAAACAAAATTAAATGAAACTTGACTTACCAACCCATCAACCAGCCCATACATCCAAATCCCCCAGGATCCTCACCTCTAGAGAGTAATTGCAGGGACCCTGAAGTAGGCTGCCTAGATTCCCAAGGCGAATACCCACTGAGGAGTCTCCTAGGCTGCAGCTGCTGATCTCTACTTCAGCTGCAGGTGAGAAAGTGCTGCTGAGCCAGCAGGCTGCTTCACAAATGCTCAGCTGGCCTCTGAGCCTTGCTCGTGCCAGCTTTTCAAGTGACCTGATTATATTTCTAAATTTACAGAACTGACATTTGAAAGTTGTCCAAAAGTTGCTCTGAAAAGCACTGGTATTAGCTTTGGGTTCGAGGATTTGCCATTCTGTCTTTTTTTTTTAATATAGAAGAATGAGACAGAAATGGGGCTTCCACCAGCACCCCTTGACAGATAATCAGTGGCCTCCTTGCCAAGTCCAGTTGTGTTTAATTCTTCTCTAAACTCCTCCATGGGAATCTGTGCCATGTACACCATCTTTTTCACCACTCCTCTCTTTCATTTCTTACCTAGTGGTATTTCCTAAAACCTGACCCTAAGTACTCTGCTTTATCTTTCTATACTTTCTTCCCTGGAGACTAGGTTTATTTTGATTCCAACTCTCACTTCTCTGTAGAGAATGCTTGCCTCCGTTTATCCAGCTCCAGATTTTCACCTGAACTCTAATACTTATTTATAGCTGCCTACCTTGATGACTTCATCATTATGACATCATTTGGAGAACATTATATTCCAGGCTGAACTTATTTTTCCTTAAAGCTTCCCCACAGAGAAAGACAAATATATCACTTATATGTGGAATCTAAAAAAGTGATACAAATGAACTTATTTACAAAACAGAAATAGACTCACAGACATAGAAAGCAAACTTATGGTTACCAAAGAGGAAGGGGGCCAGAGGGATAAATTAGGAGTTTGAGATGAACAGATACATACTACCATATATAAAATAGATAACCAACAAGGGGTTATCTATTTATAGATAAAGGAACTATATTCAGTATCTTGTAATAACCTATAATGGAAAATAATCTGAAAAAATATATAACTGAATCACTTTGCTGTACACTGGAAACTTACAAAACATTGTCAATCAGCTATACTTCAATTAAAGAAAAAACCTTCTTCAATTTACTCCCAATTTTATATTTCTAAGCCTGGAATAAGATAGATTATCTTTTAGTCCCTATATACATTTAATACCTTGTTCTATCAAATCTTATTTTAAATAGTTCTTTACTTTGTTCTCTTTTTCTTTAATTTTCATTGCCACCCTCCAAGCCTCATGTTCTTAAATAATAACCTCAACTAATCTTCCTACTGCTAGATGTATCCTCTTCAAACATCATCTTTACTGTGAAACTCTTTGTTGTTCTCCATGGCCTACAGGGCAAAGCAAAAACTCCTAGTCTAGTCTGCTCTAATAACCTACATATCCAACCTTATTTTTCCTAGCCAGCTGGGGAGACCTGAATTGTGGTGACTCACAGAGAGGTGGGCTTGATACGGAGGAGGTGGAATGTATTATACAGGCAGCTGTCAGCTCACCAGTGCAGATTTCTCAAATTCCATATTGAGTTGGTTCATTGTCCCATCAATGTTGGGCACCAGAAGTGAACTACGTACTTGGGTAAAGTAGCCTGGTGCAACTTTCAGATAAGTACTTGGTCTCTGTTGTGCTGATGCCAAATGACATGGGAAGGCAGAAAATGGAAGTAGGATTATGCTATAGCAGGCTGGATTTGAGTTAGACAAAGGAGTTCTCTCCTTTGTCTAACTCAAATCCTGTCCTCAAATCTTAACTCTATCTCTCCTGTCGAGGAGATACAGGACCAGGGGACCAAGTAGAGGTTATTTTTCCCATTCCTTAAACCAGCACCAAAGCCTTTCCTGACTGACTGATCCCCTTCCTTGACTTATTTTTCCCCATAGCAGTTATTCCATCTGACACATCCTATATTTTACTTGATTATTATTTGTCTCCCCCACTAGAATGTAATCTCCATGAGGGCAGGGATTTTTTTTGTTTGTTTTGTTCACTGCTGTCTCCCCAGTTCCTAGAACCATAACTGGCAAAAGATACATGCTCAATATTTACATACATCTTTGTATATATTTATAAATATTTGTTAAATGAATAGACTCACTAGTGTAAAATCTTATTTACTTATTGGGCAGTCTGATTGCTTCTACCTTCAAACACATTAAATTTATTTCTCTTCTTAGTGATTCCTTATGCTGTTCACCTGCCTGGAACTTTCTACCTCCTCTTTGACTATCCAAATTTCACCCCATCTTCATGCCAGGCCTGGAAGACTTCCACGCCACCTTCTTTTCTTCTAGTATTTAGTTAATACACATCCTTGGGAACTGAGAAGCTAGTACCTCAGAGGCCCCAGCTCCCTGCTTCTTCTTGGGCTACCTTGAGGTTACCACAGTAGCAAACACAAGAATCTTGGTAATTTTGATTTGCATACTCAGTGCCCCTTCTGGATCTAGGAACTTCATTCTCAGCAAAGCTAAACCCTCACTCACTCAATATTTCTTTTAAATTCCAAGGGATGTGCCAATAGGTAAATAAGAAGGGGAAGGATTTCGTGACAGAGAGGGCTTCTTCCAAAGTAGAGTTTAAGAGAAGGGTTTAGAAGTAGATATCCCCACTGGCAAAAACTGACTAATCTTTTCAAAAAATTTAAAAATTTTTTATTTTTAAAAAAAATTTTATTTTATATTGGAATATAGTTGATTTACAATGTTGTATTGATTTACAATGTTGTGTAGAGCAAAGTGATTCAGTTATACGTGTACATATATCTATTCTTTTTCAAATTCTTTTCCTATTTATGTTATTACAGAATACTGAGTAGAGCTCCCTGTGCTATACAGTAGGTCCTTGTTGTTTATCTATTTTATATATAGTAGTGTGTATATGTTAATCCTAAACTCCTAATTTATCACTCCCCTCACCTTTCCCCTTTGGTAACCATAGTTCGTTTTCTAAGTCTGTGAGTCTGTTTCTGTTTTGTAAATAAGTTCATTTGTATCATTAAAAACTGACTAATCTTGAGCCCTAGATGAGTTATGGTAAACCTTTGAATGCATTGAACTCTAGTTGAACTTTTCTGATGAGGACTGTGTCTGGAGTAAACCAATGGAAGACTATATTTGCAAATACAAATTTATACATAAAGTATTGCGGAGGGCTATATGTTTTCCATTAAAGAGTGGGTTTAAAAAATTATTAGCTGACCACAGAGACCTGGGAGTAGCATATGAAAGAGAATTCTAGGGGAGCTACTTTGCAAACTAGAGGAATGTGGTATCACTTTTACTTCTTTCCCATGGTGATCGCATAGTGTGTGACAAGTAAAGATTGACTTCTACACAGAGATGAAGCATTTCCCAAGACCAATAGGGAGATTAATCTCACAATGATCTAGGATAGGTTAATGTTCTTCCTCCCTTTATTCAGCTTTTAGAAAATGGCTTATAATTTTTGTCTTCAGAGATGTATGGTTGCTTTCCATGAACAATAACCCACTAGGCCAGGTTTGGCTTAATGTTCTGACAGGTTCCAGCTCTAGCAGAGGTAGCATAATCCATCACCTGAGAGCACATGAGGCTGCACCAGATTTGAAGAATAGAAGTCAGGAACAATCAAAGGGCATGTAGATACTGAGGTGAAGTGCTGATTTGGAAACACAATTTTAATGTGAGTCTTCCTGGCCTGGCATGAAGATAGGCCTCCTGGGGAAAATTTCATCCTTTTATCTTTGAGATATACTATGAGAAAGGTTCTGTGGGTAGCTTCCTTTCCAGACAAAGAGAAACTGATAGACATTGGGCTGATGATTTTCTCATGGCCAAAGAGGCCAACGCAACAATCCTGGGTACTTGAGTGGTGGTGAGATGAGGAGAAGCAGGTGCTTCATATATTGAGCATCTCACCTCCCAGCATGAGATCAGCAGCCACCTTTGAACCTTTGGTCCTTTCAAATCAAATACTGGCAATTTCACTTTGATTATAGGGCCAATTACTTTTTCCTACTATAATCTTCTAAGTATTCAACCAGATTATGTAAAATTGCAATTAACAACCTGTGAGATCTGTCTTTTCTACAGACTTTGAGCACCAGCAGCATTCTAGTTTCTAGCTGTTGGATGAGTTAGAACTGATGATGACTCTATAGCAAAACTGAAACAAACTATCTTCATCCCAACTGACATTTTAAAGATGTCTATTTAATACTCCTACATTATTAAAGCAAGTAGTTGAATGGGAGAGCAAGATGGGCCTTACAGCAATGCATACTTTTTTGACTGAGGAAGAAGCAAGCAGGTGATTTCCCTCATATTCTTATCCTTATGGTACATGGTGAAGAAATAAATGCTGTGGAATCAATGTTATAAAAGCTGGGGCTCCATAACGTATTTTGAATATCTTATGTGGATCTGGGTCTAACCCAGGCATAGTGAGAAGCAAAGAGAGGAGTCACCTAATGTTATATTGTTACTTACACCTGCCCCCCCCCCCTGATTCCTTCTTATTCTTGTGAACAGAGATTTTTGAATCCAAAAGTAGGACTCACTTGTTTGAACCTGGTATTCTAGGTCAAACTGTACCCACTATGTTTTCCATAGAGTAGTCCCTGTGTAGCTATGCCAAACGGTTTCATTTGTTTTACCAAGAATGGAAATGATCCAGAACTGATCAAAGCTTGGACTTGCCACTTTAGAGCAGGGTCATTCCTTAAGTTGGCATAGAACCTCAAGTCTCTTTCGCTTTTCTGCTTCTTGGAAGTTGAGAGAATTTACAAAGCTGAAAAAAGAATGATGTTGTCCTAGAAAGAATTGAAGTTGTTCTTATCTTGCCCCTTGGTATACCATTCATTATAAGGTTACATATTTCCCCAAGGCAGGGTGGGAAAAGGTTTCTGAAGGCAGGGTGAGAAGGAAGCTTGTTGGTGAATGAGGGATGAAGAGTTGGTAGAGATAAAAGGAGAAGGACTACATTCTCACCACTATTATGCAACATAATTTTGGAAGTTTTAGCCACAGCAATCAGAGAAGAAAAACAAATAAAAGGAATCCAAATCAGAAAAGAAGAGGTAAAGCTGTCACTGTTTGCAGATGACATGATACTATACACAGAGAATCCTAAAGATGCTACCAGAAAACTACTAGAACTAATCAATGAATTTGGTAAAGTAGCAGGATACAAAATTAATGCACAGAAATCTCTGGCATTCCTATACACTAATGATGAAAAATCTGAAAGTGAAATCAAGAAAACACTCCCATTTACCACTGCAACAAAAAGAATAAAATGCCTAGGAATAAACCTACCTAAGGAGACAAAAGACCTGTATGTAGAAAACTATAAGACACTGATGAAAAAAATTGAAGATGATACAAATAGATGGAGAGATATATCATGTTCTTGGATTGGAAGAATCAACATTGTGAAAATGACTATACTACCCAAAGCATTCTACAGATTTAATGCAATCCCTATCAAACTACCCTATCAAAATAAAAATTTTCACTATTGGTATGGAAACACAAAAGAACCCAAATAGTCAAAGCAATCTTGAGAATGAAAAACGGAGCTGGAGGAATCAGGCTCCTGTACTTCAGACTCTACTACAAAGCTACAGTAATCAAGACAGTATGGTACTGGCACAAAAGCAGAAATATAAATCAATGGAACAGGATAGAAATCCCAGAGATAAACCCACACACATATGGTCACCTTATTTTTGATAAAGGAGGCAAGAATATACAAAGGAGAAAAGACAGCCTCTTCAATAAGTGGTGCTGAGAAAACTGGACAGCTACACGTAGAAGAATGAAATTAGAATACACTCTAACACCATACACAAAAATAAACTCAACATGGATTAAAGACCTAAATGTAAGGCCAGACACTATAAAACTCTTAGAGGAAAACATAGGCAGGACACTCTATGACATAAATCACAGCAAGGTCCTTTTTGACCCACCTCCTAGAGAAATGGAAATAAAAGCAAAAATAAACGGATGGGACCTAATGAAACTTCAAAGCTTTTGCACAGCAAAGGAAACCATAAACAAGATGAAAAGACAAGCCTCAGAATGGGATAAAATATTTGCAAATGAAGCGACTGACAAAGAATTAATCTCCAAAATTTACAAGCAGCCCATGCTGCTCAATATCAATAAAACAAAAAATCCAATCCAAAAATGAGCAGAAGACCTAAAGAGACATTTCTCCGAAGAAGATATACAGATTGCCAACAAACACATGAAAGGATGCTCAACATCACTAATCATTAGAGAAATGCAAATCAAAACTACAATGAAGTATCATCTCACACCAGTCAGAATGGCCACCGTCAGAAAATCTGCAAACAATAAATGCTGGAGAGGGTGTGGAGAAAATGGAACCCTCTTGCACTGTTGGTGGGAATGTAAATTAGTACAGCCACTATGGAGAATAGTATGGAGATTCTTTAAAAAACTAAAAATAGAACTACCATATGACACAGCAATCCCACTACTGGGCATATACCCTGAGAAAACCATAATTGAAAAAGAGTCATGTACCACAATGTTCATTGCAGCTCTGTTTACAATAGCCAGGATATGGAAGCAACCTAAGTGTCCGTTGACAGATGAATGGATAAAGATGTGGCACATATATACAACTGAATATTACTCAGCCATAAAAAGAAACGAAATTGAGTTATTTATAGTGAGGTGGGTGCACCTCAAGTCTGTCATACAAAGTGAAGTAAGTCAGAAAGAAAAACAAATACAGTATGTTAACACATATATGTGGAATCTAAAAAAAAAAAGGTTCTGAGGAACCTAGGGCAGGACAATAATAAAAATGCAGACGTAGAGAATGGACTTGAGGACAAGGGGAGGCAGAAGGGTAAGCTGGGACGAAGTGAGAGAGTGGCATGGACATGTATTCATTCCCAAATGTAAAATAGATAGCTAGTGGGAAGCAGCTGCATAGCACAGGGAGATCAGCTCGGTGCTTTGTGACCACCTAGAGAGGTCAGATAGGGAGGTGGGAGGGAGACACAAGAGGGAGGAGATATGGGGATATATGTATACATATAGCTGATTCACTTTGTTATACAGCAGAAACTAACACAACATTGTAAAGCAATTATACTCCAATAAAGATGTTGAAAAAAACAAAACAAAACAGGAGGACTAACCTGTGAGCTCTCTTCAAGAGGAACAAATACAAAGTATTAGCTTTCTCTGTTGTTTGTGTTTTTCCTTGCAAATACCTTGACCGTGAAGAATGGTTTCAATAAGGAGGACAGAATGACTTCTGACCGGAAGGTTGGGAGCTGTGACATGCAGAAGAAAAATGAAGCCAAACAGCATGGAGATATGTCATCACTACTGGGTTTTACCTTAATCTACACTCAGTTATCAACTTCTTTTCAAAATGGTTGGCACTCATTCAAGAGATAGCATACATATTCTGACTTTGAAGTAATGGAAGAACTTTCAGGTACAGTGTATTGAAATAAGTCTCACCAGTTTCTTCCCAGACTGTGAATTCATTAATATATCTATCCATTCAAGAGTCATTTTGTTTACTTATTTATTTTGTATTGATTGATTGATTTTTGGCTACATTGGGTCTTCATTGCTGTGCACAGGCTCTCTGTAGTTGTGGCAAGCAGGGGCTACACTTCGTTGTGGTGTGTGGGCTTCTCGTTGCTGTGGTTTCTCTTGTTGTGGATCAAGGGCTCTAGGCGCGTGGGCTTCAGTAGTTGCAGCACGTGGGCTCAGTAGTTATGGCTCACGGGCTCTAGAGCTCAGGCTCTGTATCTGTGATGCACGGGCTTAGTTGCTCCGTGGCCTGTGGGATCTTCCCAGACAAGGGATTGAACCCGTGTCCCCTGTGTTGGCGGGCAGATTCTTAACCACCGCACCACAGGGAATTCCCCAAGAGTCATTTATTGAGAGCTCATTATGTGATAGGCATAGTGGTAAGTACTATAGATTATCAACCACTTAGTTCCTAGAAATTTGAAATATTGCAAGCCAATTATGAATAAGATGGGCTCCTGATTGACTCCAGAGATGCCCTAGTTGTTGCTCAGAAGTCAAGGTACTAGCCTTCTGTGTGCTCTTCTCTGTGTGTTATCCTGTATAACATTTACAGCAAGTGAACCCTTATATTTGTCAGTATGGATTTTGTGCCTATTGTTATTTACAGTGTAATGCTACAGTGATACCTGCATAAACTCACAGGCACGAATTTAGGAAATTCGTGAATTGATTCGTGAATCAAAGAAGAAGTCTTGAGATAAGACAGAAAGAAAGTAACTGACAAAAACAAGGAGAAATACACATTGTTGGGTGGGAGGGTGGGGGAGGAGAAACAAAATTGTAACCATCAGTAACAGGACTCATGAATAAGTTACCCTTTTGATGGTCACAGTGAAAGGAATGTAGGTGATGAGAGCCTCCAGTGGAGAGGAAGAATGTCAAAGAAGAGTTAGTAGGTGGCCTGTGCCCTTCTAGTACCTGGGAAGGAAAACAATGAAACCCTGAGCAGTGGCAGCCAAGGTCAGGGTTAGTAGAGAGGAGATGGTGGTTTAGCTGTGGAGCTCGGGCAGGACTTTCCTGGCCACTTTAAGGCTCAGTGTATGCTGTGCAGGAGGGTGTTTTATGGAAAGAGTGGGCCAGCTACCAGTGAAGATGTGGTGAACACACATGTGGGAGGGGTTGAAGAATAGACTTAATGTCTGATTTCTGTGATAGCTTAGAATTTTAATTAAACACCTTAACCAAACTTCCTAGTAGGAGGGTTTTCCTGTATTTCAAATGTTTCCCAAGTGCTGGGAAATGGAAATTTTCAACTGGCAGCATTTCATAATTCTGATTACCTGGGGAAATTAGTATAGCAAGTATAGGTTTCATTCTCAAATCACACATCCCCCTTCCCCAAGAAATGTAAGTTTAATCATATTGTTACTTGAAGTGTCAGTTTCTAAGAAGGTTGAGCTGCAGCATAGCCTGTATAGGAGCGATGCATTTTGAAGAAATCTCATGTGCGCTCCTACACTCAAATCTCAGAGAATCAAAATAAGAACCTCTTAGTTTGTAATAAACAATCAAATCTCAAGTGAAGTCTATAGCCATTTGAAAAACACTCTGCTGTCCTTTCTTCAGAGGTTAGTGCTAATAGATGTCTTGGGCCCCTCTTGACGGTGGGTGTCATGGTGCTGGAATGGTAATAATAACTCAGCCAACCAGTGCTTGTCTGAACACAGTCTCCTGAGAGCAGGTGCTGTGAAATAGAAAAGACAAGGAAGACACAGGAAGACTAGGTTGTGAAGGAAGATGAGTTCACTGTCAGGAGTGTTTGGATTGGGAGAAATACTATCCAGTAACTATGGAAGACAGCAAAGAAAAGTCATTAACCCATTCCAAATGGTGGGAGAAGAGAAAAGCAAAGTGGGGAAGTGAGGGGAAAAAAAAACCCATCACCAAATTGAAAAGAAAACACTTCTAACAAAAACTAGATTGATGAATGACCTTTAGCTGTGGAAAGATACTATTCTAATGAAACATGAACTGAAAGGATTTCTTCTGAGGGCTAATTTACATTTTTTCCTTTTCAGTCTTCAACATATTTTAGTAGATGCATGGTTCTGCATGGTTAGTATCTCTGTCTCTCTGAAAAAGAAAAATGGGTCAGCTTGATATAGCCTGATGTAAGTAGTCAGTCAGGTGATCCCTGTGAGAGACATGACTAAAGTCAGATCAAGTCTTGTTAGGAGAGGGGACATTTGGGGGCTTGCCCTGAGGTGGTATTTTATGATTTAGTTTACGGAGGGATTTTCCTTCCCAGCTGAGCATGGCTGACACTGATCTTGTTTCAGGGAAGCAAGACTCTTCTAAGAGGTGCTGAGGGCATTTGCCCAATACACTCCGATGGTACTTGGATGGAAGACATTTGTGGTGGGCAAAAAATAGCTCCCCAAAGATGTCCATATCTTTATCTGAGAACTGTGTGTTATATTACTTTACACATGAAAAGGGGCTTTGCAGATGTGATTAAGGTAAGGATCTTAACATGAAAGATCCTGGATTATCTAAGTAGGTTTGATCTAATCACACATGTCTTTAAAAGTTGAGAAACATTCATAGCTGGGTCAGAGACAGATGTGATGATAGAACAAGGATCAGATAGACATACTGTGAGAAGGACTCATCCCACAGTCGCTGGCTTTGAAAATGGAGGAAGGGGGCTGTGAACCAGGGAATGTGGGTGGCTTCTAGAAACTGGAAAAGTCAAGGAAAAGGAGCTTCCAGAAAGAAACACAGCTGACCTCTAGAATTGAAAGATAATAAATTTATGTTGTTTTAAGGCACGAAGTTTTTGGTAATTTGTTATAGTAGCAAAAGAAAACTATCTCTTTGTTGTCTCTTGCTAGTTTGTTTCATGAATTCTGTCTAAATAATAAAGCTGTCATGTCAGGCTAGCTCCCTAAGGAAAATCTTGACCATAGAACATGATTTTAAAGGCTGATTAAGTAAATAGGCCTACCAGTAGATACTACAACAAATTAATATATTCACTCTTTTTACACACAAATAATTTTTGAGCCCCTATTATCAGCCAAGCATTTTATTAGGTTCTGGGATTAAAACCTGAGTGATGACAGATTCCATCCTGCCCTCGAGGAGGAGCTTATGGATTTGTTGGGGGAGACTGACTATCAAACCAGCAATTCCAGAGTGTGGAGTGGATAAACTTGCCTTTCTTTGTTGTCCTCACTATGGGTATTTAGAGTTCACCTTCCTTTACTAAGTTAAACCAGTCATCACTCCTTCATCCAATTTTCATCTTCCACAGATTTGTTTAAATGTGGGGTTTATTGCCATTTCTCTTGTTCTTTTTACCTGTTTCTAGGGGTAATGAGGCTTATATCTCCTGTGTATTATTGACGTTGGTTTTCTCTTAGGAACTTGGTGCAGCATGACCCTGCATTATCCCTCTGGAAAAATAAACCATAAAACAATCCCTCCCTGTGCTAGTGCTAAAGTAGGAGAAAGGAAGTAAACAAGGCAGCTTCCTGAACTATAGCCTTGATTGCAGGAGGTAAGCTAGGTACATACAGAACTTGCAAATAATTTAACATTTCTTTCTGCTGAGGTAGTTCAGAATAAGTTGGAATAAATTATGAACAGGAATTACTTAGTAACTAAAATAATTCAGGTCATAATTTTTTGTTGCCGCCCATTATTTTCTAGAATCAGAAATCCTAAAGAACCTGTTGGCAGCTTCTCCTGGTGAAGACATATCTTCCATCACTGGTGATCAGCTTCCTAATTCTGACAGATACATCTGCCCAGGAAAGTACCTGGACCAAGAATAACTAGGTTAGTCTTTCTCCCTGCCCCCCACCCCACTTCTTTTGTTGACTATACTAACAAAGGGACAGTATCAGGCAAAGGGAAAAATACATCTATTACCAAGCAAAAATGTTTGAGAAACTTACATCTGTAGAGTTCTCTGCCTGTTAACATCTAGTCAAATATTTTTTTCTGAAAGGATGGCCTTCAATTCCCTTCCTGTGTTTTAAGGTGATGCCCTTTTCAAAACACAGCCCTGATTCATACAGATTAAATAGTGTTTGAATTGGCCAGAAAGAGAATATAAGAAGTGGATGTACTTATTCATTTCTGTTGGTCCTTTCTTTAGATTTCCGACATTGTGGTTCTGTGGCAAGTCTGGTCTCTTTGGCTAACCTCTGCAGGGAGGGTACAGTGACACTGGAAGGGAGCATGCAGAAGTGGCAGGTGAATGAGAGAAATTATGTTGAGTTAAATCCATTTAGGGAGGTGATTTGTGGCCATGTGATAAAATGTACAGATGTTAATTGCTTTTCCTCTTCTCATGTATGATTGCCTTGCTGTCCTACCTCACCTGTGTGTGCCTGCAGAGAGCACATGATAGATTTACAAATAGGAGGTTCAGAGAGGGTGTAGTGTGAGAACAAAGGTGCTGGGAGTTGGCGCATGACAGATTAAGGGAAGAGCGGGTGACAAGCCTGGGCAGAGAAAAGAAGCAATATTCAGGCTAGAAGGGGAGACAGCCAGAGCCTGAGATTATCACAAAACTCCAAAGGCAAGGCCATGAATTGATAAGGGATTTCCCTGTCTTCCATCACACACATGAAGAAATCATCTTACCTATTCTGAAGATTCAAGTGTCTAACCAGAAATTCCATTTGGGATGGAAAAATGCCAGAATTCTTCCCCACCCTCTAACTGATTTGTTCACGGCAATTTTGATACCAAAGCGACATGTCATGTTTGACACAGATGACATGGGCATCTAGGGAGAGATAATTCCCAGGCTCCAGCCATGCCTGACACACTCAAAATTTAGATATCCAGAGAGGATGAGGAACCTGCACAGAATATTTAACAGGAGAAAACACAATGGGGTTGGAGAAAAATCAAGAAACATTGGGCTCACAAAAGCCAAAGAGGAGAGTTTCATGGAGTGAATTGTGGAATAACAGAGAAAATAAAATAACATGTGAAGAGATGTGTCTACGTGTCTACTGGATTTGGAAACATGATATGGAAGGAAGCCAGGTTAGAATGGGTTTTTCATTAACTAATTCTTGATGTCCACACACATTTTTTTTGAGTACTTATTATGTAGCAGACATTATTCTGGGTGTTTGGGGATTGATGGATGCGAAAAGAGACATGATGTCTACTTTCATGGTGGCTCATGGAGGGAGGCAAATAAAAAAGAAAACCCCAATTACAAAGACAGGAGTGACGTTGGAATATTGGAGGAAGTAAAAAAAAGGTCATTTAATCTGAGGCATAGTGATTGACAGAATGGAAGAATTAAGAGAAAATATGAGATGACCAGGGGCCGGATCACAAGGGAAAGGTCTTGTAGATTACATGGTAAAGGATTAAAATTTTATTCCGCATGCAATGGGAAGACTTTAGAGTAGATTTTGCATGGGTGCAATGCGATTTGATTTTAAAAGTGAATGAGAGGTGAGGAAGTGGAGATCATAAATAGAGTCAACTTCCTCAAGATATGTGCTGGGTAGAGTAGTAACTAACACTTTATTTAATGCTTGTCATGAAACAGTCAATATTTTAACTATTATTACCATCACTAATTTAATACTACCTACTCCTACAATGGAGCAGGAGCTATTATTAGTCTTACTTTGCTTATAGGTAAGGAAACTGAGGCACAGAACAAAAGTGGAGTTTTTTTTGTTTTTACTTGCTTGTTTTTATTTTGATAGTACAGAGGTAGAGCTTTTATTTTAATAAGAGAGAAAATAGAGAATATGGGCATAAATTCAGGTAGGTTTATTATTTGACAGAAGTTATGAGCTTACGCCTTACGGTGTCAATTTTCTCAGTGCTCATCAGCTGAGGAAGAAGGAGCTGGGTGGCTCAAGGGTGAAAAGTGACCTGGTGGGAGAGTAGGATATCAATGTGCTGGGAAATGTTTAACAACTTGTTTTCCTCTAAAAGCTTATCCTTTACAGTTAGATCTATAATCTGTCTGTAGTTAACTTTTTAGTATGATGTGAGGTAGGGATCAAAATGCATTAGCTTTCAGATGAAAATCCAATTTACCCAGCACTATTTATTAAAATGACTATCCTTTCTTTACTAAATCACAGAGTCATCTTTGTCAACTAGTTGACTTTATGTGTCTGGGCCTGTTTCTGGAACCCTTCACTCTGCTCCATTGGTCAGTTGAAAACCTTTGTTTTTTCACTAACATTTTCAGTCTCTACAAAGAAGGCTCAAATAAGACCTCTTGGGTTTGCTTTTACAACTATCAGGAATTTTATTGAGGTCAAGTATAAATATCTACATATGAAATATAAGGTCTCCCGTATTATCTTCTCCAAATACAATGTGAGATAGATAAGAACTAGTACGATGCACTGCTCAGATTCTCCTACAGGACAGAAAGTCTTATTTCTTTAACTGCTGGGAATGCTGTCAACATCCAGCCCTTAGCTGCCAGTCCTCTTCAGGATTGCCATAGACAGCTACCTGGCCCAAAGTCATGCCCCCTTCCTGGGGCAGCCCACATCAAACGACTCCTCTTATGGACAGCTGTTATCATGGAATGAGAAGCTAAAGGGCTCAGGAGGCAGAGGCACTATGGAGATCAATGGAACTTTACCTGTGTCTGCTGGTGGAGATATTCCTCTAACTCTGAAAAGCCCCGAGTTGCAACAACAGGAAGCTTCTCCAAGAACTTCGAGAATCTCCCTAAGTGGGTCACCAGGAGTGATGGTAAGTGGGGCCACTTCTACTTCCACTTCTTAGTTCCTGGACCCATGTATTCAACCTATTAGGGATCTATTAGGAAACATTTAAAGGTCAACGATTTAAAGTACAACATTCTAAAGGACGGCACTCCTGTGCAATACTCCTTGCAAGGTATTGCCTCTGATCTGTCATTTTAGCGAGTTCTCCTTCGTATAGTATGAGCTGGTAGATTCTGCGGTCACGTGCTGACTCCTGTACTTCCTTTGTTGTTGTTCTCTTGATATGAGGTGATGTAATGTGGGATGCTGGGACAGTGGGTCAAATACCTTCCAAGCTCTCAGGCCTGCACATAGGAGAGGCTAACCCCTACGTGGAATATTTGCATATTAGTGTAAGAATGAATTGTTACCTTTTCCAAGGTGGAAAGGGTCTAATGTGGTAAAATACCACGAACTGGCTGGTTGTTTTTTTTTTTTTTTGAGTTTTATTTTATTTTTTTATACAGCAGGTTCTTATTAGTTATCCATTTTATACATATTAGTGTATATATGTCAATCCCAATCTCCCAATTCATCACACCACCCCCCCTGCCACTTTCCCCACCTTGGTGTCCATACGTTTGTTCTCTACATCTGTGTCTCTATTTCTGCCCTGCAAACTGGTTCATCTGTAACATTTTTCTAGGTTCCACATATATGTGTTAATATATATTTGTTTTTCTCTTTCTGACTTACTTCATTCTGTATGACAGTCCCTAGATCCATCCACATCTCTACAAATGACCCAATTTCATTCCTTTTTATGGTTGAGCAATATTCCATTGTATATATGTACCACATCTTCTTCTTTTTTTTTTTTTAACATCTTTATTGGAGTATAATTGCTTTACAATAGTGTGTTAGTTTCTGCTTTATATCAAAGTGAATCAGCTATGCATGTACATATGTCCCCATATCTCTTCCCTCTTGCATCTCCCTCCCTCCCACCGTCCCTATCTCACCCCTCTAGGTAGTCACAAAGTGCCAAGCGGATCTCCCTATGCTATGCGGCTGCTTCCCACTAGCTATCTATTTTACATTTGGTAGTGTATACATGTCCATCCCACTCCTTCACTTTGTCCCAGTTTACCCTTCCCCCTCCCCATATCCTCAAGTCCATTCTCTAGTAGGTCTGCGTCTTTATTCCTGTCTTGCCCCTAGGTTCTTCATGAACATTTTTTTTTTTAGATTCCATATATATGTGTTAGCATATGGTATTTGTTTTTCTCTTTCTGACTTACTTCACTCTGTATGACAGACTCTAGGTCCAGCCACCTCACTACAAATAACTCAATTTCGTTTCTTTTTATGGCTGAGTAATATTCCATTGTATATATGTGCCACATCTTCTTTATCATCTGCTGATGAACGCTTAGGTTGCTTCCTTGTCCTGGCTATTGTAGATAGAACTGTAATGAACATTGTGGTACATGACTCTTTTTGAATTATGGTTTTCTCAGGGTATATGCCCAGTAGCAGGATGGCTGGGTCATATGGTAGTTGTATTTTTAGTTTTTTAAGGAACCTCCATACTGTTCTCCATAGTGGCTGTATCAATTTACATTCCCACCAACAGTGCAAGAGGGTTCCCTCATACCAGTTAGAATGGACATCATCAGAAAATCTACAAACAACAAATGCTGGAGAGGGTGCGAAGAGAATGGCTGGTTGGTTTTATTATTGTATAATAAACCACCCCATAACTTAGTGACTTAAAATAACAATTCTGTTTTACTCATGATTTCCTGGTTTAGGAAGTCAGGAAGGACTCAGCTGGCCAGTATGTCTCTGGTCCACATGGCTGTAGCTGGGGTGTCTGAGGCTAGAGGATTCACTTCTAAGGAGGCTTTTTCCTCAGATGTTTGGAGTCTCCGTGTACCTTGGCCTCTCTCTCTCTCTGTCTCCGTGACATCTCGTTGTTCAGGGCCTCTATAGTTGGCTTGTTTTCTCATAGCATGGTCATCTCAGGGTACATGTCTCAAGCTGCTTATTTGACAGCTGGCATCTCTCAAACAAGAGTTCCAGGAAAGAGGTTTCTGAGAGGTCCGTTCTGAGAGGTGCATTCTGAGAGGTCTAGGTAACAGTTG
Organism: Delphinapterus leucas; assembly: GCF_059928025.1. NCBI lineage: Eukaryota > Metazoa > Chordata > Mammalia > Artiodactyla > Monodontidae > Delphinapterus > Delphinapterus leucas. The sequence goes on from NC_143132.1 coordinate 49,533,293, forward strand.
CAAGGCTTCTTACAACTTAGCTTTGAAAGTTACAGAATATCTGTATTTTTTTTAAAAATATTTATTTGGCTGCATCGGGTCTTAGTAGTGGCATGCAGGATCTTTCTTTCTTTCTTCCTTCCTTCCTTCCTTCCTTCCTTCCTTCCTTCCTTCCTTCCTTCCTTCCTTCCTTCCTTCCTTCTTTCTTTCTTTCTTGCTGCATTGGGTATTCGTTGCTGCATGCGGGCTTTTCTCTAGTTGTGGCGAGCAGGTGATACTCTTCGTTGTGGTGCACAGGCTTCTCATTGCAGTGGCTTCTCTTGTTATGGAGTATGAGCTCTAGGCACACGGGCTTCAGTAGTTGTGGCACGTGGGCTCAGTAGTTGTGGCTTGTGGGCCCTAGAGCGCAGACTCAGTAGTTGTGGCACATGGGCTTATTTGCTCCGCGGCATATGGGATCTTCCCAGACCAGGGCTCGAACCCATGTCTCCTGCATTGGCAGGCGAATTCTTAACCACTGCACCACCAGGGTAGCCCAGCATGCAGGATCTTTAGTTGTGGCATGTGAACTCTTAGTTGCGGCATGCGAACTCTTAGTTGCAACATGCGGGATCTAGTTCCAGTGATTGAACCCAGGCCCCCTGCATTGGGAGTGTGGAGTCTTAGCCACTGGACCACCAGGGAATTCCCCAGAATGTCTGTATTTTTATTGGTAAGTGAGTCACTAAGGCTCAGCCTGGATCCAAGGGAAAGGAGGAACACATTCTACCTCTTGATGGTGGGGATGGCATGTGCATAAAGGGAAGAGAGGAATTGATGGTGGCCACATTTGAGACAAACTACCACGGTCTCATTGAGAGTCCTGTAACAGGAATTTAGGGTTGACCTGTTGTTGGCAGATAGGAGATTTGGCAGTAGCAATAGCTAGATCAGCTTTGGTAAGTGGGAGCCCATGGTTTTCATCTCATGCATAGCCTCCATTTCTGCCACCATGGCTACTTTTCCATGTGCCCAATGCAAGGGATGGCCAATGAAGAAGCTAACGTTATGTCTACTATCAAATAATTTTATCTACTTGTGTGCTTAGTGCTTTTTCTGTCATAGATTCTCTTTAGGGATTATATGCAATACAATACCTTCAGACTTTGAATCCATTTCCATATGTCCATCCACATGCTCCTACTATAGATTTTCTAGACCCCAGTCTTCCAGTATTTCTCCTTCCAAAATCTTGATCAGTTGTACTAAGACATTCCCTAGTGACCACATTCCCCCCACCCCCTTTTTTTAATCTCAAACAGATGTGCCACCCAAAGCTTGGCCCAATGGGAGGATTTCCTCTCACTGTTCTCTTTCAGAATCACCCTTGAATAGGAATATAATTTGGCCACTGTCTACTTAGGCTTACACTCACATACTGAGCTGACAAATCCATGGACCAAGCTTAATCATTTTTCCCTTCATGAGTATTAGTCAATATTCACCAGAGAAACAGAACCAATAGAGGAGATCTATATCTATATCTATATCTATGTCTATGTCTATGTCTATGTCATCTCTATCTCTATATCTATAATGTATATGTATACCTGTATATATACATAAATATATGTATAAATATATATACATAAATTTATTATAAGGAATTGGCTCATGCTATTATTGAGGCTGGCAAATCCAAAATATATAGAACCAATGTTCCATTTTGAGTCGAGAGGCCAGAAATTGCTGTAGAACCAGGAAGAGCGGATGTCTCGGTTTGAAGGCCATCAGGCAGGAGAATTCTCATATTCAGGGGAGGATCAACCTTTTGTTCTATTCAGTTCTTCAACTGATTGCATGAGGCCCACCCACATTCTGGATGGCAATCTGCTTTACTCAGTCTACCAATTTTTTTTTGGATAGGTAAGAACTAGATTTATTGGGAGAGATATGCACTCCATAGAGTGTGGGCCATCTCAGAAGGCGAGGAGCCTACCAATTTAAATGTTAATCTCATCCAAAAACACCTTCATAGAAACACGCAGAATAATATTTGCTCAAATATCTGGGCACCCTGTGGTCCAGTCAAGTTGCCACATAAATTAACCATCATGGTGAGCTAGTTATAAAGTAACTGCTATGTGGCTGTATGTGTGAGCTGGTGCAATAGTGGTGGGTGACAATGACATGCGGATCTAGCTACCTGCTCATGGAGCTTGCTTGAACCCTCAGTCCCTGTTCATGCTCAACCTCAGATGTTCCACTTGCATCTCATGATGGCCTGCTGCTGGGCCCTCGGGCCTTATTATGAGTTTGTGGGTCTGACAGCTTATGATCAGCAGTTCTGGCCAGTGGTGCACTTGATGTTCCAGGAACAAGCTCTCCATCTCTACCATAGTTCAGTAGAACAGCAGAATTTGTTGTTTGTAAGATATACAATTCTCCACTGCAGGGGGTAGGGCCTTGCTCTCTCGCTAGTGCTGTCACAAAGTTCACACAACATCTTTTCCCACTCCTTACACCTCCAGTGCAATAGTGACTACTGGTCATATGATTCAAGAAGCAGGGCCCCTTGCACCACAACCTGGGCCTGCTTGCTTTCTCTTTCCTGCTTTGGACTCCATAGAAAATGGGTAATGTCCCAGGTATGGGATATTCTTTCAGAACTCGAAGAAGCTGGTTTTGTGTTGTACTTATTGATGAGAGATACAAAGTAAAATAATCGATCCTTTACTTTGGAGGAAATGTCCAGCATGCTCTAGACTACTAAGCCCCTAAAAATTTAATTGATATGACAGCTCCCTGAGTATTTGTAGAATTTATCTCCCACTTTCTAATGTCCTGAGGGATGCCCAGGTGGCCCAGGCAAATGTATTTGGTTAAAAACTATTGTTATCTATTCTAAGTGAATGTGAACTGTTTCTGATTTGTTTTGATAAGATTGGACAATAATGCATTTGCCAGATCAATTGTCCCAACAACATTTATGGAATATTCCTTAATTTTACTACTTATTAAAATGTAACTTCATATATGCATGAGTGATTGGGAATTGCTACTTTGGTCCACTGATCTATTTGCCTATATTGGTGCCAGGGCCACACTTCTTTGGGTTTTGTAACATTATATTATGCTTTGATACTTTGTAAGGCATGCTTTTCCACACCATTTATATATCTTAAAGTTTTTAAAGTTATTTTTGCAAATTTACTCTTCCATAAACACTTTGAGGTTAGTTTGTGAAGTTTCATAAAAGAAAGCTATAATGGAACTTTTGTTGGGATTAAACTAGATTTATAGATTTTGCTGTTGAATAAATGATTTGAGAGAATATGAATGCATAAAAGTGAAAAGGGTTAGAGGAAGTTTGAGTCATAGACACACATAATTTTTGATAGACATAAATAGGCAAAACCCCCTCTTGAAATAAATGTCCTAAAACTCAGTAGTCAGATTTTTTTTTTTTTTCTGATGGGAATGTTTTTCATGAGCTACAGACTACATTTCCAGAATATTGAGGGATTTTCTTAATGCACTGTTTCTGTTTTTTTGTTTTTGTTTTTTCATTCTATAATTGATTGAAACAGTTCATGTAGGAGATCCAGGAACAAAATGTATAGCAGACATTGTGATGAGTTGCTCAAATTCCCCCACTTTGGGAGTGAATTCTTATCAGCTTGTTAGCTGGAAGTGCTGGCAGCAAACACTCCTCAGATGTCAGCCCACTCTGAGGTAAATGCCTCATCTGAAGGGTCACTTCTCCCCCAAGCATTCTGCTTTCCCGGGGCAGCCCATAATTGAGTGTAAAGGCTTGTAATGTAAACACCCTCTCACCCCAATGTGGGACAATCCTTGTGTCAGAGCTCCCTGTGGTTGGCTGAGGCTTTCGTTGAGACTTTATTGTAGTATAACAATCATAGAGAAGATGCACAAAAAGAGCATATAGATGGGATTAATAGATACACACTATTATATATAAAATAGAATAACAACAAGAACCTACTGTATAGCACAGGGAACTAAATTCAGTATCTTGTAATAATCTATAATGGAAAAGAATCTGAAAAAGAATTTATATATATATATACATACACATATACATAACTGAATCACTTTGCTGTGCACCTGAAACATTATAAATCAGCTATACTTCAATAAAAAAAAGTATATAGATGAATGTTATCACAAAGTAAACACACCTGGTAGCTTTACCAGTAGCCCTAAACCCTCCTCATGTCCCCTCTCCAGCAAATACTCCTTATTCCTCTCCAAAGTTAACCACTACTCTGACTTCTAACATCAAAGCTTAGTTTGAAGTATGACTTTCATATCATGAAATTCGCTGATATTAAGCATACGGTTCAATAGAATTTGACAAACGCATTTACCTATGTAACCCACAACCCTGTCAAGATAGAGAGTATTTTCATCACCCCGGGAAAATGCCTTATGTCCCTTCTCAGTCCACCCTTACTCCCAGAAGCGACTACTGTTCTGCTTTCTATCCCAGAAGCGACTACTGTTCTGCTTTCTATCACCGTAGATTAGATTTGCCTGTTCTAGAAATTCATATAAATAGAAGCATATACTATGTGTTTTTTGGTGTGTGTGTGTCTAGCTTCTTTTCATTTATCATAGTGTTTTTGGGATTCTTTCTTGCTGTTTTGTGTATTAGTAGTTTATTCCTTTTTGTGACTGAGTAGCATGCTGTTGTATGAATATATCATATTTTGTTTATATACTTTCCTGTTGGACATCTGAACTGTTTTCAGTTTTTGGCTATAATTAATAAATCTGCTCTAAACAGATTTATACAAGTGTTAAACAGTTTTGTACAAGTGTTTTTGTGGACCTAGTTTTCATATCTCTTGGATAAATACCTAGGAATGAAACTGCTGAGTCATAGGGTGAATGTATGTTTAACTCTTTAAGAAACTGCCAATTTTCTGTGTTACACATACACCTGTAATATATGAGAGTTCTGGTTGCTCTATGTCCTTGATAATATTGGTATTGTGAGTCTTTTTCATTTTATCCATTCTAGTGGGTATATAGTGGTAATCACTGGGGTTTTAACTTGCATTTCCCTGATTACTAATGAAGTTAAACACTTTTTCATATGCTTATTGCCATGCCTATATCTTCTTTTGTGAACTGTCTTTTTAAAAATTGAAATATAGTTGATTTACAATGTTTCAGGTATACAGGAAAGTGATACAGTTACACACACACACATAATACACATATATATACATATATATATTCTTTTTCAGATTCTTTTCCATTATAGGTTATTACAAGGTATTGAATATAGTTCCCTGTGCTATACAGTAGATCCTTGTTGGTTATCTATTTTATTTATAGTAGTGAGTATCTGTTAATCCCTAGTTCCTAATTTATCCCTTCCTTCTGTTTCCTTTTTCCTAACCATAAGTTTGTTTTCTATGTCTGTGAACCTATTTCTGTTTTGTAAATAAGTTCATTTGTATCATTTTTTAGATTATACATATAAGTGATATCATATGATATTTGTCTTTCTCTGTCTGACTTACTTCACTTAGTATGAAGATCTCTAGGTCCATCCATGTTGCTGCAAAATGGCATTATTTCATCCTATTTTATAGCTGAGTAATATTCCATTGTGTATATATATATATATATATATATATATATATATATATATATCTCACATCTTCTTTATCCATTCATTTGTCGATGGACACTTAGGTTGCTTCCGTGTCTTGGCTATTGTAAATAGTACTGTTATGACATTGGGGCACATGTATCTTTTCAAATTAGAGTTTTAATCTTTCCTGGGTATATGCCCAGGAGTGGGATTGCTGGATCATACGGTAGCTCTGTTTTTAGTTTTTAAAGGAATCTCCATACTGTTTTTCATAGTGGTAACATCAATTTACGTTCTCACATAAAGAGCACAAGGGTACCCTTTTCTCCACACCCTCTTCAGCATTTGTTATTTGTAGACTTTTCGATGATGGCCATTCTGACCACTGTGAGGTGATACCTCATTGTAGTTCTGATTTGCATTTCTCTAATAATTAGTGATGCTGAGCATATTTTCATGTGCTTTTTGGCCATCTGTATGTCTTCTTTGGAGAACTGTCTATTTAGATCTTCTGCCCATTTTTGATTGGGTTTTTTTTTTATATTGAGCTGTATAAGCTGCTTGTATATTTTGGAAATTAATCCCTTGTGAGTCACATCATTTGCAAATATTTTCTTCCATTCTGTAGGTTGTTTTTTTGTTTTGTTTATAGCTTCCTTTGCTGTACAAAAGCTTTTAAGTTTAGTTAGGTCCCATTTGTTTATTTTTGCTTTTATTTCCTTTGCTTTAGGAGAAAGATCCAAAAAAATATTACTACAATTTATGCCAAAGAGTGTTCTGCCTATGTTTTCCTCTAGGAGTTTTATGGTTTCCAGTCTTACATCTAGGTCTTTAATCCATATTGAGTTTACTTTTGTGTATGGTGTTAGAGAATGTTCTAATTTTATGTTTTTACATGTAGCTGCCTGATTTTCCCAGAACCACTTATTGAAGAGACTGTCTTTTCTCCATTGTATATTCTTGCCTCCTTTGTTGTAGATTACTTGACTGTAAGTGGGTTAATTTCTGGGCTCCGTATTCTGTTCCATTGATCTATATGTCTGTTTTTGTGCCAGATGATTACTTTATTTTTAAAGTGAGTCTTATGTAGAGTAAGTTCTCCAATACTGACTTTTTTCAAGATTATTTTAGATATTCTAAGTCTTTTGCATATCTATGTAAGTTTTCGTGTCATACTGTCAATTCCTACAAAGAGGTATGCCAGAATTTTTATTGCAATTGCACTGAATCAATAGATCAATTTGAAGAGAACTGATATTTTAACAACATTGAGTCTTCTAATCTGTGAACATGGTATGGTATATCCTTCCATCTCTTTAGGACTGATCTTCTTTAATTTCTCTTGGCAATATTTTGAAGTTTTTATGGGTGGCAGTCTCCCATAGCTTTTGTTAAATTTCTCTTAGTAGTTTGTGATTGAAAAAATTATTTTCCAGTTGTTCATTGCTAGAATATATAAAAATACAATTGAGGCTTTGGATCAACTCTGCAACTGTTACCAGAAAACTGGTTTATCTCTGGGAGGGTGTCAAGCCAAAAAACACAACAAAGCCAAAGATGGGGAGAAAGTGATGCCAAAAACTCGGCCTCTGTGCACTGGTGCTGAATTGAATCCCAGAGACGGAGTTTTGGGTGAAGTAGAAAAGAATAGCTTTATTGTTTTGCCAGGCAAAGGGGGAAACAGCGGACTCATGCCCTCGAAACCGTGTGTCCCAACCCAGGGGGGTTTGGTGAGGAATTTTATAGCAATGGTTCAAGGGTGGGGTTGCCAATAAGGATCAGGGTGTGTGCAGGGCCTGCACTCCTTTAATGTGTCCTTAGGCGGTTTCCTGATGAGCTTCTGTGGTTCTCAATGTTGTCAAACTGTGACGTTCTCTCTGGAATGAAGAATGTTCATCAAGTAGTTAACATTGTCCATTTTGATGGGGGTTTAGTTCTGCAGAAGACCTCAAAGATATTGTTATGTGTATTCCTTGAGGTGGAACCAGGACACTGTCTCAAGGCTGCACTATTGTTTTTTGACTGCTCCTGCCTTGTCTCTGCATCCCCACCCTTCCCTGATTAGCAAATGTTTGAACCTGCCCTTTGGAACTCAGGGAAGGTCATGGAGGCTGAAGCCTATTCCCTACAAACAAGAATCAGGGGACCCAGAAAGGCTTCCATGTCCAGGAGCCCCACAGGGTCCTACTCGGTTTCAAAGGGAAGATTTATTACTACTTGCAGCAAGTAAGGAGAACACTGGGGATCTTTCCCAAAGCAGTGTCTCCCTGAACAGCAAAATTGGAGAAGTTTTAAGCTAAGGGAACATGCATATTCATGAAGGGGCTTGGGTGGTTGACAGAGTCCAAGCTTTAGTTGATTCAAGTCAGAAGGCTCAGAAAAGGTCAATATCATCATTATTATTTTAAAAAAAATCTGTATTCTTGAGGGAAGTTTGTCTGTAATTTTATCTCCTTAAATAGTGCTTGTTTTATTTTATTAGAATTATGCTGTCTTCATGTGATGACTTGGAAATTGTTCCTTCCCTCCTCTAGTTTTTGAAAGAATTTTTATAGAATTGGCATTATTTCCTTATTAAATGTTTGATAGAATTCACCATCAAAGATATTGGGCCCTAGCAGTTTTTAAATTAAAAATTTGATATTAAAAAATCCCAGATATAAGGCTATTCAGATTTTCTATTTGTTTTGTCATTTGTTTAAAAATATTTTGCTTTTTAAAAAATTTCTCTTTTATATTTTGGCCATACTACATGGTGTGTGGGATCTTAATTCCCCAACCAGGGTTCAAACACATGCCCCCTATAATGGAAGGGCAGAGTCCTAACCACTGGACCACCAATGAATTCCCTTGTTTTGTCAGTTTTGATAAGTTATGTCATTGTGTCCTCCCCGCCTGTTGATGGTGATGTTCTTGGCTGGGAGTGCCTGAGGCACTCACCCAGCCCTACAGAACCCTCCCCTCCCCTCACTCACAGAACATTCCCCTCACCCTCACCAGTATTGTGGCTGGGCCAATGTTGTTGGGCTGGCCCTTATGGTTCTTATTATGACTGCAGGATGCACTTCAGCAAGAAATGATCAGGGAACTTTTAAGAATAAGATTTATTACTCTCAGGTCCTGGCGGGTACACAACATGCCTGAGGGCCACACAGCAAGGTCTTGGAGAAAGAGAAAGAGAGAGGAAACCTGGAGATCTGCCTCTATTAGGGTCTGAGAGTAAGATGTCTAGGGCTTTGTGAGTTCACTCTTTATTGGTGAATTTAAAGCATAAGAGTGGGAATTAGGGAAATGCAGGGGTCACTAAAGTGGTCAGTTATCTAGGCTGCCTAGGGCTTTATAAAAGGGGAACTTCATCAGTAGGAGTAGCCTAGTTTCTTATCTAGTTATTTTGCTCTGTCATACAGCTGGCAATATGTTTATTTGAGACGGATATCTTTGAAATGGATGCCTCAGCAATCAAAAGCTTAATGTCAGGCACTTAACATTACAATTAAAAACTTAATGTCAGGCATGTACACAACACATGTTTTTCAAGAAATGTGTGTATTTCATGTAAGTTGTTATACATATTGGCAAAATGTTGTTCAAAATAACAACTTGTTGGACTTCTCTAGTGGAGCAGTGGTTAAGAATCTGCCTGCCAATGCAGGGGACACGGGTTTGAGCCCTGGTCTGGGAAGATCCCACATGCCGTGGAGCAACTAATCCCGTGTGCCACAACTGCTGAGCCCACGCACCGAGAGCCTGTACTCCACAGCAAGAGAAGCCACTGCAATGAGAAGCCTGTGCACCACAACGAAGAGTAGTCCCCACTCGCCACAACTAGAGAAAACCCGCACACATCAACGAAGACCCAATGCAGCCAAAAATAAATATAAATAAATAAATTTATTAAAAAACCCTAACTTCTTATTATTTTTAATATCTGTAGGATCTGTAATAATGAACCTTCTTTCTTTTCTAATATTTGGAGATTTTATCTTCTTTCTTTTTCTTAATTTCTCTTGCTAGAGATTTATCAGTTTTATTAATCTTTAAAGAAACTCTTGACCTTATTAATATTTTCTATTATTCTGCATTTTCTGCTTTGTTTTCTGTTCTTATTTTTACTTCTTTTCTTTTAGATACTTTGAATTTTATTTTCTCTTTCTTTTTCTTTAAACTAGCTTCTTAAGGTAGAAACATAGACTTTTTTAAAAAAGATTTAAATTTTATTTTATTTATTTATTTTTTATACAGCAGGTTCTTATTAGTTATCTATTTTATATATATTAGTGTATATATGTCACTCCCAATCTCCCAATTCACCCCACCACCACCACTACCCCTCACGTTCCCCTCTTGGCGTCCATACGTTTGTTCTCTACATCTATGTCTCTATTTCTGCCTTGGAAACCGGTTCATCTATACCATTTTTCTAGATTCCACATATATGCGTTAATATATGATATTTGTTTTTCTCTTTCTGACTTCACTCTGTATGACAGACTCTAGGTCCATCCACGTCTCTACAAATGACTCAATTTCATTTTTTTTTATGACTAATACTCCTTTGTATATATGTACCACATCTTCTTTATCCATTCGTCTGTTGATGGGCATTTAGGTTGCTTCCGTGACCTGGCTATTGTAAATAGTGCTGCAATGAACATTGGAGTGCATGTGTCTTTTTGAATTATGGTTTTCTCTGGGTATATGCCCTGTAGTGGGATTGCTGGGTCATATGGTAATTCTATTTTTAGTTTCTTAAGGAACCTCCATAATGTTCTCCATAGTGGCTGTATCAATATACATTCCCACCAACAGTGCAAGAGGGTTCCCTTTTCTCCACACCCTCTCCAGCATTTGTTGTTTGCAGATTTTCTGATGATGCCCATTCTAACTGGTGTGAGGTGATACCTCAGTGCAGTTTTGATTTGCATTTCTCTAATAATTAGTGACATTGAGCAGCTTTTCATGTGCTTCTTGGCCATCTGTATGTCTTCTTTGGAGAAATGTCTATTTAGGTCTTCTGCCCATTTTTTGATTGGGTTATTTGTTTTTTCAATGTTGAGCTGCATGTGTTATTTATATATTTTAGAGATTAATCCTTTGTCCGTTGATTCATTTGCAAATATTTTCTCCCATTCTGAGGGTTGTCTTTTCATTTTGTTAATAGTTTCCTTTGTTGTGCAAAAGATTTTAAGTTTCATTAGGTCCCATTTGTTTATTTTTGTTTTTATTTCCATTACATTAGGAGGTCCGTCAAAAAAGATCTTGCTGAGATTAATGTCAAAGAGTGTTTTTCCTGTTTTCCTCAAAGAGTTTTATAGTGTCCAGTCTTACATTTAGTTTTTTAATCCATTTTGAGTTTATTTTTGTGTATGGTGTTAGGGAGTGTTCTAATTTCATTCTTCTACATGTAGCTGTGCAGTTTTCCCAGCACCACTTATTGAAGAGACTGTCTTTTCTCCATTATAAATCCTTGCCTCCTTTGTCATAGATTAATTGACCATAGGTGTGTTGGTTTATCTCTGGGCTTTCTATCGTGTTCCATTAATCTATATTTCTGTTTTTGTGCCAGTACCATATTGTCTTGATTACTGTGGCTTTGTAGTATAGTCAGAAGTCAGGGAGTCTCATTCCTCCAGCTCTGATTTTTCCCCTAAAGACTGCTTTGGCTATTTGGGGTCTTTTGTGTCTCCACACAAATTTTAAGATTTTTTGTTCTAGTTCTGTAAAAAATGCCACTAGTAAGTTGATAGGGATTTCATTGAATCTGTAGATTGCTTTGGGCAGTATAGTAATTTTCACAATATTGATTCTTCCAATCCAAGAACATGGTATATCTCTCCATCTACTTGTGTCATCTTTGATTTCTTTCATCAGTCTCTTATAGCTTGTTGAGTACAGGTCTTTTACCTCATTAGGTAGGTTTATTCTTAGGTATTTTTGTCTTTTTTGTTGCAATGGTGAATGGGATTGTTCCCTTAATTTCTCTTTATGATTTTTCATTGTTAGTGTATAGGAATGCAAGAGATTTCTGTGCATTAATTAATGAATTTTTCTTTGTGGTACGTGGGCCTCTCACTGTTGTGACCTCTCCCGTTGCAGAGCACAGGCTCCGGATGTGCAGGTTCAGCGGCCATGGCTCACAGGCTCAGCCGCTCCACGGCACGTAGGATCTTCCCAGACTGGGGCACAAACCCATGTCCCCTGCATTGGCAGGCGGACTCTCAACCACTGCGCCACCAGGGGAGCCCACGTGCATTAATTTTGTATCCTGCAACTTTACCAAATTCATTGATTAGCTCTAGTAGTTTTCTGGTAGCATCTTTAGGATTCTCTATGTATAGTATCATGTCATCTGCGAACAGTGACAGTTTTACTTCTTCTTTTCCAATTTCTCTTCCATTTATTTCATTTTCTTCTCTGATTGCCATGCCTAGGACTTCCACAACTATGTTGAATAATAGTGGTGAGAGTGGACACCCTTGTCTTGTTCCTGATCTTAGAGGAAATGCTTTCAGTGTTTCACCATTGAGAATGATGTTTGCTGTGGGATTATCGTATATGGCCTTTATTATGTTGAGGTAGGTTCCCTCTATGCCCACTTTCTGGAGAGTTTTTATCATAAATGGGTGTTGAATTTTGTCAAAAGCTTTTTCTGCATCTATTGAGATAATCATATGGTTTTTATTTTTCAATTTGTTAATATGGTGTATCACACTGATTGATTTGCGTATATTGTAGAATTCTTGCATCCTTGGGATAAATCCCACTTGGTCATGGTGTATGATCCTTTTAATGTGCTGTTGGATTCTGTTTGCTAGTATTGTGTTGAGGATTTTTGCATCTATGTTCATCAGTGATATGGGTCTGTAATTTTCTTTTTTTGTAGTATCTTTGTCTGGTTTTGGTATCAGGGTGATGGTCGCCTGATAGAATGACTTTGGGAGTGTTCCTTCTTCTGCAATTTTTTGGAAGAGTTTGAGAAGGATGGGTGTTAGCTCTTCTCTAAATGTCTGATAGAATTCATCTGTGAAGCCATCTGGTCTTGGACTTTTGTTTGCTGTAAGATTTTTAATCACAGTTTCAATTTCATTACTTGTGATTGGTCTGTTCATATTTTCTATTTCTTCCTGGTTCAGTCTGGAAGGTTATACCTTTCTAAGAATTTGTCCATTTCTTCTAGGTTGTCCATTTTACTGGCATAGAGTTGCTTGTAGTAATCTCTTATGATGCTTTGTATTTCTGCAATGTCCATTGTAACTTCTCCTTTTTCATTTCTAATTTTATTGATTTGAGTCCTCTCCCTCTTTTTCTTGATGAGTCTGGCTGAAGGTTTATCAATTTTGTTTATCTTCTCAAAGAACCAATTTTTAGTTTTATTGATCTTTGCTATTGTTTCTATTTCATTTATTTCTCCTCTGATCTTTATGATTTCTTTCCTTCTACTACTTTGGGTTTTGTTTGTTCTTCTTTCTCTAGTTCCTTTAGATGTAAGGTTAGATTGCTTACTTGAGATTTTTCTTGTTTCTTGAGGCAGGAATGCATTGCCATAAACTTCCCTCTTAGAAGTGCTTTTGCTGCATCCCATAGGTTTTGGATCATCGTCTTTTCATTGTAATTTGTCTGTAGGTATTTTCTGATTTCCTCTTTGATTTCTTCAGTGATCTCTTGGTTATTTAGTAATGTATTGTTTATACTCCATGTGTTTGTGTTTTTTCCTTTTTTTCCATGTAATTGATTTTTAATCTCATAGTGTTGCAGTCAGAAAAAATACTTGATATGATTTCAATTTTCTTAAATTTACCGAGGCTTGACTTGTGACCCAAGATGTGATCTATCCTGGGTAACGTTCCATGTGCACTTGAGAAGAAAGTGTATTCTGTTGCTTTTGGATGGAATGTCCTATAAATATCAATTAAATCTGTGTGGTCTATTGTGTCATTTAAAGCTTGTGTTTCTCTAATTTTCTGTCTGGATGATCTGTCCATTGGTGTAAGTGAGGTGTTAAAGTCCCCCACTATTATTGTTTTCTGTTGATTTCCTCTTTTACAGCTGTTAGCAGTTGCCTTATGTATTGAGGTGCTCCTATGTTGGGTGCATATATATTTATAATTGTTATATCTTCTTCTTGGATTGATCCCTTGGTCATTATGTAGTGTCCTTCCTTTTCTCTTGTAATATTTTTATTTTAAAGTCTATTTTATCTGATATGAGTATTGCTACTCCAGCTTTCTTTTGATTTTGATATGCTATCGAAATCTTTTTCCATCCCCTCACTTTCAGACTGTATGTGTCCTTAGGTGTGAAGTGGGTCTCTTGTAGACAGCATATATATGGGTCTTGTTTTTGTATCCATTCAGCGAGCCTGTGTCTTTTGGTTGGAGCATTTAATCCATTCACATTTAAGGTAAATATCAATATGTATATTCCTATGACCATTTTCCTAATTGTTGTGGGTTTGTTTGTGTCGGTCCTTTTCTTCTCTTGTGTTTCCCACTTAGAGAAGTTCCTTTAGCATTTGTTGTAGAGCTGGTTTAGTGGTGCTGAACTCTCTTAGCTTTTGCTTTTCTGTAAAGCTTTTGAATTCTCCATCAAAACTGAATGAGATCCTAGTTGGCTAGAGTAATCTTGGTTGTAGGTTCTTCCTTTTCATCACTTTAAACATATCGTGCCACTCACTTCTGGCTTGTAGAGTTTCTGCTGAGAATTCAGCTGTTAACCTTATGGGAGTTCCCTTGTATGTTATTTGTCGTTTTTCCCTTGTTCCTTTCAATAATTTTTCTTTGTCTTTAATTTTTGTTAATTTGATTACTATATGTCTCGGCATGCTTCTCCTTGGGTTTATCCTGCCTGGGACTCACTGCACTTCCTGGACTTGGGTGGCTATTTCCTTTCCCATGTTAGGGAGGTTTTCGACTATAATCAATATTCAATTGATTCAAATATTTTCAAATATTCAAATATTTTCTCGGGCCCTTTCTCTCTGTCTTCTCCTTCTGGGGCCCCTATAATGAGAATGTTTTTGCATTTAATGTTGTCCCAGAGGTATCTTAGGCTGTCTTCATTTCTTTTCATTCTTTTTTCTTTATTCTGTTCCATGGCAGTGATTTCCCCCATTCTGTCTTCCAGGTCACTTATCTGTTCCTCTGCCTCAGTTATTCTCTATTATTTCCTTCTAGTATATTCTTCATTTCAGTTTTTGTATAGTTCATCTATGTTTGTTCTTAATTCTTCTAGCTCTTTGTTAAACATTTCTTGCATCTTCTTGATCTTTGCTTCCATTCTTTTTCCCAGGTCCTGGATCATCTTCACTATCATTCTGAATTCTTTTTCTGGAAGGTTGTCTATCTTCACTTCATTTAGTTGTTTTTCTGGGGTTTTATCTTGTTCCTTCATCTGGTTCATAGTCCTCTGACTTTTCATTTTGTCTGTCTTTCTGTGAATGTGGTTTTCATTCCACAGGCTGCAGAATTGTAGTTCTTCTTGCTTCTGCTGTCTGCCCTCTGGTGGGTGAGGCTATCTAAGAGGCTTGTTCAAGCTTCCCAATGGGAGGGACTGGTAGAGCTGGGTGTTGCTCTGGTGGGCAGAGCTCAGTAAAACTTTAATCCACTTGTTTGCTGATGGGTGGGGCTGGGTTCCCTCCCTGTTGGTTGTTTGACCTGAGGTGATCCAGCACTGAAGCCTACCCCGCTCTTTGGTGGGGCTAATGGCAGACTCTTGGAGGGCTCATGCCAAGGAGTATTTCCCTGAACTTCTGCTGCCAGTGTCCTTGTCCCTATGGTGAGCCAAGCCACCCCCTGCCTCTGCAGGAGACCCTCCAACACTAGCAGGTAGCTCTGGTTCAGTCTCCTATGGAGTTACTGCTCCTTCCCTCAGGTCCTGATGTGCACACTACTTTGTGTGTGGCCTCCAAGAGTGGACTCTCTGTTTTCCCCAGTCCTGTTGAAGTCCTGCAATCAAATCCCACTAACCTTCAAAGTCTGATTCTCTAGGAATTCCTACTCCCGCTGCCAGACCCCCAGGTTGGGAAGCCTGAATTGGGGCTCAGTACTTTCAGTCCTGTTGGTGTACCTCTGTGGTATGTGTTCTCCATTTTGTGAGTCACCCACCCAGTGGTTGTGAGATTTGATTTTATTGTGATTGGGCCCCTCCTTCCATCTCATTGCAACTTCTCCTTTATCTTTGTATGTGGGGTATCATTTTTGGTGAGTTCCGGCATCTTCTTGTTGATGATTGTTCAGCAGTCAGTTCTGATTCCGGTGCTCTCCCAAGAGGGAGTGAGTGTATGTCCTTCTACTCTGCCATCTTGAACCAATCTCTGAAACACAGATTTTTATACCTTTCTTCTTTTCTAAATAGGAGCTGGAAATACTAGCAAACAGAATCCAACAGCACATTAAAAGGACCATACACCATGATCAAGTGGGTTTTATCCCAGGAATGCAAGGAATTTTCAATATACAGAAAACAATGAATGTGATAAACCATATTAAAAAATTGAAGGAGAAAAACCATATGATTATCTCAATAGATGCAGAAAAAGCTTTTGACAAAAATCAACACCCATTTATGATAAAAACCCTCCAGAAAGTAGGCATAGAGGGAACTTACCTCACCATAAAAGAGGCCATACATGACAAACCCACAGCCAACATCGTTCTCAATGGTGAAAAATGGAAACCATTTCCTCTAGGATCAGGAACAAGACAAGGTTGTCTACTCTCACCAGTATAATTCAACATAGTTTTGGAAGTTTTCGCCACAGCAATCAGAGAAGAAAAAGAAATAAAAGGAATTGAAATCGGAAAAGAAGAAGTAAAACTGTCACAGTTTGCAGATGACATGATACTTTACATAGGGAATCCTAAAGATGCTATCAGAAAACTACCAGAGCTAATCAATGAATTTGGTAAAGTAGCAGGATACAAAATTAATGCACAGAAGTCTCTTGCATTCCTATACATTAATGATGAAAAATCTGAAAGAGAAATTAAGGAAACACTTCCATTTACCACTGCAACAAAAAGAATAAAATACCTAGGAATAAACCTACCTAAGGAGACAAAATACCTGTATGCAGAAAACTGTAAGACACGGATGAAAGAAATCAAAGACGATACAAACAGATGGAGAGATATATCATGTTCTTGGATTGGAAGAATCAACATTGTGAAAATGACTATACTACCCAAAGCAATCTACAGATTCAATGCAATCCTTATCAAACCACAAATGGCATTTTTCACAGAAGTAGAACAAAAAATTTCACAATTTGTATGGAAACACAAAAGACCCTGAATAGCCAAAGCAATCTGGAGAAGGAAAAATGGAGCTGGAGGAATCAGGCTTCCGGACTTCAGACTATAGTACAAAGCACAGTAATCAAGACAGTATGGTACTGGCACAAAAACAGAACTATAGATTAATGGAACAGGATAGACAGCCCAGAGATAAACCCACACACATATGATCACCTTAATTTTGATAAAAGAGGGAAGCATATACAATGGAGAAAGGACAGCCTCTTCAATAAGTGGTGCTGGGAAAACTTGACAGCTACATGTAAAAGAATGAAATTAGAACATTCCATAACACTATACACAAAAATAAACTCAAAATGGATTAAAGACCTAAATGTAAGGCCAGAAACTATCAAACTCTTAGAGGAAAACATAGGCAGAACACTCTATGACATAAATCACAGCAAGATCCTTTTTGACCCACCTCCTAGAGAAATGGAAATAAAAACAAAAATAAACAAATGGTACCTAATGAAACTTCAAAGCTTTTGCACAGCAAAGGAAACCATAAACAAGAGGAAAAGACAGGCCTCAGAATGGGATAAAATATTTGCAAATGAAGCAACTGACAAAGGATTAATCTCCAAAATGTACAAGCAGCTCAATAACAAAAAAACAAACAACCCAATCCAAAAATGGGCAGAAGACCTAAATAGACATTTCTCCAAAGAAGATATACAGTTTGCCAACAAGCACATGAAAGGCTGCTCAGCATCACTAATCATTAGAGAAATGCAAATCAAAATTACAATGAGCTGTTCCTTGCCCCCCACCCTCCCTGTGCTGGGCCCTGGTCTTTCGCGCCTTGTTCCCCGCCGCCATGAGCTTGGAGATGGAGCCGTTGCTCCTGGCCTGGAATTTAGGCACAGGAATTTCCAGCTCTGGGCAGATCTGTGCATGCAGATGCTGGAGAAGTCCCCTTATGACCAGATTGAGCATACTGAGGCACATGGTGAAGTAATTTGTACAAAGTTACAAAGTTGGCAGCCTGGATTTTAAAAGCACAAGCACTAAATGAAGTGGTGTACATAGATGAAATTGACGTAGATCAGGAAGGAATTGCAGAAATGATACTGAACAAAAATACTATTGCTCACATTCCATGTCCTGGGACATCTCTGAAACTCCCTGGAACTAACCAGACAGGAGGGCCTAGTCCAGCTGTCAGGCTAATCTCAAGTTGGAATACCCATTACAGGTTTCCTTAGACCCAGAGCACAAAGTGGAAGGCCAGGAACTATGGAATAGGCCATTAGAACACCCAGCACTGCCTACACAGCTTGCCCTATCACCAGCTCATCTGGAAGATTTTTTAGGCTGGAAATGGCTTCCATGCTTACAAGCCCTGATGGACCTTTTATAAATTTATCTAGACTGAATTTAACAAACTATGCCCAGAAACCTAAATTGGCAAAGGCTTTGTTTGAGTATATCCTTCATCATGAAAATGATGTTAAGACTGCTGTGGATTTGGCTGCCCTTTCCACAGAGCATTCTCAGTACAAGGACTGGTGATTGGAGAATGTTACTACAGGTTAGGAATGTATCTTGAAGCAGAAAAACAATTTAAATCAGCCCTGAAGCAGCAGGAAATGGTAGATACTTTTCTCTACTTGGCAAAAGTTTACATCTCATTGGATCAACCTGTGACTGCTTTAAATCTTTTCAAACAAGGCTTAGATAAGTTTCCAGGAGAAGTAACCCTACTTTGTGGAATTGCCAGGATCTATGAGGAAATGAACTATATTTTATCAGCCACTGAATACCACAACGAGGTTTTGAAACAGCACAACACTCAGGTGGAAGCCATTGCATGCATTGGAAGCAACCATTTTTATTCTGATCAACCAGAAGTAGCTCTCTGGTTTTACAGGCGATTCCTGCAGATGGGTGTTTATAACTGCCAGCTTTTCAACAACCTGGGGCTCTGTTGCTTCTATGCCCAGCAGTATGATATGACTCTGACCTCATTTGAACATGCCCTTTCTCTGGGTGAAAATGAAGAGGAGGTAGCTGAGGTCTGGCACAACTTGGGACATGTAGCTGTGGGAATAGGAGATACGAATCTGGCCCATCAGTGCTTCAGGCTGGGTCTGGTTAACGACAATAACCATACAGAGACCTACAACAACCTGGCCGTGCTGGAGATGCAGAAGGGCCATGTCGAACATGCAAGAGCACTGCACAGTTGCAAGCTGCTTCATCCTTAGCACCCTACATGTATGAGCTGCATTTTAATTTTGCAACAGTATCTGATAAGATGGGAGATCTACAGAGGAGCTACATTGCTGCTCAGAAGTCTGAGGCAGCATTTCCAGATCACCTGGGCACTTAACACTTTATTAAGCAGTTAAAGCAGCATTTTGCCATACTCCGAGTTTTCCTCAGACTAAAGATATTCTTATGGAGGGACATTATGCAAGGAAAACAGTAGTGTATATATATGTGTAGTACAAACATGTGCTTGATATTAGTGAAGGTGACATAAGGGAAATTAAACCAGGATATTTAAAACTTTATAATAATAACTTTATAAGATAATGTTTTAAAAGAAAGGATTTAAGCATTTGTAAACAGATTATGAAATCTACCACATTATATGGTAGATGTTTGTTTATAATGTTTATAAAACATTTTCATGAATTGACTCAAATTTTATAAATTCACATTTTTAATGTCCTTTATCTGACCACTAGCTATCATGTAGCTTAAAGGGTCTGAAATCTGCCTTTAAAATTGCACTTTTAGGACTAAAAGTGTATATATACTTATCCTTGGTAGAGACTTTAGAGATTAAAAATTGTACTTAAAGCTATTTTTTATCAAATGCTTTGTGAGACACTCTACTTTTTCTTATATATTATGTTTTAAAATAAATGTGTATAAAACACCAAAAAAAACTTACAATGAGGTATCACCTCATACCAGTCAGAATAGCCATCATCAAAAAATGTACAAACAATAAATGCTGGAGAGGGTGTGGAGAAAAGGGAATCGTCTTGCACTTTTGGTGGGAATGAAAATCGATACAGCCACTATGGAGAACAGTAGGGAGGTTCCTTAAAAAACTAAAAATAGAACTACCATACAACCCAGCAATCCCACTACTGGGCATATGCACTGAGAAGACCATAATTCAAAAAGAGTCATGTACCACAGTGTTTATTGCAGCTCTATTTACAATAGCCAGGACATGGAGGCAACCTAAGTGTCCATCGACAGATGAATGGATAAAGAAGATGTGGCACATATATACAATGGAATATTAGTCAGCTATAAAAAGAAATGAAAATGAGTTATTTGTAGTGAGGTGGATGGACCTAGAGTCTGTCATACAGAGTGAAGTAAGTCAGAAAGAGAAAAACAAATACCATATGCTAACATATATATGGAAGCTTTAAAAAAAAAAAAAGGGTCTGAAGAACCTAGGAGCAGGACAGGAATAAAGACGCAGATGTAGAGAATGGACTTGAGGACACGGGGAGGGGGAAGCGTAAGCTGGGATAAAGTGCGAGAGTGGCATGGACATATATACACTACCAAATGTAAAATAGCTAGTGGGAAGCAGCCACATAGCACAGGGAGATCAGCTTGGTGTTCTGTGACCACCTAGAGGGGTGGGACAGGGAGGGTGGGAGGGAGACACAAGAGGGAGGAGATATGGGGATATATGCATATGTATAGCTGATTCACTTTATTATGCTCCAATAAAGATGTTAAAAAATATAGGAACTGAAAACAACACATTTAATTTTTTTAACATGTTTATTGGAGTAAAATTGCTTTACAGTGGTGTGTTAGTTTCTGCTTTATAACAAAGTGAATCAGCTATATGTATACATATATCCCCATATCTCTTCCCTCTTGCGTCTCCCTCCCACCCTCCCTGTCCCACCCCTCTAGGTGGTCACAGAACACCAAGCTGATCTCCCTGTGCAGTGCAGCTGCTTCCCACTAGCTATCTTATTTTATATTTTGTAGTGTATATATGTCCATGCCACTCTCTCACTTCGTTCCAGCTTACCCTTCCCCTTCCCTGTGTCCTCAAGTCCATTCTCCATGTCTGCGTCTTTATTCCTGTCTTGCCCCTAGGTTCTTCCAAACAATTTTTATTTTTTATTAGATTCCATATATATGTGCTAGCATATGGTATTTGTTTTTCTCTTTCTGACTTACTTCACTCTGTATGACAGACTCTAGGTCCAAGCACCTCACTACAAATAACTCAATTTTGTTTTTTTTATGGCTGAGTAATATTCCATTGTACATATGTGCCACATCTTCTATATCCATTCATCTGTCGATGGACACTTAGGTTGCTTCCATGTCCTGGTTATTGTAAACAGAGCTGCAGTGAACATTGTGGTTCATGACTCATTTTGAATTAGGGTTTTCTCAGGGTATATGCCCAGTAGTGGGATTGCTGGATCATATGGTAGTTCTACTTTCAGTTTTTTAAGGAACCTCCATACTGTTCTCCATAGTGGCTGTATTAATTTACATTCCCACCTACAGTGCAAGAGGGTTCCCTTTTCTCCACACCCTCTCCAGCATTTATTATTTGTAGATTTTTAATGATGACCATTCTGACTAGTGTGAGTGATACTGTAGTTTTGATTTGCATTTCTCTAATGTTTAGTGACGTTGAGCATCTTTTCATGTGTTTGTTGGCAATCTGTATATCTTCTTTGGAGAAATGTCTCTTTAGGTCTTCTGCCCATTTTTGGATTGGGTTGTTTGTCTTTTTGATATAGAGCTCCATGTACTGCTTGTAAATTGTGGAGATTAATCCTTTGTCAGTTGTTTCATTTGAAAATATTTTCTCCCATTCTGAGGGTTGTCTTTTGGTGTTGTTTATGGTTTCCTTTGCTGTGCAAAAGCTTTGAAGTTTCGTTAGGTCCCACTTGTTTATTTTTGTTTTTATTTGCAACACTCTAGGAGGTAGGTCAAAAAGGATCTTGCTGTGATTTATATCATAGAGTGTTCTGCCTATGTTTTCCTCTAAGAGTTTGATAGTTTCTGGCCTTAAATTTAGGTCTTTAATCCATTTTGAGTTTATTTTTGTGTATGGTGTTAGGGAGTGTTCTAATTTCATTCTTTTACATGTAGCTGTCAAGTTTTCCCAGGACCACTTATTGAAGAGACTGTCTTTTCTCCTTTGTATATTCTTACCTCCTTTATCAAAATTAAGGTGACCATATGTGCGTGGGTTTATCTCTGGGCTTTCTATCCTGCTCCATTGATCTATATTTCTGCTTTTGTGCCAGTACCATACTGTCTTGCTTACTGTAGCTCTGTAGTATACTCTAAAATCCGGGAACCTGATTCCTCCAGCTCCATTTTTCTTTCTCAAGATTGCTTTGGCTATTCGGGGTCTTTTGTGTTTCCATACAAATTGTGAAATTTGTTGTTCTAGTTCTGTGAAAAATGTCATTGGTAATTTGATAGGGATGTTTTGAATCTGTAGATTGCTTTGGGTAGTATAGTCATTTTCACAATGTTGATTTTCCAATCCAAGTCATGGTATATCTCTCCATCTGTTTTTATCATCTTTAATTTCTTTCATCTGTGTCTTATAGTTTTCTGCATACAGGTCTTTTGTCTCCTTAGGTAGGCTCATTCCTAGGTATTTTATTGTTTTTGTTGCAGTGGTAAATGGGATTATTTCCTTAATTTCTTTTTCAGATTTTGCATTGTTAGTGTGTAAGAATGCAGGAGGTTTCTGTGCATTAATTTTATATCCTGCTACTTTACCAAATTCATTGATTAGCTCTAGTAGTTTTCTGGTAGCGTTTTTAGGATCTCTATGTGTAGTATCATGTCATCTGCAGTGACAGCTTTACTCCTTTTCTGATTTGGATTATTTTTATTTCTTTTTCTTCTCTGATAGCTGTGGCTAAAACTTCCAAAACTATGTTAAATAAATAATAGTGGTGAGAGCGGACAACCTTGTCTTGTCCTGACCTTAGAAGAAATGGTTTCAGTTTTTCACCACTGACAGTGATGATGGCTGTGGGTTTGTCATATATGGCCTTTATTATGTTGAGGTAAGTTCCCTCTATGCCTACTTTCTTGAGTGTTTTTATCATAAATGGGTGTTGAAATTTGTTGAAAGCTTTTTCTACATCTATTGAGATGATCATATGGTTTTTCTGCTTCAGTTTGTTTATATGGTTTACCACATTGATTGATTTGCCTATATTGAGGAATCCTTGAATTCCTGGGATAAACTGCACTGGATCATGGTGTATGATCCTTTTAATGTGCTGTTGGATTCTGTTTGCTAGTATTTTGTTGAGGATTTTTGTATCTATGTTCATGAGTGATATTGGCCTGTAATTTTCTCTCTTTGTGCCATCTTTGTCTGGTTTTGGTGTCAGAATGATGGTGGCCTCATTGAATGAGTTTGGGAGTGTTCCTCCTTCTGCTGTATTTTGGAAGAGTTTGAGAAGGATAGGTGTTAGGTCTTCTCTAAATGTTTGATAGAATTTGCTTGTGTAGCCATCTCATCCTGGGCTTTTGTTTGTTGGAAGATTTTTAATCACAGTCTCAATTTCAGTGCTTGTGACTGGTCTGTTATATTTTCTATTTCTTCCTTGTTCAGTCTCAGAAGGTTGTGCTTTCTAAGAATTTGTCCATTTCCTCCAGGTCGTCCATTTTATTGGTGTATAGTTGCTTGTAGTAGTCTCTCATGATCCTTTGTATTTCTGCAGTGTCAGTTGTTACTTCTTTTTCATTTCTAATTCTTTTGATTTGAATCATCTCCCTTGTTTTCTTGATGAGTCTGGCTAATGGTTTATCAATTTTCTTTATCTTCTCTAACAGCCAGCTTTTAGTTTTATTGATTTTTGCTATCGTTTCCTTCATTTCTTTTTCATTTATTTCTGATCTGATTTGTATGATTTCTTTCCTTCTGCTAACTTTAGGTTTTCTTTTTTTGTTCTGCTTTCTCTAATTTTTTACGTGTATGGTTAGGTTGTTTATTTGAGATGTTTCTTATTTCTTGAGGTAGGACTGTATTACTCTAAACTTCCCTGTTAGAACTGCTTTTGCTGGATCCCATTGGTTTTGGGTTGTCATGTTTTCATTGTCATTTGTTTCTAGGTATTTTTTGATTTCCTCTTTGAATACTTCAGTGATCTCTTGGTTATTTAGTAGTGTATAGGTTAACCTCCATGTTTTTGTATTTTTTACAGATTTTTTTTCCTGTAATTGGTATCTGGTCTCATAGCGTTGTGGTCAGAAATGATACTTGATACGATTTCAATTTTCTTAAATGTACCAACGCTTGATTTGTGACCCAAGGTATAATCTATCATGGAAAATGTTCAATGAGCACTTGAGAAGCAAGTGTATTCTGTTGTTTTTGAATGGAATGTCTTTTAAATATCAATTAAGTCCATCTTGTTTAATGTATCATTTAAAGCTTGTGTTTCCTTATTTATTTTCATTTTGGATGATCTGTCCATTGGTGAAAGTGGGGTGTTAAAGTCCCCTATTATGATTGTGTTACTTTCTATTTCCCCTTTTATGGCTGTTAACATTTGCTTTATGTATTTTAATGCTCCTATATTGAGTGCATAAATTTTTACAACTGTTATGTCTTCTTCGTGGATTGAACCCTTGATCATTATGTCGTGTCCTTCTTTATCTCTTATAATAGTCTTTATTTTAAAGTCTATTTTGTCTGATATGAGAATTGCAACTCCAGCTTTTTTTGATTTCCACTTGCATAGAATATCTTTTTCCATCCCCTCACTTTCAGTCTGTATGTGTCCCAGGGCTGACGTGGGTCTCTTGTAGACAGCATATATATGGGTCTTGTTTTTGTTTCCATTCAGCCAGTCTATGACTTTTGGTTGGAGCATTTAATCCATTTACATTTAAGGTAGTTATTGATATTTATGTTCCTATTACCATTTTCTTAACTTTTTGGGGTTTGTTATTGTAGGTGTTTTCCTTCTCATGTGTTTCCTGCCTAAAGAAGTTCCTTTAGCATTTGTTGTAAAGCTGGTTTGGTGCTGCTGAATTTTCTTAGCTTTTGCTTCTCTGTAAAGTTTTAAATTTCTCCATGAAATCTGGGTGAGATCCTTGCTGGATAGAGTAATCTTGGTTGTAGTTTTTTCCCTTTCATCACTTTAAATATGGCCTGCCACTCCTTTCTGGCTCGCAGAGTTTTTGCTGAAAGATCAGCTGTTAACCTAATGGGGATTCTCTTGTATGTTATTTGATGTTTTTCCCTTGCTGCTTTTAACATTTTTTCTTTTATTTAATTTTTGATAGTTTTATTAATATGTGTCTTGTTGTGTTTCTCCTTGGATTTATCCTGTATGTGACTCTCTGTGCTTCCTGCACTTGATTAACTATTTCCTTTTCCATATTAGGGAAGTTTTCAACTATAATCTCTTCAAATACCTTCTTAGTCCCTTTCTTTTTCTCTCCTTCTTCTGGATCCCTTATAATTTGAATATTGGTGCATATAATATTGTTACAGAGGTCTCTGGGACTGTTCTCAATTCTTTTTATTCTTCTTTCTTTATTCTGCTCTGTCGTAGTTTTTTCCATTATTTTCTCTTCTAGGTCACTTCTCTGTTCTTCATCAGTCATTCCGCTATTGATTTCTTCTAGAGAACTTTAGTTTCATTTATTGTGTTATTCATCATTGTTTGCTTGCTCTTCTAGGTCCTTGTTAAACCTTTCTTGTATTTTCTCCATTCTATTTCCAAAATTTTGGATCATCTTTACTATCATTACTCTGAATTCTTTTTCAGATCGACTGCCTATTTCCTCTTTTTTTGTTTGGTCTGGTGGGTTTTTGCCTTGCTCCTTCATCTGCTGTGTGTTTGTCTGTCTTCTCATTTTGCTTAACTTACTGTGTTTGGGGTCTCCTTTTTACAGGCTGCAGGTTGGTAGTTACCATTGTTTTTGATGTCTGCCCCCAGTGGCTAAGGTTGGTTCAGTGGATTGTGTAGGTTTCCTACACAATCAGTGGAGGGGACTGCTGCCTGTGTTCTGGTGGATGAGGCTGGATCTTATCTTTCTGGTGGGCAGGACCACATCCTTTGGTGTGTTTTGGAGTGTCTGTGACCTTATTATGATTTTAGGTAGCTCTCTGCTAATGGGTGGTGTTGTGTTCCTGTCTTGCTAGTTGTTTGGCATAGGGTGTCCAGCAATGTAGCTTGCTGGTCATTGAGTGGAGCTGGGTCTTAGTGTTGAGATGGAGATCTCTGGGAGAGCTTTTGCTGTTTGATATTACATGGAGCCGTGAGCTGTCTGGTGGACCAATATCCTGAACTCAGCTCTCCCACCTCAGAGGCACAGGCCTCATGCCTGGCCAGAGCACCAAGACCCTGTCAGCCACATTGCTCAGAAGGAAAGCCAGAAAAAATAAAGAGAGAAAAAAATATATAATAAAATAAAATAAAGTGAAAAGTAAAAAAATTATTAAAAATTAAAAAAATTTAAAATGTAATAAATAAAAAAGAAAGAAAGAATGATAGAAGAGAGCAACCAAACCAAAAACAAAACAAATCCACCAATGGTAACAAGCACTAAAAACTATACTAAAAAAACAAAAAACAAAAAATCTGGACAGACAGAACCCTAGCACAAATGGTAAAAGCAATGCTATACAGAGAAAATCACACAAAAACATGCAGTTACACACTCACAGAAAGAGAAAAAGGAAAAAAAAAATCTTTTGGGAATTCTAAGGTCTTCTGCTGGTGTTCAGTAGGTGTTCTGTAGAGGTTGTTCCATATGTAGATGTGTTTCTGATGTTTTTGTTGGGAGGAAGGTGATCTTCACGTCTTACTCCTCCACCATCTTGAAGGTCTCTGAAAACAGCACATTTTTAATTAGTTTCTATCTATTTACTGTTAATATCATTAGAAATATGTTGGGCTTAACTCTATCACCTTGTGTTTGTTTTCTGTTTTCCTTTTATGCACCATTTTCTTCTTTCTCCTTTTCTATCTGTTCTCCTAAATTGAGTATATTTAGTATTACATTTTGCCTCTGCTATTGACTTTAATTTATTACTGCTAACTTTCAAAAAATGTTCTTCTGCTTCATAAATTGTAAAACCTTACAGTTTTCACTCCTGACTTTTTTGCTTTTTTATTATATATTTTATTTTTACATAGATAGTAAATGTTACAAGAGTATTATTTTTGTTTTTAACAATCAATATTCCTTTAAAGAGATTTAAAAATATATGTATGAATAAGCTTTAAAAAGTCATATATTTTCTAAAGTATTTACTTTTTTTGTTTGTTTCTCATTCCTTCTTGCAGAACTGGATTTCCATCTGGAATCATTTCCTTTCAGCTTAAGAAACTTCTTTTAGCATATCTTGTAATTCAGGTGCGCAGGTGAAACTTTTTTTGTAGTTTTGTGTGTCAGAAATGTCTTTATTTCACTTTCAATTTTGATGAATAGTTTTTCTGGTCATAGAATGCTAAATTAACTTATGTCTTTCAGCACTTAAAAAAAATTCCATAGTCCTCTGGATTCCATTAATTTAGATGAGAAATCAGCCATTATTTGTTGTCTGCCCTCCTAGCCTGAATATTGATAATTACTTTCAATTCAGTGATTTTTTTCTGCTGTGTCCAGCCTGCTGATAAGCCCACTGAAAAATATATTTATTTGTCTAATTTTATTTTTATTTCTAGCATTTCCATTAGCTTAAAAAAATTTTTTTTGTTAGAGTATAGTTGAGTTACAATGTTGTGTTAGTTTCTGCTGTACAGCAAAGTGAATCAGTTATACATATCTACTCTTTTTTAGATTCTTTTCCCATATAGGTCATTACAGAGTACTGAGAAGTGTTCCCTTCTCAGTACTAATAAGATAAGTTATTAGTTATCTATTTTATATATAGTAGTGTGTATATGTCAATCCCAGTCTCCCAATTTATACCCAACCCTCACCCCCGCTTCCTCCCCGGTAACCATAAGTTTGTTTTCTACATCTGTGACTCTATTTCTGTTTTGTAAATAAGTTCATTTGTACCATAGCTTTGTACATAGTTTCTATATCTCTGCTGAAATTTCCCATCTGTACATGTATGTTTTTCTCCTTGCTCATTAGATCCTGTAATATGTTCATTATAGTTACTTTAAAATCCCTGTCTAATAATTCTAATCTCTGATTTATATCTAGATCTGATTTTATTGAGTGTTTTCTCTCTATATTAGTTAGCTCAGCTGCAATAACAAGCTACAGACTGGGTGGCTTAAATGACAGATATTCATTTTCTCACAGTTCTGGAGGCTAGAAGCCTGAGCTCAAGGTGCCAGCAGGGTTGGTTTCTGGTGAGTCTTCTCTTCCTTGCTTGCAGGTGGCCACCTTCTCATAGTGTTCTCACATGGCCTTTCCTCTGTGTATGCACTGAGAGAGTAAGGTCTCTGGTGTCCCTCCTCTTCTTATGAGGATACAAATCTTATCATATTAGGACCTGACTGTTATGACCTCACTTAACCTTAATTACCTTCTTAAAGGCCCTCTCTCCAAATACAATCACATTGGAGCTTAGGGCTTCAATCTATGAGTTGTTTTTTTTTTTTATTTTAGGGGAGAGGGGGGAACACAATTCAGTTCATAACACTTTCCTAGGGATAAGTTAAATGACCTTACTTCTTTATGTGTCTCATAATTTTTGATTGAATTTTAAACTCTGAGTGTAAAGAGCATGAGATCTTGAAGTAAATAATATTTTTGCTCATGAAAGTCACATCTCTCCTTTTGTCAGCCCACTAGGAGACTGAGTTAATCTAGTCTGTGGTTGAGCTCGCTTTGGATTTAGTGGTTACTTCAGTTGGATTCAGTTCACCAATGGCTTTAAATTATTTGAAGGTGAGATAAGGATCTTCTCTGTAGCAAGCATGAGATATATGTGCCTGGATCTTTCCTTGCTTTTAGCATTCAGCAGCCCTACATGCCTGCATGTCAGGGAGTCTCTCTCAGTTATATTGTTTTCCTCAACAACAGGTGGCTGCTGCTGAGGCCCAAGGTGACCAGAATATTTTTCTCAGCTCTTTAGCCCTGGCATCAAATTTGATCAGAACCCTGGTATCTGCATCTCAGACGGGGTCTCTCTCAGTTGTTCTGCCTGTTCTTCAGTGATACACTTCTGTTGCCTTGTACTCAGTGTAAGGACTAGAGTTCCTGGAAAATTTCTTTTAATCCTCCTGTTCTCAGACTTGAGCAGGCTTCACATGCTTGCACCTCAAAAGGGTTCTCTCAGCTCTTTTGCCCCATCCCAGCTACAGGTGACCCCTTCTTCATACTTAATGAAGACCTAGAGTGCCTGGAGGATTTCTCTTAGTTCTTCTGTTCTTCCCTCAGACAAATGTCTCTTATGCTTGGGCCTTGGCATTCTTTCTCAGTTCCTCTTATCTGACTCCAGTCTTTCTTGTGAGCACATGGAGAAGGCCTATGGATAAGTGTTGGCAGATGGGTGCAGATTCTCTTTGTGTCTGGGGATTTTAGAGGCTTGAATCACCAGCATTAAAACTTTATTAAAAGTTTTTCCTCCCATGTCAAATGAAGACTCCTTCTTTTACTTCTGCTCTGCCAGGGATGACAGCAGGCATAGGACTGTTCATTCCTAGAGGTGTGAGCTAAAACAAAGGATCAGATTGTCAGACAGGCTCACAAGAATCAGAAATATTAGCCAGTGTCAAGTGTTAATAATAATTTCAGTATAGAAATAATAAAGAGGCTCAGACAAAGCAGCAAGAGATCTGAGATGCTAAGGTGGCTCTCAGTGTTTTCCTTTCTACATCAAATACATGTTATCTAGTTCAGAGTAGACAAGATCTCTAAGTGAGGTATTGAGACATTATCTCATATTGTGGGAGTATTTAGTCTATGATACATCTCTGTTTTATACCCTGGTTTATGTGACATTTTCTAGGGGACCATGGCTCATAAATCTATAGATTCTAGGTTTATTATTTTTATTTTGTTGATATAATTGACACATAGCATTATATTAGTTTCAGGTATACAGCACAATAATTCAATATATGTATATATTGTGAAATGATCACCATAATGTCTAGTTGACATTCATCACCATACTTGGTTACAATTTTTTTTCTTATGATGAGAATTTTAAGATCTATCACCTGCCTCTGGCAACCACTTATCTGTTCTCTGTTTCTGTGAGGTTTTTTTATCTGTTGTTGTTGTTTGTTTGTTTTATTTTGTGTTTTTTAGATTCCACATATAAGTGAGGTCATATAGTATATTTGTCTTTCTTTGTCTGACTCATTTCAGTTAGCATAATGCCCTCAAGTCCATCCATGTTGTCACAAATGGCAGGATTTCATTTTTTTAATGACTGAATAATATTCCGTTATATTGTGTATCATATTCTTTATCTATTCATCCATCTATGGATCCTTAGGTTGCATCCATATCTTGGCTATTGTAAATAATGCTGCAGCAAACACAGGGGTGCAGGTATGCTTTCAATTTAGTATTTTTGTTTTCTTTGGATAAATACCCAGTAGTGGAATTGCTGGATCATACGGTAGTTCTATTTTAGATTTTTTGAAGAACCTCCATACTGTTTTCCAAGTGGCTAGACCAATTTATATTCCCACCAATAGTGCAGGAATATTCCCTTTTCTCCGCATCCTCGTCAACGCTTCTTATTTCCTGTCTTCTTGATGATAGCCATTCTGACAGGTGTGAGGTAATATCTCATTGTGGTTTTGACTTGCATTTTCCTGATGATTAGTAAATGATCCTGCTTGCTGACTCTATTTCCCAAAGAATTACCTTGTGCCATCAGAACAATCCAGTAAGCTCCAGATGGGCATTCTCTGGACTTCCATATAATTCCCCTGTTAAATATCTCCCTCTCAGCAGTCATTAAAACCAATGAAGATGCTATTAAGAAAACATTCATTTGTTATTTTAGGGGGAAAGAGGATACTGATTATGAAACCTGCCCTTGCTACGTTGCTGCTACATTTGATTTTCCACTTGATAACTATGTCAGCTTTATGGGCAGGCTCATCTGCCGCCTTTTAAAAATATAACTGTTATATAAAAAAGAGTATTGACAGTAATAGGAAACAGCTTTTAAAGAGGAAATGATGACGGGAAAGAGGAAGTTCATGGGCACCAAAATAATGGTGTCAGCAGTTTCATGCGAGAGTAGTATAATTAATATCTTAAGCTTCTGAAGTCACAAAGAATCCAAGAGAGAAAATCCCTTATCTATTCTTCTTCCTCTTCCCCAGAAGGACAAAAAAAAAATAATTTGGGAGCATTACTTCATAGTTTGTGAGTTAGGTTAGAGGTTGGGGGTGGGAGGCAGAATCTCAGTTATATTTACTGTAACTGTGTTCAGAAAAAACATTCCAAACAGTGTTACTGCCTCTGAAACTGCTAGAGTTTCTAGGTTAAATAAAATCTGAATATTTCAGGGCATTACTCTAGCCACACACTAAAATATACCTAGGAGTAAAACAATTCTGGCATTTTCCTTCCTGGAGAAGATGGTAAGTAAATAACTGAATCACATAGATCTGCTACTCTTTCCATAGGGAGAAAGTCCTTTTTGATGTACTTTTATTAAAGTGAGAATGAGAATGACTAGCTCCCTTTCCTTTTTAAAAATAATATATATTAACTGACAAGTCCAATAAATGACCAAAACAAAACAAAACAGATGAAACACAAACTTATTTAGATTGTACCCCAAATAAGACTTCATGTCATCTGCATAACATTTTTAGCCAAGAAAAAACTAAAGCCTGGCATTTTACTGAAATGTGACTCTCCTGGGAACAGAAGCAAGGCTATTTATTTTGGAATCCTTAGAATCTTGCACAATGTTTGGAATATAGTAGGTTTTAAAATGAATGTTTGAATAAATTAATGGTTGAATAAACTGCAAGAAAAGAAAATCTGGAACTGACTCTTATAAGATAACATGCTGCCATAGGGAACTGTGGAGAAGTGGGAAAATGCCCACGGTCATCATGGTCAAGTGAGTAGCTGATAATTTTGATGCTGGCAAGGCCAATGTTCATTGTTCCCTGGCAGTTGTCACCAGCTCCACCCACCAATGGGACAAAGATTACATAATCTAATCCTAATCTGCCTTTCCAGCTTTATCTCTCAGTATCCCTCACATGAACGCTCTCCTTTGGTCAAACTGTTCTTCTCATTATTATCTGAACACCTCGTACTTTCCTGCCTCTCTATGCCTTTGTTCACACTGAACTCGGAATCTATTCCTCTGCACCTTTACTTACAAAATCCTACCTATTCTTCCAGGTCTATCTCAAACACCAAATACTTCAAGAAGACCCCCCAGCCATCCTCACTCTAAGCAAGATTGCCTTAGAGCACTGATTATCTCTTCACCCACGCAACATTGATTACATACTCCTTGCACTGAAATTATCACCCACGCAACATTGATTAATACTCCTTGCACTGAAATTATCACCCACGCAACATTGATTACATACTCCTTGCACTGAAATTATTTGAGAGATCAAGGAATCCATCTCACACATCATTTTTTCCCTTTATGAAGCATTAAAGTTTGGTGAATTGACTGATTAATTTGACATCTTATATTTATTGATTACTTATATATTTATTAAGCATTAGGGGTTCAGGGCAGAAAAAGGAGCCTGATAAGTAGGCAGAGAGATTGTTTTGCAGATGTGAGAGGAACACTGAAAGAGTGTTGTGTCATAAAGGCAATAGGAGGAGAGTTTCAAGAAAGGATGATTTGTTATGTTAAGTGTTGCAGAGTTG
This sequence comes from Delphinapterus leucas, assembly GCF_059928025.1. Taxonomy (NCBI): domain Eukaryota; kingdom Metazoa; phylum Chordata; class Mammalia; order Artiodactyla; family Monodontidae; genus Delphinapterus; species Delphinapterus leucas. The sequence goes on from NC_143132.1 coordinate 49,565,969, forward strand.
TAAAGGCGAAAGAGGATTTGGTTTGTTACTAACTGATCAGATGATGACCTCTGAGATAGTCTAGCTTCAGACAACACTATAGTGTGTAAATTAATGGAGGGCAAAAGCCAGATTATAAGGAGTTTGGAATGAGTAGTGAATGAGGAAGTGGAGGTGGCAAGCATTTGAAAAAGTTTGATGGTGAGAAAGAGAGACAGCAGATAGCATCTCAGAAAAGGAGGAAGATTTCCCCAACATTCTTTTTTTTATTGTTGTTGTGGTGGTGGTAGTAGTTTTGTTTTGAGAACAAAGAGACTATTGACAGGCTTAACTGAAGGTGAAGAAGGCAGAGAGAAGAGTCATTTGAACAGAGTGCTCTCCAAGGGGTTGCCTCATTGAGGAGATTCCTATGGCTGTCCATCACCAAAGAAAACCATCATGACAACAAAAGTCTTTCAGTCTTCTGCATTATGAAATAGAACGCTTAATAGTAGTACTTGAACATCTGGTTTGTAAAAAGAGAAATTAGAAGGTGACATCACTACTTTGTAAAAGGACTAAAAAAGGATTGTTGGGTAGTTTTGAGTGCTAATTTCTCAAGTATTTCTCTACAGGTCATTAAATGTCCAACAATGTAAACTACCTAAAGCTATAGTATTCCAAGCCAGTGCTGATTAAGTATCACCAGAAATTAAGATAAAGCAAACTGAAATAATGCTTTTTAGTGTTATTTAAGGACATTATTATTTAGGGATATTCACATTTCTGGTTTAAATTTTTTCACTTTACCAAAAAGGAAGCTAAGTCACCATTCTGTCCTGTTAAATATAAATACCTGGGTCCCTCAATGGGACCCTGAATTGTTTTGTCTTGTAGGAGTGCCCCATCAGAAAAGTCATTTGAACCACCTGAGTGGGCTGTAATATGGGCAAGCAATGGGCAAGGAGATGACATCACTCTAGGAAGTTCTGAATGCATATGACCTTCAAGAAAATTAATGATACACCTGTAGTCAATATTTTATTGTGAAAAGTGCTGTATGAGATAAAAATGAAAATCTTTAAGTTCTGTAACAGGTTTTAGATTATCAAGGGTGATGTAGCACCTACTTAGAGAAAGTACTCTGATTTTTAAGTAGTGTACACACTGCTGGAAGTGGTTTAGGGATTATGACAGTATAGTGCTGAGATATATGACAGGGGCAAGAATATCCTTGGGTTATTTAGAATGAAAGTACAAGGTATTTTCAGATATTTGAACTCTGCAGAGCTGCAGAAGGACATGATCAAGTATTTATTTGTGTTCTGACCAGCACCTGTGTTTGAAAAATTATTCAGGATTGGAGAAAAACACCAAAAACACTGAAAAGGAGTAGAGGGAACAGTGCTCAGTACTCACACAGGGCCAGGAATCGTGTGTTCTCACTAGACTAGAAAATGTCATAATTCACAGGTGGAGTACTCAAAGATTTTTGCTTCTATAGTGAGAAATAATTAGATCTAGAATAAACACAGTTCTGGTTCTGCCTAACAAATTTTAAAGGCAAGATCTGAAATGATCAAACTGTTTTCAAGTAACTTAACTGCATCCTAAAACAAAGCTCAAGAGTATTTTTAGAACAACAAAATATTCAGCATTCAACAAAATAAAATGCACAGTGTCTGGTGCCCCATCAAAAATTACCAGACATGCAAAGATGCAGGGAAATATGACCCATAATGAGGAGAAAAATCAATCAAAACCAATCTATAACTGGTACAGATGTTAGAATTGGCAGATGGGCATTTAAACAGTTACATAACTATATTCTATATGTTCAATAAAATTAGAACATAGAAGACATAAAACAGTCCCAGATCCACTTCTAGAGATTAAAATTACAATGTCGGAGATAATAAATACAGTAAATGGAGTTAATGGCAGATTAGACATTGCAGAAAAAAATAATAAACCTGAAGACACAGCAATAGAAACAATCCAAAATGAAACACACAGAGAAAAAAGGAATAAAAAATGAACAGAGCATCAGTGAACCTTCAGGCAACTTAAAGCAGCTTAACGTAGATGTAATACAAGTTCCTGAAAAAGGAAAATACAGAAAAGTATTTGAAGAAATAATGGTTGAGAGTTTTCCAAATTTAGTGAAAATTATAAACCTACAGATTCAAGAAATTTGTTGAAATCCAAACACAAGCAACTTGAAGAAAACTACACAAAGGCACATCATTATCAAATTGCTAAAAAAGTGATAGAGAAAATCTTATAAGTGGTAAAGGATGATATACTATGCATAGAGGAACAAAGATAATGATGGTAACAGATTTTTCATCATAAACAATGCAGTTGAGAAGATGGTGACTCAACATCTTGATGTACCAAAATGAAAAACTGTTGCTGAGAATTATATACCCAGTAAAAATATCTTTGAGAAACATACGTGAATTTTTAGACATGCAAAAGTCTAAAGAATTCATGAGCAGAACTGCATAACAAGAAATGTTAAAACAAACAAACAAACTTGTTTAATCAGAAGGAAAAAGACAGCAGATGGAAATATGGATCTGCACAGTGAAATGAAGAGCACTGGACATGCTAACTACATGGATAAATATATAAGATATTCTTCTTATTTAAATATTTTGAAAGAAAATTAAATATTAAACAGATAATAACAATGTGGTGTGAGGTTTATAACATATTGTGGTAGGGAGAATTTTAAAAATATCCCCCAAAGAATGTTTTTCCTATGTTTTCCTCTAAGAGTTTTATAGTGTCTGCTCTTACATTTAGGTCTTTAATCCATTTGGAGTTTATTTTTGTGTATGGTGTTAGGTAGTTTTCTAATTTCATTCTTTTACATGTAGCTGTCCAGTTTTCCCAGCACCACTTATTGAAGAGGCTGTCTTCTCCATTGTATGTTCCTGCCTCCTTTGTTGTAAATTAGGTGACCATATGTGCATGGGTTTATCTCTGGTCTTTCTATCCTGTACCATTGATCTATATTTCTGTTTTTGTGCCAGTACCATACTGTCTTGATTACTGTAGCTTTGTAGTATAGTTTGAAGTCGGGGAGCCTGAATCCTCCAGCTCCATTCTTCTTTCTCAAGATTGCTTTGGCTATTTTGGGTCTTTTGTGTTTCCATATGAATTGTAAAATTTTTTGTTCTAATTCTGTGAAGAATGCCATTGGTAGTTTGATAGGGATAGCATTGAATCTGTAGATTGCTTTGGGTAGTATGGTCATTTTACAATGTTGATTCTTCCAATCCAAGAACATGGTATATTTCTCCATCTGTTTATGTCATCTATGATTTCTTTCATCAGTGTTTTATAGTTTTTTGAGTACAAGTCTTTCGCCTCCTTAGGTAGGTTTATTCCTAGGTATTTTATTCTTTTTGTTGTGATGGTAAATGGGATTGTTTCCTTAATTTCTCTTTCTGATTTTTCATTGTTAGTGTATAGGAATGCAAGAGATTTCTGTGCATTAATTTTGTATTCTGCAACCTTACCAAATTCGTTGATTAGTTCTAGTAGTTTTCTGGTGGCATCTCTAGGATTTTCTATGTATAGTATCATGTCATCTGCAGACAGTGACATAAACCACAGAAAGATCTTTTGTGATCCACCTCCTAGAGTAATGGAAATAAAAACAAAAATAAACAAATGGAACCTAATTAAACTTAAAAGCTTTTGCACAGCAAAGGAAACCATAAGCAAGATGAAAAGACAACCCTCAGAATGGGAGAAAATATTTGCAAATGAAACAATGGACAAAGGATTAATCTCCAAAATATACAAACAGCTCATGGAGCTCAATATCAAAAAAAACAAACAATTCAATTAAAAAATGGACAGAAGACCTAAATAGACATTTCACCAAAGAAGACACACAAGTGGCCATGAGGCATATGGAAAGATGCTCAACATCACTAATTATTAGAGAAATGCAAATCAAAGCTACAAAGAGGTATCATCTCACACCGGTCAGAATGGCCATTATCAAAAAATCTAGAAACAATAAATGCTGGAAAGGGTGTGGTGAAAAAGGAACTCTCATGCACTGTTTGTGGGAATGTAAATTGATACAACCACTATGGAGAACAGTATGGAGGTTCCTTAAAAAACTAAAAATAGAACTACCATATGGCCCAGCAACCCCACTACTGGGCATATACTCTGAGAGAACCATAATTCAAAGAGAGACATGCACCTCAATATTCAGTGCAGCACTATTTACAGTAGCCAGGACATGGAACCAACCTAAATGTCTGTCGACAGGTGAATGGATAAAGAAGACATGGCACATATACAATGCAATATTAGCCATAAAAAGAAATGAAATTGAGTTATTTGTAGTGAGGTGCATGGGCCTAGAGTCTGTCATACAGAGTGAAGTAAGTCAGAAAGAGAAAAACAAATACCATATGCTAACATATACATGGAATCTAAAAGAATGGTACTGATGAACCTAGTGGCAGGGCAAGAATAAAGACATAGACATAGAGAACGGACTTGAGGCCATAGTGGGGGAAGGGGAAGCTGGGACGAAGTGAGAGAGTAGAATTGACATACATACACTAACAAATGTAAAATGGATGCTAGTGGGAAGCAGCAGCATAGCACAGGGAGATCAGCTCAGTGCTTTGTGATGACCTAGAGAGGTGGGATAGGGAGGGTGGGAGGGAGACGCAAGACAGAGGGGATATGGGGATATATGTATGCATATGGTTTATTCACTTTGTTGTACAACAGAAACTAACACAGTATTGTGAAGCAATTATACTCCAATAAAGATCTATTAAAAAAATATCTCCCAAGAACCATGCTCTAATCTCTGGCACCATTGAATATGATGGTATCATTATTGTTGTGTTATATTCTAATGATCTTCCATGTTATGTTTTATAGCATACCTGACCTTGAGATAGGGAGATTATCCAGGTGGACTTAACTAATTGTATGAATACTTTTAAAAGCAGGGCATTTTCTCCATCTGGTAGCTGAAAGGAAGGCAGAGAGATTGAAAGCACAAGAAGGATTTGATGTATTGGTGATGACTTTTTAGATAGAGGAGTTCATGTGCAAAGATTGGAGAGTGGCCACAAGGAACTGAGAATGACCCCTTGTCTACCATCAACAAGGAAATGGGGACCTCAGCCCTAAAACCACAGGAACTGAATTGTCAGTAAGAAGATTGGGAGAAGACCTCATGCTCCAGATGAGAACACAGTGGGCTTACATCTTGATTTCAGCCTGTGAGACCCCATGCACAATACCTAGCCAGGTCATCCCAGACTTCTTATAGAACTGTGAGATAATAAATGGGTGTGGTGTTAAGCCTCTAAGTTTATGGTAATTTGTTATGCAGAAAACTAGAAAACTAATAAACATATGTAGAAGCTAATATACATATATAGAAAGCAATATATATATGTAGAAATAAAATGTGTGACAAAAGTAACACAGAAGCTGAAATGGGCAAATGAATGTATACTGTTGAAACAGAAGTTTTAGTTAATATTGTCAACAAAGGAGATAAAATGCAATTATAAAAAATATTCAATTAATTTAGAAAAAGGCAGAAAATAAAAAAAGAACAAATATTACATGAGACAAATAGAAAAAGCAGCAAGCTGATAGGCTTAAATCTAACTGTATTAATAGTCACGTTAATTGTAAATGGACTAAACACCCCAATTAAAAGGTAGAAATTGTCACACTGGATTAAAAGGAAGATCTAACTATATGTTGTCTACAAGAAATGCACTTTAAATACAAAGACACATGAAGATAAAGAATAAAAGGTTGAAAAACGATATGTTAACATTAGTCAAAAGAAAGTTGGAGTGGCTATATTAATAACATAAAGTAGATTTCAGAGCAAAGATTATTACTTGGGATAAAGAAGGTCATTACATAATAATAGAGGTGTCAATTTATCTGGAAGAAATAATGTTCCTGAAGGTTCATACTCTCGATAACAGAACAGAGAGCTTTGCTTCAAAATACATGAAATAAAAACAGAACTGCAAGGAGAAATAGACAAATCCACAATTATAATCAGATATTTCAATATAATTCTCTCAATAGTTGATAAAACAAGACAGAAAACTTGTTAAAATATATGACTTGAAAGACAATTAACCAGCCTGACCTAATTGGCATTTATAGAACACTCAATACTAGCAGTTTATTTTCAGGTGCAGACATTTATTTTCAAGTGCGTATAGAATATTTACGAAGATCATATTCTGGGCCATAGAAGTCTCAATATCTTTAAAAAGATAGAAGTTATACAAAGTATGTTCTCTGGCCACAGTGGAACTAAATTAGAAATCAATAACAGAAGAATCTCTGGAAAACCACCAAATATTTGGAAACCAAACAACACATTTCTAAATTACACATGGGTCAAAGAAGAAATCAAAAGGGAAATTAGAAGGAACTGTGAACTGAATGAAAATGACATCACAACATAGGAAAATCTGTTGGATGCCACTAAATTAGTAGTTATAAGGAAATTTATAACATAAACCAAAGGAGAAAAAAGACATTCAGTTTGGAAAAGAAGAAATAAAACTGTCTTTATTCACAGACAACATAATATTCTATGTAGAGGATTCAATGTCTAAAAAAAGCTACTAGCAACCTAAGTGTCCACTGACAGATGAATGGATAAATAAGATGTAGCACATATATACGATGGAATATTACTCAGCCATAAAAAGAAACGAAATTGAGTTATTTGTAGTGAGGTGGATGGACCTAGAGACTGTCATACAGAGTGAAGTAAGTCAGAAAAAGAAAAACAAATACCATATGCTAACACATATATATGGAATCTAAAAAAAAAAAGTTCTGAAGAACCTAGGGGCAGGACAGGAATTAAGATGCAGATGTAGAGAACGGACTTGAGGACACAGGGAGGGGGAAGGGTAAGCTGGGATGAAGTGAGAGAGTGGCATGGACATATATACACTACCAAATGTAAAATAGCTAGTGGGAAGCAGCCGCATAGCACAGGGAGATCAGCTGGGTGCTTTGTGTCCACCTAGAGGACACACCTAGAGGTAGGAAAGAGACGCAAGAGGGAAGAGGTATGGGGATATATGTATATGTATAGCTGATTCACTTTGTTATACAGCAGAAACTAACACACCATTGTAAAGCAGTTATACTCCAATAAAGATGTTAAAATAAAAAACTACTAGATCTAATAAATGAGTTATCAAGTTTGTAAGATGCAACATCAATACACAAAAATCAATTGTATTTGTATAAACTAGCAATGAACAATCAGAATTTGAAAGAAAAATCCACTATTTAAAATACCATCAAAATATGAAAATACTTAGAGTTATATTTGACAAAAGGTAAGTAAGACATGTATATACTGAAATCTACAAAAACATTGTTGAGAAGAACTCAATAATGGAAAGATATACAGTGTTCATCGGTCAGGAGAATCAATGTTGCCATGATGTCATTTCTCCTCAAAATGATCTAGAAATTTAATATAATCCCAATCATAATTCCCACAGGCTTTTACATATGCATTGCAAGATAATTATAAAATTCAAATGAAAAAGGCAAAAAAGGCAAAAGACCCAAAAGACAACTGAGAAAAGAACAAAGTTGGAGGACTTAACATTGTCTGCTTTCAAGTATTATAAATTATGGTAACCTAGACAGTGTGCTAATGGTATACAGATAGAAAAATAGATGAATGTAATAGACCAGAGGTTGTGAAAATAGACTCACACACATATATAGACAACTGAGGGCACAAAGGCAATTCAGTGGAGAAAGGTTGGACTTTTCAACCAGTGGTGCTAGAACAATTAGATATTTATAGGCAAAACAAAGAACTTTAATTCATGTCTTGCACTATAGACAAAGCTTGATTCAAAATGGGCAATAAACCTAAACATAAGAACTAAAACTATAAAAGGTCTAGAAAAAAACACAAGAGAAAATCTTTTTGACTTTAGATTAGGCAAAGATTTTTTAGATACGACACCAAAAGCCCAACTTATGAAAGAAAAACTTTATAAATTGAACCTAATCAAAATGAAAAACTTCTGCTCTTTGAAAGACACTGTTAAGAGAACAAATAGAGAAGCCACAGGTTGGCATAAAATATTGCAAATCATATCTAATAACAGATTTGTATTCAGAATATATAAAGAACTCTTAAAATCCAACAGCAAAACAACCACAAAATGGGCAATAAATAAATGGAAAAAGATGTGAACAGACACTTCACCTAAGAAGATTTACAAATGGCAAAGAAGTATATGAAAAGATGTTCAACATCTGTTATTCAAGAAGTACAAATTAAAATGACAATGAGACTTCAATATAAACCTATTAGAATGATTAACATAAAAATGACTAACAAGTGTTGGTAAGGATGTGGAGGAACTAGAACTCCCTTATCCCCCTGATGGGGATGTAAAATGATACAACCTCTTCAGAAGACAGATTGGTGGGTTGAATAATGGCTCCTCAGAAATGTTCATATCTTAATGCCTGGAACCTGTGTGTAGATTTCATGATAAAGGGACTTTGTAGATGTGATTAAGTGAAAGATCTTAGAGATCCAGGGGATTATCCTGGATTATCCAGATGAGTATAATATAATCACAAAGGTCCTTATAAGAGGGAGGTATGGGATAAGAGTCAGTAGTAGGAGATGTGATCACAGAAGCAGGAAGTTAGAGAAAGCGACCATGAGCCTAGGGAATGCAGGCAGATCAGTGGTTAATAAGAGAAAGCAAATAAAATTTCCCCTGAATCCTCCAGAAGGAACACAGCCTGGCCAACACCTTGACCTCAAAATTTTGACCTCTAGAACTATGAGATAAATTTGTGTTGTTTTAAGCCAGTCACTTTTTTTTTTTTGTAATTTGTTAGAGCAGGAATAGGATGGGCAGATTCCTCAAATATTAAACATGCATCTAACCTATAGGTGACCTAGTCTTTCCTCTCCTAGATATTGACGCAAGAGAAATGAAAGCATCTGCTCATCCAAAAATGTGTATGTGAATGTTTACAGAAGCTTTGTATGTAATAGTCAAAACCTGGAAGCAGGTCAAATGTCAGAGGTGAATGAGTAAACAGATCATGGTATATCCAGACAATGGAATGTGGAACTAGGCAATAATAACAAAAACAAACAAACAGAAAAACTATTGACAAATACAACAATATGAATGAATCTCAGAATAATTGTGCTGAGTAAAAAAGCCAGAAAAAGAGTACATACTCTGAGATTCCATTTTGAAAAATTCTAGAAAATGCAAACTAATCTACAGTGATCAGTATTTGCTTGGGATGGGAAGGAGGGAGAAAACAGGGAGGAGTGAAAAGGAAAGATTATGAAAGGTCATGAGGAAAGTTTTGGGGCGATGGATATTTTCATTGTCTTGATTATGGTGATGGTCTCAGAGGAATATACATTATTAAAACTTATCAACTTGTATACTTTAAATATAGCTTATTATTGTATGGGAATTATTCATAAAACAACAACAGCAGCAGTAGCAGCAAAGAGAATATGCCTCAGAGGGTTGTTGTGAAGTTTAAATGAGATGCTATGCCTATCACTTGCTGTAACTCCTGGCACTAGTGAGAACTCAATAAATTTTAGCCATTATTATTATTTTTTTATACATTTATTTATATATTTTTGGCTGTGTTGGGTCTTCATTGCTGCTCGTGGGCTTTCTCTAGTTGTGGTGAGTGAGGGCTACTCTTAGTTGTGGTGCACGGGCCTCTCATTGCAGTGGCTTCTGTTATTGCAGAGCATGGGCTCTAGGCACACGGGCTTCAGTAGTTGTGGCACGTGAGCTCAGGAGTTGTGGCTTGCGGGCTCTACACCGCAGGCTCAGTAGTTGTGGTGCATGGCCTTAGTTGCTCCGTGGTATGTGGGATCTTCCAGGACCAGAGATCGAATCTGTTTCCCCAGCATTGGTAGGCGGATTCTTAACCACTGCATCACCAGGAAAGTACCTAGCCATTTTTATTTTTTACTTTAGAGGCCAGAGTGGTAGAGCAATAATTGATTGTGAATTACCAAGAATCTTTTGAAATAAATGTCAAGGCTGGCTTTCTCACAGTAGATACTGGGGAGAAAAGTGAGGAAAAGACTTATTAAATATAGCATTTTATTAAATATACTGCACAAAGATATGATGCAATAAGGGTATGGCTTAATAGTGGTCTTTCTATTTTCGAATAAGAGCTGTGAAATCCGTTCTTGTTCTTGATGTATAAACTTTGCTTACTTAAGTGGCAAGGGTTCTATTATATTTTGGGGAGGCATAGTAGTTACTTAAAATATATCTGTCAGATTGAACTGAATTAATCATCATCTCATCTCTGTAATTCAGGAACTTGAAATTCATGGTCACGTGTACTTTGTAAGCTAATTAACCTCAACTCAATTTGGGGGATTCCTTGCCTCGGGATACTTAGTATTCCCTGATGCGAAATATTTAGGTAATGATAGACAGGAAGCAGTGACTTAAGAGGAGAACATGCCTGGGGAATTCCAGAAAGTGTCAGGGGAAGTATATAGGAAAGGTGAGGCTGGGTTGGGCCGGGGTTGGCAGGGTAATTTCATTTCCCATGGTTTCCACATGTCCTTTCCTGAGTGGAGTAGACTCTTCACCAAACAATAGATATTTGTGTTTTCTTCCCTAGTTCTTGTTCTTGCTGTGTTAGGACCTGAGTTCTGCTGGGTGGCATGAGAGTTTTTTCTTCTACATTGTGTCTAACCCTGAAGTTAATCTGTCTCTAAATACGGCACTGAGCTGGTTGCATGGAAAGATTCCATACAGAACTAGTTTTACAGAACATCATCGTCTTGAGAGTATATTACTCAATCAAATCCTAAAATAGAACTGCTTGACGTCAAGTTTAACAGCTAAGAGAGGATAGGACGTTAGATTTTAGTCTTCTTCGGGACTGAGTGAAAAAATTTTCTCCACTGACAACAGCTGGCTGTGGTATAGAGTTTAATTTAAAAAAAGCAATTTTCTGATTATAAAAGAACTACAAGAACAGGATGCTTTTCATATATAATTATCATATGAAAGATGTTCATTATCATTAATTATCAGGGAAATGCAAATCAAAATCACAGTGAAATACCATGACATTGACAAATTTCAATCTGACAATATAAAGTGTGAGTGAGGATATAGAACAACAAGAACTTTCACATACTGCAGGTGGGAGTGTATGTAAACGGATGGCAACCACTTTTTTTTTTTAATTGAAGCATAGTTGATTTACAATGTTGTGTTAGTTTCAGGTGTACAGCAAATTGGTTCAGTTATACACGTATATATATTCTTTTTCAGATTCTTTTCTCTTATAGGTTATTACAAAATATTGAGTATATTTCCCTGTGCTATGCAGTAGGTCCTTGTTGGTATCTATTTTATATATGGTAGTGTGAAAGATATGTGTACCCCAATGTTCATTGCAACACTATTTACAATAGCTAAGACATGGAAGCAATCTAAATGTCCATCAACAGAAGAATGGATAAAGAAGATGTGGTACATATATACAATAGAATATTACTCAGCCATAAAAAAGAATGAAATAATGCCATTTGCAGCAACATTGATGGACCTAGAGATTATCATACTAAGTGAAGTAAGTCAGACAGAGAAAGACAAATATCATATTATATTGCTTATACATGGAATCTAAAAAAAATGATACAAATGAACTTATACACAAAACAGAAATAGACCCCTAGACATAGAAAACAAACTTATGGTAAAGGGTTAAACGGGGGCAGCAGGATAAATTAGGAGTTTGACGGCAACCACTTTGAAAACAGTTTGGTATTGTCGAGTAAAGTTGAATTTGTGTGTACTCTATGACATAGCAATATCACTCCTAGCTTCATAATCCAGGAAACTTTTTTGCAGGTGTGCACCAGGATGTAACGAGAAATAATGAACCTTCCCCCCCACCCCTGCCCTGGCAAAGAACCCAAATATATATCTCAAGTAGAATGGTGAAATAAATTGAAGTATGTTCAAATAGTGGAATACAATAGAGCAGTGAAAATAAATGAACTATAGCGACATGCATCAACAAGAGTAAATTTCCAAAATATAAAGTTGAGGGGAAGAAGAAGGTCATGGAAGAACACATAAGTAGAGGCTGTATTCCTTTTTGGACATGTTAAGTATGAAGTGCTAATTGAACATCCTTGTGGAAATATCCAGATTATGGGTGGAAACACAGAGTTGAAGCTCAAGATTCAGGTAGCATATTTAGGTGGCATTTGACAAAGTGAAAGCTGAAGCCATTGGTGAGAATAACAAAGGAGAGGGGTAAGGTGGGTGATGGGAACCATTATAAAAAACTGAATTTAGTGAGTGGAATAATGAAATAGAAAAGGGGGGTTAGAGATGTAGGAAAAAGAGAATGTAGTGTCTGTAGCTAAGGGAAGAATCAGGACCAGCTACATAATTTGTAGGGCCTAGTGCAAAATGAAAATATGGGGCCCCTGTTAAAAAAGTACTGAGAATTTCAAAATGGAGACAGAAGGAGCCCTGAACTGAGTTCAGAGTCTCTCTAAGTGTGGGACCCTATGTGAGTGCACAGACTGCACATCTGTGAGGACAGTCCTGGGAAGAGTTCTGGGGACTTGCAATCAATAGGGCCAGATACGTTAGGGGATTGAGAAAGAAGAATGAGGAAAAAAATATATTTCAATCCTTTTTTGCCCCTCTGATTATGAAAGTAATACTCATTAAAGAATATTTGGAAAAGCATAAAAATGTATTAAAAGTATCCGTAATTTGACTTATTATTATTATTTTTTCCTTTTTTTCTTTGCGGTAGGCGGGCCTCTCACTGTTGTGGCCTCTCCCGTTGCGGAGCACAGGCTCCGGACGTGCAGGCTCAGCGGCAACGGCTCACGGGCCCAGCCACTCCGCGGCACGTGGGATCCTCCTGGACCGGGGCACGAACCCGCGTCCCCTGAATCGGCAGGCGGACTCTCAACCACTGCGCCACCAGGGAAGCCCCGTAATTTGACTTCTTTACCAGTAATTTTTAATCTGATAACTTTTAACATTTTGGTGGATTTTTTCCCCCCTCACTTTTTTTATGCTTTTTTTTTATTGTGGTAAAAGTTATATAATATAAAACATACTATTTTAACCATATTTAACTGTACAGTTTAGTGGCACTAAGTACATCCACATGTTGTGCAACTCTCACCATCATCCATCTCCCCAATTTTTCATCTTCCTAAACTGAAACTTTGTCCCCTTTAAACACTAACCACCAACTCCCCATTCCTCCTCCCTCCTCCCACCCGCCGGCCCCTGGCATCTACCAATATACTTTCTGACTCTATGAATGTGACTATTCTAGTGACTATCCCACTCCCTTCCTGAACAGACACACACGTTAACATGCTTGCCAACACTTTAAATAATACAAATTGGGACCATACTGTATAATTTTGTTACTTAAAAAATTTTAACATTATATCATGGGAAGTTTCCCATGTCCTTAAATGTTCTTTGAGAAAATGCTTATTAATGAAAAAGATTATGTGACTAGTTGGTCATTGGTGACCTTGGAGAGACTGACCTTGTTTGGTCAGATGCACATAAGTGAGGAGTAAATGAAAGTTGAAGTTGGAGGCATCAAGTGTAGACACTTTTCCATCTGATGATTGCAAGAAGATACAGGAAGTGTGGTACCTCATGGGGGTAGGTTGGCTGAGGGAAATTTGTATGAGTATGAGGGAGACCTGGATGTAATTGTAGGTTGAGAAAGGATGCCTGAGGAACAGGTGGGTGTGATGATGAATAGAATACATTCTTGGAGGAGTTGGGAAAGGAATGGACACATGTAATCAGCAGGACAGAAATGCCTGCCTCTGAAAAAGGAGCAAAGAAGAAGAGGATGGATTATATAATACAAGCTGAAATTTTGAAGTACAGAGAAGGGAAAGCGACTAAATTTACATCATATAGAGCATTATTAAGAAAACAGAAGAGGAGGAGGGTAGACTTGGAGATTTCTAATAACAGTTTGATACAGCATGTGATAGAGGCTCATTCAGAGGTAAATTCCAAAATTGTGAACAGCTGTGCAGGCCCAACTGAGGCCAGATTTTGGAATGAAACAGGTGACTCAAGTTTGAGGATTTCTTCAGTAATATTCAGCAGCCTGATAGGTGAGCAGAGAAAGTAGATGACAGTTTGCTCAGAGCTAGGGCTTGCCAAGGCCAGGGTCATGGAAGAAGGAAGGTATAAGGGATTCTGGAGTACTAATAGGAATTTTATTAAACTTGCTCATTACCAGAGCCAAGAGTGGAAAAGAAGGCAAATAAAGGAGGAAGTGAGGTAAGGGAGGAACGAACAGGCTGAAAGCTGGGCTGAGGGTGACTGAGCGGCAATTTCAGTGGACATGGAAAGGGAGGAAGGATTAGGTGTTGTCAAAGAAGGGAAATCTAGACTTAAAAACTTGAAAGGGAGCAATTCTGCAGAATAACAACCCAAAGGTAAATGTGGGTGCTTCAATGAAGGTACAGAGGTGGTGTAAAAATGCTGAGGCTGGAGTGTGGAAAGGGCCATTCAGATGGACATTGAGATTAACAAGATATTGCCATGAATCTGTTGAGAGAAGACTGCAAGCCAAAGGCTAAATTATCAAGAGAGATACTGAAGGGTCTAGAGGTCAGTAGAAAACAGCAGCAAGAAGGGGACAGGGAGTCAATGGATGAGGCATTGCTGAGAGCTGGTGATAGAGGGATGGTGTGGCAGTGACTGGGAGGAGGTCAGAGTACGTTGCTTTCTATATTAATGTAATTCTGAGGATTGGCGGAAGTAGACACTGCTGGGAGTTTTGACCTACTGTCAGGTCAAGGTCGGGGGAGGAACAATCCAAGAGAAGGCTGAGGATGTAGGTGAGCTAGTTCACAATCAGTGGATTTCCACAGAGCACAATGTTGAGCGTTGGCTTACATATCTGGGTATCTACTGGGAGTCCTTGTACCCATATCTATCTCCAATCTCTATCTTTCCAGCACCTCCACTACATCACCATTAAATGCCCTTTTCATCTGACATTCTTTTTTTAAAAAAAATAAATTTATTTACTTATTTTTGGCTGCGTTGGGTCTTTGTTGATGCGCATGGGCTTTCTCTAGTTGCGGTGAGTGGGGGCTAACTCTTCATTGCGGTGCACGGGCTTCTCATTGCGGTGGCTTCTCTTGTTGCGGAGCACGGGCTCTAGGCACATGGGCTTCAGTAGTTGTGGCACACGGGCTTAGTTGCTCTGTGATATTTGGGATCTTCCTGGACCAGGGATCAAACCCATGTCCCCTGCATTGGCAGGAGGATTCTCAACCACTGCGCCACCAGGGAAGCCCTCATTTAACATTCTTCAAGTCTTCAAAATCTCCCAAATTTTCACTACTTTGTTATGAGCTTGATGAGTGACAAAAAAGAATCAATCAGAATCTGCCAGACAGGTTAACTGAGTTGGCCAGAATAAAAGACTTAGTCAGCATTGAATGTGGGAAAGGAAAAGATAATAACAAGGGGCACTGGTGATTACAATAAGGAACTCACAACAAATCTCAAGTTGGTGATGAGCATAGATGAGTCTAGAATTCTCACACTTTGTTTCTCCCTTTGAAGCATCTATACAATTTTGGCAAAAAACTGAAAACAAAATTTTCTCATGCACTTTATAGTGTGTTTCTGCTGTCTTTGATGTTCATGGGAAATCAGTGCCTTTGATTATAACAGTTGAAAGCCAGAAATAACAAAGTAAGGAAACTGAATTTTCGAATAGTTGTTAAATTTTACCTTGGCTTTTCATTTAAGCACATGTATTAGCCATCAATATTTGAATTGCAGGTTATGACCCTGTTCGTATTTGTCCTTTATTTTCTTACTCCAGGACACTTTTTTTTTTTTTTTTTTTTGCGGTACGCGGGCCTCTCACTGTTGCGGCTTCTCCCGTTGTGGAGCACAGGCTCCGGACGCGCAGGCCCAGCAGCTATGGCTCATGGGCCCAGCTGCTCCGCGGCATGTGGGATCTTCCCGGACCAGGGCACGAACCCGCGTCCGCTGCATTGGCAGGCAGACTCTCAACCACTGCGCCACCAGGAAAGCCCGTCTCCAAGACACTTTTAAGCATGGGGTTTATAAAAAATTTTCCAGCAATGCTATGTAGCCTAGGAACAAGAATGGAGAAATTAGATGCAAGAGTTTAACAAGGGTTGGGAATTAGTAAAGGTATTGCCCTTTTCTATTTAAAGGAAGTTTATGGTTCGGGTTTGGATGAATTGTAAAATATGAGCACTTTTAACTGTATACTTTTTTATTAGGTTATACAGTCTATGCCACCAGATACAATATCTTGAAATGTGGAACTACTAAAAGAATATGTGGTATGAAAAGCACAAATAAATTATGGAATTCACAGTACATATAATTTGGCATAAATGCAGGACCAGGTAAATTTATTTGATAGGTTTCCCAATGAAAGAGTAAATTATGGGGACCATAAACCAAATAAAAGTCAAAGTGTTCAATGCATTTCATATTTTTTTACAGTGCTGTCAAATGGGATCCATATAACTGTCAATAAAAGGCAGATTTTGTTAATTGGTGAGTCACTAATCAGTTATCAAGTGTTTCTTTTTTTTTTTTTTAACATCTTTATTGGAGTATAATTGCCTTACAATGGTGTGTTAGTTTCCGCTTTATAACAAAGTGAATCAGCTATACATATACATACGTCCCCATATCTCTTCCCTCTTGCGTCTCCCTCCCTCTCACCCTCCCTATCCCACCCCTCTAGGTGGTCACAAAGAACCGAGCTGATCTCCCTGTGCTATGCGGCTGCTTCCCACTAGCTATCTACCTTACGTTTGGTAGTGTATATATGTCCATGCCTCTCTCTCACTTTGTCCCAGCTTACCCTTCCCCCTCCCCGTATCCTCAAGTCCATTCTCTAGTAGGTCTGTGTCTTTATTCCCATCTTGCCCTTAGGTTCTTCATGACCATTTTTTTTTTATATTCCATATATATGTGTTAGCATATGATATTTTTCTCTTTCTGACTTACTTCACTCTGTATGACAGACTCTAGGTCCATCCACCTCACTACAAATAACTCAATTTCATTTCTTTTTATGGCTGAGTAATATTCCATTATCAAGTGTTTCTTGATGGATTATTATGTGATAGATACCGAGCTAGAAAAAATCTATTCCCATTCTTGGCAGAATTTACAATCTAAAAGGGACAAAGCACAAAGGCATGCATGAATCAAAAATTGAGGAAAGGAACTCATTAGAGACCCTTAAAATATTGATCTGATTTCTGATTGGGTTCCAAGAAATTGGAGCAGCTGAGTCTGTCAGAAATTTATGTTATATCAATATTTTTGATTGTCTATGCAAGAGGCCTAGTTTTACTGAATTTGTTTTCCTATATTATTATTATTTCTGCTAACTTTAAAGTTAACCATTTTAATCTTCATTTATACATGACACTTGGCAAGGTGAGGAATCATGATGTCATAGATTCTTTGAGCTTCAGTAAACTCAAGGTTACATAGTTCTGGAGATGAGGGCACTGAATTTTCAGAGAGGTGATGTGACTGGCCCAAAACCTCATAGCTCTCCTAGTTAGTTGGAGAGACAAGACTTCGGTAGGGGTGCAGTGCAGCACCTAAGATGTTGGTTCCTAGACTGCAACTAGTGCGGAGACGTGAGGAGTTGTGCTTTTGTGACCATAGAAGAGAGAGGGGGGGAAAGGAAAGGAAAGTTTACCCTTTGGTTAACTAGAGGAAGGAAACTAGAAATTGATGAGAAGAACCACCATCTAAAAGATACTAAGAGGGCTGGAAGCCCTAGATCCTTGATTTGGTTACAGTTTCCAGAAAGGGACTTATGTTAATGGAAGTCAAGAGAGTTATCAAGATTTGGTATTGAAATAAACACTATCAGTTAAATATTAATGAAAAACCTACCAAAAGTATTGTCCTTTGGTATTTATTTTCTTTTTAGATTGTGAGCTTTGAAATGTGTGTTCTGTATATTAATAACTTTTATATTTAAAAATAGAGCTCTATCCTATTGTACCAAACAAGAAAAGCACACTTATTTCCATCTCAGGTAAACTATACCTGAACTATGGTTAGTGGAAAGAAAACCAAGAGACCTGATAGGGAGACTTTGGGCAAAAACCTTCTCTAGTTTGGTATTTGAAAATACCAGATACTTTGGTGAAATGAAAAAAGAAGGCAAGATGATTTCTACTACTTAGGCCATAAAGACATCAACATCATCCTGTGGCTTCTTAATTTAATTGAAGACACAGTTCATTATGACACAAATGACCTCTTGAGTAATAGTAGAAATATTTAAAAATAACTATAATTTATTGAGCACTTACTATATACCAGGTTTTTGCATCATTTGCTTCATATATATAATCTTTTGTCTTCACACCAATCACTTTGTGAGGTAGATATTGTTGCCCTCATTTTACGCTCTGGTACCTCAGGGTGAGGAGCCTGCAATGATTTGTTTGAGGTCAAGCACATAGTGGCTGAACTCAGTGGGCTCCAAAGCCAACGTATTTCTGTGTCACTGTTAAAACCTAAAATGTGGAGTGGCAGCAGCACAAGCTACTTATTAATAGTTTCAAATTCATTTTTCTTCCAGTTTTATTGAGATATAATTGACATATAACACTATAAGTTTAGGGTGTACAGCATAATGACTTGACTTAGATACATCATGAAATGATTATCACAGTGATTTTAGTGAACACCCATTATCTCACGCAGATACAATATTAAAGAAACAGAAAAAAATTTTTCTCCTTGTGATGCGAAGTCTTAGGATTTACTCTCCTAACACCTCTCATATATAACGTATAGCAGTGTTCATTATATTCATCATGTTGAACATTACATCCCTGGTGCTTATTTATCTTATAACTAGAAGTTTGCATCTTTTGACCACCTTTATCTAATTTCCGCTCCCTCTACCCCCTGCTTCTGGTAACCATAAATCTGATCTCTTTTTCTATGAGTTTGTTTGTTTGTTTTAGAAGTATAATTGACCTACAACACTATGTTAGTTCCTGTTACACAACAGAGTGATTTGATATCTCTATACATTTTAAAATGATCACCATGGTAAGTCCAGTTACAATGTCACCATACAAAGATATTACAGGTAATCTATGTATACATGTGATTATTTTAAGTTGCTGATCTCTTAAGTTCAAACACAATTTAACAACTCTGCATTTTTACTCCCCCTCTCAAGTTTACTGTTTCTGACATCATATTTCATGTTCTTTTGTTTTGTGTATCCCTTAACTGCTTATTGCAGATATAGATGATTTTACTCCTTTTGTCTTTTCACCTTCCTATTAGCTTTATACATGACTGATTTACTACCTTTACTGTATATCTGCCTTTACCAGTGAGATTTTTCCTTTTGTAATTTGCATGTTTCTAGTTGTGGCCTTTTTTTTTTCGATTAGAGAAGTCCCTTTAACGTTTCTTATAAAGCTGGTTTGGTGGTGTCAATAGCAAGCAAAGCTGGGGTTTAGCTTTTGCTTGTCTGTAAAATTTTTGATCTCCCCATAAAATCTGAATGAGAGCCTTGCCAGATAGAGTATTCTTGGTTGTAGGTTTTTTCCTTTCATTGCTTCAAGTATGTCATGCCACTCCCTTGTGGCCTGCAGAGTTTCTGTTGAAAAGTCAGCTGATAGCATTATGGGAGTTTCCCTCTATGTAACTTGTTGTTTTTCCCTTGCTGCTCTTAATATTCTCTCTTTATCTTTAATTTTTGCTATTTTAATTACAACGTGTCTTGCTGTGATCTTCTTTGGGCTGATCTTGTGTGGGACTCACTTCCTGGACCTGGTTGCCTGTTTCCTTTCCCAGGTTAGGGAAGTTTTCAGCTGTTATGTCTTCAGATGTGCTCTCTGCTCCTTTCTTTCTCTTCTCCTCTGGGACCCCTATAATGTGAATGTTAGTATGCTTGATGTTGTCCTGAAATTCTCTTATACTGTCCTCATTTCTTTTTATTTTTAAAATTTTTTTTCTGTTCAGCTTGAGTGATTTCCACTACTCTGTCTTCCAGCACACTGATGTTTCTCTGTATCATCTAATCCACTACTAATTCCTTCTAGTGTATTTTTCATCTCAGTTATTGTATTCTTTATTTCTGTTTGGTTCTCCTTTATATTTTCTAACTCTTTGTTAAAAACTGCTAACCTCTCACTCTGTTCATCCAATTTTCTCTTGAGTTCTTTGAACATCTTTACAATCATTACCTTGTACATTTTATTGGGTAGATCACCTATCCCACTTCACTTAGTTCTTCTGGGGCTTTATCTTGTTCCTTTGTTTTGAACATATTTCTTGCTCTGTTCCCTCATTTTGCCTAATTTGTTGTTTTTATTTCTATGTACCTGGTAGGTTGGTTATGTTTCCCGACCTTGGAGAAGTGGCTTCTAGTAGGAGACATCCTATGCATCCCTCTTTTCTGGTCATCAGAGCTATACGCTCTAGTGGCCTCATCTGTTTGGGTTGCATGGGTTCTTCTGTTGTGGCTGGCTGACTACTGTGGGCAGTCTGGTAGGCATGGCTGGCTCCAGCTCTGATTGGTTGCCAGGCCCTGCCTTGAGTGGAGGCTGCTGGCTACTCATGGGCAGAGCTGGGTCATGAGGCTGCTGGCTGCAAGGCCCTGGGGTGGGGGTGGGGGGGTAGTCCCATGATTAGTGCTGGCCCACTGGTGGGCAGAGCTGGGTTCTGGAGGGGTGGTTGCAGAGCTGGGGGTCTCAGGTCTAGTGTCAGCCTGCAGATGGGCAGGGCCAGTTCCTGACATGTCTGGCTGCAGGGTCTGGGGTACCCCAAAGCTGGTGTTGGCTTGCTGAGGGGCAGGGCCAGGGCCCAGGGAGTCTTGGGGCTTGTGCTGACCTATCGGTAGGCAGGGCTGGGCCACAGGGGAGCCCAGAGCTGGTGCCTGCACACTGGTGAGTGAGGCCAAGGTCCAGTGGGTCCTAGGGCTACGGCTGACTCACTGGTGGACAGATCTGGGTCCCAGGGTCTTTGGTTGTAGGGCCTTGGGGTCCTGGAGTTGTTGTTTTTCTGTTGGTGGGCTGGGCCAGTGCCCAGGGGGTCCTGGTGTCTACCCACTGGTGGGTGAGGCTGGTTCCAAGGCTAGTGCTGGCCCATTGGTGGGTAGAACTGGGTCCCAGGGTCTCTGACTGCAGGGCCCTGAGGGACCTGGGGCTAGTGCTTCACAGTGGTGTGTGGGACTGGATCCTGGGCCCTCTGGTGGGCAGGGCTGGGACGTGGGGTGGCTGTGGGCTCAGGGGGTCTTAAGGCATCAGGCTGGCTGGTGGGTGGGGCTGTGCCTCTGCCTGGCTAGTTGCTTGGCCCAAGACATCCCAGTACTGGTGCCGAAAGGCAGGGGGCAGGGCTGGGTCCCAGTGCTAATAAGCTAGAAGGATTCCAAAATTGTGTCTGCCAATACCAGTGTCCTCTTTGTAGAGCTAGCTCCCCCAGATTATTTTCCACAGCCTTCTGGCTCTCCTGAACATAAGCCCTGCTGGCCTTCAAAGCCAAGTGCTTTGGGGGTTCATTTTCCTGATGCAGAACCCCTGGGCTGGGGAGCCCAATGTGGGGCTTTGGCCCCTCACTCCTTGAGGAGAACCTCTGCAATTGTAATTATCCTCCTGTTTGTGGGTTGCCCACCCAGGGGTATGGGTGTTGACTATATCACGTCTCCATTCTTCCTACCATCTCATTGTGGTTCCTTCTTTATATCTTTAGCTGTTGAAGATCTTTTCTGCTAGTCTTCTGGTTTTTCTCGTCAATAGTTGTTCTGTAAATAGCTGTAACTTTGGTGTGCTCATAGGAGGAGGTGAGCTCAGTTTCTTCCTACTCTGCCATCTAGGCCACTCCCTCAATAGTTTCAAATTCTTAACGTCTGGTTCTCCTTTCGTATTTAAAGTATGTGCCATCACATACATCAAAGTCACGCTCTATGAGTTTATACAGAGAGAGAAGAATATGTCTTTTTCTCAAAGCATTCCTTTCTACCTGAAAGATTTGGAGACTAAGAAACCCCCCAAAAGATTAAATAAAGGAAGTTGATAATATATATTTGTAAGGTATGTAAATATGGAGTCTTAGGTATTTAAAAATTTATAAGAAAACAAAACAGCTTCTGAGGGTTGATTCTCTTTAAAAATATAAATATGGCTTTCAAGTTCTTGAGGTGGCTCTGGGTTGACCATGGCAAGGAGAAGGGGACCTTCTGGCTGAAGGATGGATGCTGAAGCTAGAGGAGAAGTTGTGGGAAGAAAGGATTCATTTCTAATGTGATTTATTAATTAACGCAGAAAAATATTTACTAACAGCTAACTAGGTGCCAGGCTCATTCCAGATGCTCAGGGCACAGCAGTGAACAAGACAGACCAAAACCCCCACCTTGAAGGATCATATATTTAGATCAGTTCATAAATTAATTTGCAGAAAAAATTGCAGTGTAGGGTGAATTAATCTAATAGGGCCAGGGGAGGAGCTGGTCAAAGAGCTCTAATATTGTGACCAGGTAGAGACAAATAAGAAGTGGAATGTGGGAGCAGGGGCTGGGAAGGCAGGAAATGGTGATGGAGATGGGGGACCGTGCTTGGGGGACTTGACTCAGGGAGTGGGTGCTGGACCCTAGGGGAGATGCTGAAGAGAAATTTCTGAGACAGAGTCTAAAACAGAAGCGGCAGGTAACCATGAACATGAAGACCTAAGATGGAGGCCCTGGGGCCTAGGCAGGAAGAGCCAGCATTTCCAAATATCTAAGGATGGGGAAAACAGTACTCAGCTCTGTCTGAGAGAGGAAATAGGGAGAAGGGCAATCTCCCCATGGAAAGAGCCATTAACAAAATGTCTAAACAACTCTTGGCTGTGTAACTCACTTACGTGGCAGCCCACCCCTTCACTATTTGACAGAGATTGTCTTAGTGTGTCTTCAGTGAGGCCATTACCTGCAGGTGGATTTTTCTCACTGCCCAGCAGTCCATAGTGAGGGGCTACTGATGCCCTCATGTGGTTGTGATGAGGAAATTAGTGATTCACTTGCCCTCAGCTGAAACCACATGGAACCCCTGTGAAAGTTCACATCATATTATACTGGAGAGTTTAGGTAATTTTCTCGAAGTTCTACAAGTTTGTGGGTAGTGTGGGGAAATTGGACACCTTGCCCATGGTATATCTCCATAGCTCCCTTTGGTCTCTTGCTCCCATGAGGGTCAGGACTCACTGCTTAGGCCTCGGGGACTGGGAGGGCTGTCTCACAGTCAAAATCTCTTTCTTAATAGTTCTCTCTTCTTCTATTTCCAGCATTTCTTTTCCTTTAACCCCTTCACTGTTGATATTTTTGACCTAATCCCACACTTTTTTTCTAGGACCCTCACTACAATAATCAAATTTCTAGTCTCTTAGTTCCTTTTTGTGAATGCAAATGTTGTAGCCTCAGGCATTACTGATTGTCAATGCTTAACATGATACTCTGACTTTATATTCTCTTGAATGAATAACTCTGGTTAATATTGCTCACATAGTATTCACTGATTCTGTGGCCCTGAGTTACATTATAATGTGTTCTCACACTGGCTAATGATAAATGATGTCTTGTTCAAATTGTTTCCCTATAATCCTTAGATTCACCCCCACCCTTAGAAAGATGAGAGGTGGTTCGGGTGATTCCACTACCAGCTTTGTAGTCAGACTAGGCTCTGTTCCACTACCTCTACCCTGGGGAGGTTCTATAATATTATGCACTTGAACCAATTGTCTGCCAGACTTCAGGACAAAGAATGGATGGAAAGGGATCAATGGAAAATATTATATAGGAGGAAGGTGTTGTGTCCTCAACTGGTCTCTTAAACCTTGTGGGTAGTTGCCACAGAAGTTAACTTTGGTCAAAGGTCAGTGGGGGACGATGACTGGGAAACCTGTGTGGCCACTACCCCTAGTAAAACTCCTGTCTTGGTCTTATTGCGGAATGAAGGACAAAGAATGTGGCTGCTCTGTTCGCATACCCCTGGGCTCTCTCAGGAAAGATGCAGTTAGGAGAGGGGCAGGGAGCCATTTGTTACTGAATACCTACTGTGTGCTCAGCACTGTCAAATGCCATCCATTCATTTTTTCATCTAATTCTCACAAGAGTCCAGTGATATCTCATTTTATAGAGAGGAAATAGATACTTAGAACCACACCCAGGTCACACAGCCAGGATGTGACAGTATTTAAATTAGCTCTGTGCAACTCTAATGACAGTGTTCCCATCATTATCATGCTGGGGGTGTTTCCTAAGGTGGAGTAACACCCAGGCAGGACTAGCAGCTCCTTATGACTTGTGGACATCCCTCCAGTCATGTGGTGATAATTGTTACTCCAACAGTTCTCCAACTTGCTTTAAAAGTAAGGTTTTTAAGCTCAAGTACAGATAGGGGACATGCAGAAAAAGGAGGATCGTTTCCTTTGCTGATCTTAACACAGAGATTAGAATTTGGCAGAGTTGTACGGTAAATTTCTTTTTAAATAAATAAATTTAAAATTTAAATAAATTTAAATAAATTTCTTTTAAAATATTCCTCTTCATATTTTATTTTCTGAATGTTTTCAATGGATAGACATCACTCTTACATTCAGAAAAAATACAGCTATTTGCATTTTGAAAAAATACAATCTTAAAATGTTTAATTAGGTTTTAAGCTGTTGTAAGAAACCAAACTCTAATATACTACTAGATGGAATTTTAAATTCATGACATTGACAGATGGAAATTTGACAATATATGTTTAAAGTCATAAATATGAAATCCATTGACAGTACAATTCCTCTTCTGGATATTAATTCTAAAGGAATACTGATATTGTATGGTAAATTTCTATCATACTTTCTCTCCTCCTTCCCACTTCAGGCCAGCTCTCTTTCTCTTGTTTTGAAATTAAAACTTTAAAATACTTTTAGTAAGATAATTAATAAGCACACCCTAGGAAAAACAAGAATATAAGAGGTGATAAAGAAAGCATGCCAAATTAAAGGGGAGGGGTTAGATTAGTCAATAAATTATTGGGACACTTGGATATTTAAAACAAAAATACATTTGAAGCCTAACCTTATACAATACACACAGATAAATTAGAAATAATTTGAAAAATTAAAGGTAAAATGTTAAGCTATAAACAATGTTAAAAATGTTAATTTTAAAATGTTAATTTCCATCTACATTTTTTGTTTGTTTGTTTTTTGTTTTGTTGTGGGTTTTTTTTTGCGGTACGCGGGCCTCTCACTGTTGTGGCCTGTCCTGTTGCGGAGCACAGGCTCCGGACGTGCAGGCTCAGCGGCCATGGCTCACGGGCCCAGCCGCTCCCGGGCATGTGGGATCTTCCTGGACTGGGGCACGAACCCGTGTCCCCTGCATCGGCAGGCAGACTCTCAACCACTGCGCCACCAGGGAAGCCCTCTATCTGCATTTTGGCTGAGAAAAATAATTCTAAATATAAAGGCACTGAAAAAATTGCAAAGGAAAAGTATTTAGATTTCACTATATATTAAAGTTTAAGATACAAACAGCCAGAAAGGCAATTTATGGGTAAATAGCACATTAGGAAAAATATGAGACAAATATGATAGGTGAAGCATTAAAAAGTTAAAGATGCTTCAGCTTTTATGAGAGAAATTCTAAAGCAAGGCTTTATTTCTCATATGTTTTAAGATATGTCTCCTTATTTCATCTTGCTGAGATCTCTTTGGAGCTAATTGTCAACAACCCTTATAATTTTAAGTTGTACAGATTTGATGTCCCTGATACGTAGGTCCCAATGGAAGTTCTTGATAAATGGGTTAAGTAACACAGAGAATGAGCTCTGAGAATGAGCCCTGTGTAAAGCTGCTAGAAAACTAACTCAGCTGGACATGGATCCTGAACATGGGGGGTTTAGCTATTCAACTCTAAGTTAAGTCACCCATCTGTACTGGCATCCAGCCCACAATCAGAGTTCATGGAGATTATGAAAGACAACATGTGTTATGAAATCTAGATACACTCACTATAGCCATGGGGTTCTCCTGCTCTCTCATTAGTTGAATCTTCAAAAATGGACATGAACTCAGTCTTGTATGACTTGTTCTTAGAGTATACATGACGTCTTCTAGTGAGCCATCATTCCCCCTTATAAGTTCACAAACCATATGTTTACTAATATCTTTGATAATATTTCCATCACTTATCTGGAGTTTGTAGCCTCCAACTTCATTCCTCTTTTGAAAATGAGGACTGTAGTTTGCTTTTCTTGACTCATCTGGCACAGCACCCTTCTCTGCATTTTCTTAAAGAGTCTCAAAAAAAATGGGAAGCATAGGTGAATTACTAGTAAGTCCAAAGAACATTTTATTTAAACTTGCATGTTTCTGATGGTAATTATTGTTTTCAAAGAAATGAGTGATTGTGTGTGTTTGTGTGTGCTGGGGCAGGGGTTGGGGGAAGAAGGAAGGGCAGGAGGAGAGACCAATAGCTTGCTTTTATTCTCCTATAGGTGCCTTGTGCCTAGAAAAGTGTTAGGGGAACAAAGCTACATGAATGGAACACATGGAGGTAGAATTTTACTGTGTTGAGCTTACTCTTCACTTCTTTTTTGTACCTCTAATTATTATTGGGTTGAATGTGGGCATTTAATGGGGAATCTTAGAGAAGGAAAAAAAAAATCAAGGATCTGCTGCCTTCATAGAACTTCTTTCTACTGCAAATTCTTGAGCACGTTAACTTCAAGACCAATTCATACAGAACCAAATTAAACTAATAAACAAACAACCCCCCCGCCCCCCAAATAACCAATGGTTATTTCCGACCACAGGTAAGATAAATAAAATGGATGCCTCTGCCAAAAATTGAGAATGCCGTAAAGTTTGGTAACTAACAAGGTTGCTTCCCCGCAGTTAAAGTTTTCATCTTTAGGTGATCTATGAATGAAAAAGAGCACAAAGTTTATATTTTTTGAAATGCCACCACATTCTTTTTTTGGTTAATGGCAGTAAAGTGCTATTTCATAAGCCTATCATTGTAAGTGTTCTTCTAAATTAAGCTCTGGGGTTTATTATCTCAGGCTTCCTCCTCAGCAAGCCCCAGGCCTTGTGACAGTACTTCTACTCTGTTTACCAATAGTGTGAGTCAGGGCTTGTGGTTGTGGCACAGTCAGTGCCACAGCAGCTTTATCTCCTCTGACTTAAGGGAAGGCACCAATGAAATGGAAAGGGAAGCTGGAAGATCCAGTGGTCCCAAGACATCATCTCTGCATGGTAACCTCTGTCCTAATGAAGTTTAGACACTATAGGCTGAATTGTCCCTGTCTTAGCCTGAAAGAAGGTTCCTGTTCATGAAGTATTTCTTTTGTGAAATGGCACACAATCATTACTTCACAGCTAAACTTTTTATTAGCTGCTTAGCTGCTTTCTTTACCTACAATCTTCAGCCCATTTGGAATATTGGCATCAGATTAATCTTTCCAAATCATAGTTCTGATTGTCAAGATGATGTCTACCCCCAACCACTGCCCTGGACTGAATTTGCTTCCTATCTGGAAAAGTGAAGAAAAAACATCATATGCCCACTTTATAATCATTGAACATTTTCTTGATTGGAAAAGGTTTACAGATAAATACTATTTCTTGGTAAATAAAGCAATTGCTTTTATAATAAGTCTTGGGATAAGGGATAGATACCCAAGCAAATATAAAATTCACAAGGTAATGTCAAACTTTATTGAGTTAAAATTTGCTGAATTATTTCAGTATTGTCTAATTTATGTCTTGAATGTTGGCATGGAAAGAATTTTCAGTATAATTCACAATGTGTGGATTTATAAGCAAAGCAAGAATATATTTACAACTAATGCTAAGTAAAGTTATATTTTCTTCAATATTCCACAAAGCTATCCTGAGACATCTATTTCTAAAAAAATTAAAATTATTATAAAATCTATAAAATCTATAAAATAATCTATAAAATTATTATAAAATAAGTCAGTTGTGACTTAGCTAGCGCTCACCAAATATTCTGTTTCCCTTCATTTCCTAGCCTCCTGTGGGGCCATCAATAGATAGAAAGTAGAAAAGACACATGTCTCTTTTGGGCCAAGGCAAACTGGGACACCACACATTCGAGCTGGTGCAGGCACAAGATGGTAGAACCTCTGTCAACTGAAGTTTCTGGGACACTGTAGACAGGAGAGAATTCCACAGACAAGTGCTGGCCATGGAACTTGAGCAAGAAATAAAATTTTTTAGATTTGAGAGTTAACATAAACTAACCTCTCTTAACTAAAACAACAGTTAAACAATAAGTACCAAATGTGAGGTACTCCTGTAATTGTATTGAAACTAATGAAATATGAATTCCTTTTTCTTCCTCCAGTGGTTTTCTGTGTTATGGGGACATCTGGTTCCTGTTGACTGCCATTTGAGACATCCTGCTGTTTCATCTTAAAGTCTTGGTCCTGAGTGTGTTCTGAACAGAGGTTGAGGATGACCAAACCCTTCAACACTGTACAGAATCTTGTCTGGTACTGGTCTCTGGGACAGGACCAGTGTGAGCCTCCTGCTTCTCCCCTTGCTGTTGTATCTTGTCATAGAAGCTGTCAGCTCTTGGCACTTGATCATGTGTACCAATAATCACGACTCTCTCTGGATTGAAAGTCACTGTGCCCCCTGAGTGCTTTCTACAAAAGTTCTCTAATTTTAGCCTGACCTTCCAAAATCTTCTCCTATCTTCTCCTTCTTCCTACCTTTCAAATCTTAGGTCTTACCACAACCCTTCCAATCTGATTTACTTGGATTTCCTAGGCATATTGGTCCTCTCTTACATCTTGTAGTCAGGTCATTGCTTCTGTCTGTATGTCTTTCTTCCCTCCCCTTTAGAGTCCTTCCAAGTCTTCAAGGTGCAACTCAAGTTTCACTTTGTTTTGATACCTTCTCTGAACCATATGAAATTTTCTACAGATTCATAATCCCTTATCTTCAATTCTTAAATTCAAGATGCTCTGAAAACTGAAAGCTTTTAAATAACTCATTTAGCAGCAAAACCTAGACTGATCTGAAACAAATTGGAGGCAAAACTTGAATTGCACTGACTTGTCTTTATCTGTAGTTTTTATCTCATGTAGTGTGTATATTCATATTCTGATAGATTGTGATGTGCTATCCCAGACCCTGCTGGGGTAATATATAATATTACATATTACCTGTATAAAATCTAAAATAGTCTTGAGTTCAGAAACTCATCTGCCCCCAAGCGTTTTTGTAATAAAATACAGTTCTGTTATTGTCCTTATGGAGAAACTACTGTATATCTCTGTTTTTAAATTTTATGATCCATCTGAAGATGCTTTAATAAAGCTAACTTCTAGCATAGATTGGGATTCTTGATAGCAAAAATATTCTTTATTAGTGTTTGGGTACAGATTTCCACAAGTCATAAATTCAGTTGCACAAAATGTGCTTGCTTTATTTTCTTATAACTGAATTCATTTTTTACCTCAAAGCTCCATCTCCGCCGGCAGAAAACATCAGGTAAATTCAGTTAAATTAGTGATTACTAAGTCATTTAAGGTTTTGACTTGGTTAGTTCAGGGAAATAAGCCTGAAATTCCTGCTCCAATACTGGGACCCTCATTTGGCCACTTCCCATGCTCCTCTTGGAAGCACAGGAAGCTTTCAGATACTTCTCATGGCCCTTTGGGACCCAGCCTTGTAGTGCCTCTCTCCCTAAACTGTTTTAAATTTACTGTTGCCAGACCATATTGATGGTGGGGTAAATGTAACAAAATCTGTGCTAGGTGTGTTGTCTCTTCCCTTGGTGCATGGCAAGTGAGGCCCAGCTTTCAGAATTCCCCAGAGCTAATGGAACTTTGGTCATTCTTTCCTCCCCACTCTCAAGGGATAGGAATGGGGCCAAGCGGTCGGAATGCTGATGACTTCTCTGATTTCAGAAATATTATTAATTAATGAATTAACTAGCATTTATTCTCCTCTTTAAGTGACCAAGCAAGACTTCTTCTAAACTTATTTTTCATGCTGATAAGTTTAGAATTCTTCTAAAAGTAATATTTTTTGATATTTTAAAAAACCACATCTTGGGACTTCCCTGGCTGTCCAGTGGTTAAGACTTTGCCTTCCAATGCAGGGGGTGCAGGTTCGATTCCTGGTCGGGGAGCTAAGATCCCACATGCCTTGTGGCTAAAAAACCAAAACATGAAACAGACGCAATATTGTAACAAATTCAATAAAGACTTAAAAAATTATAAAACCACATTTCATAAAGCTATGGTTTATGACATGGATTTACAAAAGTATAATTTGAGGCTTGAAATGTGTATCACCAGAACCTATGTGACTAGAATTCTTTGTTCTCTGGCTGTGATTGCTTTGGCTCTGACCCTGAGGATTTAATGTTATCTGACTCCTAGGTAAAGTCTAGAAAACAAAGAAGAGGTGGTGTGGGTGGGGATATGTGCTTAATATATTAAAAGTTCACTCTATTATTTGTGCACTCCCATTTGGCATCATTCAAACTCCAAACTGAAAAAGCTGCCTTCTGTGCAAGGGTAAAAGTTTTGCTCATTGTGCATAAGTGGTTTTCATAGTGGTTTCTAGAAGGATCGTGGAGAAGGCTGTTGAGAGGGAATTTCTTTCCTTCCCACCCATCTTCTCCATGCCAGCCTCAAATGTATTATATCCATATTTAGTCAAAAACCGTTCAAGACTTTCATGTCTTTTATATATTGTTGATCTGTGCATGATTTAATTTAAATAAAGAGTACTGCTAGTAAAAATATTTTTAAAATCCTTGTTGTATCTAGATAGGATTATACAAAAGGTTTTTCAAATACCCAGATCCATCTGGGAACCTATTTCACTGTTTAACCAGAATCGGCTTCTTCTTTTAGCTGAGAGTGAATAATTCAACGAGAATCTTCTCAGTGATGGAATCTCCCCAGTATTTATGTCCTATGCCTGTATGTTTCAGGCTCTGGGACGTTCAGTTTCAGAAGGACTTGCAGTCAGTTGGCTCCCTGCATAGCACTATAGACCTTGGCTGCTTGCTTATAGGGCCTAGGGCAGGAAAGCTTTGTTTATCATTTTTTACTGCTATCTCTTTTCCTCTTGGGAGACACAGAGAGAAATAAACAAAAAGAAACCTTTCCCATGCTCACTTGAATATTCCCATTCCTGCTCACTGAGAATAAACATGATCTGTTTGGATGTTTTGGTCAGTTACCTTTGTTCGCACACTCCTTATTTGTCACCTGGAACTTGTACCAGGCTCCAAACGTGTCTCCCTTCCTTTACTGCTCCCTGATCTTGTCCACTTCTAAAATGTCACCTGAATATTTTTTTCTAAATGTACATCTAGTCATACTGCTCTTAAGCGTTTTTGTTTTTAAAGAATAAACAAAAACCCTTTATTGGCTTTTCATTTTTACAGGCTATAATTAAAATTCTTTGCCTTGGATCATGAGATCTTTCATGATTTCCAGAATAATACTGATAATTAACAATTATTATGTGTCTCATGTGCTAGTCAGTATAACAGGACATTTCAGTTAATCTCATTTAACCTTTGCAACAACTCTGTGAGGTTAGCAGTTCTAGCTCCACTTTTTAAATGCGAAAACTGAGCTTAGAGAGATTAAATAATTTTCCCAAAGATAATGAATAGAATGTTCTCTTCTATCACTAGTCATTCCTATGCATGCTCATGGCTACAAACACCAAAGTATTCACTGAAACCAATGCTGACATATACACTATTCCCTGTCAGGCCTCTCTGTCTTCCTCATGCTGGGTCCTCTGCCTGCAATGAGAAGAAATCTTATTCGCCGGTCAGTCTTTAATTAAGCTTCAAGATCCATATCATTAGTTCCTTAACCATTTCATCTCTTGGAGGCACCGTCTCTCATGAACCAGTTATACTTTGTGACAGGCTACATCAGTAGATGGGGAATCCTAAGTGTGAAAAGTATCCTCTAGCTCACTCCTCACTTGGGAACTATTGATTTCATCAGAAGACAATCATTTCAGGAAATGGAGGAAGGGTTGAATTTAGAGAAACTTTAGATTACTGTGGTATTCCCACTGTAGACCATCTAATACCTGCTGATGTTTTTCCTTCTTTTAAAAAAATTGTTTTTGATCTACTGAGACCGATGTGCTTGCACAAGAAAGAGTTGGTGCCCAGGTATTTAAATGTCCAACAGGGAGATTTCTTATTTTTTTCTAGGTGTTTTTTTAATGAAAAAAATTTTAATTGTGGTAAATACGTATAATGGAAAATTTACGATCTTAACCATTTTTAAGCGTATAGTTCAGTAGTGTTGAGTATATCACACTGTTGTGTAATCAATCACCAGGACCTTTACAACTTGCAAAACTGAAACTCGATCCCATTAAACAACTCCCCATTCCCCTTCTCCCCAGCCTTGACAACCACCATTCTACTTTCAGTTTCCATGAGTTTGACTACTCTAGGTACTTCATGTAAGTGGAACCATACACTGTGACTGGCTCATTTCACTTAGCATAATGCCCTCAAGGTTCATTCATGTTGCAGCATATGTCAGAATTTCCTTCCCTTGTAAGCCCGAATAATATTCCATTGTATGTGTATGCCACATTTTACTTATCCATTCATTTGTAGATGGACATTTGGGTTGCTTTCACCCTTTGGCTATTGTGAACAATGCTGCTATGGATATGGGGGTGCAAATATCTCTTTTGAGATCCTGCTTTCAATCTGGGGGGTATATACCCAGAAGTGGAAATACTGCATCGTATGGTAGGTCTGTATGTAATTTTTTGAGGAACTGCCATACTGTTTTCCATAATGACTGCACCATTTTATATTCCCACCAACTCCCAAGAGTTCGAGTTTCTCCACATCCTCTCCAACAGTTGTTATTGTCTGTTTTGTTTAGTTTTGTTTCTTTAAATAGTAGTCATCCTAATGTTGTTCTAGGTATGGTTTTGAATCAAGAGAAACTCTCTCTAAAAGTTCAGTTAGACACTTTGTTATATGGGCCTCTTTGACTCAAAGTTGTATATAATCCAAGATTGAAAATTATTATCCTCTACCATTTTAATAAAAAAAAATGTGCATAGAAAAGGCACAAATGAGGATTAAAAAAAAAAAAGCTAAAATATTTTTAGCTTTAGTCCAAGCTAGCAGTGTCTGTGTGAAACCAGGCGGTTCGGCCACAAAACCACAACCCATAAAATACCCTCCTCCGGGAGGCATCTCCTCTTAGGTGCAGTCACAGTGTCTGGGAGGAACTAAGTAGTTTCTAGGGTGTCAGCCTTAGAAATCTGACTTTATAAGGTATTAGCAATTATCCAACTTCCCAACTAAACCAAGAGTTTCTGGGGGATGGGGATTGTTCCTGTAAATTTTTGTATCTCCTTAGTGCCTGGCATTGTGCAAGACCTGTAGTAATTCATCAAAAAAATTCGTGTTGGATGACCGCCATGTGCCAGTGAGTCAGCCTGGGAGTCACTGAAGATATAGCAGTGAAGAAAACAGACAAAAATCTCTGCTCTCATGGACCTTAGGGCATGGTGGTGGGGACTGGCTATAAGCACATAGGTGTATGTATAATTGTAATATAGTGGGTATGTGTAGTAATGGTATGGAAATAAAAGCAGGAAAGGAGAATAGTAAGTGGAAAGAGGGGTATGGTTTCAATTTCAACCTGGTTCAAGGAAGGCTCACTGAGATATGGCATTTGGCCAAATACCTAAAGGAAGGGAGTGAGGTATGCTGATTGCTTTCTAGGGGAAGTGTGTTCTCTCTGTGAGAGAACGAGGGCAGAAAGCCTGAGGTGGGAGTGAGTTTGATGTGTTGGAGAGTAGCAAGAGAACCAGCGTGTCTCGAGCAGAGTGAGTGGGAGGTAGGAGAAGTGGTCATAAACTTGACAGGGAGCCAGATTGCAGAGGGCCTTATAGCCATTGAAAGTCCTTAGGTTTGGGAAGACTTTGGGGGAGGGTAGAGTGTGCTGAGCGCAAGACAGACATGATCTGATCTACATTTACATGGATCACTCTGGCTACTATGTTGAGAATTGATTAGGGGCCAAGCGTGGAAGTAAATGCTCCCAAAAGATATTTATTGGTTGAGGGAAGTGGAGTTCATGGTGTTTGGACTTGGGTGTTATAGGAAGGGTGGGCAGGGTTGGGAGCATTCACAAAATATGCTACACAAATTCCAGAGAGGCCAGGCCCCTGGCCAGACTGCTCATGGACGACCTGGGTACGGAGGGCACACTCCAGAGAGTGCAACCTGATGTCTGTGTGGTTGAGTGTGGACCTGCAGAGCAGTGTCTGCTGTCTGCTTTGGGGTTACGGCACTTACTTAGTCTGTTGGAGGCCTTGTGATGGAGCAACGTGTTGAGGTTGGCAAACAGGACAGCTGCCCACAGAGAAGCTCTTTCTTTCTGAGTGAATGGGTCAGACTCACCTTTGAGAAATTTTTGCAGGGCCCAGGTCTGAGGGACTTTGAGCAAAATGTCAGTGGGTTTTCGGCAGTGGCCAAGGGTGGCCGTCACAGCTGAGTGGTTCCCACCAGAGAAATTCTTCTTTATTCCTTCATTAGTACTAATGAAACTAAC
Source organism: Delphinapterus leucas (assembly GCF_059928025.1). Classification (NCBI taxonomy): domain Eukaryota; kingdom Metazoa; phylum Chordata; class Mammalia; order Artiodactyla; family Monodontidae; genus Delphinapterus; species Delphinapterus leucas. The sequence continues at coordinate 49,600,710 of NC_143132.1, forward strand.
TCTGATGAAAGGAGATCACATGATGAGGCCACAGTTGTTTCACCGAAAGTGCTACTCACTTGAGTTGTAAAGCTGTTTATAACGTTTAACCTCGGGCCTACGCCTCAAGGAAATAAACTCAAAGGAAACAACCAAAAAGTGATTCGTACAGACTTGTCTTGAATTTAAAAGGATATAACATTGAGAGCAATTCAAGTGTTCAGGAAGAAAGTAATAGCTAAACAAATAATCAAAAACGTTATTTTAAGAAGATAGAATGCTACAAAGCCACTAGAAATAAAAGCTCTGGGGGTTCTTTTGGTCGCCGAAAAGTACATAAGAGATTGTTGAGATGAATAATGCACAACACATAACAGAATATTTGTACAGTTGTACCTATATCAAATATGTGTACTCCCAACAAATGGATTTAGAGAAGTAGAAATAGAGTTTATAAATGAATTTAGAGAAATGACAGTTGAGTTTAAACTCATTGGGTTCTTTACTGTAAAATGATTAGACTATGGACATAAACAAAAAATAAAGTCTCCAAAGAAGACAGGGGGTTAGGCATTGAAGGTACAGGATAAAGCTGCTGGCCTTTTGTCCTCATACACCATTTAGACTTTTATTGCTATTTGATACCGAGGCCTCACTTTCCCTAACATGGCCCATTCGCTATGTGCTCAGAAGACTAGCGAAAAAGCAGACAAAGGTGAGTGTCCTTGACTGTCAGTCTTGAAAGCCCACCAGAAAAGGGGGAAAACTCCTACTTGGCCTGTGTACTTGGTCACTGATGAGCCACCGGTGATCCAAAGGCCCTATATGGCTTGGCCATCTCTAAGAACAGCCCTGCCACTTGATTTCGGGATGAAAGATTAGAAAGCTGCCCCTGTGTGGCTACTTTATAAACAAGCCAAGTTATTTACATTGTGGTGGTTAAAAGTAGAACCAAATTTTACCAGCAAAGTTCCTCTGTTTAGCAAAGATAGTGATAAAGATATACATTCATTTTTCTCCAAGGGGCTCAATAAACTTGCAGAGAAAGTTTTTTCTGTAATATTTAAAATATAGACACTATGGATGGTAGGATTTGTAGTTAATTTTACTTTCTTCTTTAAATATTCCTGTATTCAATCCTGTTGAATTTTTAAAAACAATGGACATATTACTTTCATAACAAAAGGTAAATTTGTTCTATTTGAAAGAAAAAAGGTACCTAATCAATATTTTAATTCTTTCTATTGGTCCTTATAAAGATTAATAAGACTAACATAACATAACGTTGTAAGTCTCTCTGTTGACAACCTTCTCAATGCCCATCATAAACAATGCTTAAAAATAGGTGACAAACTCCACTGACAGATGAATGGATGAAGAAAATGTGGTACATACACACAGTGGAATACTACTCAGCCATAAAAAAGAATGAAATAATGCCATTTGCAGCAACATGGATGGACCTAGAGATTGTCATGCTAAGCGAAGTAAGTCAGAAAGAGAAAGACAAATAGCATACGTGGAATCTAAAATATGACACAAATGAACTTATCTGTGAAACAGACTCACAAACGTAGAAAACAGACTTGTGGTTTCCAAAGGGGAAGAAGGACGGGAGAGGCGTAGACTGGGAGTTTGGGACTAACAGATGCAAACTATTATATATAGAATGGAGAAAAAACAAGGCCCTACTATAAAGCACAGGGAACTATATTCAATATCCTGTGATAAACTTAATGGAAAAGAACAGGAAAAGAATGTATACATGTGTATAACTTTGCTGTACAGCAGAAATTAACACAACATTGTAAATCAACTATACTTCAATAAAATAAATTAAAAAAATAGATGACAAACTGATAGGGACTATCAGTTAATATCTCTGATACACAAAGATATTTTATAAATCACTAAGAAATGATGAGAAAAGGTCCAGAGATGTAAATAGACAACTTACTGTAGAAATGGCCATAAACATGAAAAAAGGGCTAACCTTATTTGTGGTTAAATAAATGCAAATTAGAAGAATAATTAGCTATTGGTTTTCATCCATTAGAGTAGGAAAGGCTAATTACTGATATTCCTTATTGGTTACAGTCAGAAACTATAGGCATTCTCATATATTCCAGTCCATTCAGAGACTATAGGCATTCTCATACATTCTAAATTAATACATTCATTCATTTTCCTGGAATTAAAGTTTTAAATGAGAATATCCTTTGACACATATGTTACACTTCTGAGCAATTTCCTAAGGAAGTAACTGTAAAGTTTTACACAGATTTTATGATTAGATTGCTTATTGTAGAATTGCTATATTATATGTATAGCCATTAAAAATCATATGGAGAATTACAAAATTGAATGATAAGGGATCCAGATTTGAGGGAGAATAGGAAGTGGTGGGCATGGGGGACCTTGAGCAAACACTCCAAACCCAAAAACTGTTGCTGCTCCAGGTCTGAGCATCACCTTCAGGACTATGCTCAGTGTTGCCAGGTCTTCCAATTTTTCAAGATAAGGCCAAAATCTGGATTTTTACATAACATTTTCCTTATTTAAAAATGTGGGCCACTTCATCAAAATTTTTAAAATGCTGTGTACACCAACATGGTATGGCCAAAACCTAGACTTTTTCAACCCTTGATGTATATCTACCTACTTATATATTTTTACTTCCAAAATTTGTGTATGTACAGAGGATGAAAATAACATATGTGTCATGTTTAAAAAGTAATTTTAAAATCCTCAGTCATGTTACTACCACCCACCTTTAGAAGTAGAACATTAACAAAACCTGTGTGCTCTATGGCAATCACATTTGACTCATTTCCCTTCAATTCCCTTCTGGGCAGTTCCTCAACAACCTGGGCGGAAATGGTAGCTGTTCTTAGCACATACAGTGTGCATCATAAATGACAGCTGAGGGGATAGAGGAATGAGAGATGCCTGTTGCTTGGGCCTCTCCACAGAAGTGCAGTCTGTCTCCCTGCCCAAACTGGTACATCAAACTCTGTTGATAGAGGTGTAAGAAAATGATAATGTTAGTAATACTCAATGCAACTGAACATGTACTCTGTACCAATCTCTTTAATTGCTTATGACAAGCTTATAAGGGAGGTACTATTATTACTCCCATTTTACAAATGAAGTAATAGAGGCACAGAGAGGTCAAGTAATTTGCACAAGGTCACAAAGCAATTAGTTGCAGAGATGGGATGCAAACTCAGTTCCATTTGACTTCCCAGCCCACACCTGTAGCCACTATGAAATGCAGTCTTCTTTCAGATCATTTGAGTCTCTTAGGCATTAAAGGCTCTCATGGTAGGAAGTGGCAGGGGTTCAGCTCCTACCCCCGCTGGAGTAGCTTCCAGGGCTTCCCCAGTCAGGGTCTCTGTCTCCTCTGAACCTCCTGCCTGGATCACTCACTTGCCCCAAATATCTTCCTGATCCTTTTCATGGACACATGTTTTGTCTCTCTTCTGTATTTTCAGCATCTTAAAGCAGAGGCCAAGGCTTAAACTCTGCAAAGACCAATCATGCCCAGCAAAACGCCTCCCTTAGTAATCCTGATACTGGTTATTTCCTCCCTTGTTTTTGTTTTTTTAAGTCCCAGCCTCCATGCTACACTTGGTGTATTACTTATTTATTGCCATGTAACAAACCAATCCAAACTTAGTTTCTTAAAATCACAGCCATCTTATTAGCTCATGATTCTGTGGTCAGCAGTTTGGTCTGGGATCCTCTGCTGATATCCCCTGGAATTACTTTTGCAGCTGCAGAAGTTATGGCCTCTGAACCGGGACTGGATGATCTAACACGGCCTTGCTCACAGTTGGAGCACACTGTTGGTCAGATGATTGGGTTCTGGGGACTCAGCAGGAACAGCTCTCTTCCACTGGCCTCTCGTCCTCCAGTAGGCTAGACTCGACTCCCTCAATTTGCAGTCTCAGGGCTGTGTTCCAAGGGAGCAAAAGCAGAAGCATTTATTTTTTCTACATTCTGTTGGATGAAGCAAGTCAAAAGTTAGCCCAGATTGAATGATGGGTGAAATTGATTCTACATCTTTTTTTTTTAAAAACCTTTTGATACTGCTTACCCATTTCTCCCCCACCCCTGCCTTTGGCAACCTTCAATCTATTCTGTGTATCTGTATCTATGAGCTTTTTTTTTTTTTTAAATGCCACATGTAAGAGAGATCATGTGGTATTTGTCTTTGTCTGGCTTATTTCACTTAGCATAATGCCCTCGAGGTCCATCCATATTGTCACAAATGTTCAAAGGACTTCTCTAAGTGGAAAAGAAAAGTCATGACTAGGAATATGAAAATTATGAAAGGTAAAAGCTGATTGCCAGGCAATTACTAAACAGCAACAACAAATACATAGTATATCAATATTAAAATCGCAGATTCAGGGCAAAACGCATTAAAAGGGATGTCTGCCTTCCAGATTGGTAAAAGGAACAATCTACTAAAAAAACACAACTATCTTTAACTGTTGTACACCTTAAACACGGCCTTAAATTGTGAAGAAATAAAATCTGGTAGAATTATAGTTGGAAACTAAAAATTACAGTGGAAAATAAAAGTAAGACTGTACTTTAATAACAACCCTAACCCCGCCCCAAACAGCTCAACTGAAAAATGAGCACAGGACTTGAATAGATATTTCTCCAAAAAAAGACACACAGGTGTCCAACAAGCACACAAGAAGATGCTCAACATCACTAAAGCAAATCAAAACCACAATGAGATATCACCCTTTAGGTGGCTACTATCAAAAAACCAGAAAATAACAAGTGTTGGTGGGAATATGAAGAAGCTGGATCCCTTGTGCACTGTTAGTAAAAATGTAAATGATGCAGCCACCATGGAAAACAGTATGGTGATTCCTCAAAAAATTAAATCTACCATATGATTCCACTTGTAGGTATATAACCAAAAGAATTGAAAGCAGAGGCTCAAAGAGATATAAACCCATGTCCATAGCAGCATTATTAATAACTAAAAGGTGGAAGTAACCCAAGTGTCCATCCACAGAGGAATGTATAAACAAAGCATTATACATACATGCAATGGAATATTAATCAGCTTTAAAAAGCAAGGAAATATGATACATGCTACAACATGGGTGAAACTTGAGGGTATTATGCTAAGTGAAATAAGCCAGACATAAAAGGACAAATATTGTGTGATTCCACTTATTTGAGGTACCTAGAGTAGTCAGACTCATAGACAGAAAACAGTATGATGGTTGCCATGTGCTGGGAGGAGGAGGGAATGGGTGTTATTGTTTAACTTGCACAGAATTTCAGTTTTGTCAGATGAAAAGAGTTCTGTGGATGGATGGTGGTGATGGTGGATGGATGGTGGTGATGATGGGAGAACCATGTGAACATACTTATTGGCCACTGACTGCACACTTAAAAATGGTTAAGATGATACATTTTATGTGTATTTTACCACAATTTAAATGAAAAAATGAGACTACTTTTGATATATTTGGAGAATGATTTAATGAGGACAAACAGCATGGAGAGAGATCAGTTGGAAAGTTTTTCTGCAAATCAGAGAAGAGATAATGGTGACTTCAGCTCAGGTAGTATAAGTGAGGTTGAGGTCAAAGGGAGGGATGGAGAAATAATTAGAAGGTAGGGACAAAAGGATCCAATGGTTGACTAGATGTGAGTGGAAAGGGAGAGACAAGTCACTTTGGATGTTTGGTTTCAGGCTTGACAACTGGGTGGATGTTGGAGCCATTTCCTAAGCTAAGACAGCCAGGAAGATGGGCAAGACGGTAAATGCAGCTTTGATGAAGGAAAGCGTTCAAGCTCACAATCCTGGCAAGCTATGTGATCCTGTGCAGGTAATTTAACTACCCTGAACCTCAGTTTCTTCACCTTTAATTAAAAAGGGATAAAAACATCTGATTTTAGAGTTATGGTAAAGATTAATAGAGGCAAATGTACTTATCGTGATACCTAACATATAGTAGGCATTTAACAAGTATCAGTTTCTCTCCTCCGTTGAACTGTCTTGTGATTAAATACCAGATTTCCTCAAGCCACCCCAACCTGAAGGTAAAAAAGAGACTACAGCAATAGCATAAATGTCCCCACCATTTTGGTGGAGACTTACAAATTCCCTTCAAAGAAATCTTCCCAAATCTGTAGAGTCTCAGGACTATCTCACAAAAGGTAATGAGCACAGGGCTTCCCTGGTGGCGCAGTGGTTGAGAGTCTGCCTGCCGATGCAGGGGACACGGGTTCGTGCCCTGGTGTGGGAGGATCCCACATGCCGCGGAGCAGCTGGGCCCGTGAGCCGTGGCCGCTGAGCCTGCGCATCCAGAGCCTGTGCTCCGCAACGGGAGAGGCCACAGCAGTGAAAGGCCCGCGTACCGAAAAAAAAAAAAAAAAAAAAGATAATGAGCACAACAGTGTTTCCAGCTCACACTGGTTTGCCATGTTCTTCTCTGCTTTGGCTGTACAGGACCATTTGCTCCTGGGACTGCTGCTTCCGGTGAAGCAAATGCAAAAGGTGCCAAGAACCTTCTGGTGCCTTTGGGGAGATGTTGGGAAATCCCCCTCCTATCACTGCCAGCTTCCACCTTTTGTCATGGAGGCTGGACACTGGATGGTGCCAATGCCACTCACAGGGCCCTCGTTACCATGATTGCTTCTTCGGCACACTGAAACCACTTCATTTTCTTCCCTGATGCGGGGAGACTCTCTTTTCTGTCTTCATTCTTTTTTTTCTTTTTTCTTTTTTTGCAGTACGCGGCCATGGCTCACGGGCCCAGCCGCTCCACGGCATGTGGGATCTTCCCGGACCGGGGCACGAACCTGTGTCCCCTGAATCGGCAGGCAGACTCTCAAGCACTGCGCCACCAGGGAAGCCCAGACCTTCATTCTTTCTGTTTGTATGTTTAGGCCCTGTCTCCTTGGGGACTCCATCATGAGTCCGTAGGGCCTGGGTCAGAGGAAAATTGACTAACTGGAATCATACCGAAAATCTGCCCTCTCTTCTAACGCTGAAGCATTATTATCAGGCCAAGCTTTTATGTAAGGGCCGCCCCTCCCTGAGGAAGAGTTATTTTCAATCTCTCATGTAAGTCAACCTCCCTCATCCCACACCCCTTAGGGCCACCTCAACAATCTTCTAGTTACTCTTAAAGCGAATGTTTCTTATGCTCTGGTTGAGAATCCTGCTACAGTTTCACGTGCAGCTAGGAGAATTTTTAGAAGACTTTACCTCTGAGGAGGAGGAGGGGTAAGAAAGAGCACTGTGAAATGATAGCGTTAAGTTAGGACATGACGGGGTAGGGGCCTGAATTTGGGCAGTGGTCATAGAAAGAAAGGGGCAGATGCAAGAGGCTTGATGAAAGAACAGACAGATATAACAAGTGACTAGACTGGAGAAAGAGGCCCTGATGATTATCATGGATGATTCTGAGTTTTCTAGAAATTCCTGGGAAATTTGATTTGTCTGCATAGTAAAAATTGGAATTCCTTATCCTTAATGCGAATTTTCAGAACCCTGTGCTTACCATCCCCTCACCCTGCCCTGACTCCCTTAAATTCCCCAGGTCTACACTGGAGACCCTCCTTTCTCTGCTGCTTTCTGAGCACCAGGCTTGTGGGTGAGTCATTAGAACACGTCCACTCACCCCGCATGTGTAGCCTTCATGAACCCACTGGTGAACTGGTCTCCCAGGGCACTCTGTCTGTCAGTTTTGGCAGTATTGCTTGTTCTCAGCAAGAGATGGAAACAAGAGCCCTGGGATTCCTCTGGGACTGAAGATGGATATCGTTCTCAGCATTCAGATTTGCTCCGAATGAGCATTCTTCACATGCTCACGGTCAGGAGCAACTTAAGAGGTATTGGGAACTAGAAAGTTGATTGGATTTCCCCGCATTCTCTTCGTAGTCTATATTTAGGTTTCAGCCTATTAAAAATCTTTTAAGAAGAATATTCGGCACATTTTTGAAATATTAATCTGAACTTTAAGCCAGTGAACAAGAGCAGGGACAGCTCTGGGCAGTTCTCTAAGTGGGTTTTCAGCAGCCCTGTGGTTGGCCCCTTCTTCTTTTTCACCAGTGTCCTCATGCTGGCCCTCAGCTGCTTGGAGCTCTTCACAGGGCACTTCATGAGGACTGGCCTGCAAAATCTCTGTGGATAAGCCTTTCCTTCCCCCCAGATCCAATACCAGATTGTCATATTCCTAGAGGCATGAAGATAATGGGTGGTTTAATAAGTAGTAGTACTACTACTACTAATAGTAGATATGGTTTACTGAGTGTCTGGCATTGTGCTTTTCACGCATCACCCCATCTAATCCTCATTTTAGCAGACAAATGTTATTGGCCCTCTTTACAAATGAGGAGAGACTGAAATCCAAGAGTACAAGTAAGTTGGCAAAGGATATGTGACTTGTAAGTGCCAGAGACAGACCCGGATTGTGGATCTTTCTCATAATATACACCCAGATCAACAATGCTTTTAATCTCTTAATTTCCAGGAGTGATTTCTGATAGGGATTTCAGGACTCAAGACAAGCTCTTAGAGGTTCTAGCTCTGATAAAGGTTTTATTCCAGTGGGGCTTGATTCTTTTAAACTTGTTTTTTAATGAAACAATCTCTTTGCAAAGCTCTCTTTAGTAGAGAAAGACCACATGTCCTAGTTCAAATTGTTTTTTGAAGTCTCATGACCTGTATTTTTTCAGAATATGAGACCATGTGAGCTATCTTTAAAAATTTTTAAACTTAAAAAAAAAAACCAAACGACTCCTACTGCCTCTTGATAAAAGTTATTTAATTGCAATTTTGTCAATGAGAATGAAGGAAAAGTGTGGTCTGTAAAAATATTTGCTGTCTTTGGCATTTCGATTTCCTGTTTCTAAGTAACTCTCAGTGGTTGTCAAACCCTCCATACCTGCCTGAGAACAAACCCTCTCTTACTGAGCTGGGCCCCAAGTGAAATGGGGGAGTGACTGAAGGTAGAAAACAAGCACACTTAGTGCTCCCAGCTTCTTCCTCTCTGGTCTTTTCCCTGCCATTCTAGGCATTTTTTTAAACAATAAAGTAAAATGCAAATAAGACAAATTTTCCCTCTCCCCTCAACTAAGAGGAATCTTCGGACACATTTTTGTGTGATTTAAAGAAAATATGATTTGTAATGGTATGATATCGCTTATATGTGGATTCTAAAAAGAAATGATACAAATGAACTTATTTACGAAACAGAAACAGACTCACAGACCTAGAGAACGAACTTACGGTTACCAGTGGGGAAGGGTGGAGGAAAGGGATAGTTAGGGAGTTTGGGACTGACATGTACACACTGCTATATTTAAAATGGATAACCAACAAGGACCTACTGTATAGCACAGGGAACTCTGCTCAGTGTTATGTGGCAGCCTGGATGGGAGGGGAGTTTGGGGGAGAATGGATACACGTATATGTGTGGCCGAGTTGCTTTTACTGTGCACGTGAAACTATCACAACATTGTTAATCGGCTATACTCCAATATAAAATAAAAAGTTAAAAAAAAAGAAAGTAAATGTGATTTTTAATTTTATGGTATTGGTATTTTCAAGGTTTTTTTTTTTTTTGGTCTCTGGTTAAAGGAATTTCAGGTTAAGAAGACTAGGGGGTGGTGGCATGGGGGACACAGAAGGAAGAAATTTGGATAGGATGAGCACGATATACCTTCTCTCTTCCTTAAGGCAGAAAGGCTTCATGAGAAAAGACTTGAAGGTAACCATTTCTTTACTTAGTTTTTTTCCTTTGGTGGATTTTGGCAGGGCTGCTCTGTCAGATGATACTAAGGCCCATTTTTTTTCTTTTTTTTTTCACTCTGTGTGACAGGGAAACAACCAGGTTTAAAGGAAATAGAGCTGTCCTCTTCTCCCAGCTTGTTGATCTGGGCAAGGTTCTTAACACCTAGTGCCCTCAAGCGATGGAGGGACTAGTTCCTGCCACAGTTCTGATGAGGGCTTAGAAAATGAATCAAAGTTTACAAAATACATTAATTGAACAAGTAGAAACATTTTTAATAAATGCAAAATATTATTAAAACTGAGTGGAGGTTATGTGGAGTAGCCTTGATTTGAAAATCTCTTAAAATTGAATTACTGTTTTTCCTCTGATTATAAAAGCACTTAAATGCAATACAGAACAGGCTCTTCCTTCCATCTTGCCCTACACCCACTGCACAAACATAGCAGAGAACAGTGCCAAAGTGGCAGTGATAAACGTGATGTCTTGTTTGGTGTGCCACAAAAACTCACAGTATTATACTGCCCACCCTGTGGTTCCTGCATCAGGAAGATCCCTCTTATATTCTTGCCCAGTCAAGTCCCCCTACCTCCTACTTTCTGGCTAGACCATGATTTTTTTTTAAATTGAAGTGTAGGTGATTTATATTATAAGAGTTTTAGGTGTATAACACAGTGATTCAATATTTTTATAGATTATACACCATTTAAAGTTCTTACAAAATAATGGCTATATTTCCCTGTGCTGTACAGTATATCCTTGTTGCTTATTTATTTTATACATAGTAGTTTGTATTTCTTAATCCTCTACCCCTATCTTGCCCCTCTCCTCTTCCCTCTCTCCAGTGGTAACCACTAGTTTGTTCTCTATATCTGTGAGTCTGTTTCTATTTTGTTATATACATTTGTTTGTTTTATTTTTTAGATTCCACATATGAGTGATGACATAGAGTATGTGTCTTTCTCTGACTTATTTTGCTAAGCATAATACCCTCTAGGTCTATCCACATTGTTGCAAATGGAAGAATTTCATTCTTTTTTATGGCTAATATTCCATTGTATATATATATATATATATATATATATATATATATATATATATATATATACATATCACTTCTCCTTTGTCCATTCATCTGTTGATGGACATTTGGGTTGGTTCCATATGTTGGCTATTGTAAGTAATGCTGCTATGAACATTGAGGTGTATGTATCTTTTTGAAGTAGTGTTTTCACTTTCTTCAGTTATATACCCAGGAGTGGAATTGCTGGATTATATAGTAGTTCTGTTTTTAGTTTTTTGAGAACCTCCATACTGTTTTCCACAATGGCTGCACCAATTTACATTCCCACTAACAGGGTACTAGGGTTCTCTTTTCTCCACATCCTTGCCAGCATTTGTTATTTGTAGACCTTTGGATGCTAGCCATCCTGACAGGTATGAGGTGAGATTTCATTGTAGTTTTGACTTGTATTTCTCTGATGATTAGCGACGTTGGGCATGTTTTCATGTACGTATTGACCATCTGTATGTCTTCTTTGGAAAAATGTCTATTCATGTCTTCTGTCCATTTTTAATTGGGTTATATTTTTTATATTGAGTTGTATGAGCTATTTATATATTTTGGATATTACCCTCTTATCAGTCATTTCATTTGCAAATATTTTCTCGCATTCAGTAGGTTGTCTTTTCATTTTGTTGATGGTTTCCTTTGCTGTGCAAAAGCTTTTAAGTTTAATTAGATCCTATTTGTTTATTTTTGCTTTTGTTTCTTTTGTCTCAGGAGACAGATCCAGAAAGATATTGCTAAGAGTGTTCTGCCTAAGTTTTTCTCTAGCAGATTTATGGTTTCAGGTCTTACACTTAGGACTTTAAGCCATTTTGACCTTATTTTTGTGTACGGTGTGTATGAGTTTTATGCTAGCTTAAAGCTTCTCGTCTCTTTGGACCACGTGAAATCAATCCCACACCATTATTGTTCTTCACTTTCATTGAATTTATTGAGACCTGAGGGCTCCCATCATACAGGGAACTATCACAAACAAATCTATTACGATCTTACCCTTGTGTTCCATGGCCATAGCTCACTGCTCATCACTCATTTCCTTAATGTGCTCCTTTCTCTTGACCCAACAAAATAAGCTGGCTTACAGCCTGATCATCCTACAGCAAAGTCCACTGTCAAGTATTTACTATTTTCACAGTTTCTAATCAGATTTTCAGTCTCTTAAATAGGTCCCTCTTAAATGTGGATGAACTTTCAAAGATCCCTAGATATTTGAGGAAAAACTTTATATGAAGTGAACTCAGAGGAAGCAAAGACAATGTAAGAAGAAAAGAAAAAAGAAAAGACCAAACAGATTCTCAGAGAGATAAGAAAAGATAATAAATCCATGAACAAGGACAGGATACAATAAAAATGTATATTAAGAGAATAAAAAAGAGCTCTAGAAAAAAATTGATGGCAGACATTAAAAATTAAACCAAATGTTTGATAGAAAAGTTGAATAAATGTCACAGACTGAATTGTGTCCCCCACCAGATTCATATGTTGAAGCCCTAACCCATCCCCCTAACCCCAGTACCTCAGAACCTGACAGTAATTGGAGATAGGGCTTTAAAGAGGTAGTTAAGTTACATGAGGCTCTTAGAGTATGCTCTAATCCAATCTGACTGATGTTCATATAGAACACCCAGACAGATAGCAGGGTGTGTGCACACAGAGGGACAACCTGTGAAGAGCAGTGAGAGGGCTGATGAGTGCAGGCTGAGGAGAGAGGTCTCAGAAGAAACCACCTCCACTGGCAACTTGACCTTGGACTTCCAGCCTCCAGAACTGTGAGAAAATAAATTTCTGTCATTTAAACCACCCATTCTGTGGCATTTTGTTATGACAGCCCTAGCAAACTAATGTAGTAAATTTCCCAGAGAATAGTGTAACAGCAACAACAAACCAAAATGAGCAACCCAAAACAAGAAGATGGAAAACGTAGAACAAAAAGAAATTAGACAAATAATTTAAGTGGTTCAAGATCTCATAAAGAGAAAGCAGACAAATGGAAGGAAGAAAAGTATAGAAGAAATAATATAAGAAAATAAGATTAAAAAGCTTTGCCAAGTGCCTAGTGTAACAATATAAGCGAACCACACACAAAATCACATTATTGTGAAACTTCAGAACACTGGGAATAAAGAGCAGATCTTAAAATCTCCCTGAAAGTATAAGAAGGAAAAAGAAAGTTCAAAAGTTGATCAAATACAATGAAACAGAAACCAGGATGTTGTTAGGTTTCTCAAGAAGAGAAAGTATACATGAATAATTGCAGGTAATTGTAAACTCATTTTATTAATTGAGTAAACTCATTTAACTAATTGTCTCTATGACCATATCTTAAGAAACCTCAAGAAACTTTTCTAGGAATATGTAAGAATGATGTCTTGTGTCTAGCTCAAATTATTAAACACCACTGTTCTTAGTAAGTTGTAGTGTGTTCTACATCAGTGCTCAGTAAAAGTTAAAGAAAAATAAGAGAATGGACTAAATGTGATTTGTGTCCGTGGGTTTTGCTGCCACCAAAGAATTATACCATTGTGCTGGTCAAATGACATTTGGATAACATGATTCTGCTCTAAACCATAAAACTAAAGGGGACTTTTCCAGAAGACAAAGAATAGGAAAGCTAATTAAATTAGAGTGGTCATGTGAGAAAAGGGTGAAGGAACTAAGGATGTAAAAGCTGAAACAGGAATGTTTTAGTGACGTCAAAATTTTGATCTTCGAATAGTTGAAAAGCCCTCATATGGAAAAAAGATTAAACCTATTCAGCGTGGACCAGAGACCAATGATGCTTCGGGGAGAGACATTTCGTTTCAATAGAAGGTATATTAGTTTTCTTTTGTTGCTGTAACAAATCACCACAAGCTTAGTGGCTGCAAATACCACAGATTTATTACTTTTTAGTTCTAGAGGTCAGAAGAAATGGATCTTATGGGGCTAAAGTCAAGGTGTCAGCAAGGCTGCACTGGAGAATCTGTTTCCTTGCCTATCCAGCTTCTTGAGGCAGCCTTCATTCCTTGGTTCCTATCCTTTCTCAATCTTCAGAGCCAGCAGTGTATCATCTTCCAATCTCCCTGACTCTGACCCTCTTGTCTCCCTATTATAAGAACCCTTATTGGGCCTACCTGGATAATTCAGGATAATCTCCCATCTCAATATCCTTAACTTGATCTGTAAATTCTGTTTTGCCATATAAGATAATATATTCACAGGTTTGGGGGATTTGGATATAAAATCTGTGGGGGCCATTATTCTACTCACCACACTAAGTAAGAACTTTCTAATTGCCATGGTGGTTTAGAGATGTTATGGGTTGTCTTGGGAACCAGTGATTTACACCCATTGCTGGGAATGTCCAACCAGTAGGAATGCTGAGGGGGGATTTTATGGGCAATTGCACTAGGTCTTAAAGTCTTAAAGTTCTAATAATCTTGAAATTAAAAACAATAATCACTCTTTTTTCATGATGTAGAAAATTAAATCTGAGAGTGCATGACACTAAGGCAGCTGGATGAAAAGAAAAATCAGTCTTACTATACTTATGATACTTGCATGGAATTTGAACTTTTCACTCATTTTAAAATTATGCATGCATGATCTAAAAGATAAGAAAAATAGTTTGAGGTTCTACCATATAAAATCAACAAGTGGACTGGAATAATAGAGTATAAGGAGTATTTTTCATTGGTTAGCTATAATTACCATAAAGCCTTTAAAAAAATGTTTCCTTACAACTTCAACTCATTGGTCCTATTCTGCTTTCTGAAGCTAGACAAATTAAGTTCAGCTCCTTTTACATAAGACAGCCTTTCTGATATATATAGAGGTTTGCCATATCCTCCAAGTCTATTCCATTGTCTAATCATCTGTTTCTTTGGATAGGCTATAGTGCATACGCCTTTATTTTACACTAAATTTTGGACTTTACATGTCTTTTCAATTGAATCTCATTGGTTAAATCAACTGGTTAAATTTTTTTTTTTTTTTTTTCGGTACGCGGGCCTCTCACTGTTGTGGCCTCTCCCGTTGCGGAGCACAGGCTCCGGACGCGCAGGCTCAACGGCCATGGCTCACGGGCCCAGCCGCTCCGCGGCATGTGGGATCTTCCTGGACTGGGGCACGAACCCGTATCCCCTGCATCGGCAGGCAGACTCTCAACCACTGCGCCACCAGGGAAGCCCGGTTAAATTTGTTAATTTTAATTTTTTCTGTCCATTGTTCTGGCCAAGGCCACCTATACACATATATACACATATATATGTATATGTATACATATATACATATACATATATGTATATACATATACACATACATACACATATACATATATATGTATATAACTATATACATATATATGTATTTTTAATATGTATTTCTATATGTATGTATGTGTATATATATATGTATTTTTTAAAAATTTATTTTAGTCCAGTATAGTTGATTTACAATGTTAATTTCTGCTGTACAACAAAGTGATTCAGTTATACATAAATATACATTGTTTTTCATATTCTTTTCTGATTTTTAAATTGTATGATTCCTTTTATATTATTTTATTTTTTAATTGGAGTATAGTTGATTTACAATGTTGTGTTAATTACTGCTGTACAGCAAAGTGATTCAGTTATACATATATATACTTTTTTTTAATATTCTTTTCCATTATGGTTTATCATGGGATATTGAATATAGTTCTCTGTGCTATGCAGTAGGACCTTGTTGTTTATCCATTCTATATATGATAGTTTGCATCTGCTAATCCCAAACTCCCAATCCATCCCTCCCCCAACCCCCACCCCCTTGGCAACCACAAGTCTGTTCTCTATGTCTGTGAGTCTGTTTCACAGATAAGTTCATTTGTGTCATATTTTAGATTCCACATATAAGTGATAACATATGGTATTTGTCTTTCTCTTTCTGACTTACCTCACTTAGTATGATAATCTCTAGGTCCATCCGTGTTGCTGTAAATGGCATTATTTCATTCTTTTCTATGGCTGAGTAGTATTCCATTGTATATATGTGTTGCATCTTTATCCATTCATTTGTCACTGGATATTTAGGTTGTTTCCATGTCTTGGTTATTGTGAATAGTGCTGCTGTGAACATAGGGGTGCATGTATCTTTTTGAACTAGAGTTTTGGCTGTATATATGCCCAGGAGTGGGATTGCTGGATCATATGGCAACTCTATTTTTAGTTTTTTGAGGAACCTCCATACTGTTTTTCATAGTGGCTGCACCAACTTACATTCCCACCAACAGAGTAGGATAGTTCCCTTTTCTCCACACCCTCTCTAGCATTTGTTATTTGTAGACTTTTTAAGTGATGACCATTCTGACCAGTGTAAGGTGGTACCTCATTGTAGTTTTGATTTGCATTTCTCTAATAATTAGTAATGTTGAGCATCTTTTCATGTACCTGATGAAGGCCAATGATATATTTTTTAAAAATTATTCATTCATCAGGGTTTTATTTGGGGGGGACACTATGAACAAAACATTATTTTCATGACACTTTGAGTGGGGATCTTTATTTGTTGGTATTAATTCCTGCATTGGGTGAATATTTTACTAAATAATGTTTGAGATAAATTGTTCAGCAAACTTCATTGAATGTTACTAGGGTAAAGCTCTTTGCTTTCAAAGAGCAGATCTGCTATTCTGTGACACTGTGCTTTGCCTATTTGTCGGGCTGATCATGGAACTAATACAATGTTATAAATAATATAAACAGGAGGCTTCTCTCCACTAACTAGTGAAACTCAAGACAGCGGAATGCTATTGGTTACTTTATTCCTATATTACTCAAGTGAGAGGGGAATTAGAAAGCATTTTGTTTATTCTAGAAAATTTTGACGCTTCAAAATCAAATATTTCCTCCCTCATTATCCCTGAGCCACAGGGATGCCCAAAGGGTCAAGATTAGACTAAGACATAAAGAGACAGTCAGTCAATGGGGTGTGATACCTACTCAAATATATTTCTCACATTGACCTGCTCCTGGCACTGGATATTCTATTATTTTTGATCCATTCCTTTACGCTCAGCATTGCCCACTCCCAGTAATCTCCTTTAGAATTCAGTTTTTCTTTCCACAGCAAATCTCTTGGTGTGACTTAGTTTATTTATTTATTAATTTATTCATTTTGAATTGAACAGCTACACATTTATTTAATGTATCACACACAAGGAGTTTCTCTGATCTAAGAATTATTTTAAAACAACCGTTCCCTTATAGATAAGTATTTGTAAATTAGATAAAGTACTTTTTTTTCTGTTTTACCATATTTTTAAATGAATTTTTATTGGAGTACAGTTGCTTTACAATGTTGTGTTAGTTTCTGCTGTACAGCAAAGTGAATCAGCTGTACGTATACATATATCCCCTCTTTTTTGGATTTCCTTCCCATTTAGGTCACCACAGAACATTGAGTAGAGTTCCCTGTGCTATACAGTAGGTTCTCATTAGTTACCTATTTTATACATAGTAGTGTATTTATGTCAATTCCAATCTCCCAATTCATCCCACCCCCCTTTCTCCCCTTGGTATCCATATGTTTGTTCTATATGTCTGTGTCTCTATTTCTGTTTTGCAAATAAGTTCATCTATATCATTTTTCTAGATTCCACATATAAGCAATATTATACAGTATTTGTTTTTCTCTTTCTGACTTACTACACTCTGTATGACAGTCTTTAGGTCTATCCACATCTCTGCAAATGGCACAATTTCATTCCTTTTGGTGTGACTTAGTTTAATAAGGCAAATTTATTCTTTAAGTTTTAGAATTAAGCTGCATCAGATGATTGAGAAAGATCTTGTACAGAAACTCTAAAAAAGGGAATTGAAGGAGCTGGAAATTCCTAGCAACAACCTATTTTACATATTTGCCCCACCTAGGATTGTTTGGACTATGAACTCCCTACCCAGGAGGCATCTGAGCTTGGTAACTGGATATAATTGCTGAGTGAAGTTTTGACAGTCCAGGAATAGAAAATGAATTTGGCACTTTGAACACAAATGACTTTTAAACATAAAAAGGTCTAAATGTTAGTTAGCATTTGGGTCAGTTTTAGAGCACACACACACCTAAAACCCTGAGGAAATAAGCAGTGTACTGCAGTTGAGTTATGTCAGAAAAACTAGATAATTTAGACTCCAAATATTTATCTTCCTTCAGTTTTTTTGCTTAGTTTAGGTAAAATATAAGCACATCATCCACATTACTCAGGTGATACTATTAATATAGCATTTTTTTTCAGTAGATAGAAATAACATATCTAATTTATTTTAGAAATGATAATTTTGTAAAGATATCTTGTTTTTAAATGCAGCCCATTCAGACGCCACAAGAATCTGAGGAACTAGTATTAGATTATTTTTCATAGGCTTTTTCTTTAAAAGGTTCACATCACACATAGCAAGCCATAATTTTGTTTGCGCTCTTTCTCCCCTCCTTACTTTCCACCCCAACTTCCCGAATTTCCTCTGAAGCTCCTAATTCTTTTCTTTCAATTATACGAAGTGATTTCTATCTTTCTACAAAGTTTTGTCACCACCCAATGCCAAGACCCATAAATTTTAGCTTATGCTCCATGTGGGCTTATCAAAGCATTTTTCCCAACAAAAACAACTCTTCCCATAAGAGGAATTCTTATACTAGCTGCTATGAAAACTAAAAACAAACAAACAAATAACCCCCAAACCAAACTCTATCTTATTGTTGATGTGACAAAACTTTGGCATCAGCAAGAAATAGCAAATAACTTTACATTTAATTTACGACCATCTGCATCCACTAAAAGAAATCATTACACTTTTTTTTTAGATTTAAGTCAGTGAATGTATTATGCATATTTCAAAGTTGATCTTTTAATCCAAGTTTTTATTCAATTCCATTACAAGGGTTTGAGCAACATGGTCAGTTTGAATATTTGTAAGCCAGTGGAGTTGAACAATGAGTTTCATGAGGAAAAATGTCACAGATTAAATAATGAAAAAGCCAATATGTTCTTTTAAAAAAAATGTGGTAAAATACATGCAACATGAGACCTACCCTCTTAACAAATTTCCAAGTGTACAGTACAATGTTGTACTGTGGATCTCAAGAGATTTTCCATCTTGCGTAACTGAAATCTTATACCAGTTGAATAGCAACTCCCCATATCCCTCTCCCCTCATCCCCTGGCAACCATTATCCTACTTTCTGTTCCTATGAGTTTAACTACTTTAGATACCTTGTAGAAGTGAAATCATGCAGTATTTGTCCTTCTGACTGGTGTATTTCATTTAGCATAAAGTCCTCAAGGTGTATCCATGTGGTATCGCATGATAGTATTTCCTTTTTAATGGCTGAATATGAATACAAAATTCCATTGTATGTATATATACCACATTTTCTTTATCTGTTCATTTGTCAATGGGCAATTTAGGTTGCTTCCACCTTTTGGCTATTGTGAATAATGCTGACATGAACATGGGAGTGCAGAAATCTCTTTGAGGTCTGGATTTCAATTAATTTTATTTTTTTTCAATTCTGGATATATATATCCTGAAGTGGGAGCTGTAGTGTATGGTAGTTCTCTTTATATTTTTTTGAGGAAACCTCATGCTGTTTTCCATTGAGGCTATACAATTTTATGCTCCCAGCAACAGTGCACAAGGTTTCCAATTTCTCCACATCCTTTTCAACATTTATCTTTTGTCTTTTTGATTATAGCCATTCTAACAGGTGTGAGGTGATATCTAATTTTGGTTTTGATTTGCATTTCCTGATGATTAGTGATGTTCAGCGTCTTTTCCTACATGTGTTGGCTACTTGTATGTCTTCTTTGGAAAAATGTGTATTAAGTCCTTTGCCCATTTTGAAATCGGGTTATTTGCTTTTTTGCTTTTTTTAGGAGTCCCTTACATATTTTGGATATTAACTCTTTATCAGGTATGTGGTTTTCAAGTATTTTCTCCCATTCCATAGACTGTTTTTTGACTCTGTTTCCTCTGCTGTGCAGAAGCTTTTTAGTTTGATGTAGTCTCACTTATTTAGTTTTGCTTTTTTGCTTTTGGTGTTATATCCAGGAAATCAATGCCAAAACCAATGTCATGAAGCTTTTCCCTTATCAAACTTAAAAATTTTTTTCATTGTCAATTAATGTGGACAACAGACATTGTTACCCTATTTCTTAATCTTACCTCTTCCTTGACTTCTACCCATCACTGACATCCACCAGCTTGAATCAGGGTGGCCTATGTGCACGGTGCCCTCTAGGTTGGGCATTGCATTGCCCGTACTTCTTTGAAAGGTGGTCTCAGATGGAATAAGGGTGAAATTATTTAGTATTTTCCATCTTCAGGAAAGCTGTTGCTAATTGTTGGTGTCATCTTTCAGCTGATTAAAATCCCATTAAAAGGGAAAAAAGAGGGATATGAGGTGGTTGTAATGATGGAGTGAGGCTCAGGAATAGTGTCTCTCTTTACAAAAAGTATACTTAAGTCTCTTTATTTTAAACTTTCTCTGGACCACCTAAATCACTATCTCTGTATCCCGGCCAACAAAGGAACCTAAGTTTATAGCTTCTACTTAATCACCACTCACTCACTTCTTAACTTTGTATAGTCTGACTTCTGTCCTACACATCATGAAGAGCATGTTGCTTCCAAGAACATTAATGATTTCTTAATCACCAATCCTCTGTAGAGTCTTCTCCTGATGACAGCTCTTTCCTGGAAATCACCTTCTCCTATGTTACAAAGCCCTATTCAAGTCAACAACAGCACATCTTTATGGACTGCAAGTACTTCCTGAAGTACAGAAACCAGGATAATAGCTGAGAGATGATTCCAGAAACTGCATCATCTGATAAGTAAAGATTGAACCAATTGAGATGAAGAAAAAATAATGTTCTTCTAGAGCAGCACTGTCCGATAGAAATATAATGCAAACCACATATGTAAGTTTAAACTTTCTATTGATAGTAGTCACATTAAAAGAGTAAAAGGAAATAGTGGAAATTAATTTTAATGTATTTTATTTAACTCAATATATCCAAAATATCATTTCAACACATAATAAAAAATTTATTAGTGAGATATCTGCATTCTTTTTTTGTACTAAGTCTTCAAAATGTGGTATGTATTTTATGCTTAGAACACACCTCAATTTGGACTAGTCACATTTCAAATACTTAATAATAGTACATGTGTCTGGGGGCTGCCATACTGAACAGTGCCAATCCAGAGTAGAAATAGAACAAACAAAAATAGAGACTTTTTTTTTTTTTTTGAGACTTTTTTTGGGCTTAGAAGTAGAATGATTTTTATTAGTGATAAAGAATTATGACTGCCCAGCAATGCAACAGACTTCCAGAGGAAGCTCTTGAGTGGGAATAAAGCTCAAACTAGGAATGTATCAGCTAACTTTTAATGTCCCTCAATTAATTACTTAAAAAACCCCAACAGTAATTTGGGGGCAACAATTTAGACAATGCAGAGTTGGGAAAGAATGCTTAATAATTTCCTCTCTTCCACTCCTAATCTTTAAGTTGATAAATATTAACAGTTTGGTATATATTCTTCTAGATGTTCTCTATATTTATACAAAGATGTACAATAAAATTGCGCACATGCATGGGTGCATGCACACACACACATGTGGGGTTTTTAATTTTAAAAATGAGATCATGAAAGTATAAGTCCTTCCACATTTTACTTACTAATATATTATTGACATTTTTCTAGGTCATTATAGGTGTATGCCACTCATTTTTAAATAGCTGTATCATGTTCCATCTAACTGATATACGATAATTTATGGAAGCAATCACCTACTGATTGATATTATATCAGGAGCCTCCTGACAAGTTCTTTCGGGCCACCTCTGATTCCAGCCACAGTTGAAGAGAACAATTCCATGCAAATGCAGAATCAGCTTAAGCTGACAGCATGTTGCTTCAAGCATGTGCCCTGAGTCTTTTGGTTTTTTTTTTTTTTTCCTTCTCCCTCTGGAGCTTCTCTAATGGTTGTGTTCTCATCTCTGACCTCCAGTGGACGATCCTGTAAGTTATTCAGGTGGCAGAATCAGGCCTTATTGCCCTCAGGGGTGATCACATTTCATTCTTATTTTGGTTTGTCAATCTTCCCTGTCTCACTCTCCCTGGTCCCTCATTCCCATCACTGAATCACCTTCCAAATTGTGGGTGCACAAGTCCTTCTCTCAGATGACAAACAAACATGATTTTTACTGTTAAGCAAGTGTCGCTTGAAACTTCTTTTAAATATTTTATGTATCAGTGCTTTTTCAAATTTCTAAGCGTTAGATTCTCAAAACTAAATATGTCATCAAATTACATTTCGAAAATGCTATAGCAAATCACAGGCCTATCAGTGGTATGTACTAATGCCCATTTATACACATGCTAACCAGCAGAGGTATTACTAACTCTGTGATTTTTGCCATTCTGATTTGAACAAAATGGTGTGTCACGTGCTGTAATTTTCCTTTCAGTGAACTTAGGGAGGTGAGCATCTTTTCATGTTCTTACAGATTTTTTTTTAATATAAATTTATTTATTTATTTATTTTTGGCTGTGTTTGGGTCTTCATTGCTGTGCGCAGGCTTTCTCTAGTTGCACTGAGCAGGGGCTACTCTCCATTGCGGTGTGCAGGCTTCTCATTGCGGTGGCTTCTCTGGCTGCGGAGCACGGGCTCTAGGTGCGCGGGCTTCAGTACTTGTGGCTCGCGGGCTCCAGAGCACAGGCTCAGTAGTTGTGGCGCACGGGCTTAGTTGCTCCGCGGCATGTGGGATCTTCCCGGACCAGGGCTCCAACCCGTGTCCCCTGCATTGGAAGGCGGATTCTTAACCACTGTGCCACCAGGGAAGTCCCTTACAGATTTTTAAAATTCAATCCATGCAACAAAAATAAATCCCCAATAGATTAAAAGTTATGAATGAAGAAACATAGTAAAAATATTCAAAGATAATTTGAGAGAAAGTTTAACTATGTGTGAGGGAAGATATTATTAAGCATGTAGAAAAGACATTCTTAACCATAAATAAAGATGGACAGATTTGACTACATTGAAATTTGTGTTTTAAAGTTTTTTGGTTGAGCAAATAATACTGAAAGAATTTTAATGAAAATGCAGTTGTCAAAAGACAAATGATGGATTGGTTAAAATATCCACAAAACATTTAACAGACACTATGAAGTGACATGAGAAGGTCAAAGTACCTTACAGAAAAACAGGCAAAGAATAAAAACAGAAGAGAAAAGGTATGATTTCTTCCCTGCTTTTGCCAGTATAATTTACGTTATTTTTAAGTGCGTATGTGCGCACATATGCGCGCACACACACAGGCCTGTGAGCCCATAATGAAACTCTTCAAGAGAATTTGCCCAGACAGAGCTTACTTTGACTTGGGAAATAAATCAACTGCTCTGTAATTTGGGGGCCATATCTGTGTAATACAGTAGGAATTAGAAGTGATCTAATACGTTTTGTTTACCTAGACATGAGAAAAATTTCCTTGTATTATCTGGATTGCTATTCATACACCTAAATTCACTTGGCCTGCATCCTTCAGCTGATCACTCCCAATATATTCGATTAGGCAATTTCTAGACCTTATATATGCACTTTATTGTGTGTATAGTTCTTCCCATAATATCAGCCACCAGGTAGAACCCCCAAGGCACCCACCAGTCTGCACCATTTATTTTGATATCTTAAAAGTGTTAAAAATATCATCTTTTATACAGAACATGAACTAGATATACTGCAATACAGCAATGTCAGTCGCTTGACATTACTATTCCTTCTCTAATCAATGTTCCATGGTGAAATAATAGTATTTCTTAATCTTTATTTGTACTGACTGAAATTCCATGAATTATGACTCTTCTCCAAAGCTGGTGAGTTATAAAGTAATAGCTGTTCACACACAGATAAAATGTTTACCTCTATTTGGCCTTTGGATGTGACTTCCACAGGGGAAGATCTCATGAGATCTCAGATCCATGGGCTGTATCTGGTGTGCCAGAGGTTATGTTGACATGGGCTTTTTATATGGATTCTAAGTTTAAGATTTCAATAGGCCTCTGAAGTACAAAAGTTGGGGCTGTGTTTCCTTCTCCATTGAATTAACCACCTTTTGCTTGGAAGTCTATTTATTTTAAGTGTAACTAGAGAATGGAAAAGGCCTCCAATTGCAAGTGCTCACTGGAAGAGGAGAGAAGAAATTGGTTCTTCCTTTTGTGGTTGCTATTGTTAAATTCCAGATGAAAAATGGTTAGTGACATTAGACTGTGAAAAGTGACCTCAGATGATGTTTTTAGAGGCTGAGATAAACAGAAATCTGATGCAGTTAACTACATATTTAAACAGTTGAATTTATTTTATTGAATTTTTACCAAGTTGTATAAACCCTTAACTTGGAGGATA
Source organism: Delphinapterus leucas (assembly GCF_059928025.1). Classification (NCBI taxonomy): domain Eukaryota; kingdom Metazoa; phylum Chordata; class Mammalia; order Artiodactyla; family Monodontidae; genus Delphinapterus; species Delphinapterus leucas. Next base: position 49,624,964 of record NC_143132.1, read on the forward strand.
TTTTTCAGGTAACTTAGGTTCAAACTTAAATTTCTTAAAAACAACTAATGCCTATTTAAAAAGAGAAATGAAACTTCTCTCTAGGTCTGTCTACATAATTTATTTTATGTCTGGAGCATGAGTTTATATATATATTGTCTGTGGCTGGTCATATGACTCATAATTTATAAGAATTTAGTGTATTGTGTAGTTAACGGTTAACTGCCTGTGAAGTCCAGAAGGGTACTGTTAAGGTCCTGACATGAAAGATCACAGCACAGGTTTATCTGTGAGGCAGTTATGGGAAAGTTATAAAGTGATCTCAATTGATAGCTGTTTTGTCCATTGACGTCAAGAGCATTTCACAGTTTGGTGTTTGGTGTATTTTTTAGATTCTAAAGGCATGGCTGATGTATTTAGAAGCATTAATCTCTGACTCAAAGATTTATTGTTAACCCTTATCATTTGTTTTTAATAGAGAAGCAGCTATGGAACGGCAAAACTCTTCCACTCCTCCGAGCTATCTTTTTACCTGGAAAGAGAGGTCAATAATTATTTCACTCACATGCTATGGAATGGGGAGTCTTTAGTAATTAATTTAGAAAGAAAATGTGATTGGGCACAAGAGCAGGAGACATGGAGTCCTACAAAGCAAGTGCAATTTACTCTATTTACATATATTCTTCAATTCTGTGTGTGTGTGAATATATAAATATGCCATACAAGGGCTATCTTTCAAAGTTGTCATCTTAGGAAGGTATATACTTACTCCAATGATGAAACCTTTGCTTAATAAATATTTAGAGTAGAATTTTAAAATGTCAATGTTTCTAATAATATTTGGCTTCTCTAATAACATTTGGCTTTAATTATGTAAGGCAGCTTCTCATTTTATGCATCCTTATGTATCCAGCTGGGATTTGAAAAGACTGAACACTGTTCTGTGATAACTCTGAATGCCCCCACTTCCATCCCGTTTAATTTCATTCAGCCACTTAAGATACTTGATGGAGATGGCCATGGGGTGGAAGTTCAAAGGGAGCTCTTGTTTCTGGCCCTAGAATTTGATTTGTATGACCTTGGGTAAATCATTTATCTCCTGAGCCAGATGTAAAGAAAGAAATATGTGATGTTTGCTCCTGGGAAATGTTATGAATTTCTTTGATAGTCACAGAGAAAAAGTTCCATGTAAAACTAGGTTACAGTATTTGTCTTCTCAAGAATTCAATATGGTTAGTCTCTTGTGAAATAGGTGGGTAGATAGTAATCAGATGAAAATGATCTCCCTGAAGTAGTATTTTCACTTTGTTCATTTTGAAGTTTCACAGCCATTTTTAAGACACAAAATAATAAAGATTTAACACTGTTACCACTGAAGAAAGCTCTAGGCTTGGAGGTGGAAGGAAGCCATATAGTGGGCAAGGCACCTTATTTTACAGTTGTAGGAACAAGAAAATGTATTTCATGATTGTAATAACTTTTTGCTATTTACTTGAGGACAGTCTAGACTAAAGTTTGTCATACCAATTACTAGCACATAAAGGTTAATCCCTGATTAACCCTGCAACGACTTCTGGTAACAAATAATGCTGACCACACAACACAGACTATTAGACAGACTTATGTAATAACTTTTTTATAGAGTCCAGCAAATTGTATATTACTCAAAAGTGACTGGTTTTATTTTAGTAAAAGGATATTCCAATATTATGTACCTTTGTTTGATTATTTAATTTCTCTCAGGTTTAGTCTTCCTATATGGTTTATACAATATTTCTCATAACACACACATCCAATAACTTTTTAAGGAAATAAATAGTAGAAATGAGAAAGAAACACAAATTATATATGATAAAGGTACTAGTAGCTATTATTTATTGAGTACTTATTGTGTAATAGTTTCTGCTCACTATTTTACCTGTATTATTTCATTTAAACCCCTCAATAAATATATGAGGTATCAAGTATTGTTATCATCCTGAGTTTGCTGATGAAGAAATAGGCTTAGAGAGATTAATTAATTTAAACAAGGCTGCACAGCTGGTGAGTGACAGAACAGGGTCAAAACCCAGAGAGTATGATAGATAACCAACAAGGACCTACCGGCACAGGGAACTATACTCAATATTTTGTAATAATCTATAAGATAAAAAAATCTGAAAAAAATAGATATATATGTATGTATAACTGAATCACTTTGCTGTATACATGAAACTAACACAACCTTGTAAATCAACTATACTTCAGTAAAAAAAAGAAGAAAAACATTATCTTCAAAAACAAAAAACAAAACCAAAACCCCAGACAATAAGGCTCTCTAGCACTTTATGAAGTGAGTAGGTACTAAGAACTATATACAAAGTAGTAGCTTATAGATAATGATTAAAGTACAGAGTCTATCATTTCATTCATACTGAGCCAGATTTCCTCAGGGTCTTGATTCCTAGTGGTCAGAAATCCCATACTATTAATGGCCTGGTGCAGGGTGGCCTGAGCAAGCCAGCATTAGGGAGCCATCAGACCGTAGCTGCCTCTTCTCACCTACTGGCCTGAGAAGTGCAGAGGTAATTGGGCCAGACCAGCTCTGGTCTGGAACCCCCAGGGGGTGTGTGACCAGGAGTACTGGAGAACTGTTGTCTGCTCAATCTGATGGCCACTTCTCCAGGCTTCCTTTGGCTCCTGAAATGACTTTTTGGCAAGGTCTTCTGCCATCACCGTTATGATGGCTGCATACAGTTTAAGGGGCAAGTCACCCATTTATAATCCTAAACCTGGATGTTGAAGAAGATAAGGAAGAGGGTCCGTTGTGTGGTAGAAATGATTCTAAATTATACTCCCCAGAACTGCTGTGAGCGGCAGGCCCTGAACCTCTCATTCCTGCCTCAACCCCTGCAACAACTCTTCTGTCTCCCTAATATCCATTTTGGGATTCTGTGTGAGATTTTGTATCATAACATATTTCCTGGAAAAAATACATTTATAGTTACTAGTGTGGTGTGAAGCTGATTCATTTTTCCTTTAGGGAGAAGATGCACTCTCAGACCCAAGGGAACATTTATTATTGCATCCTCTCAAAGGTTCTTAAAAGGATACAATTAACAAGACATTAAGATATGACACTTTTGCAGCTGATAGCTCTTTATGCCTTTTTCTTGTTAGGATATTATGTCTTATTTTATGCCTTTTTCTTGCTAGGATACTAAGTCTAAGAAAGATTTGTAGACAAGGTATTTAGAATGGCTTTTTAAAAAGTTCCTTCAGAGGAAAGGAAACCCTTTCATAAGTTGGTATAAATGGAAAAACTTTGATTCGTATTCCAGAAGAAGAATCATGCATGGAAAACCCCCAATTTAAAGGTCACTTTAACTGAAACTGAAAGAAACAAGTTCAGAAAATAAAACCAGAGAAAGAGAGACAAAGTAATGTTCTTCAAGTTGTAAAGAGATGCGATACTTTTCCAAAGTGTTATCTCTGGGAAAGTTATGAAGTCATTTGCCATCTTTCTTAATCTAAATTATTTGATCATCTATCCAGAAAACAAAACTAAGTATTTCTTAAGAATTTTGAGGAGAATTCCTAGCCTTACATGGAAGGAATTCTCTTTTTTTTTCTTGGAGTTCCTTTAAGGGGAATTTTTTACTGTTGAAGGAAATGTTCCATTAACATTTTACATAAAGTTTCCTTAAGAGTGAGTCATAGGGTTAGTCAAAGTCAAAGGGTTATTTTGTCTTCTGGGGTCACAGAATGCCTGAGGAGATGATTTGTATGTAGCTGAAAGGTGGTTGTGGTCGTAGAGTTGTCTTAGTAACAAAAGAGGTGTATTCCTGGGTTCTTTTCTGAGGAGGATGGGGTTTGGAGGTTTGTTTTCCTGCTGGAGTAATTCTGCTATCAGAATCGTCTGCTGGCACTTGCACCCTTACATCCCTTATAAGTCCTTCCTTGTAATGCTGCAGGAAAAACTTGAGAACTATGTTTCTTGGGCTATTTTGCTAGTAGGGTTCCATATTGTCAGGACTCTGCCAATGAGATGCTTTCATATGGGATCTCAAAGGCGGAAGAGGGAAGGGGGCAGACATTTTTTTTTGTCTGTCCCTTGGCCATAGTGGGCTGATGAGTAGACTTCCTGGATGTCCAGAGGGGAGTGGTTGCTATCTTACCCATTTTGGAGCTGTGAGAAGCTGGAAAAGTTGGCAGCAGCTACGTGCATGGTTCTGATTTTGGGTGGCAGCAGCTTCGTTTTTCTTTGTGGCCACAAACTTGAGATTTATGGGAGCTCCTCCTGACTTTTGCTGCTCCAGTCTTTACAATAGTTTTTTTTTAAAGCACCTAATTCCTTATATTGAATCCATTCCTGGTTAAAATACTTAGCATGGATTCAGATTGCCTGGCTGAATTCTGAATGACACAGGGGATTTTCTCCCTGTTTATGTTTTTCCAGTGAAGAAAATTTTTATTCCTGGTTGCTGGAGTACACCAAACTTTGGAGGAGAAATTTTTATATCGGTCCCATCTTTAGGAAGACCATGAGATTTGGTTCACTTTATTTTTTAAAGTCAATTCAGGAGAAAACACAGTTTTTAGTCAAAATGACACATGGTTAATGGAATCTCTTTATAGCTGAATTTATAATGCAATCTGTGCATGTCAGTATTTTAAAGAGCCGATTAAGCTATAAATACAACTGCAGCTGTAGAACATACATTTAATAACCAAGAAAAGGAGTTTGTTTTGTTATATCAACTGTGCAATTCCTGTTCAACTGTGTGGTTATTAACAATAAATAGGAAAAATAAAATGTATAAGCCGGGACCATTACTAATTAGTAATCAATGTCCATCTGAACTTGAACCAATAATAAGCTCATCCTCATTCATGGCCTATGGCTTCAGGGTAGAGAGTATAGTCTTGGCAGAGATGATGGAATCCTAGAGCTTTGTCAGGGGTGGCATGGGGGTTCTTTTCAGAGGGACCTTGTGTTAGAGACGTTTCTCCTACCCATAGCCCCAGCCTCTACTGAGGATTTCAGGAAAGTGTCCTCCAGTGAGTTGTGCGTCTCAGCCTTTTGGCTTTGGCTCATGAAGGACCTCTTTAAAGCTGTTGATAGCTTTTGTTATTGCAGAAAAAGACTGAGGGCCATCCTGATCTTAATGCAGGCTGGGAGAGGGAGGACCTTGATTCTTCCTCCTTGAAGGAAGTAGAGTATAGAGGGGGTTGTGGAGCGTGGTTCAGCTGAGCAATTTTCAGCTGCTGCATCACAACCTCCAGGTGAGTTCCTAGATGCTAGGAGAGAGAAAGGTGGAGTAAGGTAGCAGTGAGCATGTGTTATTGAAAGTGTATCATTTATATAAATTGGATATACCTAGAGAACCACTGTGTACATGATCTTAAGTGTTTCTGTCAACTCTGGAAAACTATGAATCCATAAGGAATGGTTGGATGTATAGGGAGGACCGCTTCACCTAGAGGCCAAAGACCGGAGTTCTGGCTCCCACTTCATCTCAGAGGGCCTGAGGAAGTTACGTACCCCTTCTGGCTTTAGTTATCCTGTGCATAAAGTGCTTTTGCTGTTAGGAGACTATAAAGAGAAAATCTCTGAGGTTTATTCTGGTTTAGTAGGTATAGTTCTGTGATATTGTAAGTGTTTGTGTGTGCATCCAAGGTCTTGTATTTCATTCCTAGTTTTGTTACCTTACACTAAATGAGTTAATGTGTATAAAGTGCTTAGAAGAGGCCTGGCACATAGGAAGTGTCACATAAATATTTGGTCTAAATAAATGGTCTCTTTCCTGATTTAGGCAGTGAAGTGATAACTCTGCTTTATTTCCACATCATCCAAATGACCTTCAGGCAATTTTCAGCCTTTTGGTTAAAGAATGGAGTAGATCCTAAGCTTCACTATCGGAGAAGAATACATTGACACATGCAGTGGTTCAGGAACCAGTGGCCTTGGATACCATCACTGTGCTAGGGAAAACAGTGCCTTGGCCTTGGCTTTTCAGCTCAGTAAATGTTGAGCGGGAGAGATGACAAAGTTGCCTGTAAATTAGCAGTTTCTCCCCTACCAAGTCAACCAACGCCCTTCTTCTCTTTTTCTTCAATCAATGCAGAGGGCTTTGTCTAATAACTGTCAGAAAGATATTTCTTTGAGATGCTAATTTTATTTCCTGTGGGTATATGCCTAGAAGTGGAATTGCTGGTTTATATGGTAGTTTTATTTTTCAGGAAACTCCATATTGTTTTCCATAATAGATGTACCAATTTACTTTCCCATCAACAGTGTGCAAGAGTTCCCTTTTCTCCATATCTCACCAACACTTTTATCTTTTTTCTTTTTGATAACAGCCATTCTAACAGGTGTGAGGTGGTATGTCATTGTGGTTTTGATTTGCATTTCCTTGGCAATTTGTGATGTTGAGCACATTTTCATATACTTTTTGCCCATTTATTTGTCTTCTTTGAGAAATGTCTATTTGGGTCCTTTGCCCATTTTTAATTGGATTATTTATTTATTTTTGTTATTGAATTCTAGGAGTTCCTTATATATTTTGGATATTAACCCCTTATCAGATGTGTGATTTAAAAATATTTTCTCCTATTCCATAGGTTTTCTCTTAATTTTGTTGATTATTTCCTTTCCCACACAGAAATTTTTAGTGTGATGCAATCCTACTTGTCTATTTTTAGATTTTGTCGCCTGTGCTTTTGAGGTCATATCCAAAACATCATTGCCCAGACTGATGTCAAGAAGTTTTTTCCCTATATTTTCTTATAGTAGTTTTAGAGTTTCAGATATTATGTTTAAGTATTTAATCCATTTTGAGTTGATTTTTGTATATGTTGTGGGGTAAAAGCCCAATATCATTCTTCTTCATGTGGCCATCTAGTTTCTCCAACACCATTTATTGAAGAGTCTATCCTTTCTCCATTGTGTGTTCTTATTGTATCCTTATCCATTGTATCCTTATTGAAGGACACTAAAAGAAAAAAGTTGCATGTCAACGTCCCTGAATAACATAGATGCAAAAATTCTCAACAAAATACTAGCAAACTAAATTCAACAGCCACATTAAAAGGATCATAAACCATGATCAAATGAGACTTATCCCTGGGATGCAAGTATGGTTCAACCTACACAAATCAAAAAATATAATATACCACATTAACAGAATAAAGGATAAAAATCATATGATCATCTCAGTAGATACACTTGAGCAAATTCAACATCTTTTCATGGTAGCAACTCTCAACAAATTATGTACGGAAGGAATGTACCTCAACATAATAAAGGCCATATATGAAAAGCCCACAGATTATATTATACACAATAGTGAAAAGCTGAAAGCTTTTGTCTAAGATCTGAAACCAGACAAGGATGCCCACTCTCATCACTTCTACTCAGTATAGTACTAGAAGTCCTAGTCAGAGCAATTAAGCAAGAAATCCAAATTGGAAAGGAAGAAGTAAAATTGTCTTTGATTGCAGATGGCATGATCTTTTATATAGAAAACCCTAAAAAGTCTACCAAAAACTGTTAGAACTAATAAACTAATTCGATAAAGTCGAAGGGTATAAAATCAACATACAAAAATCAGGTACATTTTTATATATTATCAACAAACTATCTGAAAAAGAAATTAAGAAAGCAATCCCATTTACAGTAGTATTGAAACAATAAAATATCTAGGAATAAATTTGACCAAAGAGGTGAGAAAACTGTACACTGAAAACTATGAGACATTGATGAAAGATACTGAAGAAGACACAAATAAATGGAAGGATGTTCTGTGTTCATGGATTGAAAAAATAAACATGGTTGAAACGTCCATACTACTCAAAGTGATCTACAGATTCAATACACTGACTACCAAAATTGCAATGGAATTTTTCACAGAAAAAGAAAAAACAGTCCTATAGTTTATATGGAACCATGATAGATACCAAATAGCCAAAGTAATCTTGAGAAAGAAAAACAAAACTGGAGGCATTAAACTTACTGATTTCAAAATATATTACAAACAGTATGGTATTGACATAAAAACAGACACATAGATCAATGGAACGGGATAGAGAGCCTAGAAATAAATCCATGCATTTACAGTTAATTCATCTTCTTCAAGTTTTATATTATTTATGAAAGTAGTGCCTGAATACTTTCTGAGCCCATTATATTTACAGATCAAATAAATGAGTATCACTACTTTTACAAACTAAGTAGATTAAAAGTAGTAAATTAGAAGGGTATTGCTAGAGGAGAATAAAAACAAAAAGTGCAAATGATCATATGCCATGGAGAAGATAAATTGATCAAAGTAAATTAAATAACTTCAGAAATAACAGCATGGGGGTAATTAGTGTGGGGATACACAGTTTTCATTCATTAAGAGTCACAAAGGACATCACTGTACCCCAATAGGTGACGTTCAGAATGGGGATTCTGAATAATCAAAAAAAGTTAAAAATATCTTCTGGTTGTGTCATAGAAAAATTTTCATTACAAAGAATTGCACAAGTTGAGAAACTGATGCATTATGAGACACTTTCAAGTTTATGAAATGAATGTACATGTCAAGCATTTTATCTCTTAAGGATGTCAACAGGATAGCTACTGCTACGTTTCACATTCTCGGGATGAATATTAGAATTTTAGATTCTTGGGGTTAAAAGGTATATTAGGCAACTTTCTGTTAAGCTTTTTCTAGCATTGAACAATTACAACAAATCAAGAGTGTGTCACAATTTCAATGTCAAGCTCTTCAGAGGTGAAACAGAGGCCATGTGGCTAGTTGTACAGAGCTGAGGCCCTGGAGCCAGATCTAGATAGGAAGCTCAGCTCCACCAGGTATTAGGTGAGAAAGCTTGGGGACCTCCCTCAACTCCTCCAAGGCTCAGTCTCTTCTGTTGGGGTAACAAAGCCTAAGAATTAAGTAGTTAATGTGTATAAAATAGTTAGCGTAGGGCTAGGCACTAATAAGTAGCCATATATGATCATCTATTTATCTTATAGCTATTTGTCATCATCATCATTATTATATCACACCTATTAAAAATTCTTAATATATTTTTCTGTGTTGAAAAACTCATTTTTGTTAAGGCTAGTAATACGATCTTGCTAGAGATGAGTGAGTGTTTCTGTGTTTTATTTTGTTTACCTCTGCTGTGGACTGAGCATTCAAAACCAGGCATATTGGGCCAAGAACAATATAGGCTGGAAGGGATAAAGAAGTGTGGGGCAGATTAAGAGAAGATTAAGTTATATACAGTCAGATATAAAGCAAAGGGGAATACAGAACTCCAGTACCATCCCTTGGGCACTGAAAAGTAAGTAGGTACAGTCCAGTAGGCAGAGACATTAGCAGAAAAGCTAATGCAGCTGAGAGTGAAGGAATCTGCAAGAGCTGGACAAAGTATTAGGTCTTAGCAATTAGATGAGGCAAAGCTCTTGTCCTATTAGCAGATGAGTGAATTGGAATTCAGGGAAGCAGGGGTAGAAATCCAATAAGATAGAATGGACCAATGCTGCCAGAAGTGGTGTGGGATCAGTGGCTATGCAGATACTTGGGGTCTACTGTAAATTCATTGGGTACCAGGTATCTTTGGCTGCTCAGACTACTTTAACAAAAATGCCATAGACTGGGTAACTTAAACAGCAGACATTTATTTCTCACAACTCTGGAACCTGTGAAGTCCAAGATCAGGGTGTTAGCATGGTATAATTCTTGTGAGGACCCTTTTCCCTTGCTTGTAGAGGACTGCCTTCTCTCTGTATCTTCACATGGCAGAGAAAGAGCTCTGGTGTCTCTTTCTCTTCTTTTGAGAGTTTTGATCACATTGTGGACTGTACCCACATGGCCTCATCTAAACCTAGTTGTCTCCCACAGTCTCCACCTTCTAATACCATCACACTTAGAGTTAGGGCTTCAACATATGAATTTTGGGAGGACACAAACATTCAGTCCATAACAGCAGTCTCAGACAGTCAGTTCTAGGTCTGCTGTGTTGGAGGACTAGGGCTGCTAAGTGACCTGTTTTTGTTGGGCATGTCTTGGGTGTTAGGCAGTGTTCAACCCAAAAGTAGATGGTGTCAGTGACTTCTGTGAAAAAAGGTCAAGGCAGGCAGGAGCTTTTATTCAATAGAATACCCTTAAATTTTTAATCGTTGCAAAACTGAATACTCCAGGGGTCACAATATGTTGCAGAATGTTCTTTTTAATTTCTTTTTTAATTACTGAAATCATTATGTTGTGATTCTTTTTTGTTGTTGTGTTTCTTTGTAACGGTTGTTGCTGAAAAGAGTTTTGAATGTAGTGGAAATATTAACTGCATTTGAATTAAAAAATAGATGGTAAATATGACAGTAATTGCATGAGAAAGTTAGTTTAGTTGTTTTTAACTTCAGTGTGAGAAGGGACATCCAATGGACCTTAGGATATGAAAAATATGTTTCTAATAATTGTGAGAGGCTCAAGGGAAAGACAATGGGAATATAGGATTTTATATAACTCATGTTGAGTGTTTTTTTTTAAACACATTTTGTTTTCCTGGGGAGGATTTTAGGGAGTTGATGAATTTTTCATATTTTTAGAGCAGGTAGAAGTCTAAAAAGTTGCATTCTTAAGGATCTCAGTGAAATTACCGCAAGGTTTCCAGACCGTACTTGTAAATCGTGTACTCCAATAACATTAAAGCTTTGCTAGAAGACCTCTCCTTAATCCCCTCTTCTTCTCTACTTAAAACTTTTTCTTAGAAACATTTACATTTGAGAAGATAGAAAGAAAATTTCCTAATACTGTGTAAAATTACTTCCCTGTTTCAGTGAAAAGCACCGTTTTTGTTTTTTTTTCTAAGAAGGGAACACTTACTATGTAGTTTATTTTTCATAAAATTTTTGTTAAGATTTTAAAATCCTTTCCATGCCATTACTTAGTTTACTGAGAAAGAGAAGAAGACATTGTTAAGAAAGTCTTTATTTCTAAGCTTGTTGGCCTACTCAGGCTCAGAATGTAGGGCCATCGTAGTCCCATGAGTTTTCAGTTTCTCTGTGAATTACTCAAATTGAATTAAGATTAGAAGAAAGTATGCTTTGAGAAGAAATGGAATTTCATTTAAAAGAAAGACCATTAGGGTCTTAGAGATTACAGAGAATTTACACAGTGTGATGATGTAGCTCTGTAGTTGATGGTATTTGGGCTGCATAAGACTTTTGAGAGATCTTTCATGCAAATGTCAGCCAAGGGAGTCTAATGTGCCGAGAACCAAAATCGTCTTTGACCATCACAATGAATCAAGTCAAGAGATTATTGTTAGGCTATAGTCTTGAAAATCTGAGCCTGCGTGGTGAATTTTTCCCTGGAAAATATTTTTGTAAAAACAAGAAGGAATGGGTAAATATGAAAGAATGTTTTATTGTCCAGATGGTAGTGAAGGAGAGGATTAGATAAAGAAAAATGAGAGCAAGATCAATGGATTTCTAGATGCAGTTGGTAGGAAACACAGCTTCTGTTGTGAAATCAGGAGAGGAGCTAGACGTGGCAAACAAAGCATTGGTGGGAATTCCTGTTAGGTGGACCAGCCAGGGCAGTTGGGGCAGAGAGAAAACAAACATTTTTGTATTGGTCACTACTCGGCTTGTGAAGCCTGGTGGTACGGTACTCTCATGATCTCAACCAAGTGACATAGAATTAGTGGGGAGAGGAGGGATATTTGTGGCAAGGGATTGGACTAAGCAGCTTATGGAACCTTCAGGGCCTGTGAGAATGAGGTCCAGTTAGCTGAAAAACAACTTAGCCAAGATATTCACCTCACCCTGATGTTATACTAGCTCAAAACAGAAACAGAAAAAAAAGGTAATTAAATCACACCATTTCCCAGTACTACTTGGAATTTCCCCAGAATTTCCATTTCAATACCAAACTATATTAGCTAAAATAGGATTAAGTAAACAAAATACAGAAGATTTTGAGGTGGGAGAATGGTAAACTGCTTTATAGTATTCTATTTACTGGAATTGTCCAGTAAAAGTCTTTCTCTCTCTCTCTCTGTGTCTTCTTTTATTTAACAAAAAAAGAAAAGTATACTAGAATTTAGTGTTTGCTTTCATAGAGTATAATCAGCTCCATTTCATATTAAACTCATTAAAAAATTTGTGCATACTGGAATACCAGTGTTTTTTAAAACTTACTAACATATGGGGTACTCTTTTGGACACTAGGGATTTTATTGATATTTTTCACTTTCTGGAGGGGCAAATATTATGGAAAGCATGATGTCTAGACTCCTGTGTATAGTCATGATTTTGGGTGTGATATCCTCCACCCATTCAACAAATATTTCTTGAACATGTAGTATGTACCATGGACAGTGTTAAATTTTGAGGTTGCCAAAATGACTGGATAGGAGATCCTTTATGAAGCTGTCAGATGATCTCCAGGCTTGAGATCAGCAGGTATGTGGGATCGCTAAGCACTCATGTACTGAAAGAGTTATAAAGCTGAAAAGAAATACATTACTGAGTATAACTTCTATATCAGGCAGAAAGTTCAGAGTTTTAAATTTCATTTATTTCATGTATTTTATAATCATGGTGACATTCAAGATTAGAAACTTCTAATATATTAATTTATCTGTGAATATAAACATTTAAATTTAATTATGTTTTATAATCATAGTGATATTCCAGATTAGAAACTTCTATTAATTTATCTGTGAATATATAGTAATTATGTATTTCTTTTATTTGTTGATTGCTTTTCTACTGTGTCTTATTGATTTGTCTCTACCTACAATTTTACCTTTTAGTTGATCCCCTGGATTCTCTTCTCTTAGCACTGCAATATGCTACTCATGACTGCTGCCGGGAAAATCTATCTAGAGTAGCGCTGTCCAATAGAAATGTGCTGTCCAATGTGAATCATATGTAATGAAGACATTTTTAGTAGCCACCTTAAAAGAGTACAAAGAAACATGTGAAATTAATTTACACAATATATTTCATTTAACCCACCATATCCCAAATGATATTATTTCAACATGTAATCAGTACAAATGTATTAATGGGATATTTTACATTCCTATTTTTCTGGTACCAAGTCTTTGAAATCTGTCATATATTTTACACTTATAGCACATTTCACTCTGGGCCAGCCATATTTTAGGTGCTCAGTAGCCACATGGGGCTAGCCACTTCCACAATGGACAATGCAGATCTAAGAACATCTTTTCTACTCTTCTTGTTCCTTATGAAAAGATGATGTTAAATTGTCACGCATTACAATTCCCCCATCAACAATCTCTAGCCACCCATTGGCCTCATCTGTTTTTAGATCTTGTTCCTAGTAAAGTGAATCTGCTTGCTCTATCACTAAAATGACTTTCTCTTTTCTATTCTTAGCCCTTTTCACAAACCCCTCATCTGCCAACCCATCAACCTTACCTGGTTCAAGATCTCAACCCACTTCCTCCCTCAGGAAGCCTTTACCAGATCTTGCTCTCTCTTTTCCTTTGTACTAAGGTTGATAATCAGGTTATCTATAGGTTATATATCTACTATATGTAGATATAGTACCTACGTCATATCATTTCATGTGTGAACATTTATATCTGGTTGACATTTATGTCGCCAACCAGAACATTTTGATCCTTTATAGCCTCTTTTCACAATAGGTCAAAATGAGTGTTCATTAATTGGCTGACCAAGATTTGGAATGCTAAATTTTCTAGAAGCATAAGTAAAGTACTGAACCATATTTCTTATTCTGTGTAATTTCACAGGTTTGTTCTTTCATTTATCTACCAAATATTAATTGAGCACTTATTATGAGTCATAGACTGTGCTAGGCTATGGCAGTACGATATTCTCAATACATCACATGCATCTTTCAATGTCAACACATAGTCTTCTGTGAGATTGAAGTATATTTTACTGTTTTTATATCCCCTGCTTTTTAGAATTATAGAGCTGGAAATGTCACAGAGACCATATGGTGTTCACTCGCTGAATTTTGCAAATCTGAGAATTGAAGTTCGTAGAGGTTATGGGTTGTAGAGTTTATTGGTGGTGGATCTGGGACTAGAATTCAGGTCCTATTTTTTCTCCAGTACATTATGTTTCCTCTATATTGTGGTCACTGGAATAAGCACATGCATTTACAAATCCTGTGTAACAAACCTAGATTTTATGGCAAACGACACAGCTAACACTGCTGCATACTGGAACCAATCTTCCACTTCAAAAATTTCTTTTGTCTGAAGTAGTTTTCCTTCTCTTTATTGTGACAGATTTCCAAAGCGCTTCAACTTTCACAAGCAAATATTAGTTTGTGGATTAGAGGCAGTTAGAAGGAAGACAACATGGTCCCAAAAGCTAATTACAAATTTCATTTTTCCAAAACTTTCTGCTTCCAGGATTCTGTTTCATCAGTCAGTAAAACTGTAGGTGTCCCTGTCACCAACATGAAGGTCTGCAAGGAAATTTGATTAATGCTACTTCCAAAGATAAATTTCAGGTTAGCCTAGAGCCATACCTCAGATGATAAAAATCCAATTTCACAATGTTGTCTTTCACTTTAACAAGTGAATGAGTAAACAGAGTTTGTAATGTTGACAGATGGAAGTGGGATACATACAATATTCTTTAATTAATACCTGAGTCTACATATACACCAATGACATTTCTTAAACAGAAAATATATTTAACTTTTTTCTGCTTTGAGTATTTTGTAAAAATATTTTACTTAATTAGGGTGCTATTTTGTTTTTTTTTTTGGCCACGCCACACAGCATGCAGGATCTTGGTTCCCCTACCAGGGATTGAACCCGTGCCCCCTGCAGTGGAAGTGCGGAGTCTTAACCACTGGACCACTAGGGAAGTCCCTAGGGTGTTATTTTTAAGGGTATCATTGTGGTAGAATATTATCTGCACAAAATATGTTTATTAAATTATTTAAAGTCATATATTTTAAGTTGTAATCTTTGTTTTACTGCATCTAAGTATCTTTAGATGCTTATTCCTGGTGCTCCCCTTAGACCTACTGGATTTGCATTTTTTGTGGACTGCTATCAGCCAATGGATTTGCATTTTCAATAAGTCTTTCAGATGATTTTTATGCACATGAAATTTTGGGAACCTCTGATTTGAACACAGAGAAGACTATACTTTAAAAAATATTCCTGTCCCTCAAGACACTGATGTTTTCCTTGCCAGCTGTTTTTCCATGTTATGTTATTAGAAGTAAAATCACCTGCTATCCATTAAGTTGATTGACATAACCAGGTATTTTGAAGATTCTACCTGAATCATTTCCTCAGTTAAATGGATACATTTATTTAGTTTACTTAAATTTCAATCAATTAAGTAATCATTAACTATTTTCAGGATAGTTACTTGATGAAGGCTCTGCGGAGAATAATATGTTTCAGAGTTGAGCCTCCATCAAACACTGTCCCATTGTATTTGCCATGTTACTGTGTTCTGTGTCTATCCCCCTGCCTGAATGTGAATTCCATGATGGTTAAGCACCAAATTTTACTCACTTTTGTGTCATCAGCTCCCAGAACCATTCTTAGTATGTAATAACCACCTATTATACATCTGTATTTGGATTTTGAATGAACAGATGTGCCACTGAGACATGTTCCAGGAAGTAGGATAGAATAATCAAGTGGTTGAATTTGAAAGCCAGGGTGTGTTCAGATGCCACAGGTAACCCTAGAGAAGTGTTCAAGGAAGTATAGGTGGGTTTCAATTTATGTTTATGATTTTAATTAAATATAGTAAAAATATATTCTATTAAATTTTATATGATAGTTTTCCATATATTATTGCATAAGCATTTCCCAATGCTATTAAAATTCTCTAAACATAATATTTAATTGAATGAATATACATATTTTATACTAATCTCTTCAGGATTTTTCCAAATGTTTTTGTTTTCTTCTTTCATTTTCTTCCCCCCTCATTTCTTCCTTCCTTCCTTCCTTCTTTCCTTCCGTTTTTTTCTTATAAGGAATGCTCATTGAACATCATTTTACACCAAGTTCCTTTTTTGTTTTTTGAATTATAGAGGGTCAAATCATATTCATATATTTTTGAGGCTTTTAAAATATGAGATCAAATCACTTTAAAAAGTCATATATATATACCTTTCTATATATGAATGAATGAATATGGCATTTCTTAAAGATATTTCTTAAATGAATTGCTTTAAATTTAATGATTTCTCACAGAAGTGACAGTCTAAACTACAGTTGAGTCCGCAGGCTGCTTTCTGAATTTTATTTTATCCATAGAAATGGCTGAAATATCACTTATGACCCCAAATCCTAACTTAGTCTAAGACATTCAAATATTGGAACTTTGATTGCAGACTCCAAGCAAATCTAGAGGCTTCACATTCCACATCCTTTGAGACTTAAAACATCTCTAAATCTATTCTTCCTCTGAGTCCCAAGGGAATAAAGGGGGAGAAAGGGTGTGTTTGGTGGGCAGCACCTCCCAAGGATGGGCAGTCCCAGTCCCTGGCAGGTTTTGAGGAGGGGCTGGAAGTGGGGTGTGTGTGTAAGGATCTCTAGAGGCAAATGGATAGAGTGGCAGAGTCTATAAAAGGGCCACTGATGTTGGCAACTGCATATCTCCCAAAATAAGATTTATTAATTGGACCTCAATGATTATCCTGAAAATCTGGATTTTAGCCTGTAGCAATGGGGTGCAGCTAAACTGTTTTCTTTTTGTATTTATGTATAGTTCAAACATGTGAAATGAAATTGAAAAGGGAAAAATTCACCATGTGGATTCTGTTAATGCTCTGTCCGCCCAGATCCCCTTTGGTGCCTTTTATTATTACTGTGCATCCTTCCCCAGCTTTTGTGAACTTTCTCTTATTTTTTCCTTTAACAGCTTTATTGAGATACCTTTGGCATAAATAAAGTTGTGTATATTTAAGGTGTACAACTTGATGTTTTGATATATTATATATACATTGTAAAAAGATCACCACAATTAAACTAACGTATCCATCATCTCTACGTAATTACCACTGTGTGTGTGTGTGTGTGTAATGTCACCTGCCACTCTCTTCAGAGGACTGCCTTGAGGCTATGGGAGCCACTTTGCCACAGGCACAAGGAGCCTGGAATGCTTGGGTCTTCTCCTTCAGCCTCTCACCTCACTAGGCAGCTGTTAGCTAATAACTGACTGCTACCAGAATATGAAAGCTCAGCTCACTTGCTTTGAGTAGGAAAAACTATGAAGTGTAATTTGCACTTCAGAATTCCTCTGAAGAATCAGGCTGAAACTGCCTGTGAGAGACTTTACCTGAAAGTCACACCACACTTGGCTTCTGCCCTACCCTTAGCTCTTCTGCAGATCCTTTTCCAATGCTTGCTGGGAGCACTTCTTCAATAAATTATTTGCAAGCAAATCCTTGTTTCAAGGTGTGCTTTTGGGGAACTTGACCTAAGAAATCCTGCTATCAAGTGGGTTCTGGTTTTTAAGCTCTCCCCATTTTTTTTTATATCTAAAGACATCTTTAAATAGTTGAACTCCTACCACACCCACATAATCATCTACTTTTATCCCATTAAATATTACTTCAACCATTTCATTAGTGGCTACATAATCTTCCATTGGTATCTGAGTTTAATACATGTTTTTGGATTGCCAAATATTTTTGCTATTGCTTTAATTTTATGAAAAGTGCTCTGATGACTAACTTAACCTTTTCCTTATTGTATTACCCTAGGATATATTCACAAAATGTCTATGGACAATTTCATAACTTGAACTTTGCAAAAATTAGACCAGTTTAAAAAGGCACTATTAATGTGTGGGCACACTAGTTTGAACATCACCTTGGCAATACTGAATGAGAACATCTTAAGCATTAATTTCTTAGGTATTACATGGTAATAACTATGGTAGCAATAATCATCATATTAACAACCATGTATTAAGCACTTACTTTGTGTTAGGTATTTTATTAGATGCTTTGCCAAGATTATTTTGTTTAATCCTACAAACAACCATGTGAAATGATTATGATCATATGATGAGGGAATCAAAATTGAAAGATGTAAATACTTTGTAAGGTTCTTACAGCTGTAGGTGGCCACACCAGAACTTGAGGTAGAGTTTGATTGCAAACCTGTACTCTTCATCAATTTTTTATCAGCTTCATTGTTTAGTTTGTATTCATTTTCTATTACTAGCTACATTAAGCATTTCGTCCATTTATTTATTTGCAAATGTATTTATTCTTGTATGAATTATCTGATTGTGTCCTGCCAGTTCATCTATTGGAATATTGATGGATTTTCTCACCATTTTGTATGAACTTTTTATATACTATAGTTTGGAACCCTCTGAAAATAATATTTGTTGAAAATATTGGTGTCTTTTATTTCTTAGGTTGTTTTTATTATAAATATAAAGTTCTTATTTTACTGTTTTTTCTCTATATAACTTTTTCAAATTAATTGAAACATCAAACATTATTTTTCCAAAGAGCTGATATGATTTTCTATTTTTTAGAATTTTGATCTTTAGATTTTTAGAATGTTTATTTAATCCAAATTGTGTATATATGTATATGTATTTGTGTATAACTAAATATATGGTCTACTTTTGGTATATTGGTTATTTTGGAGGCAAGAAGAATGAACCGACATATTAGTATAGTGTTTTAGCAAGTGAATGTGGAAGTTGGATGGAATTGTGTGAAGGAAGGAATTAACATGTACAGAATGTGTGCTGTGTGCTAGTATTTTACATATAGGTGTGGAATCTGGTTAGGAGGCTTTTCTATTAACCCACTCCTGATATGACAAGAGCCTAAAATAGGATGTTTGCAATAGGAGAAGGAAAACAAGGGAACAGTAAGACAGGCTCAGATGACTTCTCTGTCTTCCCTTTTCTCTTTATGCCACACATTGAGTGTCTAACACTATATCAGATGGAGAACAATGAAGAATTCCTAGTAATTTTGGGTTTTACAAAGACAAATATTTTCTGGTAAAAAAAATAGTTACATGAGCAATTCAGGTAAAAGCAGGTTTATTTTTTTGGACCAAATTGTGTGTCTTTATTTTTTTTTTAATATTTATTTATTTAGTTTCACCAGGTCTTAGTTGTGGCAGGTGGGCTTCTTAGTTGCAGCTCCAGGGCTCCTTAATTGCGACTCACCTGTTCCTTAGTTGTGGCATGTGGGCTTCTTAGTTGCGGCATTTGGGATCTAGTTCCCTGACAAGGGATTGAACCCGGGCTCCCTGCATTGGGAGCATGGAGTCTTATCCACTGCGCCACCAGGGAAGTCCTGAAATCATGTGTCTTTAGACTTGATTTTACCTGAACAAGCTATTAACCATGAGATTATTGTTTACTGAGCCAGAGGAGCCATACTGGCATCTATCTATTGTGGTTTTATGCATTTTTATTGATTTAGTGTGATTGGGAAGAGATTATTGGAAGTAAATTATGCACTTCTGCTCTTTATCTGTCATCTATAGCTGGTTGCTCATCTGGCTTCAATGACTTGTTCCAAAGGCAATTCTTGTGGTGTTGGAACAGAGTACAACCTACAATTGACCTCACTTAAGACTGGTCTAACTAGTTAACCCAGTTACTTTTACAGTTTGGGTGACAAAGGTTTATAATATTTGAGGAATATAAGGAAACAGTAAATATAATAATGGCTAACATTTGAATAGAACCTTACTGTTTACACACACTTTCACAATACATTATTTAATTTTCATAATAACATAAGATAGAATTATCTTGAACCTAAAGCCTACCTTCAGTTTCCATGCATTATACAGTGCTGGAATTAGAAAAGAAGACTTAGAATTTTTCCATAACAAACATCAGATATAAAGAGTTGTAGCATGAAAGAAATTCTTCATCTTAACTTAGGAAAGGAAAACACAAACAAGTGGATAGACAAAATGAGAGAGGCAAAATCTAAAAAGCATATCTGAGGAAGAAATTCCTCATAGTCAAGACTGGGTGTTTGAAGGAAGTTGCTTTCTTCCCTAGTTTGAGTGTACTCTTCGGAGTGATTTGTAAAGGTTCAAGCGTGATAACTAGAAATTGAATAATTGACATTCCCAAAGCATGTGAAACATTTTTAAGTGGTGACTCTCCATTCTTCACGGTTGATGATAATGATGATGATGAAAGTTAATGTTTACTGAGACTTACCATGGATCGTGTAATATGCTTACAGATTTAAACTCAATATGTCATAATCCTTCCAATAATCTGATGAAACAAGCCCTGTTAACCCATTTTCAAACAAGGGAAAATGAAGCACAGGGAGCTTGAATAATAAAAAGTGGCTGTGATGTGATTGGATATATCTGATTGCCTGACTCCAAAGTTTGCATATTGAATGATTATACTCTACTATAGGACAAATATTAGGGACACCCAAGCAGAGTTGCCTGAACAAAAATCTTGCTGTTTAGAAGTGTATTCTAATTGGGTGAGCTGCTCAGCCAAATTTCACACAATAGTCACTGGTTATTCTTGTTAGTGGCCTTCATGAAGCAGCCTAGAAAACCTCCTGTTATGCAGGCCACAGAGCTGAGTTCAATTCTCCACTGGACCACTGAGAAAATGCCTGGTGCCTCATGAGGCAGCCAACATGGCAACAGTGGGAAGGCGGGTGAGCCCACCCAGCACGGCTCTGTCATCCTAATGTTTGGCTTTGCTCTATTACTGACTATGTCTATCTTGTACATAAGAAACCTGAGGCCCAGAGAGATTTGCCTGGTTTTATTAAATGTTTATCCTTGTCGGAGAGCAGGAAACAATGTTTTGGACTTGAAGAGGTTTTCATGAAACATAAGCAATATGGAAGATAAAGGTCTCAGGATCTTCTTTTTTGGAAAGTTACTCTGGAAACTCAATAAACTCCAGAACATCAAACAATCTAGATAATTTCCATAGGGAAAAAAGGCTTTTTATATATGATTTGGTTCTAAAAATACTAGGCTCTAATAGAGAAATTTCTCTGCTAAGTAAATAAAGTTTGTTCTTTTTTCTCAGAATGCTAACTTCCTTGCTTTTTGCCTTTTCAGAGAATGTATGTTCTGTCAGCAGCTAAGAGCACAGATCTGCTTGCTGATCAAGACTGAAGTGAGGCCTGAGAAAATGCAGAACTGAGGTAAAAAGTTCCAGGAAACACTGTAAATCCTGTCACGATGTTCTGTGGTATTTCAAATGCTTAGAAAAACGTGAACCTGAGGAGAATATGAAAAAGGTAAAGGCTTAGTTTAGCCTGAGAAACAGAAAACTGAAAAGGAAAATGTGAATTTTTGTTTTTAGTGTAAAATAAGGATGACTTTTGGCTTGTGTTAAAAAGAGGAAACAGTTAATTTGAGTTTGGGGCACACTTTGGATAAAATCTAAGTTTTTTATCATGATCCTTATGGCTTTTCATCATTTGGCTTCACTGACTCTGGTCACACTGACCTTTATTTATTTCCTTGTACACTTGTTTTGGCCTAAGGACCTTTTGCATTTGCCATTCCCTCTGCCTGAAATGCCTTTCCTGTTGCTTTCACTTGGTGGGTTCATTCTCATCATTCAGATCTCAGCTCAAATGTCATCTCCTTAGAAAGACTTTTCTAGATCACCCTAATCAGGCCTTGTGTTCCCCCTCACCCGCCATCTTGTGTGCTTTTCCATGGTTTTCCTCTCCTCTGGGCCACATGAGAAGATGATACTTTCCTGACACTATTACAGGCAGGCCGGCCTCTGGGATAAGCTTTGGGCAATAGGACATAGATAAAAAGGATGTGATGGTGGAGTCTCATTAGCCTTGGTGTTATCCAGGTGTGAGCACAACACGGAGCAGAGCTCCCCTGATGTAGGGCACGTGTAAGAAAAAACTCCAACTTTGTTGTTTTAGGACACTGAGATTTGGAGGGTTGTTGGTTATTGCAACATAACTGCACTCATTCTGTCTGAAACACCATCCTTCTGTTTTATTTTCTTTAGAACACCTGTCCCTCTTTGAAACGATCTCATTCACTTATTATTAATCTGTCTTTCACTTCCAAATGTTGCTAGGTGTGTTAGTTGCATGCAGTACACTAAATGATTAACCTTCTATGTGGTCTGTGCATCCCCATCAAACCCAAACAGTGTTAAACAGGTCTTTCAGAATAGCCCTTAGGCCCTCCGCTAACTGCCTTGGAACGAATGTGGTAAGCAAGGAGAGGCCCACGAATGGCCCTTGATGAACGAGGCTAGGTGCGCAGTACCTCAGTGCTCTCCCTGCCCCAAGCCATTTCTCCTGACAGAGCCAAGCTGCTTAACTTTTTCCAGAAAGACTATAGACTGAGCAGAACCAGTATAGGCAGAATGGATATTGTTTCTCATCCCTAACGAGGGTCTCCTCCAAACAAGTAGACTAGGAAAGAAGAAGGTGTGTGTTTCCAGAGTCTACACAGATTCTGCACTCCTCATATCCTCACCCTAGTCACTTGGATAGAACTGATATCCCCTCCAGGGGAATATGGTGATCCCAACAGTTACAGCTCACCAGCCCTGCCTTGGATATGTCAATTCAGTGTATAAAATTTTAAGTAATGTCTCCATTTAGAAAATGAAGGGGTTGTACTGCATCAGTAGTTTCCAAACTATGATCGCTGAGGTGCTGCAAGAGGAACAGGAAAGAGATTATTGCTCGTTGACCTTTGTCTGCTCTCCCCTCCTTTGCTTCCTCTTCATCCAAAACATCTCTTTTTAAAATCATCTGTTTTATATATTGAGGACTCTATATAGTTATTCATTTAATATAGATTTATTGCTTTAAAACAAGTTTCAAAAAATTGGACTAGGTATTTTATAAAGCCCTTTCTGCTTTCAATATTCTAAAAATCTAGGAGCTTAGTATGTTCAAGGTAGTGTGCGGGGCACAAGGTACAGTGGGGCACATGAAAATGAAGAAGACATCACCTCTGACCTCCCAATTTAGCCAAAGAAAGAGACTCTTACATGAATAATATCAGGAAATGAACAAAGGTGGGGGAAGGAGGAAGGAGAGGAGTGTGCCAAGGATGGACTGTCTGTGAGAGCCACCACCAGATGCAAGCCCTGGTGTTATGGGTCCTTTCCACCCCCATCCCAGTGGCATGGTTGATGACAGGGAACCTTCTCCAGGTCTTGACAGGGCTTTTATTGCTTCTAAATTGACTTTGGTACCCAGCTACCCAGCACTCAGCTTCTTGCTTTGTTTTCTTATTCATCCCTGAGACTTCTTGTTTGATATATTCCATGTCTTTAGCATTTTATGTCTTATTAAAAATGCTGGTGACACATGTCTAATAATTGCAATTAGAAGTCAAACACTTTTATAAAACTGTAAAATTCACTCCAATGTCAAGGGCTTCAGAGATGAGAAATATTGTTAGCTAACAAATATGAATTTATAGATTTGTGTCCCTGGCCACCCTGCTACCTTTGATGACTCAGATACAAAAGCGTTACTGTGTCTCATTTTAGCAGAGTCCTCTGATTCTCCATGGTTCCAATGCAGGCTCTGCCACTAACTGCCTTTTTTTTTTCTTCCCGGTATGCGGGCCTCTCACTGTTGTGGCCTCTCCCGTTGCAGAGCACAGGTTCCAGACGTGCAGGCTCAGCGGCCATGGCTCACGGGCCCACATGTGGAATCTTCTCTGACCGGGGCACGAACCCGTGTCCCCTGCATCGGCAGGTGGACTCTCAACCACTGCGCCACCAGGGAAGCCCTTTTTTTAATAAAAACAAAGTCCTCTTGGGATTTCTTTTGGTTAGTGAAAATACGTACTAATGTAGGTCTTTCGTAAAAGCAAAGACAGGTAAACTGAACTTTTGAACTTTATACAGGAAGAGAGATAAGGATATTGGGTTGGAAGACGGCATTACATACCACAACCACATACCAAGAGCTGAAAAACTGTTGTGAGTTCACAGACCCTCCCTCACATAGCAAAGCTTAGGAAATGGTATGTTTAAACAAAGGGATGCTTAAACAATATATCAAAAGGAAACCTTATTTAAGGGATCGGAGAAGATAGCATACTTTAGACAGTGGAGTCTTTACTCACAGAACAGCTACTAGTTTAATCCAGCAGCAACCTGAGGAAAGTTTTTGGTGGTTGGCAGATGTGCTGCTTCAAGGCTGACTTTTGGCTCTCATGATGATTCCTGCTTCTGATTTCCTGTGGTTGGAGCACACTGTTTTCTTTTATTCAGAGACATCTTGTTCTTGTCTGAGTCACTAAACCATTATTCATCTTGTGTTGGCTCCTTGTTGGGTTTTCCATAAAGTTATCCAGGAGATGCAGGGACATGAAAATCACTGAGCTACTGCAGATCAAGAGTAGGGCGTTACAAATCAATGTGATAAACCATATTAACAAATTGAAGGAGAAAAACCATATGATCATCTCAATAGATCCAGAAAAAGCTTTCGAAAATATTCAACACCCATTTATGAAAAAAACCCTCCAGAAGGTAGGCATAGAGGGAACTTTTCTCAACATAATAAAGGCCATATTTGACAAACCCACAGCCAACATCATTCTCAGTGGTGAAAAACTGAAACTATTTCCTCTAAGATCAGGAACAAGGCATGTTGTCCACTCTCACCACTATTATTCAACATAGTTTTGGAAGTTTTAGCCACATCAATCAGAGAGGAAAAGGAAATAATAGGAATCCAAATCGGAAAAGAAGAAGTAAAGCTGTCACTGTTTGCAGATGACATGATACTATACATAGAGAATCCTAAATATGCTACCAGAAAACTACTAGAGCTAGTCAATGAATTTGGTAAAGTAGCAGGGTACAAAATTAATGCACAGAAATCTCTTGCATTTCTATACACTAATGATGAAAAATCTGAAAGAGAAATTAAGGAAACATTCCCATTTACCATTGTGATAAAAAGAATAAAATACCTAGGAATAAACCTACCTAAGGAGACTAAAGACCTGTATGCAGAAAACTGTAAGACACTGATGAAAAAACTAAAGATGTTACAAACAGATGGAGAGATATACCATGTTCTTGGATTGGAAGAATCAACATTGTGAAAATGACTATACTACTCAAAGCAATCTACAGATTCAATGCAATCCCTATCATACAACCACTGACATTTTTCACAGAACTTGAACAAAAAATTTCACAATTTGTATGGAAACACAAAAGACCCCAAATAGCCAAAGCAATCTTGAGAAAGAGAACAGAGCTGAAGGAATCAGACTTCCAGACTTCAGACTACACTACAAATCTACAGTAATCAAGACAGTATGGTACTGGCACAAAAACAGAAATATAGATCAATGGAACAGGATAGAAAGCCCAGAGATAAACCGACGCACATATGGTCACCTTATTTTTGATAAAGGAAGCAAGGATATACAATGGAGAAAAGACAGCCACTTCAATAAGTGGTGCTGGGAAAACTGGACAGCTACATGTAAAAGAATGAAATTAGAACACTCCTAACACCATACACAAAAATAAACTCAAGATGGATTAAAGACCTAAATATAAGGCCAGACACTATAAAACTCTTAGAGGAAAACATAGGCAGAACACTGTATGACATAAATCACAGCAAGATCCTTTTTGACCCAGCTCCTAGAGAAATGGAAATAAAAGCAAAAATAAACAAATGGGACCAAATGAAACTTAAAAGCTTTTGCGCAGCAAAGGAATCCATAAAGAAGATGAAAACACAATCTCCAGAATGGGAGAAAATATTTGCAAATGAAGCAACTGACAAAGGATTATTCTCCAAAATTTACAAGCAATTCATGCAGCTCAATATCAAAAAAACAAACAACCCAATCCAAAAATGGACAGAAGACCTAAATAGACATTTCTCCAAAGAAGATATACAGATGGCCAACAAACACATGAAAGGATGCTCAACATCACTAATCATTAGAGAAATGCAAATCAAAACTACAATGAGGTATCACCTCACAACAGTCAGAATGGCCATCATCAAAAAATCTACAAATAATAAATGCTGGAGAGGGTGTGGAGAAAAGGGAACCCTCTTGCACTGTTGGTGGGAATGTAAATTGATACAGCCACTATGGAGAACAGTAGGGAGGTTCCTTAAAAAACTAAAAATAGAACTACCATACGACCCAGCAATCTCACTACTGGGCATATACCCTGAGAAAACCATAATTCAAAAAGAGTCATGTACCACAGTGTTTATTGCAGCTCTATTTACAATAACCAGGACATGGAAGCAACCTAAGTGTCCATCGACAGATGAATGGATAAAGAAGATATGGCACATATATACAATGGGATATTTCTCAGCCATAAAAAGAAATGAAATTGAGTTATTTGTAGTGAGGTGAATGGACCTAGAGACTGTCATACAGAGTGAAGTAAGTCAGAAAGAGAAAAATAAATACTGTATGCTAACACACATATATGGAATGTAAAAAAAAAAGGTTCTTGAGAACCTAGGGGCAAGACAGGATTAAAGACACAGATGCAGAGAATGGACTTGAGGACACGGGGAGGGGGAAGGGTAAGTTGGGACGAAGTGAGAGAGTGGCATGGACTTATATATACTACCAAATGTAAAATCGATAGCTAGTGAGAAGCAGCTGCATAGCACAGGGAGATCAGCTGGGTGCTTTGTGACCACATAGAGGGGTGGGATATAGAGGGTGGGAGGGAGACACAAGAGGGAGGGGATATGGGGATATATGTATATGTATAGCTGATTCACTTTGTTATAAAGCAGAAACTAATATATCATTGTAAAGCAATTATACTCCAATAAAGATATTTAAGTAAAAAAAGAGTAGGGTGTTAAGAGATGCACTATTTGTATTTCTTCCTTTCAATATTTATGTTGTATTTCACAGTGACAGAGACAGACATCCTCTGATCAGCACCCATACTAATTGCTTCTTTAAGCTTCCCTTTAACTCCCTAAATTTCTATACTTATGTTGGTCCAAGGAGTTGGTCTCATAGCGTGTCACTGAGGCCGGAAAACAGAATTGGAGTTCATTTCTTTACTTCTGTCTCAAATTTATAAATCAGTGCTGCTCCACTATCTGTTGTAAGAAAGATGGACAGTAAATTTACCTGCCTCTTTAAAAAGCTAGGGTTCTAGATCACTGTGGTCACAATGCATAACATGAGTTACATGGAGGGTGGAGCAGAAGCCAGGGACATTCAGATGGACATCATAGTAAGTCAGGTGAAGGGTTATGAGAGCAAACAGAAGATTCATGTAAGAAACATGGCTGGGATAGAAGGCACAGGACTCTGAGTCTGAGAATGGAGCTGTCATTGGGTTAAAGAAACTCAAAGTAGGGTCTGATTGGGGGTAATAGTAGGGACAATATGCTCTGTCTGTATTCTCCCATATACTTTGTGGAGGAGGCAGAGGATGAAAGTCTGGCTAAATAGACAGACTGAGGATCCCGTATGGTTATTAAAGTGCTTATTTGCAAATCTCTTCCCAACCACTTTGTGACGGCATTTGATTTGAATTTTGAATTCAGATCCTTCGGGCAATGTGCATAAAACTCATTATACATTAAAACACAGTGAGAATTTGTGTTTTGTCACTATCCCATCTCTTCCAGTCTCTTCCATATTCCTGAGAGAATGATCACATACTCCAGGCAAATTAAGCTTCATGTTTTAAATACTTTTTTCTTTAAAATTGTAAAATAATATTGCCTCTTTCAGGTTTCAGGGGACATCTTTTTTTTTTTTTTTGCGGTACGCAGGCCTCTCACTGTTGTGGCCTCTCCCATTGCGGATCACAGGCTCTGGACGCACAGGCTCAGCGGCCATGGCTCACGGGCCCAGCCGCTCCGCGGCATGTGGGATCTTCCCGGACTGGGGCATGAACCCGTGTCCCCTGCATTGGCAGGCGTACTCTCAACCACTGAGCCACCAGGGAAGCCCCGGGGACATATTTTTATGTTTGCCAAATTTCTACCCAGCTTTAATAATCCAACACTGTCCAACTGACTTTGATCATTCAGGACAAATTTTTTGCATGGCAACCTATACACACTCTAATGACAATTCTTTAATGTATCCACTTTGTATAGTGATTTCTATTGACAACTGATGAATCATTCCTAAATGATATAATAGAGTATTTAAAATACACGAAGGTGTTTGACTCCTCTGATAAGCACACATACTAATTGCTTCTTTAAGCTTGTCTTTTACTCCCTAGGTGTCCATATTTAAGTTGGCCCAAGGAGTTGGTTTCATACAGTGTTACTGAGGCAGAGAAACAGAATTGGAATTCATTACTTCCTTCTCATATTTTGATAGGGCTCTGTACATGGGCCGCATAGTGGGACAGCACCTATATGCTTATCTCCATCACATTTGTGCACTTGGAATATAAAAAGGGCAACATTAATATCAATTTTCCCTACTGCATCATCCCTTCCAGATTAGGGCACATCAAAATAGGATTCTAACCATAAACAAGACAAAAAGACAACCTCAAATATTTGCAAATGAAGCAACTGACAAGGGATTAATCTCTAAAATATACAAGTAGCTTATACAGCTCAATATCCAAAAAGTAAACAACCCAATCCAAAAATGGGCAGAAGACCTAAATAGACATTTCTCCAAAGTAGACATACAGATTGCCAAAAAACACATGAAAAGATGCTCAACATCTCTAATCATTAGAGAAATGCAAGTCAAAACCTCAGAGAGGTATCACCTCACACTAGTCAGAATGGCCATCATCAAAAAATCTACAAACAATAAATGCTGGAGAGGGTGTGGAGAAAAGGGAAACCTCCTGCACTGTTGGTGGGAATGTAAATCGATACAGCCACTATGGAGAACAGTATGGAAGTTCCTTAAAAAAACTAAAAATAGGGCTTCCCTGGTGGCACAGTGGTTGAGAGTCCGCCTGCCGATGCAGGGGACATGGGTTCGTGCCCCGGTCTGGGAAGATCCCACATGCCGCGGAGCGGCTGGGCCCGTGAGCCATGGCCGCTGAGCCTGCGCGTCTGGAGCCTGTGCTCCGCAACGGGAGAGGCCACAGCAATGAGAGGCCCGCGTACCGCAACAACAACAAAAAAACTAAAAATAGAACTACTATATGACTCAGCAACCCCACTACTGGGCATATACCCTGAGAAAACCATAATTCAAAAAGATACGTGTACCACAATGTTTATTGCCGCACTGTTTACAATAGCCAGGACATGGAAGCAACCTAAGTGTCCATCGACAGATGAATGGATAAAGAAGATGTGGCACATATATACAATGGAATATTACTCAGCCATAAAAAGGAATGAAGTTATTTGTAGTAAGGTGGGTGGACCTAGAGTCTGTCATATAGAGTGAAGTAAGTCAGAGAGAAAAAAACAAATACCGTATGCTAATGCATATATATGGAATCTAGAAAAATGGTACTGATGAACCTAGTGGCAGGGCAGGAATAAAGATGCAGACGTAGAGAATGGACTTGAGGACACAGGTGGAGAAGGGGAGGCTGGGACGAAGTGAGACAGTGGCAATGACATATATACAGTACTAAATGTAAAATAGATAGCTAGTGGGACCCTGCTGCATAGCACAGGGAGATCAGCTCGGTGCTTTGTGACCACCTGCAGGGGTGGGATAGGGAGGATGGGAGGGAAGCTCAAGAGGGAGGGTATTATTTATACATATAGCTGATTCACTTTGTTGCACAGCAGAAATGAACACAACATTGTAAAGCAATTATACTCCATTAAAGATGTAAAAAAAATTTGCTTCTTATTTTAAAACAAAAGAAAACAAAACAAAAACAGGATTCTGTCTATCTTGGAGGACCTTTGACCTCTCTATTATATATCTCAGCTAGCAAGTGTGTATTTTTTTAGCTCTTTCTTGGTTCCATTTTATGCTCCTATCCTTATTTAAACCTATTTAAAATATTTTAGAGATCATATATCTCACTGTAAGCTCCTTTATGTGATTTCTGGAACAGGAAGTACCTGTATATGCATCAATGAACCCTAGTAGAGATCCCAGAAGCTCCCTCAAGACTGATTGTGGAAGAGGATTTGATGTGAGTGATAGAAATCTTTTCCGGTTTTGGTGAAGAAATTATTTCTTTCACATATTTTCTTAGCAATCCCCAGCCAGTGGGTACACTTATTAGTCAAAACACAAGAAACAAACCTAATATTTGTTGAGCCCTTTTTATGTGCTGGAAACCCTTCCAAACCTTTTGCTTATTTAATCCTCCCAAGAATTCTGTGAGTTAGGTTTTGCTGTTATCCCTTCTTAATAGATGTGAAAACTGAGACCCAGAGATGTTGGTGAATTGTTTGCACATGTCACACAGCCAATTATTGTGGAAACTGATTTGAACGCAGGTCATTCGATTCCTGAGCCCACATGATTAACAAGAACATGATATTTTCTCATTATAACAGAATAATCACAATTACACAGGCCCTGGCCCCTCTGTTCTCACAGAACTTCAATTGCTTATAATGCGCCCTGAATATTTTTTGCCATCAGAGACAGTGTCACATGTGCTCACAAACTACTTAGCTATTAAAGGGCAGCACTGCTGGATCCTTCCAGTTCCTCCAGGCACTAGTGGATCGTGGAATCCCAGAGGAGCCACTGATGTGGGGTGGGGCAAGCTGTGGTAAAGGGGAAAACACCTTTTTTTTTTTTTTTTTTGCTGTGTCATAACTCTGGGAATGTGGCCTCAAAGCCGTGCTGAGGGCTTATTGAATTTTAAACTCCCTTTTCAGATTTTTACTCAATCTCCTTCCTTTCTCCAGGACTCAAACATGAGTCCAACTGGGACTTACCAGAATTAAAGCCACCATATTGGGCTCACACACCCCCATCCATCCCTTAATATAACTCTCTGTGATTAGTGGAGCTCATTACACATAACTCCTTCTTCGACATGGGTTTTCTCCTTAGAGGCTTCTCAGGCACACAAAAAATGGGCTTCTATCAGCACATTCTTCAGTTTCCTAAATGTAATTGGGCAAGTCTGAATCCTATAGGAGGCATCTCAGAACCCTCAGTACCATCCCATGAGCCACCACTGGTTCCCACAAATTGGAGCCTTCCTTCTAAGATTTCCATAGCCGCTGTGGGCTCCATGCAGCCCAGAGGGGCAGGAGAAAATCAAGCTGCTTTTCTGATTTGCACCTACTCAAGCCAGGGTCTTGGGGCTACACTCTAGACATCACCATTTTCTGGCAGGTTGTAATGATCTGTCTGATTTGCCCATCTGCCCTAACCTGGTAGTAAAAACTTATATACACATGGCTTGTTGAGCCTCAAGGCTTCATCCTGGTGAAAGCAGAGCTTCCTTCATCCCCAAATATTTCACGTCTGTGGACAGGTTTGAGATTTCTTTTCTTTTTTTTAAATTAATTAATTTTATTTTAACTTTTGGCTGCATTGGGTCTTCGTTGCCGCGCACAGGCTTTCTTTAGTTGCGTCGACCACGGGCTACTCTTCGTTGTGGTGCGCGGGCTTATTGCGGTGGCTTCTCTTGTTGCAGAGCACGGGCTCTAGGCACGTGGGCTTCAGTAGTTGTAGCACGTGGGCTCAGTAGTTGTGGTGCATGGGCTTAGTTGCTCCGTGGCATGTGGGATCATCCCAGACCAGGACTCGAACCTGTGTCCCCTGCATTGGCAGGAGGATTCTTAACCATTGCGCCACCAGGGAAGCCCAGGTTTGAGATTTCTTGACCACATGCTCATCTGTGTATTCTACAAAGGCATTAGTGACAGTTTTGCTATGATTCAGGCAATTTTCACATTTTCTTATAAAATCTAAGATGGCCACTTTCTTTTCACCTCAGTGTCACTGTGTGACCTCACCAGGGGTGAGAATCTGGTGATCCTTCCTGCCTCCCTGAAAGCCTGAGCTTCCTCACAAGCATTTCACTGTGAACACCCTTTACAACCCTTTGATCTAAGTGGATCTCATCTGCGTGCATTTTGCTGCGTCCTTGCCTCTTTTCTCCTTTGACTATTTTATCCTGAACAGAATTATAAGCATTCCCCCCTGCCTTTTGATGTGGATTTAGAAAGGTAGCTTACTCTCTATGTTCCCTGACAACCTTTAGTATTAGAGAGCAGTGCCTCAGTGCTTTCATGTACCAATGCCTTGATGCACTTTAATTTACCCTCCTTGCCTTTTTGTTCACTTTCATTTACATCCCACCCTGCCTCGCCTCATACCAGATGACCTGTGCAGAGTGTGCTGCTGTCTGTCTATGGCATTCCCTGGTTACTGGTCAATCACTAGGGGATTCTTTTCAGGGAGGGTAACTGCGATGGTTTTGGTACTTTTTATTTTATTTTTTTTTGTTTTTGTTTTTGTTTTTGTTTTGGCGGTACGCGGGCCTCTCACTGTTGTGGCCTCTCCCGTTGCGGAGCACAGGCTCCGGACGCGCAGGCTCAGCGGCCATGGCTCACGGGCCCAGCCGCTCCGCGGCATGTGGGATCTTCCCGGACCGGGGCACGAACCCGCGTCCCCTGCATCGGCAGGCGGACTCTCAACCACTGCGCCACCAGGGAAGCCCTGGTACCTTTTAGATTAACCCAGCCATGCCTGCCAAGAATCTTAAACAACTCTGAGGAAGCATACAATGTTTTTACAAATTTAAAACGCTTAGAGGAGGGCTTACAACGAAACTTCCAGGCTTACTTCTCAGTCACTTTGGGAAAGAGTTTGAAATGTGTTGCAATTGTTACTGACCCTCCTGAGTTAGTCCCCAACAAGGGTCCTTCTGCCTGGTGTCTTTCTTATTTTTTTATTCTATAGGTCAATTATATCTCAATTTTATTTTATTTTACATCTTAATTGGAGTAACATTGCTTTACAATGGTGTGTTACTTTCTGCTTTATAACAAAGTGAACCAGCTATACATATACATATAACCCCATATCTCTTCCCTCTTGCATCTCCCTCACTCCCACCCTCCCTATCCCACCCTACTATGTGGTCACAAAGCACCGAGCTGACTTCCCTGTGCTATGCAGCTGCTTCCCACTAGCTATTGATTTTACATTTAGCAGCGTATATTTGTCCATGCAACTCTCACTTTGTCCCAGCTTACCCTTCCCCTTCCCCGTATCCTCAAGTCCATTCTCTAGCAGGTCTGTGTCTTTATTCCTGTCCTGCCCCTAGGTAGTTCATAACCGTTTTGTTTTTTTTTTTAGATTCCATATATATGTGTTAGCATACGGTACGTGTTTTTCTCTTTCTGACTTACTTCACTCTGTATGAAAGACTCTAGGTCCATCCACCTCACTACAAATAACTCAATTTCATTTCTTTTTATGGCTGAGTAATATTCCATTGTATATATGTGCTACATCTTCTTTATCCATTCAACTGTCGATGGACACTTAGGTTGCCTCCATGTCCTGGCTGTTGTAAATAGAGCTGCAATGAACATTGAGGTAGATGACTCATTTTGAATTATGGTTTTCTCAGGGTATATGCCCAGTAGTGAGATTGCTAGGCCATATGGTAGTTCTATTTTTAGTTTTTTAAGGAACCTCCCTACTGTTCTCCATAGTGGCTGTATCAATTTACATTCTCACCAACAGTGCCAGAGAGTTCCCTTTTCTCCACACCCTCTCCAGCATTTATTGTTTGTAGACTTTTTGATGATGACCATTCTCACTGGTGTGAGGTGATACCTCATTGTAGTTTTGATTTGCATTTCTCTAATGATTAGTGATGTTGAGCATCCTTTCATGTGTTTGTTGGCCCTCTGTATATCTTCTTTGGAGAAATGTCTCTTTAGGTCTTCTGCCTATTTTTGGATTGGGTTGTTTGTTTTTTTGATATTGAGCTGCATGAGATGCTTGTAAATTTTGGAGATTAATCCTTTGTCAGTTGCTTCATTTGCAAATATTTTCTCCCATTCTGAGGGTTGTCTTTTCGTCTTATTTATGGTTTCCTTTGCTGTGCAAAAGCTTTTATGTTTCATTAGGTACCATTTGTTTATTTTTATTTCCATTTCTCTAGGAGCTGGGTCAAAAAGGATCTTGCTGTGATTTATGTCATACAGTGTTCTGCCTATGTTTTCCTCTAAGAGTTTTATAGTGTCTGGCCTTACATTTAGGTCTTTAATCCATCTTGAGTTTATTTTTGTGTATGGTGTTAGGGAGTGTTCTAATTTCATTCTTTTACATGTAGCTGTCCAGTTTTCCCAGCACCACTTATTGAAGTGGCTGTCTTTTCTCCATTGTATATTCTTGCCTTCTTCATCAAAGATAAGGTGACCATATGTGCGTTGGTTTATCTCTGGGCTTTCTTTCCTGTTCCATTGATATATATTTCTGTTTTTATGCCAGTACCATACTGTCTTGATTACTTTAGCTTTGTAGTATAATCTGAAGCCCAGGAGACTGATTCCTCTAGCTCTGTTTTTCTTTCTCAAGATTGCTTTGGCTATTTGGGGTCTTTTGTGTTTCCATAGAAATGGCAAAATTTTTTGTTCAAGTTCTGTGAAAAATACCAGTGGTAGTTTGATAGGGATTGCATTGAATCTGTAGATTGCTTTGGTTAGTATAGTCTTTTCACAATGTTGCTTCTTCCAATCCAAGTATATGGTATATCTCTCCATCTGTTTGTAGCATCTTTAATTTCTTTCATCAGTGTCTTATAGTTTTCTGCATACAGGTCTTTTGTCTCCTTAGGTAGGTTTATTCCTAGGTATTTTATTCTTTTTGTTGCAATGGTAAATGGGAGTGTTTCCTTAATTTCTCTTTCAGATTTTTCATCACTAGTGTATAGGAATGCAGGAGACTTCTGTGCATTAATTTTGTATCCTGCAACTTTACCAAATTCATTGATTATCTCTAGTAGTTTTCTGGTAGCATATTTAAGATTCTCCATGTATAGTATCATGTCATCTGCAAACAGTGACAACTTTACTTCTTCTTTTCCATTTGGATTCCTATTATTTCTATTTCTTCTCTGATTGCTGTGGCTAAAACTTCCAAAACAATGTTGAATAATAATGGTGAGAGTGGGCAACCTTGTCTTGTTCCTGATCTTAGTGGAAATGGTTTCAGTTTTTCACCATTGAGGATGATGTTGGCTGTGGTTTTGTCATATATGGCCCTTATTATGTTTAGAAAAGTTCCCTCTATGCCTACTTTCTGGAGTGTTTTTAACATGAATTGAATTTTGTCGAAAGCTTTTTCTGCATCTGTTGAGATGATCATATGGTTTTTCTCCTTCAATTTGTTACTATGGTGTATCACATTGATTGATTTTCATATATTGAACAATCCTTGCATTCCTGGGATAAACCCCCCCTTGATCGTGGTGTATGATCCTTTTAATGTGCTGTTGGATACTCTTTGCTAGTATTTTGTTGAAGTTTTTTGCATCTATGTTCATCAGTGTTATTGGCCTGTAGTTTTCTTTCTTTGTGACATCTTTGTCTGGTTTTGGTATCAAGGTGATTGTGACCTCTTAGAATGAGTTTGGGAGTGTTCTTCCCTCTGCTATATCTTAGAAGAGTTTGAGAAGGATAGGTGTGACCTCCTCTCTAAATGTTTGATAGAATTCGCCTGTGAAGCCATCTGGTCCTGGGCTTTTGTTTGTTGGAAGATTTTTAATTACAGTTTCAATTTCACTGCTTGTGATTGGTCTGTTTATATTTTCTATTTCTTCCTGGTTCAGTCTCAGAAGGTTGTGCTTTTCTAAGAATTTGTCCATTTCTTCCAGGTTATCCATTTTATTGGCATATAATTGCTTGTAATAATCTCTCATGATCCTTTGTGTTTCTGCAGTGTAAGTTGTTACTTGTTCTTTTTCATTTCTTATTCTATTGATTTGAGTCTTCTCCCTTTTTTCTTGATGAGTCTGGCTAATGGTTTTTCAATTTTGTTTATCTTCTCAAAGAACCAGCTTTTAGTTTTATTGATCTTTGCTATTTTTTCCTTCATTTCTTTTTCATTTATTTCTCATCTGAAATTTATGATTTCTTTCCTTCTGCAAACTTTGGGTTTTCTTCTTCTTCTTTCTCTAATTGCTTTAGGTGTAAGATTAGCTTGTTTATTTAAGATGTTTGTTGTTTCTTAAGGTAAGATTGTATTGCTATAAACTTCCCTCCTAGAACTGCTTTTGCTGCATCCCATAGCTTTTGGGTCATCCTTTTATCATTGTCATTTATTTCTAGGTATTTTTTTTTTAAACATCTTTATTGGGGTATAATTGCTTTACAATGGTGTGTTAGTTTCTGCTTTATAACAAAGTGAATCAGTTATACATATACATATGTTCCCATATGTCTTCCCTCTTGCGTCTCCCTCCCTCCCACTCTCCCTATCCCACCCCTCTAGACTGTCACAAAGCACCGAGCTAATATCCCTGTGCCTTGCGGCTGCTTCCCCCTAGCTATCTACCTTACTACGTTTGTTAGTGTGTATATGTCCATGACTCTCTCTCGCCCTGTCAAAGCTCACCCCTCCCCCTCCCCTTATCCTCAAGCCCGTTCTCCAGTAGGTCTGCGTCTTTATTCCTGTCTTACCCCTAGGTTCTTCATGACATTTTTTTTCCCCCGTAAATTCCATATATATGTGTTAGCATACGGTATTTGTCTTTTTCTTTCTGACTTACTTCATTCTGTATGACAGACTCTAGGTCTATCCATCTCATTACAAATAGCTCAATTTCATTTCTTTTTAAGGCTGAGTAATATTCCATTGTATATATGTGCCATATCTTCTTTATCCATTCATCCGATGATGGGCGCTTAGGTTGTTTCCATCTCCGGGCTATTGTAAATAGAGCTGCAATGAACATTTTGGTACATGACTCTTTTTGAATTTTGGTTTTCTCAGGGTATATGCCCAGTAGTGGGATTGCTGGGTCATATGGTAGTTCTATTTGTAGTTTTTTAAGGAACCTCCATACTGTTCTCCATAGTGGCTGAACCAATTCACATTCCCACCAGCAGTGCAAGAGTGTTCCCTTTTCTCCACACCCTCTCCAGCATTTATTGTTTCTAGATTTTTTGATGATGGCCATTCTGACTGGTGTGAGATGATATCTCATTGTAGTTTTGATTTGCATTTCTCTAATGATTAATGATGTTGAGCATTCTTTCATGTGTTTGTTGGCATTCTGTATATCTTCTTTGGAGAAATGTCTATTTAGGTCTTCTGCCCATTTTTGGATTGGGTTGTTTGCTTTTTTGTTATTGAGCTGCATGAGCTGCTTGTAAATTTTGGAGATTAATCCTTTGTCAGTTGCTTCATTTGCAAATATTTTCTCCCATTCTGAGGGTTGTCTTTTGGTCTTGATTATGGTTTCCTTTGCTGTGCAAAAGCTTTGAAGTTTCATTAGGTCCCATTTGTTTATTTTTGTTTTTATTTCCATTACTCTAGGAGGTGGGTCAGAAAGGATCTTGCTGTGATTTATGTCATAGAGTGTTCTGCCTATGTTTTCCTCTAAGAGTTTGATAGTTTCTGGCCTTACATTTAGGTCTTTAATCCATTTTGAGCTTATTTTTGTGTATGGTGTTAGGGAGTGATCTAATCTCATACTTTTACATGTACCTGTCCAGTTTTCGCAGCACCATTTATTGAAGAGGCTGTCCTTTCTCCACTGTACATTCCTGCCACCTTTATCAAAGATAAGGTGTCCATATGTGCGTGGGTTTATCTCTGGGCTTTCTATCCTGTTCCTTTGATCTATCTTTCTGTTTTTGTGCCAGTACCATACTGTCTTGATTACTGTAGCTTTGTAGTATAGTCTGAAGTCAGGGAGCCTGATTCCTCCAGCTCCTTTTCTTGTTCTCAAGATTGCTTTGGCTATTCGGGGTCTTTTGTGTTTCCATACAAATTGCGAAATTTTTTGTTCTAGTTCTGTGAAAAATGCCAGTGGTAGTTTGATAGGGATTGCATTGAATCTGTAGATTGCTTTGGGTAGTAGAGTCATTTTCACAATGTTGATTCTTCCCATCCAAGAACATGGTATATCTCTCCATCTATTTGTATCATCTTTAATTTCTTTCATCAGTGTCTTATAATTTTCTGCATACAGGTCTTTCGTCTCCTTAGGTAGGTTTATTCCTAGATATTTTATTCTTTTTGTTGCAGTGGTAAATGGGAGTGTTTTCTTGATTTCACTTTCAGATTTTTCATCATTAGTATATAGGAATGCCAGAGATTTCTGTGCATTAACTTTGTATCCTGCTACTTTACCAAATTCATTGATTAGCTCTAGTAGTTTTCTGGTAGTATCTTTAGGATTCTCTATGTATAGTATCATGTCATCTGCAAACAGTGACAGCTTTACTTCTTCTTTTCCGATTTGGATTCCTTTTATTTCCTTTTCTTCTCTGATTGCTGTGGCTAAAACTTCCAAAACTATGTTGAATAAGAGTGGTGAGAGTGGGCAACCTTGTCTTGTTCCTGATCTTAGTGGAAATGCTTTCAGTTTTTCACCATTGAGGATGATGTTTGCTGTGGGCTTTTCATATATGGCCTTTATTATGTTGAGGAAAGTTCCCTCTATGCCTACTTTCTGCAGGGTTTTTATCATAAATGGGTGTTGAATTTTGTCGAAAGCTGTCTCTGCATCTATTGAGATGATCATATGGTTTTTCTCCTTCAATTTGTTAATATGGTTTATCACATTGATAGATTTGCGTATATTGAAGAATCCTTGCATTCCTGGAATAAACCCCACTTGATCATGGTGTATGATCCTTTTAATGTGCTGTTGGATTCTGTTTTCTAGTATTTTGTTGAGGATTTTTGCATCTATGTTCATCAGTGATATTGGCCTGTAGTTTTCTTTCTTTGTGACATCCTTGTCTGGTTTTGGTATCAAGGTGATGGTGGCCTCGTAGAAGGAATTTGGGAGTGTTCCTCCCTCTGCTATATTTTGGAAGAGTTTGAGAAGGATAGGTGTTAGCTCTTCTCTAAACGTTTGATAGAATTCACCTGTGAAGCCATCTGGTCCTGGGCTTTTGTTTGTTGGAAGATTTTTAATCACAGTTTCAATTTCAGTGCTTGTGATTGGTCTGTTCATATTTTCTATTTCTTCCTGATTCAGTCTTGGCAGGTTGTGCATTTCTAAGAATTTGTCCATTTCTTCCAGATTGTCCATTTTATTGGCATAGAGTTGCTTGTAGTAATCTCTCATGATTTTTTTTATTTCTGCAGTGTCAGTTGTTACTTCTCCTTTTTCATTTCTAATTCTATTGATTTGAGTCTTCTCCCTTTTTTTCTTGATGAGTCTGGCTAGTGGTTTATCTATTTTGTTTATCTTCTCAAAGAACCAGCTTTTAGTTTTATTGATCTTTGCTATCGTTTCTTTCATTTCTTTTTCATTTATTTCTGATCTGATTTTTATGATTTCTTTCCTTCTGCTAGCTTTGGGGTTTTTTTGTTCTTCTTTCTCTAATTGCTTGAGGTGCAAGGTTAGGTTGTTTATTCGAGATGTTTCCTGCTTCTTAAGGTGGGCTTGTATTGCTATAAACTTCCCCCTTAGAACTGCTTTTGCTGCATCCCATAGGTTTTGGGTCGTTGTGTCTCCATTGTCATTTGTTTCTAGGTATTTTTTTATTTCCTCTTTGATTTCTTCAGTGATCACTTCATTATTAAGTAGTGTATTGTTTAGCCTCCATGTGTTTGTATTTTTTACAGATCTTTTCCTGTAATTGATATCTAGTCTCATGGCGTTGTGGTCAGAAAAGATACTTGATACAATTTCAATTTTCTTAAATTTACCAAGGCTTGATTTGTGACCCAAGATATGATCTATCCTGGAGAATGTTCCATGAGCACTTGAGAAAAATGTGTATTCTGTTGTTTTTGGATGGAGTGTCCTATAAATATCAATTAAGTCCATCTTGTTTAATGTATCATTTAAAGCTTGTGTTTCCTTATTTATTTTCATTTTGGATGATCTGTCCATGGGTGAAAGTGGGGTGTTAAAGTCCCCTACTATGAATGTGTTACTGTCGATCTCCCCTTTTATGGCTGTTAGTATTTGCCTTATGTATTGAGGTGCTCCTATGTTGGGGGCATAAATATTTACAATTGTTATATCTTCTTCTTGGATCGATCCCTTGATCATTATGTAGTGTCCTTCTTTGTCTCTTGTAATAGTCCTTATTTTAAAGTCTATTTTGTCTGATATGAGAATTGCTACTCCAGCTTTCTTTTGGTTTCCATTTGCATGGAATATCTTTTTCCGTCCCTTTATTTTCAGTCTGTATGTGTCTCTAGGTCTGAAGTGGGTCTCTTGTAGACAGCATATATAAGGGTCTTGTTTTTGTATCCATTCAGCCAATCTGTGTCTTTTGGTGGGAGCATTTAGTCCATTTACATT
This sequence comes from Delphinapterus leucas, assembly GCF_059928025.1. Classification (NCBI taxonomy): domain Eukaryota; kingdom Metazoa; phylum Chordata; class Mammalia; order Artiodactyla; family Monodontidae; genus Delphinapterus; species Delphinapterus leucas. The sequence continues at coordinate 49,665,315 of NC_143132.1, forward strand.
TAAGGTAATTATCGATATGTATGTTCCTATTCCCATTTTCTATATTGTTTTGGGTTCGTTATTATAGGTCTTTTCCTTCTCTTGTGTTCTTTGTCTAGAGAAGTTCCTTTAGCATTTGTTGTAAAGCTGGTTTGGTGGTGCTGAACTCTCTCAGCTTTTGCTTGTCTGTAAAGGTTTTAATTTCTCCATCAAATCTGAATGAGATCCTTGCTGGGTAGAGTAGTCTTGGTTGCAGGTTTTTCTCCTTCATCACTTTCAGTATGTCCTGCCACTCCCTTCTGGCTTGTAGGGTTTCTGCTGAGAGATCAGCTGTTAACCTTATGGGGATTCCCTTGTGTGTTATTTATTGTTTTTCCCTTGCTGCTTTTAATATGCTTTCTTTGTATTTAATTTTTGACAGTTTGATTAATATGTGTCTTGGCGTATTTCTCCTTGTATTTATCCTGTATGGGACTCTCTGTGCTTCCTGGACTTGATTAACTATTTCCTTTCCCATATTAGGGAAGTTTTCAACTATAATCTCTTCAAATATTTTCTCAGTCCCTTTCTTTTTCTCTTCTTCTTCTGGAACCCCTATAATTCGAATGTTGGTGCATTTAATGTTGTCCCAGAGGTCTCTGAGACTGTCCTCAGTTCTTTTCATTCTTTTTTCTTTATTCTGCTCTGCAGTAGTTATTTCCACTATTTTATCTTCCAGGTCACTTATCCGTTCTTCTGCCTCAGTTATTCTGTTATTGATCCCATCTAGAGTACTTTTAATTTCATTTATTGCGTTGTTCATCATTGCTTGTTTCATCTTTATTTCTTCTAGGTCCTTGTTAACTGTTTCTTGCATTTTGTCCATTCTACTTCCAAGATTTCGGATCATCCTTACTATCATTATTCTGAATTCTTTTTCAGGTAGACTGCCTATTTCCTCTTCATTTGTTAGGTCTGGTGTATTTTTATCTTGCTCCTTCACCTGCTGTGTGTTTTTCTGTCTTCTCATTTTGCTCATCTTACTGTGTTTGGGGGTCTCCTTTTTGCAGGCTGCACGTTCGTAGTTCCCGTTGTTTTTGATGTCTGTCTCCAGTGGCTAAGGTTGGTTCAGTGGGTTGTGTAGGCTTCCTGGTGGAGGGGACTAGTGCCTGTGTTGTGGTGGATGAGGCTGGATCTTGTCTCTTTAGTGGGCAGGTTCACGTCTGGTGGTGTGTTTTGGGGTGTCTGTGGCCTTATTATGATTTTAGGCAGCCTCCCTGCTAATGGGTGGGGTTGTGTTCCTGTTTTGCTAGTTGTTTGGCATAGGTTGTCTAGCACTGTGGATTGCTGGTCGTTGAGTGAAGCTGGGTGCTGGTGTTAAGATGGAGGTCACTGGGAGATTTCCGCCGTTTAATATTATGTGGAGCTGGGAGGTCTCTTGTTGACCAGTGTCCTGAAGTTGGCTCTCCTACCTCAGAGGCAGAGCCCTGACTCCTGGCTGGAGCACCAAGAGCCTTTCATCCACACGGCTCAGAATAAAAGGGAGAAAAAGTAGAGAGAATTAGTAGAAGTATGAGGAAAGAAAGAAGGAAAGGAGGAAAGGAAGGAAGGAAGAAAGAAGCAAAGAAGGAAAGACAGGAGGGAGGGAGGGAGGGAGGAAGGAAGGAAGGAAGGAGGGAAAGAAGGAAAAAAGACAGAAAGAAAGAAGATACAGTAAAAATAAAATAAAGTATAATATAGTTATTGAATTAAAAAATATTTAGAAAAAAAAAAAAAGGGACGGATAGAACCTTAGGACAAATGTTGGAAGCAAAGCTATACAGAGAAAATCTTACACAGAAGCATACACATACACCTTCACAAAAAGAGGTAAAGGGGGAAAAATCATAAATTTTGCTCTCAGAGACCACCTCCTCAATTTGGGGTGATTCCTTGTCTAAAGGAGGGAAGGAAGGAAAGAAAGAAAGAAAGAACGAAGGTAAAGTATAATAAAGTTATTACAAATAAAATTAATCATTGAGAAAAAAAATTTTTTTTAAAAAACCATGGACGGATAGAGCCCTAGGACAAATGGTGGAAGCAAGAGTATACAGACAAGATCTCACACAGAAGCATACACGTACACATTCACAAAAAGAGGAAAAGAGAAAAAAAATCATAGATCTCGCTCCTAAATTCCACCTCTTCAATTTGGGATCATTCCTTGTCTATTCAGGTATTCCATAGATGCAGGGTATATCAAGTTGATTGTAGAGCTTTAATCCGCTGCTTCTGAGGCTGCTGGGAGAGATTTCCCTTTCTCTTCTTTGTTCTCACAGCTCACAGGAGCTCAGCTTTGGATTTGGCCCTGCCTCTGCGTGTAGGTCGCTGGAGGGCGTCTGTTTTTTGCTCAGACAGGACAGGGTTAAAGGAGCCGCTGATTCGGGGGCTCTGGCTCACTCAGGCCGGGGGTGGGGGGCGGAAGGAGGGGCACTGCGTGCGGGGTGGGCCTGCGGCGTCAGAGGCCGGCGTGACGTTGAACCAGCCTGAGGTCCGCCGTGCGTTCTCCCGGGGAAGTTGTCCCTGGTTCCCGGGAACCTGGCAGTTCTAGGTATTTTTTGATTTCCTCTTTGATTTCTTCAGTGATCTCTTGCTTATTAAGTAGTGTATAGTTTAACCTCCATGTGTTTGTGACTTTACAGATATTATTCCTGTAATGGATATCTAGTCTCATAGCATTGTGGTCGGAAAAGATTCTTGATAAGCTTTCAATTTTCTTAAATTTACCAAGGTTTGATTTGTGACCCAAGATATGATCTATTCTGGAGAATGTTCCATGAGCACTTGAGAAGAAAGTGTATTTTGTTGTCTGTGGTGGAATGTCCTATAAATATCAATTAAGTCCATCCTGTTTATTGTATCATTTAAAGCTTGTGTTTCCTTATTTATTTTCATTTTGGATGATCTGTTCATTGGTGAAAATGGGGTGTTAAAAAGTCCCGTACCATGATTGTGTTACTGTCGATTTCCCCTTTTATGGCTCTTAGCATTTGCCTTATGTACTGAGGTGCTCCTATGTTGCATGCATAAATATTTACAATTGTTATATCTTCTTCTTGGATTGATCCCTTGATTATTATGTAGTGTCCTTCTTTGTCTCTTGTAGTAGTCTTTATTGTAAAGTCTATTTTGTCTCATATGAGAATTGCTACTCCAGCTTTATTTTGATTTCCATTTGCATGGAATATCTTTTTCCATCCCCTCACTTTCAGTCTGTATGTGTTCCTAGGTCTGAAGTGGGTCTCTTGTAGACAGCATATGTACGGGTCTTGTTTTTGTATCCATTCAGCCAGTATGTTTATTGGTTGGAGCATTTAATCCATTCACATTTAAGGTAATTATCGATATGTATGTTACTATTACCATTTTCTTAATTGTTTTGGGTTTGTTATTGTAGGTGTTTCCCTTCTCTTGTGTTTCCTGACTAGAGAAGTTCCTTTAGCATTTGTTGTAAATCTGGTTTGGTGGTGGTGAATTCTCTTAACTTTTGCTTGCCTGTAAAGTTTTTAATTTCTCCATCAAATCTGAATGAGATCCTTGGTGGGTAGTGTATTTCTTGGTTGTAGGTTTTTCCGTTTCATCACTTTAAATATGTCCTGCCCCTCCGTTCTGGCTTGCAGAGTTTCTGCTTAAAGATCAGCTGTTAACCTTATGGAGATTCCCTTGTATGTTATTTGTTGCTTTTCCCTTGCTGCTGTTAATGTTTTTTCTTTGTATTTAATTTTTGATAGTTTGATTAATATGTGTCTTGCCGTGTTTCTACTTGGATTTATCCTGTATGGGACTCTCTGCACTTCCTGGACTTGACTATTTCCTTTCCCATGTTAGGGAAGTTTTCAGCTATAATCTCTTCAAATATTTTCTTAGTCCCTTTCTTTTTCTCTTCTTCTTCTCGGACCCCTATAATTCGAATGTTGGTGCATTTAATGTTGTCCCAGAGGTCTGAGACTGTCCTCAATTCTTTTCTTTATTCTGCTCTGAGGTAGTTATTTCCACTATTTTATCTTCCAGGTGACTTATCTGTCCTGCCTCAGTATTCTGCTATTGATTCCTTCTAGAGAATTTTAAATTTCATTTATTGTGTTGTTCATCACTGTTTGTTTGCTCTTTAGTTCTTCTAGGTCCTTTTTAAATGCTTCTTGTATTTTCTCCATTCTTTTCCAAGATTTTGGATCGTCTTTACTATCATTACTCTGAATTCTTTTTCAGATAGACTGCCTATTTCCTCTTCATTTGTTTGGTCTGGTGGGTTTTTACCTTGCTCCTTCATCTGCTGCGTTTTTGTCTGTCTTCTCATTTTGCTTAACTTACTATGTTTGGGGTCTCCTTTTCGCAGGCTGCAGGTTCTTAGTTCCCGTTGTTTTTGGTGTCTGCCCCCAGTGGCTAAGGTTGTTTCAGTGGGTTGTGTAGGCTTCCTGGTGGAGGGGACTAGTGCCTGTTTTGTGGTGGATGAGGCTGGATCTTGTCCTTCTGGTGAGCAGGTCCAAGTCCGTTGGTGTGTTTTGGGGTGTCTGTGACCTTATTATGATTTTAGGTTGCCTTTCAGCTAGTGGGTGGGGTTGTGTTCCTGTCTTGGTAGTTGTTTGGCACAGGGTGTCCAGCACTGTAGCTTGCTGGTCTTTGAGTGGAACTGGGTCTTGGCGTTGAGATGGAGATCTCTGGGAGACTTTTGCCGTTTGATATTACGTGGAGCTGGGAGGTCTCTGGTGGACCAGTGTCCTGTACTCAGCTCTCCCACCTCAGAGGCACAGGCCTGACACCCGGCCAGAGCACCAGGATCCTGTCATCCACATGCCTCAGAATAAAAGGGAGAAAGAAAGAAAGAAAAAAACAGGCAGACAGAACCCTAGGACAAATGGTAAAAGCAAAGCTATACAGACAAATCACACACAGAAGCATACACATACACACTCACAAAAAGAGAAAAAGGTAAAAAAAAAAAATATCGCTGCTCCCAAAGTCCACTGCCTCAATTTTGGGATGATTCATTGTCTATTCAGGTATTCCAGAGATGCAGGGTACATCAGGTTGATGGTGGAGTTTTAATCTGCTGCTCCTGAGGCTGCTGGGAGGGATTTCCCTTTCCCTTTGTTCGCACAACTCCCAGGGGCTCAGCTTTGGGTTTGGCCCCGCCTCTGTGTGTAGGTCGCTGAAGGGCATCTGTTCTTTACTCAGACAGGACGGGGTTAAGGGAGCAGGTGATTCGGGGGCTCTGGCTCACTCAGGCCTGGGGGAGGGAGGGGCACGGAGTGCGGGGCGGGCCTGCGGCGGCAGAGGCCGGCGTGACGTTGCACGAACCTGAGGCGCGCCGTGCGTTCTCGCGGGGAAGTTGTCTCTGGATCCCGGGACCCTGGCGGTGGCGGGCTGCACAGGCTCCCGGGAGGGCAGATGTGGATAGTGACCTGTGCTCGCACACAGGCTTCTTGGTGGCGGCAGCAGCAGCCTTAGCGTCTCATGCCCCATCTCTGGGGTCTGCGCTTTTAGCCGCGGCTCGCGCCCGTCTCTGGAGCTCCTTTAAGCGGCACTCTTAATCCCCTCTCCTCACGCACCAGGAAACAAAGAGCCAGGAAAAAGTCTCTTTCCTCTTAAGCAGTTCCAGACTTTTTCCCGGACTCCCTCCCGTCTAGCTGTGGCGCACTAGCCCCGTTCAGGCTGTGTTCACGCTATCAGTCATCTCCCTGCACTCTGACCGAAGCCCGAGCCTCAGCTCCCAGCCCCCTCCTGACCCGGCGGGTGAGCAGACAAGCGTCTCAGGCTGGTAAGTGCCGGTCAGCACGGATCCTCTGTGCGGGAATCTCTCCGCTTTGTCCTCCGTACCGCTGTTGCTGCGCTCTCCTCCACGGCTCCGAAGCTTCCCCCCTCCGCCACCTGTAGTCTCCGCCCGCGAAGGTGCTTCCTAGTGTGGAGAAACCTTTCCTCCTTCACAGCTCCCTCCCACTTGTGCAGGTCCCGTCCCTATTATTTGTCTCTGTTTTTTATTTTTTCTTTTACCCTACCCAGGTACGTGGGGAGTTTCTTGTCTTTGGGGAGGTCTGAGGTCTTCTGCCAGCGTTCAGTAGGTGTTCTGTAGGAGTTGTTCAACATGTAGATGTATTTCTGATGTATTTGTGGGGAGGAAGATGATCTCCATGTCTTACTCTTCCGCCGTCTTGAAGGTCTTCTGCCTGTTGTCTTTCTAACCAATAGAACGAGAGAGACTGAGTTCAGTTCAGAAGCAAAGGAAGCTTTATTCTTTGAGCACAGAATGGAGAAATGTGAGCTCACAACCTAGAGCATAAAAGCTCTCTAGCCCTGGTGGGTGCTGCTTTATAGGGATCTCTTCAGGGAGGGGTCAGGTTCTCGCATGAGGGTGCAAGCTCAGCTCAGTGCCTGATGCAACACCTCTGCACACAACCTGCCGCCGTCATCTTGAATTGCGGTGTCGTGCATGGCCCGCTGAGCTGAGGTGTCCCTGCAGCCTTTTCGCAAGAGGAGCTCTGGTCTGAAGGTCTGCGCGAGGCCTCTGCACGTTGCACCCTATGAGCAAGAGACACTAGACTAAGCACAAAGGAAAAGAGAAAAAAGGTTAGATTTTATTTTATTACCTAGATTCTCTTTTTATTTCCTGGGAATTGTTATTTGGCTTTTTCGGTGACACAATCTTGGTCTGGTCATTGAAACCCATATATATCTTCCTGTGGGTATAACATCTGGATACACCCATCCTTGTGTGTTCCAATTGCTCCTGGAGGGTGTTTTCCATAACTCCCTCTCACTTTCCCAGGGTAGCACAGCCCCACATGCATCTCTTGGCGTTGCTTGGCAAGTCATTTGGTAGTTTGTTGAGGAGGGACTGACAAGCCCTGTTAGTAGTAGTAGTAGTAATAGCAATTAATAACAGCAATATTTCAAAAGAACTTGCCATGTGCCAGACACTCTACAACTTTCTGTACATTATCTCATTTTATCTTCATATCATGAGGTAAGTATTTCCCACATTTTACATATGACCAAACTCAGATTAAGTAACCTGTTCAAGGTCATCCAATTTCCCAATGCCTCAGCAGGTGTGGCTTGTTTAAGTTCCACTTTGTTCCCCTCTACTCCTAGAAACTTGGATGATGGAGATGCGCAGACAAACCACCCAGCAAGCCCAGAAATTAATAATGGTGTTACACTGGTGTGCTCCCAAATGATAACATGAATTTTGGGATGCTGCTGGGAAATAGCCTTTTATCTCAAAAAGCCAGTTTGAGCCTTTCACCAATTAAATAGGCTTTTTGAAAACTGGAAACTGGAGGATAGCAGGATAAAATCTGCTGGACTAGAAAACACTTTTTGAAAGGACTTTGGGAACTCTTGTCAGCAGCTCTTTGTTGTTCCTTCTTTTTCTCCTCCTTCCTCATTTTCCCCATTAGAACTAAGTAAGCTTCATTAAGGAAAAAGATTTTGTTCATTGTTGTATAGCTAAAGGTAGGGCCAGGTACAATGAAGATGCTAAATAAATGTTAAATAAATATTTTTGAGTGAATGAAAAATTGGATGAAAAATATCTTTGCCAAGCCCTCAGAGAACCAGCTACTCCTCACACTGTGTCTGCCAATTTCCTAAAGACCTCGGTAATCTATTGTGCATCTGTTGTTTCTCGGTTGGCCTGATCTTAACCACTGCTGTGTAACAGGTAAACCCTGCCTTCTCCTAGACAGTTGCTGAGACCCCAAAACAGGCAAAGAGACAAAGATACCTGCAGGGCTTGAACTCGAAGGTAATGAGGTTGGCCTCCTCTGCCTGTCTGCATTTCAACAACTCAACTCTTTCTGATTCCTCCATGAAAGAGGGAGCATTCATCACATATTGCCCAGGAGAACATTCTCTGTAAGAAGTTCTGTGTCCTTGCAGTTAATCCTAAGTTTGCTGGAGATTCTGATTCCTTGCTTCTTCATTCAGTAAGAACTAGACACATCTTCTAGCCTTACTTTTTCTAAATTGAAAGTTTCCCATAGTAAAAATCAAAAACAAAACCAAAAAACAAAATCAAACCCATCACCGGTAAAATATAGAAATATAGTCATATTTCTGCACCATTTCTATAAGGAAAGGTCCTATGGTAGGTGTTTTCTTATTTATTTTATTTTATTAAAAAAATTTTTTTAACATCTTTATTGGAGTATAATTGCTTTACAATGTTGTGCTAGCTTCTGCTGTACAACAAAGTGAATCAGCTATATGTATACATATATCCCCATATCCCCTCCCTCTTGCGTCTCCCTCCCACCCTCCCTATCCCACCCCTCTAGGTGGTCACAAAGCACGGAGCTGATCTCTCTGTGCTATGTGGCTGCTTCCCACTAGCTATCTCTTTTACATTTGTTAGTGTATATATGTCAGTGCTACTCTCTCACTTCGTCCCATCTTACCCTTCCCACTCCCCTTGTCCTCAAGTCCATTCTCTATGTCTGCGTCTTTATTCCTGTCCTGCCCCTAGGTTCATCAGAACCATTTTTTTTAGACTCCATATATATGCATTAGCATATATATGGTATTTGTTTTTCTCTTTCTGACTTATTTCACTCTGTATGACAGACTCTAGGTCCAACCACCTTACTAAAAATAACTCCATTTCTTTTTATGGCTGAGTAATATTCCACTGTATATATGTGCCAGATCTTTATCCATTCATCTGTCGATGGACACTTATGTTGCTTCCATGTCCTGGCTATTGTAAATAATGCTGCAATGAACATTGTGGTACATGACTCTTTGAATTATGGTTTTCTCAATGTATATGCCCAGTAGTGGGATTACTGGGTCGAATTGTAGTTCTATTTTTAGTTTTTTGAGGAACCTCCATACTATTCTCCATAGTGGCTGTATCAATTTACATTCCCACCAAGATGTTTTCTTATTATCTGACTGTATTCATTAGGTGGGAGTCTTGACTTCCATAGATTTCCTGTAGATGAATTGTTTCTATGACATTGAGAGAAAACAGATGCATCTCCCCCAAAACTTAAAATAAAAACAGAAACCTCAGACCGACACAGGAAGGAGGTGCCCACATGCATTCTCTAGATTCTGTGCATTTAGCTTTCTATTGAACCTGTAAATATGGTGACTAGGTTTTTGATGTGCCAGGTTCTCTTTCACTATCAAATTTGCTTTTAGGAAGATTTTGTAAATGGACATAAGCAATAGATATAGTTATATCTGTTGGTGTGAATGAACAGAACCTTCTGCAAGGAGGGCTTCTGATGAGTTAGTCTCTGAGTCTTGGACCGGGATGCCCTTTCCTGCCAAGCTGGCCTCCCAGCCCTGGGATTGTAGACCAGGCTCAAGCACTGGAACTGTTTGCTTTGTGAATCAAATAGTAATTTTCTGGGCTTCCCTGGTGGCGCAGTGGTTGAGAGTCCACCTGCCGATGCAGGGGACGCGGGTTCGTGCCCCGGTCCGGGAGGATGCCACATGCCGCTGAGGGGCTGGGCCCATGAGTCATGGCTGCTGAGCCTGCGCATCCGGAGCCTGTGCTCCGCAACAGGAGGGGCCACGGCAGTGAGAGGCCCGCGTAACAAAAAAAAAAAAAAAAAAAGTAATTTTCCTTGGTTTCTCCGTGTAAGCTGTGGTGTCAAAGATGGCTATCTGAAGGGCAATGTGAATAAGAGTTTTTAGGATGAATGAATGAACTGTGGTGGAGCTAGCTGGGGAAGGACTCACACAACACAGTACTTGGCACGTAATAGAAGCGCAGTATGTGTTTTTTGAATAAATAAACAGAAGAATGAATAAATGAGCTTGAAAACTGGGCCTGTTTGAGCCATTGGCAACCCAGGGTTCTATTTGGACCCTAGTTTCTTGCTCTCAATTTTGCTATCATTTGGAAAGTGTTTCTATGAGTAACTTAGTGGGGAGGGGAGAGCAGTTACTTTGTCCAGTGAATGAGGAGCCTTGAGGCAACGTATACCTGTGTCAGGCAGTGTAATGACAGATACCTCAAGGATGTCGATGTTTCTAGCTTGTAAGTTTGTCTTCATGCTTGATTTAAGTGGACTGACATGTAGAATATATCTCTGACTAGTTTCAGTTTATTGGTTATGTGAATCTGCAAAAAAAGAAATGCCTTAGTTTTTATGACAGTCCATTGGTTTCAAAATATATTCAATTATTTTTATATATTTAGCATTTCTTCTCCTCACATGCTCACTCCATCTTGCCTTTCTTTCTTTGATTCACATCAATATGCAAAATGTGTCAAGTTCTTCAACAATGGAAATAAGTTGTTTTTCTTCTTTTTCCCTCAGCACGCACTGTGTGACAATGAATATACTTCAGAAAGGAAAGCATAAAAGGGAAAGTAATCAGAATATCTGTTTGTTTCCATGGCACCTGTAAAGAATGGACCTTCCACGGATATAATAAGCTTTAGCTTAAATCATCTTCCCTTAAGAGTTATCAGTTAAGGTCAACCATGCAATTCCCCACTAGAAAGCAGATCCTGGGTATTGCTACCTATTTAGGACATTTATGAAATCACATTCTCAGGACTGGCATGGTACTGTTGGATGGCAGTTAGTTCCACAACTAGGAAAGAAATCCATGCTTGTCTTAGTACAGGAAGTTAATCATGTTTCTCCTCCATCAGAGATCAGTGTTCTTCTGCTATGAGGGATCCATGCCTGTCATCCCTCTGAACTGCCAGCTCTTTGAAGGTACAGCTGGGCCTTTGTTCATCCATGTATCCTCCCCTGAAGAGCATATAGTTCTTGGCACATAGCAAATAAGTGTTTCTCTAAATTTTCCACTAAAGTATTCTAAGACCAGTGTGAATTTGTACTTCTTGAGCATTGGTGAGGCCTGGGGACCTCTCTGTTTTACAGAGAGTTATGTAAAAAAACCCAGCAGTTTTTACTTGCTCTTTTTTTACATAACCACCACCCTCCAAACATACACAGAGTCTCCCCTACTATCAACATCCTCACTAGAGTGTTACACTTGTTATAATTGATGAGCCAACATTGAGACATCGTTATCAAAGTCCATAGTTTACATTAGGGTTTACTCTTGATGATGTACATTCTGTGGATTTTGCAGATGTGTAATGGCATGTGTCCACCGCTATACTATTATGCATAATAATTTCTCTACCCTAAAAATCCTCTGTGCTTAGCCCATTCCTCCCTCCCTCCCCACTGACTCCTGATCTTTTTTGTTTTCTTTTCTTTTTTTTTTTGATGTGGACCATTTTTAAAGTCTTTTTGAATTTGTTACAATATTGCTTCTGTTTTATGTTTTGGTTTTTTGGCCCCAAGGCATGGGGGATCTTAGCTCCCTGACCAGGGATTGAACCCACACCCCCTGCGTTGGAAGGCAAAGTCTTAACCACTGGACCGCCAGGGAAGTTTCTGATCTTTTTATTATCTCCATAGTTTTGTCTTTTTCAGAGTGTTGCATGGTAGGAATCATAGTATGTAGCCTTTTCAGACTGTCTTCTTTCAGTAATATGCATTTCATATTCTTTTATGTCTTTTCATACCTTGATAGCTCAGTTTTTTTAGCACTGAATAATATTCTATTGTCTGGATGTACCACAGCTTATTTATCCATTCACCTATTGAAGGACATCTTGGTTGGTTCCAAGTTTTGGCAGTGATCAATAAAGCTGCTATTAACATTCGTGTGCAGGTTTTGTGAGTTCAATGCAGTTTTTACTTGCTCTTTTTTTTTTAACTTTTTATTTTTTTTGCGGTATGCGGGCCTATCACTGTTGTGGCCTCTCCCGTTGCGGAGCACAGGCTCCGGACGTGCAGGCTCAGCGGCCATGGCTCACGGGCCCAGCTGCTCCACGGCATGTGGGATCTTCCCAGACCGGGGCACGAACCCGTGTCCCCTGCATTGGCAGGCGGACTCTCAACCACTGCACCACCAGGGAAGCCCTAACTTTTTATTTTATATTCGAGTATAGTTGATTAACAATGTTGTGATAGTTTCAGGTGTACAGCAAAGTGATTCAGTTATACAAATACATGTATCTATTCTTTTACAAATTTTTTGTCATACTGAGAAAAGTAAGTCAGACAGAGAAAGAGAAATATCGTATGATATTGTGGAAACTAAAAAGAAATGATACCAATGAACTTATTTACAATACAGAAACAGACTCACAGACTTAGAGAATGAACTTATGGTTACCAGGGGGTAAGGGTGGGGGGAAGGGATAGTTAGGGAGTTTGGGACTGACATGTAAACCTGCTATATTTAAACCAGAAAGAGAAAAACAAATATCATATATTAACACATATATGTGGAATCTAGCACAATTTTACAGATGAACCTATTTCCAGGGCAGGAATAGAGATGCAGACATAGAGAATGGACATGTGGACACAGGGAGGGAAGGGGAGGGTGAGACAAATTGGGTGATTGGGATTGACATATATACACTACCATGCATAAAATAGATAGCTAGTGGGAACCTGCTATAAAGCACAGGAAGCTCAGCTCGGTGCTCTGTGATGACCTAGATGGGTGGGGTGGGGGTGGGAGGGAGGTTCAAGAGGGAGGGGATATATGTATGCATATATCTTGTTCACTTCATTGTACAGCAGAAACTAACACAACATTGTAAAGCAATTATACTCCAATAAAAAATAAAATGGATAACCAACAAGGACCTACTGTATAGCACAGGGAACTCTGCTCAGTATTATGTAACAACTTGCTGTTTTCCTTATGTTAAGTGGAAATCTGACCTCCTGTATCTTCTCTGCATCAGTGACCTAACATATTGTCTAATCCTTCTTTTGTACGTGAAGACAGCTGTCTAGGAGTTCCTATGTTTTTTCAATTTTAGCTAAAGAGCACCAATTCTGCTAACTTTTTCTTATGTTGTAGGATTTTCAGTCCCTTCAGTTTCCTGGTTCCCCATATTTTTGGTTTTCTTGGGTAAACTCCATTGTATAAAAAAAGGAGACTAGTGAACAGATATGGCCATATCAGTCCAAAAGAACAGAGGGACCATCACTCTTCCTGTCCTGGGCAAGATATCCTGTTAATGTAATTTAGGTTTGTAATCACTCTTTTGGAAATTATGCTACCTAAATTCATTTAAAATTTGTGCATTTACTTTAACAAACTTATTGTTAGGTCAGTCTTCTCCAAGCTGTAGTTTTTCCAGGGGATTTTTAGAACTTAAAAACTAGACTTTCTACATATGCCTATTAACCTTCCTCTTGTTAATTTTGGTCCATTGTTCTAGTTTGTTGAATGTGTTTTCTTCCTTTTAAATGTTGCTTCTTTTATCAAACATATTATCCATTGCTCCTTGTTCAAAATGTTGTTCTTATGCTAAAGAATCATCTCTTCATGACAGAACTTTTAAAAAGTATAGATGAGGGCTTCCCTGGTGGCGCAGTGGTTGAGAGTCCGCCTGCCGATGCAGGGTACACGGGTTCGTGCCCCAGTCCGGGAAGATCCCACATGCCGCGGAGCGGCTGGGCCCATGAGCCATGGCCGCTGAGCCTGCGCGTCCGGAGCCTGTGCTCCGCAACGGGAGAGGCCACAACAGTGAGAGGCGTACCGCAAAAAAAAAAACAAAAAAAAACATTGTATAGATGAGTTAAAAGGAGAACACGAAAATGTTCCCTAACTCATTGCCAGGGATTAAATATTATTAGCATTTTAGTGTATCTCTGTCTAGTCTTCTTCTCTAGGTACATGTTTATATACGTACTACATGCATAAATATAGTACATATGCATTTATTACCATACCAGATATGAATGATACATATGATCATACCATATAGTTTATTTTATAATTTTCTTTTTCCCTCACTTCATTCATCTTTTATTTGGTATATTTTAAAAATATCCATGAAGTACATAGTATTGTAGGGAATACAGTGATGATCAATGCAAGCGTACTGCTGTTTATTTAATTAGTCTTTTATTATTTGAAAATTAGATTTTCCCCAAATATTTTGCTATCATCCATGTAGCTAAATCCTTGCAAACATCTGTGACTATTTCCTGAGGAAGTGGAACTGTGACTCAAGAAGTAAGTCAAATTGTAAAAGGTTATGATATGTTTTAGTAAATTGTCCTCTAGAAAGTTATGAAATAATCTTGCTGTCATTTATTTATTTGAAAACTTGATAGCTTTTCCTTTTATATGTCAGCAAATTATTGATAACAACATTGAGCAAGAGAGGACCAATGACAGGATTTTGGAGAAAACTAGTAAATAATTCTTCCAAAATTATATTAGTTTATTAATCAGCAGTCTATGGGGACAATTTTTGCTCAATTGTATTATACCTTGTCCATATTTCTATATTTTTATCAACTGGGGTTTCATAAGAAGCTTTGTTGGATGTGTTTTTGAAATCAGTATAGTCTATATCTACATACTTCCTGTTTCCAACAGTATAACAATCGTATGAAATGATAGAAATATTATTAGTTCAGTATAAGAGTCTCTGTAAATGACGCTGGCTTCCAGTGCTCACTACTCTCTTTAACAGCACTGTCCAATGGAACTTTCTGCAATGATAGAACATTCTATTACCTGTGCTGTTCAGTATGGTAGCCACCAGCCATATGTGGCTACTGAGTACTTAAGATGTGGCTAGTGTGACTCAGGAACTTATTTTTATTTTTTAAAATTTTAAATAATTTAAATTTAAATAGTAAGATTTGACTAGTGGTTGTGATTTTGGACAGCACAGCTTTATAATATCTGGCAAACCATCTTTCTAATAACTAGTATATAATTTAATTGGAGTTTAATATTAAGTTGAGGGACTCATGGTTCCTGAAATACATTGGTTTCTCTCTCTCTCTCTCTCTCTCTCTCACTTTGCTCTTAATTACATTTTTTTTTCACTACACCAACTCATAATTTTTTTAAGATTTCTGACAATGATTTTGTGTCAATGATTCATATCAGCCGGTTGTTTTCAAATGCTGGGATATTGAATCTGGGATATAACTGATAAATGTTTCTTTCAAATCAACCTGGTTTAATTTCCTTTAACAAGATTTTTCTTATAATGTGAACATCATTTTCCTTGATAAAAAGAGATGTAAGTGAGAAAAGAGTTGAGTAATTTTGTTTTCTACTTTTCATCTTTGACATTATTCTTATCTTTCCTAAACAGTTGGCTCTCCTTATTTTTCTTAAAGTTGATGTAGCTAATGGGGTCCTTTCTGTTGTCAATGACATTTTTTGTTTCACAAGCCTAGAATATTTTGGTTTTTAGTGTTCTTGTTAGAATAATTATAATAATATATTATTCTTTTATGTCCATCTACAATCATGGGGTTTT
Source organism: Delphinapterus leucas (assembly GCF_059928025.1). Taxonomy (NCBI): domain Eukaryota; kingdom Metazoa; phylum Chordata; class Mammalia; order Artiodactyla; family Monodontidae; genus Delphinapterus; species Delphinapterus leucas. The sequence continues at coordinate 49,680,610 of NC_143132.1, forward strand.
TATTTCCTCCTAGTTTTTTTTTTGATGTCATTTAAAAATTTAAGTTCAACAGGTATATATGTAGCCATATATATTTCTTTAACTGTTTCTCTCTTTGTATCCCTGGGAATCAGATTTGGTTATATTTTAAATTGGTTCAGCCCATCCAATGGTGCTGACTGACTCTTAAGTGCCAGGCCATGAGTCCAGACTGGAGATTCTTAAGTGAATTAGACATGAACCTTGTCATCAGAAGATTTATACTCTACTAAGGTAATCAAACTTGTATACTACAAGCCACAGGCAATACAGCATATGCTTATTAAGAGTAGTCACAATGTTCTGGGGGAGCATAGCAGAGAGACAGGATTAATTCTGCTTGCAGAGCATATAGAATGGCATAAGGAGGATGTGCAAAATCAGAGAAGTCTGGAACAGAAATGATGTTTGAGCAAGAATGAATAAGAATTTGTAGGACAGAGAAGCTGGATAATGTGGTATTCTATTCATGAATAACATGAACATAAGCCAGATGATACATTCTGGGCTTCATAACTAGTCCTGCAGCTGTAGTATAGAGTACTTCTTGGGTGAGTGAAGAGAGATGAGACTGAAGTTAAGGAACAGCTCAATGGTGAGGGACCGTGAATGTTTGCTAAGGGATTTGGATTTTTTCCAAATGGAATAAACTTGAATGTTCTTGAGCAGAGAAGGGAAATAGATTCCTTTTAGAAAAACAATTCTGGTGACATCAACTTAGGATATGTTAGACTTTGGAAAATTTGTGGAGGGGAAATCATTAGTCAAGAGGACAATGAAAGTAAAACTAGTTCAGTGTGGAGTGATAGAGAGAAGGGGTTCGAATTGAGTGACATTTAGAAGGTAGTATTGATAGGATTAGGTGGCTGCTTGAGTGTGGGGGAAAGGAAGAGGCAGGAAGATGATTCACAAGTTTCTCATACGTTTTAATGTTTTTATTAGAATTCACTTTTTCTCTTGAATCACTTTCCCTTCAGGATCTCTGGATGTGAGATCATGTCTGTCTTTTCTCTGAACTTTTGGAAACTCTTTTCCCAATGACAAATGAGTGTATGCTGATTTTGTAGTGTTCCAGTCCTCCTATCCTAGGAATTCCAAGATGTGCTCATCACATTTTAAAAACTTCTATATTTTGAGATCATTTTAGATTTAAAGAAGAGTTGCAGAAATAGCTCAGTGAGTTCCCATATACCCTTTACCAGCTTCTATTTGTTAACAGCTTACATAACCATAGAACAATTACCAAAACTAAGATTAATGCTTAGTAACCTTAATTCAGTTACTATTAACTGAAATACAAAATTTGGATTGCATCCATTTTTCCATGAATGTCCTTTTTTTTTTTTTTTTTTCTATTCCAAGGTCCAATCAAGGATCATACATTGCATTTAGTTGTCACATTTCCTTAGTATCTTCCAATCTGTGACAATTCCTTAGTCTTTCCTTATCTTTTACAACCCTGATGATTTTGGAAAGTACTGGTCAGTTATTTTTGTAGAACACCCTTGGGTTGTTGTCTGATGTTTGGGTTTGTCTGATGTTTTCTCATGATTAGATTGAGGCTATGAGTTGTTGCAAAGGATATCACAGATGTGATGCGCCCTTCCCAGCGCTTCATATCAGGAGGTATATGATTATTACCAGTGATGCTAACTTTGATTACTTAACTAGGATTATGTCTTTCAGGATCTCCACTAGAAAGCTGCTGTTTTCCCCTTCATATTACTCAGTGTTTTGTGGGAGTTTCTTTGAGAACGTGCAAATATTTTGTTTGTGCTTAAACTTTCACCCACTAATTTTGGCATCCTTCAGTGCATCTTACTTGCAGCAGTTACTAGTATGGTGTTCTGTTATTTTCTATTTGTTAATTAAAATGTTTCTTTTTTTAAAAAATAGCCTGATTTAAACCAAACCTAAGGAGATATAATTGAGCTAAATATTTTTTCCAGCTTTATTGAAATATTATTGACAAGTAACATATGTAAGTTTGTTATAAAACATGGTAATTGATATTCATATATATTGCAAAATATATATGAATATCAGTCTGCACAATAAGGTTAGTTAACACCTATATTCCCCCACATAATTACCATTTGTGTGTGTGTGATGATAACATTCAAGATTTATTCTCTCACCATGCTGTACCTTAGATCCCCAGAATTTACTCATCTTATAGCTAGAAGTTTGTGTCCTTTGAGATCTCCCCACCCCCTGAAACCCTGAGCCCCTGGCAACCACCAATCTACTCTCTTTTTTTATGAGTTTGGCTTTTTAAAATTCTACATATAAGTGATACTATACAGTATATGTCTTTCTCTGTCTGACTTATTTCACTTAGAATAATGCCCTCAAGCTCCATCTGTGTTGTTACAAATGGCAAGATATATGGCTGAATTATATAATTATATAACATATAAATATATATAATATATAAATATATATAATATTTTCTTTATTCATTCATCCATCAGTGGACACCTATGTTGTTTCCATGTCTTGGCTGTTGTGCAGAATGCTGCAATGAGCATGGGGTGCGGATATCTTTTCCAGATATTGTTTTTACTTCCTTTGGATATATTTCGAAAAGCGGGATTACTGGATCATATGGGAGTTCTATTTTTAATTTTTTGAGGAAATCCCTATACTGCTTTCCATAATGGCTGCACCAGTTTGCATTCCCATGAACAATGCATCAGTTTTCCCTTTCTCCACATTGTCCCCATCATCCCCATTTCTTGTCTTTTTGATAATAGCCATTCTAACAGGTATGAGGTGATATTTCATGAAATGCTTTCATAAGGAAGAATTGTCTCTTCTCCCTCATTTATTTATTTGTTCAATTATTTATTTATGTTAGGATGGATTCATGGATGTTAATTTTATTATTAGGGTTATAATTCTATATTAATTTTAGTTTTTGTTGATAAACTGTTTTTCAGCTTTGGCTGTTGAGTACTTTTTAGTTTCCTGTGCCATCTTCAAATAAAGGATGTTTGCATATTTTTGAGCACTACCTTATTGCCTAGGACCTCAAGATGATTTATGCTCTTCTTGTATTTTCCCTGCTCCAGCCCTGGAATCAACCAGTTCTCCAAAGAGTGCTCACTTTTTAACATGTTCCTATCACTTCTGCTTCACCAAGCAGTTCTTCATTTTTGACTGGAATTGAGTCAAAAATGAAAGAATGACAGATTAATGGCTCTCTTTTATGCTTCCTCAAGCTTTTGAGAGAGAAAAAATTTCAGTAAGACATATTGAATTTGAATTCAACAAATATTTATAAGAGCCCACTCTATGTCAGTGCCGGGTTAGGTATGAGGATGTGCCCCCCTCTGAGGGAGTGTTCTTTAGGCAGATGGCTCCATATTTTGATACTGCACACTGATAGAAGAGCTTTTCTTTAAGTAACCTCAGTTTTGCTTTGTCATACCTCATCTGATAATGCAGGACACCATTAAGCTATAATGTCCCCCGACTCCCAAAGTGTTGAGGTGTACTCAGGGGGTGTCTCATATGTGCTCACAAACAAGGCCAGTGAGTCATGTCCAGTTACTATAAGGAAGCCTCTGTTCCTTGCCCAGCTGGAGCTGTTACTCCAGCTGTCTTCCTCTGTTGTGAGTCAATAGAGAAAAATGTTTTCCCCTTTAAATAACTTTTGGTTAGTGACGTAATTTCCTAATTCCCTACATTCCTGAGGATGTAAGAGTTAAAGAGGAGCAATAATAAAAACTAGAAAAAAAAAGAGGAAAGGGTAAGAAATGTAAGTGATATAACTTCTGGACATCCTTAAATTTAAGTATGTTTTCTTGAATTTTTTTCTCAGCACAAATGAAAAACAGGTATGTTTATTGACTGAGCCAGACCAGAGACAGAGGACAAGGGAGTCCATTGATGCTGTGTACACAGGCCAGCATTCCTGGTCAAGAGCAGGGTGAAGAGTAGACCTGCAAGGGAAAAGAGCACATTTCCATCTTATTACAGGAGAGGGTCACACAAAAAGGAAATGGGAGGACGATAGACTTCTACAGGCTACTTCTCAGCCTGACACTGAGAATTCAAGAATTACATTGTTGGTCATTAACTTCATATTTAAACCATACTAAGTAGCGTTATTCTGAGGCCCTTTTCTTAGGCTATTTTAGAATAGTCTATGATCCAACTGCCTGCTTCACATTTTCACACAGAAGTTTTAATACTTCAGTATGTTTTCTATCAGTTTAATATTTTAATGTGTGTCCTCTTTATTTCTAATTTACACAAGTTATAGAGAATGAGGAACATGTTATAAGACAAAATGGGGATGCAATCAGCAAAGTCCAGAAGGTGGAAAACTCTAGGGGTCAAATGACCTAGAAATAAGCAGGGTTGAGGGGAAGGATGGAATCCCATATTGTATAGATTAGGGTTTCTCAACCTTGTCACTATTGACATTTTGGGCCAGGTAATTCTCTGTTGTTGGGGTTATCCTGTGCATTGTTGGATTTTTAACAGCAGCCCTGGTCTCTACCCACTAGATGTCATTGGAATTCTGAAGCCCTTGCCTCCAAGTTGTGACCACCAAAAATGACTCCAGACATTGCCAGATATTCCCTGGGAGCAAAATTACCTGAAATTTAGAACCACTGCCATAGATTAAAAGAAAGGAGACCTAAATGACACAGAAAAAAAAGAATCTTGTTTGCATCTTGATTTATATAAATCAAATATAAAAAATTATGAGACAATCAGAAAAATGTCATCAACAACTGGGTATTTGATAATATTTAGGAGTAATTGTTAAATCTGGATGTGTGATAATAGTATTGTGATTATATTTTGTTAAAGACTTTTTAAAAGTGATGTCCATTGAGTGATATATATTGAGATATTTATAATTAAAGTGATATATCTTGTATTTATTTAAAGAATACAGTTGAGATGGGTGGGTGAAAAAATGGGTGGTTGTATAGATGAATCGAGATTGGCCATGTGATGGGTCCGTGGGGTGGGTGCATCATACTACTCTAACTTTTGTATGTGTTTGACGCTTCCCATAATGAAATGTTTTTAGAGTGATAGTAGTATCAATATAAAAAGGGTATTTAGACATATTCAGGTAACTACCAGAAGAAATAGCTAAAAAGAGATGAAAGTGGTAGTCTCTGGGGAGGATTACAGTGAGGCCAGGGTACTGCTTTTTTGTTATCCTTTTAGCATTACTTCACTATTAAAGCTATGTGCATCTAATTCTTTGATAAATAAGAAATAATATTAAAAAAAACCCTAACATCCAAAATAAAGAAAACACTGGAGAGATGCTATTGATTTTATTATTTTTCTTGTGAAGATGCAGTTTACTTCAGTTATATAAAAATTTCTATGTCTAGAGATCAAGTTAAATGACACCACAAGAAAACAATCAGCTGAATCCAGAAAGTGGAACACTGCATGGCACATGACTTGCTCCTGAGGCAGCTCTGGCTACCCTCTTTTTCTCTTCTACCTTTTTTTTTTTTGAACACATTAAGAGAACCAAAGCCTTTTGAGGAGGTGGATATTAACTTTTACTTCTTGCAGCTTGTGGTAAGCAGATAAAGAAGACTGTTGCCCCAGGCACAGGGGCCAGTTCCTTGCCTCTCTCTGATCCAGTATTTTCTTTTAAAAAATGTCTTCTGGTCTAAGCTGCATTTGCCAGTTCAGTTTTTATCTGAGCCCTATGTTGGGAGAGAAGGGAACATCTGCTAAGCTGTTATTAAGAACCTTATATTTCTCTTATTTTGCTATTAATTGTTTTTTGTGTGATGCCTTGGCAGGAAGCCCAGGATGGACAAAGAATAAATGGATTATGGTACCCAAACCCCAACTTGAGCTCTAAAAATTTTCATAGTTACAAGCAAAACAAATATCTTTTGACCTACTATCCCTACTCCTTGTCAGATGCATAACGCTACTACTTTTGTGGTGACAGTTAAGGATCCCCAACACTCCTAGGAGACAAAACAACATAGTGAACCAAGGCCATTGTAGATGAGCAGGCCAACAGGATAATATGCTTTGAAATGTGCTCTAAAGGCTCTTGCACTGTGAGGTTTGTTCACCAAATATTCCAGGTTACCATGGTGCTTAAAGCCACACATTTTAGAGTCAACCCTTTGTGTAAATACATGAAATCTCTAGAAGCCTTCTACTAAAATGCAAATATGTTGCTTCGGAGAAACAACATAACTCTCTGTCTCCACAAATTGCTTAAGCATGGATTAGTTTATCCAGTTATTTAAGTTTCAAGGAGGGTCCTCAAAGAAGGAATTACAAAACAGTATTTTCTATGGAGAACCATAAGAAGGCTCAGGAAAACTATGAGAGTAAAAGTAGAAGGAAGGAAAACATGGGGAAATGCTTGGGAAGGCGTGGCCCAGCTGGGGAGAAGGCTGGCCAGAGGGGATCACAAAAACTTTAAGAGTCAAGACCAGCATGGTGCATTAGAACTTTCTGCAGTGATGAAGGTGTTGTTTATCTGCACTATTCACTACAGTAATTATTAGACATATGTGACAACTGAGCACTTGAAATGTAGCTAATGTGACTGAGGAACTGAATTTTAAATTTTAATTTTAATTAAAATTTAAACAGCCTCATGTGGCTCATGGCCTTCATATTGGATAGTGATGTCCAGATGGGGAAAAAAAATTACAGAAAGGCAACATGTGGGGGAACCAAAGATACATTTCACTTCGTTCACACTTTGTATAGTATCACTTTGGTAACAAGTACTTTACAAATTACAAGTTATATTATATTTAGCAAATTAACGTGTGTCGTGAAATTTTGTGTAGATTAAATAGATTGACTATAGTAAGCCATACTGATTAGTTTTTTCCTTCATGATCTTATTTTACTCAGATGAACACAGCCAAATGAAGGAAAAGAGAATGTTGACTCAGAATTATCAGAAAGGGATTTCTTTGCTTAAAATTCAAGAAAGGCTGTAATTACTTTGCCTAATATGTAATTTCAAGCTTTTCCTTTTTTTTTTTTTTTTTTTTTTGCTGTTCGCGGGCCTCTCACTGTTGTGGGCTCTCCCGTTGCGGAGCACAGGCTCCGGCGACGCGCAGGCTCAGCGGCCATGGCCCACAGGCCCAGCCGCTCCGCGGCATGTGGGATCTTCCCGGACTGGGGCACGAACCCGTGTCTCCTGCATCGGCAGGCAGACTCTCAACCACTGCGCCACCAGGGAAGCCCGAGCTTTTCTATATTTTTTATTTTGAATAATGATTGTTTTTCTTCCCTATCAATGCCTAGATCAAGGTGCTTACGAGGGTAACCATCAAGTTCACTGAACCTCAACTAGGGTGGAGCCACACGACATTCTTCCCACCACCCTCAGAAGTACTGTCACCCTTGGAACAATCAATCAAACAAACAAGCCCAACGACCTCTCTTTTAATGCTAGTTGGACTTATTGGCGTAGAAATAGAATTTTCCTTCCTGGTATTACTGGGATGCATAATAAATTTTTTTCTGTTTTATGTTAAGGCTGGGCTGTTCAGAAAGTACTCATTAACTGGCACCAGAAAATTTCCCTAAATCACTTGCTGGCTGTTGGGGGCCATGCATCCTAGATGAGAATGAAAATGATCTCTTTAAGCACAGCACAAGCCAGAAAATTCTTTCTGTTGTTCAGAAGATAGGTTCCCATTTGGAATCTTTAGAAGGGTCTCCAAATCAATGTGGTGATATTTCGCATGCCATCCCCATGCCAGATGGTTACTCTAGAGATAGAAGTTTGTCAGCTCACCATTTCAAGCCATGGAAAAATCCCCTGCCCCAAGATTTCTGCCTGTTTCTAGAGTTCTTACATTCTTGTGGTCACCCAAAGCTCTGAAATGCTCTTTCCCATGAACTAATTGGCTTAGATCATGAATCATCTTGCCAATCTGGAGCTGGTATTTCTGTTCTGTACTATGTTAAACCACATGTACCATTTATTCCTTTACTCATTTTCCACAGATTCCTGCCATCACAAACATGTGCATCAGAATTAAAGTTTTTATGTATAAGTTATGACTTAGAACTCTCTCTGAAAGTTGTCTTGAGGTCAGTGGAGGTGGAGAATCCTGTCTTGTGACACCTAAATAGCAGGGAGACCAGAGAACTGGTGATAGTCATCAGGGAAAGGGTAGGAAAGTGGACCCGTGGCCATAAGCCAGCAAACTCCATAAAAGCTTTTTGAAAGGGATGAAGATATGTTTGAAAGGGATCATATCTCAAAGGTGAAAGGAGGGCTCTAACACTTTGCTGACATTTTCTTTCTCTCATTACCAATATGTAATGCTCTCTTAACATGGAAGGGCTGATTTCCTTATCAGTGGAAACCCAATGTTCCTTCTTTTAATAAGAGCACCTTGGTTCAGTGGTGACCTATATGCAAAAAAGAAGATGAAATGTTGTGAAAAAAGAAATAAAACACATTTACTCATCCTTGTCAGCTGTCTTCCTAATCTGTGCTTATCACTATTAGACTGTCCCTACAGGCTCACCAGGAGCTTGGAGTTCTTGCGGAGTTCTGTCCGTTTTCAAACCCCAAGTTAGGAACGAATGGTCCAAATATTAATTCTATTCTTTCTACCTCTTCTGGCTTCTTTCATAGACAGCTCCGCCACCAGACTTGTTTGAAATTTTATCGAGGAACTACTTCAGAAAATTTTTAATATAAGAAGGACCCCAGAGCCCCAACTTTAAAAGAAATCTGTTTAATTACACAAGTAATTAGACATATTCTCTCTATGGAAATAATGGCCTAGAAAATTGTTTTCAAAGTATATAACTTCTTAGGGAGGACAAATGGATTAGGTTATTAAGAAACAAGAATATATTCTTAGGATGTTCAGTAAGAAATTATGCAGAGGTTTTAGATGCATTTATAACAGGAAGGTTAGAGTCTGGATGCTAAGATTTCTGAAGCTTAAATGCCTAGAAGTGGGAAGAGATTACTAAATAATATTTAAGATAATTTTTTTTTTTTTTTTTTTTTTGTGGTACGCGGGCCTCTCACTCTTGTGGCCTCTCCCGTTGCGGAGCACAGGCTCCGGACGCGCAGGCTCAGTGGCCATGGCTCATGGGCCCAGCTGCTCCGCGGCATGTGGGATCTTCCCGGACCGGGGCACGAACCCGTGTCCCCTGCATCAGCAGGCAGATTCTCAACCACTGCGCCACCAAGGAAGCCCTAAGATAAAATTTATTTATGGTGAAATTCATAAATCCTAAGCGTAAAATTGAATGAGTTTTGATGAATGAATACCTTTGTATAACTACCACACAAATTAAGATACAGAACATTTCCATCACCCCCCAAAATCCCCTATGCCTCCTTTAAGACAGTCACTGCTCTCCATAGGCAACCATTGTTCTGAGAAATAGATTAATTTTGCATCACATAAGTGAAATAATAAAGAATATGCTCCTTCATGTCTGACTTCTTTCATTCAACATGATGTTTTAAAAATTCATCCATGTTGTCACACGCATTATTACTTTGTTCCTTCTTTTTAATTGTTGAAGAGTATTTGTCATGTATCTCCATTTATTTAACATTTCCTTTAATTTTTCCATCAGCATTCTGCAGTTTTCAGCATACTCATCTGTACATATTTTTTTAAGATTTATACCTAATTGTTCCTTTTTTTACTTTTTAAAAAATTTTATTGGAGTGTAGTTGATTTACAATGTTGTGTTAGTTTCAGGTGTATAGCAAAGTGAATTAGCTATATACGTACATATATCCACTCTTTCTTAGATTCTTTTCCCATATAGTCCATTAGAGAATATTGAGTACTGTTCCCTGTGCTATACAGTAGGTCCTTATTAGTTATCTATTATATATATAGTAGTGTGTATATGTCAATCCCAATCTCCCAATTTATCCCTCCCCTTCCTTTCCCTCTGGTAACCAAAAGTTCTTTTTTCCTACATTGGTGACTCTATTTCTGTTTTGTAAATAAGTCCATTTGTACCATTTAAAAAAAATTCTACATGTAAGTGATATCATATGATATTTGTCTTTGTCTGACTTACTTCACTTTTTAATTATTTATTTATTGGAGCTGTTTTCTATGGTATTTTTGAAAATTATTTATTATAGAAATACTATTTATTTATCATTGCTATATAGAAATACTATTAATATTTGAATGTTGAATTTGTATCCTGAGATCCTGCTAAGTTAACTTTAAAGTTCTAGAAGACCCCCTCTTTAAAAAAATTCCGTCAAATTTTCTACATAGACAATCATTTCATTTGCAAATAGAGTCAGTTTTATTTCTCTGTTTTCTAATCTGTATGTCTTTATTCCTTTCTCTTGCCTATTACACTTGCTAGAACATACAGTACAGTACTGGATAGGAGTGATGAGAGTGGAAATCTTTGCTTTGTACCTGATCTTAGAGGGAAAATATTCAGTATTTTACCAGTGAGTATGATGTGGGGTTTTTGTAGATGCATCCTTTCAGGTTAAGGAAGTTCCCCTTTATTCCAAGTTTTCTGGAAGTTTTTATCATAAAAGACAATTTAATTTTGTCAAATGATTTTACTACATTAATTGATATGATAATGTGTTTTTTTTTCTTTAGCTTGTTAGAATGTTGGATTACATTGATTGATTTTCAAATAGTGAATCCACCTTACATTCTTGGAATGAACCCCGCTTGGTAGTGGTGTGTTATTCTTTTCATATTTTTCTTGGATTTACTTTGTTAATATTTTGTTAAGGATTTTTGTGTTTATGTCCATTAAGTATACTGGTCTGTAATTTTCTTTTCTTGTACTGTTTTTTTCTGATTTTGGTATCAGGGTAAGACTGGCTTTGCAGAATGAGCTGAGAAGTGTTACTTCCTCTTCTAATTTCTGGAAGATACTTGTAGAATAGATGTTATTTCTTCTTTAAAACTTTGGTAGATTCACCAGTGAAATCATCTGGGCCTAGAGTTTTCAATTTAGGAAGGTTTATAAACTATGAATTCAATTTCTTTATACAGAGTCATTCAAATTATATATTTCCTATTAGGTGAGTGTGATAGTTTGTGTTTTTTGAAAAATTGATCCATTTCACCTAAGTTGTCAAATTTACGTGTGTAGAGTTGTTTGTTAGTTTTCTCTTATTATCCTTTTGGTGACTGCAGAATCTCTTATTTTGTCCCTCATATTGATAATTTGTGTTGTCTCATTTTTTGTTTGTCAGTCTGGTTAGAGGTTTATTAATTTTGTTATTGGTTTCAAAGAATCAGTTTTTAAAAACATTTTTCTGTATTATTTTTGTTTTCAGTTTCATTGGTTTCTGGTCTTATCTTTATTTCCTTCCTTTTGCTTGCTTTGGGTATATTTTGGTCTTTTTTTTCCCCTAGTTTGATGTAGATTTTTAAATTGCTGATTTGAGAAATTTCTTAAGTTTTTTTTCTTTTTTATTGAGGTATAGTTGATTTACAATATTAGTTTCAGGTGTACAACATAGTGATTCAAAATTTTTATAGATTATACTCCATGTAAAGTTATTACAAAATAATAGCTATATTCCTTGTGCTGTACAATACATCCTTGTAGCCTATTTTTTTTTATATGTATTAGTTTGTACCTCTTAATTCTCTACGCCTATGTTGCCCCTCGCCACTTCCCTTCTCTGCACTGGTAACCACTAGTTTGTTCTCAATATCTGTGAGTCTGTTTCTGTTTTGTTGTATTCATTCATTTGTTTTATTTTTTAGATCCCACATATGAGTGATAACGTACAGTATTTGTCTTTATCTGTCTGACTTATTTCACTAAGCATAATACTCTCCAGATTCATCCACATTGTTGCAAATGGCAAAATTTTATCCTTTTTATGGCTGAATAGTATTCCATCATGTATATATGTGTGTGTGTATGTGTGTGTGTGTATATATATGTATATATACCACATCTTCTTTATCCATTCATCTGTTGATGCACACTTAGATTGCTCCTATATCTTGGCTATTGTAAATAATGCTGCTGTGAACATTGGGATGCATGTATCTTTTCAAATTAGTGTTTTTGTTTTCTTCAGCTATATACCCAGGAGTGAAATTACTGGAATTTTAGTTTTTTGAGGAACCACCATAATATTTTCCACAGTGGCTGAATCAATTTACATTCCCACCAACGGTGTATGAGGGTTCCCTTTTCTCTACATCGTTGCCAACATTTGTTATTTGTGGTCTTTTTGTTCTTTAAACATTTTTTTAAAATTAATTAATCAATTAATTTTTGGCTGCATTGGGTCTTTGTTGCTGTGTGTGGGCTTTCTCTAGTTGTGGCAAACGGGGACTACTCTTCATTGTGGTGCGTGGGCTTCTCATTGCAGTGGCTTCTCTTGTTGCGGAGCATGGGCTCTAGGGTGTGCGGGCTTCAGTAGCTGTGACATGCAGGCTTCAGTAGTTGTGGCTCGTGGGCTTAGTTGCTCCACAGCATGTGGGATCTTCCCAGACCAGGGCTTGAACTCGTGTCCCCTTCATTGGCAGGTAGATTCTTAACCACTGTATCACCAGGGAAGCCCTGTGGTCTTTTTGATAATAGCCATTTTGACAGAAGTGAGGTGATGTCTCATTGTGGTTTTGACTTGCATTTCTCTGATGATTGGTGATGTTGAATATCTTTTCATGTGCCTGTTGGCCATCTGTATGTCTTCTTTGGAAAAATGTCTATGCAGGTCTTCTGCCCATTTTTGAATCATGTTGTTTGCTTGTTTGATATTGAGTTGCATAAGCTGTTTATATATTTTGGACATTAACCTCTTATCAGTCATAAATATTCCTCTAAACACTGCTTGGCTGTATCCTGCAGTGTTGATTTTTCATTTTCGTTCAATTGAACGAAATATGTTGATTTTTCATTTTTGTTCAATTCAAAATATTTTCCAATTTCTCTTATAACTCCCTTCTTGAGCCATAGGTTATTTAGAACTGTTTTGTTTAATTACCATGCATTTGGAGATTTCCCAGTTATCTTCCTAGTTTAATCCCATTATGATCAGAGAATATATTTTATATGGTTTCATTAAAAAGAGTTGTTAAGATGTGTTCTGACCCAGGTTGTGGTCTATCTTGAGGTATGTTTCATCTGCACTTGAGCAGAATGTGTATTCTGTCTTTTGGTGGAATTTTATAAATATTAGTTAGATCCAGTTAATTAATAGTATTGTTTTATTCTTTGATACTTCTGCTAAATTAAAAAAATTTATTTGTTCTATTGATTATTGAATGAGAGCATTGAAGTCTCCAACTATAATTGGAGACTTCTCTTTTTAATTCTATCAAATTTTATCTCATGTATTTTGAGGCTTTGTTGTTGGATAAATCATGTTTAAGACTGTTATATTCTTGGTGAATTAACCCTTGAATCATTAGGTAACGTCTTTCTTTATCCCCACTAACTTTTACTTGTTATAAGCTTCCTTTTTCTCGGTATTAATAGCCATTTCTATCTTCTCTTGGTTAATACTTGCATGCTATACCATTTTTATTCTTTTACTTTATATTTATAATAATATAAATATTATATTTATAGTGGGTTTGCTGTAACATGTAGTTGGGTCTTTGTTTTTTGGTACATTCTGAAATCTACATTTTAAAATTGGTGTATTTAAAGCATTTACTTTTAATATAATTATCTATATGTTTAGATTTATATATGTTTAAAACAAATGGGTCTACTGTTTTATTATTTTTTCTGTTGTTTTCCTCCAATTTTTGTTCCTCTATTTCTACTTTCCTGTTTTCTTTTGTGATGAGTATTTTCTTAGTATTCCCTTTTAATTTATTTATTGAGCTTTTGACTGATAATGTCCTACAGCCCCTTGAGGTTCTGCTTATTTTTAAAAACCTTTTCTTCTCTTTTTTCTTCATATTAGGTAATTTCTGTTGATCTGTGTGTGTGTGTTTTTGTGTGTATTTTAATGGTTGCACTAGAGATTATAATATATTTAACTTTTATAGTCTAATTAGAATTAATATTTTATCACTTCACATGTGATGTAGAAGTCATACCACATATAGAACCCTTAATGTTGTAATTTTCATGTGTATTATACTGATATACATTGAGACCCCATGGGACAATGTTATCATTTTTGCTTTCATCCATCATAACTAAAGAACTTGGCAGAAAAATAGTCTCGTATTTATTCAGATAGCTATAATTTCTGTTGACCTTCCTTTTACTTTCATAGTTTCAAGCTTCCCTTTGATATCATTTTCCTTTCTTTCTTCAAGATCTTTCTTTAGCATTTCTTTCAGGGTAAATCTGCTGTTGACAAATTCTTTTAGTTTTTCTTCATCTGATAATGTTTCAATTGCTTCTTCATTTTTGAAGGATATTTTCACTGGATGTAGGACTCTTAATTGACAATTCTTTTATTTCCATGTCCTTCAGGCATCCATGATTTCTCATGAGAAATCTGTGACACCTCAAATTGTTGTTGCCATCTATGTAATGTATTGCTTTTCTCTGGTTGTTTTCAAGAAAGTTTTTTGGTTTTTAGTTTTCAGAAGTTTGGTGATGACATGTCTGGGCATAAATTTCATTTAGTTTATCCTGCTTGGGGATTCACTGAGCTTTTGGGGATTCTATAAGTTTATGTCTTTTTCCAAATTTAGGAAGTTTTCAACCATTAGTTATTCAAATGTTTTTCTCTGTACCTATTCTTTTCTCTCTTCTTTTGGGTTTTAAATGGCATAAATATTAGATCTTCTGATAATGTCCTACAGCCCCTTGAGGTTCTGCTTATTTAAAAAAATTTTGTTTTTCTCTGTTTTATTCATATTAGGTAATTTCTATTGATCTGTCTTCAAGTTCATTAAGACTTTCTTTTTCACCTCCATTTTGCTATTGAGCTCATCCAGAGAATTTTAAAATTTGCTTATTATATTTTTAATTCTAACATTTCCATTTGTTTTTAAATATTTTTTTACATATTCTATTTGTATGCTAAGATTTTTCTCCCATATTTCTATTTGTTTCTTGAGTGCTTAACTTTACTTCTTGAAGTTTAGTTACAATAGCTGCTTCATAGGTGATATATGAAATTCACCATCCATGTCATCTTTGGGTTAGCATCTGGCAATTGCCTTTTCCTTCTCTAGATGTTCAAATTTTCCTAGCATTTTGTGTATTAAGTAATTTTGGAATGTATCTTGGATAGTTTGAATATTCTGTTATGTGACTCTAGGTCTTATTTAAATCATATGGGAAAATTATTTTCTTTTAACAGGACATCAACCTGGTTAGGTTCAGGTCCTACTGACCTTCTGTGGACTATGGCTACATGTCAAGTTAGTTTTCAGTCTGTGTAGTGCTTTTCTGATTGGTCCTGTGTGAGTTTTACCAGTGGGCAGTGAGTGACCTGGTCAGTGATCAGTGATCTGGTCAGTGATCTGCCTTAGAGTTTAGTTATCAAAACATTTGATGTGCTCTTTGGGGTTAGATCCATGGAGTCACAGCTTTAAAGTGAGCCTAAAAATTCATACACAACTTTATGGATCATTTTCTCTAGCTCCATCCTCTTTATAATGTACCTGATACTTTCTGGCTCCCAATATCCAACCCTCCTCGCATTCCTCTGTCAATAAACTAGGCCTTTAGTCTCCCCGCTCTCTTGCACATTTCCTGTAATTGTCTCTGCCCCTGGGGTTAAGCAGTCATTATATAAAGAGAAAAAAGCAATGGGATTCCTTGTACGTTCTTGGCTCCACAAGAATCAGGCCATCTGGCCAGAGAGAAGGAGCCCCCTCCTTTCTGCTCAGCCACTGCTGTCATCATCACCGCCACCACTGTGGGATTGCCTGGGAACTGGGGTGATTTATTTAGTAATTTAATTGCCTGCTAGAAAAACAAATCAACATGGTTCAGAGGAAGATAATAGAATCCAGAGTCTCTATGAGGTATCATTCACTATGTCTAGTTATAATAACATGGTAAGAAATTAAATTACTGGATGATAAACTGAAATTTGATTTTAAGTTTGGTAGATAGAAGATCGGTTTTCAGTTTTGTTTGGGTGAGTGTGTGGGAAGCCCAAGATGTTTATCAAGACTATACTCCAGACTTCAGACCTTTCTTCCTTACAGAGTGCAGCAAATCAAACAGCCACTAATTTCTTTCAGCCTTCTAGTTGTAATTTTCCACTGGATCCTTGGAGCCAAACTCTGTCCTCTGACAGATCATACCAACAAGCCTGTAAGTTTCTGCTTGAATTCTAGTAAGCCATGCAAACTGGGGAATATCCTTAGTGGAAATGCCTTATATACTGAAATTATACACAGTATAATCCCTTCTTTCACTTTCTACCTTCTTCTGGTCACTCTACAGTGACTTTGAATAGTTATGTCTTATATCCTGTCCCAGAGTTTATGATTGGTATCTATGTGAGGGTTTCTCTGCTACAAGTTACTGTGTAAGTACCAGAACCAGAACTGCTAAATATATTTATTCATTCATTTACCTACTGCCTTGATTTATGTTAATATTTTGCCATATTTGTTTTCATTTTCTTTTTGAAAATAAAATCTTATAGAGTTGACGGTTCATTTGTATCACATTCCCAATCCCATTCTCTTCTCTTCTTCCCCAGAGACAACTGATATTTTAAGATTGGTGAAGAGCTTCCCTGCTCATGTTTCTATATACTTACTGCCTATTTGCATATTTATATAAAATATATTTACATGAAGTATTTCATAATATATTATCCTACAACATTAAAAGTTTTTTCCAGATCTATCCATATTGTAGATCTAATTCATTCATTCAAACTATCAGGTTACTATTTTAAAGCTGTTAGTGGTTTTCTCTGTTGCTCTAAGCGTGGAGGCATAATTTATCTTTGGGTCAAGGTTGTGCTTTTCTTTTGGGAAAAATTTTAATGCTTCTTCAAGTTATGTATAGATAAATCCAACATCTGGAATGGAAAAGTTAAGGACAAGGAAAAGCTCAGCTGTTCTATAACAGGAAACCTTGACTCTGTTGTGGGCAGAGTGGTATTTCTGCAGATTTTATAATATGCTGATTAAGTGGGGGAGCAATAGAAACTGAGGGCTCCTTTGTGATACTTCTGTCTATGAGAGGTAAGGTGGACCTAGCAAATGGCAGCAAGCTGCAACACGAAAGAGGGACCAGGCCAGGTGAGAGACTTCCAATGGAGAGCTATGACCAGTTGTCTCCAGAAGTAGAAATAACTGATATCCAATTTTAAGCTTTCTTAATCTGACTTTAAATTTCCCTTTATAATGTTCTAGTCTTCAGTAAAAAAGCCTGGACTTTTGAGAGGTGCAGCAATAGAGATCCCTGGAGCATCTGCCTGAATTGACAGTGAATGTATAATAACCTACACAGATTTGTGGAATGTGTATATGCACACATTGGGACCCTTAAAAATACTTAGAGGGAAGGTCCTGTAAAAGACCGACTACTGTTTTGTGCAAGTAGAAAGGGAGATTTTGATTGTTATTTGGGGAGTAAAGGGAAGACCTCTGAAGACTGGAGTCCTTGTAATGTACTTAGTAAAAGGACAGAAAAATTGATTCACCCCAGGAGTACGAAACAACAATCTCCAAAATTATTTATCTCACCATTTAACTTCATGGCAATTTCAGAATGCTCAGTGCAATGCTTGAATTACAGCAGGTGTTTCCACAGGTGAACTTTCTATAGAGTCATGAAATTAACAATACTTTACTCTCTTAATGGTTTCAAGTTCTGGGTAGAGGTAACAAGTCCATATTTAATAGTTACCCAGGAGCAACTGCAGATCACAAATTGCCTAAAAAATTATGATTCAGCAGGAAGAAGAAATGTTTAATTTTCAAATATCTTTTAAATTGAAAAATACGTTTTTAAGTTAAATGAACTACAAGCACTTTGTGGTGAATCCTAGAGCAATTTTTTTCTACCATTTGTTTCTTATTGTATACATTTTCAGACATTAGTGCCTAATGTTCACATTTTTTTTTCCAGGCTGCACTAATGAATACTCCTCGATAAGTCTTAGAGCCCTGCACGTTTATGACTAAGAAAGAACCAAAAAAAAAAAACCCTCGAAATAGTGGTTTCATTTTTATTTTAAATTAAGTGAATTGCTCTTTATTAAATGACTTTTAAAATCATTGGTCTCTTTTTCCATCTGATTTCCAAGGTATTCACAGTAATTGAACCAGGTCATCATTTACAAATGTTTTTAACAATTCAATTTTTCCTCATAGAAGAGATGAATATTTCTTCTCAAATGATAATATTATTTATATTTACAATTACTCATAGAAAATCTGGCTATAGATTCCATTGACAGAGTTTTGGAAAAAAGCATTTTATTACTATTTTTATATCTTAGAGACCTTATCATTTAAACTGAGCTTTAAATATTTATTACAACATAAAGTTAATTGAACTGATTGGAAGCTTATGTTGCCTAAAATTTAGATTTTAGCAGCTCTCCTACAGTTTATATAAGCTATGGCCAGCTGGCTTAAAGCTTTAACTTACAAGCAATAACTGTGATGATTCTTCCTATGTTCTGGAGGAAATTCAGTGTCTTTTTTTTTCCTGTTAGAAGATATAAGTTGATGATCTGTAAGTTCCACAGTAATGCGCATTGTCCTTGAAGTCTTGGTTCTGATAGTGTTTTGATTTGCTTGAGGTATTGCTATTTGGTCAGTTTATTAATCTCCTAATTGCTGTTTAAAGGATTCACTAAAAAGTACCCTGATCGTTTGACAAAATATTAAGTTAATTTCAAACAGAGATAAAACTATGATGAAAATAACTCAGGGTGATGAGATGCAGAGTGACTGGGTGGCCCCTTCAGAAAAAGTCATGGAATATCTCTCTGAGGAGGATATTAGAGGTGAGACATAAATAACAAACATGAGGTGGCCTAAATAACAAACATGAGGTGGCCTGTCAAAGAACTGGAGGAAGAGCATTACAAGAATGAGGACACAGGGCTTCCCTGGTGGCGCAGTGGTTGAGAGTCCGCCTGCCGATGCAGGGGACACAGGTTCGTGACCCGGTCTGGGAGGATCCCACATGCCGCGGAGCGGCTGGGCCCGTGAGCCATGGCCGCTGAGCCTGCGCGTCCGGAGCCTGTGCTCCGCAACGGGAGAAGCCACAACAGTGAGAGGCCCGCGTACCGAAGAAAAAAAAAAAAAAAAAAGAATGAGGACACAAAATATAAAAGCCCTCAGGTAGGAGGAAGCTTTTTGTGCTTGAGGAATAAGAAGGAAGTCAGTAGAAGTGGGAAGAGTAAGGGGGAGAGTAGTTGCAGATGAGACAGGAGGTAGGTGGGGCCAGATTACACTCAACCTTGCAGGATGCAAGGAGTTCTATATTTTGAATATGGAATTATGCCCAACGTATGCTTTAGTGAAAAAACATTGTTTCAAACAGCCTGAGTAGAAAAATCCCCTTCATATAAAACTGTATATTCCCAGAGAAAAATTGAGGTGTATGTTCCTTAAAATGCTAATACTGGAAATTTCTGGATGCTGAACCTTAGGAGATATTCATCCTGCTATTTGTATTTTTCTGTATTGCTATAATTGTTTACGAAAACCAACAGAGATATCAAATATGCATTCATGAAAAATGAGCTATAAATTTCTTGAGTAAGATTTAAAGTTAAGAAAACATTGACATTATTGTGACTTCCAAATTCAAGTAAAGTGGGAAAAAGAAGGATTTATAAAGAAGGGTTTGTTGAATTTCATTAACAAATATAGAAATAAAATGACC
The DNA here is from genome assembly GCF_059928025.1 of Delphinapterus leucas. Lineage (NCBI taxonomy): Eukaryota > Metazoa > Chordata > Mammalia > Artiodactyla > Monodontidae > Delphinapterus > Delphinapterus leucas. The sequence goes on from NC_143132.1 coordinate 49,700,401, forward strand.
TATACACTTTTTTCGGGGTTTTCATTGAATGTGGTAGAAAAAGAGCAAAAAAAATCCAGAATGCACAGAATGCAAATAATCCACAAAACCTCCCTTATTATATAACTGTTAAAAACAAGACCATGGGCCCCCAAATGGGGTCACTTATGCTAAACCCCCACATCATCAAACTGACAATTAGTTACAGTTTCATCCTCTCCCAGAAATGGAATCTTACACCAGTCAATCTGGAATTACCTGGTCTGTACTAGTGAGGTTATCTGCCTGATAGACCCCTGCCACCCCCTAAAAGAAAGTGCTCTTGCCACAACCAGTCCACGTTTTTGCCTGTCTAACTTCCTTGTTCCTGCTGCCTTCTGTCTGTAAAAGTCTGTCATTCTGTATAGCTCCTCAGAGCTCCTTTTCTTCTGCTAGATGGGATGTTGCCCAGTTCATGAATTGTTGAATAAAGCCAGTAAGATCTTTAAAGTTTACTCAGTTAAATTTTGTTTTTTAACACTGCCAAAATAGTTTTCCATGTACAATCTACAAAGTGCAAAATGAATGGTAAAACGTTGCAGAAAAAAGAGGATAAATAAAGGAAAGAGGTGGAAAAGTCAAAAGGGTAAACAGTATTTAAGCTATATATTAATTCAATTACTCATTCTTTCAATACAGATTTTTAACATAATCTGTACTAAATAAACAAGGGTTGCATGCAAGAAGTCTAGTTGGATTAAATTCTCATGGGTGTAAGAATAAAATGTGACCACAAAAGGAAGCAGACTGGGCAGAAAGATGGCACAGAGACTGCCACCTTCATAACAGCATGGTCAGACTCTATCAGGGTTTCAATATTCTATCAAAAAATAAATTTAAAAAGTCCTCCTTGGATCTAAATCTCCCATCAAAATCTTCCCCTTGTTTTCTTCTATGTGTTCCTTTTCGCTTCTCCACATTTATCTGTGGTTCCCATCCTCATATTTCTGTGGTATTTGTGGAGTTCTGGGACAGAGGATTCACTTGAACCAGCTTTGTATTTGACGTGTTATAAATGCAGGTCAAATATTTCCATGGAAGACCTCTAGGAGAATGGTATTAACCCAATGTTGGATTACTTCCATAGATAATCTGAGAACTTGATATTTTTCTGCCTATAAAAATAGCTTGGATTCCATTCCATATACAGAGAACAGGCTTTTCTGTCTCTATTCAGCTAAGCAAATGCCTGTCTTTTGGCAAGGAAAGAAGAAAAGCATTAATCATTTCCAGTTCATCCATATCAGGATGTTTACTCCCAAAATATAAAGATTCAATTCATATCTTTTTTGTTATGACCTCCAGGTAGTTTTTCTCAATGTGTATGATTCTAGAAAAGTTTAGAAGAGGTTATTTGTAGGTATGTATTGCTTAGAAGAATAGCATGGGGAAATAGCCTAAGAATACCTTAACAGTGCTTACAGATAACCTACTGTTTGCTCTGGTCTGCCATAACTAGAGGTTTCCATTTGTTATATCAAGTTTGAAGGTAGGTCTTTGTGGTCTCTGGCTGCTTTTAACCCCCTCCCCAATCTCCACTTCTCCAAATGTACTAGATTGTTGTCATGGTTGGATCTTATCTCTGGCCATGTTGAAATCCACCCTCTGCTCTTCAACCTTAGCTCTGTTCCTCCATCCTGTAGGACTGCACCTAGCTTTTGCCTACCTAAGTTTCATGGGCTTAGATTTGACTGTCAATTCTTTCCCCAGTAGCTACTACAGTTGGCTTGGGAACCAATGCCAACATAGTTCCCTCTTAGACTGATTCAGCAATAGTATAAGTAGAGCTGAAGCTGGCACCCAGACTACAGTGGAATGATCCAGGTAGAGGCTGCATTGGGCTGCATGGAAGAGAAGTAAAACTGTGAGGAAAGAGAGTGGAAAAGATGAAAACCCATGAGTCAATATATGTCTTTAGATATATTGTCATTTTGTCTTCAATAGAAGAGAGGTTGTGAAGGGCTGGGCTGATCACCATTGACTCTGTAAACATACGTACCTGTCCACCCCAGCATCAAGATGAAACAGAATTTTTCCATCAAAAGCCACAGGTGTTAGCTGAGTATGCCTTTTTCCTAGTTAGTCCTGACTACTACTAGTTTAGAATCTTTAAAGGGACTGCGATATTTGAAATTGTTAGGACTTATGACTTGCAGATTCACTTAAGTTAAAAAATGTAAAAATTAAAAATAATTTTATTGAAATATAGTTGACATACAATATTATGTTAGTTTTGTGTGTACTAAATAATAATTTGACATATACTTTATGAACTAATCACCATGATTTCTAATAACCATCTGTCTCTATATAGAGTTATTACAATATTGATCATATTCCTTATGCTGTATATTACATCCCTATGACTTATTTACTATGTAACTGGAGGTTGGTACCTCTTAATCTCCTACACCTATTTTGCCCTTCCTCCGTCACTCTTTTCCCTTCTGGCAACCTCCTGTTTGTTCTCTGAACCTATGAGTCTGTTCTTATTTTTGCTTTGCTTGTTTGTTTTGTTTTTTGACTCCACATGTAAGTGAGATCATGTGGCATTTTTATTTCTCTGGCTTATTTCACTTAGCATAATATCCTCTAGATTTATCCATGTTGTCACAAATGGCAAGATTTTTTCTTTTTTATGGCTGAGTAATATTCCATTGTGTGTGTGTGCATGTGTATGCCATATCTTCTTTATTAATTTGTCTATTGATGGATATTTGGGTTTCTTCCATATCTTGGCTATTATAAATAATTCTGCAATAAATATAGAGGTGCATGTATCTTTTCAAATTGGTGGTTTTGTCTTCTTCAGGTAAATACCCAGAAGTGAAATTACTGGGTCATTTGACAGCTCTATTTTTAATTTTTGAAGAACCTCCATATTGCTTTTCATAGTGGCTGCACCAATTTATAAACCCACCAGCAGTGCAAGAGGGTTCCATTTTCTCTGAATTCTTGGCAACACTTTTTATTTGTTGTCTTTTTGAATATAACCATTCTGACAGGTGTGAGGTGGTATCTCATTGCAGTTTTGACTTGTATTTCCTGGATGATTAGTGATGTTGAGCATCTTTTCATGTGTCTGTCAGCCATCTGTGTGTTTTCTTTGGAAAAATGTCTATTCAGATCCTCTATTTTTAAATTAGGTTCTTCATTTTTTTGATGTTGAGTTGTATGAGTTATTTGTATTTTTTTGATATTAACCTCCTTATTGAATATATCATTTGCAAATATATTCTCCCATTTAGTAGGCTTCCTTTTCATTTTATTGATAGTTTCCTTGGCTGTGCTAAAGCTTTTTAGTTTGTCGTAGTTCCATTTATTTATTTTTGCTTTTGTTTCCCTTGCCTTGGGAAGACAAATTGAAAAAATACATTGCTAAGATCAGTGTTAAAGAGTGTACTGCCTGTTTTCTTCTGGGATTTTTATAGTTTCACATTTTATATTTAAGTCTTTAATCCATTTTGATTTTACTTTTATATATGGTGTGAGAAAGTAGTCCAGCTTGGTTCTTTTACATGTAGCTGTACAGTTTTCCCAACACCATTTATTGAAGAGGCTATCTTTTCCCCATTTTATATGCTTGCCTCCTTTGTTATAGGCTAATAGACCATGTAAGTGTGGGTTTATTTCTGAGCTGTCTATTCTGTTCCATTGATCTATGTGTCTGTTTTGTGCCAGTATCACACTGTTTCGATTACTGTAGCTTTGTGTTATAGTCAAAAATCAGGGAGCATGATTCCTCCAGCACTGTTCTTTCTCAAGATTTTTTTTTTGCTATTTGGGGTCTTTTGTGTTTTCAGTCAAATTTTAGAATTATTTGTTTTAGTTCTGTGAAAAATGCCATGGATATTTTGATAGGGATTGTATTGAATCTGTAGATTGCCTTGGGGAGTATGATCATTTTAACAATAATAATTCTTCCAATCCATGAGCACGGTATGTCTTTCCATTTGTTTGTGTCATCTTTAATTTCTTTCATCGGTGTCTTGTAATTTTCCTTAGGTAGGTTTATTCCTAGGTTTTTGTTTTTTGTTTTTGATGTGATAGTAAATGGGATTGTTTCCTTAATTTATTTTTCTGATAGTTTGTTGTTAGTGTATAGAAATGCAACAGATTTCTGTATATTAATTTTGTATCCTGTAACTTTACTGAATTCATTAATGAGCTCTAGTAGTTTCTTGGTGGCTTCTTTAGGATTTTCTGTATATAGTATGATGTCATCTGCAAACAGTGACAGTTTTACTTCTTCCTTTTCAATTTGGATTCCTTTTATTTCTTTTTTTGGTCTGATTTCCATGGCTAGGGCTTCCAATAGTACGTTGAATAAGAATGGTGAGACTGGGCATCCTTGTCTTGTTCCTGATCTTAGAGGAAATGCCTTCAGCTTTTTACTCTTAAGTATGATGTTAGCTTGTCATATATGGCCTTTATTATGTTGAGGTATGTTTCCTTTATACCCATTTTGTTGAGAGTTTTTATCATAAATGGATGTTGAATTTTGTCAAAAGCTTTTTCTGCATCTATTGAGATGATCATGTGATTTTTTTATTCTTCATTTTGTCAATGTGGTGTATCACATTGATTAATTTGAAATATTGAACCATCCTTGCATCTCTAGGATAATTCTACTTGATCCTTTTAATGTATTGTTGATTTTGGTTTGCTAATATTTTGTTGAGGATTTTTGCATCTATGTTCATCAATGATATTGGCCTGTAATTTTCTTTTTTCTTTTTTTGTGGCATCCTTGTATTTTTTAAATTATTATTACTCACAGTATAAACTAAATGTTCTTTGAGTAGATAGCCATGGCCTTTGAGATAGCTAAGAGAGATTTGCTTTACTCTAATTGAGGAAACTAAAGAAAAAAAAGTAATTTATCTATGAATTCATTTCCAGGTTTTATGGAGTCAGGGACAGATCTTAGTAAGTTTCCTGGAGTTGACATAGCAGCAAGCAGGGCATCTCCTTCCTTATCAGTTTCTCGGTTCCTGGATTTGATGTTTTTAGAGCAGGAAGGAAGTAGCTGCCCAAAACCACAGTCTGAAGGGCTGCTGGAAAAATAGATCTCTCTTGTTTCTTTGAATGGAAGGGAGATATCCCTTGTCTTGCTGGCACACAATTTTAGTTGATTTATACTTGTTTATACGAGTGCAAAAAATGGTTCACTCATGTCTTCTAGTATGTTTGTATCTATATGTGTGAGTGTGTGTGTGTGTGTGTGTGTGTGTGTATTTGTATGTGTACCTGGGTGTATTTTCAGATCATAGCCATCAATATATTTTTGGAACACTAGTTTCACAAGATAATTTCTGAACATTGCACTATCCTTAATGACATTCCCTTTCTTGAAAATTAATAATACGACTATCATAATAAAGAGACTAGAAAGTCCCAAAGTGAAGAGATATTTGAACTTTGTTTGGCCCAGAATTTCTGCAACTTCACTTGACCATGAAGTCCTTTGTTCAGGTAATGATTAATAATATCTCAGTTCTATAAATAAATATATTTAGGAAATGCTGAATTAGATACTTTTTCTGAAGGATTTGGATGTCTACAATAGCCAGAGATATACAGAGGAATGTGAAAATGTAGGCTGATACCAGTTTCAAAGTTTTTGCTGGGTCCTTTAAGCTTAGCTTCGTCAGTTCCATTTCTTAAAGCCTTGATCTGTTGAAGCACTGTTAGGCCACCAAACTGTAAAATCCCTTCTGTGCAAGTAGCCAACAATAAAGGGGCTTACTAAGGCTTAAAAAAATTTTTTTTTAACTGGAATGTTCCTTTTCCTGAAGTAAGTTCTAGTAGGCAAATTCTGTTTCTATTAAGCAAATCAATAAATTAATTTTTTTCAAGCCAGTGCTATTAGACAAATCAATAAAATTACTTCTACCAAATTCTACCATTTGATACTTGGTAAAGTTGGGATCAAAAACGTATAGATTTTGGGGGGAATATATGCTCATCCCAGGAGAAAATAGAAATGAAGAAATATGTTCCTCACATATCTGAGGATTCCAATCTTTGGTGGTATTTGTAAAAGGCAGCAAGCAACATTTAACACGATAAAGCCTTTGGTGCCTTAGATTACTCAGTGAATAGAAATTTGGGGCTATTTTGGTTAAAGCTAAGGGGAAAAGTTCTGAATTTCTTTGATATTTGCCTGATGTTAGAAAAATAAGGGTAGAGAAAGGTACAGAGTTATTAACTAACTTTTGCAGAAGACAGTGTTTGATTAATAGTTCAGAACTAAATTTTAATTAGGGTCAGATATGCTGAATAATTATTAGGTGCTCACGTAGATTATTACCAGGGTATCCTGCTGGGAAATTTATTAACCTGTAGACTACTTCTGATCTCCCTTTCCGTACCCCCATTTTTAGTATAACTGATTTTTTAAAAAACATAACTGTGACTTCAAGAAACAGCAAACAAAAAAACACCAAAGAACTGGGTTACTGGGATGTCTGAAATCTTGATTAAGAACACAATGTACATAACTGTAGTATATTTGAAATTAAAAGCACAGATATTTTTCCAGGTTACACACGTATAGCTTTCTGACTTAACAGAGAACATTAAATAATAGTGATTTGGAGTAGTGTGGATTAAATCAAATGGCACAGACTGGTGATCTAGATAATAAAAACTCCCTTTCATACCCTTATTTGTCATTTTAGGCAAACATCTAGTTTGGAGATCAGCTATATGAGGATAACTGTTACCTTAAAAGATTATTTGTCTTTCAGAACTTTCAGTGTAGAAATGGTTTAGCACACAAAACTATAGAGAATAGTATAATGAGCTTCTATATACTGATCAGTCAACTCAATAATTATTAACATTTTCCCAATTTTGTTATTTCTCTCCATTCCTCCTCTTTTCTCTTGAGTATTTCAAAGCAAATCCCAGAAATCATATCATTTTGCCGCATGCCTCTCTAACTGATAAGCCTTTTATATTTCCATGCCACTACTCAATCTGACAAATTTGAAAATAATTCCTTAATATCATCTAATACTGAGTCCATATAAGTATCCTCTATTATCTTCCCAATTTTACCCTCTAGCTCTAGGTCATCTGTAACCTCACTAGGACTCTCAGTTTTGGGAATGAGTAGATCAATAAGGGGAACAAGTGGAGAGCATCTTTGCTCTTTTTTTCAGTCCAAAGCTTAAGTTTAAGCATCAACTTAAATCCATCATTTCCAAATTTCTCTAATTCTGAATTCTGCTGCTACTACTTAGAGCAGTGTTTCACTATCAAAGAAGTGAGAGCAAGGCCAAGCTATTTTTATGATAAGCCAGAGATGAAATTCTAGAAATTATTCTGCCTAGAATCTCTTTTCCAGACCGTTTGGGAGGCACATGAACAGGAAGGGGACTTAGCTGTTGGTTAAAAAGCAGGATTTCCTCACAGGGAGTAAGGTGTTTTCATTAAATGATATGTCTGTTTACATTTTCAAGTAATCTATAGTATCCTTAGTTGTAGTGGATAACTAACAACATGAACAACATGAACAACGCTAGTTCATGACTTCAATAAAATTTTATTTAGTGACACTTGTGGGTAAGGCATTGTGCTAGTAAGGAAAATACAGGATATAAAGCAAAAAGCATTCTACAGAAAATAAATTAAAGTACAATGGGAATTCAAAAGCAAACTATTTTTTTCCTTGGGTGGTTGACAGACAAAAGGAGCATTTGATTAGAACCTTAAAAGACTTCTAGAATTTGAACAGTTGGAAGGAAGAAAGGTCATTTTGGGTGGAGGAAAGAGAGTGAGCAAAGGCACAAAGGTAGGAAAAGCAAAACATGAAACAAATAAGATCAATCTGGTGAATACGAGACTCTTCAGTCCAAACATCACAAAATATCATGACTAGCCATGCAGCTAGGTGTAGATGTTACGTAATCACCCAGTAAGCAGAGATTCCAGTAACTGTTATCAGTCACTGCTGCCGGGAACTACTAATCACGCAGAATGTTTAGAATGTCAAGACGATGATTGTTAATATGTGACCAACCAAGAAAACTGGTGCCTGGTAGAGGCATCTGGTCCAATGTGATATAATAATTAATCCAACTGGATAATATTTTACCTCCAAATCCTACCCAGTGGTTGGGTCAATAGGCAAACACTGTGACTGTTCATTTGTGAAGAATATTTTGGCAACTTCAGGAGGCTTGAGAAGAACAGGGTCCATTAAGTGAAGCTTCTTTTGCTGTGGGGCTGGATGTTCCTTAGATCTTTCATGTGGCAATATCATATGATTTTTTGCTTTCTTTCTAAACTCAAAACACTAAGACTATATCATTAACATAGAAATATATGAATCTTCTTGACCTCAACTTCAAGCTTACAATTAATGTATCTTTCAGCTAAAGAATGGATTCAAATGATGGTAACATTACTGATTTAGGTTTGCTTTGCTGCTTTCAGCACTGAGCTAAAATGTCCTAGCTCAGAGAATGATTCCAAATCAGATTAGTCCAATGTCCTAGTCCAGGCTATGTGCTTTACTGGGCCTGAGAAACAGGCTTTTCTTTTATTCCTCAGCATTAGCTAGAAATGCATTTTCAGCTAAAATTTGTCATGTGCTTATTATGTGCACCACACTTGTATCATAAGCATTACTTGATTTAATCTTCATAACAACTCTATGATGGAGGTTAATATACTTATCTCCATTTCAGAGATGAGGAAACTGGGGCTTAGGGTTAGTAATTTATATCAGGTCACATAGCTAATAAGTGGGGCAGGGCTGGTTTGTGAGTCCTGCTGGTCTGTTACAGCAGGCCATGGGCATCTGAGCAGGGACAGAGGCCTGTGTGTTGTGATGTTCATCTGTCCCTCTGTCTCTTCAACTTCTACCCGGCTTTTCTTCCTGCTTCCTCATTTCTTGCTATTTTTAAAAATCACAACCCCTCTATTTCCCTGTTCCTTGTATAGACTTTTTGTTTATTCATTTATATATTAATTTATTTCCTATTTCATTCATTGATTTACCTCTAAGGTAGCAGGCCTTGTCTGCTAGGAAATTATACAAGAAGACCTAGCAAGTAAATGAATGAGTGAATACAGTACAATGTACTGAATGCTGGAGTACAGTTGCTTTGAGGGCACAAAGAAGGAAAAATATCAAATTTTGAGGCCTGGGAGATGATGCTGGAGTTGTGTCTCGAAGGAAGAGAAATTAGGTGAAGAAGTAGGAAGAGCTTTCCAAGCAGACACACTAGCATTTGTATAGTCACTGAGTTGGGGCAGTAGCCAGACACAGCTGAGATCTGCTGGTCATTTGGGATGGCTGGAATGAATACATTGTGTTTCCTGAGAGTGTTAAGAGATGAAGCTAGAGAGGAAGGTAGGGGCTGACCTGTGAAGTTCTTGAGTGCTAAATTAAGGAGTTTGAATGTTAGCCTGAAAGTTACAGAAAATCATTGAAAGGATTTAAGTTACAGAAATGCATGATTTTGTATTTTATAATCATCACTTGCATAACCAATTTCTGTGCCTCGAAAAGGAGGCCCTAAGTTTGCTCCAAGATTGTACACTACCTGCCTTGAGAAACTTCAAAGCCTTCATCACCTTGTGATCTTCCCTGATAGAAGAGCTGAGTTTTCCATCCTACTTCCTGATCTCAGAAGTCTTGATCAGCTGGGTGCAAGGCACCCTTCATAAAATAGTCCTTAAAGACGAGGTTTATTGTTGTAACCATGAGAGCCCACTTGCTAGGCACAAGATGCTCAGGTTTTTAGAGGGACATCCAGATCCCACTTCCTTTCAGAAATCTCCCCACCCACATTCTCATGTCTCTCTAGGTTATGGGATACTGAATTACCATAATCTTTTTTTTTTTTTTCCTCTGCTGTTACTCCTGAAATCTGGGTGAGTTCAGGTGAGCAGTTCTGCAGAGGGCAAATGCATTGAGGCAAGTGGGAGGTGTGATATTGGAGCAGGAGCAACAGGTGGCATCAAACAAGTTGCATCTGATAGACAATTTGAGTGCCTTTAGTCAAGATACAACTTTAAACAGCTTAGAGCAATGGTGGTCAAATGTTTTTGCTCACATACCCCTTAAAATACTTGGGTAAATCTAGGTACCTCATCATACATTTGAAGTTGATATCCACAATCTGTCATATATTTTAGTAGTTGCAAACATAATTTCTAGTGTGTTGTACCTACTGACATTTTAAACTGTTATAGTTTTAACAGTCTATTTTAAGATAACTTCAAATGCATTCAAAAGCTCTGTCTTTACGCTCTCCTCCCCACATATTATGTGTTTGATGTCACAATTTACATTTTTTTGTGTGTGTGTGGTACGCGGGCCTCTCACTGTTGTGGCCTCTCCCTTTGCGGAGCACAGGCTCCGGACGCGCAGGCTCAGTGGCCATGGCTCACGGGCCTAGCCGCTCCGCGGCATGTGGGATTCTTCCGGACCGGGGCACGAACCCGTGTCCCCTGCATCGGCAGGCGGACCCTCAACCACTGCGCCACCAGGGAAGCCCCACAATTTACATCTTTTTTATTTTGTATTAAAAAATTCTTATAGTTAATACTTTTGTCTTTTAAGTTTTATGCTAGAGTGTTAAGTGATTTACCCATTACTGTTACAATCTTTGAGTATTCTGAATCTAACTGTGTATTTACCTTTACCAGTGAGTTATATACTTTCAAGGATTTTCATCTTCAGCTTGGAGAACTCCCTTTAATATTTCTTATAAGGCAGGTCTAGTGGTGCTGAACTCTTTCAGCTCTTGCTTGTTTTGAAAACTCTTTTTCTTTCAATTCTTAACAATTTTGCCACTTTAAGTATTCTTGGCTGGCAGTTTTTTTTCTTTCAGCACTTTAAATGTACTGTGCCACTCCTTTATGGCCTGCAAAGTTCTGCTGAAAAATCTGATGATAGGTTTCTGGGGGCTCCCTTGTACTTAACAAATTATTTTTCCCTTCTTGCTTTTAAGATTCCCTCCTTGTCTTTAATTTTGACAATTTGATTATAATATGTCTTGGTGGGGGTCTCTTTAAATTCATCTCTTTTGGTATCTTTGGGCTTCCTGGATCTGGATGTTTGTTTCTTTCCCCAGGTTAGGAAAGATTGGGGCCATATTTCTTTGAATCACCTTTCCGCCCCTTTCTCTCTCTCTTCTGCTAGGAGAAGAGTATATTGATCCAGTTGATGTTGTCCAATTGACGTTGTCCCATAAGTCCTTTAAGCTATCTTTACTGTATTTTTTTTTTTTTTGCTCCTTTGACTAGATGAATTCCAGTGCCCTGTCTTTGAACTCATTGATTCTTTGTTCCACTGATCTGGTCTGCTGTTTGAATCCTTTTATTGAGTTTTTAAGTCAGTTATTGTATTCTTCAGCTCTATGGTATCTTTAGTACATTTTAATATTTTCTATCTTTATGTTGAAATTCTTACTTTGTTCATTAATGCTTTACCCTGGTGAGTATCCTTATGACCATTACTTTAAACTATTGGTAAGTCACTTAGCTCTGCTTCATTAAGATTGATTTCTAGAGATTTATCTTGTTCTTTTCCTTGGAACATATTCCCTTGTTTCTCCATTTTCCTTGACTCTCTGCATTGGTTTCTATGCATTAGATAAAACAGCCACCTCTCCCAGTCTTGTGTAGATTAACCTCATCAATTAGCCCAGACCAAGCTCCTGGTTGTCTCTCAAATCTTTGTGATGGCCCAATCCTCCATCTTTGTTCTTAGCAGCTCTGAATAGTAGAGGGTATGCCAAGACCCATTAGTGTCCCAAAAGGGAGGGTCACAGTTAGCAACTCAATGTAAGCTGGTTAGAAACCAAACCCTCAGGCAGCAGCTGGGAAACTGGGAGATGGGTATTTCTGCGAGTTACCTCTGCATTGAGCCTGAGTGTATAGTTGCTGGGGGTGCATCTATTTAAAGACTGCTTTTGTTGCTATAATCCTGTGGAACTGATGAATGCAAGCCCTGTTGGCTATCAGAGCTAGGTAAATTGAGAGCCAGTCCCTCCAGTGCAAGCTGTAAAAGTTAGGGTGCTAGACATGTGTACAAGCTCCTTATAGGGAGGTACCAGTGACTTGGTGTTTTTGTTGGAGTGAGCAGGAGGGAGAAGGTGGAGAAAGTGCCCACTGACTCTTTTGGACTCCAGGGAGGATCACAGTCAGCACCAAATTGTGTGCGAATCAGAAGCTGGACTCTCAAGCGGTAACTTGTGAAATATGCAATCAAACCCCTTCCAGTGAATGAATGGGAGATGGGCATTTTCGCCTGCTCATGTTGTGCTGAGCCCTGGGGGGATAGCTTTGGCGAGTGCTTGCATGTCCATTGAGAACTGCTGCTTTGTTTTCTATAGTCCTGTGGCATTCATGAACACAAGCCCCTTTGGCTATCAGGGCCAGGCAATCTGGGGGCCTGTTTCTCTGGTGACAGATGCAAAAGCTGGGACACCAGACTTGTACAAGCTTCTTTTAGAGATGCTAGTGAACTGGGTTTTTTTGTTGGAGTGAGCTGAAGGGAGAAGGCAGAGGAAGTGCCCACTGGATTCCCCTGGGGTCCATGAAGAATAGTAGCCAGCTTCCAGTATCATGCTAATTGGAAGTCAGACCCTCAGGCTGCAGCTTGTAAAGTAGCCTTTTCCTTTCCAGGGAAAGGCTAGAATGCCTGGAAGATAGGCATTTTTGCCTGTTCCTTTCACACTGAGCCGGGCAGGATACCAAATGTGATGCATGGCCATTAGGAACTGCTTCTTCGTTTGCTCTAGTCCTAAGGGTTTTGTGGAATCCAGCCTGGTTGGCTTTCAGAGCTAAGTGTTTTGAGGGTCATCTCTCATGAGGTAGTAATAAAAGTAGGGGGACTAGGTGTGTGGTCTAAACCCTTTGCTCTTCAGGGAGAAGTTAGGAGTCTCAATTGTATGACTCTATTCTGGGGGTGGGGTTTATGGTGAGAGTGTGTCTCTGCCTTTCCTACCTGTTTCAGTATGGGTATTTTCTCTTTTGCTCAACGTGCAGAATCACTCAGCTGGTATCTGGATTTCTCTCAGAGGGATACTCCTTATGTAGCTGTACATTCACTGCATCTGTGGGAGGAGGGATGTTCAGGAGCCTCCTATGTCACCGTTTTTGGGCCCTCCTTCTGTCTGATGTTATTTTGTTAGTTTCTTGGACTTATATTTCTATTCCACTCTTCCTTCCTATGTTTATGCTAATATATTGTCTTATTTTTGAAAGTCTTGTCTTAATTACCTTATCACACTTTTCTGTTACAAAAATATACACTGGAACTTAAATTTTTTTTTTTTTTTTTTTTTTTGCGGTACGCGGGCCTCTCACTGTTGTGGCCTCTCCCGTTGCGGAGCACAGGCTCCGGATGCACAGGCTCAGCGGCCATGGCTCACGGGCCCAGCCGCTCCGCGGCATGTGGGATCTTCCCAGACTAGGGCATGAACCCGTGTCCCCTGCATCGGCAGGCGGACTCTCAACCACTGCGCCACCAGGGAAGCCCCGTGGAGCTTAAATTATTTTTAAAGTTTCCTGTGACTACAAGACTTGAATGCAAAAAATAGCATACTAATGACCAAAACAAAAATAAATTGAAACATAATCATTTAACATAAAAGTAAAATCTTGTTGGAAATGAATCTCTCATGGAGCTGTTTATTTTTTGCCTCAGTTGGTTTATGTGTCTATAGATGATCATGGATATTTTCTAGAATGAGATTGAGTTCAGCATTCATTTAATTCCTATTTTTCACTTTCATAAATGTAAGTATTGCAAAATTTATTTATATAAAACACATGGCAATGGAAAGAGTTTCATTATAGCTAGTTATAGGAGGGGAAAATGCCCAGCTTTGGGAATCATGACACCTACTTCATAAAAATGACATGTTTTGGGGCAAATCACTTGCTAGGTCTTGGTTTCTTCATCTATAAAATTAGAGAGGTGGCATAGAGGAGTTTTAAGTCTCTTTATAGCTCTACCATTCTATAATAATAATAATTTTAAAAGGCAGCTTAAAACCATTTAGGCATATCAGGTAGGAAGTATATGCATAGATAAGCATAAATAAATGGAATTGATATAAATATGAGGTGGATGCTTGCATTCAAGGTGATTATAATCAAGCTGGGTAGCAAATAACATTAATTAAGTAGGGAATAAATCAAGATTGCATATGATTAAATGCTAAATGCTGTGATGTAGATAAGTTTTAAAAGTTCTAAGACGGGTCTATTAATTGAGGCTGAACTCTGTAGGAAAGGCTTCATGGAGAAGGTGCAGTCTGAAGAGGACTTTGGTGGTCCACATGGTAGAACAACATGAAAGAAGGCATAGAGGAACCACAGACCTCAGAAGCATGGGCTGGTGGTGTCAAGGTGACTGGAGCATCTTGCCTGCTAAGGAAGGGAAGGGCTGAGGTAATAAGGATATCACAGCCAGGTCCCTGGGAAGCAATTGGAGACAATTATAATTGTCTCTAAATGCCACTTTAATTATGTGTGGCAAATATGTTCTATAAAGTCATCATGAACAATGAATTAGCAAATACTGAAGTGTTTGTCATAGGGGATGTACAGTGTTATTCCTGTGAGCCTCTGTTTACAACATTTTCTTCCTAACTTTTTCGGTGTGTTTCTGTTTAAAGACTTCAAATTTAATATATATTGTTGATTCATTAACATCAGACTAATAGCCAGCAGCATTATTGCTCATGCCTGGACAGAGATTATCCAGCATGTGTATTTTCTCCATAAGGTACATCACAACCTTCTTAGGCTTAGGAACACTAGACAGCACTTCGGCACTCTGCTTAGGGGCCCTTTTAAACAACAAAATCAACAACAAACAGCACATAAATATGAAAAACATGGCACTAAATAGGCTACAAAAGGACAGTTTTTTACAGTCTAAGAGCTGAAATAAGAAGGCAGAGCATCACCTTGTCCAAACTCATCTGGGAGCATGCACACTGGGTGACTCAAACTTTTCATTGCTTTGCGCATGTTCATGCATGATCTTGAAAGTGCCTTAGTATTGACTGTGGGATTACAAATAGATTTCAGCAAGTAGGCAAATTTGCAAACATGAAATCTTTGAATGACAATGAACTGCATATTGGCGAGGTAGGCTGTAGCCAGCCATTAATGAGATCTGAGCAGAGGAATAACACAATGAGCAATATTTAGGAAGCTCACTCACTTATTCACTTACCGCAAATTAAACATTAAAGGAGCCTCACTGTGTGTTAGGGGTTCCATAAGGTGCTTGAAGTACAAATGAATAAACATGGCACCTGCTCTTAAGGAACTGAAATCTAAGCACAAGTAACCTACAGGGGAAGCCTGGGAGAAAAATCTGGAGCAACCAGAAGTCTTGTTGCCAGACTCATTCTTGAGGTAATGAGGACCAGGTTTTGCAAAGTAGCAGTGGGAGCGGGAGGAAGGGCAAACATGAAAAGAGAATGAAAGGTTTTCGTTTTGCTTGAATAGTGAGAGAGACCTCCCACAGATTCCAGACTTTAGGTTGAGGAAAGGTATGCCAAATATATGTCCTTGTGTTCCAGCAAAAGCTGTCTTCCTCAAACTAGGAAGCTTGGAGAGGGAAACTGGTTCCCCCTTTCCTAAGGATGGCTCTTTGCTTCAGCTATTATTAAGCCCAGAATGACTAAAATGGCGTTCTTTAAAATTAAGAATAAAATCAAACAAAACCAAACGACTAGATTTATCCTGCAGGTAGAACACACAAGTTTTCTAGATTCCAGAGATGTTGTTGATTTCTTTTTGGACCAGTTCTGAAACATTCAGTAACAAATTTCTATTGACCTCATGAGTTCACATTGCTCAGCAGCAAAGAACTTAACTGTTAACCTTCTCTTGGTGTGTGCACAATTATCTTAATTATTTGTTTTCTGTTTTCTGCTGTTTTTTGGAAAATAATTTCCCTTGTCTTTAGAGCAAGAAGTATTTCATGTCTAGTGTTATTAGTTAATAACATTCTACTCATGCTGCTTGGGAAGGATGTGACAGTTCTTCTGGGTCTCTTACTACTGTGCTGACTCCCTAACCCCAACAGGCTTCTCTTCCTGGGCAGGGTCATAGATCAGATGGGTATTAATTTTGAATCAAGTAGGTTAATCAAATAATTGTCCCCTCCCTGAGTGTCAGGCATTGTGCTGGGCCTGGGGATGAGAAAGATGGATAAAGTTTATGTCTTAAAAGAGCTGGCAGTTGTCAAAGCCTAAGGGATTCTCCAGACATTAAAATACCACTTAATGCTTCACCCTGTAGGTGCTTACGGCTCAACACTAATATAAAAGGTAGAGCAAGAAGAGGCAACTTTGGTCTTCTTTTAAGAAATATCTATTCAATTCCTTTGCCCATTTTTAAATCCTTTTTTTTCTTTGAGTTGTGTGTGAGATCCTTATATATTTCAGATATTAACCTCTTATCAGATATATGGTTTTCTCCCATTCCACAAGTTGCCTTTTCACTCTGTTGATTGTTTCCTTTGCTGTGCAGAAGAAGCTTTTAGTTTGATGCAGTTCCACTTGCCTATTTTTTCTTTTGTTACTTGTGCTTTTAGTGTCATACCCATGAAATCACTGCCAAGACCAATGTCATGAAATTTCAACCTGTTTTATTCTAGGAGTTGTAGAGTTTCAGGCATTACATTTAAGTGTTTAATCAATTTTGAACTGATTTTTGTGTGTGGTATAAGATGAAGGTCCAAATCATTCTTTTGCATGTGGACATCCACTTTCCCAACACCATTTGTGAAAAGGTTATCCTCCCCATTGTGTGTTCTTGGCACCCTTGTCAAAGATCAGCTGACTGTATATGTTGGATTTATTTCTTGGCTGTCTGTTCTGTTCCTTTGATCTATATATCTGTCTTTATACCAATACCATACTGTTTTCATTGCTGTAAATTTGTAATATATTTTGAATTTAGGAAGTGTGATGCCTCCAGCTTTGTTCTTCTTTTTAAATATTGGCTTGGTTATTTGTGGTCCTTTGTGATTACATATGAATTTTGGAATTATTTTTTCTATTTCTTCAAAAAATGCAATTGGAATGTAATACAAATCAAAACCACAATTAGATATCACCTCACACCTGTCAGGGTGGGTATTATGAAAAAAACAAAAACAAAGAGTGTTGGCAAGGATATGGAGAAATTGGAAACCTGGAACACTGTTGGTGGGAATGCAAAATGGTGTAGTTGCTATGGAAAATAGGTTGTTCAAAAATTAAAAATAAAAGTATCATATGATCCAGCAGTACCACTCCTGGGTATTTATTCAAAATAATTGAAATCAGGATCTCAGAGTGATATTAGCACCCTATGTTCATTGCAGCACTATTTGCAATGGAACAACTAAATTTCCATCAGTGGATAAATAGATAAAGAAAATATGGCATCTATATACAATGGAATATTACTCGGCATTAAAAAAGAAGGAAATTTTGCAATATGTAACAACATGGATGACCTTAGGACATTATGCTAAGTGGAATAAGCCAGTCACAGAAAGAAAAGTGTGGCATGATTCCACTTGTATGAGGTATCGAAAATAGTCAGATTCATAGCATCAAAGACTGGAATGGTGATTTCCAGGGTCTGGGTGGAGGGGAAAATGAGGAGTTACTAATCAACAGGCATTAAGTTTCAGTTAAGCAGATGAATAAGTTCTAGAGATGGAATGTACAACATAGTACCTGTAGTCAACAATACTATCTTGTACACTTAAAAATAATTGTGTTAAGAAGGTAGATTTCATGTTAAGTATTCTTACCCTAATAAAATAAAATTTGAAAAAAGAGGGGAAGAAGAAGCTTCCTCAGCCAAGACTCTGCTTTCAGATGCCTCTAGAAATCTCTTATACTCACTGTGCAACAAGTACTTTCAAAGATAATCCTTTGCAAGGAGACAGAAGATGGAAATTAAGTTCTGGAGGAAATGTGACTCAAGATAAATATCTTTGCTGAGGAGGTTTTCCTACTTCCCTCTTTTTATTCATTTATTTTTTCTTCTTCAAAATGTTTAGCTCATTGGGACACTTTGATTCTCTACTTCATACCATGAACACTTTCTTGTTAGGCAATACACAGCATTAGCAGGTGACATAATTTCATATGCACAAGTATAAACTATAATAAGGCACCTCAGGTTGGCTTCTCTTGAAAGTTGCCACCCAGGAAAGAGTTTGATTAGGGAGTGTTCTATGTAGTATTTTACTTGCAGATACATGTTCAGTGTTGTCCTGTCCTTACTTAGCTGGAGATTAAATTCTCATACCCTGCCTTGGTTTTTAATACCAGACAATATGGTCTTTGTTTTAGTAAATACCTGTGCCTATGTGGATTATTTTAGGAAGGCCACGTGATAGCAATGTGTCTGAGGCAGTATTTCTTGCAGAGAAGTTTAAACGAAAGGAAAATTGTTCAAGTGGAGAGTTCTGTAAATGCAGTATTGTGGGAGTCGTTGAGAAATGGGAATAAAAGTCTGTTTTAATCATATATCTCTTCATATATTTGCTGAAAGCAATATGAAATCATTTGGTCCCATCTATGGAATGTGATTGGGTCTGCCTGCTGCAGGAAATGGAAGGTAGCTGCCTGCGGTGTGGTGTGTGGGAAAAAGGGCCCAACCACTCTAATTATGAGTCTTTCTAGGCCTTAAAGTCCCATCTTTCCAGCCCTCAGAGTAGAATATTAAAAGTTCATTGAAG
The DNA here is from genome assembly GCF_059928025.1 of Delphinapterus leucas. Classification (NCBI taxonomy): domain Eukaryota; kingdom Metazoa; phylum Chordata; class Mammalia; order Artiodactyla; family Monodontidae; genus Delphinapterus; species Delphinapterus leucas. The sequence continues at coordinate 49,719,155 of NC_143132.1, forward strand.
AAGATGTGGCACATATATACAATGGAATATTACTCAGCCATAAAAAGAAACGAAATTGAGCTATTTGTAATGAGGTGGATGGACCTAGAGTCTGTCATACAGAGTGAAGTAAGTCAGAAAGAGAAAACCAAATATCGTATGCTAACACATACATATGGAATATAAAAAAAAATGGTCATGAAGAACCTAGGGGCAAGATGGGAATAAAGACACAGACCTACTAGAGAATGGACTTGAGGATACGGGGAGGGTGAAGGGTAAGCTGGGACAAAGTGAGAGAGTGGCATGGACATATATATACTACCAAACGTAAGGTAGATAGCTAGTGGGAAGCAGCCGCATAGCACAGGGAGATCAGCTCGGTGCTTTGTGACCACCTAGAGGGGTGGGATAGGGAGGGTGGGAGGAGGGAGACGCAAGAGGGAAGAGATATGGGAACACATATATATGTATAACTGATTCACTTTGTTAGAAACTAACACACCACTGTAAACCAATTATACTCCAATAAAGATGTAAAAAAAAAAAGTTCATTGATACTTAGAGGACTAGTTAAAACAGAAATTCCCTACTTTCTGAAATTGTGATAGTAGTAATTTTCTCATAAGATTATTGCATACGTTTAATGAGATAATCTATGTAAAGTATATTATAAATGTGTATATGTTTAGCTACCATTATTATTATAATTATTACCATATGCACATGAAGTCCTTACACTTCCCATCAGGGTTTGAAGAATTTGCTGGTCAAACCTCACTTCCTTTTAAGTGATGGTTCTTCTCCTTTAAAAAACAGATTTATTGAGGTATAATTGATATACAAAAACAGCACATATTTAATGTCTAAATTTGATGGGTTTGGACATATGCATACACTTGTGAAAACGAAGCGTTTGGTTCTTTGGTTTGATTGAGTCCCACACTATTGGTGTAAGTCACTTATCAAACTATCATGGGGTGCAGCTGTGTTCAGCTGAGTAATGTGGGAGTCCTGTATTTTTCACTCTTGACTAGATGGGACAAAATCACTGTGGAGTAGTTTGAAGCCTAATAAATCATATCCCATTTCCAAGAAATGTATTTTGGTTAACAGACTCCTTTCTAAGATATAAATAAGCTGGGTTTCATTTTTTCATCCAGAGTTGTTAACCGAGATCAGATAAAGCATGAGATCTGTTGATGTCTGGAGTGGGCAGGAAGGGGAGTCTTGGGCTTGGGGCCATTGGTGAAAGACTGACGGTAGGGAGGGAGGGCCTTGTGGGATGCCAAACTCTAGGCGCCTCTGGGACCAGGTTGAGTGTGATGGAGGTAGGAGGGTGTGGAAGAGTACTTGGCTGAGGGCGGGTGATGTGTCATTAAAATTCCCAGCAGGCTGCCTGTAGCTCTCTGGCTGTGGAGTAGCTTGCCAATGCCTGAAGAGAGATGTCAGGGCTAGTTTGGAAGGCTGCAAATTAAAAATGATTTACACTTTTGGCCAGCTTAATCTCTTCTAATCCAGCTTGTATAGTTATTCCAGTTCAGCCCAGTATCTCTCCTCTCAGTCTTGGCTTCTCCTGGGAGGTGAAGTTAAAAAGGGAAAGAAAATGGAAGGTGTGGAAAAAGAAAAGAGCATTTCCCCCCTTTTCCTGATGGAAAAGTTGATCAGACTTTTAGATCCCTCATCTCTACCTTCTTTTTCTTCTTTACTATATACATAAACCAAGGTTTTTGAAACTTATTTCTGAAGAAATGGCCCCCTCCCCTAACTGCTAATGAAAATAATGTACTTTACAAAATTAACATTCTAGTCTCTTCTAAGTATAGAGGAAGAGATAACATGTTACCTTTGGATCACTTTTTTACCCTTTAAAAATTACAAGTGGTTCCCTTCAGTTATGTAAATGTAGGAGTCTGATATTTTAAGGAAAGGGTCCCATGGAGTCTTGTGAACTTTATAAAGGCAGCGTCTCTTGGTATGCAGTTCTCTAAGGAAGACTAGTTGGGGTTTAAGTGATAAAATAGAAAAAATAAAATAGATGTAACTGTGTTTGTACCTCAGACTGGTGAAGTGGGTCAGCTCAGTTATACTCCCAAGGGGATTATGAAAGTTTATCTTAGGGCACCTGAGTGATTACTTGGAGGAAAATCAAGGAAATGCAAGTGACAGTTTACACCAGGTTTTCAGGGGGCATTACTGTTGACTACAGAGAGCTACAACTGGTTGAGAGGACATCCCAGAAGCATTTTTATCAACTTGGAGAGAAGGATCAGCCTAACTCAAATGAAAAACATAAGATAGAGAAGGCATGCTCATTCACTCTTGGAGGATGCAAAGAGAAGTGTTCTCTGTCCCCACCACCCTACAATGCTCCTTTTCTCAGCCCTTCTCCATTTACCCATCCCCTTACCACTTCTGAATGTGAATTCCCTGTAAGCAGAGGTTTTGTCTGTCTTATTCATTGTTGAATCTCCGGTGCTTAGAACCGTGCCTAGCACCCAGTGAGCACTCAATAAATAACATATTTTTGAATTAATAAATGGATAAATTTAAACTTAGGGGAACATTGAAGTTGTTGAATGACAGAATTAGGATCTAAAGAGATCTGCTGGAACTATAAGCTGAATCTACCAGATAAAATTTAATAGGAAGAAATGGAAAATCCTGCCATAGTTTCAAAAATCAACCATAAAAGGTCCCCAGATAGGGAGATATAACTTGGTGATAGCTTATGTGAAAAATTTAGTTGACAGTAAGCACAACATAAATTAGCAGTGTGCTATGATTATGATAAAAATTTAGTATGATCACAAGCCCCATTAATTAAGATATAATACCTAGAATAGAGAAGGTGACAGTACTTGCCTTCTTTATGCTGGTCAGGTAGTACTGGAGTACCTATATTCTATTCTGTATGCTGCACTTAATAAATGATGTATTTAATTCAAAAAGAGTCATGCACCACAATATTCATTGCAGCTGTATTTACAATAGCCGGGTCATGGAAACAACCTTAGTGTCCATTGACAGATGAGTGGGTAAAGAAGATGTGGCACATATGTACAATGGAATATTACTCAGCCATAAAAAGAAATGAAACTGAGTTATTTGTAGTGAGGTGGAGGGACCTAGAGTCTGTCATACAGAGTGAAATAAGTCAGAAAGAGAAAAACAAATACCGTATGCTAATGCATAGAGTCGAAAAAAAAAAATGGTTCTGATGAACCTAGGGGTAGGACAGGAAAAAAACCGCAGACGTAGAGAATGGACTTGAGGACACGGGGAGGGGGAAGCGTAAGCTGGGATGAAGTGCGAGAGTGGCATGGACATATATACACTACCAAATGTAAAATAGCTAGTGGGAAGCAGCCACATAGCACAGGGAGATCAGCTTGGTGTTCTGTGACCACCTAGAGGGGTGGGACAGGGAGGATGGGAGGGAGACGCAAGAGGGAGGAGATACGGGGATATTTGTATATGTAGAGCTGATTCACTTTGTTATAAAGCAGAAACTAACACACCATTGTAAAGCAATTATACTCCAATAAAGACGTTAAAAAAATAAATGATATATTTATATAAATCTGTGTGTTTAATGGAGGCTAGCCAGAGAAATAAGGGGATTTGGAATGTGAGGGATAATTGGTAATACTGAGGACATTTTTAGTCAGCCTAAGAAAAGGTTCAATGAGCTTCAGTCTTCAAGTATCTGAGGGGCTATTCTGTGAAGAGGCACAAGATTTGTTCTCTGTGGTATCAGGGGCTAAAACTAGGGCAATTGGGCTGAGGTTTCACGAAGATAGATTTTATCTTACTGCAAAGAAGGATTTCTAAATTTGTCTGATCTCTATGGAGTCTTGCAGGGAAGTGAATCTTCTGTATCTGGAGATATTCAAGCAGTCTGCACAAAGATTGCACAATGGCTTGAGTGCCTGGTTGAACCTGAGGATTGATAAGACATCTTCATTAGAGATAAGCAATGTGGGCAGGTGAAGCATCCAGGAGGGGTGAGATGCTTCGCTGATTTCAGGGCCAGCCTGACATTGGAATTCTTTCCATGAATCACACTGCTTAAATGCAGTTTAAAAGTGTTCTAATTTATCTGGTCTGGCTCTGTGACACCTGAATAATATAACTCAGATTATCTGGAATTTGTAAGTGGGCTTAATTATTTATTTAAGACTACTTATTGAGTGCTGGCTCTGTGCTAAGTACTTGCTAGAGATTAAGACAGAATAATGAACAAGATTCAGTCTCTGTTCTCAGGAATTCTAGGTATCGTGCTCATAGGGCCTCTGTACTACAAGGCTAACATTTCAGCTTGGAGGCTCCATTCTCAGACTTCATTGAGCATTTGGTTCAGTTCCTTATATAATCTTTATGCTTATTAGTTCTCCAGACAGGCATTTCCTAGAGGGCAGGGATTGTTTCTTTTTGCCCTTGAATGTTTGTAGGATCTGAAAGCACAGTGGTTGACATAATAGTAGGTATTCAGTAAATGCTTGTACAGTACCTTCCCCACCCCACTTAACCATAAAACTCCTAGAAAACATAGGTGGTAAGCTCCTTGACATAGGTCTTGGTGATGATTTTTTAAATCTGACACCAGAAGCAAAAGCAACAAAAGCAAAAATAAGCACGTGGGACTACATTGAACTAAAAAGCTTCTGCGTAGTAAAGGAAACTGTCAATAAAATTAACAGGCAGCTACTGAATGGGAGAAAATATTTGCAAATCATATATCTGACAAGGGGCTAATATCCAAAATATGTAAAGAACTCATGCAACTCAGCCAAAGAACCCAAATGTTCAATTAAAAATGGGCGAAGATCTGAACAGACATTCTTCCAAAGAAGACATACAGATGGTCAACAGGTACATGAAAAGGTGCTCAATATCATTAATCATCAAGGAAATGCAGATCAAAACCACAATGAAATATCACCTCACACATGTTAGAACAAATGATCAAAAAGACAACAAAAAACAAGTGTTGGTGAAGATGTGGAAAAAGGGAACCCTTGTGCACTGTTGATGGGAATATAAGTTGATGCAGCCACTATGGAAAACATTATGGTGGTTCATCAAAAAATTAAAAGTAGAGCTACCACATGATCCAACAATCCCATTTCTTGGTATTTATCCAAAGAAAACAAAAATACTGACTTAAAGAGTTAATAGTTCCCCTTTATTTGAGGGGGATATGTTCCAAGACCCACAGTGGGTGCCTGAAATCTTGGATAGTATGGAACCCTATATATACTATGTATTTTTCCCCCTATACATACATACTTATGGTAAACTTTAACTTATAAATTAGGCACAGTAAGATATTAACAACGACTAATAAAATAGAAAAATTATAACAATATACTGTAATAAAAGTTATGTGAATGTGGTCTCTCTCTGTCTCAAAATATCTTATTAGACAAATTTAATGTTTTTTCTGTATTAACTAAGCACTTATCGTGCACCGTGGCTGTAACTTTTGCAGTTTGAGGTGCAAGTGCAAAAGTAGGACGAATTTCATTTTCCTTCTTCACAATTTCATGGAAAGACTTGTTCTTATTATAGATTCTAGCAACCTCAGCACATGATTTTTTTCTATCCTTATTATTGAAAGCTTTCACTTTTCACTTAAAGGAAGCACTTTATGGCTTCTCTTTGGCATATCCAAATTGCTAGTATCATTACTCCTGTGCTTTGGGGCCATTATTAAGTAAAATAAGAGTTACTTGAACACGAGTACTGTGACACAATGACACTCGATCTGACAACCAAGGTGGCTACTGAGTAAACAGCAGGATACGCTGGACAAAGGGATGATTCACATCGCAGGCTGGATGGAATGGGACAGTGTGAGATTTCATCATGCTATTCATAATGGCGCAAAATTTAAAGCTTATGAGTTGTTTATTTCTGGAATTTTCCAGTTAATATTTTTGGACTGTGGTTGACCACGTGTAACTGAAACTGTGGAAAGCAAAGCCCCGGATAAGGGAGGATTACTTTAGGAACATAACTAACAGTGCTCTGCAAATGAGTTGAGAACCAGAAGAAATCCTAAGAAAGACCAGTGGAGGGACAGTGCCTTAAGAACTGGAGGAATAATTAAGAGTCTCATTCTAGGCTTGGGGATGGGAGCAGGAGGATTGGGGGTGGTGGTGGGAGCTGGGCAACAAAGCCACCAGACAGGCCATGACAAAGAAGTTGGTCTTTACTACGGGGTCTCACCAGCATCAGGAATCAAATACATTATTCAGTACCGAATAGCACATAGAAGAATGAGTTGAGGAAGCACTAGAGCTCCAGGGTTTGAGTTATCTACGAGGAGAAGGAGGAGGTGGTTTCAGAGCAGTCTGAGGCCCAGTGCTAAGGTAGGGCAGCTCTCTCCTTAATGCAGGGAATGGGATGGGGCTCAGAAGACCAAATCAGAACATAAAAGGAGCCCTTATATCCACTGTCAAAGAGCCCAGTCTAATTCTGATGAGCAGCATTTAGAAAAAGGTGAACTCTTTTTTTTAAAAAAAATTTTTTTAATTTTTTTACATTCTTTTTCAAATTCTTTTATCATTTAGGTTATTACAGAATATTGAGGAGAGTTCCCTGTGCTATACAGTAGGTCCTTGTTGGTTATCCATTTTAAATATAGCAGTGTGTACATGTCAGTCCCAAACTCCCATTCTATCCCTCCTGCCTACCCTTCCCCCGGTAACCATAGGTTCATTCTCCAAGTCTATGAGTCTGTTTCTGTTTTATAGATAAGACCATTTGTAACATTTTTTTAAGGTTCCAAATATAAGTGATATCACATGATAGTTGTCTTTTTCTGTCTGACTTACTTCACTTAGTATGATAATCTCCAGGTCCATCCATGTTGCTGCTAATGGCATTCTTTCATTCTTTTTTACGACTGAGTAGTAGTCCATTGTATATTTGTATCACATCTTCTTTATCCATTCATATGTTGATGGACATTTAGGTGGCTTCCATGTCTTGGCTATTGTAAACAGTGCTGCAGTGAACATTGCGGAGCATGTATACTTTCGAACCAAGTTTTTCTCTGGATATATGCCCAAGAGTGGGATTGCTGCATCATGTGGTAGCTCTATTTTTAGTTTTTTAAGGAACCTCCATACTGTTCTCCATAGTGGCTGTACCAATTTACATTCCCACCAACAGTGTAGAAGAGTTCCCTTTTCTCCACACCCTCTCTAATATTTATTGTTTGTAGATTTTTTGACACTGGCCATTCTGACTGGTGTGAGGTAATATCTCATTGTAGTTTTGATTTGCATTTCTCTAATAATTAGTGATGTTAAACATCTTTTCATGTGCCTCTTGGCCATCTGTATATCTTCTTTGGAGAAATGTCTGTTTAGACCTTCTGCCCATCTTTTTGATTGGGTTGTTTGTTTTTATGGTATTGAGCCTCATGAACTGTGGAGACTAATCCTTTGTTGGTCACATCATTTGCAAATATTTTCTCCCATTCTGTGGGTTGTCTCTTCATTTTGTTTATGGTTTCCTTTGCTGTGCAAAGGCTTTTGAGTTTAATTAGGTCCCATTTGTTTATTTTTTTAAATTTCCATTATTGTGGGAGATGGATTGAAAAAGATACTACTGTGATTTATGTCAGAGAGCATTCTGCCTGTGTTCTCCTCTAAGGGTTTTATAGTATTTGGTCTTACATTTAGGTCTTTAATCCGTTTTGAGTTTATTTTTGCGTATGGTGTTAAAGAGTGTTTTAATTTCATTTTTTTCACATGTAGCTGTCCAGTTTTCCCAGCACCATTTATTGGAGAGACTGTCTTTCCTCCATTGTGTAGTCTTGCCTCCTTTGTCATAGATTAATTGACCGTAGGTGTGTGGGTTCATTTCTGGGTTTTCTATTCTGTTCCATTGATATACATTTCTGTTTTTGTTCCAGTACCATACTGTTTTGATGACTGTAGCTTTGTATTATACTCTGAAGTCAGGGAGCCTGATTCCTCCAGATCTGTTTTTATTTCTCAAGATTACTTTGGCTATTTGGGGTCTTTTGTGTATCCATACAAATTTTAAGATTTTTTGTTCTAGTTATGTGAAAAATGTTGTTAGTAAGTTGATAGGGATTTCACTGAATCTGTAGACTGCCTTGGGTAGTACAGTCATTTTCACAATATTTATTCTTCCAATCCAAGAACATGGTATATTTTTCCATTTGTTTTTGTCATCTTAAATTTCCTTCATCAACATCTTAGAGTTTTCAGAGTACAGGTCTTTTGTCTCCTTAGGTAGGTTTATTCCTAGGTATTCTTTCCTTGAGGTAATAGTAAATGGAATTGTTTGTTAATTTCTCTTTCTGATCTTTCGTTGTTAGTGTATAGAAATGCAACAGATTTCTGTGTATTAATTTTGTATCCTGCGACTTTACCAAATTCATTGATGAGCTATAGTATTTTTCTGGTAGCATTTGTAGGATTTTCTATATATAATATCATGTCATCTGCAAACAGTGACAGTTCTATTTCTTTTTTTCCAGATTGGTTTCCTTTTATTTCTTTTTCTTCACTGATTGCTGTGGCTGGACTTCCAAAATTATGTTGAAAAAAAGTGACAAGAGTGGACATCCTTGTCTTGTTACTGATCTTAGAGGATATGCTATCAGCTTTTCACTGTTGAATATGATGTTAGTTGCTGTAGGTTTGTCACATGTGGCCTCCATGATGTTAAGGTATGTTACTTCTATGACCACTTTCTGTAGAGTTTTTATTGTAAATGATGTTGAATTTTGTCAAAAGCTTTTTCTGCATGTATTTTTAAAAACATTTTTATTGGAGTATAATGGCTTTACAATGGTGTGTTAGTTTCTGCTTTATGACAAAGGTTTTCTACTCTCACCACTATTATTCAACATAGTTTTGGAAGTTTTAGCCAGAGCAATCAGAGAAAAAAAAGAAATAAAAGGAATTCAAATCAGAAAAGAAGTAAAACCGGCACTGTTTGCAGATGACATGACAGTATACATACAGAATCCTAAAGATGCTACCAGAAAACTACCAGAGCTAATCAATGAATTTGCTAAAGTAGCAGGATACAAAATTAATGCACAGAAATCTCCTGCATTCCTATACACTAAGGATGAAAAATCTGAAAGAAAAATTAAGAAAACACTCCCATTTACCACTGCAGCAAAAAGAATAAAATACCTAAGAATAAACCTACTGAAGGAGACAAAAGACCAGTATGCAGAAAACTAAAATCACTGATGAAAGAAATGAAAGATGATAAAAACAGATGGAGAGATAAACCATGTTCTTGGATTGGAAGAATCAATATTGTGAAAATGACTCTACTCCCCAAAGCAATCTACAGATTCAGTGCAATCCCTATCAAACTATCAATGGCATTTTTCACAGAACTAGAGCAAAAAATTTCACAATTTGTATGGAAACACAAAAGACCCCGAATAGCCAAAGCAGTCTTGAGAAAGAAAAACAGAGCTGGAGGAATCAGGCTCCCAGACTTCAGACTATACTACAAAGCTGCAGTAATCAATACAATATGGTACTGGCACAAAAACAGAAATATAGATCAGTGGAGCAGGATAGAAAGCCAGAGATAAACCCACACACATATGTTCACGTTATATTTGATAGAGGAGTCAAGAATATACAATGGAGAAAAGACCACTCAATAAGTGGTGCTGGGAAAACTGGACAGCTACATGTAAAAGAATGAAATTAGAACACTGCCTAACACCATACACAAAAATAAACTCAAAATGGATTAGAGACCTAAATGTAAGGCCAGACACTATAAAACTCTTAGAGGAAAACATAGGCAGAACACTCTATGATGTAAACCACAGCAAGATCCTTTTTGACCCACCTCCTAGAGAAATGGAAATAAAAACAAAAATAAACAGATGAAATGAAACTTAAAAGCTTTTGCACAGTAAAGGAAACCATAAACAAGACAAAAAGACAACCCTCGGAATGGGAGAAAATATTTGCAAATGAAACAACTGACAACGGATTAATCTCCAAAATTTACATAGTTCACATAGCTCAATATCAAAAAAAAAACAACACAATCCTAAAATGGGCGGAAGACCTAAATAGACATTTCTCCAAAGAAGATATACAGATTGCCAACAAACACATGAAAAGATGCTCAACATCACTAATCATTAGAGAAATGCAAATCAAAACTACAATGAGGTATCACTTCACACCAGTGAGAATGGCCATCATCAAAAAAATCTGCAAACAATGAATGCTGGAGAGGGTGTGGAGAAAAGGGAACCCTCTTGCACTGTTGGTGGGAATGTAAATTGGTATAGCCACTATGGAGAACAGTATAGAGGGTCCTTAAAAAACTAAAAATAGAACTACCACATGACCCAGCAATCCCACTACTGGGCAAATACCCTGAGAAAACCATAATTCAAAGAGTCACGTACCATAATGTTCACTGCAGCTCTATTTACAATAGCCAGGACATGGAAGCAACCTAAGTGTCCATCGACAGATGAGTGGATAAAGAAGATGTGGCACATATATACGATAGAATATTACTTAGACAATGATAACTTAGAAACTGAGTTACTTGTACTGAGGTGGATGGACCTAGAGTCTGTCATACAGAGTGAAGTAAGGTAGAAAGAGAAGAACAAATACCATATGCTAACACATATATATGGAATCTTAAAAAAAAAACTTGTTCTGTAGAGCCGATGGGCAGGACAGGAATAAAGGTACAGATGCAGAGAATGGACTTGAGGACACAGGGAGGGAGAAGGTAAGCTGGGACAAAGTGAGAGCGTAGAATGGACATACATACGCTACCAAATGCAAAAAAGATAGCTAGTGGGAAGCATAGCACAGGGAGATCAGCTGGGTGCTTTGTCACCACCTAGAGGAGTGGGAAAGGGAGGGTGGGAAGGAGGTGCAAGAGGGAGGAGATATGGGGTTATATGTATATGTATAGCTGATTCACTTTGTCATAAAGCAGAGGAAATGCTTCCATCTTAGAGGAAATGGTTTCAGTTTTTCTCCATTGAGAATGATGTTAGCTGTGGGTTTGTCATATAAGGCCTTTATTATGTTGAGGTAGGTTCCCTCTATGCCTACTTTCTGGAGGGTTTGTATCATAAATGGTGTTGAATTTTTCCAAAAGCTTTTTCTGCATCTATTGAGATGATCATGTGGTTTTTCTCCTTCAATTTGTTAATATGGTCTATCACATTGCTTGATTTGCATATATTGAAGAATCCTTGCATTCCTGGGATAAACCCCACTTGATCATGGTGTATGATCCTTTTAATGTGCTGTTGGATTCTGTTTGCTAGTATTTTGTTGAGGATATTTGCATCTATGTTCATCAGTGATATTGGCCTATAGTTTTCTTTCTTTCTGATATCGTTGTCTGGTTTTGGTATCAGGGTGATGGTGGCCTTGTAGAATGTATTTGGGAGTGTTCCTCCCTCTGCTATATTTTGGAAGAGTTTGAGAAGGATAGGTGGTAGCTCTTCTCTAAATGTTTGATAGAATTCTCCTGTGAAGCCATCTGGTCCTGAGCTTTTGTTTGTTGGAAGATTTTTAATCACAGTCTCAACTTCAGTGTTTGTGACTGGTGTTTATATTTCCTATTTCTTCCTGGTTCAGTCTCAGAAAGTTGTGCTTTTCTAAGAATTTGTCCATTTCTTCCAGGTTGTCCATTTTATTGGCGTAGAGTTGCTTGTAATAATCTCTCATGATCCTTTGTATTTCTGCAATGTCAGTTGTCACTTCTCCTTTTTCATTTCTAACTTTATTGATTTGAGGCGCCTCCCTTTTTTTCTTGACAAGTCTGGCTAATGGTTTAGCAATTTCGTTTATATTCTCAAAGAACCAGCTTTTAATTTGATTGATCTTTGCTATCGTTTCCTTCATTTCTTTTTCATTTATTTCTGATCTGATCTTTATGATTTCTTTCCTTCTGCTAACTTTGGGAGTTTTTTGTTCTTCTTTCTCTAATTGATTTAGGTGTAAGGTTAGGTTGTTTATTTGAGATGTTTCTTGTTTCTTGAGGTAGGATTTTATTGCTCTAAACTTCCCTCTTAGAACTGCTTTTGCTGCATCCCATTGGTTTTGGGTCGTCATGTTTTCATTGTCATTTGTTTATAGGTATTTTTAAGCTTCCTTTTTTATTTCTTCAGTGATGTCTTGGTTATTTAGTAGTGTATTGTTTAGCCTCCACGTCGTTGTATTTTTTACAGATTTTCCCTGTAATTGATATCTAGTCTCATAGAGTTGTGGTTGGAAAAGGTACTTGATACAATTTCAATTTTCTTAAATTTACCAAGGCTTGATTTATGACCCAAGATATGATCTATCCTGAAGAATGTTCCATGAGCACTTGAGAAGAAAGCGCATTCTGTTGTTTCTGGATCGAATGTCCTATAAATATCAATTAAGTCTATCTTGTGTAATGTATCATTTAAAGGTTGTGTTTCCTTATTTATTTTCATTTTGGATGATCTGTCCATTGGTGAAATTGGGGTGTTAAAGTCCCCTACTATGATTGTGTTACTGTCGATTTCCCCTTTTATGGCTGTTAGCATTTGCCAGATATATTCAGGTGCTCCTATGTTGGCTGCATAAGTATTTACAATTGTTATATCTTCTTGGATTTGTCCCTTGGTCATTAGGTAGTGTCCTTCTTTGTCTCTTGTAATAGTCTTTATTTTAAAGTCTATTGTGTCTGATATGAGAATTGGTACTCCAGCTTTCTTTTGATTTCCATTTATATGGCATATCTTTTTTTTTTTTTTTTTTTGCATAGCATATCTTTTTCCATCCTCTCACTTTCAGTCTGTATTGGCCTCTTGTAGACAACATATATATGGGTCTTGTTTTTGTATTCATTCAGCCAGTCTATGTCTTTTCGTTGGAGCATTTAATACATTTACATTTAAGTAGTTATTTATATGTATGTTCCTATTACCATTTTCTTAATTGTTTTGGGTTTGTTATTTTAGCTGTTTTCCTTCTCTTGTGGTTCCTGCCTAGAGAAGTTCCTTTACCATTTGTTGTAAAGCTGGTTGGTGGTGCTGAATTCTCTTAGCTTTTGCTGTCTGTAAGGTTTTTAATTTCTCCATCAAATCTGAATGAGATCCTTGCTGGGTAGAGTAATCTTGATTGTAGGTTTTTCCCTTTCATCACTTTAAATATGTCCTGCCCCTCTGTTCTGGCTTGCAGAGTTTCTGCTGAAACATCAGCTGTTAACCTTATGGGGATTCCCTTGTATGTTTTTTGTTGTTTTTCCCTTGCTGCTTTTAATATTTTTTCTTTGTATTTAATTTTTGATAGTTTGATTCATATGTGTCTTGGTGTGTTTGTCATTGGATTTATCCTGTGTGGGACTCTCTGTGCTTCCTGGAGTTGATTGACTATTTCCTTTCCCATATTAGGGAAGTTTTCAACTATAATCTCTTCAAATATTTTCTCAGTCCCTTTCTTTTTCTCTTCTTCTGGGACTCCTATAATTCAAATGTTTGTGCGTTTAATGTTGTCCCAAAGGTCTTTGAGACTGTCCTTAGTTCTTTTCACTCTTTTTTCTGTTCTGCATTTGTTATTTCCACTATTTTATCTTGCAGGTCACTTATCCGTTCTTCCGCCTCGGTTATTCTGCTATTCATTCCTTCTAGAGAAGTTTTAATTTCATTTATTGTGGTGTTCATCATTGTTTGTTTGGTCTTTAGTTCTTCTAGGTCCTTGTTAAACCTTCCTTGTATTTTCTCCATTCTATTTCCAAGATTTTGGATCATCTTTACTATCATTACTCTGAATTGTTTTTCAGGTAGACTGCCTATTTCCTCTTCATTTTTTTGGTCTGGTGGGTTATTATCTTGCTCCTTCATCTGCTGTGTTTCTCTGTTTTCTCATTTTGCTTAATTTACTCTTTTTGGGGTCTCCTTTTTGCAGGCTGCATGTTCGTAGTTCCCATTGTTTTTGGTGTCTTCCCCCAGTGGCTAAAGTTTGTTCAGTGGGTTGTGTAGGCTTCCTGGTGGAGAGACTGGTGCCTGTGTTCTTGTGAACAGGCTGGATCTTGTCTTTCTGGTGGGCAGGACCCCATCCATTGGTGTGTTTTGGGGTGTCTGTGACCTTATTATGACTTTAGGCAGCCTCTCTGCTAATGGATGGTGTTGTTTTCCTGTCTTACTAGTTGTTTGTTATAGGTTGTCTAGCAGTGTATCCTGCTGGTCGTTGACTGGAGCTGGGTCTTAGCGTTGAGATGGAGATCTTTGGGAGAGCTTTCACTGTTTGATATTACGTGGAGCCAGGACGTCTCTGTTGGACCAGTGTCATGAACTCAGCTCTCCCACCTCAGAAGCTCAGGCCCGATACCTGGCTGGAGCACCAAGACTCTGTCAGCCACACGGCTCAGAAGAAAAGGCAGGAAAAAATAATTAAATAATGTATAGTTATTAAAATAAAAAAATATATTATTAAAAATAAAAAAATTAAATATCATAAAACAAGGAAAGAAAGAAAAGAGCAACCAAGCTAATAAACAGATCCACGAATGATAACAAGTGCTAGAAAGTATTATAAAACAAACAAACAAAACACCGACAGAATCCTAGGACAAATGGTAAAATCAGAGCTATACAGACAAAATCACACAAACGTGTGTACACATACACACTCACAAAAAGAGAAAAAGGAAAAAATATATATGTATATAAAAAAATAAGGAAGAGAGCAACCAAATCAATAAACAAATCTACCAATGATAATAAACTCTAAATACTAAACTAAGATAAACCTAAAACCAGAAGCAAATTAGATGCAGAGAGCAAACCCAAAACTACAGTTGCTCCCAAAGTCCACCGCCTCATTTTTGGGATGAGTCGTTGTCTATTCAGGTATTCCACAGATGCAGGGTATATCAAGTTGATTGTGGAGCTTTAATCTGCTGCTTCTGAGGCTGCTGGGAGGGATTTCCCTTTCTTTTCTTTGTTCTCACAGCTCCCAGGGGCTCAGCTTTGGATTTGGCCACACCTCTGCATGTAGGTCACTTGAGGGAGTCTGTTCCCTGCCCAGACAGGACAGGGTTAAAGTAGCAGCTAATTAGGGGGCTGTGGCCCACTCAGGCCAGGGGGAGGGAGGGGTACGGATGCCAGGCGAACCTGCGGTGGCAGAGGCCGGTGGGACGTTGCACCAGCCTGAGGCGCGCCATGTGTTCTCCCGGGGAAGTTGTCCCTGGATCACGGGACCCTGGCAGTGGTGGGTTGCACTGGCTCCCAGGAGGGGAGGTGTGGATAGTGACCTGTGCTGGCACACAGGCTTCTTGGTGGTGGCAGCAGCAGACTTAACATTTCATGCCCGTCTGTGGTGTTGGGGCTGATAGCTGTGGCTTGCACCTGTCTCTGGGGCTCGTTTAGGTGGTGCTCCGAATCCCCTCTCCTCGTGCACCTGAAACAATGGTCTCCTGCCTCTCAAGGAGGTCCAGACTCTTTCCTGGACTCCCTCCTGGCTAGCTGTGGAGCACTAGCCCCCTTCAGGCTGTGTTCACGCAGCCAACCCCAGTCCTCTTCCTGTGATCCGAGTGAAGCCCGAGCCTCAGCTCCCAGCCCCCACCTACCCCGGCAGGTGAGCGGACAAGCCCCTCAGGCTGGTGAGTGCTGGTTGGCACTGATCCTCTGTGTGGGAATCTCTCTGCTTTGCCCTCTGTGCCGCTATTGCTGCTCTCTCCTTCGTGGCTCCAAAGCTTCCCCCCACATCCCCCGACTCCGCCAATGAAAGGGCTTCCTAGTGTGTGGAAGCTTTTCCTCCTTCACAGCTTCCTCCCACTGGTGCAGGTCCCGTCCCTATTCTTTTGTCTCTGTTTTTTCTTTTTTCTTTTGCCCTACCCAGGTACATGGGGAGTTTCTTGCCTTTTGGGAAGTCTGAGGTATTCACCAGTGTTCAGTAGGAGTTGTTCCACATGTAGCTGTAGTTCTGGTGTATTTGTGGGGAGGAAGGTGATATGCACGTCTTACTCCTCCACCATCTTGAAGGTCTCCTCTTTCTGCGTCTATTGAGATGATCATATGGTTTTTATTCTTCAATTTGTTGATGTGGTGTATCACACTGATTGAGTTGTGGATATTGAAAAATACTTGCATCCCTGGGATAAACCCTACTTGATCATGGTGTATAATTCTTTTGATCTATTGTTGGATTCTGTTTGCTAGTATTTTGTTCAGGATTTTTGGGTCCATGTTCATCAGTGATATTGGCCTGTAATTTTCTTTTATTGTGGTATCTTTGTCTGGTTTTGGTATCAGGGTGATAATGGCCTCATAGAATGAGTTTTGGAGTATTCCTTCCTCTGCAAACTTTTGGAATAGTTTCAGAAGGATAGGTGTTAACTCTTCTCTAAATGTTTGATAGAATTCACCTGTGAAGCCATCTTGTCTGGACTTTTGTTTGTTGGTGTTTTAAAATTTTTAAGTAATTTATTTTGCTGAGCTGGATCTTAGTTGCGGCACGCAGGATCTTTTAGTTGCAGCATGTGGAATCTTTAGTTGTGGCATGCGAACTCTTAGTTGTGCCATGCTAACTCTTATTTGAGGCATGTAGGATCTAGTTCCCTGACCAGGGATCAAACCCAAGCCCCCTGCACTGGGAACATGGAGCCTTAGCCACTGGACCACCAGGGAAGTCCCTGTTGGGTTGTTTTTTTAAATCACACTTTCAACTTCAGTACTTGTGATTGGTTTGTTCCTATTTTCTATTTCTTCCTGGCTCAGTCTTGGTAGATTGTACCTTTCTAAGAATTTGTCCTTTTCTTCCCGGTTGTCCATTTTTTTGGCATATAGTTGCTTGTAGTAATCTCTTATGACTGTTTGTATTTCTCTGGTGTCTGTTATAACCGTGGTGTCTGTTGAGCCCTCTCCCTTTTTTTCTTGATGAGTCTGGCTAAAGGTTTATCAATTTTGTTGATCTTTTCAAAGAACCAGCTGGAAAAATCTGAACTCTTTGCCTAGGTCTCTCCTTGGGCGAAGAGAATTCTTGATTTGGTCTAGCAGCCAAAAGAGAGGATTGTGGTAAGGAGGAGGAACCAGGGCTGGGTGCCAAGCTGAGCTGGCTAGTTTGAAGCGGGTAGACACTATTACATTTGAACAAACAATATATGATTTGTAACTTAATCTATTTTTACATTTTGAATTTTGTTTTCTTTTCTCATGGTTTCTCAGTAAAAATTCCTTTGCAAAAGTCCAGACTTATTGAGTCTTTTCATAAAAGTGTGAAGCTAAAAGCACATGCTAGGAGCTCTGGAGACAAACTGCTAAGGCTGTTAGCCCTGCACTTACTTTCTGTGGGTATTTGAGCAAGTGTTTACTTTCCTAAGCTTCCCTGTTCTTGTTGTAAAGTGCATTGTGAGGATTCAATGAGATAATGTCAATAAAGCTCTTTACATAGTATTTGAGTTCACTAATGTTAGCTGTGTGTTTATTAATATTATCAAAGTGAAGAGGCAAGATGGTGCTGGGAGGGTTTTCTCTCTCTTAGCTTTAAGGGAGATATCTTCATATTTGAGAGAGAATAAGAGAGAAATTCTGCTTTGGGTATGTTGAGTTTAACAAGTCAGTGGGAAATCTGGTTTGAATTATAGCTAAGGGTCTAGAGTTCAGGAGAGGGACAAAGCAGAAGATTTGAATTTCTGTGTATCAACATGCAGAGATGGTCAGTCAAAGAGAATGCCCAAGAAGAGTATTTAAGATGAGAGGAGCAGCAAATTTTCCAGGATATCTGTCTTCCATATTCAAGGATTATCAGAAGAAAATGTCCATGAAGGGGATCAGAGGGAGAAGCCAGAGATAAATGGAACACCAGGATAGAAGAATGTTGGGGAAGTCAAAGGAGGCATTTTTGATTAGGGAAGGAGTGGTCAAGGAAGATAAGTCAAGTGAGACAGGACTGGAGATGCCCATTAAATCTAGCAATTATTATATCACTGGTTTCCCTGGTCAGGGCAGGCAATGGATCAGTGGTGGCAAAACTAAACTGCTGTTGGTTGAAAAATAAAAGGGCATGTTCATATATTAAAAGAAAAATCAGATTACAAAATCATGTTCCTAGTGTGACCCATGTGTATTAAAAAAATGAAAAGAGATTTAAGAAATTTTTACATTGGTGATGGTCTTTAAAACATAATAATTTCTTTTGTAATACCAGTTGTTGATTTTTTATAAATAATGGAACTCCAAGCTTCCCCCTATCCTTCTTTTCTCATTTGCTTCTCATTCTATTTATTTGTTTTTATTCTTTTCCGTTATAGTTTATTACAAGATACTGAATATAGTTCCCTGTAGTATACAGTAGGATGTGTTGTTTATCTATTTTATACATAATAGCTTGCATCTGCCAATCCCAAACTCCTAATTTCTCTCCTCCCCCCCTCCCCTGCTAGCCCCTGTGATAACCGTAAGTTTTTTTTCTATGTCTGTGAGATTATTTCTGTTTTGTAAGTAAGTTCATTTATATCACTTTTTTAGATTCCACATGTAAGTGGTATCATATGATATTTGTTTTTCTCCGTCTGACTTACTTCACTTAGTATGATAATCTCTAGGTCCATCCATATTGCTGCATTATTTCATTCTTTTTTATGACTGAGTAGTAGTCCATTGTGTGTGTATATATACATACACAACATCCATTTTTCCATAGTGGCTGCACCAATTTACATTCTCACCAACAGTGTAGAAGGGCTCCCTTTTCTCCACACTCTCTCCAGCATTTATTTGCAGACTTTTTAATGATGGACATTCTGACTGATGTGAGGTGATACATCATTGTAATTTTGATTTGTATTTCTCTAATGATTAGCAAAGTTGAACATCTTTTCGTGTGCTTATTGGCCATCTGTATTTGACTATTATTTTTGATTCTGTGCTGCTTCTCCCAGCTTCTGACTTTCAGACCTTGCTCCCGGTTTTCAATCTGCATTAAACTGCAGGGCTGAACTCTGTTTCCTGTGCCTGATTTTCGGTGCTCTCCAAAGACTGAGCAATTATACAGCCCTGGTGCTTCCTGCTGCAGGCTGTTTTGTAACATACTCCATCTCTACCCATCCAGCTTGACCCCTGGGACACAAATCCCGGCAGAAATATGTGCTCATGCCAGCTGCTTGAGGGGCTGGGGCAAGGGTACTATATTTGGGAGTTATGTGATGGAGACATAGATGTTTCTAAGGAAGCTTGACTAACTAGCCTATTGAAGCCCCAGCAAAATTGGAGTCTGCTATGGTTACTATAGGAAACATGTTCCCGCAAAATCACTTCCTACTTTTTCATGCTGAGTCATGTCCTGCTTTCATTTTCTCAAGTCAGATAACAGCTATTGTCAATGACAGAAAAACATTTTATTACGACTTAAAGAGTTTTACATACTTGAAGACAATTTTTATTTTTAAGCCCAGTTATGAGAAAAGAAGCAAGCCATAAATTTGGGGGACTAAATCTTTCCACTCATCTGAAGCCTTCACAGCACCCCTACTGGTCTGTGTGACTTTGGACAAATTCCAAACATTTGTTTGCCTTAGTTTCCTTATTTGTGAAAGAGAATTTTTATGCCAACCTTACCACTTGTTGTGAGAAATTCATGTGATAATGGTGCACAGGGCTAGCACAACTGATTTCTTTTTTGTAAGCTTTCTCCAAATCTACTTCATTTTACTCCGAGTATACCTCGTCTTTTTCCGGATTGAGAAGATCCATCCCAGGGAAACATTCTTAGAACATACGGCCATTTGGTTGAATTGTAATCTCCATCTCAAAATGTTCCTTTACTCCCAGCCTTTCTCCTCTCCATAATTTTGAGCTCAGTCTGCCACCTTCTCTCAGAACTTGATTCTGTGGGGTGTGATGTTTTTGAAATATTAACCAGTGTGGTTATTGTTTTTCCCTCGGTAGGTATTTTTCCATCTTTGTCTCTTCCTTGCATCCATAAAAATAACAAGCCCATATTCACTGTCTCAGGAGAGGGAGAAAGCTTTGAGATTTTTTTTTCCTCTTTGGGATTAGAAGAAGAGAGAGACCTAGACAGAGGAGGCTTGAAGAGTAAGGAATGTAACTTCTCATTGTTTGCCTCCCTCACCACCAAGGATTCCTTGTGCTGTCAGAATAGAGATGGATGAGGAAAGGCAGGAAAGACTGGGGCATTTCTGAGGAAAGTCCTGTGTCCTGCGTCTTGCTCCGGGTCAAGTCTAGGGCTTTGGCAACAGCTCCGGAAAGCTTGTGTGATCTGAGAGCAGAAAGGGCCTCTAACTCACTTCCTTTTAGAGCTCTGGGTAGGTAGTGAGACATTAGAGAACATGGCTCCCTGGTCCCATTCTAGCCAGATGGGACTTGGGAAGCCTCATAGAGTGTCTCACACTATTGTGAATTGTGGTGAGGGTAGTAGGAGGTGATGCCTTTGTATTCAAGAATGGTGCAGAAGGTGTTTCTAAAGGGATGATGCAGGTAGAAACCCCAGCAGATGGACCAGGCACCAAGGACGAGATGTGATAATGGACCAGTCAGCAGACACCAGTGTGAGGAGATGCCTTTGAGGTTCAAATGCAAGTGCTCCTTCAATTCCCCACCCCTACTGCAGACACACACAGACACATAGACACATAGACACACACACACCAGCATCACATGTATACATCAACCATGTACACATACATGCATACCTAGCACTAGGTAAGATTCTAGAATTTAGGTGAAAACAAAACTCAGGGAAAATTAGATTACACTTCCACTACCCCAATGAACTGGGGAACCAAGAAAGAGATTGGATTCTAAAAAAAATAAACTTGTGTTTCTTACACATCAGGATTTGTAGACTAAGATACATATATACCACAGTTTATTAGCTATCCTTTCTATTTATTTCTCTTTTATTTTTTTATTGAGATATAATTGACATATAATATTATATCAGTTTTAGGTGTACAACATAATAATTTTATATTTGTATATATTGCAAAATGATCACCACAATAAGCTAACATCTGTCATCATACATAGTTACAAAATTTTTTAAATTCTTTTTTTTTTAAATTGAGGTATGTTGATTTACAATACTGTACTACATTAGTTTTAGATGTACAACATAGTGATTCAAAATTTTTATAGATTATACTCCATTTTTAGTTATTAGAAAATATTGGTTGTATTCTCTGTACTGTACAATATATACTTGTAGCTTATTTACTTTGTACACAGTAGTTCATACCTCTTAATCCTCTACCCCTATCTTGCCCCTTGCCCCCCATCTTCTCCCTACTGGTAACCACTAGTTTGTTCTTTACATCTGTGAATTTGTTTCTGTTTTGTTATATTCACTGATTTGTTCTATTTTTTTCTATTCCACATATAAGTGATAACATAGTGTATTTGTCTTTCTCTGTGACTTTCTCCCTTTCTTTCTTTCTCTCTCTCTCTCTCTTCCTTTCCCTTCCCTTCCCTCTCTCCTTCTTCCTTCTCCTTCTCCTTTCCTTTCCTATCCTTTCCTTTCCTTTCCCTTCCTTTCCTTTCCATTTTTCATTTTGCATTATCCATCTCTGTTATTTTCCATAACCTCTTTCCCCTTGGCTTATGTACATGCTTAGGCCTTTTCCAACATTGATGCCAACAAATGGTAAAACCCAGGACCCACACCTCACTAATACTGTCTGTTTGGAGCCTACCAGGCTCCAAATAATCTCATTATTTTTTAAATTCCTGTTTGTGTCAGTTTCTATAGAAAGCACCAGACTCCCAGGTCCCCTTTTATCTACCACACTTAAATTCTCATATAATTTTTCCAATTCCCAATATTGTACCATGCCCAATTCTTCCCCAACTCCTGAACTCCCATTGGACCTTTTGGAACTCATGGGACGTCATAGCAAATTTTTTAAGGCATCAGCTGTTTGAATTCTTGTGCCCATACGTTTTCAGGTCCATGTCCTACTCCTCCTGTGCTCTGTATTACAGAGGGCAGAGCTCCTCAAAAGCTCCCTCGTTAACTGGCTGCCATCTAGGTTCAGCCAATAGAAAGCATTGATGGGACATTAAAGGGTGACAGGAAAGGAGAGGCCAGGGCACCCTTTCCATCCTCTCCCCTTCAGGCTCCAGCAGCGGCTACAGCTTCTCTTTGGCTCTGACTCCTTCTGGATGACTTTCTTCTGTGGTGCCAGTTCCCACTTATTCCAGTTCCTGCCGGGTGGTCCAGCTCCTGGGCTCTGGTACCATTGCCTCCTCCTCTGGGCTCCCCAGCCAAATCAGTGACGGGGCTCTTGAGAATCTTTACCTGGGGACAATTCATTGTTGCAGTCTAAGGCTCTTCCTACCCAAACCTCCCTTTTCTGTTCTTTCTGCATTGCATTTTGAAGGCTCTCCCACTGTCTTTAGCTTTCTCTCCCATTATTATTCCCCATAAATCTCCTATAAATCTCTTGCACATTTACTTCCATCTTGATGTCTGCTTCTTGGCAGATCAGAATTAGTCTTGAACATGTGAATACTGTCTCCCCATCCTCCCTCTTAGCTGAAGACTTTGTTTCTTGCATCAATAATAAAACTGAAGCCATCAGAATAGAATTTCCACAAAGTCCCACCATTTTATTTTTATTTTATTTTTCAATTGATGTACAGTTGATATACAATATTAAGTTAGTTTCAGATGTACAACATAATGATTCAATATTTTTATAGGTTATACTCTATTTAAAGTTATTACAAAGCAATTTGCATTTCTCTGATGGTTAGAGATATTGAGCATTTTTTCATGGGCCTGTTGCCATTTGTATATCTTCTTTGGAAAAATGTCTATTCAGGTCTTCCGCCCATTTTTAAATTGGGTTCTTTGTTTTTTGATATTGAGTTGTATGAATTGTTTATATATTTTGGGTATTAGCCCCTTATTTGTCCTATCATTTGCAAATATTTTCTCCCATTCAGTAGGTTGTCTTTTCATTTTGTCAATGGTTTTCTTTTGCTGCAAAACTTTTAAGTTTAATTAGGTTCTATTTGGTTATTTTGCATTTATTTCTTTTTCCTTAGAAGATAGATTCAAAAAGATATTGCTACAATTTATGTCAAAGTGTTTTCTGCCTATGTCTTAAATAAGAGCCACAATTAAAAGGAAAACTGGCCTAATTTATGTACAAATCAAGGGTACTACTTTTCACAGGAAATTCATGTCCAGTCAAGGTTTTAAAGACATGTTTCAAGGTTGCTCCATTCCCAGAAGGAGGTGGGATAGACTTCCCTGGGCAGTGAGGAATGTCCAGGGACCATCTGCTTAGTTCTTTTGACCTTAAAAAAAAGAGTTATTTACCAGCAAAACAAATTTATGCAGGAAAGCAATTCAGGACAAGCAAATTATGGTCAACATAGGCAAGTCCAAAGAATAGAGGAGAGGGGCTTACTTTTATAGAGGAAAAGAGGAAGTTGGGAGGAATTGTTTCAAGGAAGCCGAAGTGGTAACTGCTTTTCAATGGCTGAGCTGTTGGTGGGGAAGGAGAAATTCTTCCTTTGGACCCCTTCCTTCTCAGGGGTCTGGGTTTTAGTGAAAGCCCCTCCTTTATTACTCTATTTTAAATGTTTCCTTTATTTATTTTCATAACTCCCAGTTTCTAGGAGGCTCTCTTCAAAACCTTTCAAGACAGATGAATTTCAAAAAGCAATTGATTTTCAGGATTAATTCAGTTCTGGGCATTCCATGGCTGTTGTTCAGCACAGAATTTCATCTCCATCTTGCCAAAAGAATTTGTGAGGAAAAATGCAGTGATTTAGAACAGATGGCTCAGTGACAGGAGTTATTTTGGCCATGTGATGTATCTTTAGACCCTGATTCTGAGCCAGTAAGGCATACCACTTTTCTGAGATCTTTTTGTGGCTTCTTGTTGCACTCCCTGCAGCCTCCATCTCCAAATCCATACCCTGGGCCAATGTCTTAGTTAACTGGTAAAGATAATGTTAGACATTTCCTGCTCTACACTCATGCTGTATCTTTAATGTCTCTTTGGCTTTGTTGTCTTTTTTCCCCATCCTTATTTTAAAGAAAAAAAATCATGTAAATATTCTTCAACTATAATCTTATCTGCAACATTTTACTATCTTTAATAGGATCATAGAAGAACTCACTAACCCAATCTCAACATCCATGAACATTTTCTCATTGGGGGTCTCCTATTTCTTCACTCCTCTTTCCCCCATTTTATCTCTTCTCGCCTGTTTTTAACCTCCTTTGCACTTTGTTTAAAGACATCTTCTCTTTATTTTCAATGTTTTCTCTTGATTTGGGCCTCCTTTTCTCTTGAGCGCCTTAGACTCATAGTATGTTGGAAGCAGCAGGTCCTTAGAGAACATCTGCTTCCTGACTCTCATTTTTAAAATGCTGAAATCTTGTTACCTTGTTCCCAGGTAACAAGATTTACCCAAAGTCCACAGCAAGGTAGAGGCAGGAATGAGCCCCATCCTCTGACTCCCAGGTCAGTGCCCTCCACAGTGGGCTCTCATCTGTTTCTCTAAGGCAGAGCTTACAACTGCCAGCTCAGGAGCCACATTTAATCCATTGGCAACTTTTGTATGACTTGCATATAAGTAAAAAAAATTATTTGTTATTACAGTAAGCCCCATACATATGAATGAGTTCCATTCCGAGAGTACGTTTGTAAGACCATTTTGTTTCGTAAGTCCAACAAAGTTAGCCTAGGTACCCAACTAAAACAGTCAGCTATATAGTACTGTACTGTATTAGGTTTATAATACTTTTCACACAAATAATACATAAAAAACTAACAAACACAAAAAATAAAGAAATTATTTTCACTTTTGTTTCTGTTGTTATTGCTTGGTGCTTCTTAGCAGTACCAGCTATATCACCACTGCTTTTATGCTTGCTTCTGGACATTCTGAGCTTGAAATAAAGATACTGTTCTCTATACAGTACTTTATACAGTACTGTACACAAAGTCACAACCACTTGTAGAGGATGCATGCACATGGCGGTGTACGCCAGACATGTGAACTAACTTACATGACTGGACATGTGAACGCATGTTCGCTTCTTTGAAAGTTCGTGACTTGAAGGTTCATATGTAGGGGACTTACTGTATTTAAAAACGGAGGACTTCAGAAAAGATCTGGAGGTAGACAGACCATGATTCCTGGAGCTGAGAGCCCCAGTTCAAATCCCAGTTAGACTTCTTACTAAGTGGGTGTGGAAGAGTTAGAGGAATTTGGGGAATGAATGGTGATGTGTGTAAAGTGCTTACAACAGTGCCTGGTACTTGGTAAGTGCTGTATGTGTCTGTTATCATCTACTTCTTATTATTTTGGTCATGCTGTTGTGATACCCACTCAGAACCAAGAAGCTTAGCCCATTTGTATTCCCTTCCTGTCCTCTGTGTGCAGCTTCCTCACTCACCTGTGTATATACCCTCTGTCCCCCAAGCGCCAAATCCCTGACTCTGAGTTCCCCATCAGAACTTTTAAGAACAGTGAAATTTTGCAAATTCATTCTTATCTGGAGGGACAACATGTCTGGAATTTTTAAAAGTATGGAATAATAATAATCATATTAAAGAAGGAGAAATGCAGTTGTGTTATTTCAGATATGTAGAATAACGCTGTGGTCAGGGCTTGCTGAGCAGGGCTGTCAGTGCTAGAGTCGTGTGTTTCAGACTGCAGGGGTAGACTCATTAGTGGAAAGTTGAGGAAGGTGTGACTAGAATTTTTAAAAATGGGATAAAATAGATGTGTTCCATTTTGGTCTATATGACCAGGACAAAAATTGTTTTGTGAAATCCTTTTCAATTGAATATTCATGTGTGTATTGAGATAGGATGAAAAATGCATTTCTTACTGTGAGTCCTCATCTAAAAGTTAGAAAGCCACTGTGCTAGAGAATCTTGTATCTTAATAATTAGGTAGGAATAATTCTTAATTGACACTACTAATTGATTTAATAGAATGCTTCTCCTAAATTCTTCTCTTTTGAGAAGGCTCTTTTTATATTATTTATTTGCTTCACAAACCACTTTGTCAAAGGTTCAGAGAAAATTCCATTACCAGAGGACTGAGTAAGAGACTTGTCATCCAGGAGATCTGCCGAGGTAGTCTAATCCTCTCTAATCATAACATATTCTCAGAAATAATAATAACCTTTTATAATAAATCTTTTTTCTGGTCCTAGTCCATGTACAAGAGGAAAGTTTGAGACAAACAGCAAGCTACATTGGTGGACACCCTATGCCAAACAACTAGCAAGACAGGAACATAACCACACCCATTAGGAGCGAGGCTGCCTAAAATCATAATAAGTCCACAGTCACCCCAAAACACACCACCAGACGTGGACCTGCCCACCAGAAAGACAAGATCCAGCCTCATCCACAAGAACACAGGCACTAGTCCCCTCCACCAGGAAGCCTACAAAACCCACTGAACCAACCTTAGCCACTGGGGGCAGACACCAAAAACAAAGGGAACTATGAACGTGCAGGCTGTGAAAAGGAGACCCCAAATATAGTAAGCGAAGCAAAATGTGAAGACAGAGAAACACACAGCAGAGAAAGGAGCAAGGTAAAAACCCACCAGACCAAACAAATGGAGAGGAACTAGGCAGTCTACCTGAAAAAGAATTGAGAGTAATTATAGTAAAGATGATCCAAAATTTTGGAAATAGAATGGAGAAAATACAAGAAATGTTTAACAAGCACCTAGAAGAGCTAAAGAGCAAACAAACAATGATGAATACCACAATAAATGAAATTAAAACTTCTCTAGAAGGAATGAATAGCAGAATAACTGAGGCAGAAGAACAGATAAGTGACCTGGAAGATAAAATAGTGGAAATAACAAATGCAGAACAGAATAAAGAAAAAAGAATGAAAAGAATTGAGGACAGTCTCAGAGACTTCTGGGACAACATTAAATGCACCAACATTCAAATTATATGGGTCCCAGAGGAAGAGAAAAAGAAAGGGACTGAGAAAATATTTGAAGAGTTTATAGTTAAAAACTCCCCTAATATGGGAAAGGAAATAGTCAATCAAGTCCAGGAAGTGCAGAGAGTCCTATACAGGATAAATCCAAGGAGAAATATGCCAAGACACATACTAATCAAACTACCAAAAATTAAATACAAAGAAAAAATATTAAAAGCAGCAAGGGAAAAGCAACAAATAACATACAAGGGAATCCCCATAAAGTTAACAGCTGATCTTTCAACAGAAACTCTGCAAGCTAGAAGGGAGTGGTAGGACATATTTAAAATGATGAAAGGGAAAAACCTACAATCAAGATTACTAAAGCCAGGGCTTCCCTGGTGGTGCAGTGGTTGAGAGTCGGCCTGCCGAGGCAGAGGACACAGGTTCGTGCCCCAGTCCGGAAGATCCCACATGCCACAGAGCGGCTAGGCCCGTGAGCCATGGCCGCTGAGCCTGCGCGTCTGGAGCCTGTGCTACGCAATGGGAGAGGCCACAAGAGTGAGAGGGCTGCATACCGCAAAAAAAAAAAAAATTAGAGAAGATTACTCATCCCAGCAAGGATCTCATTCAGATTCGATGGAGAAATTAAAATCTTTACAGACAAGCAAAAGCTAAGAGAATTCAGCACCACCAAACCAGCTTTACAACCAATGCTAAAAGAACTTCTCTAGACAGGAACCACAAGAGAAGGAAAACACCTACAATAACAAACCCAAAACAATTAAGAAAATGGTAATAGGAACATACAAATTGATAATTACCTTAAATGTAAATGAATTAAATGCTCCAACCAAAAGACATAGACTGGCTGAATGGATACAAAAACCACACCCGTATATATGCTGTCTGCAAGAGACCCACTGCATCCCTAGGGACACATACAGACTGAAAGTGAGGGCATGGAAAAAGATATTCCATGCAAATGGAAATCAAAAGAAAGCTGGAGTAGCAATACTCATATCAGACGAAATAAACTTTAACATAAAGCCTATTACAAGAGACAAAGAAGGACACTACATAATGATCATGGGATCGATCCAAGAAGATATAACAATTGTAAATATTTATGCACCCAACATAGGAGCACCACAATACATAAGGCAAATGCTAACAGCCATAGAAGGGGAAATTAACAGTAACACAATCATAGTAGGGGACTTTAACAACCCACTTTCAGCAATGGACAGATCATCCAAAATGAAAATAA
Source organism: Delphinapterus leucas (assembly GCF_059928025.1). Lineage (NCBI taxonomy): Eukaryota > Metazoa > Chordata > Mammalia > Artiodactyla > Monodontidae > Delphinapterus > Delphinapterus leucas. The sequence goes on from NC_143132.1 coordinate 49,747,329, forward strand.
ATAAGGAAACACAAGCTTAAATGATACATTAAACAAGATGGACTTAATTGATATTTATAGGACATTCCATCCACAGACAACAGAATACACTTTCTTCTCAAGTGCTCATGGAACATTCTCCAGGATAGATCATATCTTGGGTCACAAATCAAACCTTGGTAAATTTAAGAAAATTGAAACCGTATCAAGTATCTTTTCTGACCACAATGCTATGAGACTAGATATCAATTACAGGAAAAAATCTGTAAAAGATACAAACACGTGGAGAATAAACAATACACTACTTAATAACCAAGAGATCAATGAAGAAATCAAAGAGAAGATCAAAAAACACCTAGAAACAAATGACAATGAAAACATGACAACCCAAAACCTATGGGATGCAGCAAAAGCAGTTCTAAGAGGGAAGTTTAGAGCAATATAATACTACCTCAAGAAACAAGAAATATCTCAAATAAGCAACCTAAACTTACACCTAAAGCAGTTAGAGAAAGAAGAACAAAAAATCAGCAAAGTTAGCAGAAGGAAAGAAATCATAAAGCTCAGATCAGAAATAAATGAAAAATAAATGATGGGAACAGTAGCAAAGATCAATAAAACTAAAGGCTGGTTCTTTGAGAAGATAAACAAAGTTGATAAACCACTAGCCAGACTCATCAAGGAAAAAGGGAGAAGGCTCATACAATAGAATTAGAAATGAAAAAGGAGAAGTAACAATTGACACTGCAGAAATACAAACGATCATGAGAGATTACTACAAGCAGCTCTATGCCAATAAAATGGACAACCTGGAAGAAATGGACAAATTCTTAGAAAAGCACAACCTTCCAAGCCTGAACCAGGAAGAAATAGAAAATATAAACAGACCAATCACAAGCACTGAAATTGAGACTGTGATTAAAAACCTTCCAACAAAAAAAGCCCAGGACCAGATGGCTTCACAGGCGAATTCTATCAAACATTTAGAAAACAGCTAACACCTATCCTTCTCAAACTCTTCCAAAATATAGCAGAGGGAGGAACACTCCCAAACTCATTCTACGAGGCCACCATCACCCTGATACCAAAACCAGACAAATATGTCACAAAGAAAGAAAACTACAGGCCAGTATCACTGATGAACATAGATGAAAAAGTCCTCAACAAAATACTAGCAAACAGAATCCAACAGCACATTAAAAGGATCATACACCATGATCAAGTGGAGTTTATCCCAGGAATGCAAGGATTGTTCAATATACGTAAATCAATTAATGTGATAAACCATACTAACAAATTGAAGGAGAAAAACCATATGCTCATCTCAATAGATGCAGAAAAAGCTTTCAAGAAAATTCAACACCCATTTATGATAAAAATCCTCCAGACAGTAGGCATAGAGGGAACTTACCTCAACATAATAAAGGCTATATATGACAAGCCCACAGCCAACATCGTTCTCAGTGGTGGAAAACTGAAACCATTTCCTCTAAGATCAGGAACAAGACATGTTGTCCACTCTCACCACTATTATTCAACATAGTTTTGGAAGTCCTAGCCACAGTAATCAGAGAAGAAAAAAAATAAAAGGAATCCAAATCGGAAAAGAAGAAGTAAAGCTGTCAGTGTTTGCAGAAGACATGACACTAGACATAGAGAATCCTAAATATGCTACCAGAAAACTATTAGAGCTAATCAATGACTTTGGTAAAGTAGCAGGATACAAAGTTAATGCACAGAAGTCTCTTGCATTCCTATACACTAACGATGAAAAATCTGAAAGAGAAATTAAGGCAACATTCCCATTTACAATTGCAACAAAAAGAATAAAATACCTAGGAATAAACCTACCTAAGGAGACAAAAGACCTGTATGCAGAAAAGTATAAGACACTGATGAAAGAAATTAAAGATGATACCAACAGATGCAGAGATATACCATGCTCTTGGATTGGAAGAAACAATATTGTGAAAATGACTCTACTCCCCAAAGCAATCTACAGATTCAGTTCAATCCCTATCCAACTACCAATAGCATTTTTCAGAGAACTAGAAAAAAAAATTTCACAATTTGTATGGAAACACAAAAGACCCCGAATAGCCAAAGCAATCTGGAGAAAGTAAAACAGAGCTGGAGGAATCAGGCTCCCAGACTTCAGACTACGCTACAAAGCTACAATAATCTGGACAGTATGGTACCAGGACAAAAACAGAAATATAGATCAATGGAACAGGATAGAAAGTCCAGAGATAAACCCACACATATATGGTCACCTTATCTTTGATAAAGGAGGCAAGAATATACAATGGAGAAAAGACAGCCTCTTCAATAAGTGGTGCTTGGAAAACTAGACAGCTACATGTAAAAGAATGAAATTAGAACACTCCCTAAAACCATGGACAAAAATAAACTCAAGATGGATTAAAGACCTAAATGTAAGGCTGGACACTATAAAACTCTTAGAGGAAAACATAGGCAGAACACTCTATGATATAGATCACAGCAAGATCCTTTTTGACCCACCTCCTAGAGTGATGCAAATAAAACCAAAAATAAACAGATGGGACCTAATGAAACTTAAAAGCTTTTGCACAGCAAAGGAAACCATAAACAAGACAAAAAGACAACCCTCAGAATGGGAGAAAATATTTGCAAACGAAGCAACTCATAAAGGATTAATCTCCAAAATTTACAAGCAGCTCATGAAGCTCAATATCAAGAAAACAAACAACGCAATCCAAAAATGGGCGGAAGACCTAAATAGACATTTCTCCAAAGAAGACATACAGATGGCCAACAAATACATGAAAGGATGCATCACTAATCATTAGAGAAATGCAAATCAAAACTACAATGAGGTATCACCTCACACCAGTCAGAATGGCCATCATCAAAAAATCTACAAACAATAAATGCTGGAGAGGGTGTGGAGAAAAGGGAACCCTCTTGCACTGTTGGTGGGAATGTAAATTGATACAGCCACTATGGAGAACAGTATGGGGGTTACTTAAAACACTAAAAATAGAACTACCATACGACCCTGCCATCTCACTACTGGGCATATACCCTGAGATAACCATAATTCAAAAAGAGTCATGTAGCACAATATTCATTGTAGCACTATTTACAATAGCCAGGACATAGAAGCAACCAAAGTGTCCATGATCGGATGAATGGATAAAGAAGATGTGACACATATATACAATGGAATATTACTGAACCATAAAAAGAAACGAAACTGAGTTATTTGTAGTCATGTGGATGGCCCTATAATGTGTCATACTGAATGAAGTAAGTCAGAAATAGAAAAACAAATACCGTATGCTAGCACATACATATGGAATCTCAAAAAAAAAAAAAATCGTTCTGAAAAACCTAGGGCCAGGAGAGGAATAAAGATGCAGACGTAGAGAATGGACTTGAGGATACCAGGAGGAGGAAGTGTAAGCTGGGACGAAGTGAGAGAGTGGCATGGACTTATATATACTATCAAATGTAAAATAGATAGGTAGTGGGAGGCAGCCGCATAGCACAGGGAGATCAGCTGGTTGCTTTTTGACCACCCAGAGTGGTGGGATAGGGAGGGTAGGAGGGAGACACAAGAGGGAAGAGATATGTGGATCTATGTATATGTATAGCTGATTCACTTTGTTATAAAGCAGAAACTAACACACCATTGTAAAGCAATTATACTCCAATAAAGATGTTAACTAAATAAATAAGTAAATAAGTAAATAAATAAGTAAATAAGAATGCATTCCATAACAATAAAACAAAAACAAAAACTATGAGAGTAAGAGACAATACAAGGCGAGGCTATATAGTGAGATAAGAGAGCTCAAACTAAGACTGGCCAATTCTCTATCCTTAAGGAGAATGAGAAAAAAGGATCAGAGATAGTAGAAAAATCCAGGGTGTAGTGCAGTGGAAACCCTGAGAGAGTGTTCAGGAAAGCAGTGGGGGTCAACAATGTTGGGTGCTACTGAGAGATTTCATGAAATGAGAATTGGAAAATCTCTCAGCCAGTCTGAGACCCTGTTCTTCCACTTGCATAATTTCTGCTGCTGAGAGAGTCACCTAAGGTAGTTGAGTCTCAATTTCATCATCTGCAAAATGGTGCTTATGAAAGATGGTGCTGGATGGTGGGAGGTGGGAGGGGGAAGGGGGGGGGCCGGTAAGTGTTGGCATTTCATCCAGCACTGTAAGATGGGTAAGTGTGAGGAAAAGGTGGTGTAGATGATCTTCGACCAACGCTAGAAACCTGTGAGGTGTGAGAGCATTTCACCTTATGGGACAGATGAAGGGATTTTCTGAGTTGCTCTATAAACTACCAGGTACTAGGTAAATATAAGGTGGCTTTTCTGTTTACCGGGACAGTAAATGTCAAAGAGAATTTTTGTTGTGCACTTGTGGCAGCTTTAAGGCAAACATAACCATGGTGGTGATTCCATGTAGAAGAATCTGGAGACAGGATTGTCAAGGCTGTGATCCCGAGTGTTAGTGCATCAGAACCTTAGGAGTTTAGAGGTCCCCAAGGCTTTAAGATTTGCTTGCCTCTGGTATTATTAAGTTTTAGCCCCTAGGAAATTTTGCCTTTTCCTCATATCACAGAGCTATCTGGAAATTATGAATACTCTGAAGCCCCCAGTTTGGTGGTCAGTTCAGGACCCTGTACATCCATCCCCTAAGTGTGACTCTCAGAACCCCCTGCCCTGTCCCCGTCATTTATTGCTGTATAGAGGAGGTAAAGGAAAGAGGAGTTTGATCCCCATTCTGTAGGTCCTTGCAATGCAGATGGTGCTGAGGCTCCAGCTGCATCTTGGTACATTGTACAGGGAAAAATCATTAGATCCTCAAGCAGCAATCCCACACATTAGGGAAGCAAACTCAGAGCACTCGGGATCAGAAACTCAGCTGAGTGTGTTTCCCAAGTGCAGGAACCTGACCTTGGATCCTCACACAGAACCTCGCATGCGCATGCAGAATGCTCAATAAGTGCTGTTTAAAAAAAAAAAAGAATGCCTTAGCCATTCAGGCTGCATGCATTAACGGGTGGCAAGGCCAGCCTTTGTCATTGGCCTATGGTGTTAGCTCCATGAGGTGATTTTGAAGATGCTGTCAGTCATCTTCCCCCCCCCCCCCGCCCCGCTCCCTGCCCCGTTTACTACGCTTCTGGATGATTACAATTCTACTTTTGGAATTCCACCCATTAAAAGGCCTTGTTCTCTGACAAAATGCAAGTGTGCCCAGGAGAGCAAAATTGCATCATCAGATTCTTATATCTTACTGCATTTGAGTTCTTTGGATCTCTCCTGAGAGCAGAGTTTGACTAAGGATGTTGAGAAGAGAGAAGGTGGCAGTAATGAAGGGATAGGGGAAGGATAGCTACAAAAAATCTGATTTTACAGATATCACACTTGTGCCTAGAGCTGGTCCTGATTGGTAGCTTGACAAGGTAACTGTCCAAGGATATGTGTTCACTCTTATTCATTTTTCTTTTTCACTCATCTCTTTAGACTTCCCTAGGAATACATGCAATGGGTCAAATGCCATATACACAGGCAGTCACATATTCTTAACACAGTTACACCTAGATGCATAAAGAGGATACAGGAAACATTTTTAGTCTTGCACCCTCACTTCCTTGCAACTGATTGATTAGCACAGTAACATGAGCAAGCACTAAGCCCCAGGGCTTCAGGTGACACATTCAATTAAGGACATCCAGGCAAGCAAAGAAAAACATTCTGGTACCAGGCAATTGCAAATTACGGACTAATGAAGGCAATTTTGGTTTCACAGATTTCCCTATTTTACTCTATAATACTGGGATCAACATTCATTAGCTCAGAAGGATCTAGATGAAGGCCTGCTGGCAAGCATCAGTATAAGGTAAGCTTTTGCATTTGCTCAATGTACATGCCAGATTAGATAGAATTACCAAGCTTAACCTGACCTCTAGTGGCACTTTGTAATAATGAGCACACTTGAAATCAATACCCAGAAGCTTTGCTGTGGGAATCCTGCCATGTTTTATATTAAAACTGGAAGAAAACTTAGAGATAATCTGCTTGGCAAACTTCCTACCCACTGCCCCATTCTGCAGGTAAGGAGACTGAGGTCCAGGAATGTTGGGTGATTTGATCAAGCTTGAAGAGCTAATTGATGGTAAAGACACTAATGATAGAATCCAGGTTTTTAGATTTCCATGCAAATATGACACGGTCATCAAAGAAAAACCAATATGCAAATATGTTTAAATGTTGATAAGGATAAACTGAGATATGTAAACTTAATGGCTTTCTGAATACTATGAGTCAAAAGCATCAAAGCACTTTCAGCTCAATATCTGAATATTTTAGTTCAAAGTATGTGGAATAACTCAGTCAAAATTACTGACTTCAGTTTAGCCATTCTTAAATGGTGAATTTCTTTGATTTTTTTCTTTGAATCTACTGTTTAGAGCCATCATAGCAATAATCAACAAATGGGATAATTGTAATGATTTAATAAGACCAACATTCGGTCATCTGATTCAATACTCAGTTCCAGATCTTGGGAATGTTAAAACTGGGACAAGATATGAATCTTTGCATACTTAGTTCCAGCCTTTAATCAAATGGCAGGCAGTGTAAAGTAGTGAAAAGAATGCAGGCTTCAAGTTTGAGCAGACCTGGGTAGAATTCTGGCTCACTTCTGTACTAATTTCTATTGCAGCTGTAACACATTACCGCAAACTGAGTGGCTTAAAACAACACAGATTTATTCTATATCTCTGGAGGTTAGAATTCCAAAGTGAGTCTCAAGGGGCAACAAGGTGTGAGCAGGGCTGGTTCCTTTTGGAAGCTCCAGGGGAGAATCTGTTTCTTGCCTCTTCTTCTTCTTGAGGTTGCTGGCATCCCTTGGCCCCTGCCTACATCACCCCAGTTTCTGCTTCTGTGGTTGGTCATATCACCTTCCCTTCTGTAGTCAAATTTCCCTCATAAGGATACATGTGATTGCATTTAGAGGACACCTGGATAATCGAGGATAATCTTCTCATCTCAAGATACTTAATTTAATCATACCTGCAACAATCCTTTTGCCATATAACACTCACAGGATCTAGGGGTTAGGACATGGACATCTTTTGGGGCCATTATTCACCTGCCACAATCTCTTACCAGCTGTGTGATTTTGGTCTGATCATCTTAACCTCCCTTTTAGAATTGGTTGTGAGGGTTCAAATAGAGGAAGGATAACATGTATCTAGGAGGCTGCCTGGTACTCAATAGATGCTCAACAGTATTCCCTTTTTGTCCCTTCATTTAATCAATAGATAAAATCTCTAATGCAGATTATGCATATAAAAGAGGAGATGAATTCAGTGTAGTCCAAGATCTGTTTCTGGAAGTGGGATTACCATCTGGTGGATGAGGTGGACACCACAAATACCCGAAATGCAGTGTTTCTCAGTCCAGTGTTTTCTAGGAGATGGGCTCCTCTCTCCAACCTCCTGAATGATGCATCTTGCATTCTGATTTTGCAAACTTGGTTACTTTCTTCATCTCACTGCCTGGCTCCTAGTTTGCATAGATAAAAACTTCATTACTGGTAATCAAATTAATTGTCTTTTAAAATGATTATGTCCTGGGGGGACCTTGAAGATGGCGGAAGAGTAAGACGCAGAGATCGCCTTCCTCCCCACGGATACACCAGAAGTACATCTACACGTGGAACAACTCCTACAGAACACCTACTGAAGGCTGGCAGAAGACCTCAGACCTCCCAAAAGGCAAGAAACTCCCCACGTACCTGGGTAGGGCAAAAGAAAAAAAGAAAAAACAGAGACAAAAGAATAAGGACGGCACCTGCACCAGTGGGAGGGAGCTGTGAAGGAGGAAAAGTTTCCACACACTAGGAAGCCCCTCCGCGGGCGGAGACTGCGGGAGGCGGAGGGGGGAGCTTCGGGACCGCGGAGTAGTGCACAGCGACGGGTGCGGAGGGCAAAGAGGGGAGATTCCCGCACAGAGGATCGGTGCCGACCGGCACTCACCAGCCCGAGAGGCTTGTCTGCTCACCCGCCGGGGCGGGCGGGGCTGCGAGCTGAGGCTCGGGTTTCGGTTTTGGACGGAGCGCAGGGAGAGGACTGGGGTTGGCGGCTTGAACATAGCCTGAAGGGGTTAGTGCACCACGACTAGCCGGGAGGGAGTTCGGGGAAAAGCCTGCACCTGCCGAAGAGGCAAGAGACTTTTTCTTCCCTCTTTGTTTCCTGGTGCGCAAGGAGAGGGGTTTAAGAGCGCTGCTTAAAGGAACTCCAGAGACGGGCGCGAGCCGCGGCTAAAAGCGCGAACCCCAGAGACGGGCGCGAGCCGCGGCTAAAAGCGCGAACCCCAGAGACGGGCGCGAGCCGCGGCTAAAAGCGCGGACCCCAGAGACGGGCGGGAGACGCTAAGGCTGCTGCTGCCGCCACCAAGGGGCCTGTGTGCGAGCACAGGTCACTCTCCACACCCCTCTTCCGCGGAGCCTGTGCAGCCCGCCACTGCCAGGTTCCCGGGAACCAGGGACAACTTCCCCGGGAGAACGCACGGCGGGCCTCAGGCTGGTGCAACGTCACGCCGGCCTCTGCCGCAACGTCACGCCGCCTCTGACCCCGCAGGCCCGCCCCGCACGCAGTGCCCCTCCTTCCCCCCCCCCCACCCCCGGCCTGAGTGAGCCAGAGCCCCCGAATCAGCGGCTCCTTTAACCCTGTCCTGTCTGAGCAAAAAACAGACGCCCTCCAGCGACCTACACGCAGAGGCAGGGCCAAATCTAAAGCTGAGCTCCTGTGAGCTGTGAGAACAAAGAAGAGAAAGGGAAATCTCTCCCAGCAGCCTCAGAAGCAGCGGATTAAAGCTCCACAATCAACTTGATATACCCTGCATCTGTGGAATACCTGAATGGACAAGGAATGATCCCAAATTGAAGAGGTGGAATTTAGGAGCGAGATCTATGATTTTTTTCCCTTTTCCTCTTTTTGTGAATGGGTACGTGTATGCTTCTGTGTGAGATCTTGCCTGTATACTCTTGCTTCCACCATTTGTCCTAGGGCTCTATCTGTCCATGGTTTTTAAAAAAAATTTTTTTTTCTCAATAATTAATTTTAATTGTAATAACTTTATTATACTTTACCTTCGTTCTTTCTTTCTTTCTTTCCTTCCTTCCTTCCCTCCTTTAGACAACGAATCACCCCAAATTGAGGAGGTGGTCTCTGAGAGCAAGATTTATGATTTTTCCCCCTTTACCTCTTTTTGTGAAGGTGTATTTGTATGCTTCTGTGTAAGATTTTCTCTGTATAGCTTTGCTTCCAACATTTGTCCTAAGGTTCTATCCGTCCCTTTTTTTTTTTCCTAAATATTTTTTAATTCAATAACTATATTATACTTTATTTTATTTTTACTGTATCTTCTTTCTTTCTGTCTTTTATCCTTCTTTCCCTCCTTCCTTCCTTCCTCCCTCCCTCCCTCCTTTCTTTCCTTCTTTGCTTCTTTCTTCCTTCCTTCCTTTCCTCCTTTCCTTCTTTCTTTCCTCATACTTCTACTAATTCTCTCTACTTTTTCTCCCTTTTATTCTGAGCCGTGTGGATGAAAGGCTCTTGGTGCTCCAGCCAGGAGTCAGGGCTCTGCCTCTGAGGTAGGAGAGCCAACTTCAGGACACTGGTCAACAAGAGACCTCCCAGCTCCACATAATATTAAACGGCGGAAATCTCCCAGAGACCTCCATCATAACACGAGCACCCAGCTTCACTCAACGACCAGCAAGCCACAGTGCTAGACAACCTATGCCAAACAACTAGCAAAACAGGAACACAACCCCACCCAATAGCAGAGAGGCTGCCTAAAATCATAATAAGGCCACAGACACCCCAAAACACACCACCAGACGTGAACCTGCCCACTAAAGAGACAAGATCCAGCCTCATCCACCACAACACAGGCACTAGTCCCCTCCACCAGGAAGCCTACACAACCCACTGAAACAACCTTAGCCACTGGAGACAGACATCAAAAACAACGGGAACTACGAACGTGCAGCCTGCAAAAAGGAGACCCCCAAACACAGTAAGATAAGCAAAATGAGAAGACAGAAAAACACACAGCAGATGAAGGAGCAAGATAAAAATGCACCAGACCTAACAAATGAAGAGGAAATAGGCAGTCTACCTGAAAAAGAATTCAGAATAATGATAGTACGGATGATCCGAAATCTTGGAAGTAGAATGGACAAAATGCAAGAAACAGTTAACAAGGACCTAGAAGAAATAAAGATGAAACAAGCAATGATGAACAACGCAATAAATGAAATTAAAAGTACTCTAGATGGGATCAATAACAGAATAACTGAGGCAGAAGAACGGATAAGTGACCTGGAAGATAAAATAGTGGAAATAACTACTGCAGAGCAGAATAAAGAAAAAAGAATGAAAAGAACTGAGGACAGTCTCAGAGACCTCTGGGACAACATTAAACGCACCAACATTCGAATTATAGGGGTTCCAGAAGAAGAAGAGAAAAAGAAAGGGACTGAGAAAATATTTGAAGAGATTATAGTTGAAAACTTCCCTAATATGGGAAAGGAAATAGTTAATCAAGTCCAGGAAGCACAGAGAGTCCCATACAGGATAAATACAAGGAGAAATACGCCAAGACACATATTAATCAAACTGTCAAAAATTAAATACAAAGAAAGCATATTAAAAGCAGCAAGGGAAAAACAACAAATACCACACAAGGGAATCCCCATAAGGTTAACAGCTGATCTCTCAGCAGAAACCCTACAAGCCAGAAGGGAGTGGCAGGACATACTGAAAGTGATGAAGGAGAAAAACCTGCAACCAAGACTACTCTACCCAGCAAGGATCTCATTCAGATTTGATGGAGAAATTAAAACCTTTACAGACAAGCAAAAGCTGAGAGAGTTCAGCACCACCAAACCAGCTTTACAACAAATGCTAAAGGAACTTCTCTAGACAAGGAACACAAGAGAAGGAAAAGACCTATAATAACGAACCCAAAACAATATAGAAAATGGGAATAGGAACATACATATCGATAATTACCTTAAATGTAAATGGACTAAATGCTCCCACCAAAAGACACAGATTGGCTGAATGGATACAAAAACAAGACCCTTATATATGCTGTCTACAAGAGACCCACTTCAGACCTAGAGACACATACAGACTGAAAATAAGGGGATGGAAAAAGATATTCCATGCAAATGGAAACCAAAAGAAAGCTGGAGTAGCAATTCTCATATCAGACAAAATAGACTTTAAAATAAGGACTATTACAAGAGACAAAGAAGGACACTACATAATGATCAAGGGATCGATCCAAGAAGAAGATATAACAATTGTAAATATTTATGCCCCCAACATAGGAGCACCTCAATACATAAGGCAAATACTAACAGCCATAAAAGGGGAGATCGACAGTAACACATTCATAGTAGGGGACTTTAACACCCCACTTTCACCCATGGACAGATCATCCAAAATGAAAATAAATAAGGAAACACAAGCTTTAAATGATACATTAAACAAGATGGACTTAATTGATATTTATAGGACACTCCATCCAAAAACAACAGAATACACATTTTTCTCAAGTGCTCATGGAACATTCTCCAGGATAGATCATATCTTGGGTCACAAATCAAGCCTTGGTAAATTTAAGAAAATTGAAATTGTATCAAGTATCTTTTCTGACCACAACGCCATGAGACTAGATATCAATTACAGGAAAAGATCTGTAAAAAATACAAACACATGGAGGCTAAACAATACACTACTTAATAATGAAGTGATCACTGAAGAAATCAAAGAGGAAATAAAAAAATACCTAGAAACAAATGACAATGGAGACACAACGACCCAAAACCTATGGGATGCAGCAAAAGCAGTTCTAAGGGGGAAGTTTATAGCAATACAAGCCCACCTTAAGAAGCAGGAAACATCTCGAATAAACAACCTAACCTTGCACCTCAAGCAATTAGAGAAAGAAGAACAAAAAAACCCCAAAGCTAGCAGAAGGAAAGAAATCATAAAAATCAGATCAGAAATAAATGAAAAAGAAATGAAGGAAACGATAGCAAAGATCAATAAAACTAAAAGCTGGTTCTTTGAGAAGATAAACAAAATAGATAAACCACTAGCCAGACTCATCAAGAAAAAAAGGGAGAAGACTCAAATCAATAGAATTAGAAATGAAAAAGGAGAAGTAACAACTGACACTGCAGAAATAAAAAAAATCATGAGAGATTACTACAAGCAACTCTATGCCAATAAAATGGACAATCTGGAAGAAATGGACAAATTCTTAGAAATGCACAACCTGCCAAGACTGAATCAGGAAGAAATAGAAAATATGAACAGACCAATCACAAGCACTGAAATTGAAACTGTGATTAAAAATCTTCCAACAAACAAAAGCCCAGGACCAGATGGCTTCACAGGTGAATTCTATCAAACGTTTAGAGAAGAGCTAACACCTATCCTTCTCAAACTCTTCCAAAATATAGCAGAGGGAGGAACACTCCCAAATTCCTTCTACGAGGCCACCATCACCTTGATACCAAAACCAGACAAGGATGTCACAAAGAAAGAAAACTACAGGCCAATATCACTGATGAACATAGATGCAAAAATCCTCAACAAAATACTAGCAAACAGAATCCAACAGCACATTAAAAGGATCATACACCATGATCAAGTGGGGTTTATTCCAGGAATGCAAGGATTCTTCAATATATGCAAATCTATCAATGTGATAAACCATATTAACAAATTGAAGGTGAAAAACCATATGATCATCTCAATAGATGCAGAGACAGCTTTCGACAAAATTCAACACCCATTTATGATAAAAACCCTGCAGAAAGTAGGCATAGAGGGAACTTTCCTCAACATAATAAAGGCCATATATGACAAGCCCACAGCAAACATCATCCTCAATGGTGAAAAACTGAAAGCATTTCCACTAAGATCAGGAACAAGACAAGGTTGCCCACTCTCACCACTCTTATTCAACATAGTTTTGGAAGTTTTAGCCACAGCAATCAGAGAAGAAAAGGAAATAAAAGGAATCCAAATCGGAAAAGAAGAAGTAAAGCTGTCACTGTTTGCAGATGACATGATACTATACATAGAGAATCCTAAAGATGCTACCAGAAAACTACTAGAGCTAATCAATGAATTTGGTAAAGTAGCAGGATACAAAGTTAATGCACAGAAATCTCTGGCATTCCTATATACTAATGATGAAAAATCTGAAAGTGAAATCAAGAAAACACTCCCATTTACCATTGCAACAAAAAGAATAAAATATCTAGGAATAAACCTACCTAAGGAGACGAAAGACCTGTATGCAGAAAATTATAAGACACTGATGAAAGAAATTAAAGATGATACAAATAGATGGAGAGATATACCATGTTCTTGGATGGGAAGAATCAACATTGTGAAAATGACTCTACTACCCAAAGCAATCTACAGATTCAATGCAATCCCTATCAAACTACCACTGGCATTTTTCACAGAACTAGAACAAAAAATTTCGCAATTTGTATGGAAACACAAAAGACCCCGAATAGCCAAAGCAATCTTGAGAACGAAAAAAGGAGCTGGAGGAATCAGGCTCCCTGACTTCAGACTATACTACAAAGCTACAGTAATCAAGACAGTATGGTACTGGCACAAAAACAGAAAGATAGATCAATGGACTAGGATAGAAAGCCCAGAGATAAACCCACGCACATATGGACACCTGATCTTTGATAAAGGTGACAGGAATGTACAGTGGAGAAAGGACAGCCTCTTCAATAAATGGTGCTTGGAAAACTGGACAGGTACATGTAAAAGTATGAGATTAGATCACTCCCTAACACCATACACAAAAATAAGCTCAAAATGGATTAAAGACCTAAATGTAAGGCCAGAAACTATCAAACTCTTAGAGGAAAACATAGGCAGAACACTCTATGACATAAATCACAGCAAGATCCTTTCTGACCCACCTCCTAGAGTAATGGAAATAAAAACAAAAATAAACAAATGGGACCTAATGAAACTTCAAAGCTTTTGCACAGCAAAGGAAACCATAATCAAGACCAAAAGACAACCCTCAGAATGGGAGAAAATATTTGCAAATGAAGCAACTGACAAAGGATTAATCTCCAAAATTTACAAGCAGCTCATGCAGCTCAATAACAAAAAAGCAAACAACCCAATCCAAAAATGGGCAGAAGACCTAAATAGACATTTCTCCAAAGAAGATATACAGAATGCCAACAAACACATGAAAGAATGCTCAACATCATTAATCATTAGAGAAATGCAAATCAAAACTACAATGAGATATCATCTCACACCAGTCAGAATGGCCATCATCAAAAAATCTAGAAACAATAAATGCTGGAGAGGGTGTGGAGAAAAGGGAACACTCTTGCACTGCTGGTGGGAATGTGAATTGGTTCAGCCACTATGGAGAACAGTATGGAGGTTCCTTAAAAAACTACAAATAGAATTACCATATGACCCAGCAATCCCACTACTGGGCATATACCCTGAGAAAACCAAAATTCAAAAAGAGTCATGTACCAAAATGTTCATTGCAGCTCTATTTACAATAGCCCGGAGATGGAAACAACCTAAGCGCCCATCATCGGATGAATGGATAAAGAAGATATGTCACATATATACAATGGAATATTACTCAGCCTTAAAAAGAAATGAAATTGAGCTATTTGTAATGAGATGGATAGACCTAGAGTCTGTCATACAGAGTGAAGTAAGTCAGAAAGAAAAAGACAAATACCGTATGCTAACACATATATATGGAATTTAAGGGGGAAAAAAATGTCATGAAGAACCTAGGGGTAAGACAGGAATAAAGACGCAGACCTACTGGAGAACGGGCTTGAGGATATGGGGAGGGGGAAGGGTGAGCTTTGACAGGGCGAGAGAGAGTCATGGACATATACACACTAACAAACGTAGTAAGGTAGATAGCTAGGGGGAAGCAGCCGCAAGGCACAGGGATATTAGCTCGGTGCTTTGTGACAGCCTGGAGGGGCGGGATAGGGAGAGTGGGAGGGAGGGAGACGCAAGAGGGAAGACATATGGGAACATATGTATATGTATAACTGATTCACTTTGTTATAAAGCAGAAACTAACACACCATTGTAAAGCAATTATACCCCAATAAAGATGTTTAAAAATAAATAAATAAATAAAAAATAAAATTATTATGTCCTGTGGCAATCAATTACACAAGTCTACCAGATGGCACATAAAGTGTGTGCTGAGTGGAATGATCATTATATTCAAGTCTACCCTGTTTTACAGTTCCTTTTTTTTTTTTGGCTGCGTTGGGTCTTCGTTTATGCACACAGGCTTTCTCTAGTTGCGACGAGCGGGGGCTACTCTTTGGTGCGGTGCGTGGGTTTCTCATTGCAGTGGCTTTTCTTCTTGTGGCTTATGGGCTCTAGAGCGCAATAGTTGTGGTGCACAGGCTTAGTTGCTCCATGGCATGTGGGATCTTCCCAGACCAGGGATCTAACCTGTGTCCCCTAAATTGGCAGGCAGATTCTTAACCACTGCACCAGCAGGGAAGTCCTGTTTTACAGTTCTACTCAGCCATGCGCTTGGTCTACCTGGGAGAGACACTTAAAAAATGTACTATTGTATTTGGCCCTATATGTTTTGCTTTCCTTCCCTTTTTATCATTCCTCTTCAACATGACCTAATGAGGATAGGTTTAGTAGAACTCAGTTTCCTCGATTGGAAATGATTCATTGATAGTCCTTCTGGAAACCTTACTCTGGAAATCTCCCTTGGTGATGCCATAAATTACAGGCTGTGATTGGGCTGTCACCAAGCTGAGTAGGGCCTTCAGGAGTAGTCTTCTTAGACAGCATAGGGTTCACAGTTTTTAAGTTTCATGCCTTCAAATGGACAGTCTGTAGGTTTCCCACTGGTAATACCTACCACTTTGTAGGACACCACATATATAGGGTTCCAGACATTTCTGTGACCCACCAACTCCCTGAAGGCATTTCTCCAGGGCAGGAACAGACATCCAGAAAAAAAAGTGAGAAAAGAAAGGTTGCTTTCTATTATTCCTTTCAATGATTCCCCATGCCCCCCCCGTCAAAACATTTCTTATCGTAAAGTCCTATGGACACTGCTACATATGGCTGCCTTTACCCTATGACGACCCTTTCTTTTTCAGGGTGTTGCTTATTTGCATTAGAGTTGTTGTCCACTGGCTCTGTAACTAGCTGGTTTATGACTGTAGCCAAGTTATTCAAAGTACCTAAATCCTATACATAGAATGAGAGAAGTGAAACTAGATAATCTGCAAAAATATTTTTGCTCAAATATTCTGTGGTTCTATGTTTTAATGATTTTGTCAGTGGAAAAAGTTAACTTTTTGCTGATAAAAAAATCCATAACAAATCTTGGGAAGGAGGAAAGGGCTGGATGGGCAGGTGGAATGACCTTGAGAGAGAGGAGAGAAGGAGACAGAGCAACTCATAGAATCTGGACTGGTGACTCTGGCCCCAAATAAGTTCTTTGGGTCATATCTCCTGTTTTTGCTTTGATCTGAATTATTTTCCATCTTTATCAGATGGTCATTAAGAGTTCCTCAGCTCAAAAATTCTTAGATTCTCTGTTACTGTATTCTGTTTGACTTCTATGCAAGTTAGATCCCAGAGAGCACATTTGTTAGCAACAGCTTCTGTTTCTCCTGTCAGTTCTCTGTGCTTTATTTTTTGTGCGCTGCAGTACAGCAGAAATTCCTGGCAAGATCAAAATATTCTAAAGGTAGAGTTTTCAGTAGGAAATACTGTAAACACAAAACCAAGTTTTTTCAGTCATCGCTAAATGAACAAGTTCAGAATGTGTAGTTCTAGCCCTGAGCTTCTAAAGATACATCAACGTATTGGTTTTTCCATAGCTCAATGGATACTCTGCCCAATGAGAGGTAGGGGTGTTTTCCAGCCACAAAAGCCTTAACAGATGTGCAGTTACAGATTCAGGAAAAAGCCTGCACTGATCCCAGACTACAAGAAAGCCAGAGCTGCAGGTGACTCTTCATCCACTAGATGGAGGTAGAGGAGCACAAAAAAAGATCACCTTGGGTTGTTAATGAGGTTGTGTAGAAGCTAAGGGGGAAGCTTATCTATCATTAGGTAAGATCCACAGGTAAAATTGATGAATTTCATACCTTTGAACACTAGTGGAAAACATTGGCTTGGGGTCTAAGGCTGTTGTAAGACCTTTTGATTTTATGCAAAAATTATATTCCTCCGGCATCCTCAAATAGCAGTCCCAACCTTTGTCTGATTTGGGCATTTTTCAGCTGTTTACAGCTGGATCTACTGATGGGCTTCACTTTCAGCCCACACCAGCCCCAAGTCCCAAGGAACTCCCATGGCAGGAGGGATAGCTGCTGCCTCTGTGCAGGTGCGTTTGATCAGCAGAGTTGCAGTCATATAGCGGAGGGACTGGCACTTCCAGCTTCTCAAGGGGGATTAGTTTCTGCCTCTTACCAAGAGTCATATGGTACAGAATTCATCAAACAGGAAAAGGATTTAGATGCTGGTTCAGGCAACAAATGACAATGATACTGGAATATTGACCAAGACTAAATTCAGCTGGTCACCCATAATTGGTAAGACACTTGAGCACTAAGTAGTATCGCAACTTCCTTCCTTTCTTCCTTTCCCCCCGCCCCTGCTCATTCTCCACCATTTCCTCCCTATTTATGTCCCCCCCACCCTTTCTCTCTCCATCTCTCTCTCTCTCTCCATCTGTCTCTCTCTCCATCTGTCTCCACCTCTCCTTCTCTTTCTCTTCTTTTTGCTGTCCAGAACATCCTGAATCTGGAAACTGAAGCTTTGGATTCTCTTACTGTTTTTTCTCTGGTTTTACTTTGCCTAAGTTTTCACTCAGTCCCGTGTTGAACTCCACCTGGTGACGGAAGCCTTGGTACCCAATCCTCTGTCCTCTTCTGGAGCCTTATGAACACAAATAGCCCACCTAAATGAAACTAACACTTGTCCATATGCCTCTGCCCCTAGAATGTATCTCCTAATGTGGGCCATTGTCTGGGTCACATCTGAACCTTTTAATGAAACACAGGGCCAAATAAATACCCCTGGGAGTGGGAGGGAGAGGAGGGAGGCAGGTAGAGTCTGAGGCATAGCCTCAGGTGGGACTCTGTTTCAAAAACGACAGTATTTTTGGTGCCTTCTATTTTATTTTAAAAATGTGTGCAAAGTTTGCATTAGACTTATGTGTATTCATGTTTGTTTTAATATGTTGAAGTGTATTTCATTACTTTGTCATTGTGCAAAATTGCTCCAGGAAGATGCATCCTGGTTATCTTGTGACTTTGAGTCCTTCTGGCCACGTGAATGGTTACCCCTCACATTTGAATTTTTCAGTTAAGCTTAGGCAGGAGAAGTGGTAATAAGATGGTAAGTTTTGGAGTCAGACTGAACTAGGTTTATCCCAGTTCCTCCAGCTTACTCGTTGTGTCCATAGGCACAAGAAGGCCTCTATCAGCCTCATTTTTTCCCATCCATAAAAAGGAATAATTGTGACCACGTATGATTGTTGCAAAGATTAAATGTTAGAATGTGCACAAAAAGGATAGTAAGTATATAAACCACTTAGTATGGAACCAGCTACAGAGTAACCACACTAATAAACATCATCATTGTTAGGAATAGGCCGTATGTATACTACACTGAACCATCCATGTGTTCTTATTTGCTGCATGTAAACTTAGTCTGGTCTTTTCAATGGTGCCAAGTTAAATATGGCTTTCTATAATGCAAAGGCAACCTAGAAAATATCAGAGTTGCTTTAGTGTTGTTGCTTGTGGTTTGTGCCTCTCTGAGTAAGGCAACCTATATAAATAAAACATCGTCATTTTGGAGAAATGGAGTGGAAGTGGGGTGTGGACAGGGCTTATATTTTACTCCCGTAGTTTAACTTCTTGGCTGTAGAGTGATCGGGAGACTTGGCATTTGACAGCTAGTTGATGCCATAAGCTTTTTAGGAACCTGGGCAAGACATCATTGCAAGGAAGACAGAAGAAGAGTAGCTGGCTCTGGCTACAGAACTCAGTGTTTAAGTTTGGTTTCTTACCTCCTGCAATGACTACATTCCCTTTATCACCCTTTACTTCCACACGAAGCAGAGTTGGAAGCCAAATAGGGTTCAGGGAACAGCTAATTTTTCATGTTAGCTCCATTGATTTTGGAAGAGGATCTGAGAAATGGTCATCTTAAATGATCTCTTGAATGAAACTTATTAATGTAGGGGAAGTAGGGAAATGTGTTTTGGCTGCAGCCTGGGTCCAGTCTATGCTGCGGTGAGTAGAGAGGTACTGCCTACATCAAACACAAGTATCATCTAGGCACCTACTGAGTTTAAGGCATTGCCTTAGATTCTCTGAGGTATAAAGAAATGGAACACCCTGGCCTGGCAGTTAAGTACTTTACATGTGAGTGGGAGAAGCAGCATTTACTTATATGCAGCACTATATTTAACACAATCATTAATGTAAACTCCATACGCACAAGGAATCTCTTAATCAATTAATTCAACACACATAAAATATATACAGCATCTGAAGCACGGGGTGTGGATTTGATTGAACAAGATATGGCTCTTCTACTTAATGATCTCATATTCTAGTTGGAGGCAGACACATACAGAGGACTGTGATGCAACCTGTAAGAGAAGGTGCTAGCTCTGAAGGAGTCAGGGGAGGCCCTAATCTGAGTGCCTGGATGGAGTCGTCTTTGGAAGGCATGCAGTTGTTGCAAGCAGAATGGATTGGAATCGTTCCGGTGCTGCTGAGGACTGGACCTGGAAATAGAAAGGAAAAGATGGCTGAGAAAGCCTTTTTAAACTTTAGAATCTAAAGGAAGGCTTGCAGGTCTCTGTGACTTACTGGGTAAAGAATCTGGGGAAGAAGGAGAGGTTCATGATGATTCCAAGGCATAGCGCTGGGTACCCAGCAGAATGGTGGTGTATCATGACCACGAAAGGAGAACAAAAGAGTGCCCACTTAATTTTGGCTTTGAGAGTAAGATACATTTAGAGTTTACAGGTTAACTCTGAGATGTAATTCCTAAGTATATATTAAGGAATATATTAGTAGCCAAGGCTGTTGGAGATTTATTAATAGGTCTTTACTCTCAATATCCATTGATATTGTCTAGCATGTTTAAATTTGTAAAATTAAAGTATACTTGGGAAAGGTGATCAGAATACATTAGAAAGCAAGTTAGATTGCATTAAAGATATTTTGCAACGTGTACTAACAGAGATATAAATCGAGGAGATGTGGAAGTGCTAACTGAGTGAACTAAGAAAGGTTAAAAATAATTAATGTTCCCCAGAAGTCCTTTGTGATAGAAATCATTTATTTTCCCAAATTTTCTTGACCTCTTTTTTTTTTTTTACATCTTTATTGGAGTATAATTGCTTTACAGTGGTGTGTTATTTTCTGCTTTATAACAAAGTGAATCAGTTATACATATACATATGTTCCCATATCTCTTCCCTCTTGCGTCTCCCTCCCTATCCCACCCCGCTAGGTGGTCACAAAGCACCCAGCTTATATCCCTGTGCTATGCAGCTGCTTCCCACTAGCTATCTTACGTTTGGTAGTGTATATATGTCCATGCCACTCTCTCGCTCCGTCACAGCTTACCCTTCCCCCTCCCCATATCCTCAAGTCCATTCTCTAGTAGGTCTGTGTCTTTATTCCTGTCTTACCCCTAGGTTCTTCATGACATTTTTTTTTCTCTAAAGTCCATATATATGTGTTAGCATATGGTATTTGCCTTTCTCTTTCTGACTTACTTCACTCTGTATGACAGACTCTAGGTCCATCCACCTCATTACAAATAGCTCAATTTCGTTTCTTTTTATGGCTGTGTAATATTCCATTGTATACATGTGCCACATGTTCTTTATCTATTCATCCGATGATGGGCACTTAGGTTGTTTCCATCTCCGGGCTATTGTAAATAGAGCTGCAATGAACATTTTGGTACATGACTCTTTTTGAATTTTGGTTTTCTCAGGGTATATGCCCAGTAGTGGGATTGCTGGGTCATATGGTAGTTCTATTTGTAATTTTTTAAGGAACCTCCATACTGTTCTCCATAGTGGCTGAACCAATTCACATTCCCACCAGCAGTGCAAGAGTGTTCCCTTTTCTCCACACCCTCTCCAGCATTTATTGTTTCTAGATTTTTTGATGATGGTCATTCTGATTGGTGTGAGATGATATCTCATTGTAGTTTTGATTTGCATTTCTCTAATGATTAATGATGTTGAGCATCCTTTCATGTGTTTGTTGGCAGTCTGTACATCTTCTTTGGAGAAATGTCTATTTAGGTCTTCTTCCCATTTTTGGATTGCGTTGTTTGTTTTTTTGTTATTGAGCTGCATGAGCTGCTTATAAATTTTGGAGATTAATCCTGTGTCCATTGATTCATTTGCAAATATTTTCCCCCATTCTGAGGCCTGTCTTTTCGTCTTGTTCATGGTTTCCTTTGCTGTGCAAAAGCTTTGAAGTTTCATTAGGTCCCATTTGTTTATTTTTGTTTTTATTTCCATTTCTCTAGGAGGTGGGTCAAAAAGGATCTTGCTGTGATTTATGTCATAGAGTGTTCTGCCTATGTTTTCCTCTGAGAGTTTTATAGTGTCTGGCCTTACATTTATCTTGACCTTATTTCTTAAAAGTCTCTCAAATTAAAGTCTCCTTGCCTTTATTCATATTTCTATGTTGTAGTTCAGGTTTTCTTTCTTCATCTTCTAGGTTAATAGGAGACTGCTAACTTTCCTCTTTGCTTTTAGTCTCAATACCCCAGTCCATTTTCCTCACTGTCACCAGAGTGATCATTCTAAAGGACACATAACCATATCGCACCATTTGTTTAAACTCATTCATGGTCTCTTCTACAGCATTTTATCACTCTCTTACTGTCTAATATCTGCACTTTCACAGCTGACTTGGGGCATATATAGTTGTACACACGTTGATCTCCCCACACTGAGTTGTGTACTTGTTGAGGCCAGGGATAGTGTCTTATTCACTTTTGTATTTTCTGAGTCTAGCACCATATCTTTCTCATACTAGGTTGTCAATAAATATAGATTTGTTATGGACTTAACTGCATTCCCACAAAATTAATATGCTGAAGACCTAACCTCTAGTATGACTGTATCTGGAGACAGGACATTTAAGGCAGTAATTAAGGGAGTCATATGGGTGGGGCCCTAATACAGTGTGACTAGTATCCTTATAAGAACAGAAAGAGACACAGAAGTCTCTCTCTCTCCACATACTCACAGATAGAAAAGGCCATGTGAGGACAGTGAGAAGCTGTTGTCTTCTCACTGTCCTGAGAAGACACTGAGTCTCACAAGAAACCAACCCTGTTGGCAGCTTGATTGTGGACTTCCAGACTCCAGAACTGTGAGGAAATACATTTCTGTGGTTTAAGTCCCCAGTCCCCCAGTCTGTGGCATACTGTTAAGGCAGCCTGAACTGACCAGTACAGGGTTGAACTGGGGAGACATGGTGCATTTTCTGTAGCAGCCACTGCCATGAAAGGTCACTATCAATCCCTCTAGGGTACTTGGTACTGCAGATCATCTCCAACTTTGTGTGACAAAAACAGAGCAGCAGGAAAGTGAATCTTTGGCTGCGGACTAGAGACTGATATTAACAATTTTTTCCCCAATCAGCAGGCAAGAGAACATCCAGATATTTTTAAACAAATGTACTCTATAAGGAGGGCTTTTAAAAATTTCTCCTGCAATCCTACTTTTCCTACACAAACTGCTGGGACGTGATGATGACCCAAGGGAAGGTGATGTTAGAGGAAAGAGCAAAAGAAGGATTGCTGGGAGTCTGAGAATGTGTCTATATGTGTCAGGACCCACAGGGTTTTATAGGCTCACGAATCAAGCCTGTGGCATCCTGATTTTGATTTCAGATTATCCACCGGGGAGAAAATTTTGTTTTGAACTTTACTTAAACCTTCCTGAGCAAAGAGATCCTTCAGCTATGCACTGTGAGTTTCCCCACACAGAAGCACAGGACACTTGGGGGATGGATGTGTCACATAATTTACTGCGTGCTTCGACTGGACACACTTCACTGCTCTCTGCACGGCACAACAGCATTTAGAAAGGTGCTGCTGGCAATCTGGACTTCCGTTTTCTATTGGTTGCTGCTCCATATTTATTCTGGGAATTAAGATAGAAAGAAAATCAGAGAATTATGATGAAAAAAAAATAAAGATAAGCTGACTTACAGACAGTGAAGCCTCAAACCAAAAGTTAGTGGGAAATTTCAAAGCTGAGTCTTACTTTCACAGCTGCTGTAAGTTTTTAACTTCTGCTGTGTATTTCCTCATCTAATTTATTTCATCACCTTGGTCAAATTGTGCATGTGTGTTTGTGATGGAGCTGTCCTCTATAATGACGTTGGTGAGGTAATGCTATTATGAGAATAATTCTTATTTAGATTTGCATTGTGTATAATTTTCAGAGTGCTTTCCCATCTTCTATTTGATTTGATTTATACATTGGCTATAACAGGTTTCAAGTTAATGCAAGGTCAGGAATTGTTTTATATCATTCACCTTCTACTGTTACACAGCCTGGCACTTTCCACATTTATTCACCAATGATTCATACAATGGTTATGGTAGGATTTAGAGAAATAAAAGTTCTGGGCATTTTTCTGATAGAAAACCAAACATATTCCAAAGATAATGTTTTTATAAACATCTGACCTGAAGGGAAGTCAGATAACTAAGAAAGCACATGGTTAATACTGGTTCTTTTGTTTCATGATTTTATCTGTTTAATTTTGCTTTAAACTTTGTCTTTGGTTGAGTTTAATCTCTCTTAGAACAACTGAATGTTATCCATAAGACTCAGGTAACACAAGGATGTTTGATCTCTTGTCAATTAGAAATTCTCAGAAAATTAGGACCTATGTAATTATTTCATGTGATGTATAATTGGGAAATATGGACAAAAAGAAAAATTAGCAAACGGAATCCAACAACACATTAAAAGGATCATACACCATGATCAAGTGGGATTTATCCCAGGGATGCATGGATTCTTCAAATATACGCAAATCAATCAATGTGATACACCATATTAACAAACTGAAGAATAAAAACCATATGATCATCTCAATAGATGCAGAAAAAGCTTTTGACAAAATTCAACACCGATTTATGAAAAAAAACTCTCCAGAAAGTGGGCATAGAGGGAACCTACCTCAACATAATAAAGGCCATATATGACAAACCCACAGCAAACATCATTCTCAATGGTGAAAAACTGAAAGCATTT
Organism: Delphinapterus leucas; assembly: GCF_059928025.1. NCBI lineage: Eukaryota > Metazoa > Chordata > Mammalia > Artiodactyla > Monodontidae > Delphinapterus > Delphinapterus leucas. Next base: position 49,771,742 of record NC_143132.1, read on the forward strand.
CCTCTAAGATCAGGAACAAGACAAGAATGTCCACTCTCATCACTATCATTCAACATAGTTTTGGAAGTCCTAGCCAAGGCAATCAGAGAAGAAAAGAAATAAAAGGAATCCAAATCGGAAAAGAAGAAGTAAAGCTGTCACTGTTTGCAGATGACATGATACTATACATAGAGAATCCTAAAGATGCTACCAGAAAACTACTAGAGCTAATCAATGAATTTGGTAAAGTTGCAGGATACAAAATTAATGCACAGAATCTCTTGCATTCCTATACACTAATGAAGAAAAATCTGAAAGAGAAATTAAGGAAACACTCCCATTTACCATTGCAACAAAAAGAATAAAATAGCTAGGAATAAACCTACCTAGGGAGACAAAAGCCCTGTACACAGAAAACTATAAGACACTGATGAAAGAAATTAAAGATGATACCAACCGATGGAGAGATATACCATGTTCTCTCTATTGATTGGAAGAATCAATATTGTAAAAATGACTATACTACCCAAAGCAATCAGATTCAATGAAATCCCTATCAAATTACCAATGGCATTTTTTATGGAACTAGAACAAAAAATCTTAAAATTTGTATGGAGACACAAAAGACCCTGCATAGCCAAAGCAATCTTGAGGGAAAAAAACGGAGCTGGAGGAATCAGACTCCCTGAGTTCAGACTATACTACAAAGCTACAGTAATCAAGACAATATGGTACTGGCACAAAAACAGAAGCATAGATCAGTGGAACAAGATAGAAAGCCCAGAGATAAACCCACGCACCTATGGTCAACTAATCTATGACAAAGGAAGCAAGGATATACAATGGAGAAAAGACAGTCTCTTCAATAAGTGGTGCTAGGAAAACTGGACAGCTACACGTAAAAGAATGAAATTAGAACACTCCCTAACACCATACACAAAAATAAACTCAAAATGGATTAGAGACCTAAATGTAAGACCGGACACTATAAAACTCTTAGAGGAAAACATAGGAAGACCACTCTTTGACATAAATCACAGCAAGATCTTTTTTGATCTATCTCCTAGAGTAATGGAAATAAAAACAAAAATAAACAAATGGGACCTAATGAAACTTAAAAGCTTTTGCACAGCAAAGGAAACTATAAACAAGACGAAAAGGCAACCTTCAGAATGGGAGAAAATATTTGCAAATGAATCAATGGACAAAGGATTAATCTCCAAAATATATAAACAGCTCATGCAGCTCAATATTAAAAAAACAAAAATCCAAATGTCTATTTAGATCTTCTGCCCAATCCAAAAATGGGCAGAAGATCTAAATAGACATTTCTCCAAAGAAAACATACAGATGGCCAAGAAGCACATGAGAAGCTGCTCAACATCACTAATATTAGAGAAATGCAAATCAAAACTACAATGAGGTATCACCTCAGACCAGTTAGAATGGGCATCATCAGAAAATCTAGAAACAAGAAATGCTGGAGAGGGTGTGGAGAAAGGGAACCCTCTTGTACTGTTGGTGGGAATGCAAATTGATACAGCCACTATGGAGAACAGTATGGAGGTTCCTTAAAAAAACTAAAAATAGAATTACCATATGATCCAGCAATCCCACTACTGGGCATATATCCAGAGAAAACCATAATTCAAAAAGACACATGCACCCCAATGTTCATTGCAGCACTATTTACAATAGCCAGGTCATGGAAGCAGCCTAAATGCCCATCGACAGACGAATGGATAAAGAAGATATGGTACATATATACAATGGAATATTACTCAGCCATAAAAAGGAACGAAATTGGGTCATTTGTTGAGACGTGGATGGATCTAGAGACTGTCATACAGAGTGAAGTAAGGCAGAAAGAGAAAAACAAATATCGTAAATTAACGCATATATGTGGAACCTAGAAAAATGGTACAGATGAACTGGTTTGCAGGGCAGAAATTGAGACACAGATGTAGAGAGCAAACGTAGGGACACCAAGGGGGGAAAATGGCAGGGGGGTGGGGGTTGGGGTGTGCTGGTTTGGGCGACTGGGATTGACATGTATACACTAATGTGTATAAAATTGATTACTAATAAGAACCTGCTTTATAAATAAATAAAATAAAAATTTTAAAAAAAACAACAAAAATAAGCATTAAATACTTTTTGTGGTTCAATGAATTGCAATGAATGATGGTGATGCAATCACTTTCTTTATGTAATTCAGTCTTAGTTTACTGCTATTTGGTTGAAATTTAACCTAAATTGAAAACTGTTCTGTTAGATAGGCTTTTACAGAGGACACCATCATCATAACTTAGCTCATCCTTGAAAGTGCAAAGTAATTTATTTTTCCATAATTTTACATATTATCTACAAGAGGAAAAGTATGGGAAAAATACAAAAGTATACTATGAATTAGTTTACTATTGACTGTTAAAATAATATTTTATATTCTAAAGCTTGTGACTCACACTGAAACAAGGAAGTAAAACAACCATTTTGGTTTATTTTATCAGCCATTAAATGTATTTTGTTGCCCAGAATTTGGTTTAAAGCTAGTGGGAAAAAAAAAACAAACAACAACTATCATGAGATAATTAAATTCTATAAATCAATTAAAAATGTGATAATATCATTAGTAGGAACATGTCTATGGTGTTATAGCAATTTATGAGCTCTTCTGTAATCTGTACTTCCTGTCTCCATTAACAATGCCTACATGTATTACAAAAATATTTGACGAGAAGAGGGAAAAAAATGTCATTGTTTTTACTGCCGTTTGACCTTCCTGCTCAGTTACACCTCAAGTCCAATGAGACCATGAAAGAAGCTAAAAATAGCTTAGTTTGAGTAGGAGGCATCCTTAAAGGTGTGTAGATCTCAAACCAAAACAAAGGAAAAGGGTAAGATTACTTCTACCAGGCGGTGGCCACCAGGTGGCAGTACACCGCAAGGAACGGGGGGAAGATGGCCCTTTTGGACCCTAGCTGCCAGAACACTCTCTGCTCAAAGCCAGAGACAGGGATGAAGATCTGAAAGTGTTCAAATATGTCAAATCTGGCAGAAAACCTTGGAAAGACAGCCTCTTGCCAGCTGCAAATGGTTGATTGCTGAGATTGAATCTTGCATGATTTTGAATGGAACATTGATTAGATTGCAGATCTCCTGAAGGCAGGGCTGCCCTCCTCAGAACCCAGCTGCAGCCCAGCAGGTGCTTGTGGCACAATGTGGGGCTCTTTGGGGGCCTCAACTTCCTTTCTTCTTAATCCGTACTCTCTCCTGAGGTGACGTCATTGACTCTGCAGGTTTCAATCTCACCTACACCCCTGATGGTGACCCCAGATTTAACTGCTGCCCACTCAAACACCTCCCTTTTACTATGTTTCGCAGACATTGTTGATTCCACTGGTTCCTAACTTATCTTTAATGCCTCGTTCTTTGCAACCCACTCCTTTTACAGTGTTTGCCAGTTTACCACTTAACCAATTCCTAAACCCAGAAATCTTGGGTCATTTTAAAACTCCTCTCTCTTCCTCACTCTTGATATCCATTCAGTGTTAGGGCCTGTTGATTTTCTCTACCTCCAAGTGCTTCACTACTCTGCCCACTTTTACTGCGCCTTCATCCCAGCCCATGATCCTATGCAGAACTTCTGAAATAATCCCTGTGAATCCATTTTTGCTCCCTTCCTATGTGTTCTCTGCAGCCAGAGTGACCTCCACGTTTGCTTTTCTCCTCACCTCTGCCACTCTGTGCTCCATCTCTAGGAGCCAGTCACACTGACTCTCTTACAGCTTTTTCTTTGTTCTTTCCAACTTCAAAGCCTTGGGCCATGACGTTACCACTGTTTGAAATGCTGTTCCTCTCCTCTTTCTCTAAGTAGCATCTTATTTTTCAAACCTCGCCTCAAACATCACTTGCTCAGGAGGCTTTTCCTAACCCAGAAGACTAGGCAAGGCCTTCCTGTTAGATTGTTTGCTGCTTCCCCTGCGTGGTCTGTGTCACAGTTGTAATCGCTCGTTCACTGTTTTCTGCTAGACTATCAGTGCTGTGAGGAAAGAGACCACAACTGTCTTATCCATCACTGTATCTTCTGTGCCTAGCACAGTGCTGGGATAGAGATGTCATTCGATGTATATTCTATGACCTCATGGATGGAAATATTTGGGAGAATTAATGAGTTAACAGACATAATTCTTTTTTAATGGTGGCTATTTTGGTAGAGTATTTTGGGTGTGTAGGGATGGTATGGGCGTTCTTCAAGAGTCTACTATAAAGGGAGGATGTGGGGCATGGTTAGAAAACTCAAACTATATTTCTCCTGGAGTGATCTTCCTACAGTGGTCAGGGAAGTCTCACTAGTTCCTGGGGTTGGGGAGTGGAAAGGAAAGAAAGAGAGTCTTGAGAGTGAATGTGTGTTTGGCTCACAATTTTACCGTACTGGGCTTAACGTCGCTTGTGTTAAGAATAGTAATATGATAAAGAAAGGCCCTTTGCCTCTTTTCCTGCAAGAATTTAGGGGAGTAACATACTTTATTTGGACAATCTGGAGGAGCACCTTCTAATAGAACTGTCTGTGATAGTGGAAATAGTTTATATCTGTATATCTACTATGGTAGCCAGTACTCATATGTGACTTTTGAACACTTGAAATGTAGTAAATGCAAATTAGGAACTGAATTTTTATTCTGTTTAAATGAATTTATATTTAAATGTAAACAACTAATTTATATTTAAAAATTTTTTAAAGATTTTTTTGGGATGTGGACCATTTTTAAAGTCTTTATTGAATTTGTTACAATATTGCTTCTGTTTTATGTTTTGGTTTTTTTGGCCATGAGGCATGTGGGATCTTACCTCCCCCACCAGGGATTGAACCCACATCCCCTGCATTGGAAGGCAAAGTCTTAACCACTGGACCGCCAGGGAAGTCCCTATATTTAAATTTAAATATGGCTAACGATGGCTGTGCTGGACTGCATTAGGTAGGTCGAGAGCACGTGGGTTGTGCTAAGATGAAGATGGCTGAGTGCGTCGAATGTTTCACAGTGGAGCGCCTTGCATTACAAAGAAGCTGAGTTATAGATTTGACATGCCTTTATTTATACTGATGCTCCCTTTCTAATAAGCATGTAAAATCATCTCTTTCCAAAGAAAAAGTAAGTTGCGGATGTTTTCTCAATAGGAAAATGTAAGGGGCTATTTTATAAGCCTGGCTTCCTCTCATTCTTAGATTGTGCTACCATCATCTCATAATTCAGTGTAACGGCTGTCATTTCCCATCAGATAAAAAGAGATGCCTCAAACCTATTCCGGAAGTCACTTTCAGAGAGCACTTGGTTGGGATATCGTCCTGCCTCCTGGGATACCAAATAGTAAGTCTTTGGAACAAAGCAGCAGCTATTCTCCTTCTAGGATCTCAGTGTGTCTTGTTAGTGTTGATAAAAAACCACTTGATGCTTTTATGGCATGTTTCATGACATCAAAGCACTTTACAAAATTGAATTCATGTTTCTAACACTTGTTCAAGTTCACTCAGTTGGTTAGAACCGTACTTGCTTAATCCTCCTCACGCAGAGAGTACATGAAAAGTACATAACCTTTTCTTATGTGTGCGTAGTACACACAAGAAATTCAAGCCTGTGTTTATGTGGTACGCCAGGGTAAATGGACAGGCTGCACATGACTGGAGGTGGCTGGCCCAGTGACTTTGAAGAACCCAGGCTCTGCCCACCTCTGATGAGAGCTGAGGAAGCTGCTGACTCAACACAGCTATCAGGCATTTGTTGCACTGGGGTTGGGAAGCTCTGTTGACTTGGTGCTCGTGAGGTCTAGGACAATGCTTCCTAAAATTGAATGTGCATGTGAGACACCTGGACATCACATTGAAATGCAGATTCTGATTCAGTAGTTCTGCAACTGGGCCTGAGATCCTGCATTGCTAACAAGCTCCCAAGAGATGCTAATACCGCTGGTCCACTGACTGCACTTTGAGTTGTTAGGTGCTAGGGCACAAATTTGATTTACACTTTGGTTAGTTTTGCATTGAAAAGTCTTCCTCCATCACTACAAAACTTATTCTTATGTTCTGCCAATTGTGATACTACGCTATCACCTCAGGTAAGAGCGGATAAAAACATTGATTCAAGCTCTTTTCTGGGGCTAGAAAATTAGCTCAATACACACTGATAGGTAGTTGGTGGTCATGTGTTTAGAGTATCGGTTGGAAAACTGTACACAGGTTAGAGTAGCATGCTCCGAAGCAGGCAAACACAGGATTCATTAATATTAATTAATATTTCTAAGTCAATTCACTTTTAAGCCTAAATAAATTATTTTTTAAAGAGGGGAAAAGGCCACCTCTGATGATCAAGGTGGAGCACCTGTGGGACTAACTCTGGACCAGGAATTAGGAGACCTGCATTCTGGATCTAATTCTCCTGTGACTGGCTAACTTACCATAGGGATTTCATCTTTCAAACATGATCCATGCTGACTGTGGAAGAGCAAACTCTTTTACTTTTCTTCTTAACACAGGTATTTGTAATGTCATGCAAGTGTGTGAAGAGCTGCCAGCTACTTAATAGCAGCCAGCTGGGCTATAATCAGAGGAGAGTGACTACTTTGTAGAAAAAATAATCGATTTAAAAATAACAGTAACACTAGGTCTGTGCTTCAGGGTTTTGTAGTTTCACTTACTTAAATTCCAATCTGTTAATTCCATGAGCGTAAGGGCAGTTGGCCTAGTCCCATGTACAAAGTGGGTACTTTACAAATTCTTGGTAATAGTGATAATGATGGTAGAATGTATTCTGTGACTGTAGCCTAGAGCTGGGCACATAGTAGGTGTACAATGAACAGTAGTCAACAGAAAGAATGGATCAGATGAATGGTGGCTGTGGAGCCCCTGCAGATTCCCCTTCTCTTTCAGAGCTGAGCTCCATCAGCAGGGAAGTTGCTTCATCTCCCCCTGCGATCTTACAACATTCTTACAGCAATGTGTTCATCCTCCAGGCTTTCTTTTCTTCTCCACCTCTCAGCACTTGTAAATTTACTAAAATGCTCCCTTGAGTTTTATGTGCTGGTGAGAAAGGTCTGTGTCCTTACAACCACATTCACATGACAAATAAGCCTGGATTACTCCGGAATGTCAGGCTTTTCTTTGGCTCTCAGTAGGATCAGTAAAATTATGACCTAAAACCATAACTTTCCAGTTAATAGTACTCTCTTTATTGCTTATACAATAAAACAAACCAGAGAAAATCAAGGTCCAGCCATGCATTTGCACAGATAACTGTGAACATTTGAGTCAGCGCACACTTGTGGACATTTAAACAAAGAGAAGCAGGAACAGAGATGATCAATGAGGCATAAGTGTGAGCTGTCCAGAGGCTGTATAATCTCAGATTTAAAAATACATTTTAGGTAGTTCTGAAGAGAAATTTCACTCTCTAATTTTCTCTCTCTTCCTATCCCCCTCCCCTTAAATAAGAGAAAATGATTATTTTGGTAACTGATATAACTAAATTAATTAAAACATTTTTTTGTTTTAGCAGCTAAAATAGTGCTACATTTCTCCTTTTCTATTTGTTTCCACATTGATGAAACCTTGTTAACAGTTGACATTAGGATGCTCTAGATTGGAAGTAGCTGCTAGATTCTAGTCAATAACTTATTCTCTGACAAATTCCTCAGATAATACAAAGCCAATTAATCCTAGCCTGATTAGCTTCTGACAGAAGTTTTCTTATAAAGATAACACGGCTTAAATTTATACAGCTCCTTCCCTTAAGGAATTCAGACTGATCCTCCCTTTTCTTACTAAATAATTTAGTTGCATTATCATTTCTTAAAACCTGCTCCTTCACCTGCCTTTCCTACCTCAGTTTACAGCTATGTGTCAGCTAGGGCAACTGCATCAGAAACTCTGGAGCTGGGCTGGTTGTGTGTTTTAACAAGAACCACAGGGAATTCTGATACCTGCTGTGTTCTGACGTTTGAGAAGCATGGTTTGCACCATCACTACCTGCTAGATTGCCTAAGCAGAAGCATGGAAGGAATTCTTTCTAATTCCTTTCCCTTATGTCCCACATTAAATTCATTTGCTCACATCTCAAACATGGCTCTCAAAAATCCCTTGTTTCCATTTATTTCCACATTCACTGCCTTAAGTCAAATCTTCCTAATTTTTCTCCTGGTCCATAGCGGTGACCTTCAATCAGGCACCTCTGCTTCCTTTCTCATCCTTCCTGTCCAATCTCCATACTGCGACTAGAGTAACTGTAAAACATGTGGGGTGACGCCCCTCATGGCAAGTCCCTTAGGGCACCGTGGGTCCATGCTTGTGGGCATAAAGATCCCTTTTCCACTGACTCTTCCTAACCTTGCCAGTCTCCTTTTGATATCCCCTCAGTCCTTCCCTTCACTTGTATCCCAGGTTCTAATCACTATGGGCCACTTCAGATTTCTCAAACACAATGAGTTCTTTTATTTGTCGTGCATTTTCATGTTGTTCGTTCTGCCTCACTTTTTAAAAAAGTCTACTTGACATACTCCTAATGACTCTTCAAGATCCATTTCACAGGTCACCTTCTTCCTGGGACTTTATATCACTCCCTCCCTTTCCATCTTTCTCAGCATAATTAATTCCTTCTTATCTGTATTCCCAAGGGACCATGTACTTTGTTCTATTATAGCACTTATCATGGAATTTATGAATGTATGTGTCTGCTGTCTTCAAGAGTTTAAAATCTCTGAGAGTAAGGATCAGTTTTATTCATCTTTGCATATCCTATTCTTGGCACTTAATAAAATACTCTATAGTTGTGTGTTGAATTGGATGTGTCAAACCTTGTCTTTTTTTTTCCCTTTAAAATGTGAGGCAGAAACAGCCACATCTGTATTATAGAAGGGAAAGTTCTTGCCCCAGAGCCACAAGCGGGCCAGGCAGTGGCCTCAGGAGGAGCAGGTTGTGGGCTGTAGGCGGTGCTGAAAACCGGACTTTGGTGCTGAGGCAAGTAGCAGCTCTGTCCCCTCCCCTGAGGTCATCTGTGTTGTCTCCCACCCCATGCCTATGAGCTCCTTGAGGGCAAGGATCATGTCTCTTTTATCTTTGTCTCCCCATATCCTAGTAGCAATAGCTTTCCATTGTTGCTGTAACAGATAACCACAAGCTTACTGACTTAAAACAACACAAATTTATTACCTTATAGTTCTGGAGATCTGAAGCCTGAAATTCAACTAACTAGGTTACAGTTAGGTGTTGGCAGGGCTGAATTCCTTTTTGGATGCTCAAGGGAAGACTCCGCATTCTTTTCTTTTCAAGATTCCAGAGGCTGCCCACATTCCTTAGCTTGTGGTTTCCTTCCATCTTTTCTTTTTTTTGATTTTATTTATTTTTGGCTGTGTTGGGTCTTCCTTGCTGCGCGCAGGGCTTTCTCTAGTTGCGGCGAGCAGGGGCTACTCTACATTGCGGTGCGCGGGCTTCTCATTGCAGTGGCTTGTCTTGTTGCAGAGCACAGGCTCTAGGCACTCAGGCTTCAGTAGTTGTGGCTCGCGGGCTTAGTTGCCCCGCGGCATGTGGGATCTTCCCGGACCAGGCATCGAAACTGTGTCCCCTGCATTGGCAGGTGGATTCTTAACCACTGCGCCACCAGGGAAGTCCCTCCTTCCATCTTGAAAGCCAGCAGTGGCTGGTTTAGTCTTTTTCACATGGCATCACTCTGACACTCTCTCTTCTGCCTCCCTTTTCCATTTATAAGAAGCTTTGTGATTATATTGGCTCTACCCAGATAATTCAGGATAATCTTTCCATCTCCAGGTCAGCTGATTTACAAACTTAATTCCATCTGCAGCCTAAATTCCCCTTTGTCATATGACCAAACATATTCATAGGCTCTGAAAATAAGGACCTGGACATCTTTTTGGTGTGTGTATGTGTGTGTGTGTGTGGCATTATTCTGCTAATCACACTAGCATAGTGTCTGGCTCATATTAGGAGATAAATACAATTTGCAGAATGAATGGACAGGATCTCTTGTGAGCGTGGCTGGCTTGAAGTCTCAGGGCTGTCAGAACAACTGTGAAAGCAGTGGTGATTGGGAAGTGGTGAGGGAGAAATTCCCTGGTAAGAGTGGAGTGCTTCAGCTACAGGGCCTGATGGTTGATTTTGCTGTTGGGTGACCCCCAGCAAATCCTACCTCCCGGAGTTCACAGATTTATGTAATACTCTACCCTTGACTGTGGGCAGGACCTGCGACTGCTTCTAAGAAATAAAATATGACAAAGATGAGATATCACCCTTGTGATTAGGTTATTTATATGGCAAGGTGGTAGGCTGTCATTCCCATGATTATCTTACAGTATATGACTTTGTTCTCAGTAGACTGGAGCTGGAGACTCTTCTTGTGAGCTTGATGAAGTAAATAGACATGTTGGAGAAGTCCATATTGCAGGTGGCCTCTAGAAATGGCAGGTAGCCTCCAGGACCTGAGGGTGACCTCCAGCCAATAGCTAGCAAAAAGCCAGGGCCCTTGGTAATACAGCCAAACGGAAATGAATGCTGTCAACAACTTGAATTAATTTGGAAGCAGATTCTTCCTCGGTTGAGCTTTCAGATGGGAATGCAGCCCAGCCAACACCTTAATTTCAGTCTGTAAAACCCTAAGCTGAGGACCCAATTAAGCTGCATCCAGATTCCTGAGCTACAGAAAACTTGAAATAATATAGGTGTGTGGTTTTAAGCTGCTAAGTTTGTTTTAATTTGTAAATAGCAATAGAAAACTCCTGCAGGCAGTTTGGGAATCATGTGAGAGATGGAGATGGAGCTGTTCTGCCCATGCTTGTGGGGAAAGCGTTCCTGACTGTAGGATTACCTCTACTTTACAGCTGAAAAAAATGAGAAAGAGCAAGTTGTAATTCATTACTCTTTATCCAATGGTCAGTGAGAAATACAGAAAGAGAGTGTCTTATTCTGACTTATGCTGGGCTTCCTCCCAGCCTTTCTGGAGGCCATAGGTTGGCATTGAAATTCATAGCAGGGGACTTTGCTTCATGTATTCTCACAACAGTACTCTGAAAGAAGGCTTCTTGAGGGCTTCTTGTGCTTTTGTTTCCTTTCAGACAGAATCACAGAGAGGTACCACTTGTCTAAAATCATAGTACTGATTCAGGTTAATATCTGAGCATGAATGAATAACACTTATTAAGCTTATCAGTTAAGTTCTTAAAAGCTGGACTTAACTGAATATAATATTTAACATCCCTGTCCTGTAGCTATAAAGATCAGTCAAAACTGAGCTTGGATTTTTTCTTTTTAATTAATTAATTAATTAATTAAATTTTGGCTGTGTTGGGTCTTTGTTTCTGTGCGAGGGCTTTCTCTAGTTGCGGCAAGCGAGGGGCCACTCTTCATCGCGGTGTGTGGTCCTCTCACTATCGCGGCATCTCTTGTTGTGGAGCACAGGCTCCAGACACGCAGGCTCAGTAGTTGTGGCTCACGGGCCTAGTTGCTCCGCGGCATGTGGGATCTTCCCAGACCAGGGCTCGAACCCGTGTCCCCTGCATTGGCAGGCAGATTCTCAACCACTGTGCCACCAGGGAAGCCCCTGAGCTTGGATTTTTAAAAAAAAAACTTATTTGAAGAGGCTATTTTAAATTCATCAATAATATTTAAATGACAGGTTTTTGTACATGTAAGTGGCTTTAATATCTCTTCCCTACTGGCCACTTTCCTCATCTCATAGATGGGATTATTGAGTGTGAAAAGATTAAGTGAATTGTCCCATGTGATAACACAGCTAATTCTCACTAAAATCCAATTTCCAAGCTCAGGGTTTCATATTGTTTTCACATATAAACTCTAGAATCAGAATTTATGGAAGATGGTAACAGTCTTATAGCTAAGTCCATACTTCTGCTTTAAACAGAACCAAATATACCCGAAGCATCCCAGACATGTAAAGATCTCTTTTTACAAAGAATTCCAAAGGAGGTGATATTATTGTTTGGTACCTCAGCTTTAATTTCAAATGATACCTGCTGACATCTTGAGTAATAATTATCTCTATCTTTCTGGGTTAGGTATTGGTTACGGTCAGAAGTGTGGTGCCAGTTTTCACAGGCCTGTGGACTTTTGTTTTGGACTGAGGGACAAAGGACAAGGGGCTTGGGGTCACATCATCTTTGCCCTGGGTTGGGACACCAGGTAGGGATTTGGAGCAGAGGTAAAATTGGCACTTGTGGTTGAGAATCGAGGCAGGTTTGACGTGGGCTTCCTCTATGACAGCACGAAGAATGTAAGTGTAGTGCATGGATTAAGAGCTGCTAGTTTGCTTGATGCTGGCTCAGAAAAGTATGTTTAGCCCCTTCCAGAGCTAAATAAGGAATCATAGAATGTTAGAGCTGGAAGGCACTTTGGAGTTTACCTTGTTCAACCTGACATTTTACATTAATGGACCGAGATGACTTGCCCAAGAACATATAGCTAATTAGTTCAGGCTTAGAACTTGGAAGCTCCTAAGTGTCATAACTATTATTTGTTTATTTGTTTTTGTTTATTTTGTACCTTTACTAGTTCTATGTTTTAGATCTACCCCACTCAGTTATTGACACAACAGACACGCACACATGCACACATCTTTGCTTCCCTGCAAAATTACTGGAGTTGATGGTGGTGCTGATAGCCAAGGTCCAAGTGTACAAAAATGCTTTGAATGCTTCTTACAGAGGGAGTGTGATCAAATAGAAAGATCACTGAATTTGGAGTTAGAAGACCAGGGCTTGCCTTCAAGTTCTCACAAACGCGTAAATATAGGGGAATCACCTTTTCTGAGCCTTGGTGTCCTCATCTGTAAAATGCAGAGAGAGTTAAAGGTGAGAACAGTGGGTGAATAGCTTGGGAGCCACTCAGGGTGAGGCTGGGACAGTGGGGTCCAGTGATTACGTTGCTGGGAGTTTGGCCACCTTGAGAGCTGCCTGTGAAAGTGCTTGGTATACTCCAGTGCTCCACAAATGTATTGTAGTAATGTTACTCCCATGTACTGGGCACTATGGTGAAATCAGGACAAATATTGCCCGAGATATAGTCCTTGCCTCCAATAAAGTTATACTAAAGTTATAACCTTGGAGTATAAGAGAGCAGAATATGCTGAATGGCCAATGAACAGTGAGGACAAATACTTAGAAGTGAGATGACTATGAAATGCAGCAACTGGGGGAGACTAAGAGGAGCTACAATTTGGACGGGGTCATGAAGGAAATGTAGCAGACAGGAGGGGACCATCTTAACAGGTGGAACACATTGAGGCAACACATGGAAAAGCTCAAGGAGTGGTGAATATACAGAAGAGGAAATGTATCGAAAAATATTTACAAGATTAGGATTAAGTCATGGTGGATTTTTACATCTAAGCCTCCTATTTCATTATGCAGGCAATAGGGAGCAGCAGGTGGCTTTGGAGCAGGATTACCTTGTCCAAAATGGTGGTTTAGGAATGTCCCTTTTGCAAGGGTGTAGGTTGGTTAAAGGTAGGGAGTACAGGCAGAGAGCGCTGCTTATTCTTTTCTCTTCCTCAGCACGTCAGGGGCCTTTGTGCTGCTGATCTTTGATAATGACTCTTAGAAAAAGGTTGATATTATACCAGCCTCCATTTGGAAATGATTTCTGAAATGCCTCTACCTCCCACCCCTGCATAGGCCTGTGAGCCCTGCCCCTTACCAAACTGCACAAAACCATAAGGCTGATTGCCTTGTCTTAGTTTGGGGCCAAATGACTTTTATGACTAGCAGTCATAGCACAGATGACCGACAACAAAAAGGTCTTTTTTTTCCTTCAAAATACAAGGAGAATCTTGAATCCTCATAAGAGAAAAGCGACCTATTGACGTCACTGAATCCATTCCTAACAGAGTAGAAGTTTTTACTTCTCTGCATGTTTATTGTGTTTTATATGCTCTCCGTCTGAGCAATGGCTATTTTACCACTTCTGGTGGAAGATTTTTCAATAGGTTAATTGTTTCACTTACTGCCATTGACATTTTTCTGATTTTCAACCAGAATATTCACATATTAAAAAACTTGGTAATATTCCTGGTGCCCATTATGTAAGAAGCATTATTTGAATGAATATGGAAGTAATGTTTTCATATTAGGTACTTAAAATCTATAATCAATGAGAATACATTGTTTATATTGTGAAATTTTTTCTTTCAAAAGCAGACTAGTCACCAATCCAGGATCAAATTGGGAGAAAAAGAATTAGTGTGCTTCCAATCACTGAAGTGACGAACGAATATGAACATAATGGAGAAAGAGAAGAATAATTTAGTGGGATTTTATTTTTATTCAAGTCAAAAAATAGGGAAAGACAGAGTGCTTCACTTTCTGTATAATTAAAGAGGATTTTGAGTTGGAGAACATTGCTTTGTGATTCGTACAATACCCTTCCTCCCCCTTAGAAATCATCAAGATCTTTGGCTTAGATTTAAGTAATGAGACCTTCACAAAGACAGGGAACTTTAAAAATCAGAAAAATTGTTGAAATACATTCAAACTCATATAGACTTCTCTTTATTCTATATTACTTTTCATCAGATTGACCATTCTTTCTAGTCCTTTCCTAGTCATCAATTTATAACCCTAAGTGTGTGTGTGTTAGTTGCCTCATCTGAAAAGTGAGGATGAAGCTACCAATACTCCTTTCAATGATGTTAGGAAAAGATGGTTACGTGATAATGAAGCTCTTATAGTTTCAAAGTGCTCTACATATTATTAATAACAGAAATTAATTCGCATTCCTCTATTCCTGATGAAATGCTTTGTCAACTGGAGAACACTTCTAAATGTTAAGAAATGAAGCCTCGGAGAGGAGAGGTTATTATTAATTATTATTATTACTAGTTATTCTTCTTTTCTGATATTTGTGTAACATTGGACAAGTCACTGAACTTCTCTCACCATACTGTATACCTGTACCTCTCATGAGGAGGTGTGCAGGTATAAACCCCTAATTCTGGTGTGCTTATCTCCACAAATCCCAAATACCTGCCTCACAACATTCCTTTACCAATGGAATATGAAATAGAACAGATTAAAACATAGCTTTATTGTACTACTTGTGCCATAAGTTGGCATCTCAAATAAGCGCCCCATACCCATATCCATACCCATCTCAGATCTAGAGAGTGGAGCAGTAATGTTTTGTCTCCACATGCTTGCACAGTTTTGCTGACCTTGGCCTTGAGACTGGGGCTCCAATAGCATCATAAGCTGTCCATTGTGATTCAAGACATTTGTGCTCCTTAGGCAACTCTTCTGTGGCCGTCTGTGGCCTTGGCTCTGACATCAAGCAGCAGGGTATGGTGGTAGCAGCAGGGGAGTGAAGATTTTGAGCACTCCAGATCTGCTGAAAGAGTAAGCACACAGTTTGGGGAATTTTCTATCATAAGCCTCACATTTACCACAAAGTTGTTGTGAAGAGCCAAAGAAAAACTATAGGTCAAAAGACTTTTAGACTGTTAATGCTATGGGGAGGTAACATTGATTGAGGGTCTAATTTCAACAGCAACCTTCTGATTTTCCTTTTTTTATTTGTTTGATTTTCAATGAAGCAGAAGCAACCTTTGTAACTCAGTGAATGTTGATACCAACCTTCCTTGCTTCCTTAGCACTATGGAAGATGACTTTGATATCCTCATATAGATAATTCCAGGTTAGTCCAGGGAGAAGCTCAGGGCAATATTTGGCAATAAAGAAAATTAGAAAATGTACCAGAACTTATAACCCACCATAATGGAAATTAAAGAAGAATCTTGGATTCTAGGGAGAAATAGTAAAATACTAATTTTACCAAAATGAAAATTCAAGCTTGGGTTATCCCAGTTTGGAAAGCCTTTTCTGAGCTTCATAATCGTTTTGTTTCACTTCTTAGCAATAAAGAGAGAAATCAATTTGCCTTAAACAGTTTCTGAGGAGCAAGAGGAAGCATGAATATAATTTCAAAGTTGTTTTTTCTTTGGTGGGGGATGGGAACTTTTTAGAGCCAGTCTGAGAGAATCAAGGGGCTTGGAAAGAACTATTCTCATGTTACAGTTTGGAGAGCAGAGACAGAAGCTGAGAAGGTAGCCCTATCATATAAACCCTGGGGACCAAATGGAATGAGAATAAACTAGAAGGACTATTGTTTTTCCAAGTCAGAAATTTATTTTCTTATAAAGTGTTGGATTAAACCAGAGGAGCATAATCCTTAAATACAACATTTTAAACTTCAAAACAAAGCAAAACCCAAACCATACTCAAAGATATTATTTTCTGTGATGGTCCAAGAAAGTGATGTACTATATTTAAAAGTTTTTGCTGGTGTATTTAGTTCAGATTTTTCAATTGCTCTGTAGCCTCTGGCTCCTAAGAACCTATTGACAAATTTTCTTTTTAACCTATACTAGTAACTGTGCTAGCTTGCCTGTCATGTGTCTCATATAAGTAAGGCAGTGCAGGTGGCTGGAATGTTAGAGCTGGCTGTCGCTTATCTTAAGACTAGTGTTGAAGAGTTGGGTGTGGAGACTTATGAAACCCTTTGTAAAGACTGAAACATTAACAAGAAAGACTTGGCACTTGTCACCATCAAATGGTCACAGATATGCTCTTTTAGCATCTCCTTTGATCCACTGATCATGTACCAAAACATTTTTTTTCCTGACCCAAGCCAATACCTCAAATTCCACATCATGTAAGAAGAGGAGTTAAGACTATGAGTTCCCCAAAGCTTTCTCCAATATTTATTTTCCTTATTGAGGTCTCTTTTATCTAAAAAATTTACAGACAGTCATACAAGTAGAAAGCAAGCAAAGCCAAAAGTGAGATAAGTAATAGATTTTGTAAGAGATTAGCACAGAAACTTCCTTCCCACTCATTCAAAGTCAAGTTGTCTTTCAAGGCTGTCCTATTCAACATTTTCTAGGCAGCCTTTCCAAGACCACTCAAGAAGCCCCTGAACTTTTCCTTCTCTGAATTCTTATCTTATTAATAATCTACCCCACACTAATAGGACCAGTTTGATTCATGTACTTCCTAATCTCTCATAGATGTATATTAAGTAGTTGTATATCTCAACTTGAAGTTATAAACTCTAAGGCAAGGACATCTTACGTTTCTCTCCTCTACAAGCACATTGTAGGCACATAATACATGTACTTGGATGCTGATAAGGGCTGCAGACACAGAGAAAGCCTTTAGAGACAAGTATTCACTAAGTGATGGGGGCATTGAGTATAAATTAAATATCATAGCACCATGAAAATGAAGGAAACATTTCTCAGATTCTAACAGAATCCCTGTCCTTTCAGTTTTATTCCTGAACTATATTTCCTCTTGCTGTTAAGTAGCATATTATTGGGCTAGACATGATTCTCCCGTTTAAAAGCAACTGTTCTGAATCAAGGAAAACAAAAATAAATTCTGAGAAGGGAATGAGCAGTAGTAACAGGCTCAAAATCCTTTTGTAAGGGATTTAAAGCATTAAATCATCCTATTATCTGCTATTCTGAGCTTTGCAAAAGTTGCTGGAGGTCGATAGGAATTAGTTCCAATTAAAGCACTTTAGAACTTTCCTTCTTATATCACCCACTGTTTTGGATTAAAAGAAGATGATGATAACATGGTCCCAGTTGTCTAACTGCAGTTTCTTCCCATTTTTGCTAAGAAATTGTAGAAAAGGTCATTTTGGATTTAAAAAATTAAGAGCTTCATTGTCAGAAAGTATTACTAATGCATATAATTACTCTTTTAGATTATCAAGAAGGTGTAACGACAGACATTTTATTTTAATACTCACTATTCAATTGCATTAGTGACATTTGCTAATAACCAAAGGAAGTTACCTACTGTGGTGGTGAGTTTCAAGTTGTAAAGTTTAGCATTTTGACGTGCGATGCCAGCACTGTGTATAATGCACATAAAGAAAGCAAGAATCAATAAACATGTCAATTTAAAAATGTTAAAAACCTGAAATATTCCCCAATAACTCCATTAGGAAAGATAAAATGTAATGGACAGTAGCAGTTATTTCTTGACAGACTGCCCAATAGCTTCTGTGGCAGAATTGCCACAATTCACATTTTAAAAGTTAGGAGAAGCCTGGCAGATTGAGGTTGGCAGGTAAACTAATTATGCAAAGTGATAAACTTGGCTGGGTTAATTGCTGGAGCTTCATTATCTTTCAGAGCTATGTTTCCTTACCTGGTGCATTGATTAAATATAAAATTTTCAGTGTTTTTCCAGCCTTTAGAGAACTACCTGGTATGAATAAGAAAATATTGGAGAGTTAATTATTCAGTCTTTGATATTTTTCAGTTATTCCTCAAACATCCTTCCTGGATGGTGAGATGAAAGCTCGGTGTCTTACTACCAGATGTTAGGTTTATTTGTGCATACCATTAAAATACTTTGTGGCCAGTTTATTTTGTTATTTGGAGAAAGAAGAAAGATGACTCACTTTAGAAGTTTCCGTCTACTCCAGTATGGGGCTTTGGCTCAAAGACGGTGGTCTCAAGCCTACTACTGAGATGAATTATTTATTGTGCAGAGTGGGATTTTATGAATATACATTGAAAAAGTTGCTTTATTTTTATAATCATGAAAGTAACAAATGTTCATTATAGAAAACTTGAGTTGAGAAGGAAAACTAAATTACTGAAAATCTCTTCATATGAAGAAAACTATTGACACAGAGGCTTTTTTATATACAATTGTCCATTTCAGTTTTGGACATTTTTTTCAGCTTAACATTATAACCTAAGAAAGTTCCATGTTAATTCAAATTGTTAATGAATTTGTGAGTTCTATTGAGTGGGTATTCCATAACTTAGCCATTATATTGTTGAATATTTTAATTGAAAAAATTTTCACTTTTCAGGTAAAAAGTTTACAATTTTGGAGTACTTTTCTATGGTTGATTTGCTATTGTAGAGTTTTTAGTCAAAGGGTATGATAATATAATGAGATGACAAAAGGGAAGTTTTGGCTGAGGTATAAAGGTCCAAGAAATAATATATTCCATAGGAGATATTGCACAAGATGCCAAATGTTTAAGGAGATTATTAAAAGCCATTTATATTTGTCTTAATCCTCTTATAACATCAAGAGTATGAAAGGGTCATTATTTGAATATTAGAGGGAATTTGGGGTGCAAGTTCTTTGCTGTAAATCTCCTTTCCCCCCCTCCAAAGAAATGAATGGGGTGTGCCTGCACCTCACCTCACCTCAGATAATTTAATAATGCCCCTATGGGTTTGAATGATATGTTGGACCGGTTTCTGACTCACACCTGAGAAATCTAAGAGGTGAGTGACTGTCTGGCTAAATGCTGTGACGAGGGCACAAAGGAGAAATTGTCAAAATTGGGAAAATTTGAACCCCCGAAGTTTGTCCAGGAAAGGATATATGAAAGTTTCTCAGGAGCCACATGTTGGCAAGTTCTATGAGAGAAAGCCAGCATAGCTGCATCTTCAGTCTATCCATCGAATGCTATTTGACGTTGCAGCAGATTTTTGAAGGCTGAAAAAGTAAGTGACATGCCTGAAAAAAGATACATTTTCTAGTGTTAAGGATACTGTGGGTCTCTGAACACCTATGAAAGACAAAGGAGAAAGAGGGAAAACAGGTATGGTGGCATAAGAAGCAAACATTTAAAAATTTGGATGTGTTGAGTTTGAGGTAGTTGTGAGACATCCACATGGAAGTGCCTGGCAGGTAGTGGGGTGCGCAGGATGGAGCTCAGAGAGGCCTTGGCTAGAAATGTGGATATTGGTTCAATTACATATAGAAGAGTGTTGGAGGCCTGAGACAGTCTAAAGAGAGTATAGAGTGAGGTGAAAAGAAGGTCAAAGGTAGAATCCTGGCTTATATCATCCTGGAAGAAGATGAGAAACTAGCAGAAGAGACTGAGAAAGGAAAAAGATTTAGATCCAAGGAGATCCAGGACTGGGCATTGTCATCAAATCCAGGGTAGGAAAGAATTCCAAATGGGGCATGGTCACTAAGGAGACCAAGTAAGTTGGATTTTAAGATTAAATTGTTTGGGGCAAGTAGTGGGACACTGGTGATTGTATCCAGCTTATCCTCAGTATAATGATGAGGGCAGAGGCCCAACTGCAATGGGTTGAATAGTGAATGGGTGGAGAAAGGGTGTCTGAGTGAAGACCATCCTTTCTAGCATCTTGATTGTGAGAGGAAGGGGAGATATATTCTAGTGAGAGAAAAGCTTAAGAGATCAAGGGAAAGACTTGAGCACATGTATAGGTCATGGGGAAGGTGTGAGTGGAGTGCAGAAACAAAATATAGGAGAGAGAAGAATTAATGGGCTTAGACCCCAGAGAAGATAAGAGATTAGATTAAGAGTCTCCTGGCTTTCTCTATTGGAAACTCTTAAACAATTTAAGGTACGTAAAGCAAGGAATGCTATGTAACCCTACAAAAGAATGATATCATTCTTTAGCATTGATATGGGACATTCTCCAATATATACTGTGAATGCAAAAACAAGGTAAGTATTGTATTTAGTATGCTACCAGGGTTATGATGAATGGTCATGTGGATTGTGTACTAATATGTGAATGACCTCCCTCTGGAGCTGTGCATTGCATGGTCTTTTAGGTGACGTCCCTCTGGTGTGAGACAGTGCTCCTCATTAACTTTGCTAGAAGATTCTTCATATTCCTTTGTTCTGGTCAATAGTCACAAAAGTAATCTTTTGATTATTTAACTTCCCACTTATCTATTTATTCAAGGATATTCAACAATCAGACTGATGGATCAGAGTCTCCACTCTGATAACTGTTTTTAAATTGAACATTAATAAAGTGGCCTTCTGATGATAATTTGGTGCTTCATGTCAGTTCACAGGAAGAGAATGTGTTGGCATAATGACATGAGTGTTTCTGCCTGATGGTTGGGCCGCTCCTAAATGAATAACTCATCATTCTGGTGTATAATAGTGGTCGGTGAGAACTTGATTAATGAGAGCACACCCCTCAGAGTCAGACCTACTTCAGTATGCTAACAAAACCACATATCTCCCCCTGTTCTTGCAAGTTAAAGACCAATTCCTAGACTGTGATGAATTCATTAAGCTCAACTTTACTTGTTTAGGCTCATTGCAGACAGTCTTCTGGCCTTTTCCTGTTGACACTGTTAAAGGTAAAATTATTCATGGCACTTGTTGAAGATGGTAGGAAAGGCTATTCGAGATGGGACTACTTCAGTAGGTGTAGGGACCACTGCAATGGGGTTTTGCAGTTGGGGAGAGAGATTGGCTTCAACCCCAAATGCAGCATGAGCAACTGAGAATTATAGTCAAACAGCAGGATGAGGGTCAATGAATGAAAATTTACTAAGAGGGAACATCAAGATTAAGGGGGGATTGTTGCTGAAGGCAGGCCAGGGTGATCAGACATCACGAGGAAAATGGTGGAGTATGAGGAACCCAATCAGATATTGAGGGTGTTCAAATACTGAGGATGGGACATTCTGGCTAAATGGACTTAGCAGGATTTTTGCTAAAATTAGACATTGCAGAGACAAACACACAAGACCAAAAGTCAGGACCTAGTTGAAAAAGACCTCAGAGTAGCTTGAGTGAGTTTGGTCAAGGAGAGAATCTTTGTCAAGGCACTTTCTTATATTTTTTATTTTCAAGGCAGTGGCTTGATGGTCTCAGTCTACTCTGTAAAGAGCAGAAAAGTGTGGGAGAGAGGAAGGGTGTGAATGTGTGGAACGGGGAAGAGAACTGAATTGGGACATGAAAAGGATTATTGAGACTTGTTAAGGATGCAGCTAACTTGTCCCAGTAGGCTAAGAACTGTTCCAGTTTTAAGTGCCACATCCCAGGAACCCCTTCAGCTTCAGGCAAACCAGAACCACTGGTCACCCTAGGTATAGCTGATATTGGAGACTAAAAATTTACAGAAAAATGAATCTGTAGGGTTCAGTGATTTCTTCTAGAGGGTTTCAGCAGCCAAGGAGTAGAGCCAAGAGGATGGGTGTCTGGATTGATCCCATATCACAGGCATGTTGCTGAAAAAAGATGACTGGTTGGGGATGCTAAGAGAGTTAAAATGATCTAGATAGGGCAGGGCAGGAGGTGAGGCTGGGTTGGTCACATTTCTGGAACAACTTAAGTCTGCATCTCCTGGGTCTCAGACTTGCAGACTCCTGACTGGAGGATTAGACTCTTCTGATCAGGTAATCTTATTTCTCAACCAATTAAAGTGTGGAATAGTTCTTTGGTAAGAGAATTAGGCAGGCAAGAGCAGGGGACCCTCCAGTAAGAACACCAAACAAGTAGTCCTCCTCACATCATTCTTAAAGGTTCTGTAGAATCATGGAATATTGGAACTTGAAGGGACCTAGCATTCTTCTGGTCCAGTTACTCCCCTGGACATGTGGGAAGGTTGAAGTTGTGTTTCTATTACAAGTGAATATATAAAGATTCATTGACATTTTCTCTACAGTTGTGAGAGTAATTGAAGCCATCACTGAAAGAACAGTTCAGTTTGGTTAAGAGAACAGATATAACCACAACTGTTAGCCAGGTTATTGCAGGTGTCTTAATGATATTGCTTTAATGTGTAATATTTTGATCTACTTCTAAGGGAATATCAGATTGGAGAAGAGTTAGATTGATTCTATGCTATATGGGCTGAGATTCACGGCAATTATATGGCTACTGATGAAAGGATGTAAAGAACAAACTCATTGTTCAATACTGAATAATCTTGTGATTAGTGTGTCTAAAATAGCAGTTTGTTATTAAATTAGTAAATTCTATTCGGAGGCAACTGTTAAGTGTCTATAATTGTGGGCCAATACTAGATGCTGTAGGACAGAAATCAGCAATCCACTTGGCCTGCATGGTAGGCAGAATAACATTCCCCCCCCCCCCGCCCCCTGTCCCCCTGCCTCTAACCCGATTGTCCATGTACTAATCCCAGGAACCTGTGAATATGTTATGTTATATGGCAAGTGGGAGTAAAGGTTTCAGCTGGAATTAAGTTTGCTAATCAGCTGACTGTAAAATAGGGAGATTATTCTGGATTACCTGGGTGGGTCCAAGGCTCCTTAAAAGATGGAAGAGGGAGGCAGATGGGTTAGCATCAAAATGATGCAATATGAGAAAGCCATTGCTGGCTTTGAAGATGGAAGGTGAACTCTAGCCAAGGAATGCAGAAAGACTCTAGAAGCTGGAAAAGACAGGAAAATAGATTCTCCCCTACAGCCTTTAGAGAGGAACGCAGCCTTGCCGACACCTTGTTTTTAACCCAGTGAGACCCATTTTGGACTTCAGACCTCCAGAACTGTGAGATAATAAGTTTGTGTTTTTTAAGCCACTAAGTTTATGGTAATTTATTGCAGCAGCAATAGGAAAATAACACAGAGAAGTGAAGGGGTGTCATCGAGACAACATGGAGTTGTGGCGCGGTGGTAATCTGGAGAGTGCCTACCTACATGGCTCCAATTCAGTGCCAGCTATTTCTTAGAGGGAAGAGTGGTTTAGAGTTGTCAGGTTTTTCAGTTTTCCAAACAAGGTGAAAATACAGATTTCTGTGTTAAAGTTATTGTTTTTATTTAGTTATTTGCAATTAATTCAAATAAAAACAGCTCTTGCACATGTGCAGAAATAGATGTATATGAGGATGGTCATCACAATATTGTCGGTGATGGCAAAGACTGGAAACTTATACATATAAATAAAGAGAGTAATGTGATCAGGGATGGTAGCTAAATGGGTACAAAAAGCCAGATAACAATAAAAGTGGGGATGTGCATGGATTGATGACGGTCACGTGCTATGAACTGAGGTGCCCTGCTCCCAGCTTTGATTGATCACTACGTAGGCCAGACCAGAGAAGATTGTGGGTTGGGTTAGACCCTGGGTTTCCACAGGAGATATGAAGATAACAAAGGCATAGTTCATCCCTTCAAAAGTTTTATGGAGAATTGAGGCAGAAATTTGTGTCAATGAGGCAGAAAAAAATCCAGTTATAAAAAACTGAACATGAATTCACTAATTAATTTATTAATTCACTCATTCATTTATTTATTCAACATTCATTCAAATATTTATTAAGCACCTCCTGTGCTCCCAGCAGTTTATTTAATTGCAGTGTATCTGTGTAGTATAGGATTTGGTTGTAAGATTAGTAAGACCTATGTTTAATTTTGTCTTAAATGCCCCCCAGCCCAAGATTAGGTCCAATAATTGTGTCATGGCAGTTAACCTTTCTGAGTCTTGGCATAAAGGGCATTTTTCCTGTCCTAACACTACATAGGATTGTTGTGAGAAAATGAGCAGGAAAGCTCTCGTGAAATAGGAAACATTCCATAGATGGAAAACACTTTTACTGGGCTTCATTTCCCTGTTTGTCATGGTTCTCCCCCTTACCTCCACTTCTTCTCCAACTTGCCCCTGCCTCCATCTTGTCCAGGCCCTCATTGCTGGTGCCCAAGTCATTTCCATGGACATTCTGACTGTCACAACATTCCTCTTTGGTCTGGCTTGTGATTTAAACAAGACAGATATTCCTAAAACAACTCCTTTATCATTGTCATAAACTCACAGGGGAAGGGATTTAGATGTTTTCTTCAATCTTGTGCACATTGCAGGAATCCCAGATGGCTCACCTTGGAAATTTCCTCTTTGTATCTGTTTCCAGCCTTTCCATTAAATTTTTCTAAATTGCCTGCTGTGGTGAGGATGTGATCATGGTTCCCCTTTGTTCTAGACAATTCCTTTATCCGAGTTTCACCAATTGAAATGATCTTCTCCTCCCCTACAGTCAGTTACAAAGATTCACTTGTGGGAAAAACTTTCCTGGAATAGAATTGTTCATGCTGTGATGTTTCCTGTTATTCCTGATAATAGGCCTCAGAAAATCTGCCTAATTCCCACTGATACACATCTCTTCCGTAAAGAGACATCTCTTTGGAATCAGCAGGATTTTAGAACAACTCATCAAAGGAAGTATGAAAATCAGGTTGGGGGCAAATTTTCACATTGGAGCCAAATACCTCGATCAGAATAATGAAACAATCCATATGTTGGGATTTATTAGCTCTTATTGACAATTTAAAACCATAAACTTCTGATGAAATGAAACATCGACCTAAAAGTTATGAAGAGATGGCTCTGTTTCGTAGTTGGAGTTCTTGAGTATTTTTGGTGTTAAAACAATGCATGATTATAGGGGGATGTTAACTATAAACTGAAGCTGTTTCCTAGAGGGAATACATTTTGCAATAACTCCCATTCAGCCGAAGTTCTCTGCAAACCAAGAAAGGGTTGAATTCCTTGTATTTACTTTTTATTGTTTGAAAATTGCTATTGCATTACAAGTGTTATAGATGTTTGGGAAAGAAGAATGAGGCATTATTAGAAACATATCCCTGGGGCATAGTTTAGCATCACTAGTAGGAGATGGAAGAAATGGCTTCATACTGAAAAAACAATGTCTGAGAAGTATTATCAGTAACATGCTACTAAAACTAAAGGCTGGATTGATTAGAACCAGTGGGAATTTGGCTACATAAAAAGGCAATATTGGGCTACATAAAAAGGCATTAGAACTTATAGAAAGAAGGGAAAGAGGAAGTAGCTTTATTGGTAAGGTAGGTTGTACTGGGGTAAAGAAAACATTCCAAAGAATTTATTAAAGGGTGGAAAAAGTATTAATAGAGCCCTTGCAGAGTTATTACACATAAGTTTATTTTTCTAAGGGACTCAAAGTGCTTTACAAAGTGTAAATATGACTCATGGACCTCTGCGGTATTCTGCATATGGAAATACTACCAAGAGAAGTAAAATCACTGAAGTTTTGACTCACCTACAAATATAGAAAAGGAAAATTAGGTCTTGAATGCAGGTATTTTTCCCCCATGGAAACTCTTTTATTGTCACATGTGATATTTGAAATATTTTTTGTGCAAACTGAGAATTCACTTCACAAAACATTTTAACTGTAGTCCTAATAGTTTTCCTGTGTTTGTTCTGACAATATACATTATTTTTCTCTCAAAATAATTGGAAGGAAAAAGAAATTAACTTAATGATTAGTGTAATAAAACATTATTTGATCTTTGAGACCATACCTTTTGAAATCTGGGTTAATTAAAAAGCATTTTTGTTATTTAAATTATTTTTTAATTCAAAACAAGTAAATCATGCACATAATAAAAAATTCAAATAATGCATGATTAGTTTAAAATGGAAAGTAAAAATAGCTCTTTCTCTGACTCCCCTTCCCATGCCTCAGAGGTTAAATATTAACTTTCTTTTAATCAATATGATTTTTAATTTTTCTATAAGACCATTTTCCTTTGTGTATGCACAATATTATATATGATGTATATTATTATATAATATTATATATTATATAGCATATATCCCACATTCCTTTGATTATACAGATTAAATGAGTAATGCATACTGTTTTATACCTTGCCTTTTTCACTTGTTAGAATATCTTGGACATCTTATCTTTATAAATCAGTGCATTAGACTTACCTCTTTTTCAAGGATGGTACATCATTCTATTTTGGTTTTTACTGTAATTATTTAGCCAATTCTCTATTAATAAACATTTAGATTGTTCCTTCTGTGTGTATGTTTTTGTGTGTGTGCATGCAAACAGTGCTACAGTTGATCTCCTTGTTTATGTATTTGCACACTCATACAAATATAACTGGATGAAAAATTCCTACATGCAGGATTTTTTTGCCAAATGAAGAATATGTATATTACATTTTACCAGATATTTCCAAACTGTCCTTTCAGAGGATGTATCAGTGTCTTCTCTCTAACAAAAGTGCAGGAAATGAACTGCTTGCTGAGTCCCTCAATGGAATTGTATATTATCACACTATCTGATAGCAAACAATGGTATCTCATTGCTATATTTGTATACCTTTAATAAAGAGTGAGGTTGAGGATCTTTCTCTGTGTTTGTTTCCCATTTAAGTTCTTTTTCTCTGAAATGTTAGTTCATGTCCTTGGACTAATTTTCTCATAGATTGCTGATCTATTTCTTTATTCATTTGTCAGAACTTTTCATATATTTAGGAAATTATTCATCATTCTCTCATATGTTTTGAAAATATTTTTGGTTGTTCTTTACATTTTGACTTTGCAATGATTATTTTTTGCACGCTGAATTTTATATACCAACATCGATCAAATGCTTCTTTTAGAGTTTCTGGAGTTTGACGCATAAAAAGGTTTTCCTCACTCTAAGTTTATAAAATATTCACTCACATTTTATTTTAGTTATTTTATATTTAAATCTTTGAAGCATCTAGAATATATTATGTAGTAAGGAATGAGACAGGAAATTATTTTAATTCTTTTTTCTAAATGGCTAGTGTGTCATAGCTTACTTATTGAATAACTTATCACTTCCCTAATGAAGTAAAATTCCATGTTAATTAAAACTGAAATTCCCATGTATATTTAGCTTTATTTTCATACTATCCATTATATCCCTTTCCTCTGTATATATTTTTCTATGCTAATACCGGATAATTTCAGTGACAGTTGCTTTAAAGCATGTTAACTATCTAGTGGGGCTAGTTGCCCCTCATTGCTCTTCTTCCATGGAATTTTCCTAGCTAAACAGGTGTGTTTATTTTTCTATATGGTCTTGATCATTATTAAGAGACATTGCAAAAAATTCAATAGGATTACATTGATTTCATAGATTAATTTGAGGGATAATTGACATCAAATTTTCTTTATATTAGTCTTGTAAGGTTCTTACTATTTTTAGTATTTCCCCCCTTTTTGCTATTGTTAATGGGGTATTTTCTTCTACTGTATTTTGAATTTTTTTTTATTGTATTTGAAAATCAGGTTGATCTGAGGTATGGTATGTGTATGATTAGATTGGTCTGCAGTATTATATGTATGTGTAGAAATTACCTATTATCTACCTATCTTTTTATCTATCTTTCTCTCTATCTCTATATCATCTATCTATCTATCATCTATCATCATCTATTTTTGTGCTTTTGTAGCTGTGTTATTCTTTGTAATAAGAGTTTTAAAATTTGCCTTCTTTTTCATGTTCTGTAATCTTTAGCTTCAGAATGATATTTTTTGAAGGTTTGATAAGATTCATACCATCTGGACAATAATTTCATCCACATTTCAAACATATTGCACAGTATAGATAATGTATCCTCCTGTAATTTAATTTCTTTTCTGTGTTTATGTTCCATATTTAAAATTTTATGTTTGTTTTAAAAAATCTTGATTAGTTTACCTATTTAAAAATTTTTTATTGGATTTTTGAATGAATCAGCTCTTGAATACATTTCCTTGCCTAATCTATCTTTTTCCTATTTAACTTATTATTTTTTCCTTTAATTTTCAAGGTTTTTGTTCTTTTTTGAACTTTTTGGTTTAGTTATTAGTTTATTTTTACTTTACCTTGTTTAGAAATATATTTTAGACTATTATTGTTCTATTGGAACATTGCTATAGCTGTGTTTAATAGGTTCCAAAATATAGGGCATTTACAACTGTTACTCTCCAGATACACTATAATCTTAAATTTTGATTTTTAAAAATATTTTCAAGTGGCTGGAGTTTTCTTTTTGTTTCATTTGTTATACAAGTGTTAGTTTTATTGTATTATGGCCAGTGAATGCTTTCTGTACTGTTTACACTTTGTGTAAGTCATTCTGCTTTCTTCTGTGACATAATATGTGATCCGTTTTTGTACACATACCATGGGCTTAGAAAAAAAGATGCATTCTGTTTTTGGGAGATATAGAAATCAGTAAATCATTCATTCACTCAATAAGTAATATATAAATGCATAATTACTCATTTTAAATATATGTCCAGATTCCATTCAAAGCACTAGGGATGGTGGAGTGAATAAGACAAAATAAATCTCTGTGTTTGTGGAGCTTGCATTCTAGTAAGGAGTCAGAAAATAATCAAGCCAATACATACAGATACATCTTCATTTCTGAGAAATGCTTTTAAGAAAAGTAAATCATGTAAGGAGGTAGGGGAATGACTAGGCTGAGGAGATGGGAGAACACCATGTTAGAGGGTCCTCAGCAAAGGCCTTCTGGAGTGGTGACATTTGAACAGGGACTAGCATGAAGCGAGTGAGGGTGCAGTTAGTCATGAGAGAACAGCATGCCTGGCAGGGGAGTAGAACTGGAGGCGAGAAGAGCTGGGTATTTAAGGAGAGCAACACAAAGGTCCATTTGACCAGCATGGAGTGAGTGAAGAGGACCATGGCAGGAGGTAGGTTGAGAGACAGACAGGAGTCTCAATAATGAATTTGGAAAGCTGGAGATTTTTGAACCAGAGGGTGATACAATCTTATTCATGTTTTTAAAATGCAGTTACCTATTAAGTCTGCTCTATTATGATATTTAAATATTTTATGTATCTTTACTTACTATATTTTGTCTACTTGGTTTGTCAAAGATTCAGAAAGTTGAGGTAAAGATTCCTCCTACTGTGCTTCTTTCTGTTTATTTCCATCTTGCATGTCATGTTTTCTTTATGTGCTTTGATGCTAAGTTAATTAAGGATAAAAGTTTCTAGCCAAAAAAAAAAAAGTTTCTAGTACTTTGGATTGGATTTATTTTAAAGATCTCTTCCTTTTCTTGTGTAATGATTTTTCCATTGAATTCACCCATTATGTGTCAATATTGCAATGCTTGTTTCATTTTTGTTTGCATTTTCTTGGTAAGCCTTTGCTTATCCCTTTTTAAAAAACATTGTGAGTCATGTTTTTTCAGTTGTCATACAGTCAAATAGATTTTAAAATTCAATCTATTTTTTCTTTTGCTAAATGATCTATTTTTGTCTTGTTTATTTAAAAAAATTATAATTTGTGTTTAAGTGTTTGGTGGTTAACTCTCTAAATTTCCATATATACTTAAGTCAATTTCTTGATTTTTAGATGGTTCATATTGAATTACCACTCTGAAAGTTGTAGAAATTGACACACTTCACTGCCAAGTTCCTACTTAATAATCTGCTTACTTTAAGAATATTTACGTTCTGTTCTATAATTCTAATCCCCTCAGTCATTTAGGCATATCCAATTTTTTCATTATACAGCAAATTTCCTGAGATCTTTATTTTAATTAATTTTTGTTTTAACTCAGTTTAAAAAAAATTCTAGAATTTTTAAAAAATAAAACAAAAAACAATTCTCATAATTATTTTATATCTATTGTATTCTTACTTTTCTCATAAGGTCTGACTTATAATAAACCTTGTCTACATATGCAATTTTGGGGTCCAATTTATTTCCTATAACAGTTTATAGACATTGTTGCACAGAATTGGAAAATTTTTTTCCTCTTTTATCCTTCTTCATCAATATTAATATCAGTGCCATGATCCTCCCTGTGTCTCTTCCTGATGTATCATCTTCTCTCTAATTACATGCATCTTTTTATCTTCTTAATCCTATTCTCTCTGACTATATTTTCAAAACTGTCTTCTAATTTTGGGTGCTTCTCATGTGGTTTTCATTTCTGTAATGATTTTATTTCATTTTTTTGCTTCCATTTATTATCTGTCAAATTAACTTATTATCTCTCCTTTGGTTTCTTTGAGCTTTCATTTTTCCCCCCCAGAGTCCAAGTTAACTGTATTTGAAATTTATTTTCCTTGAAATTTTCTTCTGTCAGTTTCTTTGAAATGCCTCTTCTGATGTTTAATTTTTGACTAATTTTTGCTTCTCATATTCTTTTCTAACTTCCCTGTAATACCTTAGTATAGACCTTTTGCTAGTTCTATTGTGCATCTTTGAGTAAGGTCTCTTGGGCCTGGGCCACCTACTTCCCCAAAAGTGGTATAGGGAGGGGTGGGAGGGGTGATCTGACCTCGGATTGCAGTCTCACACACTTTTTTACCAAGCCCCCTCTATCATCTTCCCTCTGAGGTATGTCTCCCCTTAATTTGTGTGTTTCTCTTTTGGGGACAATTAAGAGTCCTTGGGGGTTGCAAGGGAGGTTGGAATGTTAGAAGTCTTCCATGGGCAATCTAGCGTGTTTGTAACTGCACACCTCACTGCCTCCAGCAGTAGAATTGCAATTGCCACTCACCCTTTCTTCTGTTCTCTGTCTTTCTGGTAACCTACTTCCCTAGTTATGAGGCACTACTATTGTTTTGGCAGGTATTCTTCCTAGTTTAATGTTTGGATCTGTGCATTCCCAGTTTCATCAGAGATGAAGTTTTCTTCATATTTTGCTGCTTTCAGTGTGCTTTGGGAAGGACTGTTCAACAAAAAACCATTTAATCCTCTACCTTTAATTGGAAATCCCCATGCCAGTGTTTTGTTTTGCATTTTTGGCTTTTTGGTTTTTTTGGCATTCTAAAGAAACCTCATTACAAATGATTTTTAAAGAATTCACAATGACTAAATTGTGTGAAAATTTTATCAAAATATAAATCCACTAGGCATCACCAAAATTTTCACTAAGAAGACAAGGGGTTTCTAGCTAGCAATAGTGTACATTCAAGTTCATATTCCATTCTTGAATTGCATTCAAGACATTTATTATTGAACCATTAACTCACAAAATTATGGGTTGGAATGTGTAAAAGCAAAGTTTGGGATAATACTGGCAAGTTTTAATTTCAGACTAGTTAGTTTCAACATTATTTAGTAGGAAGTCGTTGACATCTTTACCAGGGAAGTCATTTGATTAGAACTCTGTTTAAGAAAGATGGATTGGAGAGAGAAGAGAAGACAGATTAACAGAGAGGAGATGGATTAAGAGGCTCCTACAGTCATAATTTTGGAATTTGTATATGTTTTTCACTGACTACTTTGGATTTACCAATTCTGAAATATATAGAGAATAAAAAGAGGGAAATATTACTATATTTTGGTAAACTCTCTAGTGTAAATGACATATGTCACAGTGCCCTCGCTGTAGTAGTACCTTGTAGTACCTTGTCTATTGTAGTACCTTGTCCATTACTAAGGGACTACAAGTTCTTATTTTTACTCAGATACAATTGATAGCTACCTGAAATGCTTGTAGACTCAGGACCAAGATGGTAACAGAGGAAGCTCCTGAATTTCCTTCCTCCCATTAACACACTGAGTACGTGGCTACACATGGAGCAATTCCTTCAGAGAGGAATTCAGAAACTAGATGAGTGACTCCTACACATTGGGAGACTAAGAGAATAGCCACATTGAAATAGGTAGGAGAGACTGAGACATACCCTTGCCATAATCCCCACCCCCAACACAGCACCATATAGTTAAGAGAGAACACTCAACTCCCAGATTATCCGTTAGGAGTGAAGGGTTTGAACCTCAAATATAGTGCCTAGACTTTTAAGGCTGCCACACCTAGGGGACAGGTACCCCAAATCACCTAGCTCTGAAAGCCAGTAGGGCTTGTGTTCATGAGTCCTACAGGACTATAGCAAACATAGAAGCAGTTGTTAACAGGTGTGTGAACACTCACTGCAGCTATCCCCCCATGGCTCAGTGCAGAGGGAACAGGCAAAATGCCCATCGTCTATTGCCAATATGCCAATGTATATTGTGGATACACAGTATAAAAGGATGTAACTTGTGACATAAAGAACATAAAATGTGGGAGAGGGGAGTATAAAAATGTAGAGCTTTTGTATGCATTTGAAGTTGAGTTGTTATCAACTTAAAATAGACTGTTAAAACTATAAGATGTTTCATGTAAGCCTCATGGTAACCACAAAGCAAAAAACTATGGTAGATATGCAAAAGATAAAGGAATCAAAGCATACCACATCTGAAAATCATCAAATCACAAAGGAAGACAGAAAGGAAGAAAGAAACAAAGGGACTGCAAAATAGTCAGAAAAAACTTAACAAAATGGCAATAGTCAATACCTATCAATAATTACCTTAAATGAAAATGGATTAGATTCTCCAATTAGAAGATAGAGTAGCTGATTGGATCAAAGAACAAGACCCAATTTATGTTGCCTGCAAGAGACTCACGTCAGCTCTCAGGACACAGTTTCAGTTTGAAGGGATGGAATGAGATATTCCATGCAAATAAAAACCAAACAAAATTAGGAAAAGCTATTTTTATATCAGATAAAATAGACTTTAAAACAAAGACTGTAACAGGAGACAAAGAAGGTCATTAAATAATGAAAGGGGTCAATTCATGAAGAGGATATAACATTTGTAAATATTTATGCATGCAACATAGGAGAACCTAAATATATAAAGCAAATATTAACATATCTAAAGGGAGAAGTAGACAGTAACACAAAAATAGTAGGAGACTTCAATACCCCACTTTCAACAGTGGATAAATCATCCAGACAGAAAAATCAATAAGAAAACAGTGAACTTAGACTACATATTAGATCAGATGGTCCTAATAAACATATACAGTCCATCCACAGCAGCAGAATACACATTCGTCTCAAGTGCACATGGAACATTCTCCAGGATAGATTATATGTTAGGCCACAGGACCAGGCTTAAATTTAAGAAGATTGACATCATATCAAACACCTTTTCCAACCACAATGTCATGAAACTAGAAATCAATTACAAGAGGAAAACTGGAAAATTCACAAATATGTGGAGATTAAACAACATGCTCCTGAACAACTAGTGAATCAAAGGGAAAATTAAAAAAAAAAACTTTAGACAAATGAAAATGGAAATACAACATACCAAAATTTATGATCTGCAACGAAACAGTTCTAAGAGGGAATTTTACAGCGATAAACAGGTACCTTTAGAAAAAAGAAAGATCTCAAACAACCCAACCTTACCCCTTAACGAACTATAAAAAAGAAAAGCAAATTAAGCCCAAAGTTAGTAGAAAGAAGGAAATAACAAAAATTAGAGCAGAAATAAATAAAACAGACACTGAATATATATAGCAATACATTTATAAGTATATATACCTACTTGGGGAAGGCACTGTGGAGAAGAAAGAGGAAACAGAATATTTTTTACCCTTGAGAAGCTTATATTCTATACTGTGGTAGGCAACATAAGAGCCCCCAAAAATGTCCATATCCTAATCCCCTGGAATCTGTGAATATGTTACCTTACTTGGCAGAAGGACTTTCCAGATGTGATTAAGATTAAAGACTTTGAGATGGAGAAATTAACCTGGATCATCCAGGTGGGGCCAATGTAATCCTATGAGTCCTTAAAGGTGGAGAACCTTTCCTGGATTTGGTTAGAGAAAGATGAGGTGATGGAAAAAGGGACAGAGACATGCAATATTTCTGGCTTTGAAGATGAAGAAAAGGACTCATAAACCAAGGAATATGAGTGGCCTCTAGAAGCTGTAAAAGGAAAGAAAATGGGTTCTCCCCTAGAGCTTCCAGAAAGGAATGACATCCTACTGACTCAGTTTTAGCCCAGTGAGACCCATGTTAGACTTCTGACCTATAGAACTGTTGGATAATAAATTTGTATTGTTTTAAGTCACCACATGTATAAGAATTTGTTACGGCAGCAATAGAAAACTATACTTATAGGAACAAAACTATACCTATAGGAACTATACCTATAGGAATATATGTATATATATAGATAATTCATATATATATATATGAATTGTGGCACAAAATATGACACTTCCCATATTTTGCCAATTCAGTTTTGACAATTTGAAGCAAAATATGGGAAGTACCATAGAGATAATGACCAAAGCCCTCTAAGAGTTGAGAGCAAAAAAGGGACAAAAAGGACCTCAAGAAGGAGGGGATATTTGATCTGGGTTTTTGAGGTTGAATACAATTTCAAGAACTAGACATGGGGAAGACAAATTCTAAGCAGAGGGAATGGGATTAACAAAGACAAGCAAGTGTATAAATATATACTATGTTGGGAAAGAGGTGGATAGATCAGTATTATGGTACAGTTTATTTGATTAATATTGCTAAAATATTTTATTATTGAATATTTTTATTGACTCAAGTTTATAAAATATTCAGAATGCAATGATAACGCAAAAGCATAGGTTGGAATCAGATTGTAAAAAAGTTTTGAATATTAAGCAAGGTCTATTATTTTTATTTAACATATGTAAAAAATAATAAATAGATATATTAAAAACTTGTTGCTTTAAAAAAAAGGTAGAGCCTTGGTCAACAATTACTTTAAAAAGGAAAATTGGCTGAGGAAGAAAGAGGAGAAAGATTAAGTGGCAGGAGAATAGTTAGGAGTCCACTGAGCCTGTCTAGATGAGGTATTGACATCCATCTAAATAAAATACAGCACATATGTCAGCAAATTTTTGCACCCAAGTTCTATAGTATTTCTTTCAAGGACTATTACTCTGTGGTCAAGTTCCCTATCTTGTGGACCATTGGGCATATGTGAAATTCAAGACCAATATGCTTAATATAAAATTATATTTACAAGCAATTTAACTAACTTGAAATACATTACTTCAATACTCCCAATGCTGAAATAGTTTTGATCTTCAGAGCCTGCCTGCTTTTCTTGGTTGCACAGGAGGAGAGCATCTTAAATTGTCTACCTTCCTTGGTTTGGCCATAATCCTCCCCAGTACTCTACTATGATCTCTGAGATGGGTCTGCTTCTATCCTTATAATGTCCATTACCTGTATCATTAGATGCTGCCTGCCTCAACTGTGGTCAACTCACATTTCAAGGATCTTGAAAACTTGCCAATTTCTCCAGAAGGAATAAAAATAATTTCCTTGAGTTTACTTTTGCTCTCTGTGCTTTTCTTACCAACTGTCTCCTTTTTGTCTTATCTGCTGTTTTCTGTGGAGCACTTCTCTCTCCAGCTGTTCTACAGACTCCTTTGTTTAGGCCACTTCTCACAAGGAACAGCCTTCAGTTTTATTTTATGGTATTGTTCTAGATGGGAAACATTGTAGATGTGACAGGCTTTGTGACAAGTGATGGACTGGATTAGGATGAGAAGGAATGAGAGGAATAAAGAGAGGATAAAGATGGTTGGGATATTTCAGTCTGGGTGCCTGTGAGAATATGATTCATTAACAGATAATGAAAATTAAGGGGGAACTGGCTCAGATGGCCAAGGTTTGAATTTAGAACATGTTGAATTTGAGGCTGTAAATACCTCATTTTAGTGGAGCTGAATAACAGATATTTGGAAATGGCAGTGTGGCCTGGTAGAAATAATGATTCTATGGTAAAATTTGTTGGTAGACATAAGGGAGGATGATTTTAGAGGTGAAAATATGTAAGGAGAGTGAGTTTGAGAAGATAGATGGAGAAGGAGAGGGGGGCAAAGAAAATAAAAGGTCACGGGCATGTTGCTTTGTTATCTTTGACAGTCTTCCTTTTCTTCTATTGGTAAGAAGTCTAGTTGCCTCACTGAGGGTGTCTTCTTGGCCAGCTTTTAGCAACCAGAAGTCACTGTTCTTACTCTTGGACCCACTGCCCTTGTCATTGTCCTAGGATATGGGGATTTGACAAATCTATTCTCTAGTGGTCTGTCTCATTCAGTGCCATTTTATCACTAGAATTAAAAGTCCCCAAACTGAGCTGCATATCCCAGGTATACATTCTGCCTTTACATCATAGCAAAGTTCTCTCCAAGTTAATCTAGAGAGGGAAAACCCAAGTAGTCTTCCCTTCTAAGTCTATGGCAATAAGCAATAATGAAAGTGTAGTCTTTGTGAATGAAAAAAATGATCTGCACCCATGTTGGTACACTCTGGGAATACTTTAATGCCTCCAAATAGCTTTTGCTCTAATATATTTCCTTATAGTAATGGCTAGCTCAGTTGCACCCATGTGAAAAGATTTTAATTTGGTTAAATTTATGCTAGGAGCTGTTGGAAATTAGAGCTTTGCAGGGGTTCCCCCCCTCCTTTCATTGTAATTCTCATGTGAATTTCTGCCCTGAAAAGTTATGCAACTCTCCATCTGGCCTATTCATAAGCTATTCTTCTTATAGAAGTTTGATAAAATGCATCAGCTTCTTTGGAATTAGATTAACATCTTGATCTGAGAGCTTTCCAGGCTCTTCCTGCTGACAGGTGATGAAAACCTCATAAATAAAAATACTGCTTTGTTTGCCTCTATGATGTGATAGACCCTGTGGAAGAGAAAGACAATTAGATTTAAACATCTTTTCATTGAATGCTACAGATATTCTCTTCTTCCATGGCTTGACACTAATGCCCTCTCTTCTAGTGTTATCTACCGTGAAGATTGTGTAATAGCCCTGGAAAGTTAAATAGCACCCTTCAAACTAGCATTTGCTTTTTCTAACTACTCTAGAAATCTTCTCAGTGGAAGATGTAGATCCTTTGTGCTTCATTATCAATTACTATCATTCTAAATAAGGTTATAGTGAATTAATTTGTTTTCTCCTCAGAATTTCATGTCTGAAAATAGTCAATAATAATTGACTGTCTATTCGGAATAAAACACCATAATAAAGTCTGCCTATGTTAGACTACAGTTAGATACTTAAATCTGTGTCTCTAGTTAGCATAGGTTAATAATTTGTAGATGACATTTAAGCACATAAGGCAATTCTGGGAAACAAGATTCAGACTTAAGATCTGCTTGACTCAAGATATAAATGAATAAAGTTGAGATGGGACTCGATTTGACTTTATCAACATGTTGTTTGTGAGTCTTCTACTTTTGATTTAAAGTGATTTGGGGGCAGGTGAGCTTATTACTATCAATAATATATTTATGAAGAAGTTGATCATAATAATTTATATTATTTGAGACTAAGGTGGTTAGTTTAGGGTCTGGAAGAGTACTCTGGCTGTAATATTTGAAGAAATATCAGTCAGTACATCAGCATCGTGGCAATATGAGATGTCCCCTTCAATCTACAATCAATAAACTGTCTATAAGTCACCAAAAATTCCTCTGCACAACACACCAGGATGCCAGAAAATTCCACACATCTGTATATCTAAAGGTGGGTGAATTGGAGCACATAGAGGAGGAAAAACTGTGGGCACAGTAGAAGCAGTGCCTGTGATCCTGCCCCCCGCCACCAGCCACAGCAGCTGACCCCGCCAGCTCAAAGAACCCAGGATCAGGAGAGGAGGCTGTGCACACAACTCTGGCTTCCTAGCAACAGCAGTGCCCACAGCCACAGGGAAGTAGACAGCAGCAGCAAGCCCTATGACCCTGTCTCTCCAGCTGTGGAAGTACCCATGACTCTGGCCCACCAATCTGCAGTAGTAGCACCTGTGAACCTGACAAGCCCAGAGGTAACAGAAGCACCCCTGGCTTCCCCCCTTTTCCCCTGTGGTAGCAGAGCCTGCAACCCCAGTCATGGTGGAAGCATCTGCCATCCCTGTACCCCAGGCAGCAATGCCAGCAACAGCCATGACACCAGCAGCAGCAAGGCACAAGAGACCCAGGAGGCATAAGCAGCAACAACGGGGGTACTGAGCAACACCTCTGGCAGAAATGGTGGACGATGGAAACTGCTGATCTCAAATATAACTAGAGGTAGCTCAGGTAAGAAAAACCAAAAATTTGTGCTGTAGTGCCACCTACTGAAAAACAAAAGAAAGATCTCTAATTACTAATGTTGAATTGTCAGAATCAAGTAAAAAAAGCTTCACCTAAAGAAGAAATGTGTTTGTTACTCCAAGTGCACAGGTAGAGGAAAAACCATCAAGCACCATGAAAAACATGGTAACATGGTGTCATAAAAAGAAAATGACAAAACTCCATAAACCAAACTTAAAGTCATAGAATATTGTGATTGAACTAATAGAGAATTCAAGATAGCTGTCATGAAGAAACTCAAAGAGCTACAAGAAAACAGAAAGGCAATTCAGTGAGCTTAGGAATAAAGTTAATGAATAGAAGAAATACTTACCAAAGAGATTGAAACTCTAAAAAAGAACTGAACTGAAATTTTCGAGCTGAAGAACTCGATAAATGAGATGAAGAACACATTAGATAGCACTGGAAATAGAGTAGATAATATGGAAGAGAGAGTTAGTGAGCTCAAAGATAGAAATATAGAAATACAGGCAGAAGAGGAGAGAGAACTAAGATCTAAAAAAACTGTGGAGATTCTGTGAGAACTATATGACTTCATTGGGAAGGTCAACATAAGAATAATCAGTATCCCAGAAGGAGAAGAGAGGGAGAAGAAAGCAGAGAGTTTATTTAAATAATAGCTGAGAACTTTCCAAACCTGGGGAAAGAACTGGATATATAAGTCCATGAAGCTAAGAGAACACCTGATTACCTCAACACAAAAAGACTTTCTCCAAGACCCATTATATTAGAACCGTCAAAAGTCAATGACAAAGACAGAATGGCCATCATGAAAAAATCTACAAACAATAAATGCTGGAGAGGGAGTGGAGAAAAGGGAACTGTCTTGCACTGTTGGTGGGAATGTAAATTGATACAGCCACTATGGAGAACAGTAGGGAGGTTCCTTAAAAAACTAAAAATAGAACTATCATGCGACCCAACAATCCCACTACTGGGCATATACCCTGAGAAAACCATAATTCAAAGAGTCATGTACCAAAATGTTCATTGCAGCTCTATTTACAACAGCCAGGACATGGAAGCAACCTAAGTGTCCATCGACAGATGAATGGATAAAGAAGATGTGGCACATATATACAATGGAATATTACTCAGCCATAAAAAGAAACGAAATTATTTGTAGTGAGGTGGATGGACCTAGAGTCTGTCATACAGAGTGAAAAAAGTCAGAAAGAGGAAAACAAGTACTGTATGCTAACGCATATAAATAGAATCTAAAAAAAAAAAAAATGGTTCTGACGAACCTAGTGGCAGGAGAGGAATAAAGACACAGACGTAGAGAATGGACTTGAGGACACGGGGAGGGGGAAGGGTAAGTTGGGACGAAGTGAGAGAGTGGCATGGACATATATACACTACCAAATGTAAAATAGATAGCTAGTGGGAAGCAGCCACATAGCACAGGGAGATCAGCTCGGTGCTTTGTGACCACCTAGAGGGATGGGATAGGGAGGGTGGGAGGGAGAAGCAAAAGGGAGGAGATATGGGGATATATGTATATGTATAGCTGATTCACTTTGTTATAAAGCAGAAACTAACACACCATTGTAAAGCAATTATACTCCAATAAAGATGTTAAAAAAAAGAGTCAATGACAAAGAATTTTAAAGGTAGCAAGGAAGGAAGGACAGTAACCTACAAAGGAACCCCCATTAGGCTTTCAGCAGATTTCTCAGCAGAAACTCTATAGGACAGGAGAGAGTAGAATGATGTACTAAAAATATTGAAAGATAAAAACTTTCAGCAAGAATACTCTGTCCAGCCAAGGTATCCTTCAGATCTGAATGAAAGATAAAGGCTTTCTCAGACAAACAAAAGCTGAGGGAGTTCATCACCACTAGACCTGCCTTATGAGAAATGTTGAAAGGAGCTCTCCTACCTGAAATGAAAAGGCAAAAGTATACAAAACTTTGAGTAAGATGATAAATAGGTAGAATCATAAAATTGCAATTTTATGTCAGAATAGGCTGTTAAACACTTAATTGTAGCATACAGTTTAAAAGGAAAGAAATCAGTAAGAATAACTATAGTAACTTCAGTTTGGTAACAAACTCACAAGGTAAAAGGGAATAATTTGAGACGACAAAAACATAAAAGGGGAAGAGGAAAAAGACAGAACTCATATAGGCAGTAAAGATAAAATGCTATCAGAAAAAGGACTATTTTATCTACAAGACATTATATACAAACCATATGGTAATCACAAAACATAAATCTAGAGCAGAGACACAAAACATAAAAAAAGAGGGAACTAAGAAAACATCTTAGAAAACTACCAAACTAAAATGGCAGATAGAAACACAAGAAAAAGAAAAATGGAGGTGTAGAGCAACCGGAAAACAAAAGATAAAATGGCAGTACTGAGTCCTCATTTATCAACAGTCACTCCAAGTGTAAATGGATTGAATTCATCAATCAAAAGTCACAGAGTTACTGGCTGGATTAAAAAAAAAAACCAAGAAGACCCAGTGATACACTGGCTCTGGGAGACTCTGTTCTAAAGATTAATATAGGCTCAAAGCAAAGGAATGGAAGATGATTCTCCAAGCAAATAGAGGCCAAAAGAAAGTATGGTGCAGCCATACTCATGTCAGACCATCAAGTCAAAAAAGGTAACAAGAAATGAAAATGGATATTATATTATGATAAAGGGGAAACATAAGAAAGAAAACATAACTGTCAGTAATATATGTGCACCTAATAAAGGAGCACCAGAATATATAAAGCAATTATTAACAGACCTAAAGGGAAAAACTGACAGTAACACAATGTTAGCAGGGGCTTTAACACTCCACTTACAACAATGGATAGATCACCCAGACAGAAAGTCAACAAGAAAAAATGGCCAAAAATAAAATATTAGAACAGATGGATGTAATAGATTTATATAGAACATTCCATTCAAATGCAGCATAAGAATGCATTCTTCTCAAGAGAACATGGAACGTTCTCAAGGAGAGATCATATGTTGGAACACAAAATAAGTCTCGACAAATTTAAGAAGAGTGAAGTAATATCAAGCATCTCTTGCAAACACAATGAAATTAGAAATCAGCTACAAGAAGAAAACTGATAATGTCACAAATAGTTGAAGATTAAACAACATGCTACTGAGCAACTATTGGGTCAATGCAGAAATCAAAGAACAAATCCATAAATACCTGATGACAAATGAAAATGAAAATAAAACACACCAAAATCTGTGGAATGCAGCAAAAGCAGTTCTAAAAGGGGAGTTTATAGCAATACAGGCCTATCTCAAGAAACAAGAAAAATCTCAAATAAACAACCTAACCTTACGACTAAAGTAACTAGAGAAAGAAGAACAAACAAAGCCCAAAGTTAGTAGGAAAAAGAAAATAATAAAGATCAGAGTGGAAATAAATGAAACACAGACTAAAAGACAATAGAAAAAGATCAATGAAATCAAGAACTTGTTCTCTGAAAAGATAAACAAAATTGACAAACCTTTAGTTAGACTCACTAAGAAAAAATGAGAGAAGGCTCAGTTAAATAAAATCAGAAATGAAAGAAGAAAAATTACAATGGAAACCACAGAAATACAAAAGATTATAAGAGAATATTATGAACAGCTATATACCAACAAATAGGACAACTTAGAAGAAATGGGAAAATTCTTAGAATCATACCACCTTCCAAGATTGAATCATGAGAAACAGAAAATCTGAAGAGACTGATCACTAGTAAACAAACTGAAACAATAATCAAAAACCTCCCCTAAACCAAACGTCCAAAACCAGATGGCTTTGCAGGAAAATTCTAACAACCATTCAAAGATGAATTAACACCAATCCTTCTCAAACTCTTCCAAAAAATTGAAGAGAAGGGATTACTTCCTAACACATTTTACAAGGCCAGCATTTACCCTGATATCAAAACCAGAGAAAAACAACACAAAAAAGATAATTACAGGCCAATATTGCTGATGAACATAGGTGCAAAAAATCCTTAACAAAATATTAGCAAA
This sequence comes from Delphinapterus leucas, assembly GCF_059928025.1. Taxonomy (NCBI): domain Eukaryota; kingdom Metazoa; phylum Chordata; class Mammalia; order Artiodactyla; family Monodontidae; genus Delphinapterus; species Delphinapterus leucas. The sequence continues at coordinate 49,814,264 of NC_143132.1, forward strand.
CCAAATACAACAATACATTAAAAGGATCATACACCATAATCAAATGGGATCTATTCCATGGATGCAAGGATGGTTCAACATCCACAAATCGATCAACATGATACACCATATTAACAAAATAAAAAATAAAAATCACATGAACACCTCAAAAGAGGCAGAAAAAGCATCTGACAAGATTTAGCAGCCATTTATGATAAAACTCAATAAAATGGGTATGGAAGGAATGTGCCTCAACATAAGAAGGCCATATATGACAACTCACAGCTAACATCATACTCAATGGTAAAAAAACCTGAAAGCTTTTCCTCTTAAGATCAGGAACAAGACAAGGATGTCCACTATCAGTACTTTTATTCAACATGGTATTGGAAGTCCTAGCCACAGCAATCAGACAAGAAAAAGAAATGAAAGATATCTAAATTAGAAGGGAAGAAGTAAAACTGTCACTATTTGCAGATAATATGATATTATATATAGAAAACCCTAAAGACTCCACCAAAAAACTATTAGAACTAATACATTAAGTGAAGTTGTAGGATATAATATTAATACACAGAAATCTGTTGCATTTATATACACTAATAATGAACTATCAAAAAGAGAAGTCAAGAAAACAATTCCACTTAAAATTGCATCAAAAAGAATAAAATATCTAGGAATAAATTTAACCAAGGAGATGAAAGACCTGTACAATGAAAACTTAAACACTCTTGAAAGGAACAGAAGAAGATACAAAGACATGGAAAGATATTCTGTGCTCATGGATTGGAAGAATTAATATTGTTAAAATGTTCATATTGCCTAAAGCAGTCTGCAGATTTAATGTAATCCCTATCAAAATCCCAGTAACATTTTGCACAGAAATAGAACAAAAAAATCCTAAAATTTATATGGAACCACAAAAGACCCTGAATAGCTAGAGCAATCCTGAGGAAAAAAAAAACAAAGGTAAAGGTATCATACTTCTTGATTTCAAATTATTCTAAAAAACTATAGTAATCTATACAACATGGTATTAGCAAAACAACAACAACAAAAAATAGACACTGAGATCAATGGAACAGAGTTGAGAGCCCAGAAATAAACCCATACGTATATGGGCAATTAATTTATAACAAAGGAGCAAAGAATGTACAATAGAGAGAGGATAGTCTCTTCAGTAAATAGTGTTGGGGAAAGCTAGACAGCCACATGTAAAAGAGTGAAACTAAAGCACTTTCACACCATACACAAAAATCAACTCAGAATTGCTTAAAATTTTGAATATAAGCCCCAGAACCATAAAATTCCTAGAAGAAAATATAGGCAGTGTGCTCTTTGACATCTTACAAATATCTATCTGGGTGTCTCCTCAGGCAAGGGGAACAAAAGGGAAAATAAACAAATGGGACTATATCAAACTAAAAAGCTTCTGCACGGCAAAGGAAACCATCAACAAAATGAAAAGACAGCCTAATGAATGGGAGAATATTTGCAAATGGTATATCTGATAGAGGTTAATATCCAAAATATGTGAATAACTCATACAACTCAACAACAGAAAGAACAATTTGACTTTTTTAAAAAAAACTGGCAGGGGATTTGAATATAGATGGCCAACAGACACAGGAAAAGATGTTTGACATCACTAATTATTAGGAAAATTCAAATCAAAACCATAGTGAGATATCACCTCATGTCTGTTAGAATGGCTATTACCAAAAAGGCAAGAAATAAGTACTGGAGAGGGTATGGAGACAAGGAAACTCCGATACACTGTTGATGGGAATGTAAATGTAAATGTAAATTGGTACAGAAACTATGGAAAACAGTATGGAGATTCCCCCCAAAATTAAGAATAGAACTATCACATGATCCAGCTATTTTACTTCTGGGTACTTATCTGAAGACTATGAAAACACTAATTTGAAAAGATATATGCACCCCTAAGTTTATTGTAGCAGTATTTACAATAGCCCACATATGAAAACAACCTAAGTGTGCATCAGTGGATGAATGGATAAAGAAGATGTGGTATGTTATAAACCAGTGTTACCTCAATTTAAAAAAAAAAATAGAAAAAGAGTCAGTGTCTCAAGTCAAAGTTAAAGAGATTTAGGGAAAGAAAGAGAAGTATGTGGTCTCAAAAACAAAAGTCTGAAGGACATAAAGAAGACTAGCAGGTTTTACCTGGAGTGTAGCTCCCTGATCTGTTGGGAAAATATCTGTGATTGAGTGATGAGGATGAAGATTCCCTACTAATGATCAGACTGATTCAAGAAAGAGCTCATGGAGGGACATGTGAAAATGGTAGAAAAAATAATTTTGTGTCTTGAAGCATATTCAAATTTCTCATCTTGGGATAAATTGGAATTTTAAAGTTTTTCTGAAAATAGAGTTTTAAATATGATATTTGTCTCATTCACATTCTCAAGACTGATGTTGTCCCTTACAAGCTATTTTCCACCTTAAATAATTCCCATTATCTTCCATACACTTTGAAAACGTTTTAAAAATAAATTTTACCAGAAAATAAGTTATTTTATTTTCTAAAGTGTGGAGAAAGTTATAATGCATTGCCTTTACATATGAACACTTCCTAAAGTTAAACTCTACTTTGGGGAAAAACATTTGCCTAAGAAGGTGGTTAAAATTTTAGGCCAACTTTGATCAACAATTTATGCCTGAGTTATGCTGCCTAGTGATAGAAGATCAAGAGTAAGTTTTCTTAAAATACCAGCTATGACTTCAGAAAACTGTCAGTCTCATCATGTTTGTATTATGGGAAGGAATTCTAAATGCAACAGAAATAAAAAAAGAAAATAGGCAGGATCCATATGGAACTTTACCATTTACTGCCAAGAAATTGTCTTCCGTTTTAAAAGCTAAAGACATCCAAGATGTATAGAGGAAAATAATTATACATGTAATGATGCATTTGATTGAGTGGCATTGATTGCAAAGATGGAATGAGATGTTTGTTTTTAAGAAATTATTTAATGTACTGGTTGTGAATTGAGTGATCCCAAATGAATTTTCTGATCATAATATTTTTATTTACTTTTGGTTAGCTTCAGATTTCCATTCATAAACACACTTTAAGTTGGCCCTTTACTTGTTAACTTCTACAGGATTGTGTACATGAGTGTGGGGGTGGAAGGGGAGTTTTTTGTTTAAACTAGAGAAAGCAGAGTGATATACTTTGTAAGATATTTAAAACATATATGAAATTAAGATGAAATAACTTGGCCCAAGTAACTCATGTTGGTTTGAAATCACAGAATGAAACTGAGTATTAGAATCAAATAACTTTGTCTTATTAAGTTGCATTTGCCAACTCCTGACATGAAAATTATAGATTGAGGAACAGAGGAACAAATGGCTTATAGCTTCATGTGAGATGGTGGTGTTCATAGTGTAGTAGGCTTAGAAGAAGGGATCTCTGGGCAAGAGGTCTCAGTTTTAGCTCTGAGGAGGGTACATCTTTTTATGTTAGAAAATGGAGGCTGAAAAGAAATTGAACAAACACACAGTTTTCCTCAGAAACAGAAGACCTGATTAGCTGTGGTCTGACTTAGTTCATCTATCTGTTTGTTATATGTGGTTTCTGTGTTTTTACTTGTATTGAGGTATAATATACCTATAGAAAAGTACACCTGTCATAATCACACATAATTCAGGTTGGAGGTTGCCATATGAAGGGTGCATGGGTCTGTGGAGAAGTAAGAGAAGGTCTTAGTGTAGGGAAGTCTGGCCATGCTTTTAAGAAATAGAACTAGACAACTTATAAATGCATAGTAGAGAAAAAGAAACACAATTTTAATCTTATATGGCAGCCTATATATTTTGTTTGGAAGCTTAAACTCTTTTATCAGCTGGTTATGGCCATCAGTGCTGCTGTGGCCCTTCTGATATCACTCTGACTTTCATAGGTTTTTGGGAATTTACCACACTCATTTTGATGGCATTTTTCTTCTCCATACTGAGGGGTCCTTGTTTTTCCTCCTGTCATCAAACAGATTAAGGATGGGCACTATCTCCATCTATCTATTCATTCTTTCTTTAGAGCCTAGTATAGGGCCTCATTCTTTGTTTCTTATAAATAAAGGTCCTTGTGCAAAACTCTTTTATTTAGCTCACTCTTTCAGTTTCTCACTGCTTCTCAGGGATAGTTAGTCTTAAGATACCTTGAGCAATGTTGTATAATTCAGCATCCCAGACCATCTTTTGCAACATGCAGTTGCAGATGACCCCACATGGTATGGGGCACCTGGTTGTTCTCTTACCTTAGGATGAGCTCCCTGCCCATCAGGTTAGAGCTTCTAGGAGTTAACCTGGGGTAGATTAGCTCTCCGTGGTACCCTTGGGAAGACCTTCTACTACACCCATGGAAGAAAGAAATGCTAAAAATGATTGAGGTATAGGTTTGCTGTGCTGATTTTTTCCAAGTCAAATTCTCATTTTCTCTTTCTCCCTCAGTTAATGGGTATATGAATGAATGTGTATGTTTGCGTGGGTGACTCACACATTCTAATGGAGAGCTTTATAGAAATGAATTTCAGTGAGTTTTTTTCTTTTTTAAACACAAGACCACATCAATGAAAAATAAACACTCTTGAGCTGTTGACTGGCTTTCAGCACTTATTATGTGAGAAAGGAAATGTCAGTAACTTAAAAGAAATTTTAAGATCAATGTGTTTGAGCTTTTCTGATTTTAAAATCCTTTACAGAAACTTGTCAAAAAGGTTATATAATGGAAACAGGGAGGCAGAAACTTCTCGGGGCACTGGGAATTTTCTTTGTTTCTCCTGAGAGCAAAAGGTAGAGAAATGGAGCCTTATTCTGGGAAGACCAATCCCCCACCCCCAGCATGAGTGTCAGTGCCCGTTAGTTATATGCAGTTATTGCTTTTTAGGAACTACTGCTCTGACTTACAGGGAAACAAAGATTGGGCTACACTATGTATTCACAAGAGCCATGGTGAAATAATTGGTGAAGTAAAGGTGGTAAATGAACCAATTGTTGGGGTAGTTCAGGCTTAAATGGACTTGCTGCTGAGGTGACCTGAAGTTGCCCTAATTCTTCCTTTGTTCCAGTTGTATAGATCGGCTTATAAATGTGGTAGAAGGTTGACATGTCAGACTGTGACTTTATTCTGTCCCTGGAATACCCAAGGATGTTTTAGAAAATCAATTTGCTCTCTTCAGGAGGACTCCACTGAAGTATAGGAACATAGTCTTTTGGGGAAAAGTTCCTCTGAAGATGGACATGGTTTCATTTCTGTTTCATTAGCTCTTACTGCAGAGAAGATGATGGATAAACTTAGTTATTTGCTGCTTCTCTTATTAAGGGTTTTATCCATTTCTTTTCAACGTAGAAGAATATGGGAGCCTAAATGTGATTGCTGAGATTTGTCATTTTCAGTAGCTCATGGTTCTCCCTGAAATAAACTAAAGGCATCTGCTTTCAACACTCATGTCTATAAAACTACAAGTGAGAGGGAAATGTGTGAACTTTCAAACCCCGGACAATGATGCATTTAAAAAGAATTGTTGCTATGACTGTGGAAATATTTTCCTCCCAGTTGCTGTTTATGCATTTTGTGTGTATGTATGTTTGCTCAGATGTATGTCACCTACTCAAGAATTCTGAATTCAAGAATTTTGCATCAGAACTTATTACTCACTTGATTAGATTAAGATGTAGAATTGTTAGCATTTTTTTAAAAGCTGCAAGTTGCCTACGTGATTAATGTAAAATGAAAAATTTAGCCAAATATCCTGTTAACATACACACACATTGTTTATAGAAATTAAAGCATATATACTTCCATTTTTGTGAAAATTTTTTACCTTACAGCAATTTTAAGAAAAATTGATCTCTACTTTGTCATTCTAAATCTGCTTTATAAAAAATTATGACTTTTTTAAAAAAGATGTGACACTCTTAATCAAAGTGAAATTAGATAAAGTAAAATTCAAAAGCAGGCAACCTTTCTTTTCCTTTAATTAAGCGGTGTCTGTGGTGGAAGTTGCTCTGGAATGAGTCTGAGGAGAGCAGTTCTGTGGAATGCAAGTGATGACTCTTAACCTTCTTTGGCCTTTGTTCCCTCTCTTACAAAGCTAGAGCCATAGAGAACTATCTCTGGGTTCCCTCCCCCATCTACTCCTCCAGGTCTAAACAGTCTATTTTGCTTTCTCTGCTATGCACACACCGCTATTTGACATTCCTTTGGGAATGCTTGGGAATATTTTGGGAATACCCAATACTTGCAGTGTGTAGCTCTGTTTTCAAATAGTATTCAAGAGAGAGAAAACCCCAAGGCAGATCCGGCATTCTCAAATTTTAAAGCTCAACTGAGAAGAAAATAATTCATCCAGAGAAGCATATAAGTTCCACTTGACTAAATCTTTGCACTTTCCACACACCTCCATTAGGGAAGGTGTCGATCCATCTCTAATGACTGTGGTTGACAGTTTTGACTGTACAATATTTTGACTTGCACTTCAGAGTTCCCTCAATGTCTCCATCTATGTCCATGCGTAACTCTCGAAATACAACAGCTGTGCCACCTATTTCAAATATTATTTCAGCCCTTGCTGTTTTGGGATAAATTTCATGAAGTATGTTGCATACACACACATTTAATTGAACAAATGAGAAGCCTTTCCAGTTTAAAAAAGCTTCCTAAATGACAAGAAGTGTCCAATTTCCATTCAAATGGTTACTCTGGGGCTTTAAAATGTGTGAATTTATCTAACAGAGGCCGGTGGTGTACTTCGAGGCAGATGGCTTGATTCTGTGAAGAAAAAAAATTAAGTGGATTTTACTATCAATCATTTTTTTTTTGGCAAAACACTGATATAATAAAGATGTATGTTACTGAGAATGCTTTTTAATAATGATTCTACCTTATGTTTTCCCCCAAGAATATGGTTAACTGACTAGGAAAATCTATTTAGAGATTTTATGTTTATCTATAGTGATCAGCTTAGGAAAAAAAAAGAAGCCCACTAACCAAATTGCTGATATGCAAAAGGAAAATAATGCTCTACAGCTTTTCTAAAGGAGACCAAGAGAAAAGGAATGCTCAAGTTTGTCTGCTTTTTCTCCTGCTAAAGAGTGGTGAAGTCAGTAAGTTGACTATTTTGAAGGAAGGAGGAGGGATTTCGTTTCATGTAAGAATGTCTTTAGAGAATTATCTTCAGCGGGTGTTACAGACGTTTTGTCCAAGACACTTTGCATATTTAATAACAGCAGTTTTAGAGGTAAGTCATTGGAATCATTGCATGTACTCTCAAATTTAGACTCATGTTAGCAGGTGTCAAAATTATGTCAAAAGTTCTGTGCTCTAAAGGTCCTTTTAAATCTTGCCTGCTTTATGAACATTATAGTTTACCCCTGCCAAATCCACTCCACTTTTCTTCCATTCGTAGTTTGCAGAATTGCTGAGCTCTTGGTTAGTTCTTGATTAGTTAAAACCAATCATGTGTCTCATCCCTCTTGGAAATGATTGTTTAGCAGCCTAAGCCAATCAACCCGTTGCTTTCTTTGGCATCAGTTATTGGTTTAGGACTAAGCATATGACTTAAGTTGTCCCAATTGGTCTAAAAGAAAAAGCATTTCTTTGATAGCTTGGAAAAGGTGCTTTCTTCCTTTCAGTGGATATGGATAGGGAAGCATATAGCCTTTACTGCTACTGACAACTTCTTGGAAACATAAAGAAAACTGACCTTAGGATGAAGTGAACAATGAAGATAGCAGGATGAAATGTAGGAAGAGCTTTGATAATATAAGTGAGACTTTGAGTTCATCACTCTAAAGTCCACTATGCCTCTGGACTTCCCCTTGTGTTATCCAGTGCTCATGGTTAGAATAATTCTTATTGTTCATGCCAGTTGGAGTGAGTCTTTTTTTTTAAGTGTAAAGGTTTTTTTTATTATTGTGTGTAACATAGGCAAAATTATGTCAATAAAATGTTATTTTAAGAAATTTCACATGTGTGATTCCTTCCACAGCCAATCATGTTAGTTCCTCCAAACTTTGAGAAATAATCTTCAAGATAGACCTTTGAAAAATAACTTTCGCTTAATCTATCATTGTCATGTCCATCCACAATTCTCTTAGTTGGACTTCTTTGATCTCCACTTGGGTATGGAACTACTTAAAACAGTCCCCACCTGTAATCTTTGGGGTCTGTTTTCTTCAAGCAATGTATTTTAGAGCCATGTTCAGGATCACAGTAGATGGATGTGCCTGGTTCTCAACTGCAGACACTCTCTAACCATGAACAAGTTCAAATTACATTCACTCCTAAGCAATCACATCCTAGAGTAGTACAGATCATTGGGATATGCCAGTACCTAAGATAAAAAAATTCGACTATTGGGCTTCCCTAGTGGCGCAGTGGTTGAGAGTCCGCCTGCTGATGCAGGGGACACGGGTTCGTGCCCTGGTCTAGGAAGATCCCACATGCCGCGGAGCAGTTGGGCCCGTGAGCCATGGCTGCTGAGCCTGCGCGTCCGGAGCCTGTGCTCCGTCCGCAACGGGAGAGGCCACAACAGTGAGAGGCCCGCGTACCGCAAAAAAATAAAAAAAGAAACAATCTGAAGAAACTGGAAATCAATAACTCTTCTTAGATCCATCGGAGAATTGAGGTGACAGCCGCCTAGAAATCTGGAGAGACAAGTGAATACAGAGAATCACAGCTCAGCAGGAGCACAAGCCTGCCGGAGCCAGTTGCAGGTAGAAACACTTAACATGGTAATTGATAAACTTCTAGAGGCTGTGCACAAGCTTGAAAGTTAAAAACTCCCTAGGACCCAGTCTTAGGGGGAACCCTCACACTTTCATGACATGTACCCGCAGGAACCCCACCGAGTTCTCACTGTGAAGATCAGAGAAAAACCCCTTTGTGCTCTGGGTAGAGCAAAAGTAAGGATTTTGAAAGGCGCCCAGAGTGTCCTCCACAGCAAAGTCTTACCCTCCAGGAAAACAGCTTTACCAGAGCATCATCTAACATGGTGTGGGGCAGTTAGACAGCTGGGCCCCCTGTAGCCTTTCTGCCTCACATAAGAGTAGAAAAAATGCTAAGAAACTCTTCTGAAAGTCACAGCTTAGGGACTCAGTGTTGCTGAAAAACCAGGCCTCTGTTCACCGGTGCCAAATAGAAACGCAGAGACAAAGCTTTGGAGGAGTAGCTTTATTACTTTGCTGGGCATAGGGGGCCACAACAGGCTAACACTCCCAAGACTGTGCCCCCCTTCCTGGGAAATAGGAAGGGGTATTATAGTTTTAGAGTGGAAAATAGGGCTTTAGATAAGGATCAGGGCTGATGTAGTCTTTTATAAAAAATATTTATATATTTTACTTTATTTTTTATTATTTTTGGCTGTGTCGGGTCTTAGTTGTGGCATGTGGGATCTTCATTGCGGCATGTGGGATCTTTCGTTGTGGCACACAGGCTTCTCTCTAGTTGTGGCCTGTGGGTTTTCTCTCTCTAGTTGTGGTGCATGGACTCCAGAGCGCATGGGCTCTGTCGTTTGTGGCACGCGGGCTCTCTAGTTGAGGTGCGTGGGCTCAGTAGTTGTGGCACGCGGGCTGACCAGGGATTGAACCCGAGCCCCCTGCGTTGGAAGGCGGATTCTTTACCACTGGACCACCAGGGAAGTCCCAGGGTGATGTAGTCTTGCATTCTTCTTTCCTCCTGGAGACATTGATATCATTAGGGCTGGTGTCAGGTGGTTCTGGAACAGGTTCTGGTGGTCCTCGAGGTTATCATTCTGTGACCTTCTTTCTGGAGTGAAGAATGCTCACAAAGGAAAGGAGTGTTAGGGAGTGTTGTCTTGGAGAAGTAAACATCAGGTGCATAGTACAACTTTAGCTAGAGGGCAATCATTTTCAGAGTGCAATTAAGCAAGAAAGGAGGGGAAAAAAACCATCTGTAGGTGACCAGTTGAATGGGCGGAAAGAATAAGGGCTGAATAAGGACTAACGTAATAGGGGTGCCTCAACTAGTTTCTGCTACAGCATCAGACCCACTAAAAAATGGGGATTTAGTCATAAGATATAGAATGCTTCCTTCCCAGGACCTTAGCACCACATCAATAGGGCTCTGGTATAGTAACAGTAAATTACAACTGAAAGAGCTGAAAGAGACACAGACTCAATCTGAAAAGGAGATTCTAGGGAAACTCAAAGAAAACAGGGGAGAAAAAATAAGATCACTAGAGGAAATTGAAGCCTCTAATAGTTATAGCCATAGCAGACAGTATGCACAGCCTAACTCCTAGTGAGATAAACCTAACACTTCACACTAAAGGCCTCAGTTCCCATTATCCAATACATCACGTAGAGCTTTCAACAAAAAATGACAAGGCATGCTACAAGGCACAAAACAAAACAAAACAACACCCTCTCTCCCCCAAATAAAACAGACCAGAGTCAAAATAAGCATTAGAACACGACTCAGAAATTTTGGAATTGAAGTGTAGTCCCAGGATGAGCAGCATCTGCTCCCCATGTTAGAACTGCAAACTCTAGGATCCTACCCTCAATGTATTGAATCAGAAACTCTGGGTGGGGGACCCCATCAGCCTGAGCTTTAACAAGACCTCCAGGTGATTGTGTTTGAAGACCACTGCAGGAAGCGTATCAAGCAGATGTGAAATTTGTAAACTCTTGTGTTTCTTTATATTCTCAGAAATAGAATAATAACATTTTTGTTATCCTAGTAGCAAGGTGATTCAAAATGTAAAGAACCCGCTAAAGGCATTGTTTATGACTTTGACTTTAATTTTTTCAAGCAATATCATTGCTAATGAATTATTTTGGGTGACTGCATGTGGTATAGAGTTCCCCCAGCTGTGTGTGTTTGTGTGACACTTACCACCTGACCTGGGAACCTTAATGCCAGTGGACAACGAGGCAGAAGATGTTTGAATCTGGATAAAGAGTACAGGAACTTTGAGGTTTTCTCAGGGCAGGATTGTCAGGCCCTGTGGCCTCAGAAGCTTTTACCTATGGTTAGTTTTTTATGAAGCGGGTCTAGGAAAAGGAGAGTGTGTTAACATGTGCCCTTCTAACGGCAGATTGTGTTTTAATCTAGGTCTTGGCTAATTCAGTGCTCAGCTGCCCTCTGGCCTGATCACAGTTCTGCAGTCCCCTGAGAGTCAGTTGTTAAGCCTAATGATGATTATTTAGAACTTGCCTGAGACTCTGATGTCAAAGGTCTGCTTTTAGGTTTTTGATCACAGTTTTTTGTCTTAGGTTGCCCGTTATGTGGTCACATACTACTGCATTCCTGCTCACACACTGGGAGCCTCTCTCTTCTTGGTGCCTCCTGTTAAGTGATTATAAATGTTTTCTATCCAGCTCAAGAAGAATCATAACTTGCTATTACTTGCAGAGGCCTCCTAATTTTACATTGGAGAAAACTGAAGTCTGCAGAGGGAAGGTAATTTACTTCGTTCATTCATTTGTTCAAAAATACTTATTGAACACCTATACACTATTTAATAATGGCAATGATAATAGCAAAAACATGATTGGAATAAAGGAATCATAACTACTATCCCAGTGCTCTCGTCACCTATCCTGCTTCTTAAAAGGCATTTGAGTAAAACAGAATAAACTAAATAAAAAGCAATGAAAAACTAAATAAGAAAAGAAAAAAGGGAAAAAAGAAAAATAACAAAGGAAATAGTCATTTGGGAGCTAAGTGCCATCTGGATGTCTGACTAAGCACACACATTTACAATTCAGTCCCCAAAGTTCCACTGGAATGAGTGAATACATATAAAAATAACAAAATGTAACAGCACTAGGAAATGTGAAAGGTTAGACCAGCAGAAGCAAAAAATTTCTGGAAGATATAAAGCAGATGGGATTGGATCGACAGAGTAACCAAATAGAACTGATACATGCAGTTAATACAAACAAAAGAAAATACTAATGGAGGGAGAAGGGAGTTGTTTTTCTTTTTTTCCCCAGACAGAAATTTGGAAAACTCCAAGATCATAATCATTAGGAGCTAGAGGCAGGAATCATCTGTTGGACACTTAATAGGGAGACCAATAAAACTAGGACATTCCAAACTCCTGGCAAAAGCACACCCACCCAGCTCTCACAGAGCTGATAGAAACAGTTTGAGACCTAATAAAGAGGTGAATGGATTCTGCCATGGGGGTTGGTAGGTGATACTTAAAGTGAGTATTGGTGCTAAAAAGAGAAGTTGGGTGGTTTACCTATGTAATATTAGCTGCCAACATGGTAAACCTTCCCATATCCTGACAGCAAGCTCCTATGCACCCTAACACAGAGGTATTTCTGATGACAGATCCCAGTTCACTTACCATAAGCATAGCTTCTGTCATTTGCAGTCAAATTTACTATCAAGGGATTGTGACATTCACATTGGCCACCTATATTGATCATCTGAAACCCTCACTTATAAATAAGAAGCTCCAGATTTTTTAGGAAAAAATGGACTACCAAACTGAACAAATTGAAGTAATTCTTGAGGAAACTGATTACTGGAGAAATATAGAAAATATCATAAAAATAATTAGTATCTTCAGAGAGATTTGGGGGGACACTAAATTCCTATAGCTAGAACAGGCTGCTAAGAAAAGGTAAACTGTAAGAGAGAATTTATAGACGTTGAAAAGCCCCTACATGATTGTTGAAATATCAATAAATGTGACAGTGCAACTGATAATGTAGAATGCAAAACTCTTAATTCCTAAAGCTTCTTTATATTTATGGACAAGACCAGTCACTCTGGAGCAAATATTTATTCAGAAAAAGGCCACTTGAGTAGACACAATTAACTGACTGCCCGGGTGAAAGAGGACAATACAAGCTTCTCTGGCTAAAAAATATTACCTTTAAACTGTCTTTGGAATGCTGAGTTGACTACTGGAGAGGAGATGGGAATACTTGCCTAAGGAAGAATGGATTACTCAAGAGGAGAAGTCAGCTCTTTCCCTTTTGAGGTTCATTGTTGTTAGCACCACTCTGACTGACCAGGTCTGTGAAAAGTCCAGGGCATAAAGGACTCCAACGACCCCAGGGAGGAACTCACCATGGGAGAAGGTAGAACTGGACAGGTGAGCAAGGGTCAATATTAAAGTGAAAGATTAACTTGGGGAGGCTTGGATATGGGATATAATGCAGCTGAGGCCAGAAATACCTATAAACCCAACCATCTTGACAAACTGGTTATGGAGGCGAGCAATGATTAAGCTTGAATATGAGCTGAAAGACCTATATTCTTGGAGTTTAAGTCTAGTGCATCAGTGAAACTTGTGCAGGGAACTGTACCTCTGTAGGCATAACTGCAGTGATGGACAAGGTGAAAGAATAGTTTTCAAAAGTGTTCCTATGTGCCAGTGACAGAAGCAATAGTACTAGCTGATTCATCACATTTAAGTTTTCTCTGTCAGCTGATTGACAAAAGGACTAAGACCTTAGACTGGAGCAAACTCTTCAGATTCTTGTGAAATTTATAGAGAAAAAGGGCTACCTCAAGAAAGGGTTAGTTAGTTGTCAGCTAAAGAGCAATTGAAAAAATACAAAAGATGTGACTGAATTCATACAACCCAACTGCTGAAATAAATCACACAAATTACCTAAAAATCTCAAAAAAAAAAACAAAAAAAACCCCTGAATAGTAGAATAGAAATGGTTGAACACCAAATCAGTTTTATGGAAGATCAAGCCAAGAAGTTTTCTCAGAATGTGGTACAAAAGAGATGAAAATTGTGGAAGAAACTTGGAAGAAAGGATGTCACTCAGTGTACGAGGTATACATATTCACAAGGCATGTGAGATGTTCAGGAATTCCAGTATCTACCTAGTAAAATGCATGTAAGGAGAAACTAGAGAGACTGGAAGGAATGATATAATCAGAATAACAATAGAAGAATACTTTTTTCTTCAGCTGGGAGAAGATGTTTGTTGACTTAGTTCCACATGGCTTTCATCTTCCCCTTGGGAAAACAGGATAGCTTGCACATGTCCTTTTCATTGCATGGCAGAGTCACAAGAGAGCAAACCCAAACATACCCACATGTGCAAGTGCTTTTCAAGCCTTTTGTCCCATCACACCTATTAACATTCCATTGACCAACTCACATGGCCACAGGAGAGGCAGGAAAGTCATATGGCAGAGGATGTGAATATAGGGAGGGGTAATGAAGTAGTTCCATTAATGCTACATGACATCACCAATCTACCTCTTTCGTAGCTGTTTCTTGGGGAAAAATCCTATAAACAAAACATGCATGAGGTTTAAGGGTATGTTGAAAACAGTGTAGATATTACAATCACACTAGTAATCACAGGGCCCAAAGAGTGTTTGTAAAATACTTTGCACTTAAAATGTTGGATGAAATAATAAATTATTTTTTACTCATTCAAAGAGAACCTTCCTTAACCAGAATGATCCTTTGAGGATGGGATGCTGGGATCCTACTTCCAGTTTAGTATTAAGACTACCTTCTTTTCAATAACTAAGGGAGGAAGGTGACGAGAGGCAAAGTTAAAATATCTAAGGAAATATATCTATACCTATACCTCTATCATCTCTATATCTGTCTCTATATAACTATATTTGCTTTTGTTATTTTATAGGTATATCTTCTGTCTTCAGATAGTAAAAAATAAAATGATGAATGGGTAATTTTGAATGAGATGTGTTTTTTCTGATTCTAGGTAGGTGTTTGGGAAGAAGTTTTACAAGTAGTGGAAAGAGAGCATTTGATGGAATAGTCTAGAAATTGTCTTTTTGCCCTAGGTCTGCCACTAATAAAAGTAAAATCTTGAACAAGTTTCTTAACTTTTCTGAGCACAATTTTCTTATCATTAAAACTGAGCTGTAGGATCTCTAAGATTCTTTTCAACCCTAAGGATTTAAGATGGAAATTAAAGTGGAAATATGACAACAGTATAGATGGGAATTCATTGAATTGCATTTTGTAAAATTAGGAGCAGTGGCTGATTTATAAGAAGCAATAACATGTTCTCTAAAATGGTTAATTATAATTGAGCAGTTACTATTGACATAAGGATGGATAGATCTCATGAATAAAATTGTAAAGCTCATTCCAAATTCGTGTTCTTTTTCAAACAAAGAGGAAAAGTAAGGTGTTTAGATGTTTTAAAATCAGTACTAGATAAATTATGAGTAGAAAAAACTAAAGGTTATAAAGTTTGCACTAGATTATAAGTCACTGACTAGTCTCTGATTCAAAGTGACATACTACTAAAGTATGAAAATAAGAAATATCATAGTGGCCCTGCCCTAAGATATATCCTTTCTAGTTGGCAATACTTCCTGTATTGTATTATGGCAGAGCCTTGTTACCATTTGTTGCATCAACTCAAAAGGCTATGGCCGTGTTCCATGCATCTCTACCTTTCTTCCTTGAAGAAGAAGTTATAAATCTACAGTCCACTAATGTATATGAATATACATTATAGATTAAGTTTACATATGCAAATGATTTACTTCACCAACTAGGAGTGGCAATATATCACATCTTCTTTATTTTGACAGGTAATTTTTCAAGCAATAACATGTCCTTATTAGTGGGAAGTCCAGCATCTTCCATTTGAGTGCTTCTCCTTCCTTACTCTCCAAGTTGTTCAGGTGGTTTTCTCAGACCAAAGACTGTCAATGAAATTTCAAAGATAATTGCAAGTTTACATTGGTCCTCTACTTATGGCTTCTCACTGGTGTCACTATTAAATGCTGGTCCTATCCACTTCCATAGATGTTTGTCACTTGATGGTAATTCCTTTCTAGTCTAAGTCCCTACATTGACTTCCCTACATTCTTTTTTTTTTTCCTCTAGCATGAACTTGGATTTTATTTTTTAATTAATTTTTACTAATTTAAAACTTAGTTGATTTACAATATTGTGTTAGTTTCTGATGTACAGCAAAGTGAATCAGTTATACATGTACACACATCCACTCTTTTTAAGATTCTTTTCCCATATAGGCCATTACAGAGTACTGAGTAGAGTTCCCTGTGCTATACAGTAGGTTCTTATTAGTTTATCTATTTTATATATAGTAGTGTGTATTCATCAAACCCAATATCCCAATTTATACCCCCCATTTCCCCCTTGGTAACCATAAGTTTTTCTACATGTGTGACTGTATTTCTGTTTTCTGTGCCATTTTTTTAGATTCTACATATAAGCGATATCATATGATATTTGTCTTTCTCCTTCTGCCTTACTTCACTCAGTATGACAGTCTCTAGGTCCATCCATGTTGCTGCAAATGGCATGATCTCATTCTTTTTTATGGCTGAGTAATATTCCATTATATATATATATATATATATATATATATATATATATATATATACACACACACACACCACATCTTCTTTATCCATTCTTCTGTCGATGGACATTTAGGTTGCTTCCATGTCCTGGTTATTGTAGATAGTGCTTCTATGAACATTGGGATGTATGTATCTTTTTGAATTATGGTTTTCTCCAGGTATATGCCCAGGAATGGGATTTCTAGATCATTGGTAGTTCTACTTTCAGTTTTTTAAGGAACCTCCATGCTCTTCTCCATAGTGGCTGTACCAATTTACATTCCCAATGGTGTAGGAGGGTTCTCTTTTCTCCACACCCTCTCCAGCATTTATTGTTTGTAGATGTTGACTTCCCTACATTCTTCGGTTCAGTGTATTAAAATTCTGAGTTCTGGAGTCATGTGAACTAGATTTGAATTTTGCCTTTGTTTCTTTCAAGCTGTGTGACTTGAGGCAAGTTATCTAACTTTCTGAGCTTCAAGTTCCTCATCTATAAAATAAAGATAATAATAGAATTTATCTCACATAATTGTTGTGAAAATTAAAGAGACAACACATAACAAGCAGAGTACGTGGCACCCACAAGATCTGTAGAAAATGTATGCTCCTGCTACCATTATGACTACTACTACTATTAGTACTATAGTAATAATTTCTAAAAGTGTAACAATATTGCCAGATTGCTGTGATGCAGAGCTTAATGGTCCCATTATTTTCCCTTTGGAAGGAACCTATGAAAATTAGTTTAACTTCACCCCAGAGCTCTGCATACCAAAGCAGTTCACATCCTGGCTGAATGTGTCTCTAAGAAAAATGGGCATAGTTTATGAAAAGGCAATTCATGAGTAAATTTAAGTGGTCAATACATGTAATCTCAGGTAAATAAAAATTAAGATAAAATGAGATAATATTCTATACCCCATATATCTACAAAAATAAATTTCTAATAACATCAGTCTGTGGGGCTGTGAAGCAAAGGTGACCCTCATGTGTTGTGGATGAGAGGGTAAATCATTACAACCAGTTTGGTTCACACTGTCTTTATGTGGTAGGAAATGGACAAATAAACTGTGATTTATTTATAAAATAGAATACTACACAGAATTAAAATGAATGAAGTGTGTATCTGTGTGAGTGAACATGGATACATCTGAAAAACAATGTTGAGTAAAAAAAGGTTGCTAAAGGATATATAGAGTATACTATTTACATATATTTCTTAAAACAAATTGTATACAAACATGTAGTAAAAATATTAAAACATGTAGGCTAAAGATACATGTCAACTTCAGAATGTTAGCTACTTCTGGGGAGTGAGGGGGTGGACAAGATAGACAGAGGGGTTATAGCTCTCTATATAACATTTTATTTCCTTTAAAAATGTTAAGACAACATGGTTATATGGTAACATCTCTTACGTGTGATGGGTCCATAGGTATCTATGAAATTATTATTATTATTATTAATTTATTTTTTTTTTTTGCGGCACGCGGGCCTCTCACTGCTGTGGCCTCTCCCACCGCGGAGCAGAGGCTCCGGACGTGCCGGCCCAGCAGCCATGGCTCACGGGCCCAGCCGCTCCGCGGCATGAACCCGTGTCCCCTGCATCGGCAGGCGGACTCCCAACCACTGCGCCACCAGGGAAGCCCCTGAAATTATTATTTTTGATCCTGTCTATAAACATAAGTATTTAATAATATGACATTAGGTCAAGAAAATCAGAGGGAAAATAATAGCTCATTTAGACTTTGGGATAATTAGAAAACATTTGGGGGAGAACAGAATTAGATTTCTGCCTTATGCCATATACAAAAGAAAATTCCCTATGGGTTAAATTTTAAATGAAAGGAAAATAGATGATAAGATAATGTAGGTGACAATTTTTTTGATCACAGGTAGGGAAAATTATCTCTAAGCATGTAGTTGAAAGAAATCTAGACAAAAGAAATTTTGACAAAAGGAAAAAAATTATGGTTTTTTTTTACAAGAATATAAATCTCTATGTTCTGGAGCTATAAACAAAATATATGTGATGAACTAAATTGATATTCTTAACATGTAAAGGATTTGTAGAAACAAAAGGTATAAAATCTCCTCAGGAGAAAAATATGAAAATGACCTGAACAGACAATTTGCAAACATGTGCAAATGTTCAACAACACAGGTATCAATTTATTGCTCCTTAGCTCTAACTCACCCTTCAGTACTGGCACTGCAATAATGGATTGGATTGTCCACACATTTCTCTTTTGCAATGAGTATAATGTTAAGCTTTGTCAGTAGGAAAAAATGCCACTGGAGGGACATTTTTAGAGTAAGGGGTCTTCTCTTACTGAGTCTGGTGTGTTGTATTTTGTTTCTTGTTAATGACTTAATTCTACAAATCTTAGTAATTTTAACATAGGACATTTTTAGAACCAAGATTTAAGATCCTATAATGAGCAAACATAAATGCTACTAGTAATCTTCACTTGAAGTCCTGCTTACTCATTTGTATTCTAACTTCAATAAGCAATTATTGACTGTAGTTGATATTAATAATCAAAATTTATTGATCCGAGATAAATATCATCTTCTTGTCAAGGTCAATATGTGCTCAAGAGACCATTGATCTTGTATGAAGGCCAAAAGTTCATCAATATCACCATTAATGAACCCCATGTATTATAAAACTTCTTCTTAAAAATGCAGTTTTCAGGAAGTAAAAAGTTCATCCTGAAGGAGGATGAGGAGACTAGAACCTGTCATCATTATGGCCATGGAGACTAAACGATAGTGCAGTCCAATAGAACTTCACAAATTCTTTCCTAATACCACTTATCCAGCTTATTTGTACTTTGGTTACCGAATTTTTAGGTGGGTTGTGGCTAGAGCTAGGCTGATGAAAACCTGAAGGAAGAAGTGGAAGGGGGGATCAATGGGTTCAAGAGATAGCAGAACAGAACTGGGAAGAGGAGCAGAATTGAAAAAACAAAAAAACCTCAAAACACTCATTTAGGTTTTCACTTTTAATAACACTTCCCTATTGTACATAACTCTGTTATGTATGGTTCTACTGCAATTAGCAGGGTAATGTCACAGAATGGAAGAAGCAGAAACAACAGATACTGTCACCAAAACAAATTTATATTTTTATAATAGAGAAAAAATTGCTATGTGTGAATGAAAATAAGATTTTGATATCTATGACAAATTCTTTTTTAGAGACCATGGGCTTATATTAAAATAGGACTGACTTCTGGTTAGAGATGGTCAAGAACCGTCAGCACTAGATCATTAGCAAGAAGAACCTAGGTAAGTTTAGAACAAAAAATTATTGGATCTCTCCTTCAGTCCTCCTACTGAACTCCTGCTGAACTTACTAAGAATTCTCAGTCCCAAATATTGCAAAATATGCTTTATTTGATTGGCACGGTGATCCTTCCAAAGTGGGTGATTCTAATTGTAAGTTTTCTAAAGAGATGCTGATATGATACTTTACAGTGGCCTGTTCTATTTGGCAGTAGTTAGAAAATCATTAATTCTTTCAACAGATTAATATTAAATAATTGTGGACACAAATAGGTTTTATATATAGATTATCTCTATATCTTTATATGTATATATTTAGTTTTACCAAGCCTATGGGGATTATTAAAAATATATAAATGACTCTCATAATTCAATAAGAAAATATATAATCCCAAGAGAATAAAAATACAAACACTTTTACAGTTAATTCATAAAGAAATACAAATTCCAATATATGTATTAAAAAGTTTACTTCAGCAATAATCAAATAAATGCTAATTAACATTAATAATGTGATTTTTAAGGAAACTTCCAAACTTTAAGAATAGAAGAAATTACCTATCATTGGTAAGAATTTCTGGAAAATGGGGTTTTTTATACAATCTCATAAGTGAAATATTTATCAAAGGCTAAAATAAACCAAAATTACTGATGATGCAATTCGTTTTTTAAGAATTTATCCTAAGTAAATACTGAGAAATATATTTTAGGTACAAGATAGTTTACTGTGGCATTATTTAAAAGTGTAAAAAAATTAAATGTCCAACAATTGTTGGGAGAGACAGTCTGCCATGGGTCCCAAGCAGCCATCCCTCTATATTCTTGCAAAGTGTGCTAGATGGCCAGGATAATAATGTCTTGTGATATTAAAGAGTTTCTGTAGCTAGTCACATAGTAGGTCACTAAGTAGGTCAAGGTGACCATAGCCTGACTACTGTGTAACAGCACATTGCTCAAGATGAGGGTGACTGGTTTATCTGCTGCTGGCCACAACTGTTGCTTGTCACAAAGCTCTGGACCTTTGGCTTTGCATTTCTCTTCTGTGTGTGCGGTGTCAGATGGAACCATGACACACCTTTGTGGGACTTGGGGGTGAGGGGAACCAATGCAAATCTGCTGATGCTCCTATTCCTTGCTGTGCTGTGAGTGATAGTCTTTTTCTCTGACCCAGGAGTCTTATGGCCTCTGGCAGCATCCATGAAACAATAGGCTAATTTGTTAGTTTACAAGGAGGGTAAAATCTCAGACCCTTCCTAGTTCTTGACACAGCAGGAGTTTTGTTAGCAGATTCTGGTATGTGCATGGGATAGAGTTTTGTCTTAGCTCAGGCTGCAATAACAAAACATCATAGACTAGGTAGCTTATACAAAACAAAACAAACAAACAAACAAAAACAAAAAAAACACTTATTTATCACAGTTCTGGAGGCTGGAAAATCCAAGATCAAGGTGCCAGCAGATTTAGTGTCTTGTGAGGACCCTCTTACTGGTGTGTAGATTGCCGCCTTCTTGTTGTATTCTCACAGGGAGGAGAGAGAGGGCTCTGGTCTCTTCCTCCTGTAAGGGCACTGATCATATGGGATCTCCACCCTCAAGACCTCTTCTAAACCTAATTACCTCCTGAAGGTGCCACCTTCAGATGGAGATTAGGTCTTCGACATATGAATTTTTGGGGGGAGATACAAACATTCATTCCATAGCAAGTACTAAGCTGCCATTGTTATGTTCTCAAAAAATTATCAATGTATGAAAATGCTCATGACATATTGATTAGAGAACAAATAAATGACAAAACAGGTCAGTGTGATATACTTTTAAAAGAGTGTATACATGCTCGGAGAAAATTCTAGGAGTGTATACACAAAAAGATGAGTCTAAGATCATCTTAAAAATGATTGAATCATTTCTTCGTTCAGTGGGTCTCAAATTTTAGCATCTCTCAGCATCACGTGTTGGGCTGTTAAAATACAGCATACATAGTGTCACCCCCACAGATTCTGATTCAGTAGGTCTGGGATGGTACCCCCAAATTTGCATTCTAATGAGTTCCTGGGTGATGTTGCTGCTTGTCAGGGAAGCACACTCTGAGAACCACTGTATTAATCTATGTGGTAGTTTAGTGCAGTAATTATGAGCATGGACTCTGGAGCCAGCTTCCCTGGGTTTATAGTTGATTCTGTCACTTCTTAGTTATGTGCCTTTAAGCAAGTTTTGAAATTCTCTGTGCTTCATTTTCTCCTGTGGGAAATGGAGATTACAATAGTAACTCATAGAATTAAACTAGAAAAACCTTAACACAATGCCTATGATCTTATAAATACTCTTATGTTTTAGCTTGTCTGGAAAGTATGTTAATATTATACGAAGAATTTTACTCTTGGCCCTACCAAGTTCTTTGTGTTACACCTGTGCACCATTGTAGCGAAAAGAGTATGAGATTTTACAAGCAGGCAAACTGTGCTTACTGTCACCTACTAGCTTTAATTTCCGCATCTGTAAAATGAGGGAAATAATTTTTCTTCTGTATTAGTTTTGGAAGGATTAAATGCAATCATATGTATAAAATACCTGCCAAGTAACCTAAGTCAATTAATACGAATCCTGTTACTTCCCATACCACTTCTGACTAAGCATCTCTCATTTACCTAATAAAAATTAATGACTGGTTATTAAATTCTTCTTACTGTTTTAGGCTTCAGGAACACATCATTTCACAGGACCAAAAAGGCCCTACTTTCTTGAGTCTTACATTATATTGGGGAGAAATTTAAAGGAATGAGAGTGTTGCAATGGAAAAGCAATATCAGGAGTGAGTAAGTCTGATGTTCCTGCTATTCTGCTACTAATTTAATATTTACTGTTGAGCAAATCCTTTATCTGTGGCTCAGTAGTAAAGTGAGAATATTGGGCAATATATTTGTAAGATCCTTTAAAGTCTAACATTCTCTCTATCTAAAACTTCTAAAGCTTTATAAATTAGGTGTTGAAAACCTAAGTGCCTTTGGGGATCAGCTAGGTAATAAATGTGTGTAAAATGGCTGGTTAATTATAGAGGGTGCTGAAGACAGAGCAATTTGGAGAATTCATGTCTGCCTAAATATATTTACATTAAAATTGTTGTTAAAACATTTACTTGTCAGATAACACACATTGATATACTGGATTCTGCAACATTTGGTCTAAATGTTAGACCTGATTTAATCATTCAGAGCATTATACTTCTCCACACTTTAGTCTTCTGACTTTCACAGCAGGCGCAACAAAAATTAATCTTAAAAAGAGCTTAAAGACCTTTGAGATAATTATCTTCAAAATGTTTTTAGTTAGAATAGGAAGAAAGAATAATAATCTACTTTTAAAGATGAAAATTAGTTAATTCTATAAAACAGAATATACTAGGACTGTTACAGACTACTCAGTTGTCTGCATTACTCATTTCAATGTAACTGAAGTCATAGTAAATGTTGAGCAAGATAGATCATCTCTAGGCAAAGAATTAAAAAAATCTGACTACGAAGAGTCAGCTTGCACCTGGAAGTTTGAGGGGCGAGGTTCTACATTTGTTCTACAAGTCACTGATAGTTGAGAAACACATTAATCATGTTTTGATGGGAAATAATAAAGAATTGCAATGGGTTACATGTGTATAGACATTATGACACAGAATTCATTAAAGAAAGGCTACCTTCTGAAAGAAGAATTACTGTAAATGGCAGGGATCATGAAAAGGGGTGATAAAATAAAAGATTTTGCTTTTTATTTAACTTAATAATTTTATTTTAAGGTCTTGCTTCTTATTAAAAGAGAAACTGTCCTGACAATTTTCTGATACAGTACTTTCCTGGACTTATGATTTTGGAAAATGAGACTAGAGATAAAATTATTTACTTGCATACCTGCTTTGATTTAACTGAGAATGTTTGGTTAGGTTTTTACAAACCAAAGCGAATTGGAGAGTGAGAAGTTCAAATGAATTTTGGATGTGTAAAATATGGGTTACTCAGGAGAAAAAAAAGTTCATTTTGAAAAGAGCTAAAAGGAAGGAGTTGTCAAACTTCTAAAACACTGATATTTGGTATCATGTTTGGATTTCTTAAGGATAATAAGAAATCTAAACATTTTCCCACTAAAATGTTAAAACTTTAGGAAAATAATGAAAACACTATTAAGTTTAAATAGGTAAATTTGACTCAGGGGCTAGGAAGTGAATTAATTCTTGATAAAAGTTTCTTAATGTTGAGATCTTGTATTAAGCATATTTGATTATTTTTTTAAGATACCAAAAACTTTTTAATTTTGAGAAATAAATATTTTGATATAGTTTGGAGCATGCTTGTTATCACACCAGCATACTGTAAAACTAATCTTTTCTGTTTATTTCTTAGAGCTTTATTGTGGTATAATTAACATGCAATAAACTGCACATATTTAATATATTCAATTTGATTAGTTATGACAAATATATGCATATATATATCCATCCATCCATTAAAATATCAGCACAATCAATGTAATGAACATTATATCACACCCAAAAGTTTTTTGTGTGTCTCTTGGTTATCCCTCCTTTTGACCTTTCTTGACTCTCCTTCCTTCCATCACTGTTCCTCAGGCACCATTGATAGGTTCTCTGTTGTTATAGGTTAGTTTACATTTTCTAGTATTTTATATAAATGAAATCATACAGTATGTACTCTTTTTTTGCCTGACTTCTTTCACTCAACATGATTATTTTGAGATTCATTCATGGTTTTGCCTGTCTCAATAGTCCATTTCTTTATTTTGCTGAGTAGTAATTCATTGTATATTAGTATTCATTGGGTATACTAAATTTGTTTACCCATTTGACATTTTGTTTGCTTAAAGTTTTTGGATATTACAAATAAGGCTGCCATGAATATTCCTCTCCAACTAAAAAGATGAAATACTTGGGTATAAATCTATCAAAATATGTACAAGATCTATATGAAGAAAACTATAAAACTCTGATGGAAGAAATTGAAGAAGAACTAAATAAATGGATGGGTATTCCACGTTCATAAATAGGAAGACTGTTACTGTCAAGATTTTAGTACTTCCCTGCTTGATCTATAGATTTAATCCTGTCCTAATCATAATCCCAGCAAGTTCTTTTTTTGTGTGTGGACATTAACAAACTGATTTTTAAGTTTGTATGGAGAAGTAAAAGACCCAGAATAGCCAACACAATATTGAAGGAGAACAGGGCTGGAGGACTGACACTACCTGACATCAAGACTTACTATGAAGCCATGGTAATCTTGATAATGTGGTACTGGCAAAGAACAGACAAAGAGTTCAATGAAAGAGAATAAAGAGCCCAGAAATAGACCCACATAAATATAACAACTGATTTTTTGACAAGGGAACAAAGGCAATACAATGGAGCAAAGATAGTCTTTTCAACAAATGGTCCTGGAACAACTGGGCATCAACATATATAAAAAAACAAGAATGTAGGCACAGAACTTACACTGTTCACAAAAATTAACTCAAAATGAATCATAGACCAAATGTAAAATGCAAAACTATAGAAATCCTAGAAGGTAACATGAAAAAAACCTAGGTGACCTTGGGTCTGGAAATGACTTTTTAGATACAACACAAAGCACAGTCCATGCAAAGGGAGAGAATAGATGAAAAGGAAAATAAACACTTATTATACACAGGCTCTGTTTTATTTATCATACTTATAATAATCCTATAATTCACAACAACCCCTAAAATATTCATTTAATGTGAGGAAAGACTAAAGTATAAACAGGTGAAATGATTGCACAATCTCAGTAGGTAAGAAGAAGAGAAGGGTTTTTAATTTTTGTTGGTCTGGTACCAAATCCCTTGTTTTTAGCACTAGACCAATGTGTTTCCTTATGAAGCAGAAACAGTGACAATGGCTGGCTGTAGAGCTAGGAGTTTTAGCAGAGCTAAGAGTAGTAGGTCAGGAATAGTGTAGGTATCTCTTAACAACCTACAAACCACTCCGTAAAAAAGAAAGCCAACCTTTGAAATCAAAAATGCCCATCTTCTGTCAAATAAGAACTTTCTGAGCCTTGTTTCCTTTGCCTTCTTCTGTTCCAACGATAGACTGGATGAAAAAAGATGAGGAAGTAGAATAGCAAGGTGGGGAATACTCAGCTCTACCTAAATGGCCATTAGTTGGAAGGAAAGGAGAATTTTGAATCAGATGATAGACTGAAAGCTATGTTATTATATTAGGACTTTTGTTGCCTAAAAGTTATTAGAAAAGCTGTAGGTGTTAGCCAAATTATCATTTAGGGTGGAGAAGATAAAGTTAGGGGTCACTGGTAAAAGAAATCAAATTTGTCCTATTTTTTTCTGAGTTTACCTCATTCAGTAAACTGCTACTTTCATACAAATTATTTCCTGTTACAGAAATACGAATAATTACAATATGTCTTCAAATGATTCAGAGATTCAATTTAGTTTGGATGAGCATACAAATTATTTCATAGTGAAGAAAAAAATCTAATAAGATTCCAGCTTCCTCTAGTTCTAGAATTCCATGCTAATTCCTAACCTGTACTCTTTTGTTCACTTGTAACTACTCAGAATGTCTCACTTTTGGTGGGAACTTTTTTGCTGATTGTTATCTGTGCAGTGCCCAGTTTATGTTGTGTTTCCTATTGTCTGTTCCACAATTTTATGGAGAATCAAGTAAATGTAATTATTTCTCCCTTCCTTAAATAGTAGAGCTTTATAGAAATATATTTAATAATGTTTTCAACTTTTCTCCTTGTATTGCTTGCATAACTAAAGTCTGGGTAGCAAGAACATTGACTGCTTTTCTCTAAAATGGCACTGTCCAACAGAATTTGTCCTGTTATGGAAATGTTTTATACTTGTGCTGTCTGATATGGTCACTATTTGCCACACATGGTATGGAGCACTAAAATATGGTTGTGTGACTGAGGAACTGAGAATTTAATTTAAATAGCCGTATGTGGCTAGTGGCTACGGTGTTAGATAGTACAGCTCTATAAAATACATTTTTAACACTGAATAAACCTCTGACTCCCACAAAACCCCTCGTAGACTTCGCATTTTATTGCACATATTCATTTCATTTTAAAGAATATTATGAAGATTAGACTTCTTTCTTTTTCTTAAAGGTAAACAGATAAGCAATCCTCAGCTTAGGGAAGAAATGCTTTTGTGAAAGCTCAGTATCTCAGGCCAAAGTGTCCATTTATCTTCAGTAATATCTAGTGTTGAAATGTTGCTGCTGTTAGCACTAAATGAAGCCTCAATTTCCATGCTTCAGAGATGGCATTGATGAACATTAAGTGTGTGCGTGGTGTGCACAGCATTAAGCAAACGGCCACATACGTTGAGGTCTGTGCTTAAGTCCTGACTCAGGATCCCTGCAGATTCCTTGAGTATCATTTTAAAGACACTGCTTTCTGTTTTAAGAGAGGAGCAGTTGCATCTTTACATATAATGCAATCAGCAAAGTTCAGGAGATGCAAGGCCAGACTATACTCATATTTCTGTCACAGTGTTGAGTACATTGGTGGTACTTAAACCACACTTCTCAACAGCTAGCATCTCTTGTTTTTAAAAAAATTGGTTTCTGTTTTGGCTATTTGAGATCAGGAACTATTGAGTTTTCATGTGAGTGAATTTCTTTCATTGTTTGTAATCCCTTCTAATGCAGTGCTTTGAGGTACACTAGTATTTCTATTTTAAAACCTAATTTTCGGAAGTTTCTATCTTTATGAAGAAAACAGTTTCTTCTCCTTACTCCTTTGAAAACAAGACAATGATTTTAAATTAAAATAAATTCTTGGGCTCACAGTATTGTCTTTCTTTTGGAAGTAATATGCATCTTGAACCATGGATAAAATTATGAGAAAAAATATCTATGTATGCACATATAACTTTTTACATATATTGCACAACACTTCCCCCACACACAAACACACAAATCAATTCTACTCCCATTAGAACGCACCTGTATATTTTTATGCATGTGTAACTGTATAATGCAGACGTGTAGTTTTACTTCATAGATGAAATAAAATTGGGCAAAATACTTTAGATGACAAAAAGCTGAACCTCACTAAAATTTATTCAGTCTTAATATATATTTTCTTAGAAGTCATACATTTAAATTCTCCATACAGTGCCAAAGTCTCCTTGACAATAGGTGCAATGGGTTGCTTTTAATCTGTCCCTTGGGCATTTCCAGTGATAGGGGGTTCACTACTTCACCTGTTAGCCTGTCTATTGTCAGCTAGCTACTGTTTTCAGAGAAAGTCAGTATAAGAGTTGGGCCTCCCTCTGTATATCATCTATTTACTGGTTCTATTTTTGACTTTTTTTTTTTTTTTTTTTTTTGCGGTACGCGGGCCTCTCACTGTTGTGGCCTCTCCCGTTGCCGGAGCATAGGCTCCGGACGTGCAGGCTCAGCAGCCATAGCTCACGGGCCCAGCCGCTCCGCGGCATTTGGGATCCTCCCGGACCGGGGCACGAACCCACATCCCCTGCATCGGCAGGCGGACTCTCAACCACTGCGCCAACAGGGAAGCCCTATTTTTGACCATTTTAAAACGTATATTAAAAATACATATAAAGGATCAAAAAAATCTACATCCATGTGGAAGGACAAACATATCTCAAACAAATGATATTTGTAGAAAGTTCTAGAATTCTTAGTGACTAAAATGTCAGTGAACCATATAAACTAAGGTTATACTTTGCACTAAGTAAAATTCCATTTATGAAAATATTAATTTGCAACATGGATGAAATGGAGGATGGTTATCAAATTTTCATAATAATTTTTCCATCTATACATGGATTTAGTGTAGAATTTTTCTAAATAATGAGTTGTTTTAGTGTACTAAAATGTAAATCAATTTATAAAAACTCAGTTTATGCTCAATTTCCCTTATCTATTAAAAGTGATTAATTTACTTTATATCAAAAGCTCGCT
This sequence comes from Delphinapterus leucas, assembly GCF_059928025.1. NCBI lineage: Eukaryota > Metazoa > Chordata > Mammalia > Artiodactyla > Monodontidae > Delphinapterus > Delphinapterus leucas. The sequence continues at coordinate 49,842,849 of NC_143132.1, forward strand.
GATGTCTATGAAGCACTATCAAATGTTCTGTAATGGATGTCAGTGAAAAAGAATGACTTCTTATTCTGTGTTGGAACTTGAAGCAAAGAGAGCTTTTCTGAAAGACACTCTTAAAGACATGCAATGACAGCTCACATCTGCATCAAAAATTAATATTTTTATTTTGATAGTAGGCAAATCTTGCCAGAGTTCTGGTTTATTACATATGCAGAGAAGGACACAAGCATGGGGCACAGCATTCAGAACTCCTTTGAAATTCAGTCACTTCACAAAAAATTGATATTTTAAAAACTATGCCAAAACCATTTATATGCATTGGTTTGATTATGACTTTTTATCTTTTAAGATTCATGGAGATGCTATTTATCTTAAAGATCTGAAAAATATCTGAATGAGCAAATACATATGGTGCCATTTACTTAAATTATATATGAATTTCTTTTTAATAGTGCTTCCTGCTGAGGCAAATTTTTGTACAACTTTGCTCAAAAACTGTGCTACACACTAAGAAACTATTATAACTAATAAACAAGTTCATCAAGGTTAAAGAATACAAGATCAATATACAAAAATCAATTGTCTTTCTATAGAATGGCAATGAACAAACCAAAAATGAAATTAAGGAAACAAATCCATTTACAATAGTATCCAAAAGAACAAAATAGTTAATGAATTGATTTAACAAAAGGAATGCAAAATTTATATCCTGAAAGCTACAAAACATAGTTGAAAAATGATCTAAATAAATGCCAAGAAAGGTATATTCCTTTGTATGTATATACCACATTTTATTTATTCATTCATCAGTTGACAGATATTTGGGTTGTTTCCACTTTTTGATATTATATATGATGCCGCTATGAACAGATGTGTATAAGCTCAGGTGTGCACATGTGTTTTAATTTATTTTAGGTACATAATGGATTTGTTTCATTAGGGAAATGCATATCAAAACCACAATGAGATATCACTTCATACCCAGTAGGATTGCTAAAATCAAAAAGACTGACAATAGCAAATGTTGTCTAAGATGTGGAGAAACTGGAACCCCCATTTATTGCTGGCAGTATTGTCAAATGGTGTAGCCACTTTGGGAAACAGTTTGGCAGTTCCTTAAAACATTAAACTTAGAGTTAATACATTGCCCAGCAATTCCTCTCCTAGGTGTATACCCCAAATACATTAAAACACATGTCCACACATAAACATATAAATGTCTGTTCATAGCAGCATCGTATATAATACCCAAAAGTGGACACACCCCAAATATCTATCAACTGATGAATGGATAAATAAAATGTGGTATATCCATACAATGGCATATTACTTGATGATGGAAATGAATGAAGTATTGAAACTTGCTACAACATAGATAGACCTTAAAAGCATTATGATAAGTGATAGAAGTTAGGCATAAAAGACCACATACTGTAATACACCATTTATATGAAGTGCCTAGAATAGGCAAATATATAGAGACAGAAAACAGATTAGTGGTTGCCAGGGGCTAGGGGAAGGAAAAATAAGGAATGCTTGCTAATGGATACAGAGTTTTGTTTAGGATGATGAATATGTTCTAAAATTAGATGATGGTGATGGCTTGCACACTTCTGTGAAAATAACAAAAATCACTTTAAAATATACTTTATATTACACTTTAAAAGGGTAAATTAACGGTATGTAAGTTATGTCTTAACACGGTTGTTGTAAAAACCAAAAGAGAACTGTATTTTCTTTAAAACAGACAAAAGATGTAGTCTTTTAAACATTGAGGAGGATCTTGGTAGAGAAAATTACTGAATACAACCAATAAAATGTTAATAAGTATTACAATGAAACTTCATACTATGATAATAATATGTTTGTATTTAGGGAGGAATAAAAAGGAATGTAAATTGAGTGGGGAAAAATTAATTCTTTTTCCTGGTTTAAAAGGAAATGGTCATGCAGTAGAATGCAAGAGAGAAGAACATTACATATCCTACAGAAATTTAAAGGACAATAAACTATTATAGGCATCTTTAGTCCAATAAATTTCACAACTCAGGTGAAATAGACATTTCTTAAATGACACAAATTAGCAAAAGTCACTCAAGAAGAAATGGATAATCTAAATAGCCCTATTTAAATTAATAATTAAAACATCTCCAAGAACAAGAACTCTGAGTCTAGATTGCTTCTCTGGTGACTTACTATACATATTTTAAGGAGGAAATAATACCAGTCATATACTAAATCTTTCAAAAAGTAAAGAAGGAGGCAATAGTTCCCATCTCATTTTGTAAGACAAGGGTACCTTAGTACTAAAACCAATGTATTAAAAGAAACAAAAAGTCATAGACCAATACTCCTCATTAAATAGATGCAAAAATCCTTAACAAATATATTAGCAACTCAAATAAAAAGATATATGCAAGGCACAATACACCATAGTTTATCTTCAGAAAACAAGTCTAGCTTAACATTTGAAAACCAATCAATGTAATGCATTACATTAACAGAAAAAAAAGAGAAGAGAAAAAAAATCTTTTTAATATGTGTGGAAAATTTTTTGACAAAGTCCAACACCAAGTCATCATAAAAATATTCAGCTAAGTAGGAGTAGAATGAAACTTTCTGAATTTTGTAAAAATTGTGATACACTCTTTCTTACCAGAGATAAAAGTAATGTTTATTCTAAGATTCTAACATCTGTTGGTTTCACAAAGACAAACTCAATGGCAAATCACCGATGTGGGAGCTTCATGATTTTCATTATACAGGAAAGATGAAAAAGAAATAAATTAACAGTAGTTACAATGTGTTACTATTTACACATTTAAAACAGGGACAATATGGTGCATTATTTCACTCCATTTGGAAAACAATGAATGAGTTGAAGACATTCTCTCAGAAGATATGACTAGAGTATCCTTCAAAGACTCTTCTAAATACCTTCCACATTTCCTCCAATTGAGGGCAATTTTCAACAGTGAATTGGCTATGTCGCAAGATATTTCACCTACTAAAACACATGTGAGAATTAAACAGTTATTGAACATTGACTACATGCCAGAAACTATGGTGGGCACTTTATATTCTGTATAATATTTCAGATTATTCACTCTTGTTCAGAATGGTGTGTACAGAAATAATCATTTTAAAGTAATTCTCTCAAAGAGAATAACAGAAATCTTATAGTGCATACTTTGACTTTATTAGTTGGAAGTAAGTACACTGGCCAATATAATTTTTCAATCAATGGTTCTTATGATTCAAATGTTATAACAAATTAGACATGTCATTTACAAATTTCTGAGTATTTACAGTAGACATACAAACAACATTAAATTTACCTGTATGGAAAACTATCACTGAATAAAAATAACAAAGTCAGAAAAAATTAAGATAATCTAATTTTTTTTTATATTCCATGCTAATAGATTTATTTAGCTCGCACCATACTTTTTGCTTAATGGCAAAACCTTGAATACTTTCCCCTAAGATCAGTAAAAAGGCAAGGATGCCAATTCTCTTGCAATAAAGAAAACAATAAAACAAAATACATATTAGAAAGTAAGTAGCAAAACTATTCTAAGATGATATCATGTATGTAAAAAATCCTAATGACTACAGAGCAACTACTAGAATACATGAATTTATACAGGTTTCAGGATGAAAGTTCAGCATGCAAATTCTATTGTATTTCTATATACTAGCAACAAACAATTGGAAAATAAATTTTTAAAATGCCATTTATAACAGCACCAAATTACATAAAATACTTAGAAAATATTTAACAAAATATATGAATGTTCATGAAAACCAATCTAAGACATTGCTGAGACAAATTAAAGAAGACCTAATAATGGAATGATAGACCGCGTTAAGATCACAGCAGGGCATTTTTTTTTTTTTTTTAAGAAATGGACAATGAAGCTAATATTTAAATGAAAATGCAAAGGCCTTGGAATAGCCAAAAAAAATTTTAAAAAGAACAGCTAGAGGACATACACTACTTGGTTTTAAGGCTTACTATAAAGCTATAGTTTTGGGGCTTCCCTGGTGGCGCAGTGGTTAAGAGTCTGCCTGAAGATGCAGGGGACGCGGGTTCGTGCCCTGGTCCGGGAAGATCCCACATGCCACGGAGCGACTAGGCCCGTGAGCCATGGCCGCTGAGCCTGCGCGTCTGGAGCCTGTGCTCCGCAACGGGAGAGGCCCGCTTACTACAAAAAAAAAAGAAAAAGAAAAAGCTATAGTTTTCAAGGCAGTGTGGTATTTTGGAAAAGACAGACATATAAATCAATGGAATAGGACAGAAAGTGCAGAAATAAACCCATGCATATAAGGTCAAAGTGTCATGGTAATTCAATGCAGGAGAAGTATGGTCTTTTCAACAATTGGTTATCCATATGGAAAAAAAATTAACCCCAAACTCTTGCATACACTATACACAAAAATTAACTCAAAGTGGATCATATATCTAAATGTAAAAGTTAAAACTACAGTATTTTTAGAAGAATAAACAGGAGAAATTTTTCATGACCTTGGGGTATACAAATATTTCTCACCAGTACACAAAAAAACCCCACTAGTCATAAACAAAACAAAACAAAATTGATAATTTGGGTTCATCAAATTACAAATTTTTTGAAAGATAACATTAAGAAAATATAAATGGGAAAATATTTGCATTATATTTATATGATAAAGGACTTATATGCAGGCTTTGACACTTGCTACTTGATAATGAATTCAGAAACAACAAAATTTGGCAAAATATTTGAATATACACCTCACAAAATAGATATAGGAATGGCCAGTAAGCATATAAGAAGAGAATAATTAGTCACCAGGATAATGCAAATTAAAACCACAATGAGATATAACTATACACTTCCTGCAATAATAAGAGGATTTTTTTTTTTTTTTTTTGCGGTACGCGGGCCTCTCACAGTTGTGGCCTCTCCCATTGTGGAGCACTGGCTCCGGACACGCAGGCTCAGCGGCCATGGCTTACGGGCCCAGCCGCTCCGCGGCATGTGGGATCCTCCCGGACCGGGGCACGAACCCGTGTCCCCTGCATCGGCAGGCGGACTCTCAACCACTGCGCCACTAGGGAAGCCCAATAAGAGGATTTTTTAATGTGTTGGTAAAGATGTAGAGCAATTAGAAATCACAGTCATTGCTTGTGGGAGTATAAAAATGTATTATTTTGGAAAATATTTTGTCAGATTCTTATCAAATGAAGCATACTTAACATCTGGTCCCCAAATCCCCCTCCTTGGTATCTAACCAAGAGAAAATAAAGCATATGCCCACACAGTGATCTGCATGACAGTAATCATGGAAGCTTGAATAATAATAACCCCAAACCAAATACACCCAAATTTCAACAGGTAAATGGTTAAAAAAATCATGGAGTATTTACACAATTGAATAGTATTCAGCAAAAATAAAGAACAAAGTAATAATGAAACAGCATAAACGAATCTTAAAAAGTCGTTCTGGGTGAAATAACTTAGACATAAAGAGTATATACTGTATAATTCCATTTATATTAAATTTTAGAACAGACAAAACTAATTTGTAGTGATAACAGATCAGTGCTTTCCTGAGGCCAGGGAGTTGACTTCCAAAGTAAATAGCAAATGGTTTCGGGTGATATTTAAATTTTACTTTAGTGAAATTGATTTAAAATAAGGTCAAATGTTTCATCTTTGACAGAAAGAACTTACAAAAACTTCATTTTGATTCCATGATTTGGATGAAATTATTAAGCCAATATTGGAATTAATTGATTTTCTGCTTGTAGCCTGTGGATAACACTCATATATAACTGGCGTCATTGAACTATTTACAAAGTTTTACGGTTCATGGAGCTAGCTCACTAACAGCTATCATTTCACATTTCATAGGCTTACAAAAATAAGTGAAATTAATTTATAAGCATAATCTTTTGATCTTAATGTAAAGCTATGCTTAATAGAGTGGTACAGCTGTACATGTTAAATTATTGTCTTTGAGTGATTTTTCTTAAAATAGGTATTAACTTTTGAAGTGGATACCGATGCTTCTTCTGCAGATTCTTACATCTGGTTTTTAAGGAGTCAGTGGTATCGCCATCACAAATGTAGATGGTAAACACTGACAAACATATTACAAATTACACAAGTACCATCAATTTTCTTGAGAAACAGAACTTTAGTGCTTATTTTAAAAAATAAACATGTACTTATGCATTTTTAACTCATTATCAATGATATGGTTTATTGAAAAACAAACTAAAAAGCATTACCAAACAACAAAATAAATAAGTATGTAATAAACTTCCCACCCACGGTGACTGTAGTGTTCAGACTTCTTTATAGAGTAGGACAGCCCAGTCTGTTTCCCATCCATATTTCATGTACACCTAGCCTATAAATTCCTACATTTTCTATAAAACCTACTCTATGGCAGTGTGGCAACTTATACACATCATGTAATGAATACCGTGATAGGTTTAGTGAGTATCTATCATTGCATATAGATACAACATTAAAGAAATAGAAAAAAAATTTTTTCTTGTAATGAGAACTCCCTCATCACAAGAACTTAACTTTCATTTTTAACATATAGCAGTGTCAATTATCTTTATCATGTTATACATTACATCTCTAGTACTTATAACTGGAAGTTTGTGTTATTTTGACTACCTTCACCTAATTCTACAACCCCCTCTGGTAGCCACAAATCTGATCTCTTTTTCTATGAGCTTGTTTGTTTATTTTTGAAGTATAATTGACCTACAGCACTATGTTAGTTCCTGGTGCACAAAACAGTGATTCGATATTTCTATACATTTCAAAATGATTACCATAATGTCTAATTGTCTTCTGTCACCATACAAAGATATTACATAATTATTGACTATATTCCCCACTATACATTTCATACCTGTGACTCATTTATTTTGTAACTGAAAGTTTGTACTTCTTAATTTCCCTCACCTATTTCTCTCCACCCTCCACTCCTTCCCCTCCGGCAACGACCTGTTTGCTCTCTGTATCTACGACTCTGTTTCTGTCTGGTTAAGTTTGTTCATTATTTTTTATTAGATTCCACATTTAAGCGAATTCATACAATATTTGTCTTTCTCTTACTTACTTCCCTTAGCATAATACCCTCTAGGTCCATCTATTATTGAAAATGGCAAAATTTCATTCTTATGGCTGAGTAATATTCCATTGCATATATATGCCACATCTTCTTGATCCATTCATCTATTGATGGGCACTTAGCTTTGCTATTGTAAATAATGCTTGAATACTGTATCTTGGTTATTGTAAATAATGCTGTAATGAACACAGGGGTGAGTGCATGTATCTTTTCCAATTACTGTTTTCATTTTCTTCAGATCAATACCCATTGCTGGATTGTATGGTAGTTCTGTTTTTAATTTTTTGAGAAATCTCCATGCTGTTTTCCATAACGGCTGTGCCAATTTACATTACCACCTACAGTTCACAATGGTTCCCTTTTCTACACATCCTTGCCTACTCTGGTTATTTCTTATCTTTTTGATATAGCCACTCTTACAGGTATGAGGTGATATCTCATGGTTTTGATTTGCATCGATGATTAGTGATGTTAGGCCTCTTTTCATATGCCTGTTGGTCATCTTATGATTTCTTGGAAGTTTGTCTAGGTCCTGTATTTTGTAATTGGGTTGTTTATTTGTTTGATGTTGAGTTGTAAGAGCTCTTTGTATACTTTGGATATTAACCCCTTGTCAGATATATCATTTGCAAATATCTTCTCCCATTCATTAAGCAGCCTTTTTGTTTTGTTGATAGTTTTCTTGGACTGTGCAAAAGCTTTTTAGTTTGATATATTCTCATTTATTTTTGCTTTTGTTTCCCTTGCCTAGGAAAGACTAATCCAAAAAAAAACATTGTTAAAACCTATGTTGAAGAGTGTACTTCTTCTGGTTTCAGATCTTACATTTAGGTCTTTAATCCATTTTAAGTTATTTTTATATATGGTGTGAGAAAGTGGTCCAGTTTGATTCTTTTGCATGTAGCTGTCCAGTTTCCCCGGCACCATTTATTGAAGAGGCTATCTTTTCCCATTGTAAATTCTTGCCTCCTTTGTCATAGATTAATTTACCCTTTAAGTGTGGGTTCATTTCTGGGCTCTCTATTCTGTTCCATTGAGCTATGTGTCTGTTTTTGTGCCAGTACAATACTGTTTTGGTTACTGTAACTTTGCAGTATAGTTTGACATCAGGAAGCAAGATTCCTCTTGTTTTGTTCTTCTTTCTTAATATTGTTTTGGTTGTTCAGGTTCTTTTGTGTTTCCATATATATTTTAGAATTATTTGTTATAGTTCTGTTAAAAATGCCATTGGTATTTTGTTGGGGATTGAATTGAATCTGTGGATTGCCTTCGCTAGTATGGTCATTTTAACAATGTTAATTCTTTCAATCCATGAGCACATATATCTTTCTATCTGTTTGTGTTCTCTTCAATTTCTTTCATAGGTGCCTTGAAGTTTTCCAAGTACAGGTACTCTTTAGTTAGATTTATTCCCAGGTATTTTATTCTTTTTGACGTGCTTGTGAATGGGATTGTTTTCTTAATTTCTCTTTCTATAGTTCATCGTTAGTATATAGAAACTCAACAGATTTCTTATATTTTGTATCCTGCAACTTTACTGAATTAATTGATGAGTTCAAGCAGTTTTTTGGTAGTGTATTTAGTATTTTCTATGTATAGTATTATGGCATCTGCAATGACAGTTTTTACTTCTTTCCAATTTGGATTCCTTTTATTTCTTTTTTTGTGTGTGTCTGATTGTTGTAGCTAGGACTTCTTTTAATACTATGTTGAATAAAAGTGCAAACTGTGAGCATCCTTGTCTTATTTCTGATCTTAGAGGAAATGTTTTCAGCTTTTTACCATTGAGTATGATGTTAGCTGTGGCTTGTCATATATGGCCTTTATTATGTTAAGGTATAATCCCTTTATACCCATTTTGTTGAGAGTTTTAATCATAAACAGATGTTGAACTTTGTCAAAAGCTTTTTCTGCATGTATTAAGATGATCATATGGGTCCCATACTTGTTAAAAAATTCTGCTATTGCCCTCTTAAAATTCTTAATAATTTTATATTTGAAATTGTGTTTTGTAAGTGAAGTCTGAGGGGATAATGAAGCATGTGTACAAGGAGAGGTGTAATAAATAACAAAATGAGAGTAAAGAAAATAAAAGCAACACATTTCTAAACATGGAAGAAAATCTTGATATAGTTTTCTTCCTAATCATGACTGTCAGTGGCTTTTGTCTTCATAGACTGAGGCATATTTTAAAATTCTTTTATTGCTGGTTTCCCCAGGTTGCTGTGTCCTCCCTGTTTTGTTGTTATGGCTATTCTAATGTTTGTAAAGCAGTGTTTCATATATTTTATGCCACCCATCATTCACTCTATAAAAGGGTTGCGATGTTGAAAATAAACTGGCCACTTTTTCAGAGAAAAATATTTGTCTGTTTCCTAGACATTTATTTTTTTAATCAAAATTGATGATTTTAAATTGTAAAAGTAGTACACATTTTTTATTAAAAAGAATACAGTAATATATGAAACATAAAAATTGGAAAGTCATACTCTTACCCCTCTCTACCCCATAATTCTTCTTCCTAGAGGGAACCACAATTAATGGCTCAATATCTGTCCTGTGTATGTGTCTCATCTGGTACCGTAACAGGATTTTGCACTCTCAAGAACATATTACACCTATACTTCCATAGCAACATATTTACTTGAGGCTAAAAAATTATAATATATTAATACTGTATTTTTATTATTATTTATTTTATGTATTACAATTTTTAAAAACAACCCCAAATTGGTTATTTCTAAATTTTCAAAATGTAAATAACCTGCAATGAACAGATTGTTTTTACATTTATCATTATAATAAACTTTAATGACATAAAATAACATACATGACATAAGGACCTGAAATGGTTACATTTTGTTGTGAATTATTATGTATATTATGACAACCATCCACCCTACTTGTGCATCCTATCAAGAATAGTATCTCTCCTTACCTAGTAGTTGAGAATTACTGCTTTAGGCTAATCACTAAATCTGAAAACAAAGTTTTTGTTGCATTGTTCTTAATACTAAGAATGATAATCACAGATTTACTTGGATTGCTGCAAATGCACGTCATTAAAAGTTGGCCCCTGCTTCCCCGTTTCTTGAATTAGAGCCTCAGGACAAAAGATCAGAAACTCCCTTGCAGAGTTGCCTTTACAATATTCAGTGACCAGCAGGAAAAGCTCAGTTTTCTGTGCCTAAGCTTCACAACTTTTACTAAGAAGTAAGATCAAAAGGATCACAGCCTAAAAGTTGTTCTTCCTTATGACTCCTGTATGGCTTCAGATTCTGCAAATGTTGAGGCTCTCATTAAGGTTGCTGTTGTGATGTTTGCCTAGAAGGAGAGGATTGACAGTTATTTTGATTAACAAGAATTGCCAGTTTGGATTTTGGCTTTTGCGGTGGTGTTGGTATCTCTCAGATGCTACCTGCAATCACTACAGGTCTATCCATAGGCCCTGGCACTGGCTTTTTTTTTTTTTTGCTGCTTTGGGTCTTTGTTGCTGTGCGCGAGTTTTCTCTAGTTGCAGCGAACGGGGGCAGCTCTTCGTGTGGTGCATGTGGGCTTCTCATTGCAGTGGCTTCTTTTGTTGTGGAGCACAGGCTCTAGGCACGCAGGCTTCAGTAGTTGTGGCCCACAGCCTTTGTTGTTCCGTGGCATGTGGGATCTTCCCAGACCAGGGCTTGAACCTGTGTCCCCTGCATTGGCAGGCAGATTCTTAACCACTGCACCACCAGGGAAGCCCTAAAGTCATTTTTAAAGTCCTTTTATCACTAGAATTTCATATTTCTCTAATTCTAAATAATATAGGATATTTAGCCTGCATTCTACAGACCAGTCAGATGTCAAGAATTGTGCCAATGTCTGGCACACAGTGGATGTTCAATAAATTTTTCTGAATAAAAATAATTGGGAGCTTCCCTGGTGGCGCAGTGGTTGAGAGTCCGCCTGCCGATGCAGGGGACACGGGTTTGTGCCCCAGTCCAGGAAGATCCCACATGCCACGGAGCGGCTGGGCCCGTGAGCCATGGCCACTGAGCCTGCGCGTCCGGAGCCTGTGCTCCACAACGGGAGAGGCCACAACAGTGAGAGGCCCACGTACCGCAAAAAAAAACCAAAAACAAAAACAAAAAAAAATAATTGGAATTGGAATTTATATTCACTCATTCAGCCAATGAACAAGTATTTACAGAGTGCTTCCTAGTGCCAGACACAACTCTAGGTTGGGGTTAAAGCAGTGACTAGATGGAGCATGAAGTTTTGCCCAAGTAGGAAAAGACAGGTAATAAAAAGTAAGAGAACATGTATTCAAAATAATTGTGGTAGGTACTATAATAGGACGAAATAAGGTAAGAAAGCCTTGGCGAATGGCTGTGCTATTTGAGATGGAATGCTCAGAAAAGGTATCTTTTAAGAGGTAATATATGAGCTGAGCCTGCTGGAAGATAAGGAGCCTGCTGAAAGTAGAGCTGAGAGAGAATGTTCCAGGAGGAGGAAATAGTACAAAGACCTTGAGGCAGAAACACTTAGAGGGCTGAGAAATGGAATGGGGCCATCTGAAGTCTAGTGATTGGAGAAGTTGGAATGGTAGACAGGAGACAGAGTATGAGAATCTTCTAAACCAAAGTAAGAATTTTTAGATTTTACTCTAGGTTTAATGTGACTCATTAGAAGATTTTTTTTTTTTTTTTTTGCGGTAAGCGGGCCTTTCACTGTTGTGGCCTCTCCCATTGTGGAGCACAGGCTCCGGATGCACAGGCCCACCGGCCATGGCTCACGGGCCCAGCCGCTCCGCGGCATGTGGGATCTTCCTGGACTGGGGCACGATCCCGTGTCCCCTGCATCGGCAGGCGGACTCTCAACCACTGTGCCACCAGGGAAGCCCTCATTAGAAGATTTTTGAGGTGTACAATGATATGAACTGATTTATACTAAAAGAAATTATAACTGTATGTCTACTGTATCAAGAATGGACCTGACCACTCTATGTACATCACAACTTACTCTCATATGGCATTTCCCATTGCCTTTGTTTGCTTTATTTTTCTCCTTTGTACTCATCACCATCTAACATACTTTATATATTTACTTTTTGTTTATTGTGTGCTATTCCCACTAGAATGCAAGTTCTATAAAAATTGGGATTTTTGTCATTTTTGTATCTTCGGCAGATGGAAAAGTTCCTAGTACATAGTATGTTGTAATAAATATTGCTGAATTAATCAGTGGATTGTTTGGAGGCAGTGTGAGATAGGGCTTAAGTAGAGCAGTAAGATCAGAAAGAGATTACAATAAGAATCTATGTGGGATATATATATATATATATATATATATACATAATGTTTTAGACAAGAGTGGTAAGAATGGAGATGGAAAGATGTGGAAAAATTCTAACTTTATTTTGGAGATGTAATTGATGGTAGTTGCTGCTGGGTTGAATGTGGGAAAAGCGGGATATATGAGGACTCAAGAATGACTTCCTAGAGTTTTATCTAGCAACTGCATATGATTATGGTGTCATTCTCTAAAATGGGAAAGTTAAGGAGAGAAGCATGTTTTGGGGAAGAAGTTAGTGGGAATCAAGATGCTCAGTCAGTAGCCCAGTGGAAATGTCAAGTACACAATTGGCTGTATGTATCTGGTACTCAGACCAGAGGTACTCAGACGAGAGGCCTTTGGCTTTCGTAGTCATTAGCATAAAGATGGCACATAAAGCTACAGATGTTGATGAGATTGCATAAAACAAGGGTATAGACTGAGAAAGTTAGAGGGCCCAGGACCAAGAAATGAGTCATCAGTGTTTAGTGGCAAGGCCGTCAAAGGTGATGGAGAAGGATGCTGGATTAGAGTGAGACTGGGCAGAGCAATGGAAGGAGAACATGGAAGGTGAGTCAAGAAAGGCATGAACAGCTTTGCTGAATGCAGCTGAGGGGCAATAATATGAAGACATAGAAGTATCCACTGGTTCTTGATTAGAGTAAGTGAATTATAGTGCTTGGAATGAAAGCCAGGTTAGAAATGGTTGAAAGTGAATCAGAAATGAGGAAGGAAACAACTGTCATTGTGGATAGGAACAATAAGTAAAGGGGCTATATTAATCCAGGAAAGAGGGGGGGACAATCATGGGAGTAAATTCTTCAGCTGTTAGTAGATGGTGGGGAAGGTGCTATGTTGGCTTAAAATAATTGTTTAGAAGAGATGATGTTTTTATGTGTCTCAGTGATCAAGGCTATTTAATTACATTATTTTTCAAGGCATCTTCAACTCTAATGGTTCCAATGTCAGAAGGGTGACTTGTCTTCACCAGCAAAATGGCCTGAGGTAATTATCTGAATCTCAGGCACTGTGGTTTACTGTCACAATGGAGCTTTGCCTAGAATCTTAGCTCTTCTTGGCACTTGCCACATGACTCTTCAAGCCTGTGTTTATTTACGTACTCTATGCGAACAATAATACTCACTACTTGAGGGTTGTTGTGGGCATGAAGTAAGATAATGTCTGTATGGATTGACTTATTTATATATGCACCAAAAGATAAGTGGACATTTGCTGAAATATTAATACCCATTTGGTCATAATGCAGCTATTATTTTAAGCTATAAAACAGTGCTAGATAATAAATGCCTTGAAGGAAGAAATTACATTTTACCCATCTTTGTATCCTCAGTACCCAGCAGTGAACTTAACTCAGAGCTAGTGGTCAGTGTATGTCTGTCTAATTAAATTTTAAAAAAAAGAAGAAGAAGAAACACAAAGCAACTTCCTGCAAATTGTAGAGTAGGAATTAGGTATGACTACATTCATTCTGGTTTTGTTTTTCTGCCCTTGGTACAGTGGGATATGGAATGGTTTCCTTATGAAGGATCCATTTGGCACCTGAATTAAAACAGCTGCTCGAGAACACCCATGTATAGATCTTTCATATCTGTCTGAAGTCATACAACTGTGTCTTAGCTTCTAATTTCCTTAACTTTCATTATTATTCATTCAAGACAATAATTTGTTGTAATTTTACCTATAATCCATATTTTGGTATGAGCATTTCATTTTGGTCCTGAAAGTTTGTTTAAAAAGGCTTTTGAGTTTGATTCCTACATGTTTTAGTCCTTCATCATATGTTCTAAACTGGTCCAGTGTGTTCATGAGGATTTCTTAAAGCCCATGCATTAACACTATCATGAAGTTCTAGGAAACATGACCCAAAAAAGTATTTCCCATTGTCTCAATTTGTTGGAGTTAAGTCTGAAAAATGTCTTAAGATTTTGGTCTATATGTATGACTCTGTGCGCTCATCTGTCTTATTTTTTCACTAACTCTCCTTTCTTGTACTTGCTGTGCTCTCTTCGTGGTTTCTTCTGTTTAAAATCTTGGGGTAGTTTTAGAATTCAAAATGGAAGTTTCAGTAGATATGCTTTCCTCAGTCTGTAAGGACAGGTTTGTAGTTTCATTGTGTCCTGAACAAGCAGATACATGGACCTCTATTAACAAATTAGACTTTTGATTATATTAGCTTAGATTGAAGAGAAAATATCTTTTCATTTGAATGGAAACAATTGAAGTTAATGAGATGAAAAAATATTTAAGTTCAGCATTTATCTTTTGCCCATTGAAATGTTTCTGCATCTAATAAAATCAGGGTTTTAAAAAATGCCATGTTCTCTAAGAACCAGAAAAAGGACATTTACTGCCTTTTAGAGAATATTGACATATCTATAAAAATTATTACAGAATTTAGTGGGGTTAAATTATGTATTAACAGATGAAAATATAAATTCTGGACCTATATCAAATCCTGGTGAAAGATCACTAGGGTCCATTAGATTGGAATTGGTTTTCAAAGAGTATTATATACATGGGATAGGGAGTGGCTACCTCTTTATGTGTCAGATTTATGAGGCTGTATAGTAAATGATAATATATACTGTTTAATTTCACTCCTGAGAATAAACCTGAAGTAAAAAATCTGAACTACCCATCCATCTCAAAAAACCAACACAACTAACAACTTCCTCAAATTTCAGAAACATTTAAAGCAGCATTAATTTAAAATAGTAAAAACATGAAAATAATGTAAGTAGTCAAAATAGGGGAAGAGATGAAATATTATATCATCACTAAGAGAATGTATAATGAGATATTTATAATAAACTAGAGGAAAAGCTCATGTTGCAGTATTAGATATTAAAAATAGTACAATTTTTTATATCTAGAAGAGCTCAACTAATATACATAGAGAAAATATTTAGATCAGAAGGAAATTGACCAACATTTATCAGTGATTATGCCTGGTGATTTCAATGTTTCTCTTTACAATTTTATATGCTTGGTTTTTCGGCAATGAACAGTGTTACTTTTATCATCAGAAAAAGTGAAATAAAGTTGTGTATAAACAGCTCAGTTTAGTGATGGTGATTTATCCTCTCACAGTGGTCACTTGTGATAGCCTCTTGATGTGGTGTCTTCCTGTCTGAAAGTACTTCTTGTGTTTTTTAGACCCTTTGATCCCATTCACTTCGAAAGCAGCATGACCTTGCAAGCCCAGGGTTTACAGCTTTCTTAGATGAATGATATTCAGATGTGATTTTTAAAAAATCAGATGCGAATTTTGTAAAATGTTATTTTCCCTTTGTATCTAGAAATACATTTGTGCTAAAGATTTAACCACAAGCCAAGTATGAAGTAATTTGGTTTGGTGCTTACCAAGCTATTGATAAATGACATTATTAGGTTGAATTTGCTTTTTAGTTTCATTCTGAATATGGCCCAACTTTTCTTGGAAAAGTAAACTTCATCTTTAGCTGAGATTGAGACCGTGTACTATGTGGCAAAATTGTAGTATAGCCCACCTACTTCCAAAAAGGATTTGGTACAGAATTACTGAATATATTACTGAACGGCTTTCTGGAAAGCCCTACTTTGTATACGCACCTAATGAATCTTTATTACATAATAATCACTATTTCAATCCTCAAACTTTGGAACATTTATTTAGCCATGCATTCAACAAACCTGTAATGAGTGCTATTATGTGAGAGATGCTATGGCAGCCACTAGATCTAATATCCCAATGTATTTAGGTATATTAAGATTCTAATCCATTAGATGAAAAATGTAATACAAGTTAAATATATAATTGGGTTTTATATGTACGCAAATATATTTAGCTATCTGAAGGCAGAGATTTTTATCTGTTTTGTTTTCCCCAGCTCCTGCAACAGTCCCTGGTAAATAGTAAATGTTCACTTAAGTATTTGTTAAATAGATGAATAAGTGAGTGGACTGACATAGAGCTCTAAGAGGCATATGGGTGACAAGAAGGAGACATTTTGTCAAAAGTCCTGGAGCTGGGATATAGGCAAAATGAATTTGAAGAATAATCACCACTGATTTGTGTCTAATTCCCAAGGAGAACGGAGAGCAGGTCCACCTCTGTCTCTGCTTCTGTAATTTGTTCTTGCTTTGCTCTCTCTCAGGGCACTGCTCCCCTAGTTCTCCTAGTCTCTGCACATTGCAGAGGTGCCTCTCTGCTAGCATGGAGAATTTATCCCACAGCCTTATACACAACCATTGTACAAAGGGATGCTGTCTGTTGCTCTTTGTCCCTCCAGAAACTTAGTGTGAAAACTAGTCTTTCCATTTCTGCTTGATCTCCATTCTCTCTGGGAATTAGACATAGCTGAATTTTTTAAAAATTAGGTCTTAAGTTCCTAAACAGGCTGGAAGACAAAGAAGCCTTTTGATTAATTAAAAACAAACAATACAATCCAGCAATCACATTTTCTGGTATTTACACAAGAGAAATGGAATCATGTGTCCACAGAAAAAAATTGTAATGGAATATTCACAGCAGCTTTATTCATAATAGCCAAACATAGAAACAATCCAGATGTCCTGCAAGAGAAGAATGGAAAAACAAGTTGAGGCCGATTCATATGTTAGAGTGTCATACATCAACAAAAAGGGATACACTACCGATACATACAACAATATGTTTCTCAAAAATATATGTTAAGAAAAAAATCAAACACATAAGTATATATAGTATTTGGCATAAAATTATTCCATTTACATGAAGTTCAAGAACAGATAAAACTAATATATGGCAACAGAAATCAGAAAGTTATTGCTTGAGGGTGGAAGGAGAGGAAAAAAAGGTTGAAAAGGGATGAATTTTCAGGGGTGATGGAAGTGTTTTATATCTTGTTTGGGGTGACATAGGTGTATACAATTTCCAAAACTTACCAAAATAAACACTTAAGGTCTGTGTATTTTATTTTATGTAAATTATACCTTGATTTTAAAAAATAAGAAAAAAGGTAAACTACTTTGAGAATTAAAATATAAGACAATTCAACACAAGTAATAAGTATTTACTAAGCACTTCTATCTCAGCCACTGTTGAAGGAGACAGAACTATGAATATGAATAAGAAAGGGTACCTCCCCTGATGAATTTATAGTCTAAGAAGGAGAACAGATATGGAAAAACAGACATTAACAAATATTTTATTGATAAAAACCTTTTCAGAGGTATAATATGTTTTCAGGATATACCTAGGCATGAACTGGATTGCATTTAAGAATTATATAGTATAATAATCATCTTAGGTAAAGACTATTGTATAAAAAATATTCAGTTGGCCAAATCCTGTAGTTATGCTGCGGTAGACAGCCTCCAACATGGCCCCCAATTGTATTCCTATCCTTGTGAAGACCCCTTCCACAATGCATTTTTTTGGTTTTGTTTTCTGTGACCAGTAGCATATGGCAGAAATGAGGGTAAGCCATTTCCAAGATTAGGGTATAAAAAGGCTGAGGCTTCTGTGGATATACGGTTCTCTCTCTCTCTCATCAATCAATTTGGGACAAGCCAGCTGACATGTGAAAATAATCAGGCAACCACAGAGAGGCCCATGTAAAGAGAAATGGAGACCTATGGCCAACAGTCACTAAGGAAGTGGGGCCTTCCTACAACCACATGAGTTAGCTTGAAAGCATATCCTTTCCTAATTAGGTCTTCAGATGAAACTGCAGCCCTGGCTGCCTTCTTGACTATACCTCCTGGGAGACCTTGTATTGGACTGCTGAGCTAAGCCATTCCTGAATTCCTGACCTACAGATATTATAAAATAATAAATATTTATTGTTTTAAGCTGATAAATCTTGGGATAATTCATTATACAGAAATAAATAACCTATACATATGATCTCCCTAAAATGTAGAAGATGTGAGTTTATGGGTTAGTGAATCATTCCTGATTGTAAACTGATCACCTCAATTTGTCAGTTTCACTTAAATACTAATTAGTTAATGACTGTTTGGGAACGAAGATTCCTGAAAACTTTGTACAGTTTAATCCCCAATTTATATTCATAGAATAGTTTCCTTACTCAAACAATCTAGCCCTTTGAATGAAGACTTATGGTATATATCATTCTAGCTACCAAACTAAAACATGCAAATTCATAATTTAATAAAATTTAATTGCTTCTCAAGTGTGAAAGGTCAATTTTATATTGTTGAATTTATTAATGAAAAAGCAAATAAAAATTAAAATGAATTCAAATGAATATTCACAAGTAATCTTCACTTTGACCCTCAAAATATATAATATAGTTCTAAGTTATTATAGCTTAGAGACCACACTTAATTAAAATAAACCACAGGGATGATTTAGGCTGATTTTTAAATTAAGGCAACAGAATATGAAATTTTAGAGTAATTGAGATTATTGCTCTACCATGTAGAGGTTACCAACCTTTACTCCTTGCATGTTTAAATTTTAATTATACCACCCATGACAGATATTAATAACTTAGTCTAAACTCATTTCTACATTAAGAAAACAGGTCTTGGTTACTGTCACTGGAAGAGTGTGATGTATCTTGAAGCATAAGCAGACCCTCTTTCCCTCTAGTTAAGCAGAAACTAGAGAGGATGCAGATCTTTGCCTAAGCCCTAACAGGGCTTCCCCTAAGGTTATGGTAGCTAAAGGAAAGGTTGTAAAGACTTGACTGGCAATGGGATCATTCACTAATTCCGGTAGGCTGGAGGGGGGTTATGGAAAATTACTAAGATAATGTGAAGTTTGGTCTTATTCCTCATCTGGTTTCAGACCAGTGATTCTTCAACATTGATGTGCTTCCAAATCACACGGAAGACTTATTAAAACACACATTGCTTAGCCTCATTCCCAGAGATTCAGATTTGCTAATTCCAGTGTGTGACATAGGAGTTAGTTTCCTGGTGATTCTTTTGATATCACATTTTGAGAACCACTGATAGGTTGTATTGTTTCTGGTTGTCTTTGGAAGAACTGTGTTTGCGTGTGTGTGTGTGTCGGGGGGAGGGGGACTGGAGAGAAAGGACACTCTGGTAGTTTGGACATTTATTGGACACTGACGTTTTGTTAGGACCTTGAAAGTGAGTTTTGGCCAGTGAAATATGGGAATAGTATGCCACCTCCATGGCCCTAAAATGTCCCATGTGATCTTCCATATTCTTGTTGCTCTTTGGGCAGCTGAATGCAAAGGATTAACTGAGGCTTTGAGAAAAACTTTCATGCTTTCTTTTGAGGAAGACTATGGGACCAAAACGGCTCACTGTGTATCATGTGACTACCAAAGTCATGAATCTGGCTTGGGCAACAGATCTGTGTCATTATGTAGAAGTGTGTATATGAGATCATCAGGTTCAGGCATGTCCTGAAAGCATATGTAAGTGGCAGGAGCAAGTGGCTCAGATGCTTAAGCTCCTACTCTTGCTGCGTTGTTGCCTGTCCCTCAATGCATACCTGTGTCCCTATGGGACATTTCCTATGACTAGCTGACAGAGAAAGAAAGAAGAATATTTGATCTTGTTTACAGCTCTGTCTGGTAATAAGCTGACACAACTTATAGTCAACTATTTTAGCACTAATATCTCCTGAGCACTATGGGCAGAAATTAGAACACTTTGCATTACCTGCCTAAAAAGATGGATAGCCAAAGGTGTATATCTAGCATGATCACAGGACAGTTAGTTAAGAGTTTGGTTAGGTGGGCAGGAACTTAGAAATCACAAGACTGGGGAATTACTGACAAAAAGGTCTGGGGAAAGAACCTGTGAATAGAACTCTTGAAATGGGACTGTTTTTGTTAAATGGGGGCAGTTATAGATAATTTCATGTGTCAAATTCATTGGTCCATTCTGTGAGTGTCTGGGAGAGTGTTTCTGGAAGAGATTAACATTTGAATTGGTAGACTGAAATAAGTAGATTGTTCTCCCTAATTTGAGTGGGCCTCATCCAATCCATTGGAGGCCTGAATAGAACAAAAATTGAAGTAAGGGAGAAATTTCTCTCTCTCTGCCTGAATGTTTTCCAGTGGGGACATTGATCTCCTGCCCTTGGACTATGACTTACACCATTGGCTCTCCTAGTTCTCAGGCCCTAGGACTATACCATCAACTTTCCTGGGTGTCCAGCTTGCAAACATCAGATAGTGGGACTTAGCTTCCATAATCTTGTGAGCTAATTCCTTGTAATAAATCCCTATCTATCTATCTATCGGTTCTGTTGATTCTCTTTCTATTGGTTCTGCTTCTCCAGAGAATCCAGAATAATACAGAGACTTAGAGAATATTTATATCACATGTGAGTGCTTGCCAATGGGAAATGCTGCAGGTGAGGCTTTTGGTTATCAAGATGATCTATCCATGGATGTCAGTCTTTTTTTCTAGTTAGGCTGTGCTTGCTCAGTGGGTTAATGAACAAAGTGACTGTGGCCACAAGGATGGAAGTTATTATTCATGGGCTCAAAATTACGGGCTTACTTTTACCCGTAAGCCTGAACTGGCAATCACTGCTACTGAGTATCTAGCCTGCCAATAACAGGGTCCATTTTTTAGCCCCTGATAATGTACCATTGCTTGGGGAGACTAGCCAGCCACCAGGTGGCATGTTAATCACAGTGGGGCTCTTCTATCATGGAGGGAGCAGCAATTTGTCCTCATTAAAAAAAAAGTCTTTCTTGCCCTCAGTGCTTCTTCCAGTACCATCATCCAGGACTAACTGAACGCCTCAAGGTATCTCACAAAATCTTACTTTTGACTAGCAAAGCTATTGTACAATAAAAGAATAGAGACAATGAGCTTTTAAACTCATGGGGGTGGGGTACTGTTTTTTATCATGTATCTCTTCACCCCCAAATACAGGTGGGTCTAATAGAACAGTGGAATGGCCTAGTACATAGTTACAAAGCTGCCTGGGGGACAATCCTTATGGATTTGAGGATTTCAGTAGAGGGGGTTTATTCACTTTTACCCCAAGTGATCCTCCCATAAAATTTATACTTCCTCCTACTGCATCTTTTGGTTCTGGTGGTATAAAAGAAATCTTATTTCCCAAGAAAGGAATGATCCCACTAGGAAACTAAAAAAGGTTTCAATTTAACTGGAAGCTGAGATTGCCATTTGGTGCCTTTAGCCACCTCAGGCCAACATGCAAATAAAGGAGATGCTCTCCTGACTGGGGTGACTGATCCTGGTTATAAAGGGGAAACAGGTTGCTACTACACAACTGTGGTAAGGAAGAGTGGAGCCCATGAGATTCTGGATTCTTTCAGGTACCTTTTGGTACTTCCATGACCAGTGGTGAAAATTAATGAATGGATGGCTATAGTAACTTAATAGTCAAGGCCAAAAGATGTAAGAGAAAGATGATCTTTGAGAGCATGGAGTTGGATACTTGGGTTTGTATGTAAAATAAATGTGATGGATTAGGTGCTCACTAAATTCACTTTCATGACTACATCTCTATAACCCCCAAGCAGACCTTTATGCTTCTGATTCCATTTCATTATCATCACTCAGGGCATCAGGGTAACTGGGATGTATTTCTTCTCTTGAAACTCTGTCTCGTTTCTTTTACTTCTCTTGAATCTGACAATCAGCTAGTTCAAATGGGAATCTCAGATGTAAAAATACATGGTAAGTTGCATGGGAAATGTATTACAATGAATGAGGATCTTGAGTGTTAAGATTTGAAGTAGATTACATGGTAAGTTATAGCTGTACTATTTTACTGTTTGAATTAATCTGAATTGATTTCTTTAGCAACTGGTCTCTTTTTTCCTTTTTTTTTTAATTGATTTTTTTGTTGTGGACCATTTCTAAAGTCTTTATTGAATCTGTTACAATATTGCTTCTGCTTCATGTTCTGGTTTTTTGTGGTGAGGCGTGTGGGATCCTAGCTCCCCAACCAGGGATCAAACCCCCATCCCCTGCATTGGAAGGTGAAGTGTTAATCACTGGACTGCCAGGGAAGTCCCAATAACTGGTCTCTTAACAGACTGCAGCTCTAATATTCTTTACCAGGTTGATTAGATCACTCATTTAACAGACATGTTTGGGCTACTCAGTCTTTGCTT
Organism: Delphinapterus leucas; assembly: GCF_059928025.1. Taxonomy (NCBI): domain Eukaryota; kingdom Metazoa; phylum Chordata; class Mammalia; order Artiodactyla; family Monodontidae; genus Delphinapterus; species Delphinapterus leucas. The sequence continues at coordinate 49,865,387 of NC_143132.1, forward strand.
GCTGGTTCTCAGACTAACTCAATATTTAGTAAAAGTCAAATCTGTTCTCCTGTTACCTAAATTCTGACTTAGTGGTTTCTAAGAGATTTCCCCAATATCTACCAAGTAAAATCTCTTTGCAAGACTAATATGATTTATCGTGCAAAAAAATATGTATTTCCCTCTTACATGTCTTTTCTAGCTGACTTGCCTCTGGACAATAATATACTCTTTTAGGTGGTTCCTATACGACCTGCCCCAACCATACTGTCCTTTCCTACTGAGCTCCTTTTTCTCTCAGAGCTTTTCTATTTCCCTCCATCCTTGAACCCAGTGTTTGTGGAGATGAGCTTCCCCCTCACTTACTTTGTGTCTGGTGACATAATCCAGGAGTCCCAACATAACCCAATCTAGTAATGAAAATAACTGTTTTTCTAAAACTAAATTTGTATTATGATTATTTGGCCTGGACCAAAAGTAAATTACCTGGTAAAGAATTCAGAGAATTTTAAAGCTGGAAGAGATAAGGAGAGTCCAGTTTAGTCTGATCCTCTCATTTTATAGATGAGAGTAATGAGACCCTCAGGATTGCTTAGTGCCCTGTTAGGAATTGTTGGCCAAACAGTCTGATTTTCGTTCAGCACAAATTCCCTAACATCATGCTGCTGCTCTGATATTATTTTTATGATGTAAATATAGTGTTGGTAATTTTCAGATCTCAAATTTTACACAATAATTTTTCATATTTTTTATATATACACGGTATATAATAATTTTTCATATATACACAGTATATTATAGCTTTTAAACAACTTAACTTGATGAGTACCTACACATAAAAGGCAATTATATTTTCTTTTCAAAATCCCTCTTTCTTTTTTAAAGAAGAGCTTTTACTACATTTCCCTTTTCCCTGAACAAAAAGTGTTAAAAGTGTTCTAAGAGAAAAAAAACAGGATATTTTTTTAATTTTAGAAAGGCAAAGTCATTTTTGCCTTTAATTTGTTTCTTACAAATTTTATTTTTCTCCCTGAAAAAAATTCTTTTTAGGATGCCCTAGAAACTAATAGTGACTCAAAAAAAAGATATCTTTTCTGAAAATGCCCCATTGTTTCGTCACTCCCCATTCAGGCCAATTTCAAATTTACAGATTTAAATTACATGAGGGAGAGTTGTTGGAACTATATATTAGATTATCTTTCTTTGGTTTTTGGTATCTGAAACAGCAACCCTACTAATGAATGGAGTTTGTCCTGCAGTCTATTGGCAGCTATCTACAAAAGTTCATTAAACCTAATGCTGAGGGCTTTCAGTAAAAGGTGGAGCTTCCCAAATCTGTGGATTACTCTGAGGGTATGCACAAAAGCCATATCTGGACATGGAAAGTGGAAAGGTGAAACAATTTGTATATCTTGATAATTCAAATAAATGTTTGAACATTTACCTCAATTACCTTGAATCTGCAAGAAAATGTGTTCTTATGTCTGAATTAGTATGAAAACTGCCTCAGTGTTTTATTCCAATTTACATGTCCAGATATAGCTTTTGAGTAATAATAGTTGTGGCAGCTTCCATTATGTTCCAGGCACTATTAAGTGATTTTCATGTATTATTTCTAACCCTCATACTGACCCCACAAACTAGGCATTGTTATTCCCATTTTACCCATAGGAAACTAAGCTTATGGAGGTTACAGGATTTATGAAGAGTTTGAAGTAGTAATTTTCTTTGAAGAAAATTGGCAAAGTGATGAAAGAAAGCAATGCATGTTGTTAAGTCTCGGGAAATGAATAAATGCTAGCAACATTATTTGTCAGTTTGAAGAGATAAGAAGTCAAGTCCAAAGTTTTTGCTCCTCAGGATTAAAGTCTTCGCTCCTCTTGCATGGTCATAGTAGTATGATGGTGATTTTGGTCTTTGCCTTTCTTTCTTTGTGACTTTAGGTCACCATTTCCGTGCTTGTCTTTTCTTTTTTAAAGTTTAATTTAATTTTCCAAATCTTCAAGTCACTAAGTTGAAACCTAAAGGCTTTTAAAAAAAAGATATTGTGCTCCATATAAAACAGCATATGTCAAAATGTCAAGTTACATCATCCTTTTAGGGTAATAATTTGCACAACCAAGCTATACTCAAGTACATTAACTTGCTACAATTTTAACAGAGGCAGCCTGTGTGCGCAAATCCCTCGAATACTGATGGGATTGTGATTATACCCTGAAAAAAGAAGAGTCTGAATACAAATTTTAGAGGGCCAGAAAGTGTTTAATGTCTCATTGTTTGCATCGAGATTCTAAATCACATTCAAGTCGATGACTGATCTTCATATCAATGCACAAATAGAACAGAATAGAAAAGCCAGGAAAGCTGTTTTCTGACTGAAACACTGATTTTGTTCTCATGTTACCAGCAAGAACCGTGTGGGATATTTAAGCCTGAGGTTGAGTGCTTCACATTTGTTCGAGCTCCTCAGTGTTTGAAATGGGTTTTCCCTTTAGGGAGCCCATCCATTTGGACAAGTGCTACATCAGATCAAAAGACATGGGAAGAGGTATTTCACGCACAGATTGAATTCTTTTCTGGCAAAATAACATAGCCTTTTAGCACAACATTGTCTGTTCTGTACTGAGTGTCCCTTTTTTTTAATAGTTGGAGTCTGTTTTCCAGTAAGTGTCAGGGTTTTTTCATGTGGCAAATTGGCTAGCAGCCACCTGGAGAACTTTTGAAATGAAAGCAAGCGTTATGGGATTTAGTTTCTCAGTTCCAGTTGGTATTGTTTTCCAGTTTACTACTTGTTGATCAAATTGCTCATGGTATTGAAATTATCATTCATCTGATTTTTGTGTCATTTACTATTTGAGAAACACAAATATTAATGTAAACTTTTATAACTTTTGATTATAATGATATTCTATTGAAGATGTCATGGGACTACTAAAAGTAATCACATATGTAGTTTTTAATCTCTTTTAATTGGAAGAAAGTCAGTGTCACTAGCCCCTTAAGTCTGTCATCACCTTAAAATTGTTTGAAGGGAGGTATAGTAAACCCAAATTGCCATTTTCACTATAATAAAAGGTTAATCTAGCAATGGAAAGCAATGGCCACATTTTATTTTCAGATGGTGATACTGATCCATTTTAGTGAACATTGTTTACAAGAGCCTTGAACACAAATCCTGGGACATGCTCTGCGGTGGACCAGTACCAGGTGGTTGGAGACAGCACCAGGAAGAGTGCTACGGTGGGGAAGATTAGGGACTAGAGAAAATGAGGGAAAAGTGTTTTATCTGCTTTCCTCCATTATGGATTTAGGAGAGTTCCTGGCATGACCGATTCAGTTTTCCCCTGTTGTCATTAGCAATTGCCGCCAATCATGGCAAATCATCTACTTCCAAAATGAAAAGAGAATTGGCCAAGGTGCAGTTGGAACTACTGCTGCTGCATCCCTGGGGATGTTCCTGGAAACTTTACAAGTTCCTGTTTCCAAACTACTGTCTTCTGATACAACATAATGGAAAATTGGAGCAATTATTCAGATAATATGTGCGAACAGTACATTTTCACCTTCAGGTTATTGAAGAAAAATCTCCGTCTCTTAGTTACAGTCTTACCTGAGTTATAGCACTTCTTGCTGGAGCCATTACCTTTTCTGAAATTTTACTTAATTTATGTTTGAATCCCTCTACATCTTGCCTTCCACAGTGCCTGGAATTCATTAGTTGCTGGGTAAACATTCACTGTTTTTAAAGCTATTTATTTTCTTTGTAAATATGAGGCAGTAAAGCATAGCAGTCAGGAGAACATGATCTGGTGTTAGACTGCCTAAGTTCAAATATTACCTCCTCTGCTCATTGGCTCTGTGACTTTGGACAAGTCTCTGGGGCCTCATTTCTTCATCTATGAAATGGGGATGATAATATTGCCAATTTCAAGGGCTGATATTCAGCTGATATCTACCTGTGTACCATTTGTTAAAACAGTGAAATGCTTCCACACTGACTGGAATTAGCTGCAGCCTCAAGCCCCTGAAGGCCTCCCTTTCTCCCCACTGCCTCAGTGCAACCTTGCTCTTCCCAGTGGTTCTGCAAGGACTTGTTTGCTCTGTTGGGGGGCCTCCAGGAACCTGCCCTAGCACTATGCCCAGCATCTGTCCTCACAGGACATGATGTTTTACCTGTTAATAAATGTTTTTATTATCACCCTCTTTATAGAGTCATTGTGAGTTTCAAATGAGTTGATATATTTAGAATAATGCCTGGTGCCCTTTAAGCACTGTCCAAGTTACTATTACAAAGAGATGGTAAGTTTTACAGGGCAAGGGCAATATCACCTATGTATTTTTGACACCTCTCTGAAGCACAGTGCCATAGGTGGGCAATCCATTCAATCTTTTTTTTTAAAAAATTAAGTTTAATTTAACTTAATTTTATTGTAGTAAGAACACAAACTTGAAAAACACCCTCTTAACAAAATTTTAAGTGTACAATATTGTTAATTATAGGCACAATGTTGTACAGAAGATCTCTAGAACTTATTCATCCTGCATGACTGAAACTTTATACCTATTGAATGGCAACTCCCTATTTCTCCCTCGCCCCAGATCCTGGTAACCACTGTTCTACTTTGCTTCTATGAATATGATTGTTTTATATATCTCCAAGTGGAATCATACAGTATTTGCACTTTGTTTACTGTCTTACTTCACTTAGCATAACATCCTCAAGTTTCATCCATGTTGTTGCATATTGCAGAACTTCCTTCTTTGTTAAGGCTGAATAATTTTCCATTGTATTCATATACCAAATTTTCTTTATTCATTCATCTGTTGATGGACATTTAGATTATTTACACATATTGACTATTATGAATAGTGCTGTAATGAACATAGGGGTGCTAATATCTCTTTGAGGTCCTGATTTCAATTATTTTGGATAAACACCCAGAAGTGGAATTGCTGGATCATATGATACTTCTATTTATAATTTTTGGAGAAGCCTCCATACTGTTTGCCATAATGGCTGTATCATTTTTTTATTCTGACTAATAGCATGCAAGCACTATTTTCTCTACATCCTTGCCAACACTTGTTGTATTTTTGATAATAGCCATCCTGACAGGTATGATGTGGTATCTCATTGTGGTTTTAATTTCTATTTCCTTGATGATTAGTGACATTGAACATCTTTTCGTATACTGTTTTATCTTCTTTGGATAAATGTCTATTCAAGTCCTTTGTCCATTTAGAAGGTTATTAATATTTTTGTGTGTGTGTGTTTTACTATTGAGTAGTAGGAGTTCTTTATATAGTTTAAAAATTAATCCCTTATCAGATATATGATATGAAAATATATTCTCCCATTCCATAGATTACCTTTTCACTCTGTTGATTGTTCTTTGTTGTTGTTATTGCCCTACAGAAGCTTTTTAATCCCACTTTGTATTTTCTCTTGGTGCCTGAGCTTTTGGTGTCACATCCATGAAATCATTGCCAAGACCAATGTTATGAAGCTTCTCCCATTTTCTTCTAGAAGTTTTACAATTTCAAGTCTTACTGAAATTTAATCCATTTTGAGTTGATTTTCGTGTATGGTGTAGGTTTCTTTTTTTTTAGCTTTAATTGGCATATATATATATATATATATAATTTTTCTAACTAGATAAGGGTTTAATTTCATTTTCTGCATGTGAATATCCAGTTTTCCTAACACCATTTGTTGAAGAGATTATCTTTTCCCTATTGTGTATTTTTGGCACCCTTATTGAAGATCAGTTGACTGTATAAGCATGGTTTTATTTTTAGGTTCTCTATTCTGTTCCATACAGTATGTCTTTTTGGCAGCACTGTGCTCTTTTAATTACTGTAGCTTTGTAATATATTTCAAAATCAGTAAGCATGATGACTCCAACTTTATTCTTTCTCAAGATTGTTTTAGCTATTCAGTATGCTTTGTGTTTCCATATGAATTTTAGAATTTTTTTTCTATTTCTATAGAAAGTGCTACAGGGAATTTTTTTTGAGCTTTATTTTATTCATTTTTTTATACAGCAGGTTCTTATTAGTTATCCATTTTATACATATTAGTGTATATATGTCAATCCCAATCTCCCAATTCATCCACCACGACCCCCCACCACCACTCTCCCCCGTAGTGTCCATACGTTTATTCTCTGCATCTGTGTCTCAATTTCTGCCCTGCAAACCAGTTCATCTGTACCATTTTTCTAGGTTCCACATACATGTGTTAATATACGATATTTGTTTTTCTCTTTCTGACTTACTGCACTCTGTATGACAGTCTCTAGATCTATCCACGTCTCAACAAATGACTCAATTTCATTCCTTTTAATGGCTGAGCAATATTCCATTGTATATATGTACCACGTCTTCTTAATCCATTTGTCTGTCGATGTGCATTTAGGTTGCTTCCATGTCCTGTCTATTGTAAATAGTGCTGCAGTGAACATTGGGGTGTATGTGTCTTTTTGAATTATGGTTTTCTCTGGGTATATGCCCAGTAGTGGGATTGCTAGATCATATGGTAATTCTATTTTTAGTTTTTTAAGGAACCTCCATACTGTTCTCCATAGTGGCTGTATCAATTTACATTCCCACCAACAGTGCAAGAGGGTTCCTTTTTCTCCACACCCTCTCCAGCATTTGTTTGTAGATTCTCTGATGATGCCCATGCTAACTGGTGTGAGGTGATACCTCATTGTAGTTTTGATTTGCATGTCTCTAATAATTAGTGATGTTGAGCAGCTTTTCATGTGCTTCTTGGACATCTGTATGTCTTCTTTGGAGAAATGTCTGTTTAGGTCTTCTGCCCATTTTTGGATTGGGTTGTTTGTTTCTTTAATATTGAGCTGCATGAGCTGTTTATGTATTTTGGAGATTAATCCTTTGTCCGTTGATTCATTAGCAAATATTTTCTCCCATTCTGAGGGTTGTATTTTCATCTTGTTTATGGTTTCCTTTGCTGTGCAAAAGCTTTGAAGTTTCATTAGGCCCCATTTGCTTATTTTTCTTTTTATTTCCATAATTCTAGGAGGTGGATCAAAAAGATCTTGCTGTGATTTATGTCAAAGAGTGTTCTTCCTATGTTTTTCTCTAAGAGTTTTATAGTGTCTGGTCTTACATTTAGGTCTCGAATCCATTTTGAGTTTATTTTTGTGTATGGTGTTAGGAATTGTTCTAATTTCATTCTTTTACATGTAGTTGTCCAATTTTCCCAGCACCACTTATTGAAGAGACTGTCTTTTCTCCATTGTATGTCATTGCCTCCTTTGTCATAAATTAGTTGACCATAGGTGCGTGGGTTTATCTCTGGGCTTTCTATCTTGTTCCATTGATCTATGCTTCTGTTTTTGTGCCAGTACCATATTGTCTTGATTACTGTAGTTTTGTAGTATAGTCTGAAGTCAGGGAGTCTTATTCCTCCAGCTCCGTTTTTTCCCCTCAAGACTGCTTTGACTATTCGGGGTCTTTTGTGTCTCCATACAAATTTTGAGATGATTTGTTCTAGTTCCGTAAAAAATGCCATTGGTAATTTGATAGGGATTGCATTGAATCTTTAGATTGCTTTGGGTAGTATAGTCATTTTCACAATGTTGATTCTTCCAAACCAAGAACATGTTATATCTCTCCATCTGTTGGTATCATGTTTAATTTCTTTCATCAGTGTCCTATAGTTTTCTGCATACAGGTCTTTTGTTTCCCTAGGTAGGTTTATTCCCAGGTATTTTATTCTTTTTGTTGCAATGGTGAATGGGAGTGTTTCCATAATTTCTCTTTCATATTTTTCATCATTGGTGTATAGGAATGCAAGAGATTTCTGTGCATTAATTTTGTATCCTTCAATTTTACCAAATTCATTGATTTGCTCTAGTAGTTTTCTGGTGGCATTTTTAGGATTCTCTTTGTAGAGTATCGTGTCATCTGCAAACAGTGACAGTTTTACTTCTTCTTTTCCAATTTGTATTCCTTTTTCTTCTCTGATTGCTGTGGCTAAGACTTCCAAAACTATGTTGAATAATAGTGGTGAGAGTGGACATCTTGTCTCATTCCTGATCTTAGAGGAAATGCTTTCAGTTTTTCACCATTGAGAATGATGTTTGCTGTGGGTTTGTTGTATATGGCCTTTATTATGTTGAGGTAGGTTCCCTCTATGCCCACTTTCTGGAGTGTTTTTATCATAAATGGGTGTTGAATTTTGTCAGAAGCTTTTTCTGCATCTATTGAGAAGATCATATGTTATTTCTTCTTGAATTTGTTAATATGGTGTATTACTTTGATTGATTTGCATATGTTGAAGAATCCTTGCATCCCTGGGATAAATCCCACTTGATCATGGTGTATGATCCTTTTAATGTGTTGTTGGATTCTGTTTTCTAGTGTTTTTTTGAGGATTTTTGCATCTATATTTATCAGTGATATTGGCCTGTAGTTTTCTTTTATTGTCATATCTTTGTCAACTTTTTGTATCAGGATGATGGTGGCCTCATAGAATGAGTTTGGGAGTGTTCCTTCCTCTGCAGTTTTTTGGAAGAGTTTGAGAAGGATGGGTGTTAGCTCTTCTCTAAATGTTTGGTAGAATTCACCTGTGAAGCCATCTGGTGCTGGACTTTTGTTTGTTGGAAGATTTTTAATCACAGTTTCAATTTCATTACTTGTGATTGGTCTGTTCATATTTTCTGTTTCTTCCTGGTTCAGTCTTGGAACGTTATACATTTCTAAGAATTTGTCCATTTCTTCCAGGTTGTCCATTTTATTGGCATAGAGTTGCTTGTAGTAGTCTCTTAGGATGCTTTGTATTTCTATGTTGTCTGTTGTAACTTCTCCTTTTTCATTTCTAATTCTATTGATTTGAGTCCTCTCCCTCTTTTTCTTGATGAGTCTGGCTAATGGTTTATCAATTTTGTGTATCTTCTCAAAGAACCAGCTTTTAGTTTTATTGATCTTTGCTATTGATTTCTTTGTTTCTGTTTCATTTATTTCTGCTCTGATCTTTATGGTTTCTTTCCTTTTGCTAACTTTGGGTTTTGTTTGTTCTTCTTTCTCTAGTTCCTTTAGGTGTAAGGTTAGATTGTTTATTTGAGATTTTTTTTGTTTCTTGAGGTAGGCTTGTATAGCTCTAAACTTCCCTCTTAGAACTGCTTTTGCTGCATCTCATAGGTTTTGGATCGTCGTGTTTTCATTGTCATTTGTCTCTAGGTATTTTTTTGATTTTGTCTTAGATTTCTTCAGTGATGTCTTGGTTATTTAGTAACGTATTGTTTAGCCTACATGTGTTTGTGTTTTTTACGGTTTTTTCCCTGTAATTCATTTCTAATCTCAGTGTGTTGTGGTCCAAAAGGTTGCTTGATATGATTTCAATTTTCTTAAATTTACTGAGGCTTGATTTGTGACCTAAGATGTGATCTATCCTGCAGAATGTTCCATGCGCACTTGAGAAGAAAGTGTAATCTGCTGTTTTTGGATGGAATGTCCTATAAATATCAATTAAATCTATCTGGTCTATTGTGTCATTTAAAGCTTCTGTTTCATTATTTATTTTTATTTTGGATGATCTGTCCATTGGTGTAAGTGAGGTGTTAAAGTTCCCACCTATTATTGTGGTACTGTCGATTTCCTATTTTATAGCTGTTAGCAGTTGCCTTATGCACTGAGGTGCTCCTGTGTTGGGTACATATATGTTTATAATTGTTATATCTTCTTCTTGGAATGATCCCTTGACCATTATGTAGTGTCCTTCCTTGTCTCTTGTAATATTCTTTATTTTAAAGTCCATTTTATATGATATGAGTATAACTACTCCAGCTTTCTTCTGATTTCAACTTTCATGGAATATCTTTTTCCATCCCCTCACTTTCAGTCTGTATGTGTCCCTAGGTCTGAAGTGGGTCTCTGGTAGACAGCATATATATGGATCTTGTTTTTCTATCCATTCAGGAAGCCTGTGTCTTTTGGTTGGAGCATTTAATCCATTCACATTTAAGGTAATTATAGATATGCATGTTCCTATGACAATTTTCTTAATTGTTTTGGGTTTGTTTTTGTAGGTCCTTTTCTTCTCTTGTGTTTCCCACTTAGAAAAGTTCCTTTAGCATTTGTTGTAGAGCTGGCTTTGTGGTGCTGAATTCTCTTAGCCTTTGCTTGTCTGTAAAGCTTTTGATTTCTCCATCGAATCTGAATGAGTTTCTTGCCAGGTTGAGTAATCTTGGTTGTAGGTTCTTCCCTTTCATCACTTTAAGTGTATCGTGCCACTCCCTTCTGGCTTGTAGAGTTTCTGCTGAGAAATCAGCTGTTAACCTTATGGGAGTTCCCTGTATGTTATTTTTCATTTTTCCCTTGCTGCTTTCAATAATTTTTCTTTGTCTTTAATTTTTGTCAATTTGATTACTATGTGTCTCGGCATGTGTCTCCTTGGGTTTATCCTTTATGGGACCCACTGCACTTCCTGGACTTGGGTGGCTATTTCCTGTTCCATGTTAGGGAAGTATTCTACTATAATCTCTTCAAATATTTTCTCTGGTCCTTACTCTCTCTCTTCTCCTTTTGGGACCCCTATAATGAGAATGTTGTTGCATTTAATGTTGTCCCATTGGTCTCTTAGGCTGTCTTTATTTCTTTTCATTCTTTTTTCTTTATTTTGTTCTGCAGCAGTGAATTCCACCATTGTGTCTTCCAGATCACTTATCCGTTCTTTTGCCTCAGTTATTCTGCTATTGATTCCTTGTAGTGTAGTTTTTTTTTTTTTTTTAACATCTTTATTGGGGTATAATTGCTTTACAATGGTGTGTTAGTTTCTGCTTTATAACAAAGTGAATCAGTTATACATATACATATGTTCCCATATGTCTTCCCTCTTGCGTCTCCCTCCCTCCCACTCTCCCTATCCCACCCCTCCAGGCTGTCACAAAGCACCGCGCTAATATCCCTGTGCCATGCGGCTGCTTCCCACTAGCTATCTACCTTACTACGTTTGTTAGTGTGTATATGTCCATAACTCTCTCTCTCCCTGTCAAAGCTCACCCTTCCCCCTCTCCATATCCTCAAGTCCGTTCTCCAGTAGGTCTGCGTCTTTATTCCTGTCTTACCCCTAGGTTCTTCATGACATTTTTTTTTCTTAAATTCCATATATATGTGTTAGCATACGGTATTTGTCTTTTTCTTTCTGACTTACTTCACTCTGTATGACAGACTCTAGGTCTATCCATCTCATTACAAATAGCTCAATTTCGTTTCTTTTTAAGGCTGAGTAATATTCCATTGTATATATGTGCCACATCTTCTTTATCCATTCATCCGATGATGGGCACTTAGGTTGTTTCCATCTCCGGGCTATTGTAAATAGAGCTGCAATGAACATTTTGGTACATGACTCTTTTTGAATTATGGTTTTCTCAGGGTATATGCCCAGTAGTGGGATTGCTGTGTCATATGGTAATTCTATTTGTAGTTTTTTAAAGAACCTCCATACTGTTCTCCATAGTGGCTGAACCAATTCACATTCCCACCAGCAGTGCAAGAGTGTTCCCTTTTCTCCACACCCTCTCCAGCATTTATTGTTTCTAGATTTTTTGATGATGGCCATTCTGACTGGTGTGAGATGATATCTCATTGTAGTTTTGATTTGCATTTCTCTAATGATTAATGATGTTGAGCATTCTTTCATGTGTTTGTTGGCATTCTGTATATCTTCTTTGGAGAAATGTCTATTTACGTCTTCTGCCCATTTTTGGATTGGGTTGTTTGTTTTTTTGTTATTGAACTGCATGAGCTGCTTGTAAATTTTGGAGATTAATCCTTTGTCATTTGCTTCATTTGCAAATATTTTCTCCCATTCTGAGGGTTGTCTTTTGGTCTTGTTTATGGTTTCCTTTGCTGTGCAAAAGCTTTGAAGTTTCATTAGGTCCCATTTGTTTATTTTTGTTTTTATTTCCATTACTCTAGGAGGTGGGTCAGAAAGGACCTTGCTGTGATTTATGTCATAGAGTGTTCTGCCTATGTTTTCCTCTAAGAGTTTGATAGTTTCTGGCCTTACATTTAGGTCTTTAATCCATTTTGAGCTTATTTTCGTGTATGGTGTTAGGGAGTGATCTAATCTCATACTTTTACATGTACCTGTCCAGTTTTCCCAGCACCATTTATTGAAGAGGCTGTCCTTTCTCCACTGTACTTTCCTGCCACCTTTATCAAAGATAAGTTGTCCATATGTGCGTGGGTTTATCTCTGGGCTTTCTATCCTGTTCCATTGATCTATCTTTCTGTTTTTGTGCCAGTACCATACTGTCTTGATTACTGTAGCTTTGTAGTATATAGTCTGAAGTCAGGGAGCCTGATTCCTCCAGCTCCTTTTTTCATTCTCAAGATTGCTTTGGCTATTCGGGGTCTTTTGTGTTTCCATACAAATTGTGAAATTTTCATTTCAGTTATTGTATTGTTCATCTCTGTTGGTTTGTTCTTTAATTCTTCTAGGTCTTTGTTAAACATTTCTTGCATCTTCTCGATCTTTGCCTCCATTCTTCTTCTGCTTTCCTGGATCATCTTCACTATCATTATTCTGAATTCTTTTTTTGGAAGGTTGCCTATCTCCACTTCATTTAGTTGTCTTTCTGGGGTTTTATCTTGTTCCTTCATCTGGCATATAGCCCTCTGCCTTTTCATCTTGTGTGTCTTTCTGTGAATGCGGTTTTTGTTCCACAGGCTGCAGGATTGTAGTTCTTCTTGCTTCTGCTGTCTGCCCTCTGGTGGATGAGGCTATCTAAGAGGCTTGATGGGAGGGACTCCATAGTTTCTAGTATAATAGGATTGGTGGAGAGATTCTTGGAAAGTAAACCTTTGTTTGATAAGTGTGAACAATCTATTGCCTGATAGGAGAGATAATTTTCAATTTGAGTAAATTGTCTGACTTTATCAGTATGCAGTTCCTGAAGCAAAGAGCACGGTTAATTATTGGATTACAGCCTATCTTTTGGGGCAAAAATGTCCTGTGTAATGTTTGTATTGGGGTCTCAGGTCTCAGCCCTCATGGGTAAGCTCTTTGGATGCAGATGGTCTCAATTCACAAATGCTACGGAAGAAAGAAAATAGACAACATTAGGATAAAGTGACTGAGATACCAAGGAGGGGGCAAGATATAGTATTAACTTGGTGATCACCATTGGCCTCTAGTGAAGGTAAGATTTGAATAAAGACTTGTACCTAGTGAGGGCCAAGTTGGATATCTGGTTTATTTTTCTACTTTATTGTATTTCTCTAGATTTTGCCTGGTTTGAAGTTTAACTTAAGCTGGGTTCTGTTTATAATGATCAAAAACCTATTTTGTCCTTAGTTTTTCTCAAATATTTCTAAAGAAAAATGTGTTTTGTGTTTATATTTTCTGTAAATCCCTCAATATGTAGCTTTATTCCAGTTGGAGAAAGCTGGTTTAAATGTAGGTAAATAAGAGGCTCAAGGAAGGGTGAGATATTAAATTTAAACATTCATCATAGGGTCACTTTTGAAATTCTTCTTTCCTCCTTAGTTGACTGAAGCATGCTCAAATCTGCAAAGGAGACATTTTTTCTTCTTCTAAACTGCCTTCCTTTCTCTCCATTTAGAATATCCCACTGGACACGTTCATTCAAGCAACTAACTGTTAATTTTTTCTTTTGTTTAGTTAACACAGCTCTATATTCTCCAATTTTGCTGTGTCTTCATAACATTCTAAGAAATTAGTTTCAACTTTTGCATTTTAAGAACGATTATTTCATGCTGCAGATAATTTTTCTTCTTTTTCAGTCTTACAATCTTGGTGACCACTTAGCAGGAAGACTTGGCATTGTTCCTGATGAATATCATGGGAAAATCTACTTTAAAATGGACATATTTAATTTTACCAATAACTAATGTAAGCCAAGTGGATACTTCTTGTTCTTTCTATAAACCACTATGTTCAAAAAGAACATAACTGAAAATGAATTATTCTTATTTATAATTCAGCAAGAGAATTTTTTGAATTTTTCTTTCCTTTTCCTAATGAGTAATTGTTATAGCAAAGCTAAAAACCAACACACTGCAGTCCAGTGTTAGATTTGTCTTTGAGCCATAAATGGACTTTTCTTTATTGAATGGATTACTAAAACATAGATGCCTTCTTTTCACACACCATATGGTATTAAGACACACTGTATAACACTGGGATTCCAAATGAAAGAGACAGCACATACGTTAAATCACATCAGATGTGGGCTGAAGAATAGAATTTCTGATTTTATTCTCCCTGTAGGTATAACTATATAAATTTATCCAAAGTCCATAACAAAAATTATCTTATTTGTCTCCCAGTAGAATATGAGTTAAAATTAGAACATGTAGTGATCTGCTAATTTACACTGCTGAACACACAGTGAGTATTCAATATTTGTTGAGTGTTTGATTAATTGGCCTCTATTCTTGTAGTTGGGGAAACAGACGAGTGATACATTATCCTGATTTTGTCCTTGGCTCTGCCACATGAGTTTATGCTACTTAGTTTTCTAGTACCATGTACCTAATGTATATTTATGAGCATGGGCTTGAGGTCAGAAATAAAGAAAATTTCATTCTACCATGAAAATATGCATTTTCAGACTTTTTAAATTCTCTTTAACCACTAGTTCTATATTTTAGTGCTATTATTAAGTCTTTGGATTCATACTTTTTATTGCCTTGTAACATTACCTAATTATTTTCCTTTTTGTCACTACCTGTGTTGCATTTGTGTTGATTCTCATATATGTAAGTACCATTGATCAGAATTTTTCTAAGCCTCACAGTCCTATCATTACTTGCATTTTCCAGATAAGGAAGCTGGGGATTAAAAATGGAAAGTAAATTTTCTAGTTTCATAAATAAAGCTATTGTTTTTTCAAATACTCTTTACGTCAGAAGACTTGACCTGAGTTGACACTGCTAATATGATTGTCCTTTTTCATATGCTAACCAACCATATTGCGTCCGACCTCCTCAGGTCAATGGAGCATTTCATCTGAATGGGGACTTACATATCATCAGTGGACCACTCTTTATTTCATTCCTCTTTGGTGGACTAAATTTCTCCTTTCCAATAAAGAGGCATATCTTACATTAAAAAAATAGAATCAATAAACTTCAGTAACAAGAGTCTCCTAATGTCCTCAGGATTTGTAGAACTCACACATAGCAGAGAGCTCGAATCCTTAGCACCTCCTAAGAGATTGTCTGCTAGAATTGAGTCTTTACACAGCTAGGCTAGATTGCTGTACTTGTAGCCAGAAATCAGAATGATCTGAATCTCACACATGCTTGTCATGGTATAACCTGTCAAAGGAAAGGATACAGCAATCTAGGCATCATCCCAGTCAATACCCATTGATAAAATGATTGAGTGGAATCTGTGACCCACTGCTAGCTAATTCTGTCCAATCCTTCTGCAGCAAAAAGACTCGAGTGAAAGAATTCCTCAGGATAAGCTAAAGAAATACAGGCCAATATTGATTCTGTTGCTTGTGTATACCAACAAAAAGGGAACTATTATGAAATTTCATATACTTCTAAGCACTTGTTGGCTTAAAATAAAATCTATCATCTTACAAATTCCTTGGCCAATTATTCCAACAAGAAAAACTGTTGCCAGGCATCTTGGAATAAAAAAGATTAATACTTTCACAAGTCATATTTTCCATATTTACTTGCATTCTATTTCTCCACTGATTTTTTTTGTTTGTTTAATCTAATTTACCCTTGTGCCCATGAGACAATTCTAACGTACATTGCTTTGAGAAACTATCATAAAATTCTCTTGACATTAAAATTGCATATTAAAAATGTGATTGCTGCACATTCAAGTTCTGCATGGCTATAAATTCCAGCCCAGTAATTACTCAAGCTAGACTTCCTGTTAGGAACTTTACAGTGAGAAGTATTGACTAAAAAGTAAAGTAAACAAAATACAGTTTCATGTCAGAAATGGATTTTATCCGTGTTCCTAGATAAGTGACAATGAATAATAAACATGTGGGCAGAAATAACATGACTTATTTGCATTTAGGTAATCCAGTTATTGCCAAATGTGTCCACCTTTATTGAAAATTGCTCCTAATTAAGGGCCCTGAGTTCCAGGTCATCTGGGCCAGCCCAGGACAAGATGATAAAGTAGGTGAGATTTGCCTTGATGTAGAAATCCTCCTTCTCTTACTCTTCATAGGGCTTCTGCCCTAATTATTCATTCCTTTAATCTCTGCTTATTCATTTCTTGTCTTTACACATCAGTGTGAATTAAGTTCTTCTATACTTTTTCTGGTATATTTTCATTTTGATTTTTCTCTCTGAAGGTGTTATTGAAGACTTTGCCTCCAATCCCAGGAAGTGTAGGGATCCTGATCTGGTATCTGCTATGTAGTATCTGTTATGTAGACTGGGTATATTTTAGTAATCATTTCAAACTTCCTCCAATTTCTTTAAAAGGAGTGCATAGTATTAGCTTCAGTTTCTCTCCTAATATCCTCTTCTCATTCCAGATTATGCTATGACGAAATGCATATTTGTTTATTTTAAATTAAAGGACTATAGACCTGGTATATCATCACTTCATTCATTGTTTTTCTCATCTCCCTTAACATTTCACCTTAAAATAAATAAACTCTTCTTTTTCTAAACTTTACTTGTTACCCCCTTTGTTACATTTGTCCAAATCTTATTTTTTAACACTTTTTGGTGACAGACTGTATATTCTAAAGAAAAAATGGCCTCTATAAGCACATGAACTTGAATAAACTCTTGATGGTCGATAACACAGTGATAATGATGTAACTCATAATATTTGTATTTTTAAGGGAGGACATAATATATCAAAGATAAATATCAGTGTAGATAAAAATAAAGATGCCATTGGACAAAGAGACACATTTAAGTTAGAAAAAAAAGCATTGAATTTTGAATGCTTTTCTATCTTCTCAAGTGGTGATTAACATGGCCTCATTGGTTATAAGGGCTCAGCAATTTGGAAAAAAATTGCCCTTCTTTCTCAGTGCTTTAATTAGAAGTGGAAAATAAGCTAAGTACTCCACTGAAATACAATGGAGTTCTCTTCCTTCCCAGCAGCTTCTGTGCTGGTGCCCACTTTGATTTCATTTCCCCCCTCAGGCATGGTTTTGTTGCTCTGATCGTTAATATTGACATAAAACTATCAATACACAAGCTTGGTTCTGTAAATAGTATTAATGAATTGCCAAAAATTATGGAAGATAAAATGCTACGTACAGTGGCAGTCTTCAATTCACCCAGACCTTTTCCTTCTCTCCAGCTTTACACACACACACACACACACACACACACACACACACACACACACACACAGGTGTCATATGAAGGAGACCTTGAGAATGTGGTAAAGCTCCAAGTTTTCTGTAAGATGAGGAAGTGATAGGCTAAGTGTACCAAGAAGCAGTCTTTGGAGGGTTAGCTAAGATGCTCTTAGAAGGGAAAGGACAATATCTGCATGTCACAGCTCTTAAACAAACTTCTGGGAATGTATTCATGCTGTATCCACATATTCATCTCAGAGGTCTGCTCTGACTTATTTTAAGAACAATCGAAGTTCTGAAGCTCTGTGTTTCTTTCAGAGACTCAGCATCCTTTGTGTTTTCTCTTCCCAGCTTAACACAAAGACACTGTTGCATCCAGTATTCTTAGCTGATGTAAAATATTCCTCAATGTGTCTGCACACAGTGTCTCTATGTCATTGTCACACCATCTACACTGGCTTACTTCTCAATCTCCCTGCCTCTGCCTGCTCCAGTTTCTTCACAGGTAAGTTTACCGATCTCGCCACTTACAGGACTTTGGCATTTCAGATTATTATTTACCCCATTTGCCTCAGATTGCTCAACCCCTAGATACCATGCCTACCTTCCCAGATAGGCCATATCCTGGTTCCTTGATAAAAACATGTTGTAATTAGGAAAACATTTAAAGAGTTCCAATCTATCGATTTCAGTTTGGCTGGGTCTTTGCATTGAACCACCCTTTTTACTGAACTGAGGATATAGTCACTGAGACATTCTTGCTGCCAAATTCATCTGGAATATCTGTTCTTTCTCTGATTACTAGGGCTCTCTCATGGCTCTTACATCACAATTCCCTCTGTAGAGAATAAATAGGTTTGTTGCACTTGATTTCCTGAATCCAGGATCACTCTAGAGGCCTCAATTTACAGTTTTGGGCTTCTGTGTTGATCACCCTTTCACATTTTATACTAAAATCCTGCATCTTTCCCAAACACCTTTTAAAGCCTGGAAGCCTTGCTTCCTTCCTGGGTATGGAGGCCAGCTCCTAACATCCAGCAGCCCTCCCTGATGCCTACTGCCAATCTGGGTTTTAGAATATCACTATCCCTGGATTCTCTTATTTCTGGTTTTCATCCACCTGTTGGCACATTTCATACTCCTTGGAAATTGAGTACTTATTAATTACCCTGATTGTGCTTGAGATTGCATGATCCCTTGGCCACCAGGCCCTGCCTTCCCAGATCCTGCCATCCTCAAAGCTTTTGTCCATGCTTGCCCAGATCTGTGGATTTTGTGTCAGGGCACATCGCTTGTCTTACTGTGAGTGCAAAATTAGACCCTAGATATGAGAACACATATCTTAGTTTATACGTTGAAACATTGATCACATATCATGTTTCATAGCAGTTTAAATGTATTCCTGAGATAGAGACAAACTTTTTATGAAACTCTTCAAAGAATAGAATCATTGAGTGCCCACTTTGCTCTTCCCTGCCTCTCTTATCTCATCCTCTTCTTAATCCATGCAACTATGATTTCCCTGAGTCCCCCATCTCTGATAATGTCTAGTGTCTGAGTATCGGTGTCTGCTGGTCTTCACCAAAGTCAAAGATGTACACTTGCTAGGTGGGCAAGACCTTGTCCTCTTCCTGGAATGGAATTTGATTTAGAAGAATCTTTATCCTTCATTCAAACCGGGAGAACTATCCATCTTCCCGAGAATCATTTCAGTCTGTCTTGTTACTAAGCTGTCATTCTTTAAATTCAAGTCTGTGGTCTTATATTTTTAGCTGCCTAAGTTGCTGTGTAAATTGGAGGAAAAATATCCCAATAAAAGAAACCTTTTCCAGAAGGATAAAGCAGTTTGTATCTTCCTGCTCAGGAAACCCTGAAAATATGCTAGCAGAGGAAACTGAAATATCAACATACCGACTGCTTCATTTATTTATACAAGGATTATTATTTTTCATAATTTTGAAAAATACACTCATGAAAATTACCTAGGGTGCATTTATTAGATTGACAAAGTCTTCAATATGTTCTGGTTAGTCAGATTATCATAATTATATATATAATATGTATAATTATATATATATATAAAATATATATATAATATTTATTTATAATATTATATAAAAATAAGATTATAATATTATATAAAAATAAGATTAAAAATAAGAATATATTTAATATATATAATATATATTTTTTATAATTTTTTTTATAATTTATAATATTATATAAAAATAAGATTATAATATTATATAAAAATAAGATTAAAAATAAGAAAACCTGTAAAACCTAATATCATTGAAATCTGGTACCTGAAAATATAAAAGTATGTCTTAACACAATACAGAAGCAAACTCGTATTCTGGAATTAGAAGTTTTACCTCCTGTTTACAATTGCTGTATATGTATTGCCACCAAAGTGGATTCTAAGTCATGGTTGGTTTTTATAAAACTGAGCATTTGTGGGATTCATGTGTTGATAACACCTAGACGTATCTCTGGGTTACTTTCTATTCTTAACTATTTCTATTCTCCGCTACATTATGCCTATTGCCAGCAATCTTCTAAAAGCCCATTTAAGAAAAAAGCAATTTGATTATTTTTTGTCTGAGTTAGGTGACTGTTGAGTAAGTATATAATGAATTCATATATAATTTATAATATAATGAATTAAAGTTATAGAGCTTACTAATTTATCAATATCTTAGTAAATTGTAAGATTAGTTGTATAGAATTTGTCAATTTATTGATATATCAGTAGTTGTGAAATTAAAAATATTTAATGGTGGCTACCATTTGTTAAGTGTTTATCATGTGTTAGGTGTTTTAACTGTGTGAACTTGATTCATCCACACAACCACACTGTGAGGCAGGTAATTAATTATTTTACAGATGAGGAAACTGAGATTTAGAGAGATTAAAAATCTTGACCAGATCACTCAGATAATAAGGAGGGGAACTGGGACTTTGCCTGATTCTCATGGGTTTTGTTTTTGTTTTAAACATCATTTACATCATTACTTCAAACGCTGCAAACACAGAGCCAAGGAATAAGGCTTGGTGATAACTTACTAAGTTATTGAAGACATCTACATATCACCATTTTATGTTAGAAATATGTAACAAGGTCCAATCTGGAAGTGATTATGATTCAGTACCAATATCAAGTAGGTAAAATTACAGTGTATAAAGCTACATAAAGATATGAGACAGAATAGCCAACAACATTCAACTCTAGATCTCGTAAGTTTCACTCCAGATCAATATGTCAGCTGACAAACAGCACAGTTCACATGGGACTGCTCTATTAAAAGCACCAGGGGAGGGGGAAGGGTAAGCTGTGACAAAGCGAGAGACAGGCATGGACATATATACATTACCAAACGTAAGGTAGATAGCTAGTGGGAACCAGCCGCATAGCACAGGGAGATCAGCTCGGTGCTTTGTGACCTCCTGGAGGGGTGGGATAGGGAGGGTGGGAGGGACACGCAAGAGGGAAGAGATATGGGAACATATGTATGTGTATAACTGATTCACTTTGTTATAAAGCAGAAACTAACACACCATTGTAAAGCAATTATACTCCAATAAAGATGTTAAAAAAAAAAAAAAAAAGAAGCAGTAGGAACTACACCCCTACCAGCCATTGGGAGGGAAAGAGTGGGGAGCACAGGAATGGGTCTGTTTGTCAGATCACTGCCCCCCCCCCATCTCAGGGACATCTAAGATAAATAAAGCCCACTAAATGGAGAAAACACAAAACGTCTTAAGTCTTCACCATCATCAAGGCCATTAAAGAGATGTAAAAAGCACAGCAGCTAACCGTATTCATAAATAGCAAACTAGCATTTGAGAAGGTAGTAAGAACTCAGTCTCATAAATAACTAGATGTATGTTAATTTAATTCTTTTGGAAGGGGAAGTAGGAGAATATAAAACATTAATCACCATCTCAGGAATGATTTATTTTGCATACATGCCTGCAGAGAGAAGGAAAGCTGTTTGCTTTTGGTAGTCTTCCAGCTCCTGCTTTCTTCTTGATCATCAGGGGGCTGCATTCACATACATCTTCTATATGTCAATAGTAGATTGCCCATCCTCTGCTTTCATGTGTGCAGCCAGAATCCGCTGACTTTCATGGGCAAACGGTGGTGAGTTTGCTGTTTGTAATAAAGCTATTATGCATCAGACCCCTGGGTCAGACAGTCTGATCGAAAGACTGTGGCAGAAGCCCAAGTTATTATTTCTCCCTTATTATAGATGAATGAGCCCCTTTCTTTTTATCTTCAGCTTTATTGAGATATAATTGACATATAACATTGTGTAAGTTTAAGGTGTACAACATGATGATTTGATATACGTGCATTTTGCGATCTGTTTACCACAATAAGGTTAGTTAACACATCCATCGCCTCACATAGTTACTTTTTTTGTGTGATGAGAACTTTTAAGATCTACTCTCTTAGCAACTTTCAAATATGCAATACGTATTGTTAACTATAGTCACCAAGCTTTAAATTATATCATCAGAACTTATTCAACTTATAACTGGAAGTTTGTACACTTTGAACACCTTCATCCATTTCCCCCATTCTCTTGACCCTGGCAACCACCAATCTACTCTGTCTCTGTGAGTTTGCTTTTTTTTATATTCTGCATGTAAGTGAGATCATATAGTATTTATCTTTCTTTGTCTGACATTTTACTTAGCATAATGCCCTATAAGCTCATCGATGCTGTTGCAAATGATAGGATTTCCTTCTTTTTAAAAATGGCTGAATAATATTCCAGTGTGTGTGTGTGTGTGTGTGTGTGTGTGTGTGCGTGTGTGTGTGACATGTCTGTATATCATAATTTCTTTTCTTTATCCATTCATCCACTGGTGGACATTTAGGTTATTTCCATGCCTTGGCTATCATAAATAATGCTGCAATGAACATTGGGGTACAGATGTCTTTTCAAATTACTGTTTTTGTTTTCTTTGGGTAAATACTCAGAAGTGTAATTGCTGGATCATATGGTAGTTCTATTTTTTATTGTTTGAGGAACCTCCGTACTGTTTTCTCTAGTGGCTGCACCAATTTACACTCCCACAAATAGTGCATAAATGTTCCCTTTTCTCCATATCCTTGCTAGTACTTGTCATCTCTTGTTCTTTTTTTTTTTTAATGGTCATCCTAACAGGTGTGAACTGATAGCTCATTGTGGTTTTGATTTGCATTTCCCTGATGATTAGTGATGTTGAGCATCTTTTCATGGCTTTTCAAAGCCATCCGTATGTCTTTTTTGGAAAAACGTCTATTCATGTTCTTTGTGAATGGGCCCCTCTCTAAGAAAACATGCCTTTTATCAGAAATATGGCTTTCTGAATTTCCTTACTGACACAGGTTGGTACATACATTGTTGAGGGAATCACTTTCCCATTAAGAGTGAAAAGTTCATCTAATACACTGATAAAATATAACTTCCGTAGTCAGTTTGATTTTTAGCCTACTTGGGTCTATCTGTATCAGGACTTTTAGAAGTAAAACAAAACATTTAGACTTAAAAGCTTACTCAAGCTACCTAGGAAATAACAATTCTCTCTATACAGTTGTCTCTTGGTAACCACAGAGGACTGGTTCCAGAGGCTCCCTCCATCACCAAATTCTGCAGATGCTCAAGTTCCTTATATCGAATGGTGCTGTATTTGCATATAACTTAGGCACACCCTCCGTATGCTTTAAATCATCTCTAGATTACTTACAATACCTAATACAATGTAAGTGCTGTGTAAATAGTTGCTGGTGTGCAGCAAATTCAAGTTTCGCTTTTTTGAACTTTCTGAATTTTTTTCAAACATTTTAGTCAAGATTAGTTGAATCCACAGATGCAGAATCCATGGATATAAAGGGCCGACTGTACACAGATCACCATGCATAGACAACCCAGTAACAAGATCCAATATACTAAACCTGAAGTCAAGGAGGGCTGTGGACAGGAGGGTAGAGCTAGTGGTATGTCACTGGTTTGACTTTTTCTTTTTACCAGAAAACACCCAACTGCAAAAATTAATCACAGAAAA
Organism: Delphinapterus leucas; assembly: GCF_059928025.1. NCBI lineage: Eukaryota > Metazoa > Chordata > Mammalia > Artiodactyla > Monodontidae > Delphinapterus > Delphinapterus leucas. Next base: position 49,888,729 of record NC_143132.1, read on the forward strand.
AGATCTTACAAAGGGCTTGTATAAAGTAGTTGCCAACTTTTAAAATTGTTTGGCCACAGTTTTCAAAATGACCTACTCCAAAATACAAATTTTTGTTTTGGCCTTGCCAAGACTCATGTTTTTTATGGAAATTTGTAAATTACATGTATCCTGTAATGCACATTTTAAGCTTGTACAAATGAGAATATTGCTTCTTAAAATTTATCAGGAGATTACAAACATTTATAACTATTTCATTATTACTCAGCACATTGCTGCAAGTCTCATTAGTTATGTCTTTCAGGGAATTTTCTCCTGAAAATCTTTAGTGAAGGTTATTCTTACTTAGGTGGGTTCCATGCTTCTGAAGAGGTCAGAAGGGATTTGAACTAAATCTGATAGTTAAACTGAAGATCAGGATGGACCATATAATTTATATTGATGAGTCTGGTGCTTTGTATAGTTTGTAAACTAGCACTAAAAATTACCAAAATGAATTCTAATAAAGGTTTGAGTAACAACAATGTTTATTGGAATAAGTGGTTAGTTCTCAAATATATGAACTTTTTTGAAGGAGAGCACTCACTTGGAACCATGTTTTAACGTGCTTGTTAAAAACACTTACTTAAAAATCACTCAGTTTAGCAGGAGACCAAAAGCTAGGCACTGAGCTGAGTGTGTCTAATTTTAACTTTCAAATTTCCCCCAGTCTAGAAGTAGCCATCTCTTGCTCAAGGATGGAGTCTATCTCCTGGATTAATTTATTTTACCCTGGAGACAAATATTAGAAAGCAACATCTTTTGTACTTATAGTTAGTAAACCACAACCCAAGTTGAAAGTATTATCAATGTACCAAAAATGATGCAGAGTGGGGAATTACTTCATGACAGTAAAGCTTATTTTCTGTAAAAAACGACACAAAGGATTTTTTTCCTTCCCAGGAAAGGAAGTAAGGTTTATTCTCTACTGAAAATAAATGAGAAAAATATTGCTGCTTCCAAACTCTAAGTAGGAATCAAAACACTTCAATAATACATATTTAAATGTTTACCTATTTTAAAAATTCTAAAGTGCTTTTTAAAGAACGGAATTAGAATATCCTAAACCACACAAATTGAGGGTAGCAATAGCATCAAAGTAACAGATACAAATTGGCATTTCTGTGGATAAACTATGCCTATTTTGCAGAAAGTCTAGACCCAAATGCATTGGGCTTCCCAAAGAGGATGTTTCATATGACCTCTGGGAACCAGTGCTCTTGGTCACCCTGGGGGTACTTGCTGTGGGTGCTCTCTCAGCATTGTTTTGCTGTGGAGGAGCTCCTGTGGGCTCTAGAACCAAAAGCAGCATTTGGACCAGTCAAGTCTGCAAAGGGCCCCTCTACTGTCCATAGTGCCCATCTTAGAGGAATCTGCTGACACTGATATTGCTGACACCTTGAACTTTCTCATGGAGATCCAACTGGGGGGAAGAAAGTTTATGTTTTACTCGCTCTGTTAGTGTATCCCATTGTAAAACTGAAGCAAGAGTCCAGGGACTGGACTGATGAGCAATTTGAGTGAGATATTTGCAGTGCTCACCATCACCTCACCATCCTTATTCTGGCCCAGTAGCTTTGCACCAAATTTGTGGGTGCAGCATTCTCATTTCTAATGATGAGTTACTTTTTTCCCCTGCAAGTGCTTCGCAGCCTCCTATGCAAATAACCCTTGGCTGTTTTGTGCCATCAGTTATCCAGAACAGATTTTCCCAGTTCTGTGGTGGGTAAAACTTATCCTGCACACGTGAAGACCCCTGATGTGGGGTTTCTGTAAATGAGCTAACTCTTTATTTACCAGGGCTTTGTAACATGGAGGTAGTTACTATCTCTTGTGACTTTTGCCTTAGCAACTTCAGGATATGTCGGAGAAATTTTTAAAAAAATCATAATAAATATAATAGCAAGTTGTTAACATTTATTAAGTCCTCCTATATGCCACACATTGTTCTACATTGTGTTTTATATTGATTAACTCATTTACTCTTCAGAATAACCTTTTAAGGTAGGTGCAGTTATTTCTTCCATTTTATTGTAAGGGCACAGGCACACAGAAGTTAAATAACTGACAGAGGTCACTCCCACTGGATTCAGATGACTAGCAAGAAAGGGGAAGAAAGAGGAGTGAACTTTTGCCTTCATTATATTTTCTTCTGTATTCCTAATTTCAAAAGCAATTAAGTGGAATTAAAGAATATTTCTCTGGCATAAATGGTAAGCCCCACCGAAGCAGGGGCCATGCCTTTTTTCTCTCTCCATAGTATCTCTGGTGCCTAGTACAAAAGAGACACTCAATAGATATTCATGTTACAAATGAATGGATAATCTAAAAAACTTCCAGTTGCTTTTTTTTTTAAATGTGTCTTTCATTCTTTTTCTTGTCTTTCCAATTTCTGTTGTCTTAATCTGCACTAAAGAATTACTAAACACTGTCTGGATTAGTGGGTTGATGACACTCCTTGTCAATAAGTTATATAGCTTTCTGTTGGCTCTAATTTCTAACAGAAGAATTGGGGCTGGTTTGAGAGATGAATCAATTAAGAGGATGTTTTCCTTACAGATATCATCAACAAGACTTCTCTGAGATGTGTACTGAGGAGCATACTGAAATGCAGAGTTCATATCTAGACGGGTGAGCACAGCTTTCATTGCTTTTCTAAGATCCTTTATTGTATACTGTTTTATTAATTATTTCTGGTAATAAGAATAATTTCAAAAAGTAATCTCTGGTTATATGTGTAAGTTGACAACATTGACAGAGCTATTTAAGTTATAGGTAATGTATTCTGTAAATTGACTTACAAAGCTATTAACTGAGTATAATACATATAGAGGCCATGCGAGTACATGGCTTATGAACCAGGCCATGGCCCTGAGGAGGGAACTGTATATTAGTTCTGGTCTTTGTAGTTGCTAAAAGTTTATTTGATTATTAATCCTATAATTCCTCATATTTTCACACCTCTGGCTATCTTCAGCTTCTTGGTTCTGAGGCATCATGCTAAACATCTATATTAGAGGAATAATGAAAGAGTTTCATTTCACACAACGCTTTCTTTTAAACTCTTGGATAGCATCCTGGAATTTAAAAACATCCATTCATAAATTATTTTTATGATTGGACCTTGATCAATTTACTTGAACTTAGTGTGCCCTCTTCTCCATTTGCAGCTGAAGGGGTAGTCTTGACCTACTTTTTAGAAGAGCCCCTAAAAATGATTAATTGAGCCTTCCTTATAGAGTACTTTAAAAATATATAATTGCTCTGCATATAGGAAAAAACCTATCAGAATTTTAAAAAAATGTTTAAAAATAGTTAGGTGAAAATTTCAAGATGGAAACAGGGACTTGCTAATGCTGAATAAGGCAGAAGAGCATATTTTTGTCAGTCAGTTTTACTAGTTTAAGTAAAGCCTATTTAACTATAAAAATCTATTTAATCAGTGATAGAGTCATTTCATTTTAGTGAGTGCCTAATTGTAGGGAAGCTCTGCAGCGCAATCATGACCTCCTTCTGTTGTGCTCAGCTCAAGACTACCTTTAATGAAATGTGATGATGGAGCGGTTCCCTTGATTAAAGCACTTTAATAAATAAGTAACTAGACAAATTTACCAGCTAGGAGAGAAGAGGAACAAATGGAGCTGTAAGTCCTATGAATAGTTTTATCATTTAAAAAAATTTTATGGATTATTTAAATTGTGCTTCTCTAATTATAATCATTTATAATGTTTCATTGTGTTTAATAGCATTTGCTTTGATTGAATCATTATCATAGTTAGCAAGTTGCTCTAATAGCTACCTTACAGTATCTTTTCAATTATGTGAAAGATAATTGAAGCTATGTGAATGTGGTTTCCTTTTCTGTCCCTAGAAAGAGACCATAATAGAGAAGTTTCATTTGCAGAAAATTTATATTTTATAGTTCCTTATCCACTTACTATAACATTTCAGATTTATTTATTTACAGTTTAATTTTGCACACTCACCCATTGTGATTGCCCTCTCACAGATTTTAATATTCCCATTCAGTTTTGGTAGTATAGCAGTAGAGAGAGAAATTTTCCTGCTTTTGTTCTTTTTGGATAGATCCACAACATTATAGGGAAAATTTTAAAAGATTTCAGTCTTCTCATATGCCAGAATTTTGGGGAAACCTTTGATTAATTGATCTTATCCCGCTCTCTACCTCTTCAGCTCTGATTTCAGAGGGTATAGATGGGGAGGACCCTCACTTTCTCTCTGCTTTGCATGGTACCCTGGACCTTCTGCAGCTTTCCTAGGTTGATATAAGAGTGAACGAAAATGTCATTGTTGCAAAAGTCAAGCAGGGGCTCACAACCAATTGTGTGAATGTTTTGCTTTTCCTGTACCTTGTCTTTGCTCATGCATCTCTTAGAGTCTAGGCATGTGTTTGTGTGTGTGTGTGTGTGTGTGTGTGTGTGTTTGAGTGAGAGAAATAGCAGTCTACTCTAATAATACCATAATCACAACCAGGAAAGACATGCTTCATCAATTCTCTGGCAGTAATTGCAGTTCCTGTGGAAAGAAAAAGTGTTGTGTTCACAAAACACTGAGCAGATATCCCTGTGCTATGTGGCTGCTTCCCACTAGCTATCTATTTTACATTTGGTAGTGTATATATGTCCATGCCAGTCTCTCACTTCGTCCCAGCTTACCCTTCCCCCTCACGGCGTCCTCAAGTCCATTCTCTACATCTGTGTCTTTATTCCTGTCCTGCCCCTAGGTTCTTCAGAACCATTTTTTTCTTTTAGATTCCATATATATGTATAGCTGATTCACTTTGTTATAAAGCAGAAACTAACACACCATTGTAAAGCAATTATACTCCAATAAAGATGTTAAAAAATAAATAAAAAGTCAAAAAGAAAAAAGAAAAAGTGCTGTGGTACAGTAGAAAAAATATAGGCTTTATAGTAAGAAACATCCAAGTTTAAATTCCAGCTCTGGATTCACAGATAATTAGCTCTAATTTGCTTTGCAAATTCATTAAAACCATCTGAATCTGTTTTCTTATCTGTAAAATGGGAATAATAATACAAACCTCATAGGGTTATTATTAGTATTTACTAAGTAAAGTATGAAAATTATATGGAACCTTATATGTTTTCAGTAAATGTGTTCTCTTTTGTTCTTTAGTACTCCAGTGAGTTGGCTTACCACAAAACACAGAAATATAATAAAATTTAAATCAGAACTATCAAATTACAAGTAATAAAAAAGAGGGTAAAACAATTAGGCTAAAGAAATGCCTAATGTTATTTACTGTGATTAATTGTAGTACTTAGTTCTCAGATTCTTGAAGGATGAGGTAGCAAGATAAACACAGTAGGTTATATTATAGTCAATATTTGAGAAAAGAAAATAGAACCCACCAAGTTTTTCTGTACTAGTGTTTTTAATATTAAGTATCTTTACTCATTCTATATCTCAGATTTCATTAAAATTTTAATTAAAATTTAATTGCAAATTCAATAGAGAAGAGGGAGCCTCGTCAAAGAATGGATGGACATTTCTCTGCTATAGGTATGGTCATCTCTTTGTTAACAAATAAAGGTAATCTTGCTAGAACACTCTTGTAAGATTTGAACTGAAGATTATTCTATTGTATAAATAGTGGAAAAAGAAAATCTGACTAAATGGAGGACTAGTGAGATAATGGCTGCTACATGTTTTCTTTCAGTTCTATGAATTCTGGGGGATGGATTGGTGTTTTCTTGACTCAATTTCTTCATTAGTCACTGAATACACATAGACCTTTTCCAGAAGTCCCTGAGATTGTCCAGTTGTTTCCTCGTTGATCCAATGCCAATGTTCTATCAATACTTCTTCTCCCCCACCATCTCACACATATCTCTCTCCCCAAAGTCCATTGTTCTCATTGGTTAAGAAGTCTTCCTCACTTGAAAAAAGTGTGAAGACTTTTGATTTTTTAAAGCACTCATCACTTTATACTATTATTATTAAATTTTTATACTTTTAATATAAAGGAGAGGTGTAATGTTTCCAAATTCCTGGCAGATATTACTCTGGGATTTGCCAATGAGAAATTGGAATTCTTTGGAATTACACCAATCATAAATGATTCTTAAAATATTTCCAACATTCGTCATGGTATTTATGGGTATGTAAGTAAATTATTACAAATATAAATAAAATAATAAATTTAGTAGCATTTTCAAAAAACTGTAGCCATAGTGCATATTCAAACACTCATAAACACCAGTGAAGAAAACTAGGTTATCTTGAAATAGCTTAATGCTCTTAATCCTAGTAAAGTTAATGTCACTCACTGTACAGGATCATGTGCCAAAGTAGCTAATGTAAGGACTTATTTTATTTCCTAAACTTGTTATTTCTTAGGACATTATTCATAGGATTTGTTTAAATTTGTTTAAATTATACTTTGCATGTAAATTGATTATTTTATTTGCAAGCATGATTCACTGTTAGTAGAAACAAGGATATGAACACACACTTAGAACTTGGTCATAGGCACAAACAATATTGCCTATCAGATCAGGAAATTTCTCTCCTCCTGCTCCTCTTCAGTTCCCAGAAATGTTGACCTCAACTTCTGAATCTCCTGTCATTGTTTCCTGCTACCACTCTCTCAATTAGATTTATTTGAACCAAGTTGTCTCTTGGTTGATTGTTGTGTTTTAATTCTTACAAGAGAATTATTATACCTTTTCCCATTTTCTCCATTTCTCAACTGAGTTTTCTCCTGATCCCAGAGAAACATATAAATTACTCTAGAAATGCTGGGAGGGGATTCCTTATGGAAACACTACAAAATAAACCCTCTTTTTAGGGTAGTGATTTTCAACCTTGGTGGCACTTTAAATTCACTTGGTTGCTATTTTAGAAATACACGTGCCTGGGTGGTGGATCCCAGGAAGTTGATTTAATAAGGAATATTTTTAAAAATCCTATTGATTTTGTTGTGTAGCCTAATTTGAGAACTCTCCTCAAGGAACTACCCAATGAGTTACTCCTCATTCTATAATTTAAGGATACGCTTATAAGTATTTTTCATTCTTTCATTGTAGGTAAATTCATTTTTATAATCTCTGAAATAGTTTGTAAAATTCTTGAAGAAAAATATACTTACTGTTGGAAACTTATTTTTGATCAGCAATTTCAGAACCTTAAAGGTTTATTATTACATTTTGGCAGTTGTAAGTACTTAATTGATCTTATTTTTTAGTTATTAAAGAAATAAATATGTTTATTTAAAAATAAAGTTATGCAGAATTACTTGTAATGGAAACAAGACTTACTTATTCCATCTCCCTCTCCAGAAGCATCCATTTTTAATTTTTCAGCTGTTTGTCCCAGTTGTCATCTTAGCACTTCTAAATAATATGATTATGCTGATATTTCTTAATAAATTATTTTTTTGACATCTTCTATTTATTTTCTGCCATGATAGCAAGGATTTAATCATTTATTCTCCCCCAATATTTCCTCCATCCTTCTGTTAAATTACATTATTATTTTTCAATCTTATACTGGCTACTTTTCTAATTTTAATTTATGTATTTCTGTCATGTTTTCTTCCACATTACCTATGAGCTGTATCTCTTGACTCATCACTTTATAAGATGAGGATATTAGCACTCATGCCCTTCTCTTCAGCTCTCCCACATCTCCCAACTTGTTATTTTTACTTTTGCATCATCAAAGTTGATGAAAACATATTTCATTTTATAACATATATTTTCTGTTTGCCTATAGATTAGTTTTAAAATTTGATAGCTAATATACATTTTCACGTTATTCTGACTATATAAGAATAGTAAGTGGAAGCGCCAATCAGTATTTTGTACATCAAAATGCTCTGCTCCCATTTCTTCGTTGTTTTCTTTTGTATTTTGTCATCATTAAAAAAAAAAAAATTAAGACCCCAAATCTTACCCTTGTCTTAGGGTTTGGCAGTCCCATTTGGAAAATGTTTATATTTGATATTCTTTCTTGACCTCCTTTTTCAGACACCACTACCCTCAATCACTAGCTGCTCTAAAAATCTTGATTAAATCTTGACTCAAAACTGTAATCTTGGAACTTCCACCTAGGTTAAGAATTATTTTCTCTCATATTTTGAAGGCATTAGTATATCACTTTCTAGCATGTAGTATTGATGATAAGTCTTCTGCTGGTAATTGTCTTTTATCTGTAGGTAAATTTTAATCCCCGCTGAAGCATTTTGAATTTTCTCTTTTTCCAAAGAGAACTCCAAAATTTCACAGCAAAGTGTCTAGATGTGTCTATTTTTTGATTTATTATGTTGAGCACTTACTCTGCTCTTTCAACCCTGAGATCATGTCCCTTAGTTCTGAGAAATTCTCACCCATTTTTCCTTTGATGTTTTTCTTGTCTCTGTCCACTCTGGTCTGAGCATCTGAATTCTAGTTGATTAGATGTTGGACTTCTTGGATGATGCATTGATACACTCTTGATATCTTTTATATTTTCTCATTTTCCTCATTTTTCTGTCTTGATATCTTTTATATTTTCTCATTTTTCTGTCTTCTTTTACTAGTTTTTTGGTAATATTTAATTTTTTAAATCTTTCAATTATTTCTATTAAGTTTTAAAGCTATTATTATTTTTAATTTCAAGAGATATTTTTGGATTACCCCCTCAACAGTAATCTATCTGTCTGTCTACCTACCTACCTATTATCTTTATTTCTATATGTACTGATTTATTTTTGAGGATTTTATTTCCACTTTTTTAATATTCTTTTCTACTCCCTGAATTATGTCCATTTCCTCTAGAATAACATTTTTCTGTTTAACATGAGTTTCTCTATTTCATGTTGCAGGTTTGTCTCAAAGATCTCATTATGCTTTGCTGCCTAATCATATTAAAAATAAAACCATAAAACCACATCATAATTCAGTGCACAGTTGGGGCCTTTGATAGGTTTATTTTAGAGCAGTTGGGCAGATATGTGACTGTTACAGCTGTTTGAAAATGTCAGAAATTAAGAGACATTTTTTTCTGGGGCTCAGGAAATCCTTTAGAGAAGAGACTTGATATTTTTGTCCAAGCAGTAGATATCTGGCTGCCAGATGTGAATAAAGAGAGGTGGGAAAGGGCGTGAACTAAGATAGTGGAGTAGAAGGACATGCTCTCACTCCCTCTTGTGAGCACACCAGAATAGCAACTAGCTGCTGGACAATCATTGAGAGGAAGACACTGGAACTCACCAAAAAAGATACCCCACATCCAAAGACAAAGGAGAAGCCACAATGAGATGGTAGGAGGGGGCGCAATCACAATAAAATCAAATCCCATAACTGCTGGGTGGGTGACTCACAGACTGGAGAACGCTTATACTACAGAAGTCCACCCAATGGAGTGAAGGTTGTGAGCCCAACATGGGGGTCCGGCAACAGGAGGAGGAATTCCTAGAGAATCAGACTTTGAAGGCTAGTGGGATTTGATTGCAGGACCTTGACAGGACTGGGGGAAACAGAGACTCCACTCTTGGAGGGCACACACAAAGTGGTGTGTGCATCGGGACCCAGGGGAAGGAGCAGTGACCCCAGTGGAGACTGAACCAGACCTACCTGCTAGTGTTGGAGGGTCTCCTGCAGAGGCGGGGGGTGGCTCCCTTTCACTCTGGGGACAAGGACACTGGCAGCAGAAGTTCCGGGAGGTACTCCTTGGTGTGAGCCCTCCCAGAGTCTGTCATAAGCCCCACCAAAGAGCCCAGGTAGGCTCCAGTGTTGGGTTGCCTCAGGCCAAACAACCAACATGGAGGGAACCCAGCCCCACCCATCAACAGTCAAGTGGGTTAAAGTTTTACTGAGCTCTGCCCACCAGAGCAACAGTCAGCTCTACCCACCACCAGTCCCTCCCATCAAGCCTCTTAGATAGCCTCATCCACCAGAGGGCAGACAGCAGAAGCAAGAAGAACTACAGTCCTGCAGCCTGTGGAACAAAAATCATATTCACAGAAAGATAGACAAGATGAAAAGGCAGAGGGCTATGTACCAGATGAAGGAACAAGATAAAGCCCCAGAAAGACAACTAAATGAAGTGGAGATAGGCAACCTTCCAGAAAAAGAATTCAGAATAATGATAGTGAAAATGATCCAGGACCTCGGAAAAAGAATGGAGGCAAAGATCGAGAAGATGCAAGAAATGTTTAACAAAGACCTAGAAGAATTAAAGAACAAACAAACAGAGATGAACAATACAATAACTGAAATGAAAACTACACTAGAAGGAATCAATAGCAGAATAACGGATTCCGAGGCAAAAGAACGGATAAGTGACCTGGAAGACACAATGGTGGAATTCACTGCCGCGGAACAGAATAAAGAAAAAAGAATGAAAAGGAATGAAGACAGCCTAAGAGACCTCTGGGACAACATTAAACGCAACAACATTCGCATTATAGGGGTCCCAGAAGGAGACGAGAGAGAGAAAGGACCAGAGAAAATTTTTTTTTTTCTTTTTTTTTTTTTGGCGGTACGTGGGCCTCTCACTGCTGTGGCCGCTCCCGCCATGGAGCACAGGCTCCTGATGCTCAGGCCCAGTGGCAATTACTCACGGGCCCAGCCACTCCGCCGGCATGTGGGATCCTCCTGGACCAGGGCATGAACCCACATCCCCTGCATCAGCAGGTGGACTCCCAACCACTGCGCCACCTGGGAAGCCCCAGAGAAAATATTTGAAGAGATTATAGTCAAAAACTTCCCTAACATGGGGAAGGAAATAGCCACCCGAGTCCAGGAAGCACAGCTAGTCCCATACAGGGTAAAGAGAAGGAGAAACACGCCGATTACTATTTGCCAATAGTAATCAAATTGGCAAAAATTAAAGACAAAGAAAAATTATTGAAAGCAGTAAGGGAAAAAATGAAAAATAACATACAAGGGAACTCCCATAAGGTTAACAGCTGATTTCTCAGCAGAAACTCTACAAGCCAGAAGGGAGTGGCATGATACACTTAAAGTGATGAAAGGGAAGAAACTACAACCAAGGTTACTCTACCCGGCAAGGATCTCATTCAGATTAGATGGAGAAATCAAAAGCTTTCCAGACAAGCAAAAGCTAAGAGAATTCAGAACCACCAAACCAACTCTACAACAAATGCTAAAGGAACTTCTCTAAGTGGGAAACACAAGAGAAGAAAAGGACCTACAAAAGAAACCCAAACCAATTAAGAAAATGGTCATAGGAACATACATATCAATAATTACCTTAAACGTGAATGGATTAAATGCTCCAACCAAAAGACACAGGATTGCTGAATGGGTACAAAAACAAGACCCATATATATACTGTCTACAAGAGACCCACTTCAGACTGAGGGACACATACAGACTGAAAGTGAGGGGATGGAAAAAGATATTCCATGTAAATGGAAATCAGAAGAAAGCTGGAGTAGCTATACTCATATCAGACACAATAGACTTTAAAATAAAGAATGTTACAAGAGACAATGAAGGACACTACATAATGATCAAGGGCTCAATCCAAGAAGATATAACAATTATAAATATGTATGCACCCAACATAGGAGCACCTCAATACCTAAGGCAACTGCTAACAGCTGTAAAAGAGGAAAACGACAGTAACACAATAATAGTGGGGGACTTTAACACCTCACTTACACCAATGGACAGATCATCCAGAATGAAAATAAATAAGGAAACAGAAGCTTTAAATGACACAATAGACTAGATAGAATTAATTGATATTTATAGGACATTCCATCCAAAAACAGCAGATTACACTTTCTTCTCAAGTGCACATGGAACATTCTCCAGGATAGATCACATCTTGGGTCACAAAGGAAGCCTCAATAAATTTAAGAAAATTGAAATCATATCAAGCATCTTTTCGGACCACAACGCTCTGAGATTAGAAATGAATTACAGGGAAAAAAACGTAAAAAACACAAACACTTGGAGGATAAACAATACGTTACTAAATAACCAAGAGATCACTAAAGAAATCACAGAGGAAATCAAAAAATACCTAGAGACAAATGACAATGAAAACACGACGATCCAAAACCTATGGAATGCAGCAAAAGCAGTTCTAAGAGGGAAGTTTATAGCTATACAAGCCTACCTCAAGAAACAAGAAAAATCTCAAACAATCTAAACTTACACCTAAAGGAACTGGAGAAAGAAGAACAAACAAAACCCAAAGTTAGGAAAGGAAAGAAATCATAAAGATCAGAGCAGAAATAAATGAAATAGAAACAAAGAAAACAATAGCAAAGATCAATAAAACTAAACGCTATTTCTTTGAGAAGATAAAATTGATAAACCATTAGCCAGACTCATCAAGAAAAAGAGGGAGAGGACTCAAATCAATAGAATTAGAAATGAAAAAGGAGAAGTTACAACAGACACTGCAGAAATACAAAGCATCCTAAGAGACTACTACAAGCAACTCTATGCCAATAAAATAGACAACCTGGAAGAAATGGACAAATTCTTAGAAAGGTATAACCTTCCAAGACTGAACCAGGAAGAAATAGAAAATATGAAAAGACCAATCACAAGGAATGAAATTGGAACTGTGATTAAAAATCTTCCAACAGGGCTTCCCTGGTGGGGCAGTGGTTGGGAGTCTGCCTGCTGATGCAGGGGACACGGGTTCATACCCTGGTCTGGGAAGATCTCACGTGCCACGGAGCAGCTGGGCCTGTGAGCCATGGCCGATGAGCCTGCGTGTCCGGAGCCTGTGCTCCGCAACGGAGAGACCACAACAGTGACAGGCCCGCGTACCGCCAAAAAAAAAAAAAGAAAACAAAAAAATAAAAATAAAAAATCTTCCAAAAAACAAAAACCCTGGACCAGATGGCTTCACAGGTGAATTCTATCAAACATTTAGAGAAGAGCTAACACCGATCCTTCTCAAACTCTTCCAAAAAACTGCAGAGGAAGGGGCACTCCAAAATTCATTCTGTGAGGTCACCATCACCCTGATACCAAAACCAGACAAAGATGTACAAAAAAAGAAAATTACTGACTAATATCACTGATGAATATAGATGCAAAAATCCTCAACAAAATACTAGCAAACAGAATCCAACAATACATTAAAAGGATCAAACACCATGATCAAGTGGGATTTATCCCGGGAATGCAAGGATTCTTCAATATACGCAAATCAATCAATGTGATACACCATATTAACAAACTGAAGAATAAAAAGCATATGATCATCTCAATAGATGCAGAAAAAGCTTTTGACAAAATTCAACAACCTTTTATGATAAAACTCTCCAGAAAGTGGGCATAGAGGGAACCTACCTCAACATAATAAAGGCCATGTATGAAAAACCCACAGCAAATATCATCCTCAGTGGTAAAAAACTAAAGCATTTCCTCTAAGATCAGGAATGAGACAAGGATGTCCACGCTCACCACTATTATTCAACATAGTTTTGGAAGTCCTAGTTTTGGCAATCAGAGAAGAAAAAGAAATAAAAGGAATACAAATTGGAAAAGAAGAACTAAAACTGTCAGTGTTTGCAGATGACACGATACTATACATAGAGAATCCTAAAAATGCCACCAGAAAACTACTGGAGCTAATCAATGAATTTGGTAAAGTTGCAGGATACAAAATTAATGCACAGAAGTGTCTTGTATTTCTATACACTAATGATGAAAAATCTGAAAGAGAAATTATGGAAACACTCCCATTCACTATTGCAACAAAAAGAATTAAAATACCTGAGAATAAACCTACCTAGGGAAACAAAAGACCTGTATGCAGAAAACTCTAAGACACTGATGAAAGAAATTAAAGATGATACCAACAGATGGAGAGATATACCATGTTTTTTGATTGGAAGAATCAACATTGTGAAAATGACTATACTACCCAAAGCATTCTACAGATTCATGCAATCCCTATCAAATTACCAATGGCATTTTTTACAGAACTAGAACAAATCATCTTAAAATTTGTATGGAGACACAAAAGACCCCGAATAGCCAAAGCAGTCTTGAGGGAAAATAACGGAGCTGGAGGAATCAGACTCCCTGACTTCAGACAATACTATAAAGCTACAGTAATGAAGACAATATGGTACTGGCACAAAAACAGAAACATAGATCAATGGAACACGATAGAAAGCCCAGAGATAAACCCATGCACCTATGGTCAACTAATCTATGACACAGGAGGCAATGATACACAATGGAGAAAAGACAGCCTCTTCAATAAGTGGTGCTGGGAAAACTGGACAGCTACATGTAAAAGAATGAAATTAGAACACTCCCTAACACCATACACAAAAATAAACACAAAATGGATTCAAGACCTAAATGTAAGACCGTACACTGTAAAACTCTTAGGGAAAACATAGGAGGAACACTCTTTCACATAAATCACAGCAAGATCTTTTTTGATCCACCTCCGAGAGTAATGGAAATAAAAACAAAAATAAACAAATGGGACCTAATCAAACTTAAAAGCTTTTGCACATCAAAGGAAACCATAAACAAGACAAAAAGACAACCCTCAGAATGGGAGAAATATTTGCCAATGAATCAGCGGACAAAGGATTAATGTCCAAAATATATAAACAGCTCATGCAGCTCAATATTAAAGAAAGAAACAACCCAATCCAAAAATGGGCAGAAGACCTAAATAGACATTTCTCCAAAGAAGACACACAGATGTCCAAGAAGCACATGAAAAGCTGCTCAACGTCACTAATTATTAGAGAAATGCAAATCAAAACTATAATGAGGTATCACCTCACACCAGTTAGAATGGGCATCATCAGAAAATCTACAAACAACAAATGCTGGAGACGGTGTGTAGAAAAGGGAACCTTCTTGCACTGTTGGTGGGATTGAAAATTGATACAGCCACTGTGGAGAACAGTATGGAGGGTCCTTAAAAAACTAAAAATAGAATTTCCATATGATCCAGCAATCCCACTACTGGGCATATACCCAGAGAAAACCACAATTCAAAAAGACACATGCACCCCAATGTTCACCGCAGCACTATTTACAATAACCAGGTCATGGAAGTGATCTAAATGGCCATCGACAGACGAATGCATAAAGAAGATATGGTACATGTATACAATGGAATATTACTCAGCCATAAAAAGGAACGAAATTGGTTGATTTGTTGAGACGTGGATGGATCTAGAGACTGTCATCCAGAGTGAAGTAAGTCAGAAAGAGAAAAACAAATATCGTATAATAACACATGTATATGGAACCTAGAAAAATGGTATAGATGAACTGGTTTGCAGGGCAGAAGTTGAGACACAGATGTAGAGAACAAACGTATGGACACCAAGCAGGGAAAGCGGCGGGGCGGTGGGGGTTGTGGTGTGATCAATTGGGCAATTGGGATTGACATGTATACACTGATGCATATAAAACTGATGACTAATAAGAACCTGCTGTATAAAAAATAAATAAAATAGAATTCAAAAAAAACAAAAACAAAAAGCCACCATGTCAGAGACAACAAAATGTCCCGTGATACAGATAGTTCAGTAAATTATGTATTTGCATTACAAATGATGTTCTAGAACAGTATACAATTTCTTAAGAGATTATAGGATAGGAAAGATATTCAGGAGAAATAGTGAAGTAAAAAATTCATATTACTGGGGCTTCCTTGGTGGCGCAGTGGTTAAGAATCCACCTGCCAATGCAGGGGATATGGGTTCGAGCCCTGGTCCGGGAAGATCCCACATGCCGCAGTGCAACTAAGCCTGTGAGCCACAACTACTAAGCCTGTGCTCTAGAGCCACAACTACTGAGCCCATGTGCCACAACTACTCAAGCCCACGTGCCTAGAGCCCGTGCTCTGCAACGAGAAGCCACCACAATGAGAAGCCCGCGCAGTGCAACGAAGAGTAGCCCCCGCTCGTCACAACTAGCGAAAGCCCATGCAAAGCAACGAAGACCCGATGTAGCCAAAAGTAAATAAATAAAAATAAATTTATTTTAAAAATTCATATTATTAAATAATATATATGATCCTATATTTGTGAAAAAGTATATACATACACATGTATGCATAGAGAAAAGGACTCAACCCTGATGTTCACAGTGCCTATCTTTGTATGGCAGGGAGGAGACTATAAATATCCCTTTTAAGGAAATAAACAATATTTTGCTTATCTATGTTCTTTAATTTTGTTTTGAATTGCAATTTTAAAACTATAATAAACTTTTTAAAGGAAAAAAAAAAGGGAGAGGTGGGAGCTTGACTTTTAATTAATGTTACTATTTTAAACCCCAAGTCTTACCCTTGTCGTGGGGTTTGAAAGTCCTAATGTCTACCCTCTGTTGTCTCTCTTTTCAAGCCTACTTCCCTAGGCAGTGACTTCTTTTTCCTACGTCATCATTTTTGTTTCACTTCCTTCCCTTTGTAATTCTTTCCTTGTGGACACAGGCTGCCCACCCAAATGCCCGTATGGCTCAGGCAGGTAATTAAATAAATGAAGAAGACTGGTCCTTGAAAATGGACTTGATGTGCCCTGGAATGGAGATATTGCCACTATTCAGTTTCAGTTATTATGCTTTATTTCTTTACAATTAATTTAGTGAATTTTCCAGAGGCAAAAATGATATACACGTATGGTTGGCCTGTCATCTTGACTCAGGAGTCCTCTTAGGTACTAAAATCTAAAAGAAATGTATTATTTCTTGTTAGGGGGGCTTTAGGTCCTATTACTTTCCATCAGAGTCCTCTAAACTACCTTAAATGAATATAGGTTCTAGGTTAAACCATGTCCTTGCCATGTACAACCAACCTCAAGCCACATCAAAACTCAAACATTGTATTTCCTATTAAAAAAATTTCAATGTAGGAGGCTCTGAATAATCTAAAAGACAGTAATTTTATTTTGATTTTATAGTACCATGGCAGCATGCTTCATGTTTCTTTCTCATTTGGACCCTAGGTATAAATTTAGGGTTGAATATTGAGACATAACTCAGGGAGAGTGATTCTGCTTGGGTCTAGGTTAACGTGGTTCATTTATATAGCTTTCTGGTTCCATAACTTGATCCAAAGATAAGACTGAGTTTAATATGTAACCTGAGAATCAGATAGATGGCATATTCTTTGGTGGTGGTCATTTTTGATATCGTTTCTCTTGCCAGGCCTTTAGATAATGCAACTGAAAGTTAATGATTGTATTCTCAGATGAGATCTTGAATGTCATGGTTTTCTGATGTTGATTGAAGAAAGAATTATTGAGAATTATTTGTATTATGTGATGATGGTAGGGTTAATAGCATATTGGACATTGAAAAATGTAAATGTAATTTGGACTTGAGGAAGGCCTCCGAAGGAATGCTTATAAACCAGGCCCAAAGTGATATATAATTTGTCACACCCTCCTTGTTATATTGGCAAGTTTATCAGTTCTCAGAGTTAATGCTGAAAGGTGGCAGGATATGCCAGCCCAAAATATGACTGTAGGAGTTCAAGACATGCCACCCCCATGCTTTCCCTGAATTCCCCTTATTTGCTTAAAGACAGATGCTCTGAAAGGAACTCAATTGTCATCAATCCCATCCTGAGGTGGGGGTGAATTTCATTATTCAAGGAGTATTGACTCATCACAGAACAGGAGACTAGAGGTTGACACCACACCCAAACTTTGTCACAAACCATTGTACCTCTAATCTGTTTTTCTAAGGGCCCATTCATGTTTCCTAAAAATCATTGACCCTTCAGAGGCTTACATCTCTCCTCCCCTCCCCATATTAAGATGGGTATTTAAGCCTAAATTCATAGCCACCTCTAGAAGTTATTTATTTTTACCCCCAAGGGATCTCCTATGTATTCATGAGCTACACATGTTAATAAACTTGTTTTTCTCTTGTTAGAGGGGCCCCAGTGAGAACTTAGAAGGGTAGTAGAAAAATTATTTTTCTTCCCCTGAAATGCCGAGGCATGACTTGATGGAGGTGGTGAATTAGGTCCCAAAAGTCTCCATGAGACTTTCCCAAGCTACCCCAAATAAATATACAATCTATTTTAAAACCCTGTGTTTTCCCACAAAGATAATTTTAAGCTCTAGCAATAAACATACAATATAAGAACAGTGTGCTTTCTGTTCTAAGTAGCTTCAAAGTAGGTTCCCAGCTTCTACCCCCCCCAACCTGATTTCTGCCTTAAGCCCCTCCTATTTAGGAAATTTGTTAGCACTACCATATTATCAATGGAAAAATTATGATAGCGTACAACCACAATTTATATGCATATGTGTCTCACAATCTGCTGAGAATAGGGCATATGTGTTTTAAAATCCATAAAAACATGTCTTGAGAGTTTCAATTGAGTTAAGTCTGGCTTGTTCAGATATTTAGAGCAGACAACAGGTTTTTAAGGTGTTTGGATTACCCTGACAATTCACCATGATGTAGATGTCTCCATTAAGCCTGTCAACTCCCCCTTGAGCAAGAGAAGATCAAATCAAAGCTCAGCAGACATGAAGAGCATGGTTTGCTGCTATGGGTCTTCAGGATGGTTATAGATTTCTAAACAGTCAATGAAGTCGTGGTGTTGTAAATTGATTGCTGAGATGGGCAGTGGTGTACCCCAGAGCTGTTTTTTTCCTTGCCACACACTGCTTTACTGGTCACTCATAGCCGTGTGTTTAGATCAGTATCCCAATATGTAAGAGATTATTGGACTGCTGCAAAGTGATACAATGTAAAGGTTGGTTTAAGCTGCTAAAATTGAAAAGCATCTCAAATAATAAACGTGTAAGTCCAGTGATATCCTGGACTCCCAAGTAAAAATGTCAGAAAGGGACCCCATGTCCTTTTTAAGTTGAAGATTAAGTAAATTTTTAGTCTCCTTGGGAAACCATCCAGAAGGGGAAAGGATCCATTTAACACATGCTTCACTTTTGATATGCTGATCTCTCTTGACTTCCTTAACTCATTTCACACAAGCCAGAGAGCTGAACTTCCACCATTTTTGTTGTGTGCATGTGAAAGAAGCTTATGGCGTCTACTTTCCAAACTTAAATCCTGCAACTAAATACGTTAGACTTGCAGAAAGTTTTATGAAATACTTCAAAGTCTTCTCTAATCTTGACTATAAAGGTGTATTTAATTTACTTAACTCTGTCTAAGCCTGCTTCACACTAGAAGCAAGGAGAGGAAACTTAATATACAGGTGCCAAAGAACAAGCATATCTTTTTGAAAAATTTGCTTGGGTACTGTGAGACTGTACATTCCAAAAAGGGCCACAACAGTGTCTCCTGTCCCACATTCCCTTCTTTGATGGTCCTCCTACCAGGAGATGGGTGTTTATGTTCCTTCCCCTTGACTCTGTTGTGACTACAACAGAGATGATGCAGTGAAGCTAGTTGTAAAAAGTGATACAGCTTTGCTTAGTTCTCTTGGGACACTCCCTCTTAGAACATAGTCATTGGGCTGGAGGTAATTCAAGCAACTCCATGGAGAAACCCACTGGAAAGGAATCAATAACCTGAAACTTCTCACCAGCCCTGAGTGAGCCATTGTGGAAGTTGATGCTCCAGTTCAGCTGAGCGCCCGCAGCTCACTGTCGTGTGGTGTGGTGCAGTGGCTGTCCCTGCTGAGCTGGGTACAAATTGTAGATGTGTGAGCAACATAAGTGATCGCCATTGTATTTTTGAATTTGGGAGTGTTGTTAGGCAGCAAAGCATCGCTGTACCAGGGAATTATACTTAACCTTGTGGGGACCTAAATTTGTCAGTGTTCCTTTCCTCGGTAACAGGGGTTGGCAAACTTTGGTCTGTAGACTAAATCATGGCCCATAGCTAAGCATAGTTTCTACATTTTTAAAGTGTTATCGAAAAGAAAAATCCAAAACAAACAAGCAAACAAAAACACCAAGAATGGGTGACAGAGACTATATGTGGCCTGCAAAGACTAAAACATTTACTGTTTGACACTTGACAGAAAAAGTTTGATGACCTCTGCTGTATAACAATCCACCTTCTTTCAGGTACTTAGTGTGAATTAGTACCACTGGTTTTGTGCTGGAAGAAAAACTTGGCAACATTAGTAACTCTCAGAAACCTTTCTCTAAGGAGCCTGCCATAGCCTTCTTCCCACAGCTAAGTTAAACTTCAAAAGCAGTTGCACATTTTGTTGAGTGTCCTCGTACAAATGTGTTGATTTTCCTATTAAGATACAATAGGCCATAGTTCAGGAAAATATATTTGGGGTGTG
Organism: Delphinapterus leucas; assembly: GCF_059928025.1. NCBI lineage: Eukaryota > Metazoa > Chordata > Mammalia > Artiodactyla > Monodontidae > Delphinapterus > Delphinapterus leucas. The sequence continues at coordinate 49,908,973 of NC_143132.1, forward strand.
ATATACCTCAGAATTGTAAATCATTGAGCAATTTTTAGAAAACATTTGCTGGAAATCTGGAAATAGACATACTACCCTCTTCTCTCTCCTTTCAAACACATACATCTGTTACATCTATAACTTCTTATCTGAGGTTGAAATAATATGAATTTGAGGGGAAGGATATTTGTATACATTTGTATTTGTATTATATATTATGATTGAATACTGGAACTAAAGGTTCCTAAGACCAAAATTGAACTAGAAAATGTGAACACATAATACCAAAAATTTTAGCATTTCTTCTTAGGTGACTGAATTGATAAATTAAGACACCATGGCAAAGTCAACTACCAGCCCAGACTTATACTAAGCAGCTGTGCTGTTCCATGGGTTCAAGGTGACAGTAAAATCATAGGATCTGGCCAAACAATAATTTGTTCATAGTTGCTCTTACGTTAGTCATTTTCATCACACCTCCAATTTTATATTCAATGACTGCTGATATCCAAACTTTTATCAATGTACTATGAAGAATAAGAGTATTTTAGTGTAATAGTATTTGGCTTTAGACAGGACAGTAATGTAAGTTTGGGATTTTGAAATCTGCTTACCTTCTCCGGTGAATTGCGGCTAGTGGGTGGGGAGCTGTCTGGGAAAAAGTAGATGTGGCAGAAATCTTTCTCACCTGACACATAAGGAGGTGGATTCATACCCACACATCGTATTTGTTCTGTGGATTTTTTTTTTTTTGATAAAATTACTTACTGTGTTTGAAAGCTATAGATTTGAGTTGGTAAAAATTTTAATTAGAAATATCTTTGCCATTTAAACTACCATCACTTTGCCATTTGCCAGTGAAATGTGTCAATAGAAAATCATGAATATCAAAGAAATGATTTTCACAATTAGCATACTTTTAAGTACTGGCTCACTCTTTTCTTTACCAGGAGTCTCAGGGATTTTTAGAGAGAACAACGTAATGCAGGTCTTATAAGACTGCAGTTAAGCCCTTGATAGGTTGGAAATTGCTGTGGAGCTTTAATTTTTGAATATGTTTTCAACAAAAGATAAAATAGATGTGATGACATAAAGAAGCAAAACAAATAACAACCTTTCAAAAAGATTCAACGTAATTGTTACAAAGTGACAAACCTTTTAGAAACACTCTCATACATTTCAGCAAGAATTGTGTTGTTTTGCATTACAGTTTTTATAGAGCTTCTGTAATATTGGTTCATAAAATGTGTGCAGAAATTATCTACGGAGGTTGGAGGTAGAAAAGACCTGCTAGAGCATCTATTTCATTTACAAGCCATCGATAACTAATGTAGGGCACACAGTAATGCAACACTAAGGTTATACATTTAAACACAGAAGTCAGGAAATGCAAAAATCAAGGATCTCATAATAACATCAAATACCCACAGTGCACAGAGAAAATGTTTTTGATTGCTAATTATACTGTTAAGTGTTATACCTTAAAATGAAGCACATGAAATATAAACAGGCTAATGTTCCCTTGAGATACTTAAGTTACATTTCCTGGCTTTTATGTTTAAATTGGAGACTTTAAAATTTCATTGACATAGATTTTTATTTTTCATTTCCTTCCTTTATTTTTGAAGAAGATGAAAAAAAAAAGTTGTCCATTGATCACCAATGTCATTAACAGTGCTAAGAGTTACGCTCAGCCTCCATAGAGCTTTCTGACGTGATTTTAAAATTAGACTGGTAAAATTAACCGGAATCATGGCCACAGTCCTCAGGATGTGGTCTTCCAGGTTTCTGAGCATGGGTCTGATGTTGTGGTTGGACCCTTTCATTTAAACATGGAGCTGCCTTCCCTAAATAAATAGACTCTGTGTTGTGTTTGTAGATTTCTAAATTTTTACAAAGTACAATTTGAAAGGAATATGGGGTATTTATATGTCCACATCTGATAAATATTGATTTGAGGAAGCCTTTTTAAGAGGATAGAGGCTCCCTTTCAAAACACTACTCTAAATAAGGATAATTAAAAGGAAGAGGATAGGTAAAGATCTATCCATGCAGAACACAGCAGTAGAAAAAGTACCTGGGCTGATGGAATATAAACTTCAATCAGAGAATTGATCATGGTAAAGACATCGATGGGGTAAAGAAAAGAAGGACTTAGGAAGTAGGTGACAACCTTAATTGATTCTCTACTGTTTATGGTGTAAAGTCCAAATGCCTAACACCATAAACAAAGTCTCCCCAATTTACCTCCAGCTTACCTCTTGTGTTAGGCAGGGTCACGGACCCCCAAGATGTCCATGTCCTAATCCCCAGAACCCATGGCTATGTTACTGTACATAGCAAAAGAAATTTTGCAGATGTGGTTAAGGATCTTGAGATGGGGGGATTATTCTGGAATATCTGATGTGGTTAAGGATCTTGAGATAGGGTGATTACTCTGGAATATCTGAGTGGGCCCAATGTAATCATGTGGGTCCTTACAAGGGACAGAGGGAGGCAGGAGAGTCAGAGAAGGAGACACACAGTAGAAGCAGAGGTTGGAGTTATGCAGTTGCTGGCTTTAAAGATGGAAAATGGCCATAGGCCCAGGATTGCAGGTGGCCTCTAGAGGCTGGAAAATCAAGGAATGGATTCTGAGTCTCCAGAAGGAGGGCAGCCCTGCTGATACCTTGATTTTAGCCCCATAAGAACCATTTGGTCTTCTGACCTTCAAAATTATAAGACAATAAATTTGTGTTGTTTTTAAGCAACCAGTTCTGTGATAATTTGTTACAACAGCAATAAGGAAATTAATACACCTCTATATACTCATAATAATAACATCATATTACTTTGTCTCAAACATGCCATCTATTGTAAGACAAAACTAATTTCATAAGAGACTTGGAAGTGTGTACAAAACACAAACATTTGTTTTATGTGTTAATCGCTTATCTTAATCAATGCAATATAAAATATTATCTTTTTAAATATGATAATCAAATTTGAGCCCAAGTTTTCCTTACTCAGAATCTAAAGATTCTTCTGATTTTCTTTAGGCTATTGGAAATTGTATAGTTTGATTTTGACATGTTGCTTTTCATAACCCACACTCACAATTTCTTTAGAGATAGACATTGTCATTTTGAGGTGTTCTGTTTGTATTTGCTTCTTGTTAATTCATAGATCCTTTTTTTTCTTTAATTGAATTATATGTTGTTGGAAGTTTAATAGCTTCTCTTGAAAACCTAGTAGGAACCTTTTTCAGGCAGATGTTGGTGCCCCAGAGATAGTCCTCATGATGTATGAATCAGCCATGGCTATGCTTCACTGCCTTTAAAAGTCTTATGATTTATTCTCAAACACTGGCAATGTCTTCTGTCTCTAATTGCATTACCTGCATGTGACAGACAATCTTCTGCATACTCAAGCTGCCTCATAGTGTAATCTTTTTTGAAGACATTTAAGTGACAATTAGAGATACATATTTCAGTGAAAATTCAATTGCATGTAACACTACCAGTGCAAGAACTCAAATGAGTTAATGAACAACCACCTTTTAGGCAGGCTAGTTTCCTATACTCAGGACAAAACAATTGGGTTGCATCTTACTCCTCTGCTTTTCAGCTGAGAAGATTATTTTATATTGATTATTTGATACATCTTGATTTTTAAAGGCATCAAACAAAAAACTTGCCCTTTTGGGATCCAGGAAATACGGTAATAATATGAATAGCTAACACAACACAGTCCAGATGAGGAAAATCAGGCTGGGATAAGATAAATAACTTCCCCAAGATCACAGGGTTAATAGGTAGCAGAGGTAGCACTCACATAGAGTGTGCTCTCTCTCTCTCTCTAAAGCCTAGGCTTTTAGCCACTGCACCCCTCACCCCCTCTCCTGTTCTCACAAGTTAGTTTATTACTAAACTTCTTGGTGATTCATCAACATGTGGTCGTCTTTCCAGCCTCTGTGTGGTTGGGTACATGGTCTCTACTTCTCCACCTGGCAACTTCTCTGAGCAGAGTGGTTAAGGAAATGTGTCCTAGGCTTAAGTGACTAGAGTTCTGCCCCCACCACTTACTAACTAGGCCTCAGCAGCCTCATTCCTAAAACGCAGATTACTTAGTTTATGTCTCATAGTTTTGCAGTGAGGATTAAGTGAAATAATACAGATAAAGTATTTAGCAACAATGCCAGGGACGTAAGAAATTATACTTAATGAGAAGGATAAGAGGAAGAAAATAAGAATGATACATATGTTACTTTCTTTCCAACAACTTCTACCATTTCTCATAGCATAAAATTCTTATCCCCTTCAATTCAATGATAGTCAGGAAGCACATTTTGACCATCGGCTGTGTGCTAGTTTTACTATCATCAAAGGAATCAGTGGTGCTACAAGAAGTGTAAAGATGCTTGTAATGGGGAGAGCTTCCATGTGGTGTCAAAGAACAACAGAGTCAGACACTAGTTAAAGGTGGTAAAGACAGAGTTTATTCCTTATTTTCACAATAGGGGAAAAGAGACTTCAGTGTGGGACTGAGCTCAATTCCTAATACAATAAGGACAAATGAGGATTTACAGCCAAAGAGCAGAAGGAGCAGGGTCAGTAGGGGGAAAATTACTAAGAGGAGACATCAAGGGTTGTGGGATTCTTGCTAAACCAATTTAATAAGATTCTTGCTGAAGACAAGGTGATCACATATCAAAATGAGAGATAAGAACATGATCAGATATGAAGAGTGATCAGATATCAAGGATAAAGGAATGACTTATCAGAGTTCTTGCTAAAACTGGGTTTAGCAGGGATGGACACGGAAGGCCAAGTCAAGGCCATGTCAGGAAAAAGGCTCAGAAAAGCCTGACTAAATTTTGGTCAAGGAGAGAGTCTTTGTCAGGGGCAGTCAATGGCCAGCTGTGAGGGAAGACCCTCTTTTCCTCTCAATATTCTCTTTCCTCTTCCTGCTTTAGTTAACGTAATATTTGTTGGCAGACTTTTATGGGGTAGACTTATATAAGGCCCTTTCTTTGCAAGTAGTGCTTGCAGAAGGAGGGTTGACAGGAGACTCTCCAATCAGTGTGTCAATCAGAGTGTCATCTTGTCCTGATGCTCAAAAATAATCTAGGAACCTCCCTCAATTATAACTTGGAAGTGAGTAGGTGAGCTCTGATGAAGTATTTTAAGGATTAAAAGTCTCAAAATTTGAAGAGCAGGGGTATTTGGTCTTTGTTATGTAGTCCCCTGTATTCTATACCAAAAGGTACGTTTCTAGGTCTGGGGCAACACAGTTGCAAGGAGCCCATGTGAGTTACTGCTCCTTATTCCTGGGTGAATCTAGAAGATGACATTATCTACTACCTATTCTGGATACTACATCACTCACAGTTGCCTGATCTGAATAGGCACTGGATCTCAATGAAATTATAACAATTTTATTTTTAACTGAAGAATCTTAAACGACTTTATGTTTTGTTTTTACAGGGTAGGCTGTCCCTTTCACTAAACAGCAAGGTTCTTAAATTCTCACATTTACTGATTACAGCACTTCCTCTGAGGTATTTGTAAAAACCTTTACTTGTTCCAAAGATATGGTAAACTAAATGATAACATCTCTTTAGAAGCATCTTCTGCATGGTTGACTTAATGTTGATGGATCACTCTTACCTTAAAAATAAATGTGTATGTGAATGCACACACACATGCTACATAGACACATATACATGTAGATCCAGCAGGAGCAAAGAGGAATAGTTTGGTGCCATTTAAATAAAAGCTTTGATTTTAGAAGAAAATTGGAAATTAGAGACAAATCTCAAAGAAGGGAAAAATTTTAGAAACGTGGGAGAAACCACTATTTTTGCTATTCTCTGATCTTTGGTATATTATTTATCTAGTAGGTTGCAGCAAACTGTAATATTTGAAAAAGGTCAGACTCACGTACCATATTTGAATAATGTAGGCAGCAGGGGTCTAGAGAATTATCATACTTAGACGAGGAAGTGTGATTTTCCAGCCTGGACTCATTTCTGCCCCTGATTTGTTGTTTGACCTGAAGTGAGTCATTCTCTTCTTTGTCTGTCAATGGTGATAATGAGATCTCTTTTTTCTCTTTCTAATATAGATGTTGTGAAGAATGCAATAATCTGCTAACTGATCTTTCCCCTTTATATACTACCTCCTGAAACTACCTACATACTGCCTTCTGAAAACACTGCTTTGCACCCGATCCCCCTGTTCAAAAATCCCTATATCTTCTCCATGGTATGATATCCAAAGTCCTCCCCATTTTAATCCCAAGCAATTGCTGACCATCTTCAATGTGCTAGACATTGTACTTTGCACTTTTAATAATAACCCTTAGTCTTCAGACCACTGTGAGCATAGCTATTAATGCTCATACCCTTTTAAATATAAAGAAAATCTTCAACAGCACAAGTTTGAAGACAGGCCTGTTGGATTCTTTGTTTTTGCTCTTTCCACATGCATATTCATGCTGTTGCTACTTAGGTCTTACCTTTACACGCGCGCACACACACACACACACACACACACACATCTTTTCTTTAGAACTTTATGTCCCACCTGCTTTCATAAAGGATGCAACGTGGGACAATAAAATTCAGGTGTATAACAACACCATTGCATTAGAAATAAAGAAAACGAGAACTATGTAAAGGAGGAGGAAACAGGCATTTTATCTCTGGAATGTATCCCCAAACCATTTACTTACTACGGTTGTACTGCCACCAATACAAGCTTCTTGCATGGCTGCAGCAGTGGCCACCTACCTTTAGATTCCTACTCCACTGTAGCCTATACCTTTCAAGTTCTATACAGAGGGTACAGTGACTATTTTAAAACATAAAACCATGGCATCTGCTTAAAATATTCTACTGGTTCCCATTATATTTAGGGTACAATGTCATGACCTCTCTACCATGATCTTCAGGGCTATATATGATCCATTTCACACTCAGATCTCAATCTTCAATTCTTTCCCTTCCTCATCCACTTCTCTTCAATCATTGATGACCTTCTTAGAACAGTACATCCTGCCCCAGGTTGTTTTGCTTTTGTTGTTACCCAACCCTCGTATGTTCTAACCCTAGCTCTTCATGTGAATAGTCCCTTCTCATCATTCAGATATTAGCTCCTAGTTTGCTAGTTCTAGGTCAGTATATGTAAACATACACCATCCTTTTTGTTAATGGCTGCATGATATTTATCATACGGATGCAACTTGATTCGGTTAACCTTTCTTCTACCAGTAGGCATTCAGGTTCTGCCCAGTGTTTTCCAACTACAAAAAAGAAAATACCTCTGCAATACGAATGACTACATATGCATATCAACATACTCGAAGGAGATTATTTATAAAAATAATTGCATGAATTGTAATTACTAGATCAAAAAGTATGGAATGATTATTTTGATAAATTTTGCCAGGACAGAGAGTTTGATTTTATTTAATTTTATTTTGTTCAGCTTTATTGAGGTAAAATTGACAAATAAAAGCTGTGTGTACTTAAGGTGTACTACATGATGATTTGATATATGCATACAGTGTGAAATAATTATCTCAATCAAGTTAATTAACAAATCCATCACCTCACATATTTACTGTTTTTTTTGGTTTGAATGTGGAAGATCTATTCTGTTAGCAAATTTCAAGCATACAATATAGTATTATTAACCATAGTCATCACACTGTATATTAGATCCCCAGAACTTATTCATCTTATAAGTGAAGGTTTGTACCTTTGACTAACATCTCCCCATTTTTCCCACTCAGCCCTTGGTAACTACTGTTCTACTCAGAGAGTTTAATTTTAAAGCATAATTTAGTGAATTTTTAAAGACTAAGCTAAGATACTCATAATGTGTAGCTTTATGAAGAACTTGATCCAAGGATAGAGCTTAGAAAGCCTTCAGGATTGGTTGGTTTAGATGATTTTCCTAGATGTGCACTTTCCCTAGCAGGTCTCTAGATATGAATTATTTCCTGAACACTGCCTCCTGTATTCCTTGTTACTAACTAAAGGATGAGCCAGAGCCTTGGTGGTACGGAATAAAAGCAAGAGTTGACCTCCTGCTATGCACACTGGAAAGCCTGAGCTGTATATTTGCCTGAATGGAGGGTCCCAAGCTTCTCTATGGGGATGAGCCAGGAGTCTCCATTTACTGAACACCCATCCTCTGCCTTCTGCATGTTCAGAAGGGCTAGCACTGAGGTTGCCTCCTCATGTTTCTTCTGACTACACCAAAAAAAAGCAGTCTTTCCTTTTTCTTCACGCCTTCCACACTTACTGGCTACACCATTTACTTGGTCCTAAAAGTATGCTATACCTTATAGTTTATTATTTATCCCTTTTATATGTCTTCTTTCTCTCACTTGGGTTATGTGGTGCTCAAGGGCAGCCTCTCTTATTTCCAAATCTCATTCAGCAACTCACTCATTCTAATACAAAAAGCAAGGATGATTATTTTACTGACTGTCCACACAGCTGAAAGGATCTGTGCCTCTCTGCACTCTTCAAACCAGTATCCCTTTGGCCTATGATCATCCAGCAGGAGGCTACTTACCCTTAGCAGGAGCTGATCTCAGGTGTGGAATATTTTCCTTCGATATGAATCTCATACCAGGATGAACCTTGACCTTGGCTTCATTAGCTGTTTTCTAACCAACTGAACCCATGACTAAACATTTTTAGGGCAAAATTTCCATTATGGCTCATTGTTAAGCTGACTCTAAGGGGAAAACAAGCTATAGCCTTGGAGCAAAAAAACATCAAAAAGTTGCCAGTAAGAGAAAATTGGGGTTATATGTTACACTTCCTCAGTACACTTCCTCCGTAATGAGCGATGAAGTGATCCATTTATATATGATCCATATATATATATCTCAAAAGACTGCTGAAATTAAATTTCTAGATGCAGTCATTATTGATGTTTTCATATCCTGGCACAGTAGCATTTGACAAGCCTGCACAAGTTTTTGCTTTTGCTGCTGCAAAGCTAGCAGTTTCAACAGTGCATACACTGCTAGGAAGATTTTGTTCTGATTTTTTCCGGAAGCTTTGCATATTATGGACACTCAGTCCGTTTGATTGACAGGTTGTTTCCACGAGATACCTTAAAAGGCTGCAGGTACTACTTTTGGCCTGTTCCTAGGAAGAGAGCATTGACTGTATCCAGTGCTCTTTGAAATGAGGGATTAGTCATCTAGGTACCATGAGCCACAACATTACCAAAATTAGTTGATTTTGTGTAAATTTTAATTTATTAAGCTGGGCATTTGATATTGGTAATCATTGTCTTGTTACTCTTTGTTATGAAAAGATAGTCATTGTGTAGAAGGCTTAGCACAGTTGATGTAGCCCCTTGTTTATGAGTGGTTAGAATTATTTGAGTTTTCATGCTGTTGCTACTCAGGATTTGACATGCAAGCTGTAGTAAAGGGGTGATTTGGACTCCACAAACCTTTTTGTCTCATTTTAGGTTTTGAAGTTTAGACCTTTTGAAACCACCTTTATCCAAAGTCAAACTTAAGAAACTAAGGTTATCTCTATAATAAATACATTGTTAGCAAAGGCAATTTTTTTCCTAGACATTGACTGCTTCACTTAGCAGCTCTTAATCCAATAGTCCTTTTTAGGATTAAAGACTATTACATGTAATTTTTTAAAGCCTCAGTATATTGTGGCATTTCTTGGCCCACAATAACTCTATAAATGCTTTCAGATGAACTTAATTTTTAAAATCTTTACAAATGCTTTGCTTCTGCTTAAGTATTTTACTGCTTTTCTTTACTTCTGTCTTTGAAGTCCATTATAAAATTCTTTTAATTGTTTAAATATCTCTCTTCTACCATTTATTCATTCAATTCACATTTATTGAGCACTAACCCTTTCTTATGTAATATGAAAACATGCCTGCTGATAAAGCAGTTTCATCTTTGCTTGGGATGGTACCAACGTTTGAACATCAAGTAAACAGTTTTGGAAAGACGAGTATTTGCATATTGATATGTCAAATATGATGCTGTGTAACGGTACAAAAACTGAATATTTCTAATCAGGGGATGTTGGAGATAGTAGAATAAATAAAGGCTATGTGAGTAGTCGGGGGACTTTGCTAAGTCCATATGTGGTATAAAGAAATACAACACTGCAGATTGAAAAAACTCTGACAATGCAGAATTGGTCATTTAGTATCCCTCACTTCCCGAGGCAATAGACTATTTGATGATTATGAACAAGCTTCTTTAATGCCCATCTTTATTCAAGCAAAGACTCAGAATTTTAAAAATTGTCTCAAGCTATTTCCTTCAGGTTGGATTGTGTGAAGCTGTTGTCTTCATCCCGTATTGATAAATGTCAAACATGTGAGTGTATTTTAATCACGATCCTCATATTGCTAAAAGTTGTGGCTGTGAGTTGGTGATAAAATTGAGACAATTAACATTTTTAACCTTTTATTATGGGAAATTTCAAACACACACATAATAAATGGAATAGTGTAATGAGCCCCTCTGTGTCCATCACCCAGCTTAAAATATTATCAATATTCAGCCATTCTTGTTTTATCTTTGCTTCCACCGACTCACCAGCCCTACGCAATTATTATTTGTAGTATTTTTTTTTTTTTTGCCGTATGCGGGCCTCTCACTGTTGTGGCCTCTCCCATTGCGGAGCACAGGCTCCGGACGCGCAGGCTCAGCGGCCATGGCTCACGGACCCAGCCGCTCTGCGGCATGTGGGATCTTCCCGGACCGGGACACGAACCCGTGTCCCCTGCATCGACAGGCAGACTCTCAACCACTGCGCCACCAGGGAAGCCCTATTTGTAGTATTTGAAATTCTTTTTTGTGAGATATAATTTAAAGACATTGAAATGCACAAATCTTAGCTGTACAATTTTCACAAATAAGTACACCCTTGTAACTCCACTTATACCATGATCAGCAGTGGGATTTGTATTTGTTATTGTAGCTGCTATAAATTCTGTAGGTATTCATATGCAAGAGAGGGAAATGGTCCCTCAGTCTTCTCCCTGATGATGCTCAGACCTGGCAGTGGGATCTTATACATGGGCTTAGAGGACATTAGATGAATGAGCTTTTGCTTCTAAGCTAAAAGTTTTTTAATATCTTTTACATTATAGGTTCTGAAATATCCTCCCCTTGTGCCTCTTCAAGGTACAAGGAAGAGGAGATAGCTATCATGAACTGGAGGTGGGAGAAGCAGAAGAAGAATCTACAAGTCCCATGTTAATCTTCAGGATTTTTCCTTTGTTTGGAAACTGACTGAAATTAAAGCCAAGTGATCTGTCTCAGGCTTTTACCTAAGTGAGAAAATATTTGCGTTTTCTTTGATCCTTTGTTTTTGAGCTACAACTTAGTAGCTTTACCCTACCCTTGGATTTTTCTAACCTCTTAATGAATCAGGAAATTGATAAAATTCTAATTTATCCTGGTATGTCTTAGCTGTGGTTGTTGAAGTGACATCAATGTGGTTGAGAGGCAGGTGAGACATAGAAGAATATCTGGGGCATATTAGAGGTGATAAGCAGTCCTGTGGCTTGAAAAAGTTCTACTCTGTCTTTCCTCCTTCTGGCTTTGTTTGGCTCAACCAGTTCAAAGTACAATCACTACTGATGAATAAGCCCTTAATTCTATACATTGGAGATACATGCAATATTTTTTCTTCTGCTGGTATTGGAAATTACAAACCAACACAGAAATATTTTAAAAATGAAGTCAGAATTCTTCACTTGTTGCCAAAAGATAGTTGCTTATTCATAGCCAGTGGCTATTTGCAAGGCTGATCATTATAATTCTGCACAAAACTGGCTGTATTCCTGTGTCACTCTTGAATAATCAAAATCCAGAGTTTCAATAAGGGTGCTCCTCGTTTACAAGGTTAATTCCTCTAATAATGATGTCTGCATTCTCACACACATTTCAGAGCTGAGAATTTATTGCATAGGACACAAATTGATTGGATATGCAGTGTAAATAACCTTATTAAGAATGCAGTGAGAGGATATACATTACTGTTCCGTTCAGTAGGAAGGTTAAACACAACAAGAAAATGAGACATTTACCGCTAAGTAGTCCAACTGATTTATTTTACTGTGCCTTTTTCATTTTGAGTCTTTTGAAGCACAGGCTGCCTGAGTACTCTGCCCTCATGCAGGCCTTCAGTTAGAAATTCTAAATTCTAGAGGGTGTGGGAACTGTCCCGGAGAACAAAGCCAGATACTTTGTGTTAACCAAAGTTAGAATTGAGATAATGTTGCAGGTAAGGGTGAGTTGATAGTAAACCTGCTTTTTGTGCTGCAGGGGTTTTTGTTAGGATTCGATATAACATGATGGAGAATTTCTCCCTGCCACTATCAACAAAACTCAGCTGATCTAGATCCAAGCAGTGACACAGCTCTAAGTAGAGACCAGAGCCAAGACAGCGCACGATATACTAACCCTTCAGCTATCTCCTATATAAGGTCTATATTTCCATTTCAACTAGAAATGCTTTGATAGAAGAAAGTTGTTCTCTACTTTTCTGCCTAGAGACAGCACCCAGTATAGTAGTGTGCCAGTAGGAAGAACTCCTCCAGCCAAGTGGTCTTCTGAGACACGAGGTCACATTTTATATAACGGAAGGTACCATGTCAAAGCTGTAATAGTCTCAGAGCCCGTCCCTCAGGGGCCACTTAGCTTTAGCCATATATACTTTTCTTAGTGCTTCAAACAACAAAATATTTTTAGGTATTTTTAGGAAGTTATCAGTGTCTTTCAAGCTAGTAACACTTGCTATAATAATTATTTACCTGAAAATGATAATGATTATATATTACTATTTTCTGTATAACAAACATTGTAACTGGAGTTGACTTATGAGAAAAGCATTTAGTATTATGGTGATCCCCAAATAAGTATCATACTTATTTATCCTATAATCTGTATAAACTGTACATTTCTCTAAATAAATAGCTTATTGAGACCTACTCATTTGGCTTATTCTCTGGCTTGCAGGGAGAGGATGGAGTACATCTCTCTCTTTTACCCAGCTCCTCAAGGTTTTTGGCTTCCCTGATCCTATTCACACTTGTCCAATGATCAAGATGGTCTCTGTTTTCATTGTTAGAAATCTCTTCCTCATGGAAGCAGAATGTTTACTTTAGTTACTTAAATGTTTAAGTTAAATCAGATAGCCTTGTTGCCAACTCTCCGTTCAGTTGAAAGTTCGCCTATAATTTATAGTTGGCCCTCCTTATATGTGGTTTGGTTCCCCGTAACCAAGATCCCACAGATCCATTGTGTAGTATTTACTATCAAAAATAAATCTGTGTATAAGTGGACCTAAGCTGTTCAACCTATGTTGTTCAAGGGTCAACTGTAATATGATTCACCTTATATGGATTTTGTGGTGCTGAGTTCTGTTCTAAACTTTTACTTGTCTGCCCCATCAGTGTGACAGAACATCTGTTCCCAATTCTGAATATTTTTTTAAAAGCCTGAACTGTTGGTGAAATAAAATTTCTCTTTTTTTTGCCTTGTTCAGCTTCTTTAAAAGAAGCCTGGGCTGGGGGTGAGAAGGTGTGGGTTCCATTCCTGCCCTGGCACTAACTAGCCCGATGGTAACATTGGGTGCTTAGTCCCAGTGGGCCTCAGTTTTCTCTTTGTCAAATGAAGGGGTTGGGCTAATAATTTTTGATTCCTCCTAGCTCTAAGTTTCTCTACTCCACACGTTTTTTTTTAAAATTATTTTAATCCTCATTAATTATACAATACTCATTAATGATGATCAACTGTCCCATTACGTTAAAAATACTAGAACTGAGTCCTAGAAATGTAAGCCTGTGAAGGGATCTGACAAAAATGCCTGGGTTTCTTAACATCATGGCTTGCTTTTATAATAAACATGATCGGGGTGCAGCCATGGAGTTGTACACCATGAATCTCCCTGCAAGAAAGAACTTGTAGTTAGACAACCACCTCCAGCAGCAGGACCTCAGGAATGCTCTCAGTGTTTGATATGAGGCCAGTCTTCCCGGGTGATCCTCTGTACACTACATGAGAGTACTCTCCAAAGGGCCGTCTTTGCTCTGGAGCTCCCCATCAGGTTACCAAAGACGTTTTCAGGTTTGTAGCACTCTGAGGCTTTCAGTGCCCATTTCTGCTCTCTCCCTCCTTCCCTTTCCTTAGTGTCAGATCTTTTTTGTTCCTGAAAGCTTTTCCTGCTCACTTCTGCTTCTTCCTCTTTTGTTTTTCACAGGCACTGCCCACCCCTTATCCCTCAAGCCCAGTGGACCTCTTGCTCTCCTCACTTCATCTCAGCACCTCCTCCCAGAGGACCTGAACTGACACATCAGGGATCCATGCCACATTAGAGGTAAAAACAGATATACTGAAAGATACATTTTCAGATTTATTTAAAAAAGGCCTTTTTGGTTTTGTTTGTTATTTTGTTTTCTATTGATTTACAGTATTGTGTTTGTTTCAGGTGTACAGCAAAGTGATTTGTATATATATATATTTAGATTCTTTTCCATTATAGGTTATTATAAGATATTGAATATAGTTCCCTGTGCTATACAGTAGGTCCTCGTTGTTTATCTGTTATATATATAGTAGTGTATACCTGTTAATCCCATACTCCTAATTTACACACAGCCCCCACATTTCCCCTTTGGTAACTAAAAGTTTGTTTTCCATGTCTGTGAATCTGTTTCTGTTTTATCAATAAATTAATTTGTATTATTTTTTAGATTCCACATATAAGTGATATCATATAATACTTGTCTTTCTCTGTCTGACTTACTTCACTTAGTACATATTCTCTGGTTCCATCCATGTTACTGCAAATGGCATTATTTCATTCTTTTTATGGCTACATAATATTCCATTATATATATGTACCACATCTTCTTTATCAGTCATCTGTTGATGGACATTTAGGTTGCTTCCATGTCTTGGCTATTGTAAATAGTGCTGTAATGAACACTGGGGTGCATGTATCTTTTGAAATTAGAGTTTTCATCTTTTCTGGATATATGCCCAAAAGTGGGATTGCTGGATCATATGGTAGCTCTATTTTTAGTGAAAAGGGTCTTTGGTTACATTTCTTCTTTCCTTTCTATTTTCTTTCATGGAATTAAATACTTTTGAAACTGGTTAGGACTTAGAGAATGTAATTTCAACTTTTTGATTTTTGACAGATAAAGAATGAGAGAGATATGAAGTGAGTTGTCCATGAAGTGAGTTGTCCAAGGTCATAACTGGACTAATTAATAACATGACATTTTAGACTCTGTTTCATTGAAGAGGTATCAAGACAGATGAAGTGTCTGTAACCCCTCAGACCCGGCCTCTTACACTTATAGTTTATTGTAACTCATGCAGTTGTTCGAATGCACATCCCAGCTTGACCAATAACTGACAGTGTGGTCCTCCTTGGTGGTGTCTTTTATAGTCAGAAATAAGGGCCTTACATGGGGGAGAAGATAATTTGAGTCATGAGGCTATTTTTTCTAAGCTGCTTTTCAGCCTGGATGTGACTTAAGTCATAGAGGTCTCTCAAACCCCACATTCCTCCACTGTTAGTGACCAGAAAGGAGCATAAACATTTGAATGGGGTTTCAGAGGAGTTGTGGAAATTGGCGACATAGTAATTAGGAAGATAAATTTCTGTAGCAAGAGCAATATGAACTCATGAAGGTAAGTGGGTACAGAGCAATGGCAAACAGAAAAGCTCAGGGTTCTCTGCCAAGACCACATCAGCACAGAGTCCTAAAAGCAGCCAGGCTGGGCTGTAGATGGTAGAAATAGATGAGGCAGATTAAGTCAGAGCCAGGGCCTGGACAGGGAGGCGGTGTAACTACATCTGCCTTAGGAAGAGCCAGGTGTATGGGCCTGTGACTAGGGCAGTTACAGAAGGCCCAATGCTTAGGATTTAACACAATGTGGTCATCATAAAATTATTAATAATTTTGCTTTAAATTTGTATTTTATAGTCAAAATCATCCCAGTGGGATGATGGAGCATGCACGGGGATCTTGGAGCCTCTACTCACACATGGTCTTGCCTCCTGTCAGCTCCCTATGTCCCCACCTCCCCTGGTTGGGTGTCTAGTAACCCACTCCCTTACTTCTACCCGGTGACTTCTGCTGCCCTCTGTTCCCTGTGGGGACTTAGGGATGGATGTGGAGAGGACACCTGTGAGGGTCTATACTTGTCCTGCTGGTATCCTCACTCCCAAGGGAGCAGAATGTTGAAAGCAAATGGAAATCACCATGACAGGGTGAGAGACTGCAGAACAGAAAAAGCTTTTTTTCCTTTCTTTTGTATAAGGAGTCCACATTTTTGCTTTGCACTGAGCCTGCAAATTATGTATCGAACCCTTGCCTCAGGCTTTCAAAAACATCTTTCATTGTAAGGGTTACAAATTAATAACAGCATCACCCTTTCCATATTGCTTTATATACTGTATAGTATATAAAGTATATAGTATAATTATAAAGTATAACTATACATATAATGTAGTGATATTTAGGGTATCACTATTTTTCCAAGTCTTATTTCTCAGTTTTGTAGATTCAGGAACTTGATTTTATTTTTCTCTGTAGGTGGAAACCTCTGGAAGACTGATCCATGTCTACCGAACTATAAGAACCCTATAAATTAATCTGTTTTGAATTGCTAAGTGGTTGGAAATAGTGATATTGGGGTATCACTGAATTTTCTTGTCAGAAGATATATTTATTTCAGAAATCTGATGGTATAAAAAACTCAGACAAAAATTATTTAGATGAAAGAGGAGCTTCAAAATGGTGGAAGAGTAAGACATGGAGATCACCTTCCTCCCCACAAATACATCAGAAATACATCTACATGTGGAACAACTCCTACAGAACACCTACTGAACGCTGGCAGAAGACCTCAGACCTCCCAAAAGGCTCATGGTGCTCCAGCCAGGCATCAGGGCTGTGCCTCTGAGGTGGGAGAGCCAAGTTCAGGACACTGGTCCAACAGAGACCTCCCAGCTCCACGTAATATCATATGGCAAAAATCTCCCAGAGATCTCCATCTCAGTGCCAAGACCCAGCTTCACTCAACGACCAGCAAGCTACAGTGCTGGACACCCTATGCCAAACAACTAGCAAGACAGGAACACAACACCACCCATTAGCAGAGAGATTGCCTAAAATCATAAGGTCACAGACACCCCAAAACACACCACCAGATGTGGACCTGCCCACCAGAAAGACAAGATCCAGCCTCATCCACCAAAACACAGGCACTAGTCCACTCCACCAGGAAGCCTACACAACACACTGAACCAAACTTAGCCGCTGGGGGCAGACACCAAAAACAGCGGGAACTACAAACCTGAAGCCTGCAAAAAGGAGACCCCAAACACAGTAAGTTAAGCAAAATGAGAAGACAAAGAAACACACAGCAGATGAAGGAGGAAAGTAAAAACCCACCAGACCTAACAAATGAAGAGGAAGTAGGCAGTCTATGTGAAAAAGAATTCAGAATAATAGTAAAGATAGTAAAGATGATCCAAAATCTCGGAAATTGAATGGAGAAAATACAAGAAACATTTAACAAAGACCTAGAAGAACTAAAGAGCAAACAAACAATGATGAACAACACAATAAATGAAATTAAAAATTCTCTAGAAGGGATCAATAGCAGAATAACTGAGGCAGAAGAACAGATAAGTGACCTGGAAGATAAAATAGTAGAAATAACTACTGCAGAGCAGAATAAAGAGAAAAGAATGAAAAGAATTGAGGAGAGTCTCAGAGACCTCTGGGACAATATTAAATGAACCAACATTCAAATTATAGGGGTCCCAGAAGAAGAAGAGAAAAAGAAAGGGACTGAGAAAATATTTGAAGAGATTATAGTTGAAAACTTCCCTAATATGGGAAAGGAAATAGTTAATCAAGTCCAGGAAGCACAGAGAGTCCCATACAGGATAAATTCAAGGAGAAACACGCCAAGACACATATTAATCAAACTATCAAAAATTAAATACAAAGAACAAATATTAAAAGCAGCAAGGGAAAAACAACAAATAACACACAAGGGAATCCCCATAAGATTAACAGCTGATCTGTCAGCAGAAACTCTGCAAGCCAGAAGGGAGTGACAGGACATATTTAAAGTAAGGAAAGGGAAAAAACTACAACCAAGATTACTCTACCCAGCAAGGATCTCATTCAGATTTGATGGAGAAATTAAAAACTTTATGGCCAAGCAAAAACTAAGAGAATTCAGCACAACCAAACCACCTTTACAACCAATGCTAAAGGAACTTCTCTAGGCAGCAAGCACAAGATAAGGAAAAGACCTACAATAACAAACCCAAAACAATTAAGAACATGGTAATAGGAACATTCATATTGATAATTACCTTAAATGTAAATGGATTAAATGCTCCAACCACAAGACATAGACTGGCTGAATGGATACAAAAACAAGACCCGTATATATGCTGTCTACAAGAGATCCACTTCAGACCTAGGGACACATACAGATGGAAAGTGAGGGGATAGAAAAAGATATTCCATGAAAATGGAAATCAAAAGAAAGATGCAGTAGCAATTCTCATAGCAGACAAAATAGACTTTAAAACAAAGACTATTACAAGAGACAAAGAAGGACACTACATAATGATCAAGGTATCAATCCAAGAAGAAGATATAACAATTGTAAATATTTATGCACCCAACATAGGAGCATCCCAGTACATAAGGCAAATACTAACAGCCATAAAAGGGAAAATGACAGTAACACAGTCATAGTAGGGGACTTTAACACCCCACTTTCACCAGTAGCCAGATCATCCAAAATGAAAATAAATAAGGAAACACAAGCTTTAAATGATACATTAAACAAGACGGACTTAATTGATATTTATAGGACATTCCACCCAAAAATGACAGAATACAGTTTCTTCTCATGTGCTCATGGAACATTCTCCAAGATAGATCATATCGTGGGTCACAAATCAAGCCTTGGTAAATTTAGGAAAATTGAAATTGTATGAAGTATCTTTGCTGACCACAACACTATGAAACTAGATATTAATTACAGGAAAAAAATCTGTAAAAAATACAAACACATGGAGAATAAACAATACACTACTTAATAACCAAGAGATCACTGAAGAAATCAAAGATGAAATCAAAAAATTCTTAGAACCAAATGACAATGAGAACATGACTAGCCAAAACCTATGGGATGCAGCAAAAGCAGTTCTAAGAGGGAAGTTTATAGCAATAAAATCCTACCTTAAGAAACAAGAAACATCTCAAATAAACAACCTAACCTTACACCTAAAGCAATTAGAGAAAGAAGAACAAAAAAACCCCAAATTTGGCAGAAGGGAAGAAATCATAAAGATCATATCAGAAATAAATGAAAAAGAAATGAAGGAAACAATAGCAAAGATCAGTAAAACTAAAAGCTGGTTCTTTGAGAAGATAAACATAATTGATAAAACATTAGCCAGACTCATCAAGGAAAAAAAGGGAGAAGACTCAAATCAACAGAATTAGAAATGAAAAACGGGAGGAGGAACCAAGGTGGCGGAGTAGAAGGACATGTTCTCACTCCCTCTTGCAAGAACACCAGAATCACAATTAGCTGCTGGACAATCGTCGAAAGGAAGACACTGGAACTCACCAAAAAAGATACCCCACATCCAAAGACAAAGGAGAAGCCACAAAGAGATGGTAGGAAGGGCGCAATCACAATAAAATCAAATCCCATAACTGCTGGGTGGGTGACTCACAGACTGGAGAACGCTTATACCACAGAAGTCCACCCACTGGAGTGAAGGTTGTGAACCCCACATCGGGCTTACCAAAATGGGGGTCCGGCAACAGGAGGAGGAATTCCTAGAGAATCAGACTTTGAAAGCTAGTGGGATTTGATTGCAGGACCTTGACAGGACTGGGGGAAACAGAGACTCCACTCTTGGAGGTCACACACACAAAGTATTGTGCGCATCGGGACCCAGGGGAGGGAAGGAGCAGTGACCCCCGTGGAGACTGAACCAGACCTACCTGCTAGTGTTGGAGGGTCTCCTGCAGAGGTGGGGGATGGCTCTCTTTCACCGTGGAGACAAGGACACTGGCAGCAGAAGTTCTGGGAAGTACTCCTTGGCATGAACCCTCCCAGAGTCAGCCATTAGCCCCACCAAAGAGCCCAGGTAGGCTCCAGTGTTGGGTTGCCTCAGGCCAAACAACCAACGTGGAGGGAACCCAGCCCCACCCATCAACAGTCAAGTGGATTAAAGTTTTACTGAGCTCTGCCCACCAGAGCAACAGTCAGCTCTACCCACCACCAGTCCCTCCCATCAAGCCTCTTAGATAGCCTCATCCACCAGAGGGCAGACAGCAGAAGCAAGAAGAACTACAATCCTGCAGCCTGTGGAACAAAAACCGCATTCACAGAAAGACAGACAAGATGAAAAGGCAGAGGGCTATGTGCCAGATGAAGGAACAAGATAAAACCCCAGAAAAACAACTAAATGAAGTGGAGATAGGCAACCTTCCAAAAAAAGAATTCAGAATAATGATAGTGAAGATGATCCAGGAAAGCGGAAGAAGAATGGAGGCAAAGATCGAGAAGATGCAAGAAATGTTTAACAAAGACCTAGAAGAATTAAAGAACAAACAAACAGAGATGAACAATACAATAACTGAAATGAAAACTACACTACAAGGAATCAATAGCAGAATAGCTGAGGCAAAAGAACGGATAAGTGACCTGGAAGACAGAGTGGTAGAATTCATTGCCATGGAACAGAATAAAGATAAAAGAATGAAAAGAAATGAAGACAGCCTAAGTGACCTCTGGGACAACATTAAACACAACAACATTCTCATTATAGGGGTCCCAGAAGGAGAAGAGAGAGAGAAAGGACCAGAGAAAATATTTGAAGAGATTATAGTCAAAAACTTACCTAACATGGGAAAGGAAATAGCCACCCAAGTCCAGGAAGTGCAGTGAGTCCCATACAGGATAAACCCAAGGAGAAACCCGCCAAGACACATAGTAATCAAACTGGCAAAAATTAAAGAAAAAGAAAAATTATTGAAAGCAGCAAGGGAAAAATGACAAATAACATATAAGAGAACTCCGAGAAGGTTAACAGCTGATTTCTCAGCAGAAACTCTACAAGCCAGAAGTTAGTGCATGATACACTTAAAGTGATGAAAGGGAAGAACCTACAGCCAAGATTACTCTACCTGGCAAGGATCTCATTCAGATTCGATGGAGAAATCAAAAGCTTTACAGACAAGCAAAAGCTAAGAGAATTCAGAACCACCAAACCAGCTCTACAACAAATGCTAAAGGAACTACTCTAAGTGGGAAACACAAGAGAAGAAAAGGACCTACAAAACAAATCCAAAACAATTAAGAAAATGGTGGTAGGGACATACATATCAATAAATACCTTAAACGTGAATGGATTAAATGCTCCAACCAAAAGACACAGGATTGCTGAATGGATACAAAAACAAGACCCATATATACGCTGTGTACAAGAGACCCACTTCAGTCCTAGGGACACATACAGACTGAAAGTGAGGGGATGGAAAGAGATATTCCATGCAAATGGAAATCAAAAGAAAGCTGGAGTAGCAATACTCATATCAGATAAAAGAGACTTTAAAATAAGGGATGTTACAAGAGACAATGAAGGACACTACATAATGATCAAGGGATCAATCCAAGAAGAAGATATAACAATTATAAATATGTATGCACCCAACATAGGAGCACCTCAATACCTAAGGCAACTGCTAACAGCTATAAAAGAGGAAATTGACAGTAACACAATAACAGTGGGGGATTTTAACACCTCACTTACACCAATGGACAGATCATCCAGAAGGAAAATAAATAAGGGAACAGAACCTTTAAATGACACAATAGACCAGATAGATTTAATTGATATTTATAGGACATTCCCTCCAAAAACAGCAGATTACACTTTCTTCTCAAGTACGCATGGACATTCTCCAGGATAACTCATATCTTGGGTCACAAATCAAGCCTCAGTAAATTTAAGAAAATTGAAATCATATCAAGCATCTTTTTGGACCACAGCACTATGAGATTAGAAATGAATTACAGGGAAAAAAACGTAAAAAACACAAACACAAGGAGGCTAAACAATACATAACTAAATAACCAAGACATCAGTGAAGAAATCTAAGACAAAATCAAAAATTACCTAGAGCCAAATGACAATGAAAACACGATGATCCAAAACCTATGGGATGCAGCAAAAGCAGTTCTAAGAGGGAAGTTTATAGGTATACAAGCCTACTTCAAGGAACAAGAAAAATCTCAAGTAAACAACCTAACATTACACTTAAAGCAACTAGAGAAATTACAACAAACTAAACCCAAAGTTAGCAGAAGAAAAGAAATCATAAAGATCAGAGCAGAAATAAATGAAATAGAATCAAAGAAAACAATTGCAAAAAAAAAATAAAACTAAAAGCTGGTTCTTTGAGAAGATAAACAAAATGGATAAACAATTAGCCAGACTCATCAAGAAAAAGAGGGAGAGGACTCAAATCAATAGAATTAGAAATGAAAAAGGAGAAATTACAACAGACACCACAGAAATACAAAGCATCCTAAGAGACTAGTACAAGCAACTCTATGCCAATAAAATGGACAACCTGGAAGAAATGGACAAATTCTTAGAAAGGTATAACCTTCCAAGACTGAACCAGGAAGAAACAGAAAATATGAACAGACCAATCACAAGTAATGAAATTGAAACTGGATTAAAAATCTTCCAACAAACAAAAACCACGGACCAGATGGCTTCACAGGTGAATTCTATCAAACATTCAGAGAAGAGCTAACACCCATCCTTCTCAAACTCTTCCAAAAAATTGCAGAGGAAGGAACTCTCCCAAACTCATTCTATGAGGTCATCATCACCGTGATACCAAAACCAGAAAAAGATACTACAAAAAAAGAAAATTACAGACCAATATCACTGATGAACATAGAGGCAAAAATCCTCAACAAAATACTAGCAAACAGAATCCAACAACACATTAAAAGGATCATACACCATGATCAAGTGGGATTTATCCCAGGGATGCAACCATTCTTCAATATACGCAAATCAATCAATGTGATATACCATATTAACAAATTGAAGAATAAAAACAATATGATCATCTCAATAGATGCAGAAAAAGCTTTTGACAAAATTCAGCACCGATTTATGATAAAAACTCTCCAGAAAGTGGACATAGAGGGAACCTTCCTCAACATAATCAAGGCCATATACCCACAGCAAACATCATTCTCAATGGTGATAAACTGAGAGCATTTCCTCTAAGATCAGAAAAGAGACAAGGATGTCCACTCCCACCACTATTATTCAACATAGTTTTGGAAGTCCTAGCCATGGCAATCAGAGAAGAAAAAGAAATAAAAGGAATACAAATTGGAAAAGAAGAACTAAAACTGTCACTGTTTGCAGATGACATGACACTATACATAGAGAATCCTAAAAATGCTACCAGAAAACTACTAGAGCTAATCAATGAATTTGGTAAAGTTGCAGGATACAAAATTAATGCACAGAAATCTCTGGCATTCCTATACACTAATGATGAAAAATGTGAAAGAGAAATTATGTAAACACTGCCATCTACCATTGCAACAAAAAGAATAAAATACCGGGGAATAAACCTACCTAGGGAAACAAAAGACGTGTATGCAAAAAACTATAAGACACTGATGAAAGAAATTTAAAGATGATACCAACAGATGGAGAGATATACCATGTTCTTGGATAGGAAGAATCAACATTGTGAAAATGACTACACTACTCAAAGCAATCTAAAGATTCAATGCAATCCCTATCAAATTACCAATGGCATTTTTTATGGAACTAGAACAAATCATCTTAAAATTTGTGTGGAGACACAAAACACCCCAAATAGCCAAAGCAGTCTTGAGGGAAAAAAACGGAGCTGGAGGAATCAGACTCCCTGACTTCAGACTATACTACAAAGCTACAGTAATGAAGACAATATGGTACTGGCACAAAAACAGAAACATAGATCAATGGAACAAGATAGAAAGCCCAGAGATAAACCCACACACCTATGGTCAACTAATCTATGACAAAGGACGCAAAGATAAACAATGGAGAAAAGACAGTCTATTTAGTAAGTGGTGCTGGGAAAACTGGACAGCTACATGTAAAAGAATGAAATTAGAACACTCCCTAACACCATACACAAAAATAAAATCAAAATGGATTCGAGACCTAAATGTAAGACTGGACACTATAAAGCTCTTAGAGGAAAACATAGGAAGAACACTCTTTGACATAAATCATAGCAAGACCTTTTTTTTTTTTTGTAGTACACGGGTCTCTCACTGTTGTGGCCTGTCCCATTGCGGAGCACAGGCTCTGGACGTGCAGGTTCAGCGGCCATGGCTCACGGGCCTAGCTGCTCCGCGGCATGTGGGATCCTCCCGGACTGGGACACGAACCCATGTCCCCTGCATCGGCAGGTGGACTCTCAACCACTGTGCCACCAGGGAAGCCCAGCAAGATCTTTTTTGATCTACCTCCTATAGTAATGGAAATACAAACAAAAATAAACAAATGGGACCTAATGAAACTTAAAAGCTTTTGCACAGCAAAGGAAACCATAAATAAGACGAAAAGACAACCCTCAGAAGGGGAGAAAACTATTTGCAAATAAATCAACGGACAAAGGATTAATCTCTAAATTATATAAACAGCTCATTCAGCTCAATATTAAAGAAAGAAACAACACAATCCAAAAATGGGCAGAAGACCTAAATAGACATTTCTCCAAAGAAGACATACAGATGGCCAAGAAGCACTTGAAAAGCTGCTCAACATCACTAATTATTAGAGAAATGCAAATCAAAACTACAATGAGGTATCACCTCACACCAGTTAGCATGGGCATCATCAGAAAATCTGCAAACAACAAATGCAGGAGAGGGTGCGGAGAACAGTGAACCCTCTTGCACTGCTGGTGGGAATGTAAATTGATACAGCCACTATGAAGAACAGTATGGAGGTTCCTTAAAACACTAAAAATAGATTTACCATATGATCCAGCAATCCCACTACTGGGCATATACCCAGAGAAAACCATAATTCAAAAAGACACATGCACCCCAATGTTCATTGCAGCTCTATTTACAATAGCCAGGTCATGGAAGCAACCTAAATACCCATCGACAGATAAATGGATAAAGAAGATGTGGTATATATATACAATGGAACATTACTCAGCCATAGAAAGGAACGAAATTGGGTCATTTGTTGAGATGTGGATGGATCTAGAGACTGTCATACAGAGTGAAGTAAGTCAGAAAGAGAAAAACAAATATTGTATATTAATGCATGTATGTGGAACCTAGAAAAATGGTACAGATGAGCTGGTGTGCAGGGCAGAAGTTGAGTCACAGATGTAGAGAACAGACATATGGACACCAAGGGGGGAAAACTGCGGTGGGGTGGGGATGGTGGTGTACTGAATTGGACGATTGGGATTGACATGTATACACTGATGTGTATAAAATTGATGACTAATAAGAACCTGCAGTATAAAAAACAAACAAAACAACTAATACTATACTTACATTGGGTTATTTGTATGTAAATATGTTAATATAAATGTTTCAGACATTACATGAAATTTCTAAAAATCTTATATGTTCTGGTATAATGTTATAAGTCATAATTCTAGTTATTACTTTAAAATGTATATCTCAGAAATAACTAAATTTCCTTGTCAATTGCATTATTATGAACTTTCATCAAATCTTCAACCGTGGTCATTTTTAAGTCTTTTGTCATTTACAGACAGTTCTGGGTGGACTCTGATGCTTTTGCAAATATGTTCCTGTAAAAGGGTTTCATTTTCAAGGAATTCATGGAAAGGACTCTGACAAGTACAGGTTACTGGTAATTGACTGTGCTGCTGAACTGAATGAATAAACGTTTTCAGAACTTTAATGGAAAACTGATGAACTCATAAAACTGCTAACAAAAGATCAAGATAAAAAAAATTATTTACATGGGACTGAGTGAACTGATGAGGATGATTATAATTTTTGTGACTTTCTGTTTGAATTTAAAAAAAATCCCACAAGGACTCAGAGGCAAAAAATATACAAATCAATTTTCACTGCAAAGTAAAGGAGCTGTTGCAGTGGAGGATTACTGGACTGAATGTAAATATTATCTCATATGAGTGTGTTTATTGTTTGGTAATTGCAATCATTGTTGCTTTTGTTGTGGTCATATATTTACAATGCTTGGTGTCAGTCTATCTCTTGTAAAAAAATGTGTGTGTGTGAGAAAAAAAAAAGAAATGAAAAAGGGGAAGTAAAAACTGACACTGCAGAAATACAAAGGATCATGAGAGATTACTACAAGCAACTCTATGCCAATAAAATGGACAACCTGGATGAATTCTTAGAAATGCACAACATTCCAACACTGAACCAGGAAGAAATAGAAAATATGAACAGACCAATCACAAGTAATGAAATTGAAACTGATTAAAAATCTTCCAACAAACAAAAACCCAAGACCAGATGGCTTCACAGGCGAATTCTATCAAACATTTAGAGAAGAGCTAATACCTATGCTTCTGAAACTCTTCCAAAATATAGCAGAGGGAGGAACACTCCCAAACTCATTCTATGAGGTCATCATCACCCTGATACCAAAACCAGACAAAGATATCACAAAAAAAGAAAACTACAGACCAATATCACTGATGAACATAGATGCAAAAATCCTCAACAAAATACTAGCAAACAGAATCCAACAGCACATTAAAAGGATCATACACCATGATCATGTGGAGTTTATCTGAGGAATGCAAGGATTCTTCAATATACACAAATCAATCAATGTGATACACCATATTAACAAATTGAAGGAGAAAAACCATATGATCGCTCAATAGATGCAGAGGGAGCTTTTGAGAAAATTCAACACCCATTTATGATAAAAGGCCTCCAGAAAGTTGACACAGAAGGAACTTACCTCAACATAATAAAGGCCATATATGACAAACCCACAGCTAACATTGTCCTCAATGGTTAAAAACTGAAACCATTTCCAGTAAGATCAGGAACAAGACAAGGTTGCCCACTCTCACCACTATTATTCAACATAGTTTTGGAAGTTTTAGCCACAGCAATTAGAGAAGAAAGAGAAATAAAAGGAATCCAGATCCGAAAAGAAGTAAAACTGTCACTGTTTGCAGATGACATGATACTATACATAGAGAATCCTAAAGATGCCACCAGAAAACGACTAGAGCTAATCAATGAATTTGGTAAAGTTGCAGGATACAAAATTAATGTACAGAAATCTCTGGCATTCCTATACACTAATGATGAAAAATCTGAAAGTGAAATTAAGAACACACTCCCATTTACCACTGCAACAAAAGGAATAAAATACGTAGGAATAAACCTACCTAAGGAGACAAAAGACCTGTATGCAGAAAATTATAAGACACTGATGAAAGAGATTAAAGATGATACCAACAGATGGAGAGATATACCATGTTCTTGGATTGGAAGAATCAACATTGTGAAAATGACTCTATTACCCAAAGCAATCTACAGATGCAGTGCAATCCCTATCAAACTACCACTGGCATTTTTCACAGAACTAGAACAAAAAAATTCACAATTTGTATAGAAATAGAAAAGACCCCGAATAGCCAAAGCAATCTTAAGAAAGCAAAATGGAGCTGGAGGAATCAGGCTCCTGGACTTCAGACTATACTACAAAGATACAGTAATCAAGACTGTATGGTACTGGCACAAAAACAGAAATATAGATCAATAGAACAGGATAGAAATCCCAGAGATAAACCCACACACATATGGTCACCTTATCTTTGACAAAGGAGGCAAGAATATACAAGGAGAAAAGATAGCCTCTTCCATAAGTGGTGCTCGGAAAACTGGACAGCTACATGTAAAAGAATTAAATTAGAACACTCCCTAACACCATACACAAAAATAAACTAAAAATGGATTAAAGACCTAAATGTAAGGCCAGACACTATCAAACTCTTAGAGGAAAACATAGGCAGAACACTCTATGATA
The DNA here is from genome assembly GCF_059928025.1 of Delphinapterus leucas. NCBI lineage: Eukaryota > Metazoa > Chordata > Mammalia > Artiodactyla > Monodontidae > Delphinapterus > Delphinapterus leucas. The sequence goes on from NC_143132.1 coordinate 49,937,132, forward strand.
TAAATCACAGCAAGATCCTTTTGGACCCAACTTCTAGAGAAATGGAAATAAAAACAAAAATAAACAAATGGGACCTAATGAAACTTCAAAACCTTTTCACAGCAAAGGAAACCATTACCAAGATGAAAAGACAACCCTCAGATTTTGAGAAAATATTTGCATATGAAGCAACTGACAAAGGATTAATCTCCAAAATTTACAAGCAGCTCATGCAGCTCAACATCAAAAAAACAAACAACCCAATCCAGAAATGGGCAGAAGACTGAAACAGACATTTCTCCAAAGAAGATATACAGATTGCCAACAAACACATGAAAGAATGCTCAACATTGTTAGTTATTAGAGAAATGCAAATCAAAACTACAATGAGATATCATCTCACACCGGTCAGAATGACCATCATCAAAAAATCTAGAAACAATAAATGCTGGAGAGGGCATGGAGAAAAGGGAACCCTCATACACTGTTGGTGGGAATGTAAATTGATACAGCCACTATGGAGAACAGTATGGAGGTTCCTTAAGAAGCTAAAAATAGAACTACCATATGACCCAGCAATCCCACTACTGGGCATATACCCTGAGAAAACCATAATTCAAAAAGAGTCAGGTACCACAATGTTCATTGCAGCTCTGTTTACAGTAGCCAGGACATGGAAGCAACCTCGGTGTCCATCGACAGATGAATGGATAAAGAAGTTGTGGCACACGTATACAAAGAAATATTACTCAGCCATAAAAAGAAACGAAATTGATTTATTTTTAGTGAGGTGGATGGACCTAGAGTCCGTCATACAGAGTGAAGTAAGTCAGAAAGAGAAAAACAAATACCATATGCTAACACATATGTATGGAATCTAAAAAAAAAAAAAGGTCCTGAAGAACCTAAGGGCAATATGGGAATAAAGATGCAGACCTCCTAGAGAATGGACTTGCGGACACAGAGAGGGGGAAGGGTAAGCTGGGAGAAAGTGGGAGAGTGGTAGTTTATATATGGGCATATATTCACTATGAAATGTAAAATAGATAGCTACTGAGAAGCAGTCGCTTAGCACAGGGAGATCAGCTTGGTGCTTTGTGACCAGCTAGAAGGGTGGGATAGGGAGGGTGGGAGGGAGGGAGATGCAAGAGGGAAGAGATATGGGGATATATGTATATGTATAACTGATTCATTTCGTTATAAAGCAGAAACTAACACACCATTGTAAAGCAATTATAATCCAATAAAAATGGTAAAAAAAATTATTTAGATGATCTTTGGAAACATTGTTAATAGATTGGCATGCACCCTGCTTTACTATAGCAATATACCTACTGAGAAAGCTAGAGGCTCATGCCTGCCAATCAGAATGCCCTGTTCTATGGAATATGCTAGAGACACAACTACACAGTATTTAATTTTTACCCCTTGTTTACCCAGATTTTACCCTTCTGAAAGCATTGGGTGTTGCAAACTTACAGTTTATCTTCTATCAGTTTATCATTACAGTTTATCTTCTATTAATTTATCCTCCCAATAGGATTTGAGTCTGTACACCCTTATTCACAGTAGCAACACATTTGTATATAATGACTTAGATTGGATACCTCTCTAAAGAGTTGATCAAATGTGGTGTTTATGGTAAGCTTAGATTTCAGAAGTTTACGTTATACTTACTTTCTCCTCAAATTCTAGGTAATTTCAACTGACTTGTTATGGTAAAATTTTAAAAATACCTACTACATTCAGCAGTTCTTAAAGAAGAAATTATTTTTACTATAACCCATAGTTTAAAATGTTTAAAATTTAAAGAGAATGCCTAATTAATTCTAGCCATTCTTGAATCCACCACCATAATTCAGAGCCCTTTTTTCTCTTTGAGTGAAATCTTCAAGAATTACATTTGTCAAATATTTATGCTGTCAATATGTTTGCTTTGTTTCTGCAATGAGATGATCAGCTTGAACAAATTGTACAAGTGTTATCAGAAGTAAGAGCTCAGTATCAATTCCATCAAAATGAAAATAATTGTTTTCTGAAGATCTCTTTCAATATTCAAGTGGATAATGCTTAGTAAGTCTACCCTGCAGGTTCTGCCAAATGTATTTTGGGAGTAACTCATCTGGAAATGCCATTAAGGTGGAGTCCTCCTCAAATTTAAATTGTTGTCAGCACTCATGTGATAGAGATTGAGAGTTACTAAGGCACACTCTTTTAAATTTTCCAGTTAACTTATGATGCAGAACTCTGAAAAATTAATTCTGTTTTAGTTCAGAGCCTTGGGAAGGGCTAAAGCTGCTTTTTGAGAGAAGGCTGGGTTTTCATCTCAACTGCTGTGCAGCTGGGCAAGAATACAGATAACTTATTCAATATTTATATAAAATATAAATTATTCAATATTTATATAAACATAAATCTCATTAACTACACAGCCAGTAGCTAAGTCGTAAGGAAATCAGTTCATTAAAAAAAAAAACCAAAATGTCTTCACTTCAGACATTTATAAAAACCTCAGTTTTCAAAAGATGTTACATATACTATGCTTTAGCAGGTCATCCGAGACAAACAATTATTTTTCTAAAATTTTTAATCTCCCCTCTGCTGTAACCCAAATCAGTAGAAAGCTACACAATCCAGTACTCCAAAAGGTTGTCATTTCAGTGATATTTTTTTCATTTCATTGACTGATTCATTTATTCATTCCATTAACACTTGTTGATCTCCTACTAGGACCTCTTTCAGGCATGAGTTGTAAACCTAACAAAGACTCTGAACTTGTGCACCATCTTGAGTGATGTGGATACCCAGTACTGGATGACAGGAACTATAAAAGAATAAAGGAGAGATTAGGTTTTTTGTACTATATTTATTAATATTACCCTGAATGCCAACATGAGGTTTCTGGAGCAGAGAAGATTTATCACTACTTATTTATAGTAAATAATAATGTGTTGTTTCCCTTGTGCTACAACGTCCTCCCTCCAGGGCAGAGCAGTAAGAGCCAGATGTTACTCTACACATACTGGGTCTGAATTGTAGGTGAGTAAGCCCTCCTCTTCCCCCAAAAGAAAATGAATCTGGACATTGATATAGGAGAGAGGGGCAGCTGTTTTCCTTCCTCTTTTGAGAGAGCTTCCTTGGAAAAGTAATGGAGAGAATACTGAGTCCTCACTTTTTGAAATGTCTCCATGGTCCTGGGTCTCAACTCCCCTTGAAATGTAAACACATACCTCTGGGAAGTAAATCTCTCTGGAGTTCTTATTATTTATTCCATCATAAATTACCTTCTAAGGGTTGCATTTTAGCTCAGGTTCGAAGTTTCAGTAAAATGTTCTCAGAAAGCCCTACTGTGCAGAAACAAAAATATTTTCTCAACAGCCCCACAAGAAGGCTATGGGATAGAGCGTTTGATGAGTTCCTTTAGATTGAGTTGTCAGCTGTGACCTCTCTGAGGAAGTGAGCTGAGCTGAGATCTAAAAGGCAAGAAGGAGTCGGCTGTGTGAACATCTGTGGAAATGAAACATCTGGCATAAAGATCTTAAGGTGAGAATGAGCTTGGAATGTTTCAGTAACCAAAAGAAAGCCACTGTGGTTGGAATATAATGAAGAGAATGAACAGATGTATATTCAGAGCAGTAGAGAGTAGCCAGATCATACTAGGCTTCATAGAATGTGTAAAGGATTTGGATTTAATTATAAATATAATAGGAAGCTATGGGAGCGTTTTTGAGCAAGGGGGATGCAGGGAAAACCATGAGGAAGATACTACAATAGTCTAAGTGAAAACAAGAAGAGTTTTGGATTATTTGTTAGTAGTAGATATAGAGAGGTGGGAATTGTACTTATTCAGTCATTTCTTTATTACTTCCCCATTTATCAAATGTATTGGGTGCCTACTATGTGCTATGTAGACATGTCCAAAGTTCAAGGGACATCACTGATTGAAAGATTGACATGATTTCTGTCTTCCTGAAATTTATGATGCAGAGAGAGGCAGAAAATACTGTGTTTGGGATTGTAGGAGATGACATGGAAACAAGGAGGAGCATCTAAACCAGAGTGGGGCAAGGACACATAAAGGAAGTCTGAGTGTTAAGGTTGTGTTCAGCTGTGTCACAGAAAGTCAGTTGATGTGCTTATTTTATTCTTTTATTTTGCTTTATTTTTCATGTAACATTGAGTCTGGAGGCAGACAGTAATCCAGGGTTGTTGTTATGGTGACATGACAGCATAACAACAACCTTAGTGTTGTTGTTATGCTGTCACCCTTAGTGCAAGGCCGTTCTCCTCATATTTACAAAAAATGCTATGGCCCTTCTAGATATCACTTTTCAATCTAGGAAGAGAGACAGGGAAAAGATAAAGGGCAAAAGATACATTGACTAGGTTTGCTCAGTCTGTTAGGAAGACAACGCTGTCACGTATACCTCTTTGTCCAGAAGTAGTCACATGCCCATCTGCAGATTCACGGGAGCGTGGAAAGCTAAGTATTTTTAAATAGAAACATTACCCACTAAATTAATTTGTATTCATTTAGAAAGGAAGGTGTAATGAATTGATATTTGAGGGCAATTAAAAATGTCAGGCACAGGGATGATTTCTATGACTTGAAAGAAAGAAAAATTCTAAGAAGACCATTGAGACACTTACAGAAAAGAAAAAATTCCTGTCACTTAACCTTTTCTTTTCAATGCTAATTTTTTAAAAGAGCCGTGATAAGAAGCAGTATGAAAAAGAATGTATGTGTTCTTCATTTTCTGTGAAGTTGCTATTGAAGATAGTGTTCATATTTTAGTTAATGCTCCTTTATAGACTCTTGAACTAAATCCCTCTTTTGCTGTTTGACTCTTGTCTTTTACCGTTTTCTATAATAGCATGATTATAAAGCAGATATTATTTATATCCACATCCCTTACTTATAATATCCCTTAAATCAATTTAGAAATAGGTAGAAACCACTTACTTCAGCCATGACTGAAAAAAAAAATAAACAAATGTAATAATATAGTGAGCTTGGGAAAAATGCATTTGATCCTTAAGAGATTTTCTTAACTAAATATCTAGTACAATGGACTTTGGAGTTAGTCTCCAGTAAACAGAATACATGGCTTTTGACAAAAACAGACCCACATATATCACTGGCCAGAATATTACCCTTGTAATATAGAAATTATACAAAATAAAATTAATTTAAAAACATTGTAAATTATCAAAGGTATTAATTTGATCCCTTAATTTCAGACTATATGGAGTATTTGTTTCCTGACCCTTCTGAGTCTTTATAGCTTGCATTTCTTCAAACTGAAGGAAGACATACCTCCTTGACAAGCAGGAAAATTACTTAGGATGAGTATCAGTAAATAACCCTTGCCCATGGGATTTCCATGTATTGCTGAAGTAGTGTTTATAAACCGACTCTACCAAAGTTGTTTATTCCAGCAATGCCACTTCTTGATTTCAGGGTGAGAGCTCAACTGTGGGTCCAGATAGACAAATAAACAAAATTAATTTTCACAAATAACCTTCCATGATCATGTGATTCAAATGTGGATATTTGGTGGTCTCATGCCTCAGAGAACACAGGAGATGTTGGACAATACTTAGGACAAAAATCACTACCAACATGGCACTAGGCAAGGTGTATACAAGCCTAACACCATTGATTGGACATTGTACAAATTATTCTTGGGAACTCATTACATCTGTATAAAACTCATTTTCCAGATTACTGATTATATTCTTAAAGGCAATCATTTTAGTGTTTAATTTCATGTTTGATAATTCGGAGAGTTCCCCATTTACTGTGCATTTTGTTTCCTTTTTCATCTTGATTGTACATTGATTTGATTGAACATTAGTATGTGGAACCATTCCTGCAATCTGGCTTTTGGCATTTATAGACTGGACATTTATCATTGCCTTACCACTGTGAAGACATTTTAATTGTTATATTCAGATAATGAATAGATATTTGCTCAGAGAGGAGTTGAGAATCAGTATTGGGCAAATACAGGCATTTCTTTACTTTGTCTTTATGTTACCATACAGATTATTATTAAAATTACAGTCATTTTCATCTCACATTCTTCAGTTAAACCTGAAACTCAGAATGTTACAGAAGAATTCTTTTCAAAAAATAAAGAGATGATCAAAAATGTATATGTGCCTTTAATGCAATAGATTGCTAAGTACTCCAATATTTCATCTGCACACTCACAAAATATTACCTCACTCACTCAGTTTCTAAAGCCTGTTAGGCTCCTGATGGTACAAATGGAGTGAACTTTCAGCAACCTAACACTGGGCTTCAGAAATGGTGAAATCAGGAAGCCACTTAGAGTTTAATCTCCTGTCTATTAAGAATTCTTTTGGAGAAACATAAGAGTCGCGGTTTGGCACCTACAAGTGCATAGGAAACCTGTTGAGTGGAAACTGGCCCAGGTACCTAAGTCCTGAATAGATTCCTTTTTCATGAAAGGCTTGCTACACATGCTTATGTTCTGAAAGAGCGTGGCAGGGGGTGTGGGAAGAGTGGTCAGATGGGAATACCAATAGATTTCTGTGACATTTCAAAATGTAATAACATTCACCTTCCAAAATATTTATTTGGCAAAAAGAAAATTATTTGACCTAATCATTGTTTATATAAAGGTTAACACATGTTTTAGGAAATAATTTTTAAAGGACACCAGATCCTAAGAAAGAACTGTGTTTGTGAACACTCTTTCAGTGTCCTTAATACACCCATCTATTTTCTCGTGAGAAAGGAACACACTGGGTTCAGATAACACAAGGTGGTTGCAAAAGTTTGTTTTACATAGACTATTTAACTATAGGATGAAAAAATGGGAGCTGGAGGCAAATTGGATTCTACTTCTCCAAAGCTGAGAGAATAGAAAACAAAGCCTTTGCCCAGCAGAATTAGCAGATGGTCTAAATCTCCTTGGGGTACATGGGCTCAATTTAATATTGACTTAAGATTTCTTATTCAAAGGGTTTAGCCTCTCCTGAGAATTTAATAAGCTAGGTAAGAATAAACTGTGTCATTCAATTTGAGCATTATAATTTGTCTAGTATGATTCAAAAGAGTTATTAAGGTAGCTTTTTATGCTTGGGAAAAACAATAGCAACACGGTGTCCAGCAGTCACATTAGCTATGGCTGGTATAGGCCACTTCCTTAGAAAGTCAGATCTTAGATTCATCTGACTTCAAAAACTAGCCTTGATGAAGCAAGCACGATTCTATCGCATGATTCTATCCTCTGTATTTGAGATAAATCTGAGCAGACAGTGAATACATGGGAGCCCAGAGGCAAACCTTCAAAAGGATCATTCAGCCAAGAATAATGAGTTGACTATAATAAGATAAAGTTTATTGTGAATAAATATAAATTCCTTCATTTCGAGTGCAGACAAATAAAAACTTTTGAGAAAAAATCTGTAAATATATAAGATAGGGGAGATGGAATTTAGCAGCAACATGTATAAAATTAGCCTACTGTATTAGGGCTCTCCAAAGAAACAGAACCAACGGTATAATATATTCTCTCTCTCTCTCTCTCTCTCCCTCTCTCTCTAAATATATATATTTTACATATATATTTACTGTTGGCTGTATGGAGAGGGCTTAGAAAGTAAAACATTTAAAAGGTTTCTTTAAAATGATGATGGAGAAAAATTGATTAATATTTTTCCATTTATGAAGCTCAGGGAGTGAATACTTTTCCATATACATTGTAATTTCATCCATAATTGATATGTTTCTGTAGGTCAAAACCATAGATTAGAAAAACTAGAAAATGTTAATTTTGTTCTTTATTTCTTATCCTCTGTTTTGTTAGGATAAAGCCACAAAATACCTTCCTGAATGTGTCAAAAAAGTAACTATGATGTTATGATTTTGAAATGATTATAATAAAACTAACATCAAGACGGTACCTTTGGATGTACCATTTTTCCCCTTCACGACGTGGTACTTTTTATATGATATACGTGAAACTGTGATGTTGGGCCTCATGGACATTCAGTATTATGTATAAATGGACATAGGAAATTCACTCTGTGACTCAGGAAAATGCCACTACTGGCTAATTGAGCAGTACTGTCTAAAAGAACAAGATTTTAACAGGAAACTGTCTCATTTTTTTCTAGTAAGAAAATACCATTGACTATTACGACTTCTAGACAACGTGGCAAACTAGTAGCTCAAAGATTTAATCCAGTCCAAATATGTGCAAATGATTTTAAAACATGAGACAGCACATAAAATGTGGGTAGTTTCAAATAATCTACTCTTTCCTTGAAAAATTGGAATGTCTGGCAATGTTGAGTAATGTATTCCTGCATGGCAAAAGTCTCCTGAAAGAGTGTAGCCATTGCTTCGTGCCCTGGAATTGGATACAGTTCCAGCTTCTCACCCAATGTGCCCATGTGCCCCTTCACCAGGTAGTTTGCATCACTCATTACATTACCTTCCAGCCCTTGTAGTCCTTGAAGTTTGTTTACTGTCTTAGAAAAGAGGTGATGCTCAATTTAACTAAAGAGTTCAGAACAAACTCCCACCATCCTCGAATGTGTGTTGAAACGATTGCAGTAGCCTACGTTTCTAGCTTAGAAATTTCTTAGAATCCTTGGTTTTAAAAAGAATGGGCCCATTTTATTATGACAATAGTGATATGATTAGAACAATTTTTCCTACCATTATCTAGTTTGTGGCTTTCAACATAGATTTGCTGGAAATACAAACCACAGTTTCAGTGCTTTTATTGGCAAATCGGGCTGTATTGGTGAACTGATACAGTAACTGCAGTTTTATAGCCACCAGCACTCCAATTTACAATTATTTTAAATTTAATGCTTTTGATTAGGCATTTCCAGAAATGAATGTGCCTAAGTAATCTAAGAAACAAGGAAATGCCTTATAAATCTAGGATGATTTAAAAGCTTTCTTAAAGTTATTCAATACCAGATACCTAATAAAGCTAGTTCCTGGAATTGCTCATCTGTAAATAAATAACTACCAAGAAGCTGTAGTACCATAAATACTGTAATAACCATGAATTCTTCATTGAAAGCATCTAGAATATGTTAGTACATTGTATATAAGGAGCATCTCTAAAAATACCTGAAAAAACAAACAGAGGTTTAAGTATCCTGAGACATATGAGCAACAATATACCAGTATTTCCACTGATGGTCTTAAAGTAATAAATTCAACATTCCTCTAATAACATTTTCCCTTTTTGTGGTACAATAATACATTCAATACAATAGAATTTTAGTGTAGCCTGTAGCTGCTTGCTAACTTATCAACCAACAATTTATGCTGATCAAGAAGCAAGGCTAATTTATTTGGCTTTTAGACTCTTGAGATTAGAAATGTTTGGTTAAATTACTTGTTGAGTTGAGAAATCGATTGCACTTATGCGTAAAGCTTGTTTGGGTCCTCTTTCAAGTATGGCTAAATCTGTATTTATAATTTGTCTACAATGCTGCATGGCCTGAAATCCCATTAGGACATAGAGCCAATTTCTTTGTGTATAAGAATACATGGGGGGGCTTCCCTGGTGGCACAGTTGTTGAGAGTCCGCCTGCCGATGAAGGGGACACGTGTTAGAGCCCTGGTCCGGGAAGATCCCACATGTCGCGGAGCGGCTGGGCCCGTGAGCCATGGCCGCTGAGCTTGCGCGTCTGGAGCCTGTGCTCCGCAACGGGAGAGGCCACAGCAGTGAGAGGCCCGCGTACCACAAAAAAAAAAAAGAATACATGGGCTACAACTGGTTTTGTTAGTGCCTGAAAAAACTATAACACTCCTACAATGTAGCTCTGCAGTAAGAAACCTGTTAGGGTGCATCTATGAGATGCCTACATGCCAACTGAAAATGAAAAGTAAAGTAAATTTGTGGGGGAGAATCTCTGATGTCAAAAACTATTTTCTGGGGACTTGCCTGGTGGGCCAGTGATAAAGAATCCGCCTTACAATGCAGGGGAAGCGGCTTTGATCCCTGGTCAGGGAGCTAAAATCCCACATGCCATGGGACAACTAAGCCCACGCGCCACAACTGCTGAGCTCACGCGCCTCAACTAGAGAGCCCCTGTGCTGCAAACTACAGAGCCTACACGCTCTGGAGCCTGCATGCCACAGCTAGAGAGAAGCCCACGCACTGCAATGAGGAGCCCGCATGCCTCAGCGAAGATCCTGAATGCTGCAACTAAGACCCGATGAAGCCATAAATAAATAAATAATAAATAAATCTTAAAAAAATAGTTTCTGGCTGCTGGATTAACTGATTATATCAAAGTTTAAAAATCAACATATATATATATTTCTGAGATCCTTTATATATTGAGCTCAGGTCCATCTTAAAAGAACTCTGAAAATGAGACTAAACATTTGGGTGATACAAACTTTATCAAGCACAGAGGTTTAGAGCTACAAAATTCTTATATTTATTTTATAATACCGTTCTTTATTGTGAAGCTAAAACTTTGCTTTAATAGAAAATTATGCTAAAACTAGTCTTATTTGCCTTTTCCTTTAACTTTGAAAAAAACATATTTATATCCCCACTTTCAAATACATTTCCTGTAATTTGTTACTGTTTTTCTTCATTCATTCATTTATTCAAAATATATTATCGAGTGCCTCTTATGGGCCAGGCTTTCTCCTGAGTACTAGGGAAGCATTAGGGAACAAGAAGAACCTATGGTAGGGATTACATTCAGGTATGTGTCTGGAGGCAGAAGACATAAATAAGTTATGCAGTATGTTAGAAAATAAGTGCTATAAAACTGGATAAGATGGAGTCATTCAGGACGCAGTTGTACATAGTGAAGTGAAGAGGGCAAAGACTGAGCCCTGGAAGCAGTTCCATCACTGAGAAACAACTGTGAGACTACAGTGGAAATCAACCTTTATCCCTTCCCCAAGACACAGAGTGCTGGCGAATGTCAACTTCATCATTCTAGGTTTGACTCTAATGATAAAAAGTCAAAAATCTCACCTTCATGTCCCACACCAGAAAGATACTTTTATTAAATGACAGAAAGAACATAACTCTCCTGTAAGCAAGATCCTAAAATACCGACTTATTAACTATGCTCTATTATTGCTCCATGTGACAAGGAGGGCTTTTTACTTTCATTTTCTAGCTGGAGGAATTCAGTCATTGAGGTTTTAGTTATATGATTTTTAAAGGAAGTTGGGAGTGAGCCATCTAGTTTGAGAAAACAGAAGTCAGGGTGCCTTCCTAGTCTAAATTCAGTCTTTTTTAGGTACTAAAGGGCACTGGTCACTTCTTCTGATTATGAAACATCCTTTTCTGGACAGGATGACTGTCAGATTTCCACTTCTGATGCTATCAGATACTGATGAATATTTTATGTGGCTAAATTATTCTCTGATACAAGCATATGTTGCATATACAACTAATCACTATTCAACCAAGTCACACAGCCTATAAGACAAGAAATCCTCGTAATAAAGGGGCTCAGAGTTTTCAAATAGCTGATACAATTTTCCCTTGGAAGTTTGTGGAATTGCTGTTCACTACATTTTTAAAGCAAAGTAGTAACTCATACTGTCAGCTACTTTATCTCAACTATTTTATATTTTCCTTGCGAAAGCCTCTAATGGAATTTCTCTCTTTTTAGCTAACCAACTTGTAGGGTATGTGTGTAATGGTATTCAATATTTATGAAATGTTCATTTTCTCATAGGATAGAAGCTGCTGATTTTTTTATGTAAATGACAGAATGTATTAATTGCTACTTGAAGCTGTTGCATTTTTATTTAACTTTTAAAATGGTGGAGAACATGGCAGAGATGTGTTCAAAGTAAAACCTGAAACATCGCTTGAAAACATCTCACTCAAAAGCTTCATTATGGAGTAAAACAGCCTCTGGAGAATGATGCTGCAGTTCTGTCAGCATTATTAGGAAGGCCTAAAAAGAGGTTTCCTAGAATTGTTTTTAATCAAGAAAATACAAAGAGTTTTATATTGATGGTATTCAAGAAGTTGGTAGATTCATGTATCTCATATTTACTCAGGAGGAGAATGGTATTATAACTATGCTTGTTTATGGAACTGACACTTCCCTGAAAAACATGAACCTGAATTTGTCTGGTATAGAAAGTACCAAACTCCCTTTCAATACTAAACAGGAGATAGAAGGCAATGTGAATAGCCTCTGTCTATTATTTTTTAGTAGTTATATTAGCTTTAAATTCACTTACCATTTAGGGAAAGAGTTTGGTTCAGGGGATTTACTAGAAATCTTAAAAGGCTGAACTCTTGGATTTTAATCTCAGTTCACAGTAGCCATAGGCAATTTGCCTCTATCACAGAAGCAATTGAGAACTTAAATGTTGTTAAAGTACCCTAAGCCAATTGAATAAAATGAAATTTTATAAAGGTATCAGCTAGTGGTATTACTGATAAAATAATGTCCTTTTTCAGGATAGCAATTATTATTAAACAGCTGATGGAGTAACATAAATCTATACAATGGGCTCCAAGCTTCCCCACAGTCATCCCTAAGCACAGTAGTGCATGAAGTGCATGAAGCAAAGCTTTACTGTGGTCAGAGTATCTCAAAAACCTTTCCCTGTGGCACCCAAATCCCAGCTTCCCACTTTTCTTCTCAATGAGAAATGATAATAGCTTTTGGGGTGGAATGCTTAGATGACATCCAAACCCATTCCAAGGCTCCAAAGCCTGGTGGAAGTCTCTAAACAAAAGCAGAGATTGTGAAGCAGGTTCAGTGTCTAGCTCATTCTTCACAATTGGGTCCTGTTAGGTTTTTCGCATTGATGGCTTCTTAGTCATTATTATCCCAATCAAACTAGTTTTCACGATGATATTCCATATCCCATTTTCATCGCTACATGAAATGTAGTATTGAAAAGACCAGGCATCTTTCATGAAGCACAACAGGACATTGATAACCATGCAGATTAATTCCCAATCCAATCTCAGGCCTTGTTTCTTACTTTATGATTTTTTTCTAGACCAGCAGGCTGACGATGGCTCGCTTCACACATACCACTCAAGACTTCTGTACAGTGTAAAATAGAAGATCAAAAGCAGGTAGGGAAAAAAAAAAAAGAGTAAGGGAATGAAATGAAAATTGAAAGAGATGTAGTTGGAAGGAAACAAAAGTCTATAAAAGATGAGCTCAAGTTTCATGTTGGTGATGATTAATCTTGCAAAAACTTCTGGGACCTGTGGAAGCATTTGCTTGTCTAAAATCCAGTTTTTTTTTTTAAACTTCTCATAATGAGCAACTCACCTCCCATTTGAAGGATCAAATCTTTTCTGAAAAAGAAGTGTGGTAAGGCCAACATTCAGTCACACGCGGCAGAGCCGGGCACATGGAGGACAGCTGACTCCACAGAACCAGGGACTTGGGTAAGTGCCCAGCACTGAAGCCACCTAATGTGACTACAAATGCTCCCTTTTTAGTAAGCATGGAAAATTCATTTTAATTTAATAACGTGTTTACGACATAAGGCAGCCTCCAGTAAAACTTTTCTGGTGGTATGGTTCCAGTGATGGGTAACGGTTGGGCTGGCAATTAAAATGTAGCAAAAGAAAGTGAAAAATATCTTCCCATATTTGGAAACAGAAAGGTGGAAACAAAATTTTATTTTGTGAATTGTAGTCCCATCTGAAATACTTTGATTAGATTTTGAGAAAGAACTGACTTTTTGGGCGGTTTCTTCAATTCTAAGCATAGAGCTTGAGGTCAAATGTTGTACAGGTTTGCCACACCACTGTATTCCAGACTCCAGTCCCATCCACGGTCTGTCACCAGTCAGCTTCAGCCCACAAATATTCCATTAGTGGAAGCAAACAGGCATTTATATTTGAGATTTCTTATCAGGGTTCTACCATACCAGAAAAGCTGGCTGAATATGGCATCATCTCGAATTACAGAGATTATATGATAATTGAAGATAATTATGATCTATTTTTCTTTTAAATGAAAATTATTTTAATGATGAGCCTAGTATTGTTTGAATTGACATGGAATCTCACACAACTTGGGAGAAGTCATCCATGACTTAGAGGAAACGTTGTGATTTCCATTTCTTGGGTGATCTCTAAGGCTCCTTCTTTCCAAGATTGCCTTTGGTAAAACCAGTTGTTTGTGGTGTTAAGAAAAAGACCTCACTTCTTAGGTTCATGTGTTGGAGATAATAATCTTTTTGGTTCTCAGGAGTGTGACATTATTTATTTTGCTGCTCTAAATTGGCTTCTTATAATTTGTTTTAGGGGCCAAAGCAAAACAATTCTAAACTGTCAGTTTAAATAAATTTGGTAGTAACAACAAAGGAGTTGAATTCAGTTAAAAACCTAGTATTTCTTTTAATACATAATAGAAAATATCTCTTTATTATTTTATTTTTCAGTTACTAGCTTTCTTCTGAGGCACATATTAGAACTACTATTTGAACCATTGCTCCTACTTATTTTTAAATGTCCCTAAATGAATTTTGATTTTTCTTCACTGATTGTTATAATGCTTAGCAAAATATAAAAACCTAGAAATATGCTCTATGTCCATTCATTTTAGAGATTTTCAGAAATATCCTCAAAATAAAATATAGTTATTGTTATTAATAGTCACATAATATAGTATCGAAATCATGCAAAATCTACATTCCTTTCAAGACTTTTAAAGCTTTTTTCCCCCCTTTAAAAGAAGGGCTATAGTAATGTGCAGAGGCAATAAAAAGTTGAATTTTTCTGCTAGGAAATCTTATTCTAAAGGTAACTTTTGAACCATGAGCAGATGCTCAGAATATTATCTATTTAGTTAAGGCATCAAACAGAATTACTGACAATTCATATTTTTGTAACTTTTTCAAAAGCTTGAATAGTATTAAGTTCACTGGTAGAGAACGATAATCTTTTGTATCATTTAAACACCTATTAGCAATGTTTGCTTGCAAGGAATTCAGTTTTTTGGTTCATTTACCAAATTCATGGGCTTTTTTTTCCTGTATTTAAGATGGAATCTAAACTGGGTTAAGACTATAAATTAAACTTGATCTGGTTTGCTGTGTTTTGTCTTCATTACAAAATGGTATAGCTAGGAGCCAGGCATAACAGCTTTACTAAGATATGATAAAGTAGACATTAGGCTGAGTTTTACAGATTCAGAGTCATTGATGATTGTTATTAGAAGTCTAATTTGATTTCAACTGGGAAATTTTAGGAATTCCAAACTCTCAAGACTTCAATGGTGAGGTGAAGAAAGGAACACCTCAAAAGAGTAAATGATCAATTCAACTAGTTCAATAGTACTTTTCCAAATATTTTAAGAGTATCATAGTAAGTATTTTATTGCTAATAACCAATGGCCTTTACCAAGGTTTATAGAAAAATATATTATTGAGAAAATGATATTGGCTGAAAGAAATCCCCTCAGAAATGGACTGTGTCCTATTCACCAGATTTACATGTTGTGTGTGTGATAGTCATATACTAATTGTTTAAAACAGGGTCTGCAAACTTCTCTGTAAAGGGCAGGTAGTAAATATTTTAGTTTTTTTGGGTCTCTGTAATGACTACTTCTGTTTGCCATTGTAGCTCAAAAGTGGCCTTAGAAAAATACGTGCACAAGTGAGTGTGGCTATGTTTCAATAACATTTCATTTGTAGGCACTGGACTTTTTTTGGTTTACTTTTTGGTTTTTGGTTTTGGTTTTCTTTGGCCACGCCTCACAGTGGCTTGCAAAATCTTAGTTCCCTGACCAGGGATTGAACCTGTGCCCCTGCAGTGGAAACACAGAGTCCTAACCACTGGACCACCAGGGAATTCCTGACACTGGAATTTTTGAATTTTATATAATTTTGGCTTTTCATGAAATGTTATTCTTCTTTTGACTTTTTGCAACCATTTAAAAAATGTGAAAACTGCTTTTGCTCATGATCCATACAAAAATAGGTGATAGGTAGAATTCAGCCTGTAGACCATAGTTTACTGAGCCCTGGTTTAAAGTATTAGTTTTCTAGAACTCGCAGTGGGTTATATGTACTAGTATCTCAAAAAATATAAAAACCAGAATTATATACTTGGATATTTACGGATTTTTTTAAAGTGACCAAAAATCATTTAGAATATAGAGAGCCAAACTTAGAAGAAGAAAAAAAGCAGTTGCTAAGCCTCAAGAACAATGACGTTAAAGATAGATTAATATGACGTTTTGTTATTTCTTTTGTTGTGAGCGTGAAAAATTCAGATGCTGAATACACAAGATATTTTTAGTTTGGTTAAAAGGAACTGAGACCAAATGAAAACGTCAGTGGCTTTATTTGCAAAGTTAAGATTCTCTGTAAAATAAGGTTGACTTTAAACTTTCAATAACATTATAGTCATTTAATATGAAATTACATCATTAGAGAAAATAAGAAAGAATGAAGACCACTTATTGTCAAATTGTTAGAATTTAAAATACAATATTTGCTCAAATATGCTTATCTGATAAATAGCCAGAGTTCATATAACCACACTGTCTCTTTCTGAACACACCATCATTAATGAAAATCTTTTGTACATTACATGAATTGTACTTTCAAATTAAATAATTTATCTCTAGATAAGATATAGTATGGAATTAGAAAGAATTCATGGCTAACTTTTCTTTCTATTTTAAATGTAATTAACTATAATTTGGATATAAGAAGTTAAAATAATTGATAGCTTTTAAAACAACCTTCTAGAGATTTTAAATCATTATCCATAGAATATATACATTTAAAAAACTTATGTGTATTTGTGTATTATGCATATTTGGGCTCACATATTTGAATTCTGGCACAGCAATTCTATTTAGGAACTTCTTTAGAATAAGTATTTAAAATTAAAGTAATGTATTTCTGGCTTCTAAAATTCCTTGCTTTATCAATTCTATCATAGAAATGTGTTCCATCAATGTTACTGGAGTGAAAGTAGACTTAGGAAGGGACTATTTTTAACTTTGATGGGGTTTAGTTTGTAAAAATTTTAAAAATTGAAAATATTATTTACAGGGCATAAAAATACTCCCTGAACGTTTTTTAAAAAGTGAAGTAATTAATTAAAGCTATTCAGAGAACATAAAAATACTAGCTGAGCATTTTTTGAAAAACAGAATCACTTAACCAATTATATTCAAGCAATTTTTACTCCAAGAGTTTTATATACCTAGGTATAATTTTAAGTCAAGTTCTAGACCCCAAATCTCATTTTCGTTTGTATTAAAACCACATAAAAGTCAATACAAATGATTTCTAGTGATGGGTGGATGGATTTGAGGATTTTAAGTGATGTTTTGATGATACTGAAAATTTTAATTTCAATAGTGATGTAATCCTTAAAAAAAACCAAAGCATTATCATGATCAGGATAGATGTCGATATGCTTGATCTTCTACATTTTGATAGTGTGTTAGTATCCCTTTTGTAACAAGATAATCATTCCTTATCTTGAGAATCTACAGTGGACCTGGCACTATGCTAAGTCCTAAATACAAAGGTGAAAATAACATTCTTGCTTTCATGAAACTTACGGGTTATTAGGAGAGAACAAAGATGCACATCTTAGTCAACTGGGGTGGTTTTGACTGCAGGAGACATTTGGCAGTATCTGGAGATAGGAAGTGGTCATGACTTGAGGCGGAGTTCTTCTGGCACATAGTGGGTAGAAGCCAAGGATGCTATTAAACATCTTACAATGCTGTTAAAATATCCTACAGCAGGGCTTCCCTGGTGGTGCAGTGGTTGAGAGTCCGCCTGCTAATGCAGGGAACACAGGTTCGTGCCCCGGTCCGGGAAGATCCCATGTGCCGTGGAGTGACTGGGCCCGTGAGCCATGGCCGCTGAGCCTGCGCGTCCGGAGCCTGTGCTCCACAATGGGAGAGGCCACAACAATGGGAGGCCCGTGTAGCGCAAAAAAAAAAAATATCCTACAGCAAAGAATTTATCCAGTCTAAAATGTCAGTAGTGCTGACTTTGATAAACCTTGATCTAAGTGTAAAACATTTTTTGAACTGTTATTATAGAATGATGCACAGACTCTGGTGGGAACACAGAAGAGTCAGTGGTCAATTTAATATCTCAACAAACAAGAACAGTTGTCTTGATAGAGGAATATTTTCAAAGAAGAGCTGTGCTTGAGCTGATTCTTGAAAGGCTGAATGGAGAGATGTTCCTGTAGGGAGAGGGTGGAGTTGGAAAGAAGAGCTTTCCAGACAAAGTCAGTAAAGTGAGCAAAGGCATGGATGTGTAAAATAACTTCTTATCTTTGGGAACTATACAAAGTATAGTGTGTAGGTTGGGGTGGGAGTTTGGGTGGGTAAGTAGGAATCTCATCTTGGGAGCTTTTTCTTACTATGTCATGTAGAGTTGGGTTTTCTCCTGGAAGGTGTTAGAAATGATGAAAGATTTTGAGCAGGGACATAAGATGAAGCAGCCTATTTGTAGGATTCATCAGCCATGGTGTGAAGTGTCATGATTATTTAAGGGAAAGTAAAATCCTACTTCATTTGACCAGAGAAGAGACACAAGAGGATATAGTCTTTCAGTAGGAAAGAAAATTCCTTACTTCTTTTCCTATAAATGTTATGCTTCTGATTCAATATCTTTCACTTTATTTGTCAGAACTATATCAAAGCAACAAAAACTTAGCCTTAACTCATTTTCTGTAGTTTTATAAATGTGTTATGTTGCTGATTGGCTGACTCTTGTGGACAGAAGCTGCCATGTTGTAGATTCAGGTAGCATTGTCCTTCCTTGGAGGTTCTATTTTCAGACTCTTGTTGTGTAGCCATGGTGAAGAAAAAAAAAATCTGCTTACCAATGAAAAAAAGACAACTATAAATGGAATCTCAGCTGTAGCAAAACCTTATTCTTCTGTCTCAGTGGTTCTCAACCCCGGATACTTACTCATTAGAATCGCTGGAGGGAGAGATTTGTGTTTCTGTATTTCTTGAAACTCCTCACATTAACTCAGACAACTCTGCCATGGATACAAAATATTAACCCCACATTTTTTTATTTGGCTTTGAAATGACTTCTTTTTTAGATTTTTTTCAATTTAAACACACCTTCATATTTCCATTAAAAGTTAAAATGATCTTTTAATTTTTTTTAGCATACACCTACTTTCAAAGAGTAGCTTTCTGATAGTGTAACAGAGCAAGAAGGAAGTAGTCTATGATTTCTTATATAAAATCCACAGACTGTATGAATCTCACTCATGTAGCAGAGAGATAACTAGAGATTTGAACATGAAGTTTTGAACGGTGATATTTATATTGATACTTTTAAATGGTCTTATTTTGTGCTGCTCATCTCTATGATCAGTTGGTTCACATGGCTAGAGTGTGGTGCAATGAAGCAGGTCTAGGAGTTTGATCTTCCTATGGCCCACTCCCTGTTCTTTAGCCATAGATTATATTATTATTATCCTTTTGCTTGCTTCTTTTGTGGGGCCAGTCAAAACTTGTTTGTGGGTAGGGACATTTAGCCCATATGTACCATGTTTCTACCTTATTCTAAACTGGTGGGTTTCAAACTTTTGACTATAACTCACAGTCAGATATTTTACATTGCGATCTAGTAGACACACATCCATCCATACATGTATAGCACATAAATATTTTACAAAAATAATCTATTCCATTACATCCTGTACTATCCCATACTATTCTATTTCATGAGAAATGTTATTCTTGACCCACTAAACTGATATACTAGCACAATAGTTATTTAAAAAGGTTTTTCTAATCTAAACCCATGATTTTCAGCACAGCCTGTGGGTTATAGCATCCTCCTAAGGGGGTCAGTAAAACCCTCAAGGGGTGTGCAGATAGCTTGAAAACAAAACTGTTCTTTGTTCCATTGCTTTGATTTGTGTTTAGTGAAGACAGTTAATTTGTATAGATTTTCAAATATTGCATGTAGGAGAAAATGAGATTATTTAACTTTTTGAAAGATCTAATCCCTACTTTTCTTCAAATACCATTTATATTTTATCTTTTTCATGGAGTCATCTGATGAATGGACCAAACTAAACACCCATTGAAATTCGCTTAGCAGTTAAGTATGTATTGCTGGGTGACACCTTTTGTGTAATTCTTTGGGTCAGAGACATTTATGTTATGATGAGCTCTGGTTTTCATACTGTTCTTGATAGACTATTTACCAAAGTAGTCTGAAGAGGTGGGATCTCCGTGACTCTGAGGATTTATGTTTAAATTTGCCAAAGTTTCTGCTGTACTAGTTATAATGAAACACTGTCTGCAGTCTCATCCACAATAATACATTCTTTTGCTCACCTCCTTCCTTCTGCTCACCTCCTTCCCCTCATTTACTTCTGTCTGAGATCCACTGTAAGGGCAGTTTACCTTGCCTACTGTGGCCCACAGCCATCTAGAGCTTGCCTGATGGTTCAGATCCCAGAGACCATTTTGGTTTATGAGAGAGAGCTGAAAAGTTGTGTTTAAAATTATGTCTTATATTCCTAACCCTGGATATAACCAGGACTATAACTTTGTTAGAATTATGTTCATCTCATCTAAAACACAAAAGCTCATAAGCTATCTTCTTAAGAAGTGATAACTCTCCTCCCCTTCATAACTCTCATTCTCCAATATCTTGACCTCATTGACTTCCATCCTATAAATGTTAGGCTGATTTCTGCCTCTTTCCCCTAACTCTACTAGATAAAGGATGAAACGTGCTTTTTTCAAAGTTTCTGTAACCCAGTTTTAGTTAGTCACTTAGATCATGTAGGTCCTTATTTTACAGATAACCAGAAAATCAAAGAGAAGCAAAATGAGTTACTCAAGTTATCACAGAATAAGTTACCACTAGGTCCCCTGATTTTGAGTTTTTATTATGATAAATTACAAATATACAAGATGTTGAAATAATAGCATAATCTTTAATATTTTTTCTATATTTCCTACACACACACACAAAATTTTTTTTCAATGAGTTATTTTTAAAACAGAAATACTGCTGCTCCTTGAAAGTCAGGATTAATGCTTAATTCTTTCCTCTTAACTACTGATTTTCAGAGTAAGGATTTGATATAATGATCGCTTCCAGTGATCTATGAATAACCTTTTAAATTCATAAAATAGAAACAATTAATGTGGTGCTTATTGAAATGTTTAAATAGAAGGATTTAAATTTTAGGTTCTCCCCGACTACAACATCAATTCTTGAGTAATGCTTTTGTGTGTGTATCTCATTTCATTATGTCCCGAAGTGTTGTGCTTTGTGGACACAATTTTGTTGTTAGCAAATAGCTGAGCTAGAGATATTAGAAATTATTACTTCGGAAGCTTCTTTTAGTTACCTCCTTTTATATTATCTATTACAAGCATGCACTACCTAGGAAAAACATTTAACCACTTGGTATCAATTCCCACATCTAAAAAACAAAGGCAGCTCTCTGTTCACTTCAATGTATTCCTCAGAGTGTTGTCGTGAAGGTTAATATTACATCCCCCCAAATAGTTCAACATGACAAAAAAATTATGAACAATAATGAGAACAGGTTTGAAAATGTATTTCAGGCAGAACAAAGTGCTGTTATAAATTACCAGCAGCCTATTTTATTTTGTGATTATTGCTTCCTAAAGGCTTTTGAGACCTTTGAGAAACAAACAAATATAGATGCAAGGAGAAATAAATAAAAATATAAAACCAATAACAACTTATTTATATTTTTTTATGTAATTTTAATTTTACCATTTTTGTCTGTGGAAGGACAGAGCTGCTCTAAAAGTGAAAGGGCTATTGCCATTTTTTTTTTTAACACTATTGAGATTAGGCTGTGAGACCTCTTACAGGTTTTATTTCTTATAAAAATGACAAGAGATAGATATGAGGGTGTTCTAGATGCAACATTTGCCACCTAATTGATTGTCATAGACAGAGTTAAAGAAGCAGTAGAAGATCTCTAAATCTTCCTGATATAGTAAAACCTAAATTCTGATAAGGGAGGTGATTTTAGAAAGAAGTCTCTGGGGAATTTATCACTATATTCTGTTACAGTTGTTAAAACATCATGCATTCACTGGCTCTTTATATCTGGAAGTCATCTCAGTCATTTCTAGCCAAACATTTCATTTCACACATGAGGTAACTGAGGGTAAGGCACATTATATGACTTCCCCAAGACCATAGACAATTAGTGACGAAATGGGAACCAGAGCCCAAGCCTGTGATTATATTTATTCAAAGGTATGTTAGTGTGTGTTGCATAAATGTCACATTATATGAATTAATGGGCAACATGAAAACAAAAATATCTCAGTAAGCCTCTAGAAGGAAGTTGTTGGGAGGCCCAGCCTGTAATTTATGATGATACAACAATGTTTTTTCCTAAGAAATCTTTCATTATCCCAAGGTCATAAACATATTCTCCATAAATTAACCTCTAGAAGTTTTAATGTTGATAATGTAATTATGAAGCTGAAGTGTTTGCCTTTTGATTAAAAACTTTTGGAGGGCAGAAACACATATTCAGAAATGCATATTCTGTGCATTCAGTGAAGTTACATCAAACTGGCATTTATCATCAACAAATTCAACTATGTAATCTTGGACAAAAAAGAGAAACACAATTAATTTAAATAGCATGTTCAGTCTTCCTGTTATTCCAGTCAATGAATTTATTTATGACTTTATGTAAGCGTGAGATAGACAACATCAAACTGATATCCTACAGTTGATCTTAGTTCCCCTGTAACTATGAGTGTAAGCATCTCAAAGTGTGGTATATGATTTTAGCGTTTAAAGGTGTGATTCTATCTCAGCTTTTATTATGGCTTCTGAAGCAAAATAACCATTTACTCTGTGTTTAGTGAGAGGTTTTCCTGATGTTCTGTTTTGAGTAATTGAAAAATATCTTCTGAATTTTTTAAGGATCAACATTAAATTAAAACTATAAATGACCAAACCTAACTATTTTTGAAGGTTTTAAGCTCAAATTCTGACTATTTATCTGTAAGTCTAAGCAGACTATGATAGTCATTTTTAACAGGTTTTTGAGAAATATTTGATTTTATTTGCAAGTAGTTAATTGACGTACAGAATAGGAAATTGAATATAATAAATTTTTATAAAAGGCAATTTAGAATGTTTGAAGGAGTTTAATTATCTGCTATAATAATCCATCTATAAATTATTTAACTAGCCCTTAAAAATAGATTTTAAAATTTGTTCAATCTTACATTTTCTTAACTATCTCAATAATATATATAATCATGTCAATTTTACCTTAAAAGTCTAAATTGTTTACTCAGTTACACATCTCAAATCAAAATAAAAGGACAAAACTGTTAGTTAAGTAGGTCAAATTCTCTAACACATTTGAATTACTAAGAATACCAACATGCATAGATTCTGTAACATGAAAAATGATTCTCTAGTTTTTGATTATCTTTAACACTTCTATGCCTACATAATCCTGGGGTTAATAGTTGCTGATAGATGGAAAGCACTTATCTTCTAAGCTAACTGCAATTGCTTATTAGCCAGAGGTTTTGACTGGGACAATGGGTAGATTCTTATTAGTAATCATCATGCAACATAACCTTATTTACAGCCTATACAAGGACTTCATAAATTAGAGAAGAATTGTTATAGCCCACATGACTTTTCCAGACCATATAATCCACATTTCTAATGTTCTTTAGATTCATGTTACATGTTAACTCAGTTTTTCTCTCTGTAATCGCAGTCATGCAGCTCTTAATATTTGATTAAATTTTGTATTTATGGGCTCAAGATATTTGAATGAATTTCATCTAGCTTTAAATATTTCTGATTTTGACAGAATCTTGCATTTTCCCACATTCTTTTGGTCTGGTGGGACCATAGAATTCTTACCAACGTAAAGTGCTCAAATTTTCTGTATTACAAGAGACTAAAGGACTATCACACCTTAAATGCAAAGAATAAACCTTTGCATTTATTTGTATTAACTTCTTGGTCTCTTTTTTTGGATCCCAGATTAAGGAAAAAAAACAGGTATAAAATATACTTTTGGTGAATTGGGGAAAATTGAATATTGAATTGATATTGGATGCTATTATGAGTTAATTGTAATTTTCTTAAGTTTGGTAATGGTATTGTGGTTATGTAGAGATGATCCATTTTTTCTTATGAGATGTGTGCTGAAATATTAAGGGCCAAAATGTCTGAAACTTAATACCAAATGATTCAACAATCACCATCACCACAACAACAGATAGATGGATGGATGGAGAAAGAAAGTAAAACAAAACTATGAGAAAATAATATCTACATGGACCCTTCACATCTCAAGACTGTGTTCGAGTGCATGGTGGCCTCAGCATCTGAGAATGTAACCTTGATAATATAGATCTCATCTCCAAAGATACTAATCTATTCAATTGTGAGAAGAAAACCTGGCTGTGAACAGCTCATGGATAATGTATATCTCTGTACAAGGTTTTGTATTTAAAATTAGTTTGCCTCTTGGATACATTCAAATGAAGATTTGTTCTTTCTCTTTAAATGAACTCAAATTATGCAAGAGACTGATTTTTGTCCATGGCAGGGAACACTTAATCCTTCCATTTCAAGATAACTCTGGTTTAAAATTTAGTTGCTTTGGTGTTAACTATTCAGTCATAGTCAATATTCTCTTCATC
Source organism: Delphinapterus leucas (assembly GCF_059928025.1). NCBI lineage: Eukaryota > Metazoa > Chordata > Mammalia > Artiodactyla > Monodontidae > Delphinapterus > Delphinapterus leucas. The sequence continues at coordinate 49,961,792 of NC_143132.1, forward strand.
CCCCTTCTCCTAACTCCTCATGTTTCATGTATGGAAAGGGATGGTAGGGAGATAGTATAGTGCAGGTTTAAGGGCACAGATTCTGTAGCCAGATAACCTGGGTTCAGGCGCCGTCTCTACCATCTCCTAGGTGAGTGGCCTAAAGTAAGCTATCTAACTATGCTGTGCTTCAATTTCTTCACCTGTAAAATGGGGACAATTATAATACTTATAAGTTTGCAGTGAGAATTTAAAGGTAATATTGGTAAATAATGTTTAATAACTATTAAATAATGGTTATCAATAGTAATTATATAAACAAATAAATGATAAAAATTGATAAAGAATCTGATGAACAAATTCTTGCCTAGGTGGCTCCTTAGAGTTATGGGAGAAGCTACAGAGTGAAAAATCAGCAGGTGTAGGATCCAGTATTACTAACTACTCATAGGATTTTAGGCAATCTAAGATCTCTTTGGGTTTTAGTAAATGCAGATGTTGGAGAAATGATCTCTAAGGAGTTTTCCAGTTCTAATGCTTTATGACGTTACGGGAGAGATGTAAGTTCTAAATAAATGGATACATATCAAAGTCCTTTGAATAGTATAAAATATTTGATAAATGAATGTTACAAAAATCATCCCATGAAGTACACTCACAATATGCTTTCAGGAACAGGATCCTGGGAGGAGAATGACCAGAAGCATTGCTGCTTGCTGGCATCATTTACCCTTTGGCCTCTGGCATTCAACCTGCTAGCCATGCACATTGATTATTTTACCCATTTCTGCCTTCCACACATGGGGGATTAATCTCAATGCTAAGATCTCATGTGGCCTTAGAGGTCTATCTCCATAGAGATAGAAGAGGAGCTTTTTGACAAATTACCTGCAGCCATGGAGATTGTAGAGCCATGGTCAGATTGATTTGCTTTTCCAAGACAAATCTGGAAATTCAAATATTATGTTACAGGCACTGTGTCTCCTGTGCCACAGTACACCTCACCTCTTTCCTTGCTATCTGTCTCTGTCTTGCCGGTTATTTCCATCATAATGGAGCAAGGCTAACAATGTGGGCATGGTACCAGCTCCTATTGTCGTCTGATGCGCCAATGGGCTTTGGATATATGCGCATGTTGAGAGAACATTTAAATAATGTTTGTGTGCTGCACAGTCATAGAAACAACATTTCCACACCAGCTCCTTTGATCTCCTAAAAACCAGCTATCATAATACAAGCAGATGTTTGAATGGGTAGAAATAAATCCAGGTGGCTCCAGCCTACCCCATGGGGCCTCATACGACTCCATTGGCTCATTCAGGTTTGCCATTCTCCTAATCTTAGTGGGCACAGTTATCACATTTCAAGTAGGCCTGAGTTCCAGCCACAAAATTAATACAAACAAACAAAAAAATCCTTTCTACTAGAATGGTAAGGGGTCAGTGTTAGAGTTGGGGAAAAAAAAAAGCAAGGAGAATCAGTTTCTTCAACTAAAAAAATCAAGAAGAGCAGTCTATGTCATGGATTATTAGCAGCTCTGGAGCAAAAGATGTGCTTGACTTTAGTTTAAACCTGGTGCCAGTGTCAAAATATAGATGGCAGCAAATTGTAAATACTTAGCAGGTTACCAAATCTGTTTGAAGCAACTTGGAAGTGGAAATAATTCAGGAGGGAGCCAGAATCAGAAAAGTCTCCACAAAGGAGACATATTCCTGGAGAAAAAGAGCATTTGAGCAGAGGAGACTGCATATGAGAAAAAGAAAACAAACAAAAGCATGACATGTTCTGGAAGTTGTGATAAGAGCATATGCTAGACCACATATTGTGTGAGGTGGGGGTGGATAAGGAAGAGGTAAAGTAAACTAATAGGGAATATTTGGAGTCAGATTGAGGAATTGATGAGGAGCTTAAATAAAGATTCCAGTAAAGTTGCAAATAACAGGAGTGAAGCCTTTGGTATCTATGTGAGGGGTAGGAACAGTAGAATTGCAAATAACTATTAAAACTCTAGTTGGAGTTACTGAGTGAAACATAGGACTAAAAATACAGGAGAAAAATGTGATTGGGTGAAAAGTTAAGGTTTGTGTGTACTGCATCAGATACACACATAGGACTTCTATATGGAATACTTAGGCTGGAAATACGGGTCTGGATGTGAGGAGAGAGAGAAGAGCTGAAAATCTGATGACAAGAGAAGTACAGGGACTGGAACTTTAAATTTGTATGAAGTTGGGAAGTTTCAAGGATAGAAAGATGAAGAACGTGATCAGTGTGGTAGGAAATGAGCAATCATAAATGAAGGAGATTGGGTTGTTTGTTTTTTTTGATATTGAGCCGCATGAGCTGCCTGTATATTTTGGAGATTAATCCTTTGTCAGTTGCTTCATTTACAAATATTTTCTCCCATTCTGAGGGTTGTCTTTTCGTCTTCAATACAAAAATGGGCAGAAGACCTAAATAGATATTTCTCCAAAGAAGATATACAGATTGCCAACAAACACATGAAAGGATGCTCAACATCACTAATCATTAGAGAAATGTAAATCAAAACTACAATGAGGTATCACCTCACACCGGTCAGAATGGCCATCATCAAAAAATCTACAAACAGTGAATGCTGGAGAGGGTATGGAGAAAAGGGAACCCTCTTGCACTGTTGGTGGGAATGTAAATTGATACAGCCACTATGGAGAACAGTAGGGAGGTTCCTTAAAAAACTAAAAATTGAACTACCATACGACCCAGCAATCCCACTACTGGGCATATACCCTGAGAAAACCATAATTCAAAAAGAGTCATGTACCACAATGTTCATTGCAGCTCTATTTACAGTAGCCAGGACATGGAAGCAACCTAAGTGTCCATTGACAGATGAATGGATAAAGAAGATGTGGCACATATATACAATTGAATATTACTCAGCCATAAAAAGAAACGAAATTGAGTTATCTGTAGTGAGGTGGATGGACCTAGAGTCTGTCATACAGAGTGAAGTAAGTCAGAAAGAGAAAAATAAATACCGTATGCTAACACATATATATGGAATCTAAAAAAAAAAAAAATGTTTCTGAAGAACCTAGGGTCAGGACAGGAATAAAGACACAGACATAGAGAATGGACTTGAGGACACGGGGAGGGGGAAGGGTAAGCTGGGACGAAGTGAGAGAGTGGCATGGACTTATATACACTACCTATATGCCTATAGGCCACATGGGTGAATCAGTCTATTAAGATGTTGGAGTAACTAAAGAAAAAAAAAAAGGAAAAATTATGTAAATAAAATAAAAAGTAGTAATTATTCTATACATTAGCTACTTAAAAAAATACTTATTGCCCTGGCATTGATGAGGGTATTTTGTCCATTTGTCATCATGTGGTCCTAATTGGCCTTAGTAGGGAATTATCATCTGTTTGGTCTTTAGGTAGCATCACTGCCCTTGCTGTGTCCACCATGGCTGTCATATCTCACACATTCTCTGTGGACTTTAGTACCAACTCTAGGCTTCCAAACTCTTCAGTCTTCCAACTCTGGCTCTTAAAGTCCAGATGTTTGAGAACCAAAATCTTCTTGGTCTCTAGTAGTCAAAAACCATGGATCTTTATGCAATTTTCTCTACTTTGAGTTAAAATAAGGCTGTTTGGAAGTCAGAATTAGGCAATTTTCTTTTAATATAGGTTCTATTTTCATCTTCCTAAAAGGATCAAGAGCTGTGGGACAACAGAAGTGATCAGGAGGAAACTCATTCAAAATATTGTTATATTACTCAGGAATCCCACATAGAGATGGGCAATTTAGGGAATTTCCAGGGTAATTTTGACTATATGAGCTAGCTATAGATCCTAACTGCTCAATAGAATGCTATCCCTCTGAATGTGTTAGAAACATCCTCCTGTCAATACGTATTATAGTTTCCTGAGGCACTCTTTATTTTCTTTCATAGCACTTACCAAATATATATTTAAGTATATTTTAATGTATGCAATTATTAATGACTTTTCCTCTCTCTGGTTTTTAAACTCCGTAAGGGTAAGGACCATGCTTGTTTTGCTCATCACTGGATTGATTCCGAGTGCCCTGAGTCTAATACTTAGAAATTGCTCATAAAAATTTGTGGAATGAATAAATAAATGAATGGATTAACCAAGGAATATCAAATAGTGGAGTACTAATAGAAAGGGGCTCTTGTGTTCTTAGGTAAGAGTTGACCAAAGTATGAAGTTATCTTTATTGTTATTGGTACCCATGCAAAAACCTTTGATTTTTTGGAGGTGGGTTGATATCCAGCCAGAATATATCAGCATGGTGTCTCTTTTGATTGGCTGATTCCTGTGCTATGCCAGCTCATATGTATTTTGTACGTCATCTCTATTGAGAAATATTTTCATTCTGAAATGATCACACTAAGAGTCAATTGTTTAATTAATTAGAGGGAAATGGGCATTTAAGATAAATAAATTATCACTTTATTATTAATTTGTTATCACTGTACTTCATGAAAGGATGAAGGAAGTCAATATACTAACATATCTTCAAAGATACTTCAGAAGAATAAAATGTACACGTATCTTGAAAATGAACGTGGTAAATTATTAAAAAAAGCTTTTAGAGTGACTTAGTTCAATCTGTCAGTACCCCAAAAACTAAGGTGCTAGAATAACTGTTCTAAACTAAACACTGTAGATCATTTAAATGCTATAGATTACTTGAGAAAACCCTCAACAGAAAGACAGGTGAGAAATGTGGGGAAAGGGAAATAAATGAGCACTCACTTTGTGTCAGAGAAAATTGGAGTAGGTTTTAATCTTAGAAACAACCTTTAGCATTCATATTTCCTCATAGTATACATCAATATCTTTAGAGTCATAAAATTTCTGAATGTTTTCTTGATGACTAAACCTGTTTCCTTCTCTGTTTGAGGCATTATTCTGAAAGTACACGGTGTGTTTTATTCTTTGTTTAGCAAGACAAGGACATTCTATGTTAAAGAATGTGTATGTACATAGTAATGGATATTTCTGATGAAAGTTTTATATTTTCATTTTAATATGTATTTGCCTCTAATGTCCCAGTGCAAACACAGAAATAAAGAACATAGAGCTTCAGTGTAGACACCCGATCAAAAAACAGATTTCTTCATTAAATAGTCATTGTCTCCAGCATGGTAAAACTGGTCATTTTGGAGGGTGAGCTAATACGTCCTTTTTCTAGAGGCAAGACCATGTAACACCGTGAGACTTGACTGAGCAAGACAGCTGCCTACCTGTACGACTTCAGTGCCTTTTTGCCCCAGATCTTACCTGGGTCCTATTGGTTCCTTTGAAGGCTGAAGTAGGGCTTTATTCTTTCAACTTAAATTTAGATCACTATTAAAATACGTACATTTCTTCTCCTCCCCTTCCCTGGGAACTCTTCAAACTATTTGCAGTCATTTAAAGCTTAATGAACTGTTTCTGAACTCTTCTGAGAAGCAGGCTTGGGTGGGTCATACAGAAGCACCAGGAAAGAGGTTAAGCCCCCTGTAGGGGATAGCAAGTCTGTGCAGAGTAGCAGGTCAGTAAATGCACAGGAGGGCTGAGAATGAGAGGATTAGGGTGATCACTGATGCCAAAGAGCCCATTCCATATTTTTGCGAATCTGTATGATTAAACAATTTGCTTTAGTTTACTAAAAAAAATGCATGTCTTATATACAATTAAATATTTGAAGAAATGATTTTTGGTTTGAATTTTCTATTTTTCTTCCCAACTAGAAGAGTATCATACACAGTAGCCCATATGAAGGTAATAAAATTAAAGAAATATGAAATTTTGATGAATTGTTTCTGCAAAAGTTATTTCTCGAAAGTAGGTAAAAGCACTTTTGAACAGATTCACTTTTTCTCATGTCACAGGGGTGCTGTTTAATAAATTACTTTTCTTGGGTACTAAGAGCCAACTTTATTCATCTGAAAAGGTTAATGCGTCTGTTCAAAGTGTCCAAGTTATTCCCAGAGAATAATTTATGCACTGAAAATCTGTTTTATTTGGGAAATGCCTAAAGAGAAAAAAAAAAGTGCAGTACAAATTAAACACAGGTAGATGTGGTAATTCATAAATGAAGTTGTTTTTTTTCCCCCGAGCTTTATTTATATGGACTGATTTATATCCCTGACCATTTAAAATTTCAAAACTCCCTCTCCTCCGCCCCAGAATTTCCTATCATTCCTTTTACTTTTTCTCCATAGCACTAATTGTAAATATACTCTGTATTCCACTTATAGATTTCATTTTCTTCTGACTTCCTTCACTAGAATGTAAGTTCTATGCAAATAATTCTTTCTGATTGCATTACCTCAGCTCCCCTGGACACTACCAGGCACGTGTAAGCATTCAATAATATTTGATAAATGAATGTAGGAATAAATCAATATTGATTAAATTTACCAAGTAATCGTCAAATTTCCATTTGAGGTACTGTTGTAAGGGTCATTTTCTGGAAGGCAATGCCATATAATAGTTGAGGGTGGTTTCTGGAGTCATTGTGCGTTGAATCTTTTTTTTAAATTTTTATTGGAGTATAGTTGCTTTACAATGTTGTGTTAGTTTCTGCTGTACCGCAAAGTGAATCAGCTATACGTATACTTATATCCCCTCTTTTTTGGATTTCCTTCCCATTTAGGTCACCACAGAGCATTGAGTAGAGTTCCCTGTGCTATACAGTAGGTTCTCATTAGTTATTTATTTTATACATAGTATTGTATATATGTCAATTCCAATCTCCCAGTTCACCCGCCTTTCCCCCCTTGGTGTCCATACACTTGTTCTCTATGGCTGTGTCTCTACTTCTGCTTTGCAAATAGGTTCATCTGTAGCATTTTTCTAGATTCCACATATATGTATTAATATACAATATTTGTTTTTCTCTTTCTGACTTACCTCATGCTATATGACAGTCTCTAGGTCCATCCATGTCTCTGCAAATGGCACAATTTTTTTCCTTCTTATGGCTGAGTAATATTCCATTGTATATATGTACCACATCTTCTTTATCCATTCCTCTGTTGATGGACATTTAGGTTGCTTCCATGACCTGGCTATTGTACATGGTGCTGCAATGAACACTGGGGTGCATGTATCTCTTTGAATTATGGTTTTCTCTGGGTATATGCCCAGGAGTGGGATTTCTGGATCATATGGTATATACATTGAATCTTGATTCTCATACTGGTCATCTGTTTAACCTTGGGCAAATTCCCTAACATTTCTGTGCCTCAGTTTTTTCATCTCAGAATAAGGAGAATAATTTACCTGTATCATGGTTAGAAAATATACTTAGAAAATATTGTTAGAAAAGTGCTTAAAAAAACATTCTGGTGCATAATCAGCCCTTAACAGTCACTGGCAGTATCATTAAATCAATTTGTGAAAATAATAATATTTTTATGCACTCTGAATAAGTGAAATAAAGTTATGACAAGTATGTAGATATTAAAAATATTTTGCCTCAATCATCCGAAGCACTTAGCTCAAAGCATATTTTAAGAATTCATTATTAATATAATTTACTTTCTGAAAATTAACAAGACATTAATTTGATTTATTTGACAAACTCCAATTAAGTCGAACAGAGTATTACAATAATTCCAAAGATCAAGCTTAGTTTTGAATTCTTCTCTGTCATTTACTAGGTCTGTGACCCTGGGCAAGTCAATTAAAAACCTTGACTTCAGTTTCCACATTAGTAACATGGGTGAAAATTAAACCTATGTTAGTAGTTGAATATTAAACATAGCACAGAATCTGGCACTTAACAGATCTTAATAAAAGGAGGGTCAAAAAAAGATTATTAAATGTATAAAATCTAGAGAACAGTGTGACAGAACTATCTCAATTTGTATAAAACTGAGTGAGAATTAAAAGTGAAATTATGTTTTTCTGACTCCAAGTTCAATCTTAAGCAAATAAATTAGAAATTCATATTTTAGAAGAAGTTATTTTAAAATGGGAACTTAATATGAGAAATATTGACATTTGATAGTAAGTCACTCAGCATATGACTTCCTTTGTATCGCTCAGTATAAAACACAGAGCCTCAATACCAGTTTAAGAGATGCAAGTGTCTCTTTAAAATCAACACTTCTGAATTCCTTAAAATTCAATGTTATACATACAATCCTCTCCCTCCCCTATCACAATCAATTTAAATTTATGGAGGTACTGAGTTAAGAAAGATGTACAAAAACCTTGTGATACATGTCTTCAAGGTCATTGTTATCTAAGAATGTGTTACTAATGTTTTGTAATATTGACCATGTCAGACAGTCTTGTACAACACTGTTAAGCACCAAAGTAGGGTCATTGGATGCTGCACTTAGTGATGGTGGAGAAGATGGGAAATGCTTCTGCTCAGGTTCTCTAATCAGAGTTTGCTGGAGCCACAATGGGACAGCAAGCATTTCAGGTCATCCCAGGGTAAACCACAGACACTGGGTTCTACCTTGTGACATGAAGCTCAACTAAGTTTTTTAAGCCGGATAGAGACTAGAGTACACATGTCTAGAATTGCACATGCCCAGGAGCTGGGGAGTCTGAGCAAACAAGACATTATGCTTTAATGAGTGTAAAGAATCTCAACACAGTCTCCAAACCCCAAGCACTCCCGTTTCAGAAAAAAATTCTAGAAACTGTGGCAAGTAACATCTCCAAGCTTGCTACTACTGTGAGTTGATAGTCAAGTTTTCTATGTACAGAGCAAATGATGGAGATAGGATTGAGGATGGGGAGTGTACAAGAAAATAGTTCATTGACTCCCAAAGTCTTGAAAATGCCATGAGCACTGCCAATGTTATAGGGATCAGAATGTGGATACTGCCTATACAGAAGTTGTGGTGTCCTTCAAAATTCCCCTGCTTAATGTACCATAATATTAAAACACAGACCAATACAAATAACATTATAAATATAATAATGTGATGCAACTAATCAGGGCTGTTACTAGCCCATGGGACACCTTTGTATTGTGCAGTCTAGCTCCAGAGCATGTGGCTTAGTCAAAGGAGCACAGACCCTGTCACCATCCCTCTCCACGGGATTGAGAGTGCCTTATGTCCAGACTGTGCTATGTTCTTTACGTGTTTGTAGTTTATAAAGTCTTATGATCATCATCTTGGTTTTCAAATGCTAAATCTAGAGAATGCCTGAGGGGGAATTTGAATCTGTATCTGCTGATATCAAAATCAATGGATTTTTTGTTAAAGCAAGCTGCCTTCTACCTCTACCTTCTTCTTGTCAAAAAAATATTTATTAAGAGTTTTAATCTCCATGACAGAGCTCTAAGTCTTATTCAAAGTGTAGAGATATGTCTTTTGGACAACCTCAGATCTGATCTAATGTTGTAAAGCAAAGACTTTACTACTGCTATTAGTGGTCCATTTCAAGTAGCACGTGTTTCTTAACCATTTTTGCTAAACATAGATGTGTCCAGTTTAGTCTGTAGTAATAATTCTCACTGTTTCCACAATCAGGACCTCCTCTCCCTTTTTAAAAAATAATTTTCTTCCTCATAATGCCCATATTATTGAATACATCTATTAAACAAATTGCATTCACTATGTAAGAATTTGTTTATTTTTATATGAAAAGATCTAATAAAGGGTACACGATTTTAAAAGCTAAAGAAAACAACTGATGATAAATGGCAACCAAAATAACATGAAATTTATTTACTAACAAATGATATTTAGGTAGCTTGTGCAGCAAGCTCTTATCAGAAAGTTCTGGAGTTGAATTCTAATCCCACTTGTTTTCCATGTCACTTTAGCATCCTGAGACTTATTTTTCCTTTTCTGTACATGGAGTGGTGATTCCAGTATCATCCAGTGTTTATAAGGATTTGAATGAGAGACTATAGGTAAATGATCTGGCAACACACTGCCTTCTTTGTATACAGCATCCACTCAATAAGCATTATTTTTCTCCTGTGAGACAATATAAAAGCTAGAAAGCCTTTTTGAATAATAAAAATAACTCACTCTTGAAAATTCCTGACTCTGAATCCGTTGTCTCTCTAGATTGAGAGACAACAGTGTGAGTCTAGAGTCTCCAGTGCCTTCTAGGAGTTAATGGGACCCATCATGAGAAGGAAGCGGCGGGGCATTGCATTGCTGTGTGTGTGATGGGATGTACCGTTCAGACACAAGCTGCTGTCTTTCCTAAAAGTCTTCCAAAGACTCCAAAAGAGCAAGGCTGTCTTCGTCTATTTGGAGTGTCCTGAGGAGCTAGACATTGAAGTCATAGGCATGGCCAAGAGACCCCAGGGTCTGGGTCAGCCATTTGTGTGAGTCTTCTGTTTCTGGAGTGTCCTAGCGGATCAGAACTAACCAGACATGGCTGTTCTTCCTAAAGTGACTAGGTTTGTGCCTCAGTGGTATGTTATAGTGCGTAAGGAAGGAAGCTTCTGTTTAATTAATAGTTTTTGTGTCTATTTTGGGGAGTAAACTCATGCTTTCCTTTCCCACATCCTCACCAAAGTGACTTTGTTCACCATAAACATGTTCTACTAAAATGACGATTCAAAAGCAAGATGTATTTCCTTCCTTTTGCTAAAGACTTGATTGATCATCTAAGGGAAGATCTTTAAGGACAGCTAAAACATCATTTTTTTCCCCCAAGCCCAAAGCTTTAAGAATGCAATAAATTATTTGAATAAGCCATTTGCAGTTTTATTTTCTTTTTGTTTTTTATACATAGACCAAAACCACCAACCCAAAAGATTTTTTTCCAGTGCATAAACTATGCTCTGAGAATAAGTTGGGCACTTCTGGAAGATATTTTAACTTTATCAGGACAATAAAAGGCCATAAAGGAACAAAAAAATTAAATACCAGACTGACTGGAGTTTAAGTATTAAAGTCAATTTATATTTATTTGTTCAACACACATTGACAATTTCCATTACACTCTCCTAAGAATTCAAGGTTTTCATACTTCTGTATCAATTATCAACCACCAATGAGCAGCCATTGGAGAAACCAGGATGTCATTCTACACGTAGTATTTTTCTGTTCTCCCTTTTGCTTTATTCCTGTGTTTCCTAGGAAAATGATATACAAACCATTGATTTTGAGAAGTAGTAGTATCCTGGAATTCCTTTGTTGAGAGGAAATTTTTCTTGACATTATTTGGTCATTGAGAGAATTGAGAATTCTCTGAAAATCAACTCTTGAGTGTTAAATCCCTCTGACTATGGATATTGGTACTTTAAAGGGTAGCATTGCCTCCAAATCAGTCAGTCTGCCTAGCTATGCTGTTCTAATCTGCTAAATACTTGGTTTGAGTTCTTCCTATTTATAATAAAAATCTTTCTTTTGCAAATGTTATGATTCATATCTTAGTTCTTCTACTACAAAAGCCTAGCTTTGTCATGCTTGCAAACTGGAGTCAAAGAATAAAAATAATTTTGAAATATTGTAGCCAAAAATCTCTGCCTCATTGTTGATAATTATTTCTGATAATCCTTAGGTCTTTAATGAGCTTTGCCTGCATGGATGTAGACAGCCTGCCTATCCAACAGTGAGTTGAGATCAGCCTCAGTCTTCCCAGCAAGTGAGAGTGAAGGCTGGTGATGTCCACATGAAAAGTAACTCTTTTCTAGGTTTTGCAATGGAACGGATATGGTTGCTCTTGCTTCTAACAATTAGAGTGCTTCCAGGGTCTGCTCAGTTCAATGGCTACAATTGTGACACCAACCTCCACAGTAGATTTCCTGGTAAGTCTGAACCCAATCTTTTCTCTAATTGTATCTGGAAAGAGCGATTATGTTTGAATAGTAAATCATTTAAATACATATGGAAAATGAGGGGGATATCTGTCTATATTAAGTGGATGTTAACGAATGGCAAATGACAAAAGACATTTTTCTGAAGTTGTAACTTATAACCACATTAACATACAAAGTGTTCATTGTAGTTTATATTATTATAATAACTGCTCACAGATGTGAAAAATATTGGCTAATGGTTGATAAAATTGGGAGAGGCTAATGTCATTCAAAATTTGTCTAATTGAGGGATGTTTTTCTCATAAATTAATTCAGACTTTAAAAATTGCCCTTATATGCTGATAAATTTATTTAGGAAGAATACTCAGAAAATGACTGTGAAATATTATGCAATACTCAAAAAAATACTATTTCAATGAAATGTTGGTCACCACCAAAGTACGCACGCCAGCTTCAGAATGCATTTCATAGCAACCCATCAATATTAAGACAGACATGAGATTTTGACCATATTGATGGACGTGTCCCACAGGTTCCTAAAATCTGCACTTTTTAGAGGTAATTTAAGGTTTCACTTAAGTAGTCATCTTTTTATATCAGCTAAAGTTATAGAACCACAGTTCAATAGTTACAAAATAAGAACTAGACGATCTGAAACTACTTTTCTACTTATGTATTGCAAACTGAAATACCTTCTGCAATGTTTTACATGCAGAGTAACAACACACCTGCATAGAGCAATCAGTAGGTAGTTAGGTAGTTGATGTGAAGTTTCTAATTTATTTGAGGAGAGGTAACCTGGCTTGCTCCAGAATAAAGACAAGAGTATGTAGGAATGGCTTCATGAGCCCAGACCTAGTATGAAAGTACTTGACAGGTTTAGTAAAATAAGGAGGTCAGGATGGGGAATGTCCAAAGACAAGTTTACAAAGATAAGTTAAGGCAGGGTTCTTAATGATTTTGAATACCACAAATGATAGGATTTTTTTTTTTTTACTATGGAAAATTGCAAACATATGCAAAAGTAGAGATTAGTAAAAAAGCACTCATAGCAATCATACAGCTTCATCAGTTGTCAACATTTATAAATTTTGTTTATCTCTCCTTCTTACTACCTCCATCTCTGAAATATTTAAAAATAAATTCATTATTCATGTTTCATTATATACATAAGTGAAAAGAACTTAAAAAAGTCATTATGCTTGTATATCTAATAAACTTAACAATAATTACTCAATATCATCTTATACTCAGCCAATTTGCCTCTAAATCCACATGGTGCATTTGTTGACGTGTTTCTTAAGTCTGTCTTAATTTATAGAAGTCCCTTGCTTTTCTAAAGTGCCATTTATCTCTTTAAATAATTTGGTGATTTGTTTCTTAGAATTCCAACACTCTGGATCTGGTTGACTGTAACTCTTATGTGTCATTTAACATGCTTCTCTTTTCCTGTATAACCTGTCAACTAATGAGAGCTAGAGGTTTGAATAAATTCAGGTTCAATTGTTTTGGCAAGGATACTTTTTGTATTATTTGTGTAATAAAAGTGTTTTGTCTTCATTTTGTAAGCAATGAAGAGCCATTGCATCTTTTTAAACATACCTTTTTAAGGATTTGATGTGGTCACATTTTGTTTCAGAAAGCAGACGTTGGGGAAAGTATGAAGGACAGAATCAAGTTAGAAGAGACTAGAGGCAGAGAGAAATGTCACAAAGGCAGTGACAATGGAAGCAGTAGAAGGAGACAGTTATTAAGAGATGCAGTATTTTGTGGTGGACTCCCCAGAACTTGAGAACTGATTTGACTTGGGAAGTGAGAGAAAGAGAAGGCTAGAGGCTGTTTTGAACTTAGATAACTGGATGTTGATACTGTTAACTGACGCCAAAAGTATAGGGCATTTGCATGTTTTAGAAAGGAAGTTTGGGGTCGAAAATAATGACTTTGAAGTGCTCTTAGAGAGTAGAGTGGCAGCCTCTACTCAGAAGTAGGAAATATGGACCTGGGTCCGAGGAGAGAGGTTGAAACCAAAAATAGCTGTGTGAGAGTTGAATCCCTGTGCAGTGAGTGAGCAATGAGTGAGGGGTAGGAAAAGGAAAGTTGTGGAAATAGACTACTATTTAAATAACCCTGGTGGTGAAAGAAAGGGAGGAGTAAACTGAGCCAGCAGTTTAAATGAGAACGGAGATGTTTGGATTAGAGGACTAGAGACACCTGAGCCTACATGAGCAAAGGGAAAGTATTCAGAGACTAGGAATACTAACAAAGAAATAATGGATGTAATGAGGAAAGAAAATATGGAAGCGATCAAAGGTACAGGTGGAGGAGTTAACCTTGGAAAAGCGGCAGCTGTTTGTTTGATTTAGGAGAGAAGAGAAATAGAAGACAGAGGCAGAGAGGTGCTAATTATGTTCATCTTCTTGGTTGAAGTGGAAGGCAGAGGCCCTCAGAGAGTGAGGGGCCAGAGGCCTGGCTGGGGCCTGGGAAGGGTAGTCAAGTCTTACCCTGTTAGGGATAAAAGAGAAGGCCAGAATGTAAGAAGATTGCTCGGCAGAGAGGAACTAGCTGATGATGTAGTATACCTGTAAAGGTAAATAAAACCTGTAAATAAGCCAAGGAGTGACTAGGACAGCAAAAGGAAGTATTTTTCATATGGTAAAATTTTAAAATTATGTTAAAACTTCCATTTACAATGGTGCCTACTGACCATCAGCGTCAAAATCACCTGAGATAGTTGTTCAGTGTGGACTTCACTGCTTTCCCCCAGATATGTAGTGTCAGAATCTCTGAATATGGTGCTGGGAATTTGTATTTTAAATCCTGAAGATGAGTCTCATATGCATTATGATTGAGAACAGCTGACGGTATTCTATTACTTTCTTGAATCCATTATTCCAGTTAAAAGCACAGTCACGTTTGGGGAAATATAACTAAAAACAAAATCTTCTCCCAACCCAAAAATTCTTTCCACAAAGATAGTAGAAATGAGAACACATTTATCATTGAATAAGCATTAAACCAGAATGTGATGCTCAACACAGGCAATTCATTAAAAGTTTGCAAAGACAGAAAGGAATCTCACTCTTTTACATAGTCAAGCAGAGGCAACGCATTGCATACATGTTTTCAAAATAAATAATAATTAGTTCTCAAGTAAGAGGACTTGACAGCACCATTTGTCATGTATAGTTCATCCTGAATTTATCTGGTAATTGAGGTGACCATCTGTGTTAGTATAGTAGCTTTCTCCAGAGGGAAGATAAAATTCTCATATCTTTATGAAAGGAGGTACTTTTGTGATTTGGAGCAAGGCTCCCACGGAAGTGAGGCTCCCACCCTCCCCAGACTGTGAGATAAGGATACTATTTTCCTTGATGCTTACATTTCTAAGAGATGGTTCCCAAGTCCTTGAGAAAGACGTCCCTGCATCATAAAGCTGACAAAAGTCCTATCTAATTTTCAAAAGGATTTATATACATTTCAAGGAGAAGAGAAAGTACTTACAAGTTTTCTGATATAAATGGTCTCTTCCTTTATTTTCAACAGGGAGAATTAAACCTCTTATTTTTAATTTGTATTTGTCCTTACGCATGTTAGCACTTTTAGTACTTTTGGGCTTAGACAACAAATATCCAAACTTTCCAAATTTATACACACACACACACATTGTTGCAATTTAAAATTTATATTAAAAAAACCTAAAATTCAGATAAATCAAAAGTTCCATGAGAGGCTTTAAGTTTATATGGGTAGTCTTTTCAAGTAAGCCCATTTTTGCAGGTTGTGTGCAAAAGACCAGAGTGAGCAAATAAAGCCTGAAGGTTAATTGCTCACTCCCCTCTTGACCTGTGGCTTCTCTTCCACATCAGGATCACCCTTGATGTCATTAGGAGCTCCATAAGCTGCTCAGATACTAAGCAATGGGCTAGAATGAGAATGAGTCTGGCAAAGGAGAGGAGCTATCTAAATGCAAAGTAATGTTAATAATGATGAGAGTAATCATCTCACCCTACCTGACCTTTGCTGTTTCATGACAGTAGAACTATTTTCTTTAATTTCCATGCCATTTATCCTTAAGCCAAGGGAACCACCATGGCCTAATTCATTTTAAATTTAAAGGGATACCATTTAATTTTAAAGGTAGTTAACTCTTGCCTATCTAAGCTAGTAGCAGGGAATAGACTCATGCCCAACTGACATTATAATTATGTTCTTCCAAGAATAAAATGCAATCCATAGTTGACTTTTAGAGTACCAAAGAATTATTTGGTCAAAGTGAAACATGCAGATAAATGCATTTGGCCTCTGCAACTAATGGATACCTTCTGGAACCAGCCCCTCTTTTGGAAGACGGTATATGTAAGGGTCAGCCTAAACTTTCAAGCCTCTAAAGAAGTCTTTAATGATAAAGGCACAATCAAGGAGAGATTAGGTTAATGACACCAGAAACTTTGTGGCCTGACATTGTTTTATGGTGAACTAACCAGTCATGGGAAACTAAACGTAAGTCAATATTTTATGACTTGTCATTTTGTATTCTATTTGAAATAGTGCTAAGAAGGAATAAATTCCATGTATAGAATGCTAGGCACATTATGTAATTCTCTCTTTTATTTCTTACAATAAACCTACAAAACTTTTTAATTTTTACTTTATGATATGGAGATTGAGGTTTAGAATTTTTCTAATACTGCAAAGCTAGCAATTGTCAGAGATATAACACTAGAGCTCTTTCCATCAAACCATGATGCCTTAAAGTGAATCTTGAATACTAAGTTTAAAAAATGATTTATACCAAAAACCAAATAATCCAATTACAAATGGGCAAACAAATGAATAGACATTTTTCCAAAGAAGACATACAGATGGACAGTAGGCACATGAAAAGGTGCTCACTAATCCTCAAGGAAATACAAATTAAAACTACAATGAGATATCACCTTACACCTGTCAGAATAGCTATCATCAAAAAGACAACAGATAAATGCTGGTGAGAATGTGGGAAAAGGAAACCCTTGTGCACTGCTGGTAGAAATGTAAATTGGTGCAGCAATTACGGAAAACAGTTTAAAGATTTCTCAAAAAATAAAAATGAACTACCGTATGATCCAGCAATTCCATTTCTGGGTATATATCTAAAGGAAACAAAATCATTATGTCAAAGAGACATCTGTACCCTATGTTCACTGCAGCATTATTTACAGTAGCTGAGACATGGAAACAACCAAAGTGTTTATCAACAGATGAATGGAAAAAGTGAGATACACACACACACACACACACACACACAAAATGGAATACTATTCAACTATAAAAAAGAAGGAAATCCTGCCATTTGTGACAACGTGGATGGACTGCAAATGTTATTATGCTAAGTGAAATGTCATACAGAGAAAGACAAATACTATACGATCTCATTTATATGTGGAATCTAAAAAACAAAAGCAAAACTCATAGAAAATGAGAAGAGATTTGTGCTTACCAGATGCAGGGGTGGGGGCATGGGAGAATGGATCAAAGTGGTCAAAAGGTACAAACTTCACACTATAAGATAAATAAATACTGGGGATGTAATGTACAACATGATGATTATAGTTAACACTGATGTATGCTATATTTAAAATATATTAAAAGTTGCTAAGAGAGTAAATCCTCAAAGTTCTCATGACAAGGAAAAAAACATTTTTTTCCTTTTTTTTGTATCTATATGAATGATGGATATTAATTAAACTTATTTGGTAATCATTTCACAATAAGTGTAAGTCAAGTCATTATGCTGTCACCTTAAACTTATATAATGCCGTATGTCAATTGTATCTCAATAAAACTAAAATTTTAAAATTATGTGTAAATGGAGAATCACAATGGAAACTGCTACATTAAAGAATTTGAAAAATCATATGGTAGGAAAATTTGTTTAGCTTTTTCAGGACCAGCTTGACTAAGGAAATTTTTTCTCTGATAATATTTATTAATATTTCAATGAGTACCAGTTTTCCCCAGGAAATAAAATAGAGAATCACCTATTTCAGTGATAGACTTCATGGGCAGGTCAAGTAAAATGAGCTGCCTGATTTTGTGTTAGGCTTTGCTTAACCATTGCACTGTTCTGTGCCCAAAGACAAAGTAAGAGTGGATTATGGAATAATTATCCCAGGGAATACGTTCTGTCTCTCTGTGTAGGTAGGAAAGGCCAATTCTGCTGCCTTCCTACATAGTAGTAGTGTTTTGGTCTCCAAGCTGTGAAGAGGACACCTGCTTTCGCTTTGCAGCTGTGACTGCAATTACTACACCAGATGAGGCAGAAGAACTGATCGAGACAGCGATTGCAGATCACATCCTGATTAACCTTCAGTGATAAAGTGCAGTGGAGAGAAGAGGAATTAGTCAGCAAGTTCAGTGACTGAACAATTCAGAGTTCTGAATTGTTCTTCTTTATTTTAATAACAAAGTTCTTTATTGCATGGATTTTTCATTTCCTCTACTTGTATAAGTAAAACCTATATGCTTTTTTCTGCTTGAAAAAGATGACCAAACTCTTCTAGTTCTAGCAAGTGTGAATAGAAGCCTGCAAAGTTTATCGAGGACTGCATATGCATTTCTTTCAGCCCTGCAGACAACAGCTTGCATTTGTTAATGAGAAACAGAAGGGGAAAACTGAGGTGGTGAGGAACCTGTTCAATACAGAGGGGAAACCTGAAATCCTAATCCACTTTAAATTCTTTATCAGCTGCTGGTATTTTGGGTAGATGAACTATCAATACCCCTTTTAAACTTCTTGCTCAATATTGTATAAAAACTTGAGGAGAATTAACTTTAAAACTTGTGTTAAAACAACAAATATAACATCTGTTTTCTAAGCAATTTTAAGTTTATGTAGTGCCAAATATTGCTACTCTCATTTTATAGAGATAGAAGTAAAAATGATATATAAATTACTTTTATAATCTGCTAAGATTATATAGTCTTGGAATATCTCTTGGAGTCCAGGAAATAAATTAGAGTTGACCTTCCATATCCGTGGGTTCCACATCTGTGGATTCAACCAACCTCAATGAAAATATTCAGAAAAAAAATTCCAGAAAGTTCCAAAAAGCACAACTTGAATTTGCTGCATGCCAGCAAACATTTATATAGCATTTACATTGTATTTACAGCTATTTACATAACATTTACATCATATTAGGTATTATAAGTAATCTAAAGATGATTTAAAATATATAGGAAGATGTGCATAGGTTATATGCAAGTACTGCATATGCCATTTTATGTAAGGGATTTCAGCATCCATGGATTTCTTTTAAATTTTGGTATCCAAGGGTGGTCCTGGAATCAGTCCCCCATGGATACTGAGGAATGAGTGCCCTTTATTTCCAGGTAAGATTTCTGTGGTACTACAAAGCAGCGCATTCTTCAGCATACAAAGACTCCTCCTATTATACTGAATAGGTTTTGGTTCATACAATCAGTTTTAAACCAATGCTACCTTTAAGTGTGTATAAACCAGCCCATGGATCCAGGTGCAATCATATTCATGGGAATACCTGCATCTGAACTGCACAGAGCTGTCAGTTGCTCACAATAGACTCACGCAGCCTCACACGTCTCTTTCAGTTGTTTCGAGGAGTGCCCAGGGCCTAGTTGCCATTTGAGGTAACTGTCCTGCTCCTCTGGTTATTAAACTGCTATGGTTTGTAGCATGGGGTAGAGGTGGGGAAGAAGACTGACCCTCTTCCCAATTTTATTTCACACATTGCCACCTGAGCACTAAAGTAGGCTCATTTGGATTCAGTCTCACAAAGCCTTTCACAACCCTCTTTCATTGTAATTCAAACCAGTTAGTTCCTCAAAAAGGAAGGGACTCAGTCACACACCCATGCCCTTTACAATTTGTTTCTCTCTCTTTCCTGTCCCTTTTTCATCCAAACCTCTCCCTGTTGTAAGCCTATAAATCATACAGTTTGCTGGGAGTGCTTAATCCCACCTGATAGAACCCACCTAAGGATTACTTCCTGCCCAATCAAAATGTATAGTTATGACTAAGTAACTCAGTTGGTTAAGAGACTTGTGTAGGGGAGGAAAGATAATTTTCCCTCTACCCTTCTAGGTTCTTAGCTGGAGCCCCCTATAATAAAAGACAGATTAATAGAAAAAAACAAATAGAAGTTTAATAACATGTAAACCTCCTATATTCATGGAGGGATTACTCCATGAATATAGGATTACTCCTATATTTTCTGTACCAGCAAAATGGAGTAACTCCCTGAAATGGCCCAAGCCACTACCTTAAATACCATCTCAAGCTAAAGACAAAAGAGATGGTGGTGGTGGGGAAGCCAGTTATGGGAGGTCATCAGGTAAATCACAGTAAACAGGAGTATGGTTGTTATGCAGATTTAGGTCTGTAGCCTCCTTTGTAAGAGTTTCTGGAGGTTTAGTTCCCCTCTTCCTTCCTGGTACAGAGAAGGAGATGCACTTACAAATGGAGATTTCCCTTATAAATGTAAATGTCTCTTTCAGAAGAGTAACTTCCATTTGTTTTCAGGGATTCTCCTATGTCTGCCATTTCCTTTTTCTTTTCTTTAAAAAAATATTTATTTATTTATTTAGTTGCACTGGGTCTTAGTTGTGGCATGAGGGCTGCTTAATTGTAACATGCAAACTCTTAGTTGCAGAATGCATGTGGGATCTATTTCCCTGACTAGGGATTGAACCTGGGCCCCCTGCATTGGGAGTGCAGAGTCTTAACCTCTGCACCACTAGGGAAATCCCTGCTGTTTCTTAAAAATAATCAATTTAAGGTAATCCTTATGCCAAAGAGGCATATTTTGGGGTGGCATATTCTGCTCCCCTTCACTTGCAACATTGGCATCACCTGGGAGCTTGTGAGAAATGTAAAGATCAGGCCCCATCCCAGATCTACTGAATCAGAATCTGCATTTTAATAAGATTCTGTATAATGCATATTCATAAGAAGTGCTGATTGGAGCGTGGTACTCATGATGTCTTGCCAGCTTTATGTTGTTACATACCAGAGTGTTTATGCCAACCCCAACTGGCTGTCACGCACTTGCTTGCTATTAATGACAGTAGGGATTAGCAAATCCCTTGCTGTTAAGGGGAAATGATGTTAAAAATTTATTATTAATAATAAAGCAAGATAATTAATTGCCAGACTAATGCACTTAAAAAAGCTAAATACCTAAACAAATAGCAAAAATCTATTAATTTCATATTATTTAGTGTGTTGAATTAGAAAATATCTGACATAGAGAATTTTGATGTTCCTGTAAAAGTCTGAAAACAGGAATCATCTCAGGCAGTTGGCAGAGTACAGATAGGAAATATGAGTTCTGGATGAACAGTCAAGATGAACCTATATCATTGAGCACATATTTTCTTTGTGAATCTTGAAAGTTGATATTAAAAAGTTAGGGGCTTCCTAACTTTTTAGGAAGTGGTTGGCGCGGTGGTTGGGAGTCCGCCTGCCGATGCAGGGAAGCGGGTTCGTGCCCCGGTCCGGGAGGATCCCACATGCCCGCGGAGCAGCTGGGCCCGTGAGCCGTGGCTGCTGGGCCTGCGCGTCCGAAGCCTGTGCTCCGCAATGGGAGAGGCCACGGCAGTGAGAGGCCCGCGTACCGAAAAAAAAAAGTTAGAAATCATCCATGCTGTTTGTGAAAGAGTTTAATTAAACATATTTTAATAAACACTTGCTGAATGTTTGTTAGGCACGCTGGGAAAACCCAGAGCTTTCAATGAGTTCATAATCTAGTGGGAAAGCAAATATCCACTTCCAGGTATAATGTAGGTGATATTGTAGACTCATAGTTAATGTGATGTGGGGTAGAGCGGAAGAGAATGACTATATATCATTGGAAAAATGAAGTCTTATAAAAGGAAGCCTTAGAAATTGTTTTTCTTTTCTCAGCCCATTTTTATTACCTGAGTGCTCTCAATGGGTATTTCATCTATTATTATTGTTTATAATTGATGTACTGAGTATTGGTGATTATCAAATTTATAATTCTTACTCTTTTCTATCCTCTAAATATTAGACTCTTATTTCCAACTACCTGCTGTATATTTCTGCTTGAATGTCCCATATGTACCTCAGCCTCTCAAAAACTGAGCTCATCATCTTTTTCCTTCCTGTATTCCTTATCTCAGGGAATAATCCACCCAGTCACTAATGCTAGAAACTTGACCATAAGTTTGACATCCTCTTCTCTTCATGCCGTCATCTAATCAATTTATTATACAATTTAGCCAGTTGGAACTGTTTCATTTCTTCCCAACAATCCCTTCCAAACAGCTGTGCCCTACCAAGGCATGGTTGTATATAACATGGTATTCAAACCTCTATCATATCATTATCAACTGCATTGCAATTGTCTGTTTTTTTCTCTGTGTCCTTTACCCAACCATGAGTTCCTTGAAATGAAGGAGTCCTGTTAATGTCTTTTTTTTTTTTTTTTTAAACATCTTTATTGGGGTATAATTGCTTTACAATGGTGTGTTCGTTTCTGCTTTATAACAAAGTGAATCAGTTATACATATACATATGTTCCCATATGTCTTCCCTCTTGCGTCTCCCTCCCTCCCACTCTCCCTATCCCGCCCCTCCAGGCTGTCACAAAGCACCGAGCTAATATCCCTGTGCCTTGCGGCTGCTTCCCCCTAGCTATCTACCTTACTACGTTTGTTAGTGTGTATATGTCCATGACTCTCTCTCGCCCTGTCAAAGCTCACCCTTCCCCCTCCCCATATCCTCAAGTCCGTTCTCCAGTAGGTCTGCGTCTTTATTCCTGTCTTACCCCTAGGTTCTTCATGACATTTTTTTTCCCCTTAAATTCCATATATATGTGTTAGCATACAGTATTTGTCTTTTTCTTTCTGACTTACTTCACTCTGTATGACAGACTCTAGGTCTATCCATCTCATTACAAATAGCTCAATTTCATTTCTTTTTAAGGCTGAGTAATATTCCATTGTATATATGTGCCACATCTTCTTTATCCATTCATCCGATGATGGGCGCTTAGGTTGTTTCCATCTCCGGGCTATTGTAAATAGAGCTGCAATGAACATTTTGATACATGACTCTTTTTGAATTTTGGTTTTCTCAGGGTATATGCCCAGTAGTGGGATTGCTGGGTCATATGGTAATTCTATTTGTAGTTTTTTAAGGAACCTCCATGCTGTTCTCCATAGTGGCTGAACCAATTCACATTCCCACCAGCAGTGCAAGAGTGTTCCCTTTTCTCCACACCCTCTCCAGCATTTATTGTTTCTAGATTTTTTGATGATGGCCATTCTGACTGGTGTGAGATGATATCTCATTGTAGTTTTGATTTGCATTTCTCTAATGATTAATGATGTTGAGCATTCTTTCATGTGTTTGTTGGCATTCTGTATATCTTCTTTGGAGAAATGTCTATTTAGGTCTTCTGCCCATTTTTGGATTGGGTTGTTTGTTTTTTTGTTATTGAGTTGCATGAGCTGCTTGTAAATTTTGGAGATTAATCCTTTGTCATTTGCTTCATTTGCAAATATTTTCTCCCATTCTGAGGGTTGTCTTTTGGTCTTGATTATGGTTTTCTTTGCTGTGCAAAAGCTTTGAAGTTTCATTAGGCCCCATTTGTTTATTTTTGTTTTTATTTCCATTACTCTAGGAGGTGGGTCAGAAAGGATCTTGCTGTGATTTATGTCATAGAGTGTTCTGCCTATGTTTTCCTCTAAGATTTTGATAGTTTCTGGCCTTATATTTAGGTCTTTAATCCATTTTGAGCTTATTTTTGTGTATGGTGTTAGGGAGTGATCTAATCTCATACTTTTACATGTACCTGTCCAGTTTTCGCAGCACCATTTATTGAAGAGGCTGTCCTTTCTCCACTGTACATTCCTGCCACCTTTATCAAAGATAAGGTGTCCATATGTGCGTGGGTTTATCTCTGGGCTTTCTATCCTGTTCCATTGATCTATCTTTCTGTTTTTGTGCCAGTACCATACTGTCTTGATTACTGTAGCTTTGTAGTATAGTCTGAAGTCAGGGAGCCTGATTCCTTCAGCTCCTTTTTTCGTTCTCAAGATTGCTTTGGCTATTCGGGGTCTTTTGTGTTTCCATACAAATTGCGAAATTTTTTGTTCTAGTTCTGTGAAAAATGCCAGTGGTAGTTTGATAGGGATTGCATTGAATCTGTAGATTGCTTTGGGTAGTAGAGTCATTTTCACAATGTTGATTCTTCCCATCCAAGAACATGGTATATCTCTCCATCTATTTGTATCATCTTTAATTTCTTTCATCAGTGTCTTATAATTTTCTGCATAGAGGTCTTTCGTCTCCTTAGGTAGGTTTATTCCTAGATATTTTATTCTTTTTGTTGCAATGGTAAATGGGAGTGTTTTCTTGATTTCACTTTCAGATTTTTCATCATTAGTATATAGGAATGCCAGAGATTTCTGTGCATTAACTTTGTATCCTGCTACTTTACCAAATTCATTGATTAGCTCTAGTAGTTTTCTGGTAGCATCTTTAGGATTCTCTATGTATAGTATCATGTCATCTGCAAACAGTGACAGCTTTACTTCTTCTTTTCCGATTTGGATTCCTTTTATTTCCTTTTCTTCTCTGATTGCTGTGGCTAAAACTTCCAAAACTATGTTGAATAAGAGTGGTGAGAGTGGGCAACCTTGTCTTGTTCCTGATCTTAGTGGAAATGCTTTCAGTTTTTCACCATTGAGGATGATGTTTGCTGTGGGCTTGTCATATATGGCCTTTATTATGTTAAGGAAAGTTCCCTCTATGCCTACTTTCTGCAGGGTTTTTATCATAAATGGGTGTTGAATTTTGTCGAAAGCTGTCTCTGCATCTATTGAGATGATCATATGGTTTTTCTCCTTCAATTTGTTAATATGGTTTATCACATTGATAGATTTGCGTATATTGAAGAATCCTTGCATTCCTGGAATAAACCCCACTTGATCATGGTGTATGATCCTTTTAATGTGCTGTTGGATTCTGTTTGCTAGTATTTTGTTGAGGATTTTTGCATCTATGTTCATCAGTGATATTGGCCTGTAGTTTTCTTTCTTTGTGACATCCTTGTCTGGTTTTGGTATCAAGGTGATGGTGGCCTCGTAGAAGGAATTTGGGAGTGTTCCTCCCTCTGCTATATTTTGGAAGAGTTTGAGAAGGATAGGTGTTAGCTCTTCTCTAAACGTTTGATAGAATTCACCTGTGAAGCCATCTGGTCCTGGGCTTTTGTTTGTTGGAAGATTTTTAATCACAGTTTCAATTTCAGTGCTTGTGATTGGTCTGTTCATATTTTCTATTTCTTCCTGATTCAGTCTTGGCAGGTTGTGCATTTCTAAGAATTTGTCCATTTCTTCCAGATTGTCCATTTTATTGGCATAGAGTTGCTTGTAGTAATCTCTCATGATTTTTTTTATTTCTGCAGTGTCAGTTGTTACTTCCCCTTTTTCATTTCTAATTCTATTGATTTGAGTCTTCTCCCTTTTTTTCTTGATGAGTCTGGCTAGTGGTTTATCTATTTTGTTTATCTTCTCAAAGAACCATCTTTTAGTTTTATTGATCTTTGCTATCGTTTCCTTCATTTCTTTTTATTTCTGATCTGATTTTTATGATTTCTTTCCTTCTGCTAGCTTTGGGGTTTTTTTGTTCTTCTTTCTCTAATTGCTTGAGGTGCAAGGTTAGGTTGTTTATTCGAGATGTTTCCTGCTTCTTAAGGTGGGCTTGTATTGCTATAAACTTCCCCCTTAGAACTGCTTTTGCTGCATCCCATAGGTTTTGGGTCGTTGTGTCTCCATTGTCATTTGTTTCTAGGTATTTTTTTATTTCCTCTTTGATTTCTTCAGTGATCACTTCATTATTAAGTAGTGTATTGTTTAGCCTCCATGTGTTTGTATTTTTTACAGATCTTTTCCTGTAATTGATATCTAGTCTCATGGCGTTGTGGTCAGAAAAGATACTTGATACAATTTCAATTTTCTTAAATTTACCAAGGCTTGATTTGTGACCCAAGATATGATCTATCCTGGAGAATGTTCCATGAGCACTTGAGAAAAATGTGTATTCTGTTGTTTTTGGATGGAGTGTCCTATAAATATCAATTAAGTCCATCTTGTTTAATGTATCATTTAAAGCTTGTGTTTCCTTATTTATTTTCATTTTGGATGATCTGTCCATGGGTGAAAGTGGGGTGTTAAAGTCCCCTACTATGAATGTGTTACTGTCGATCTCCCCTTTTATGGCTGTTAGTATTTGCCTTATGTATTGAGGTGCTCCTATGTTGGGGGCATAAATATTTACAATTGTTATATCTTCTTCTTGGATCGATCCCTTGATCATTATGTAGTGTCCTTCTTTGTCTCTTGTAATAGTCCTTATTTTAAAGTCTATTTTGTCTGATATGAGAATTGCTACTCCAGCTTTCTTTTGATTTCCATTTGCATGGAATATCTTTTTCCATCCCCTTATTTTCAGTCTGTATGTGTCTCTAGGTCTGAAGTGGGTCTCTTGTAGACAGCATATATAAGGGTCTTGTTTTTGTATCCATTCAGCCAATCTGTGTCTTTTGGTGGGAGCATTTAGTCCATTTACATTTAAGGTAATTATCGATATGTATGTTCCTATTCCCATTTTCTATATTGTTTTGGGTTCGTTATTATAGGTCTTTTCCTTCTCTTGTGTTCCTTGTCTAGAGAAGTTCCTTTAGCATTTGTTGTAAAGCTGGTTTGGTGGTGCTGAACTCTCTCAGCTTTTGCTTGTCTGTAAAGGTTTTAATTTCTCCATCAAATCTGAATGAGATCCTTGCTGGGTAGAGTAGTCTTGGTTGCAGGTTTTTCTCCTTTATCACTTTCAGTATGTCCTGCCACTCCCTTCTGGCTTGTAGGGTTTCTGCTGAGAGATCAGCTGTTAACCTTATGGGGATTCCCTTGTGTGTTATTTGTTGTTTTTCCCTTGCTGCTTTTAATATGCTTTCTTTGTATTTAATTTTTGACAGTTTGATTAATATGTGTCTTGGCGTATTTCTCCTTTTATTTATCCTGTATGGGACTCTCTGTGCTTCCTGGACTTGATTGACTATTTCCTTTCCCATATTAGGGAAGTTTTCAACTATAATCTCTTCAAATATTTTCTCAGTCCCTTTCTTTTTCTCTTCTTCTTCTGGAACCCCTATAATTCGAATGTTGGTGCATTTAATGTTGTCCCAGAGGTCTCTGAGACTGTCCTCAGTTCTTTTCATTCTTTTTTCTTTATTCTGCTCTGCAGTAGTTATTTCCACTATTTTATCTTCCAGGTCACTTATCCGTTCTTCTGCCTCAGTTATTCTGTTATTGATCCCATCTAGAGTACTCTTAATTTCATTTATTGCATTGTTCATCATTGCTTGTTTCATCTTTATTTCTTCTAGGTCCTTGTTAACTGTTTCTTGCATTTTGTCCATTCTACTTCCAAGATTTCGGATCATCCGTACTATCATTATTCTGAATTCTTTTTCAGGTAGACTGCCTATTTCCTCTTCATTTGTTAGGTCTGGTGCATTTTTATCTTGCTCCTTCATCTGCTGTGTGTTTTTCTGTCTTCTCATTTTGCTTATCTTACTGTGTTTGGGGTCTCCTTTTTGCAGGCTGCACGTTCGTAGTTCCCGTTGTTTTTGATGTCTGTCTCCAGTGGCTAAGGTTGTTTCAGTGGGTTGTGTAGGCTTCCTGGTGGAGGGGACTAGTGCCTGTGTTGTGGTGGATGAGGCTGGATCTTGTCTCTTTAGTGGGCAGGTTCACGTCTGGTGGTGTGTTTTGGGGTGTC
The DNA here is from genome assembly GCF_059928025.1 of Delphinapterus leucas. Classification (NCBI taxonomy): domain Eukaryota; kingdom Metazoa; phylum Chordata; class Mammalia; order Artiodactyla; family Monodontidae; genus Delphinapterus; species Delphinapterus leucas. The sequence continues at coordinate 49,989,352 of NC_143132.1, forward strand.
TGTGGCCTTATTATGATTTTAGGCAGCCTCTCTGCTAATGGGTGGGTTGTGTTCCTGTTTTGCTAGTTGTTTGGCATAGGTTGTCTAGCACTGCGGCTTGCTGGTCGTTAAGTGAAGCTGGGTGCTCGTGTTATGATGGAGGTCTCTGGGAGATTTCCGCCGTTTAATATTATGTGGAGCTGGGAGGTCTCTTGTTGACCAGTGTCCTGAAGTTGGCTCTCCTACCTCAGAGGCAGAGCCCTGACTCCTGGCTGGAGCACCAAGAGCCTTTCATCCACACGGCTCAGAATAAAAGGGAGAAAAAGTAGAGAGAATTAGTAGAAGTATGAGGAAAGAAAGAAGGAAAGGAGGAAAGGAAGGAAGGAAGAAAGAAGCAAAGAAGGAAAGAAAGGAGGGAGGGAGGGAGGGAGGAAGGAAGGAGGGAAAGAAGGAAAAAAGACAGAAAGAAAGAAGATACAGTAAAAATAAAATAAAGTATAATATAGTTATTGAATTAAAAAATATTTAGGAAAAAAAAAAAAGGGACAGATAGAACCTTAGGACAAATGTTGGAAGCAAAGCTATACAGAGAAAATCTTACACAGAAGCATACACATACACCTTCACAAAAAGAGGTAAAAGGGGGAAAAATCATAAATCTTGCTCTCAGAGACCACCTCCTCAATTTGGGGTGATTTGTTGTCTAAAGGAGGGAAGGAAGGAAGGAAAGAAAGAAAGAACGAAGGTAAAGTATAATAAAGTTATTACAATTAAAATTAATTATTGAGAAAAAAAATTTTTTTTTAAAAACCATGGACAGATAGAGCCCTAGGACAAATGGTGGAAGCAAGAGTATACAGGCAAGATCTCACACAGAAGCATACACGTACCCATTCACAAAAAGAGGAAAAGGGAAAAAAATCATAGATCTCGCTCCTAAATTCCACCTCTTCAATTTGGGATCATTCCTTGTCTATTCAGGTATTCCACAGATGCAGGGTATATCAAGTTGATTGTGGAGCTTTAATCCGCTGCTTCTGAGGCTGCTGGGAGAGATTTCCCTTTCTCTTCTTTGTTCTCACAGCTCACAGGAGTTCAGCTTTGGATTTGGCCCTGCCTCTGCGTGTAGGTCGCTGGAGGGAGTCTGTGTTTTGCTCAGACAGGACAGGGTTAAAGGAGCCGCTGATTCGGGGGCTCTGGCTCACTCAGGCCGGGGGTGGGGTGGGGGAAGGAGGGGCACTGCGTGCGGGGCGCGCCTGCGGCGTCAGAGGCGGCGTGACGTTGCGGCAGAGGCCGGCGTGACGTTGCACCGGCGTGACGTTGCACCAGCCTGAGGCCCGCCGTGCGTTCTCCCGGGGAAGTTGTCCCTGGTTCCCGGGAACCTGGCAGTGGCGGGCTGCACAGGCTCCGCGGAAGAGGGGTGTGGAGAGTGACCTGTGCTCGCACACAGGCCCCTTGGTGGCGGCAGCAGCAGCCTTAGCGTCTCCCGCCCGTCTCTGGGGTCCGCGCTTTTAGCCGCGGCTCGCGCCCATCTCTGGGGTTCGCGCTTTTAGCCGCGGCTCACGCCAGTCTCTGGAGTTCCTTTAAGCAGCGATCTTAAACCCCTCTCCTCGCGCACCAGGAAACAAAGAGGGAAGAAAAAGTCTCTTGCCTCTTCGGCAGGTGCAGGCTTTTCCCCGAACTCCCTCCCGGCTAGCCGTGGTGCACTAACCCCTTCAGGCTATGTTCAAGCCGCCAACCCCAGTCCTCTCCCTGCGCTCCGTCCGAAACCGAAACCCGAGCCTCAGCTCGCAGCCCCGCCCGCCCCGGCGGGTGAGCAGACAAGCCTCTCGGGCTGGTGAGTGCCGGTCGGCACCGATCCTCTGTGCGGGGATTTCCCCGCTTTGCCCTCCGCACCCGTCGCTGTGCACTACTCTGCGGTCCCGAAGCTCCCCCCTCTGCCTCCCGCAGTCTCCGCCCGCGGAGGGGCTTCCTAGTGTGTGGAAACTTTTCCTCCTTCACAGCTCCCTCCCACTGGTGCAGGTGCCGTCCTTATTCTTTTGTCTCTGTTTTTTCTTTTTTTCTTTTGCCCTACCCAGGTACGTGGGGAGTTTCTTGCCTTTTGGGAGGTCTGAGGTCTTCTGCCAGCCTTCAGTAGGTGTTCTGTAGGAGTTGTTCCACGTGTAGATGTATTTCTGGTGTATCCGTGGGGAGGAAGGCAATCTCTGCGTCTTACTCTTCCGCCATCTTCAAGGTCCCCCCCGTTAATGTCTTTATCCTTAGAGTTTAGCACAGAGACTAACATACTGTATATAAACAAATGCTTTTTTTGGATACTTTGTTAACATGAAGTGGCATGTAGTTTAGATCTTGAAAATAAATAGGACCAAATAGCCTCTAGCTTGTGTAAAACTGATGGCACTGATTTTGTGTGTTCAACTCCTGTGCACCCCACCCTTTTTTTACAATCTACACTGACACCCAGAATTGCTTTTCATACAGATTTTTACATTTTCAGGTCAATAGTGAAGGAACATTTTGAGCCACTGCACTGCAGTGCTGAGTTCAGTTCAATTCTGGAGTGTTTGTGTTGCAGAATATATGTGTGCAAATTATTTGAATACTTGCATTGATCTGTGCCTTTATTAATCCAGGTAATAATTAGAACATGTTAAATATTCTGACACTACTGAAAGGAAATGTAGGTCTCAAACTTAATAGTATTGAGATGAGAAAAAAATCATTCCATGTATCAAAAACTAGGAATCATTAGCCTCATCTGGATGCAATTGGATGTAAGCCAGTTGAGTATGGAATTGTTGAGAAAAAGAAAATAGATATATTTGTTAAATATGTGAGTCATATGCTGAGAATATATTGTCATTAATTATGTCTAAAGAGAAAAGTATATTAGGTGTTCTAGGAATGGAACTTTCTTGGAGATAAATAGGTAGAGTGATGTTTTTATTCACATATACAGAATTGGATCCATTCCCTTTTTACTCCATTTATATGGTAACCATATTCTATGAACCCCATATCAGGCTATGTTTTTGTACATGGTGAGATAGATGGTGACAGGATATTTAGTGTGACAGGATATTTAAATTTGCATAATTTTAGAAAATCTGAGACAAACTCATTGCCTGATTGGTAGGTAAGAGGAGTGCAGAACATCTCTTTATTTTTATCTGAATTCAATTGAATACTGCATTTTAAAATTTTCTATGAATAACTTAGCTTGGTTAAATATCAGGGGAAAAATCACCCTTTTGGCAGCATAACTGCACATAAACTTTGTATGCAGGCCTACCATTTTAGACATACTTAGTGTCTTTAGACAGAAAACACTAGAAACCAAACATCTAAAGATGTTTATTCCTTGATTATTTTTTGTCATTAGCTTGTATTCATTGGATTGTTTAATACTGCAGTGTTGTTCAAAGGGATATTACAATTCAGGCCAGGGATTGGACAATAAAAAGGCTAAAAAAAATTAGTTGTTGAGAGCAACTGTTATTCAGTAACTGAAAAAAATTTCTCTACTTTTGGCAGAAATTGCTCTTTGGCAGCTTGAAGTAGCATTTTTGTTTCCCTCAAAGCCTCACAAATGGAAAAGTTGTGCTGAATAGATGTCTTTAGTATCTACAACCAGGGAAAAATGTGTTCCTTGGAAGGGACAGTGAAAAGTCTTTAGAAAGCTAGGTTAGGATGGATTTGAACAGATCCTTTCTTACACTGTAAAGTCTTTAGTTTGTTATCATTTCTCCAAGTGGGATCAGCTTGTAGCAAATTCAGTTCCACTGCAGGGGTTACAAGTCTCCAGTTATAAAGCAGAAAACGGAAGAGAGCACTATGTCTGGACAAAGCAATCACTGCCATTGTTAAGCTAGCATAGGCATCAATTAATTCTCAAACAAAGGTGAGGAAGCTAAAATCTTCAGTTTGTTTAAGTTAAGGGAGTGATACCTCTTTTGTAACATATTTAATGATATGTATTAACTTCCATACATTTAGGGTATGCCAAGTAATGCAATGATACTCATTTTCTATTTTCCCAGGCATAAAGAGTTCTTAGTGCACGGTCTAGTAGTTGAGAATTTGATTTCACATTTAAGTAGACATTTTGCTACCTTACGGAGACCATTTTGTATGTGAAGGTTTCCTGTGATCTTGCCTGTGTGCTTGCTACTTGGCCTTATTGCCTACCATTTCCTCCTTGCTTTTTAAATTCAAATGAACTGTCCAGCTCCTAACCAGCCTGAGCATATTTATTTCACACTTCTGTCATCATTCATGCTGTCCCCTTTGTGCTGTAAGTTTCCCACTCCTTTTTGTAGCTAACTCCTACCGATACTTCAAAACTCAGTTCAATGGCATCTTCTCCAGGAAGCTGTTCCTAATCAACTGGTCTGGGTAAGGTTCTCTTTCAATGCCACCCCATGGTTCTCTGTCCAATTTTTCTGTAAATGTGGGCCACATCTACCTCCTCTTATGGACTGTGATCTACTTAAGAAAAAGGACCACTACTTTGTACATCCTTAGTGCAGTCTATTGCCCCATACTTTATGTGAGTAATTAATTAATTACTCACTGGAGTACATCAATGAATATCATAGCTTCCTGCTTTCTGAGACTTTCAATTTATTGAGAAGACAATTATACAAATACATATATGATTCCAAGTCAATACAACAACATAAGGCAGAGTAGCATAATTTAGATTTGGGATCAGGAAAGTCTTTGGGAAAAAGACAATGAAATTCGAGACCTGAGGGATGAGTAGGAGCTCCTCAGACAAAGATTGGGAATAGGAGAAGCATCCTACGGAGGGGAAAAAAATGATTGAAGGTCATGTGTAACCTATATTAGGCTTTTTAAAATACGGTATTTTATTGAGGAATAACATATAAAATAAGATGCAGCAATTTTAAGGGTGTGGCTTGAAATTTTAACGTATGTATACACTCATGTTATCACCACCCAGATTGATAGAGAACAATTTTATCACCCTCCAAATTTTCCTTGTTTCCCCTATTCTAGACAGTTTTCCTTCAGAGGTAACCACTATTCTGGCCTCTATGATTCAGTGTGATACATTTAAAGAACTGAACAGAGTTCAATGAAACAGATGTAGGGAGCAAGGGGGATAGTAGAGAGGAGATGAGAATGCAGAGGTAGGCAGGTGGTGGATCACAGAGTCTTGAGGACGTGGTTCAAGATTTGGACTTTTGGCCTGAGTGAAATGAATAGCTGTTGAAGATCTTCTCAAAGAGGTAACATGATTGGATTCACGTTTTAACAGCTGTACTAATCAGAGGGCATTAAGAGTTGAAATAAAGGAACCAGTTAGGAGGTTAATGTAATATTCTAGGGAAAATATAATTATGGCATAGACCAAGGAACAGCATAAAGATGGAGAAAAATCACCAGATTTAAGGTGTAATTTGAAGTTTGAATGTTTGAAACATTCAAACATTTGTTAAAATGAACTTATTATTTTAATAAGAGCATCATTTAAAAATTATAGCTGCATTTGAACAGCTAATGTTGTTGAAAGCTAATAGAGATATTCTCCCAATTTTAAGTGGTATTTATTATTTTCTGTGTTGGCACAGTATGCTTCATCTGTGGGTTATCATTTTATTTTCCACCTACAAGGGGAATATTGCTTGGAGTTTTCTGTACCAAGCAGCCTAATATTTGCCTTTTGGCCATGAAAAAGATTTTCCATCTTTCTATCTTTTGCTATGAAAAAAATTTTTCTTTTTTGTATTGAGTTTAAAATCATAATCAAATATAGAAATTTCCATTTTGATTGATTCGTATCCTCAAAATATGACTCACTTTACCAACAAAAAGCCAGTATGCAGAATAAACACTCCAAAGAAATATGCTGTTGAACACTTTTACCCATAGATTAGAACGGATATATTTAAGCAAATTAACTTTATGCCAAAAAGTCATGAATGACATTTACATATTACTTAGATCATTTACCAAAAAAATATTTTATTATGCTTGTTTTTCCTTTTTTGAACAATCAAGATGATTTCTCCGAACAGCCTAATCCATTTTTATTTGTTTGTTTTCACACTTTGAAAACCAGATGTATGTTTCAGATTCTTTATCTCAGTGGTAAAAAATAAGAGTGGTAAAAAGTAGTAAGCTTACTGTATTAATTTCCTAAGTCTGCTGTAACAATGTGGCATAAACAGAGTGACTTCAAACAACAGAAATTTATTTTCTCGCAATTCCGGAGGCTGGAAGTTAAAAATCAAGGTATCAGTAGGACTAAACTCCCTCTGAGACTCTGGACAGAATCCTTCTTGGCCTCTTCCCAGCTTCTGGTGGTTTGCTGGCAGTCTTTGCTGTTCCTTGGCTTGTAGGTGTGTCACTCCAATTCTCTATCTTCACATGGCATTATTCTTCTTGTGTCTCTGTCTCTTCACATGATACTTCTTTTAGAAGAGCACCAGTAATATTGGATTAGAGACCCACCCTACTCCAGTATGACCTCATCTAAACTAATTGCCACATTCTGAGGTACTGGGGGTTAAGATTCAATGTATCTTTTTTTTTTTTCTGGAGGGAGGGAAACAATTCAATCTGTAACAGTTACCAAAACTGAAAGCTTCTGACACTGGGGAATTACCTAGCAACAGCCAATTCTCCATTTTCTACATATATTTTCCTCATTACATGCAGAAAATAACTAAATAGAGACAGGAAAATCTTGTGTGTGGGGTGTGTGTGTGTGTGTGTGTGTGTGTTTGTGTGTGTGTGCCTGCTCACGTCTATAGACCTGGAATGGATCCCATCACTGATAACTCATGGAATCATGGAAAACTGCAAATTGTGTATTTACATTTTCATGCCTAGTTAATTGCTTTTATTCAGGCATAGTCATTGGCAGATTTTTCTTAGGGTAGACTGCATGTCTGACTGTAATATCAACAGATAAGTTTTCATTCTCTTCCTCTCTAGCATAATTTAATAAAATAAAATGGAATCTGGATAGATGGCTTTTGTTTATACATCCTGGATAAGATGGGTTACAAAACACCAAAGTGCTCAACAATTTGGCTTAGGATGGATTTTAACTGCTTCTTCCTTACACTTGAGAAAATGCATCATTTGTACTGAGGCTCACTACTCTAGACAGGTGATCTAAATAATTCAGTTACTCTCTTCTGAATTTCCTCAGTGGCCTAATTTTTTCCACTCAATTCTCCAATCATTTTACACTACCCAATCAACATTTAATGCGCATCCACTGTGTACCGGGCACAAGGAACCAGAGATGCACTATAATCTCTACACTCAAAGATCTCTCCTGAAATAACTAAATCAAAGACTATTTTTCCTAATACTTTCACGTTGGATTATGGTGTATTCAAGTATAGGAATGAATTAAACAGACCAAGGGGATGAAAATACCTCAGGGGATGGTAAAGTTATTCTTGGACCCCATGCTGTGCTTTCGTGATTTGTTTGTTTTTTTATATTTTTTATTTCAGCTGAAAGAGACATCAATGTCTACTGTGGGGTCCAGGCCATTACAATGAAGATTAATTTTTGCACAGTACTTTTCTCCGGTTATTCTGAAACAGACCTGGCACTGAACGGAAGGCATGGGGATTCCCACTGCAGGGGGTTCATCAATAACAACACCTTTCCTGCAGTGGTCATTTTCATCATCAATCTCAGCACCTTGGAGGGCTGTGGAAACAATTTAGTGGTAAGATTAGTGTGAAATTGTGTGCTAGGTTTGGGGATCATAACTAAAAAAACTCCCAATTTCATGAAATAATCAGAAGCCCAATCTATCTTTCGAGAAAAAATTCCAATAAAACTGAACAAATAGCTTTCCTTTGCCTGTTTGAGGCTTCTGCTCCCAATCATACAATTTTATTTTCCAATAGTGGTTCTGTTTATTGTAGCTGGTGGTTGAGGGGCCTGAGATTAACTGTGCTACTCTAACCAACATTATTTTGTGTGAGTGACGCTGAGGAATATGTCTCTACAGTTATTATCTAATTATCTAATTATCTAATGATAATTAGCTATGTTCCTCATGCGTTTTATGGAAGTATCTTTTATATTTCAGTGAGTTTGGCAATGGATCACTTGGCCTATTGCTTCTTAGTGACCTCATTCAGGAAGAAAGATGAAATATAGAATGAGAAACTTAGAATCTTCTAGGTATCATGTTTACCACTGAATGATCCACACCACTGTTTTGTAAAAGAGGGCTGTTAGCATTTCCAGTGTGAAATTCTTCATCCTGTGGGACTGTCCTTTGAATTTCTTACCCATGAAATCCCAGGAGCACGCTCTCTCCAGTCATTGTGAAAATCAAAACACCACTTCAAATATTTCCACTTTGAATGAGAACCACTAGTCTACACTATTCATTTATTTATGCATGCATTGAACACCAAAAATAGAATTGAAAGAGGCATTCACTCTCCTGGGAATTAAAATTAATTGAAGTAAAAATATTGTGATTTGGGGGGTGTTACACTAAAATTCATTTAGCACTTTTTTCTTTTGCTTGTTTAAATATAGTCTTATTGGTTAATCCTAGCAAAGACAAAAAGAAGATTCAATGAGCATGACCACTTAGCCCAGTGAAGAAGGAGAGATCAGTTTTTCCTCTTGATAAATTATTGTTTGGGATTAAGGGGAAAAGCTTGATTATTCTAAGGGCAGGGCTTTTAAGACGTGGTGTGAGATAGGAGACAGGAAAAAGAGATTTCTTTGAATCTCCTTTATCTTTTCCTGGAGGGCAGTTAGAATATTGTGCCCATGACCATTTCCAAGTCTACAGCTTGAGTATTGTTGACTCTTTTTATTGAAAACGTTTATTCATCTCTCTGGGTTGTGTGCAGAGAGGTTATGAAGTGGGCCTAAGGGAGAGTGAGGGAGAGGGATTCAGGTTGATTATTACACATCCAAGGTTCCCTGTGGAGGGAGGGGGCCCCTGTGGAGAGCAGCAGCCCTGCCCCTCCTCCCACGGTCGCCCAAGGCCTCTCCTTCAAGGAGCTTTCTACTCTTGACTTCAGTCTTACCCTGCTGCTGGAAAAACAATTTGGGAGAAATGCCAGACAAAGCCTGTGTGTGTGTGTGTGTGTGTGTGTGTGTGTGTGTGTGTGTGTATACGTGTTCGTGTGTGTACCTTCATTTTTCTTTTTAGAGCTGAATTACTCTGGTATAAAAATTGAGATATATATCATGTATATATATATAAATATATGTATATAATTTTTTTTCGCAGACAGAATTTGCACGTTTAGCTAGCCAGTCAGGCAAGCGATGTGTAGAGAGGAAGAATCACTTAGTTTTTTATTTTTGTCTTAGATGTCACCACCTTTGGAGTTTGCTCCAAGGATAGTCCTGTATGGGAAAAATTGAGTAGACTACTAAATCATCTGGATTAGAATCAAAATGTTTTCATTCATAATGATTTTGGTTCTCTTCATGAGTCAGCTAGATAATGGCTTCAGCTTTGCCCATGTGCTCCTAGGTTCATGTATAAAGTGTATTCTATTGTTGAAAATTAAATGTTACCGGTCTCCATAATATCTGCTAAAAATATTAATTGAGCATCATATTGTATTTGACATAGTGGGAGAAGCTCAATTGTATTATGAAGGTCAAGAACATTATTGATTATTCCTGAAATGCTGGTTCTTAAATTTTAGTGGGATTGGAGAAATGAAAGCTAATCAGTCCCAGGAAAATATACACATGGACAACATTTTTATATAAATCCTAAGAGTTCATGATCCCTCCGCAACCCAGCTAAGAACTATTGTCCTGGAAGGGGATGAGAATCTCCATGTACCACAGAGGAAGACCCTGAGAAGATCGACCCTAAGAAAATTTGTGACCTTAATTCATTTGTTCAGAATTTATCTCGAGGACCCCAAGATGCTGGTGTCACTGAGCTATGCTGAAGGGACAAAGGCAAACAAGACCAGGAGGGTCTCCTGCCCACAAAGAGCTCTGATTATGGATGGGGGTGTGCTGAGTCAGGCTGCTCATGCACTGTGACTGCATGAATAGAAGCTGTGGGGTGTATCAGGAGAAGTTTCCAGGGAAGATGAGATCCAGGGGAGGAGTGGGATATGTCATGGTGAGGAGGGGAGAGTGGAGGCAGGAGGAGTATGCACAAAGGCCAGAGCAACAAGGGCCTTGGGGCTGGGACATTATTAACCAAGAGTGGGAGCCTGGAGATGTGAAGCTAACATGGAAAACAAGATCAGATTAACAGGGGTCTTTTAGGCCATGCCATGGAATTTGGACTTTACCCATGAGCGTTTTCAAATTACTTGCTGTAGCACAACGAGTGACATATAGTCTCTCTACTTTCTTATTTATGAAATATGAGTATAGTGTCTTTGGTTATATGAAGTTTTATTTAGTTAAAAGACACATATGAGTCAGACAGAGAAAGACAAATATCATATGATATCGCTTATATGTGGAATCTAAAAAAATGCTACAAATGAGCTTATTTACAAAATAGAGTCACAGATATAGAAAACAAACTTATGGTTACCAGGGGAGAATGGGGGAGATAAATTGGGAGACTTTGGTTGACATATACACACTACTATATATGAAATAGATAACTAATAAGGACCTACTGTATAGCACGGGGAACTCTACTCAATACTCTGTAATGACCTACATGGGAATAGAATCGAAAAAAGAGTGGATATATGTATATGTATAACTGATTCACTTTGCTGTACACCTGAAACTAACACAACATTGTAAATCAACTCTACTCCAATAAAAACTAATTAAGAAAGAATAAAATCACCCTCTTTATGAGAGGAAGAAGAAAAAGACGTATGATCACTTATAAGTAGCATTATATGTGTATAATCTCAAAACCATGCCATGTTATAGTTGCAACAGACCCTAGAAATGATCTGTCTACATGTTTTATTTTGCATATGAAATGCCTAGGTTTACATGTAACTATTTAATAACTGAGCTTGATCTACCATTCTAACAGGTATCCACAATTCCTGGAGTCAGTGCTTATGGAAATACAACTTCAGTACAAATAGGAAATATTTCAGGATATATTGATACTCCAGACCCACCAACAATCATCAGCTACCTACCTGGACTTCTTTACAAATTCAGTTGCAGTTATCCATTGGGGTACCTGGTTAATAATACCCAGCTTGCTTCGTAAGTCGCACTTTATTCTTGCTTTCTCATATTGTCTTTTGGTTTGAGTCATTTTTACCCTTGAGGGACTTATAAAGATAGTAGGATTTGTTGAGAATAGCTAAACTCAATCTCATGGAAACCATATAAGGTCTTATCTATCTACTTACCTACCTATCTACCCCTCTATCCATCTGTAAGTGTTATTGTTATGATGCATATCAACAGCTCAGTTTTAATCTCCCCCCAATTAAAATTGGCTCAAACTAATCAGATGTCTGCCTGGGGTTCTCCTAGCTCCCTTTAGAACTGCCCAAGAACCCAAGAACCCTGGGTGCTTATGCACCAGAAGGGCCTGTCCTGTTTCCAGTGTGTGGAACATTCGGTCACTGCATTTTGGGGTCTGTTTAGCTTCATTCTCTGCCGTATCTCTCACTGGTGGCCTCTGCTGCCCAGAATCTGAGGTCTCCATGCCTCCTGCTGAGGTGTCACCTGCACAGTTGCTGATGCTTCCCAGGAAAGGTGGTGTCACCCAGAGCCAAAGAGCTTCAGACATGGACTGCGGTCATTGCCTTTTGTTTATAGTCATGTATTCATTCATTACTCCCAAAGCACATACTCCAAGACAGTTATACATCCACGTTACAATATAGCCATATGGATTTGTGAAATATTTTTGACAAGATGGGGTGATTGAATAAGAACTTTCCCTCTCCAGTTCTAGGGTTTTCTATCACAAAAGTAGTTATTGTTTAATCTCAGTCACAGGGAATGTGGAGGACACATTTTGCTTCAGGTAAAAAATATTCATAGATGATGTAATGGCACAATGATGACAAACAACTTGGTCAAAAGCAAGATTTTGATGTGGAAAACAAGAAAAGAAAGGCCTTGAGTCAAAAGGATACAGGTGCAGAGGGAAGGAGGTCATAGTCTTTCACTCTGCTCCCCTCAATTTTCCCACTGAATACATTCCTGAACTTCAATGCACATGGAAATATATTCATTTATTCAATAAATATTATACACGTGCTACGTGCCATGCAATGTTCCAGCAGTAAACAAAGTAAAACAAAGTCCCTGATCTCATGAAACTTCTATTGAAGTGGAATTGATGAAAATGTATTTGCATCAGATTCAATTTTCTTTGGAATTAGGTTTTTCTGCAAAAGTTTCATGTAAGTAATAAAAAATGTAAAAAACGTTCCTTTATAAATAAAAAGATCATAAAGAAGTTTGTCTTTACTTAGTCCTTCTTGCTGTTTGATTATTTATCTGTTCAGTAATTTAAACAGTATGCACACTACAGACCTAGTTAAAAGTATGTCAGGATTACTCAAGAGTTTTTTGCCTTAAATCTAACATTAAGATATAACTGAAACTTTTAAAATCTCATCAATGCCTTCCTTTTCCTCAATCTGTTTTAGGTCCTCAGCTGCTATTTCTGTGAGGGAGAACAATGGTACATTTGTCAGCACTTTGAACCTGCTCCTTTATAACGTAAGTTGATGGGCGAAGGATGTTATCTTCTCTTTCACTGTTCTGAGGAGCCATTTATGAGAATGGCTTTTATATAAAAATCTACCAAAAGCCACATTAACCTTGTTATACTTTGGTAACGTTTATTCATCTTTACCACCATTTTCATATATCTTAGTGATAAAAGTATACTAAAAACTCCATTATTTTCTAGAAGTTGGTATATGATTTAAACTTTATTTTATAAATGTGATTCTGCATAGTTACTCCAAGTGTCTATCTACATTTATACATATATATTTATTTATGTGTGTATGTGTGTGTGTGTAGCCATAGTCAGGGTCAAGATTTTGGAAATAATATATTTGTGATAAAAAGATAGGAAAAGTCCAAATGATACTTGACTTGAAGGCACGATGCTTGGTGATGAATGTGTTAATATTTTCAATGTGGGTTTTGGCTGTTGTCAATTCTGTCACATCTGAAATAATTTGGGTTGACTGCACAGTATTGTATAAACTTTTGTCATTTAAATATCGACAGTGGCAGCAAAAATGTGAAAAATACATGAATTTCTATTTATAACTCTAACATTAATCTCACAATGATATTTTCATGTTGATTAAAAATTTTTACTCATACATGTTAAATGCCTGATTTAAATATCAATTTTCAATCTATCAACCAACATTTTTGTAAATTATGAATCTGATTTTTACATTATTATTCATGTCATCATGGCACTGAGTTATAATTCATGCAACTGATTTAAAAGTCATTGCATTATACTTTGAATATAATGTGCTATAAATATTGTAGTAGGACATTTTCCAAAGGCATTTAAAAAAATCATGTTTATAAGTTTGTAGTCTGACACCACAGAGTTCTAAACAACAAATTAAAATGTGTTGGAATGGAGATTGCCTTTCTGTCATTTCTGAACTTTCTTCTGCAAGGAGAAGCTGCCAAGATACTTGGTTTTACAATACTCAGCAAATATGGGCCAGTATTCATTCCCAGTATGGCCAGATATTTATTATTGTTGTGAGCAATACTTTTAAATTGGAACCTTTCTTTTAATTTATACGTGTAAGGTCCCTCAGGTAGAATTGTGATGAATGGTTTGGATCCAATCTTATTTGTTATAATTGAGTGAAACAAAGATGGGAATTCCTGATCCTAAAAAAGTGAAAAACATACATGACATTTAAGGATACCACTGTTTTCTGTGAAATTAAACTATTCTCTCAGCAGAAAAGCAGAAAATCAAAATTTAGAAGCGTGGATTTGAAGAGAGCTTTGCTATTGAGCTCTTTCCTTTATCATTAGAGATAGTATTATAGTCCTGTTGCTAACTAGACCTAATCCTTCAAAGAGTTTCTAGAATCTTAACGCCAAATAAAAGTCTGTAATTTGATGATAACCTTAAGATTTTAATTCTATGGTAAAAAGGTAATTGATATCAGAATATACATGAAATACATAGTGCCAAAATCCTTTTTTTTTTTTTTTTTTTTTTTTTGCAGTACGTGGGCCTCTCACTGTTGTGGCCTCTCCCGTTGCGGAGCACAGGCTCCGGACGCGCAGGCTCAGTGGCCATGGCTCACAGACCCAGCTGCTCCGCGGCATGTGGGATCTTCCTGGACTAGGGCACGAACCCGTGACCCCTGCATCGGCAGGCGGACTCTCAACCACTGTGCCACCAGGGAAGCCCAATGCTTCTCATTTTTAACCAATTTGCAATGAAAGTATTACTAATGGTTGAATTAATACATTAAAATTTAAAAGTTATTACTAACCAGTTATTTAATAAAATTCAACCACTTCCCTACAAACTAGTGTTTTAAAAATTAACAGACTTAATTTTGTTAGAGCAGTTTTAGATTTACAGAAAAGTTGACCTAAAATGTACAGAGAGGGGTTCCCTGGTGGCTCAGTGGTTGAGAGTCTACCTGCCAATGCAGGGAACACGGGTTCGGGCCCTGGTCTGGGAGGATCCCACATGCCGCGGAGCAACTGGGCCCGTGAGCCACAATTACTGAGCCTGCGCGTCTGGAGCTTGTGCTCCGCAACAAGAGAGGCCACGACAATGAGAGGCCCACGCACCGCGATGAAGAGTGGCCCCTGCTTTCCACAACTAGAGAAAACCCTCGCACAGAAATGAAGACCCAACACAGCCAAAAAAAAAAAAAAAAAAAAAAAATGTACAGAGTTCCTATAGACCTCCAGTGCCTGCATACAACTTCCTCTGTTATCTGCACCTTGTATTATGGGTCATAGGGCATATTTGTTACAATTGATGAACCAATACTGACATATTATTAAGTAAGGTCCATAGTTTACATTTAGGTTAATACTTCACATTATATATTCTATGGGTTTTGACAAATGTATATGACATGCATCCATTAGTACTGTATCATACAGGACAGCTTCACTGCCCCAAACTAGTTTCTTAACATGGCACCATTGTAGTATTTTGCCATCTTACAGGACATTAAAAAACTAGTAATTTATACTGAAAAAAATTTTGTATACTTTGACGAATTGATCCCAAACCATATTTATTATTTGTTTGGAACACTAACATTTAGCTACCCAAATGTAATTTTATTGCAGCATTTCAAACTAAGTATTATTTTACAACCATTAGGGGCCGTATTTTCCTATTTTACCTGCAAAGTTTGTGATTTCTAACCCTTAGGAATGATGAAAATTATATTACATACCTACTGCTCTTATTCTATAGTTAGTTACTTGGGTAGGAAAAAGTGCAGTTGTTTATTTCTATGTGTTCTGGGATTCAGTGAATGTACTTAGGAAAATTTTACTTATTATAAATAATGACATTTATTGACTGTGTGATTTTAATATATGGAGTTTACTTCAAGTTGAACTATGACCTTATTTTTACATGGTATAAATAGATCAGTTTTCTCCTCTGTGGAAACTGAAAGTGAAGATGACCTTGTGAATTTGAATTGTACCTAATTAGTAATGTCTTCTGAGCAGGTAAAGAAACAGAGTAAATCTAAAACTGGGTTATGGTAATTATGAATTATTTTTAAAGTTGAGGAGAAAATGTAAAATAAATATAATTGATTTTAGGGACAATATTGTACTAACAGGAGTAAAGGCAACTAAACAAAATAAAATCAAAAGATTACCTTTTAGAAGAATAACTTTGATAAGTCATGATTAAACCACAGCTGAGTCATATCACTTGCAAATGACTTTGTAGTATAATACTTGTAAAAAAAAGTAAGCATTCTTCTGGGCAATATTGATGCAAATACAAGATGAAAGAGCTGTATAGTTAATGAAATGTGGATAACTTGGAGAAGTTGGAAAAGGGAGCCAGAAAGATAACGAAATAAAAATACTACCTATCAGAAATGGTTAGAGGAGCTATTATCATTTATCACAGAAATATAGAAAATAAGTACAGCATATAATCCCTCATTTATCAGGCTTTATTTGAGAATGAAATATTCCACATGAATGCAACTTTTTCAAAAGTGAAGCATCCAAATTATTATTGTTTTAATTTTAAAAATTCAATGAAATAGCATTATCTTCAGAGTTACTGAATTTGGGGGAAACAATTTGCCTCCATGCTAAATGATTTGACAGCTTAGATTTTGAGAAGTTTTTTCTTTATTCCACATTTTTTTTCTGTTTTTCTTTACTATCAAATTAAAGCTGTCACTTCTCAATTTCTAATTTGCTGCTTTCATCGACTGTAGATTGGGAAGTGATATAAATAAACTCTCCAGAATTGGTCTAAACTAAGGGTAAAAGGTAGAAATGAAGTCCTAAGACACCCTTCTATAAGTCCTTACCATGTAATCTAGTACAGGAATTCCAGGCCATGCATTTTGGCAACTCAGAGACCATACTGGTCTCTTTTTACGTTTTTTTATTAAATTTTGGTAATTTCAAATTGCCAGATAAGTGACTTTGGGTAAATGAGACACATTATTTAAAGTGTAAAGACATACATCTCCAATGGCAAAGGGCTTAAACTGAAGCAGATATAATTTAAATAAACTGAATATTAGCCACTAATATAATTTAAATAACTGGAATATGAATTTAAGTAAACTGAATATTGATAGCTGAATATTAGACAAACTAAATACTAACCTCTGACTAGTAACCATTGCTTATAATTTAAATACACTGAACATTAATCATCATAAATGGTAAACTATGGACACAAAAAGATTTATGCATGAATTTGTTACTTGGATATGATTTAAGAACAGTTCTTCCAAAAACTAGAGGATTAACTAGGTCCTTTGTGGAGTTGGTTCTGTAAATTGATGTTGATTTGCCCCCTTTTCTTTTATAGGACATTATTGTCTTAAGTAAATGTGCTGTTGGGAAGGCAATGATGGATTAATTGCTTATTTTTTTCATCATTAGGATTCAACCTACAGTCAGCAGTTAATTATCCCGAGTATAGGATTACCTTTGAAAACCAAAGTATTTGCAGCTGTACAAGCCACTAATCTGGACGGCAGGTATTTTCAAACCCTTATCTTTTGTTGGTTAAAACATTTTGGCTGCCTAAAGCCTCATGAACCATAAAGTTAGCTCATTCGCTTTAAAAAAAGTATTGCCATTGCCATTCCATTTAGAAATGCTAAACAATGGCTCTTAAAGAAGTAGTTAAGGGGGACTTCCCTGGTGGTGCAGTGGTTGGGAATCCGCCTGCCAGTGCAGGGGACACAGGTTCGAGCCCTAATCCGGGAAGATCCCATGTGCCCATGTGCCACAGAGCAATTAAGCCCATGCACCACAACTACAGAGCCTGTGCTCTAGAGCCCATGAGCCACAACTACTGAAGCCCACACGCCTAGAGCCCGTGCTCTGCAACGAGAAGCCACCACAGTGAGAAGCCCGCGCACAGCAAGGAAGAGTAGCCCCCGCTCGCCACAAATAGAGAAAGCCCGTGCACAGCAATGAAGACCCAATGCAGCTAAAATTAATTAATTAATTAAAAGAAAAAAATGTAGTTAGGGGCATAGGCCTGAGGCCACTCCACTAGGGATTTTAATACGTCTCCTGCCCTAACCAAGTACAGACATTTCACTCTCGCCATCCATGGCTACGCATTTTTGCCAAACATAGCAAGGCTTATGCCATTGCCTCTGACCAGACTCTCTCTCCACCACCACCCTCTTGCCTCACACACACCCTTCCATTTTATTTCTGCCAGCTCAAATCCTACCCAGTGTTCCTGGCCCTGATCTAGTGCCATCTCTGTCTGATATCTATCCTTATCACTCCAAACAAGAGAGCCGTCAGAATGGGGTGAGATTAATCAAGGGAAAAGACACGTATTTAAAGGAAAAGAAGAATAACAGTGGAACCACTGTTCTCCCAGTTTCCAAAATGGGAAACTCGACCCTATATTAAGGTGACATAACCTCACCTTAAATGTCCAAAAAACTTCTCAGGAATCCACCCCAGCTTATTCTTTAGTTTTCCTTCCCAAGTACCTCGCCTATTATGTCTATTATTCTTCCACCCATGCAGCCACCCTCTGGTCCAGCTGTCAGCATCTCAAACCACCTCCTGCACTCTCTAGCACATTCACCCCAAAACATCCCTGCCAGACTGGGGATTGTGACCTTCCTTCATCCTGCTGCTCCTCCCTCAAAAATGTCAGCACCTAAGACTCCTGTCCAGATTTTCCAGTGTCTCCGTGCTGCTCGCATCTCAGCCCTCCCACCTGACGCTCCGCATGAACCCAGGACCTTCCTAGTCCCTTCTGGTCTTTCACACCTTTGTTCACATTACTCTTCCCACCTGAATGCCCACCCACCCACAACTGCCACGCCTTCTGAAGCCATAGACCTCAGATTCTCCAAGAGAGGGATGATTTCAAATATTGTGCCTCCTGTCAAACTGTATATCAAATCATGTATTCCAATTTTTTGTTTAGAAGGTAATGCCTATATTTTTTGGTTTGCCTATATGTAAAAATACATATATTTTACATATTTGCCTAAATTAGAAAAAAAAGAAATGCTAATAAGTAGAAATAACATATTACAAGGGTGCTTCCCTGGTGGAGCAATGGTTAAGAATCCGCCTGCTGGGGCAGGGGTCGCGGGTTCGAGCCTTGGTCCAGGAAGATCCCACATGCCGTGAAGCAAATGGGCCCGTGCTCCACAACTACTGATCCTGAGCTGTGGAGCCCGCGTGCCACAACTACTGAAGCCCGTGTACCGCAACTACTGAAGCCCGTGCACCTAGATCCCGTGCTCCTCAGCAAGAGAAGCCACCGCAATGAGAAGCCCGCACACCGCAACAAAGAGGAGCCCCCGATCCCCGGAACTAAAGAAAGCCCGTGTGCAGCAATGAAGACCCAATGCAGCCAAAAATAAATAAATAAATACATAAATTTATCTAAAAAACCCCCAAATTACAAGGATTAAAGGGTGACACCCACTTTATGTCATTAATTGGAAAATAGCAATTCTTCCCATAAAGAAGGAGGGGTAGTGACTGGACGAGGGCATGGGGAGAGCTTTTGATATACCAGAATGTTCTATGTTTTTCATCTGAAAGATGATTAATCAGATGCAGTCATTTTGTGAACACTTATGATTCATGTATTTTCTATGTGTGTTACTATTCAATAAAAGTTTATTAAAAAACCAAAGAACTCTCCCCATAAGAATCTGGGCCAAAATTATATAAAACGATCTCCAGAAACATCTCTGCAAAGTAACAAAATCAATCAAGTTTCATTTGACACTTAGAAAATTCAGAATGATCAAAATTGAAAGGAAATTCAAAAGTAAAGATCCATTTCTGCCCTAATAAAAAAATTGTAGCATGTAAATAGTTTATTTTGGGTTTCTCATATATTATTATTTAAACATTTCATCCTGAAGAGATTAGTACACTCTAGAAATCTGGTTCTACTTTACCTTCTCCCTTTTTGTCTTCTTGGCATTTTTATTCTTGGTTGTATGTGATTCTTGATGTGTGACAGCAATTTGTTGCAGACTTTTAAATACTTTGAGTTTAGGAGAAAATTTTAATAAACAAGAAGTCTCTGCAAATAATATAAAACTATGTTCCCTGGGATAAGATGTTTGTCAATATCTACTTCTCTTGGATTAGTAACTAATATCCAAAAGGAGATTCTGACTCTAGATTATTCTTACCTCTTCCTGCAGATGGAATGTCTTAATGGATTATTGCTACACGACCCCATCAGGGAACCCAAATGATGATATTCGATATGATCTTTTCCTTAGGTAAGTGCCTAAGTCTTGTATTGATAGCAATAACCCTACTATAGATAATTAAAATAGAAAAGCTAAGTCAGATAAACAAATTATAGAGTACTTTTATAGCTTTTAAATTTAAAGTTTTACATTTCGAACTTTTAGTCCTTATATAGTTGGAACTATAAAAGTGGAGAACAATTTTCAACATGAAATGCTGATAAGGCTGTTGTTGAATGACAGTTACAAGTAAGTTTACTCCATCAAAGATGTTTTATTAATGTTTAGGTCATGTGAGAATATTTCACTGTCTTAGGAAAAGCATGGCTAGGGTACTATTGACAATATGAGAAAGGCGGTGAGAGGGTACTATTTTTCCAAAACTAGACTGTCTCATGGTATGTCAAAAGGAGAATAAAATTAAAGTAATGGGCTAGATAATTTAGACCCCAAACTGCTTTTCTTAATTTATCAGTATTTAATATGAAAGTGTAATACAGCCTACCACTCCTTTTTTATCAGAGCCAATAACTTCAACTTCATTCCCCAATAGACAGTGATAGAGTGAATGTAATCTACATTTGGGGAAAGGGGACATTGATCATAAAAACATTCAATCATCTCAGTTCCTTTTCAGCATTTTTATCTGACAGGGGAACAGACTTGAAAGCCAAGCAATGGCTTCTCATCATGCTTATAAAATGCAGTTGGCTCTGATCACTGCCACTTATTGACACATGATGGGAGTAATATGATGGGAAACCAGAAGAATAAGTTTTACTGGCTAATCAACGTTAAGATGATACTCAGAGGGTATGATCAAACTGACACTCATATTCTATTGCTGGAAGTGTTAATTTGGTTAACATTTTTGGGAAAAAATATCAGTATGTATCAAAAAACCTTAAAAGATTTCATATCCTTTGGTTCTACTTTTGTGAAATGGGAAGCATATTCTAAAATATTTATGACTTTCTTGTCTATCAGTGCTATTTAAAATAGTAAAACATGAGAATCGACTGCATGTTCAGCAGTAAGGAAATGGGTAGGTGAATTATGGAGAACCAGTAAGTTGAGAGCTCATACAGACATAATAATCATATAAAATTATTTATAAAATAGAAAAAAATAGTTGGTTCTATTTTATCTCTTCCCCTTCTGTCTTCTTGATGTTTCTATCTTTAGAAATATGTGGTTCTTTAAAATTTAAATGTATTAAAATATGAAATGAAAGAATTAGCATACACGATTGTACAGTTGACCTCATTTATGTAATACATGATAGAAAAGACTATAAGGAAATATATCAAAAGGTTCACCTTTGTTATTTATGCACAGTGAGATTGTGGATCATTTTGTTTTGACATTTTTCTTATTTTCCAAAATTTCTATAATGATTACATATTGATAATCTAGAATAAGATCATCAGACTTCTGGTATGACTATGGCTTCAGCTTAATTCTTTCAGTTTTCTTCTTGGAAACTATAGAGACTGAAATGGATAACTAAAAAAAGTCCCCTAAGTGCCATTTTCAGTGAGATAAGGAGGAAAAGAAAACCTAGAAATTCCAAAATATGTGTTAGTGTTGATAAAAGCAGTTAAGATCAAGACAAAACAGAGCAGGAAAAGGCTGGCAGGAAGCAGAGTGGGAAGAAGTGGCAGGAGAAGCAAGGAAGAAAAGTGATTGCAGAGGGGTCCCACTGCCATAGATCCCAGAAACAGTCAGGAGAAATGCATACCTACAAGAACAGAGAATCACAAGCTAACTGAATCGAGAAAAAAGGGATAAACAAAAAATCCATAAAATGCCAAAGAAAGGGGGAAATCAACATCGAATGAGGAGGGTATGGCTCTACCAGATATTACAGTTAATAGAAGCTCTAAAGTTATTAAAGGGGTATGATATTATGTGAGGCTAGAGACATAGACAAAAAGTTAGAATAGTAAGTTGAAAAATAGATCCAAAACATGGGAATTTACTATATGACAGAGTTTGGTAACATGCAAATCAGTGGGATTGACAGAGATTTTTAAAAATAGTGCTGGATAGTAGATAATCTTAAGGAAAAAAATAGCATAGGATCTGTACTTCACTCATTATACCATGATAAACTTTAAATAGATTAATTTAAATGTAAAAACTACAGCTTTAAAAGTGATGGAAGAAAGCATGCAGAATATCTTTAGAAATTTGGAGTAAGGAAAATCCTGTTTAGCTCACATACTAGAAGCCATAAAATAAAATATTTAAAATTATGTAAAAATAAAATTTCTGTGTGCAAACACACACACACACACACACACACACAGACACACACACACACACTGGGAGGAATGTCCAAAGCCAAACAACAAAGTTAAAACAATTTACAACTTATGTAACAAAGAAGGAACCACTCTTCCTAAAAACCAAGAATTTATAGGAATCTTAAGGAAAAGGCCAACAGTACAATAAAAATTTGAGCAAAGAACATAAACAATTTTCAGATAAAGAAACACAAATGGCTCTAATATATATGAAAAATGCACATATCCATTCACACTAAGAAAAAGGTGAATTGATATTATATGGTGATAGTTTATTGTTCCTACCAAATAGGGAATAATCCAGAATTTCATACATATACTTTGTTGATGTAGCTCTGAGGGAAATAAGTATTTTTTATACATTACTGGGGCAGTACAAAATGCAACAATATTTATAGAGGGCGATGTGGCAAAATCTGCTGAATGATCCTACAGATATATAGATAACCCAGCACATGTTCAAAATGATGTATTAAGACTATTCATTATTACTTTGTAAAAATGCAAAAGATTCAAAATAATGCAAGAGTACATAAATAGGACACAGGTTAAATAAACTCTGACGTGTGCATGATGAAATAGTGTACAACTGTGGAAGAAGATGAAGGAGGCTCTCTAAATATTGATATGGAAAGATCTCTAAGATTCATTGTTAAATTAAAAAAAAGGCAAGGTACAAAATAATATAGAGAGTGTGCTATCATTTGTTTAAGAAGGGGGAAACATTGAGAATGTATTGCTTCTGCTTCTATTTGCATATGCCCTGTGAGGCTGCAGTAACATGTGAGGTCACCACGGGCAGATTTGTGTGTGGACATGGGAGAGCATGGACAAGGGCAGAGATGTGGGGAGAGACTTTTTACTATATATATTTTATAGTGTTTGGATTTTTGAACCATATGAAAGTATAATTCCTCTAAAATTTGATAATAATATTATAATCAGAAACTGGTCTGCTTAAATATTGTGATATAGGTCACTTACATATCTGTTGAGTTAGTTTATTCTCCTATTAAGTATTGATAACATGGCATAATTTTGTTAGCTCTTAATGTAATAGGGTACTCTTAATACTGCAGAAATTAATTTACAAGTCACGGTAGGTTGGTACTTTCCAATAATATCGTTTTCACATTCTCTAACGTGTAGCTGTGACAAAGATCCTCAAACCACCGTCATTGAAAACGGCAGGAGCCAGCAGGGCCGCTTTTCCTTTGAAGTGTTCCGATTCGTGAAACACAAGAATCAGAAAATGTCCACTGTCTTCCTGCACTGTGTTACCAAGCTCTGCAGAGCTGATGACTGCCCGTTCCTTATGCCAGTATGTTTTTAGCAACTTTATTCTGAACTGTTGAATTGATCTAAGCTGAAAGTTATCAAGTGTTAGGAACTAATTTCTACATAGAAAGTGGATATGCATCAGGTCAAATAGTTTGAAGTACAATTTTTTCATTCATCTAGGAAAGATCTATTGAATGCCGCCTTGTGCCAAGCATTATGCTGGTAATACAGAGATGCATGAATGAGTTCTGAATTCAGTTAGCTTATCCTTTAGGATCATGAGATAATCATGGCATAAAATATGACAAAATGTTATGGTGCAAAGGCAGGCATATATATGGGCTGTAGTAAAAGACATTATTCATCATTGTGAGAGAGATGAAACAGGAGAGGCTGGGAGGCTCAGTGGAAGAGATATGACTTTGAAGACAGATGAACCCCAAAGAGGCAAAATCAAGAGTGTAAGAGACATTCCATGCCAAAGGATGGTCAAAGTCACAGACACATGAAACAGAGTAACCAGGGAACTTCCAGTCCTTCAGTAGGGCTCTGGAGTAGAGTAGAATATCTAGACAGTAGGCCCCCTAGTGTTACAGCAATATTAACCTGAGAAAAATGCAGTCATGTTTTTTGATTTGAGATAGCTTTAATGTGTTTATATGTGTGCTCTAATTCATGCATTTCTTCACAATCATTAGTTGCGTTAGTCCTAAGTAACTATATCGGTTGGGGTTAAATGGATATTCCACATTTCCTTGGCTCTGTGCTGACCAGCATTTCAGGGAAAGATTTATTAAAGCCTTGAGAGAAATAAAAGTAGAAAAGTTTGATAAACACAGCTCTTTTTCAGGGGAGCCATTGAGCTATGTAAATTAATGAGGCAATGCACAATTACAATGGGAGGAAATAAGAAATGCGGCCCAAGCCAGGATAAGAAATACTGTAGCAGTTATATGCAAAGTAATTAAATAAATGCACAGAAGTAAATGAATAAAATTAAACATGTGGTATCTCTTCTAAGAGAATCTGCTTTCCAAATGGCCATAAAGAAACAATTTTGTGCTGGTGTGGAATTTCATTTGTTTTCTTAACTCCTTAGATTTGCGACCACAGAGAAAGGCGAGATGCGGGGAGGAGGACCACCTGGAGCCCCCAGAGCACTTCTGGAAATGCTGTCCTTTCTGCAGGGCCCATCATTACTCGGAGTGGTAAGAGTGCTCCTCCTTTTGTGTGTAGTAATAGACGGTTCCAAAATGGCTTGTTCTTTGGCTTCTAAGGAGAACTCAAAGTGATTCTTAAAGAGCACTAATTAACTGTGAAACAAGATAAACTGCTAGATAACTTTAATTTCATGGTAGTTTCCTGTTTATTCAACTTACTAAGGGAAATATTCTTTACCACATTTCCCTTCACACACACACACACACACACACACACACACACAATTATATGGTGCTGGACATGTTTCATTTGCCCATCCGGATCCACTCTGCCCTTCCCAGCCTCTCTCTGACCTTGAATACTGGTCTCTGTGAACTGCATCCCCTAGCTGCCTTGCCAAGTAGTTTCTGGTTGGACTTGGCCAATAGGTGGCACTGTCAGAGGTTGGGTGTGAAGTCCACACAGCTCCCACCAGACAACTCTCTCCATTCAACTACTCTCAAGAGTTCTGGAAACTCTCCCTTTAACCTATAGCCTAGGTAACTTGACTTTCTCTTGTCAACTCCCTCCATCTTTATAAATAGTCCTATTAAATCTCCTTAAATTGCTAGTTTGAATACCATTTGCTCCCTCCCAGGATCCTGAATTGTAGTAGTATGTAAATACACCCACCAGTGCACTCATTTGTGCTCATGACTCTAATGGACACAATTGTTTATACAATACATTTTCATGTATACAAATATTTGTACATGCATGTCCGTACACATACATATACACATACACACACACTCTCCAAAGGGATACTGCTTTACAAGCGTGAACCTGGAGATATCCAGAATCAGTTGGATAAAACAGACATGCATTGTAAACAACACACACTGAAGTCTGAAAAACTGGTTCTAGTTCCAACTTTTGTCCTAATAAACTGTGGAACTTGGGATTTTCCTCCACTTCTCTGGGCAAACATTTCTTTCTTTCTTTTTAAAATAAAGGGTTTGAAAAAGTAGCCTTTCAGATTCTTTCTAACTCTATGGTTCTAAATTTGTCTAAAAAGGGAAAGCAGAATTCTGATTTGGACTATATGCTAATAATTTTTCTCTATTTTATAATAGCCATAGGCTATTATGTTTCAATTAGATTATCTTTACCTTTTCTCCCACACCTCCTGTCCCACAATGAAAAGAAAGTTTTGTCTGAAAGAGGTGATTAAGCAAAAGTCATTTTGACCTAAAAAATACAGACAATTGCTTTAATTATTCACTCCTTTGTGTTTGTGTACACATATTAGTATTTTTTTAAAAAGCCTAAGAGACCCTTTAAATAATACAGAAATTTATTAAATATAAAATTTCAAACTTAGTCTGTACTCCCTGAGGGTTTGGTATGTTTTGAATGGTTTGAAAATGACTAGTTTGTGGTTTGTCAGAGGCCCAGTCCTTATCTCTATCTAGCTGTCGGAAATAGCTCATAGAATTACACTGCATGGAAACTCAGCTCTTGCTGCCAATAATTAGGAATGCTTTGGGGTAGGCACAATAAAAAATATTCTTATTTCTATGGAGCGTATCTGGAGTCAGTTTGCCATAAGAAAAGAACCTTGAAAGTGACATTTCTCTGTCCACGTTGAGTAGATGACTTTTCCTCCTTTTTAACTTCTTTGCTTCCTTCTTACCAGGACGAAATCAAATTTAAATATTACAAATTTTAAATAATTTACTAGTGTAATGTAATTTTAAAACAGACCAAAATTATTAAGATCTCCAAATCCCAGTAAAGATTACCAAGGAGCAGTTTCTAATCCTACTGTAGCTCACCAGCTATCCAGGTTTATAGGTTTCTTTCACATCACATCTAGTCATCCGAAATATATATGTTAAAACCTCAAAGAGCTAATGCCTTTGATAACAATACCTCTGATGTCATGCCTGGATTTCTTCCTTTCCAATTTCGACTTGTTTCCACCTCAAAGGTGACATTTATTTCCAAATGCACTAAGGTTCTCTCCTAGTCACCTTGGTCTCTCCACCAGTAAAGCCCCCAAAGGATAATGGTTAACCTTCCTTCATTTCTCTCTCACTCTCTGTGGATTTTTGTTTTGTAACTTTGATAAATAGCAGTAGAATGGTCCTTATTTTTGGATATCATGGTGGCCTCACTGCCTAGAGGACCATGTATTACAATGATTTCATAATACTACTATAATATCCTTAAAAATTTTTAATTTTAAATTCCATACAAATACAACTCAGAAATCAAGCTATAGTCATTCACAGGCAAATTCTATGTAAATTTAATGTCCAGCTTAATGACCAGGGCTACCTTCTTCTCTTAGTTTTACTTTATTTTTTACCTTAATTCAGCTAGAATTTATCTTTGCAGATCCTATGGCTGATTTTCATAGACAAGTCCAGTTTCAGGCTTGATTTGCTCTCTTCAAAGCTCTCTGATACTTGGAATTTTTGCTCTGTTTACTCACTGAACCACACCTTCCCCTAGACATCTGGCTTGGATCAAGTTTAATAAGTTGTTAAACCTCAGAACTTCTGTCTTGTTTTGTTTTACTTTAATGAAGTCAAATCTGTTGTGGTTATTTTTACCCAACATTGTTAATCCTTTTTTTAGTTGACTTAGGAAAATATTCATATGCTCAGAATTCAAAATTCATGAAATGTTCTTATTTTAAGCTCTGAAATGCTGAAACTATTCGGTAGGGAAATGCTTATCATGGGGTACAATCCTGGAAATTTAAAGGTATAATCACTGGAAAATAGTAGTACCTAATTTTTTTTTTTTTTACAAAAATTCATGTGGAGAAGTTCAAGCCAACCTCTTGTCCAACTAGTGTCATTGAGTTTCATTGAATAATTCATTCTAGCATATTTATTTAGCTCCTACAGGGACAGCCACTCTGCTAGGAATTGGGAATAAAATAGAGAACAGGCCACAGTCTTTGCCCTTGGGGAATCTTAGAATTCAACTGTAGAGATAGACTATTAACGAACATGACCCAGTGGAGAGTAAAAAGTTTTGAGATTCTCAACCTGAAATATGTGGTTCATTTTACCACATAGGTAAATTGAAGACTTAAAAAAATTGTGCTTAGAAAGGAAAAATATTCATTCTGCATATATCTTTGCACTTATGTTCACCTTTTCCATTTATTTCAGCTACTTATCTGAGAGAAAAGCAGAGAATGACAATTTATCTTCCACTTCTGGCTTTTAAACAGCTGTGGTATCGCTACTGTCACTTTCCTCCTATGGGTCCTCAACTAGCTATATGTTTTTTGAAGAGCTCACCAAGTTTAGAATTCCAATCTGTTTGAATTCCATAAGGTTTCTTTTAGTGTACATGTGTATAAGACCAAGTCGGTGTGAGAGAAAAACAGAAGTGTGTGGTGACAAAAAGCTCCTGAAAAATCACTACGTCCTTTTCTAGACAGTTCTCTGATTTTCTTTGAATTGCAATGATCCTAACTGCAGGATACCAGAAACAGAAGATAACAGATAAATTTATTCTAAGTTTATTCAGTATCGAGTACAATTCCAAACAATATTCAAATATTACACACTCTGATTTCAGCCATCTACCAAAGGTAGGATGCTTTCAGTTTTTCAGAGTCCTGGAGCCTGCAGCTGATGTGGCTCATTTGGCATCTTTGTCCCCACACAGAGATTTTGTCCACAGCCAAGTCCTTGTAGATGACAGCTGGGATGTTGTTCTTACAATAGCGCTTTGGTAATATAAGAGAGGAGTGGATATTCTGACTTCTTTTGTTAACCTGAAATTGCAGAAAATAGTGGGGGCGTACAATCATAGAACTTTTGCTTAATTTGGGATACATAGGAGGAAACTTTCTATTCTTTAATAGAAACCTTTTTTTTTAAGAGCAAATAAATGTAATTCCTAAGCAAAGAATAACTTTTAAAAAGGAATTTTATAGCATTATATATTCTCTTCCATGTTCCAGTGAGGCAGCTTGTTTTGGGAAAGGGGCACACAGATCTTTTGGTTGAATTAATCACAGTGCATACATCCCATCTATTTCCATGAGAAGCTATTGTCCTTGTAGGATCATATTGGTTGGAGGTTAGGATTTTCCTAAGGATGTCTTATAATGAAAATTTGTATTTTTTTTTTCTTTTTGTCCTATAGCAATGCACTGCACCATTCTAAAGAATCCTATGAATGAGTGCTCTATTTATTTTGGACATTATACTTCAGGGTCAAACAGCAGAACCATCATTTCTGCCAAGACCCATATGTCTGAAAAGATATGGCATCAGATGTTTTATAAATATCTCACCAGGTTCTCCCATCAATTATTTCAAATATTAATCCTGGAGTTTTATAGTTTGAGATATTTATCTCTTTTACTAAAAATATTTCCACACTTGCTAGTTTATATTATTTTAGAAAAGGGACTCTGAAACTGAGCTTTTATTTAAGCCTGTGTTTACTTTATCATGGAGGCTATGACAGATGGAAGTTTCTTCATCTGTAAAATGGGAGTAGCAATAATATCTAAACCATATGGCAATTATGAGAATTAAATGTGATAACATATGAGACAGCACTTTGTAAACTGTATGAAATTATACACATATTAATTGTAATAGTATTTATAATCCAGAATCAAACAGCCAACTGTACACATTTTATGGTTCAAATAACAAACACTCACAGGCACATATACACCCATGTATTTAAACACAAATATCCACTCATTGTGTATGCTCAAGGGTTAATTGCTATATGATTACAAAATGGGTAACAAAAACTGGGAAACCAAGTGAATGTGTTCATTGCATCTATTATGTTTGTCAGGGAAAAGTGAAAAATCAATGGCTTCAGTCTTTTACTTAACAGATGCAAATAAAACTGCAACTCAAGTTCAGGAGTGATTTTTCTTTTCATTTAGTTATTAAGTACGAATTTATTTTCTTGGAACTTGATGTTTTTTGCAGATTATAATGGGCAAATTGGCATCACTTAAAATAGAGTGGCACTAAATAATGAATGTTTCTCTATAACAGAATAATAAGTGGCAGGTTATAGGGCTCTAAAAAATGTAATAGCTGTTAACAATTACTGCCCCCACTAACCTGACTGGAGAGATAATGATGAAGCAAAGTCAGCAGGAAAGAATACAGCACAGTATGTTTTACGACTTTATTTGTATGCCCAGGGCAGTGGCAGGGTGTGGGCTTGGAGGAATAGATAGATGATGAAATCCTGGACACATGGAACAGGAAATGAGAAAGCAGACGGTTTAGCGGGACTTCTGTTATTGCCTTTCCCAGGGAGCTTGTGGGTGAAGGTGAGGGGATATATAAGTAAAAAGTAATTATAGAATTATAACAGACATAGATAAATATTTGGAGACACAATATTGCTTTTCTTTTTCTTTTCTTACCCCCAGATGAGACTCCAACCAACAATTCACAGCTTGGTAAGATAATTAACATATATTGAAAATTAAAGTATAATTTTTTTTAAATGTTAAGTATTTTTTGGTGATCAGTTACAAAACTGTAATCAGCTAAAAATAATGAGCTCTGGTTTAACAAGCTTGTTATATTTTAAATAACAGTTCACTGAGGATTTCTGAACTCATATGCAACCTGTTGGTCAATTTTTACAGCATTTTATAGATGACTTTTTTTGGCTGCCTGGGGGATACCAGGCCTCTAAACCATACAATCCTTTGGGTATTGAATTGAATTATAGTCAAATAAATTGTAGCATAACTGTCTCATGCCATTATTCTATAAGATACTGATGACAGATGCTTTGCAGGTTTAAATTGGGATAAGGTGAGTTAAATCTGATACTGGACCTTCCCATTGTGTGTGTTTATTACTTGCAGGTTCTCCAAACGAACCTCATTTCCAGCTGAACGCCATCACCAGTGCACTGATATCAGGAATGGTCATTCTGGGAGTCATGAGCTTTTCCCTCCTCCTGTGCTTACTGGCCCTTCTACACAGGAAAGCACCCACCAGTTTGGTATTGAACGGCATACGAAACCCAGTCTTTGACTGACTGTCACAGGCCCCTGCTCTCGGGAGAAGGCTTCACTGGCTCTACAGTGACTGCAGTCAGTGTTCTATCTGAATTGAATGCCAGCCAGCATTTGATATTTGTAGGTTTGATAGACTTCAGTGTAGCTTGTTAGCATGACAATAGTGAGAGAATTTTGATCATATTGCTCTTGTCACTTACGTTTGTGGTCAGGCCTGTTTGTATGGCACCCGTGGGTATACTGAAAATAAGCAAACAACATTCAGGACTTAGATCTTACAGGATCCGTCATTATTTCATTTCATTTCAATTTTCTTTTGATTATTGGTTTTATAGATAAAAGGTGACCATAGGAAAAAAAATAAATTTGTTGCAATTTTATCCCCTAAGCATTAAAATCCACTGTGATGGCAATTAGATTTGCATATGTGGTCCTGAAATGAAAGTTGCTTTTTGTTTTATTCCAGATAATTGCAGCTTGGGGATAGGTTTTAATTGGACCAGCCAATTTGGACACCTGAGATTTAATTTCTCATTCTATGACCTCCTATGTTTTTGGCTGATTTCCGTGTCTGAAAACATTCATTTGAAAAACAAAAATACAACTCTTGGGTATTGTATCCTAACCTGGAGGGAGCATCCATTTGTGTAGCAAACACTAAAAATAGTCGTTAACCTCTAAAGGATACTGACACTAGGTCATTATTCATTTGATAGAAGAATCTGTGATCAGTTTTCTCCTGGTTCAAGTGAGAACATCAACACGTGTTCCCTCTGCTCCCAAGTAAACCACTCAGCTGCTACTGCAGCTGTGCTTCCAGACTGCAAAGATTATTCTTAATTCAGGAACCATTACATGGGAAAACAAACAGTAGTTGTGGGAGAGGACATCGTCCCCACACACAAGCATAGCGTTCCTATGTGGGTTTTTAAAAACCTAAGTTCCATTTTTTTCCCCTAGAACAAAGAGGAAACAGGTTAAATGTTTTTGCAGAATTTTGTTGGAGTCTCCATGAAAAAAATGTCGCTTTTCTTACAAATTTCTTCTGTAGACAAAACATATAGTCTGGAGGAGGCCTACTTTTGCAGGTGTCTCCTTTAAGGCATCATGATTGCCATGGAAGAAACAGTATTTTCCTTTAATAGTGAACTGCAAGAAGCATTTTATTTTTTATCAGTTTTGCAAAAAATTTTAAAAAGCCAAGTTTTAAGCTTATATTCTTACCAAAAAATCAAGCTTCCCTTTGTTCAATCTATCTACACAATGGAACAAATAAAACAATTCAATGACAAACACCAGAACCTAGCATGTGCAGCTACTAGAAGTGCTGTTTATAACTGTAGAAATTGCTGTAGAGACTAACTGTTATTCAACATTTGTGACCTATTATTCAGGACTTAATTTTACTATACTACATGCAAATCACTATGCAAGCTTAGATTTGTTTCAAATGAAGTGTCTATGCTCTGATGTTAATAATTAAATCAATCATCAAATCAAAAAAATACCTTTTCTCCAATTTGCCTGAATAGTTCAGAAGAAAGTATTTATATTACTCTAATTAGCTATATAATTGCCTCAACTTTCTCTTTCAAGGTATAGACAGTCAGAGGGAAATAGGTTTTGAAAAATCTCCTGATAATTTCTTCAATATAACAGAGTCACAAACACTTAAAAAGCCAATCTCCTCTTCCTCATGTTACTTCAAAATAACTTTGAAGTGACTATTCTGAACTTTATCAGTGTTAGCAATTTATTTACAGATTTAAAGGGGGAAATCTTACAGAAAAAAATATGGACCATGCTACTTATGTGACCCTCCATGTACAGGGATAGTATTGAAATATTCTGGTAAATCTATTTCAGATACTTTAAGTGAATTGCCATTGATCCAAGGATTAAATCCTGTGAATAGTACATTATATCATTGAAACTGGTTTGTCAGTTTGATTTTTGTGCTTTGGGGATAGTTACTGTTTCAGCTATTAACCCGTTAAATTCTATACACCATTTTCTAAAACTGAATAATGCACATATCAGTTTGCAAGTAACTTAAATCTCATGTTATTTTTTGCCACCTTTATAACATAAGTGGGATGTCCAAAGCTATAATGAGACAAATCAGGTTTGCTTTAAATAGCTTTGTTCTTATAAACCTGCAGTTATATGTAGTATTTAGTTATACTGAATATTCCAGTTACTATAGCGTGAAAACCTTACAAAATATGTGCAAATATTCCTTCAGTTTTAATACCTCAAACTGTTTTTTTGCATTTCAGGGGTAAGGTCTGATGACATGTAAAAGATGATTGTTCATTGTTCAATAAAATAATTGTAAGTGATATCTTTAAAACTGATTTTTTAAGAATTTATTTTGTTTTTAAGATATATCTCCATCCTACTCTCACCATTCTATTCCTACTTTCACAAACATTAAGAAAGGTTAAACTTAAAATAAGCTGCCTAATGCAGGGAAGGGCAGTAGCTCTAGGCTAGATGAAGCCTGCCCTCTCCACACTGAACTTCCACAGCCCTGTGTTGGGAGCATATTCATGAGACCAGCTGAGGGTAAAGAAGTACTTTACCTTGTGTCTGAGCTCTGACTAAAACTGAGCCTACGATTTTTAAAACTTTGAGGGGAAAGTAAAAACTGGAAAGACAGGAGCTCAGCTTCTGCCCAGAGTTGCATAGTCTCTCATGGCAGTTCCGTCAGGGTCTGGCTGCCACCCCTTGTTTTGGAATACGACAAAGAGTTGAGGAGAAATCCTTTTCCTCGCTCAGGGAGAATCCAATCTTACAGAATTGAGTACTAGTCTGAGTCCTCAAGTATTGGCACTTAGCTTTGGGAGCATCACAGACATGATGGTCCATGAAGGGGCATTGTTAGCTGTGGAAAATGTAAGGCAGTGAACTTCTAGAAGTGAGAAAAGAGCAGGAGAAGAAGTATATGGGAGACATTTGTGAACACACACAAGGTGTAGTTTGAAGGACTCTCAGAGCACTTGGCAGGAGAGAACTGTAACAGGATGGAGAGCCTTCTGTCAAGATGATAGAGGCTATTAGGCTAGCACACATTTGCTTTCATTTTATATTTATAAGGAAAACAGGAAGCTGACCATAGATCAATTGCTTTTGAAAATGAAGTTCCTCAATTATTTACGAGTTGGGGAGACATTTAATACAAAACAATCCAAATTTGTAATTTAGAAAAGTATATACTTGGGTAATAAACAAAATAAGTACCAGGATTGGCTGGTGTATTAGGGTTCCCCAGAGAAAAAGAACTAATAGGATGTATGCATATAAAGAGATTTATTTTAAGGAATTAGCTTTCATTATTATGGAGGCTGACAAGTCCCAAGATCTGCAGTGGGCAAGCTGGAGACACAGGAGAGCTGGTGATGTGTTTCCAGACTGAAAGCCAGCAGGCGCAAGCCCCAGTAGATCTCTTATTTCAGTTCTAGTCCAAAGGAAGGACTAAACCAGTGTCCCGGTTGGAAAGGCAGTCAGGCAGGAGGAATTTCTTGTAGTCATGGGAGAGTTAGACTTTTTGTTCTATTCTGATTTTCAACTGAATAAATAGGGTCCACTCACATTAGAGAGGGCAGTCTGCTTTACTCATGTATTCAAATGTTAGGTCTCATCCAGAAACATCCTACAGACACACCCAGAATAATGTTTGACCAAATGTGTGGGCAACCCGTGGCCCAGTCAAGTTGACACAAAATGAACCATCACAGCTGGTAAACTTGCAAACACACCATTATTATGTGTCACACTACTAAAATATAAAACGTCCTAATGAACCCAGCCATATTAAGGGAATGAATAAATAAAAATATTACAAAATTTGATAATCTCCTCTTGAAATTACTTTGAAATATTTAATGTCTGGAGGTAAGGGCTTGTGAGCAGAGGGTCCTCTTTCATATTAGCTAAAAATATGGATCAAACAGAGAAAAGACAGGGCTATGAGTGGGTGGGAAGTGATGTGCTTGGAAATTATGCTGAATTATCTCTCCTTATCATGAGAAACAGGGCAGAAGCAGGCCTGGCATCAAAGTACTGATTGGACCTACCTCCTGCAGGGTTGGTATTGAGGGGGCGGGTGGCCAAGGAGTGGAGTGAGTGATGTCATCAGCAATGACAACAGGCCAGAAGCAGTGAAAAGCATAAAACAGCAAAGCAGAGATAATAGGGGGCAAATGCAACAAGGAAAGTGTTGAACCCTGGGAGGAGAGGCAGCTTCTCAGAGGGCATAAGTTCATTGGTAGAAGACAAAAACAAATCTCTGGTAGCTGTTACCCATGTTTCTCATGATGGTGACTTGTCTCCTCCAGAAACTCAAAGGAAGTGGAAACTGGATAAATATAAGTTATACTTCCATGTTTGTGAGAATATCTTGCCTGATCTTTACAAATTTGAATAATACAGGAGAACTAAAATTGCCTTGATTAATACCACTTTTTGCTGAGATAGCAAGGAGAGAATTGGTTTGGGTACTAGACACAATATTTGGAAATCTCTGTTCAATAAACTTCATTTAAAAAATGCTTTGTATTCTTGGCGAAGTGAAATTGAGAACTCAGATTGTTATCTGCATAGTTCAAACCTCCAATTCCCTTTTACCTCAAGAATCTGGATATTTTTTGTTTTACTTAAATTGCCAACATAATTATCTCAATTTTCCCTTTCATTTTCTATGTTGAAAAGAGAAGTTACATCATTATATGGAGGTTTAGTCAAAGGGAACTTGGATCAAATGTTGAGGTTAGTTTTCATCAGGAGCATAGCTGTGTTAGCAATGCCCTAAGCACAATCTATTACTGAATAATCCTGCTCATTTGGCTAATCAACTAACACTGGAA
Source organism: Delphinapterus leucas (assembly GCF_059928025.1). Classification (NCBI taxonomy): domain Eukaryota; kingdom Metazoa; phylum Chordata; class Mammalia; order Artiodactyla; family Monodontidae; genus Delphinapterus; species Delphinapterus leucas. Next base: position 50,024,879 of record NC_143132.1, read on the forward strand.
GATCCTGGGAGAGTTTGGGTTTGACAATTTCACGCAACTCTGACTCAAAGTTATACAGGTCGTGAAGCCATTTCTCCCTTTGCGTGTAGTTTTCTAACTTTAGAAATTATTTACCACTTGGGAATTGGAACTGATTTTATTTTAAAAGCTATTGTTTTGCTAACATATATTTTGTTGTTCATAAAATGAGATGGCAGAATGCCCACTGAGAGAGAATTGAACCCAGTGATTTCTCTTAAATTCTATATAGATAAATCACAATTCGTTTTTGCATCACCCTCACTCTCAAAAACACAATATGGAACACAGGTGATTCACTATCTCATTAAAAGATTTATCAAAACTTTAATGCTTTCTTTCCAGTTTGTCAATGGATCCATAATGAGAATTTCTCTTATTTCACACTTCACCATCCCTGGTCTGTAGCCCTTGTCTTGTGGTCCAAAATGGAGAAAGGTCCAAAAATAGAGGCAAAGGACATACACACATCATCAGTAGTTTAAGGAAATTTCCTGGAAGCTGCCACAGGAAACTTTCTCTCATTATTTAACTTGCCAGACTTAGTCACTACCAGCACAGGTGTCTCAGAAATGTACTGTGGGTGTCCATGTGCCCAGCTATCATCAGAGGATCTGACTTAAACCTATGTTACTCAAGTCATGTCATCATTTACTCACAGCTTTAAAACATGAGATACATTGATTTATGTACAAGGATGTTTATCACTATTATTTTTAATAAAAAATATTAGATGCCACTTAAATGTTTCCAAATACAGAATTCTTAGATGTATTATGGTCCTTTGCTGTGCTATAATGATATGTAAACACTAAAATCAGTTATAAAAAGACTTTACCCAAATGGAAAATGCTTATGCTATAACATGAAAAGAAAAAAGCAGAATACAGAATGTATATATAATATGAGCTCACACAGAAAAAAGACACGAAGGAAACTGATAGAAAAGTTAACTATGGTCAGTTAGGAAAAATAATTGGTTTTGATATTAATCTTCTTATACTACTAATCTCTAGAATGTTTTCCTTTTTCTTTTCCTTTTTTTTTTTTTTTTTTTGAGAAAGTATCCAGATAATTTAAATGAGAAAGTAATTTTAGTGGTCTGGTAATTTGGAAGTTGAGGAAAGTGTTTTGTCTATATTATTGACATAATTGCATCAATTCTCAACTTTACTTCATCTACTGAAAAAAAAAATTCTTTGCACTTAATCTAATGAGCATGTAGGAAGAAAACAAAAATCTAAACCTTTCTGAGAGACAGTGGAATGCAACTGCTTTATTTATTCCAAAGCAATTCTAACATTTTATTCAACATGCAAATGGTGTGCAATGCACTTAAGATTATACAATGGCAGACACTAAGCAGATTTGGGGAATTCTGGATTCTACTGACAGAAATGAATGAGCTATCTGACTCACTGTTTTTCATTTGTGCATTTGTTTTTCCCATATCACTAGCATTCGTTATGGTCACACAGCCAGGCTCACATTAAACCGAGTTTATGCTCTGGGAAATGCTGAAAAGCATTATCATCTTCATTATTGTCATCAGTGAAAATTATGTTCGTCCATGCTCTCTGGAGTTGATGGCTGGGATGTTTGAAAACAACATCCAGGCATTTTCCCTCTCACCCTGAGGAAAAAAAATACATACCAGTGTTATTTTTTTTTTATTTTACTAATAATCTGTTTTTCCTTTGCCCTTTAGAGTTGACAAAAGCTGCATGTAATGAATGCTATTTGTACATAATAAGTATAATGTCACTGCCTGGCATATGAAACAGATACAGAAATTCTCCAGATTAGCGCCCTTAGTTGAACACTACTCATATTTTGAAGTAAACAAATAACCATTTCCTGTGCATTTTCGCCTCACCCCATCACCTCATCAGAACAGTGATAATTGCTTTGGAGACTCTTGGTATTCCCTCCATGCCCTACTCAGTATCCCCTGGAAAGGGTGGCCAGGACTCCATTGTAAATACAGCTATAAGGTCCGAATTCCTGCAGGTTTGAGGAGAAAGGTTGTAGCAGCTTTCCCACGCTAATTTATGAACTCTTTTGAGTTAAATTTTTTCCTCAAAAAGGGATCTTTCCTCAAAATGGCAACCAGTGTAAGTAACTTTGTACATACCCAGAGGGTTTGAAATAATGCCTTGAAGACTGTGTGGTTTTTCCTAAATTGTCAGCTGTAGAGTTCAAAGGGATCACATTTTGCCTCAGTTTAAAACCAACACTTTCCTCTCTTTAAATGGGATTAAGAGAATCACGTAGCCCTGGGGGCGCGGGGTGGAGCCGCCCTGGCGCGGGTCATGCTGGGTCCAGCGCCCGGGTTGCTGGGAAGGGGGCGGAGCACGGCTGCTCTGGAGCGTCTAGAGGGAGAAGTAGCCGCTGCGATGGCTGCGTTCCTGGCAAGACCGTCATGTTCACGGACACCAAGGAGTCAAGCACCGTGTTCGAGCTGAAGCGCATCGTCGAGGACATCCTCAGGCGGCTGCTGGACTAGCGGCGAGCGGCTGTACAAGGACGACAAGCTTCCGGACGACGGTGAGACATTGGGCAAGTGTGGCTTCACCAGCCAGACATCAGGGCCTCAGGCCCCAGCTACTGTGGGACTAGCCTTCTGAGCAGATGAAGCATTTGAGGCCCTATGCGTTGAGCCCTTCTCCAACCCACCCGAGCTGCCGCATGTGATGAAGCCGCAGGACTCAGGAAGCAGCCGCAATGAACAAGATGTGCAGTGAGAGACCCTCCCCCCACTGCCCCTCCCCCCCTTAAAAGATATTTGGGTGTCCAAAAAAGAAAAAAAAGAGAGGTTATTCTCTTAATCCCATCTGAAGAAAGAAAAATGTGTTATCTTTTGCTCTTCAGTTTAAATGACTTCCCCCAATATCTGAACTCTGTGCTAACTCTAAATGGAAGCCAAGAAGCAAAGAATAATGTGCTGTTTTAAATGTAAATGGAAGATAAGATGTTGAGGCTAAATTTTAAAACCACACCAAGATATATGCATTCTCCTTTCACATTTAAACAATGCTCACATTAAATAATTGTTCCAAAGGAGCTGTCAAATGAAACAGTTACAGCTTTCCCTAACTGAGCTCTGACAACTAGAAGTCTAAGGCTCACAGTGAAGTTATGAAAATAATTTTTTAAAAAACTCATTTGTAAAACATGAGCAAAACCATATTTCTGTCTGATATTGGCAGAAAAATGAACAAGTTCTACAGTATTGATTAGGTGAAGCTTTCTAGATTATATTGATTATGCAGGGCTAGCCCGGGGAATCTAAACCATGTAGGACGAAATTGAGTTTTGAGGACCTGTGCATAAATTGCAAAGGTATAGGCATTATTGTTTTTAACTTTTATCTTAGATATCATCTTTATTTGTGCTTTCTATGCTCTGGGAAAATGTGGAACTATGAAATGCAGAAGCTCTGCAAATCAGTACATAGAGCTTCCTGGGGGCCTTGAAGTCAAGGAATTGAGCACATTGTTTGTAAAACAGATTGCTCATTCCTGAGAGCTGATATATTATGGCCGGCATTGGTTTGGAGTAAAGAGAAATAAATTGGAAACTCTAGATAACTCTAGAACCCTAGTCCTGGTTGTATGATCCCCTGACCCTCACCATCAGTCTTACCCAGTCTTACCCAGTAACTTGTTAGAAATGCAGTTTCTCAGAACCCAGTCCAGATCTACTCAGTCAGAAACTCTGGGGGTGGCGCCCCCTATTTTCTGTTTAGCAAGCCCTCCAGTTGATTCTGCTGCATGCTAAAGTTTGAGAACCACTGCTCTGGAATAAGACTGAAGGTAATTCCAGAAAGCTGAAAAGAGATCACCACAGATATATGGAAGTATCTGTATATCCCCAAACAGAAAGAAGGAGCCATACTACCTAGTGTCTAGAGCTGGAAATACACCTCTATTATGAAATCCTCTATTATGTATAGCACTTTGACCCAAATGGTTACACTTATCCATCATTTATTATCACCAGGGATGATTCAGCTGACCTGGCTGGGCAGTGGTGTACTTTCTCCCTCATTTCTCCTTGTTTACTATCTATGTTTAGTATTTTATATGCTTAGTGAAGGGATGAACGTTCCAGATCGAGAAAGATGGTTCTTTGGTCAAAGACATGAACATCCCTGAATTCCTCTGTACCATATTCCTTAAGGACAGAGAATGCTCCAGGACATGGAAGATTTCTGTGGTCTAGATTGTGTAGATCTGGTCTCTAGAAATATTCTATACAGAAGAAGACCCTGTGCTTTGGAATCAAAAAGACTTGATTTGAATCAGTTGTCACTTGTTAGCTGTATGACCTTGAGGAAGTCATTTAGCTTCTTTGAACTTCAGCTTCCTTATCTATGAAGTGAAGATTCTCATACAAACTTTTCAGGTTAATTTGAGGACTAGGGATAATCTATGGAAAGGCCTGGCACTTTGTAGATATTAGAGCTTCCACTTATCCTCATTTCCTCACTGTTGCACCTGTTCTTGGCCGTCATTGTGATTTCTGACTTAATTTTGTTTCTACATAGTGTGGTGGGAGGTTAAGAGCATGGACTGTGGGTCAGCATACCTGGGTTTGAATCCCAGCTCTGAAATATATTTTGTGTTTTCCTCATGTGTTCAATGTGAAAAATACTACTACTTACCTTCACAAGTTGTTCTAAGGAATAAATGAGTATAAGGTGCTTCTCAAATGACTGACAGAGAGTAAGCATGCCATTAATGTTAGCTATTACTGTTAACCTCATTCCTCAGCCCTGTTGTAACTTCACTTTTCTTCCTTATCCTACTTGTGCCCTAAAAATAGTACTTTAGTGGAAAAAAATCATCTATTCACCCATTCATTCAGAAAATATGTTTGAAGATCTACTATGTGAAAGAACTTGAGCACGGGTAGATCTCTGCCTCAGGTTTTTGAAGACAGATTTCATTTACCACTTCTACTCCAAGTTAGTTTCCTAATCTGTAAAACAGGGATAATAATAATTCTTTCTGTATCCATGTTAGAGTGTTGTAAATAAAATGAGATAGTAAATGAGATTCCAAAAAGTGAAATGAGAAGCCTCAAGACCTTACACATATAATCAAACCATAAACACCTCCCCAAATAGCATAGAGTCAAGGTAGAGGAGTACGACTACTGCTTCTCCTTTCCAAACACATCCCCCAGCTTCCTATATGTATTTCCTTTAGCAGCCTTCATGCTCTTAGTAGGTTGAGATGAGTGAGAAGAACAAACTATTTAACAAGTATGAAATAAGTAAGTAGAATGACCAAGTTCAGAAGGTTTTCCTCTTTTTCAAAAACTTAAAGCTCTAGACACTACTGTAAATGTGTTGTATATTACCAAATTTATTTGTTGGAGAATGTTTATCTACCACCAAGATTACACTCTGAAAACAAGAACTCGATTTTTGAGCACTGAATGACATTAGAAGTTCAGGCTGCTGAACTGCAGGTTACTACAGATCCATTTTGGAGCCAAGGAACCTGGCAGTAATAGGGACCCCTTCTCCATCAGGGTCATGATGGTAGGGTCTTATGTTTGTCTTGCTACTTCTCAGACTCACTGCCTCTGGATCTCTGGGAACTCACTGGACATCTGTGTGTCCATCAGGCTGCACTCTTTCCTGTTATTTGTCACCTCTCATGACTGGACTTCAGTTCTAATCCCTGACTTGTTCTTCACTTTGCTGACAGCCTGCACAGCGCTTTTCTCTGCCTCTACTCCTATCAGTTGCTACCAGGTCCTGTCCTGCTATAAACTAGAATTATGAGCTGCAGTGCTCCTGACCAAAGGTGTCACCAGTATTGGAAGATTCCTCTTTGGGGTCTCTTCTCCCCATGGAATTTTACACCAGCCCAGATCATGTCTAAGTCTGACCCAGGTTTGATTTTTAATTTTAGTTGGTTGACCTCCTCTAGGGGAGCCAGTGCATGTGGATTCTTAACCATGCTTCCTTCTCTTACGCTATAGTCTGCTGAGCAGTCTCAGAATCTTACAGCCGGGATCATGTGGGTCAAGACGGGGAATCTATTGAGGAGAAAAAGAGTCATTTCAAACTTCCCTAGACAGCAATTTAAGTGACCCAGTCCATTCAAATCATAAAATTTCTAAGAAGGCAAGCAGAAATAGTGTTAATTAAATGTTTAAACTTTATTATAACTAGCATATTAATTTTAAGTAGTTTTGATTTATAGTATAGCACAATTTTATTTATGTGCAGCGTGTAGCCTTTATAGAGTAGAGTGCCCTCTTGTATAATCAGTGTGTATAGGATATTTATGCTCATTTTATTGGACTCTGAGCAGAATTTTAGTATTAAATATGTGGAAGAATTTTATGCTTTTTTTTAAATGATATCATTGGCCTAAGCTAGCCTTACTTTTATGCCAAGTCTCTTTCCAAGAACACAGCTCTCAATTTCAACATTATTTTTCTATGGGAAAAATACATAAATACACTGTCTTTCATGAACATTTGCTTGTCTGTAATTTCAGTAAACCTAATGCACAGAGACCTAGGTTTTCTTCTTTCTGTTGGAACTTTTTTTCCTTTGGTATAATGATTTCCCTTCAAGTCATGTGATTATGCTATGTGGTGGTTGAGCCTTTTACTATAAGAGAAGCATTCATTGCCTTGAGTCACAAAATTCTCAGGAAACTAAGGTTCTTAAAAATGCATGTAAGTGTGTGGGGGTAGGAGTGGGGGGGCTGTACATATAAATGTAATACAACCAATAAAAGAATCCTTAATTAGAAAACAATTTCAATTTAAAAGAAGGCTATTGAAATAGAAAATAAAAGTTGATTTAACCCATATCTGTCTTTTAGTGTTAGTACTTATTCTCTCAGTGTATTTTAATTCACAGCCTTGTTCAGAGATCTAGATTTTATATGGCCAGTGAGGCCTGAAAACCCTCTCCCTGGTCATCTGGAACAAGATGGAATCTGACAGATGCAGCTGCAGTGCATAATATCCTCAACAACACTGGACATCTGGTGGTCAGTAACAAAGTAAGTTGTACCCAGGGTCTCAGGTAATATGCCAAGCAGTAAAAATTGGTTTTATGTTAGAAAGAATGTTGAACAAGAAGCTGGGAGACTGACATTCACTTTGGCAAATCGTAATCTCTCTAAACTTCCATTAGATTCCATATTGTTGTGCTTTATTAATTTCCTATAAGAAATGTAACTGGCATTTTTTCTGCTTCATGCATCAAACTAATATATTAACATTTTAATAAAAATAGTATAATTACATGTGGAAACATATGCATTGCAACTTTAAATTGTCTGTGCTTGGAGAGAGTAACTGTTAAGCCTAACCGTGAAGACTTAGGTTAAGCCAGCAATAAATATAATTTGATATTTTAAAACTCCCATCTTCAGACTTTATGGAATAAAATATATATGCTAGAATAATAAGATCTCATAAACAGAAAATACCTAATCATCTTTTGTTTGTAATTGAAAGCTTTTAATTTTATGCCAGTTGTCATCATTGTATACTGTAAGATGCAAATCCTCACAACCATCTTTTTCTACTATTGAAAAGTCCTATAAATTTAGAAACTATTTCATTTCATCCATGCTATGTTCATTTCAATCCGGAGTAAGCAAACATTTCACATGCACACAGTGAATCTCTTATAGTCCCATTTTAAGGTTGTCAAGTATTCTGATTTCAATCCTATTTGAGCAATTTAAATTGCAATTTAAATGGTTAGATTCTACCATTAGATTTTAATTACCTTCAATGCTATCAGAGTGAGTTCCAACCCTTTGTGGCAGATTCATTTCCTGCTCAACCAAAATGACAATACTCTTTAAATAGGCTTTTCCCTGCTGCTAGTGCTTTCTTTCTGTGGAAAGAAAGCATTTTAACGCATACTGTTTATTTCCTCTCTTACTCCAGGACAAATTTATGTATAAAATAAGTAACACACCATACAAAGGAAAGACAAGATGAGAAACATGATAATATTTACTTTGTGAAAAAAGATGCTCATCATTTCTTTAATATATGTAACTCAGTGGATTTGTCATTTTAACTAGGAACTGTAAACACTCATAATAATATGACTCTCCACCTTTAAACCTTCCTTTGCCTAGGTCATTTCAAATACAGCCTCTCTCTAGAGAATGTAATTGTGTAATTACATGAAATACATAGAGAAGAATAAATCCTCACTGGCCTGTGATTTCAAGCACAGCATAGAATAAAATCATAGAGAATCCATCTGAAGTGTACACATATACACTTATATAAAAATCACATTGTAAAAGTTGTAGCAGTAGAAAATTTCATTCTTATTCTTGATGCTGTCACCAGGTACTTCTGGACAAGTCATTAATTGCTTCATGCCATCAAGGTCCACATAGTGGATTAAAGCAGTAACCTTCTAAGTTGTCCCACTGGCCAGAAGGATTTAGGTTAGGCTCCAGAAGAAACCCCCACAATAGTTTATACAGGAGTGCTGAAAGTCGGGCATGTTGGAAATTACTTTGTGACTGTGTATAATAACTTTGGGGATACAGATACTGTCATATGTGAATAGGTGGTTAAAGGAAAATGGTTTTCTTTCCTTGACACTTGAGGATTTTCCATGTAACAATGTCCAGGAGTGAAGGTGACTCTGTTATGATGCTACAGCATTTTGGCAGAAAGCTTCCCATTTTTTGTACACCCTTTTAATTAAAATCTAGTGTGGCAAGAGATTGCCAGTTTCTTTAAATGGGATCTGTTGCCATTATAATCAATTCTGACAAGGCTCCCAGCTCATTTTTAAAAGAAAGTACTGTTTATTCTTGAATCAAATAATGAATAACCTAAAAAAAGTCAAATTAAGTTTTTTATAAGATCTGCATATCTTACATAGGACATGCGGATATAAACAAAGAGTTTGCTTCTGTGCCTGTCACTGACCAGTATTATGGAAGTTACTACAAGCTAAAGTGGTTGACAGCTTTGGAGTCAGACAAGTCTTGGCTCTGCCACTTGCCAGCTATGTGATGGACAAACTTCTTAATATTCCCTAAACCTCAGCTTTCTCATCTGTGAAATGGGGTGACCACGTATAACTGTGAGAATTAAATGAGATCATCTAATATAAATTTTTAGCACAGGATCCAAGACTTAGGATGTCCTCAATACGTTGTTGGTGGTGATGGTGGTGAATAGCTCTCAATTCAGACTGAAGTCCTTTGATAGTTTTCCCATTGTCCATATTCAGGCTGTAGTCAGATCTTTCAGTTCAACCTCTGTCTCGTATCTGTGCTTTATTTTTAGTCCTACCTTTCTGCCCTATATCAGGCTGTATTCAAACAAGAATGTATGCGAGAGTGAAAGAACTTTGTAAATTCTAACACACTAAAGAATTATTGGTTATTTTTAATATTTTACTGAAACTTACCAGAACTATAGTAATTTATTAACTGGTATAATAATTCACTACACGTACTAATCCATTCTTAACAGTACTGCCATAGGTACATTTTAAGGCATTTCTTTTTAGATCACTCCCTTCCTCAAATACTTTCTATACCCATAGGCGGTGATGGACGACAATCTACCAAAGTGGGTCATTGTCTCTCTTTATAACCTTGTCTTCAGACATTTCCCCTAAAATGCTACTAATACCCTGCTCGCCAGCACTTCAGAAGATGTCCTCCTCTAAATTTGTTCTAACATTGCCTTATGTGAATAGTTAACTTTTATTAAGTTAATTATTTTTAAAGATTTACATTTATTGAGGTATAATTGAGATATAACTTTATATTCATTGATGAATACTTAGGTTGTTTCCATATCTTGGCTATTGTAAATAATGCTTCAGTGAACATGGGGGTGCATATATCTTTTTGAGTTAGTGTTTTTATTTTCTTTCAATAAATACCCAGAAGTGGAATAGCTGGATCATATGGTAATTACATTTAAAATTTTTTAAGGAACCTCCATGCTGTTTTCCATAGTGGCTGCACCAATTTACATTCCATTATATACATATTAGTTAATTCTTTAATTGGATAAATATTGGTTAAAAAATTTTTGCATGCTTTCTCTCTGTACTGAATGGTCTGTTACTCTTTTGACTACTTAAATTCCTATCCTCCGAGGCTCTACTTAAAATTTGTTTGTTTTTTTTTATTTAGCTTTCTTGGATCTCCCAGGTGGGAATCAACCTCTCCCTAACCTGTTCTCCATTTTCTAGACTGTATTCATGTTCACCCTTTTATCTTAGTTTGCCATTTACAACTTAATCTGAGAAGTCTGGAGGGCAAGGACTGGGTTGCTCTTTTCCCTCAACCCTCCACAGTACATTGTGGAACATCTTTCACAAGGAAGGTGCTAAATCAGGAGAAAAAGTATTGTCTTTTTCTCTATAGATGTATTTGCTAATACTAAGTTGTAGTAAAGGAATAGAGGAACAAAAGATAGAGCAGCAGCCGAATTTAAAAAAAATCCCCCAGCCCCCCCAGCAGGGAGAGAGATTGGCTTTGATGTTTCCTTCTCTTTTTCCATGTATTCCTCTTAGGCTGTACATTCTTTTGATATTTATTTTAACCGGAATTCGCTAGGATAAAAATGGTGGGCAAAGGTCATGGATGAAAGATGGAGGGAGAACAAAGTTTCTCCCAAAACCAAAGTTCCACTGTGGACTGAATCTTTGTTCTGAAGTGTTTTACTAAGACCTTTGACCATCCTCACCATCATATAGCAACAACAAAAAGCCCCTCTATAACTCTGAATTTTTTTTGCCATTTGATGATGACTTGTATTAGCCTGACCTGGTCAGTTTGGTATTCAGAGTAAGGTGAAAATTCATCACAGAACAACACAGCATTTTATCAATGGCCATTCTCCTCATTTTGTGCATCCTATCTCTACCCCAATATTTTGTGGTTCTCTTTAGCCCCAAATTACGTTTTTGTGTGAGACGTTTGTGAGAAGATTGAAAAATGCAGTTAGAGAATACTTTATTGGCCTCCAACACCACCAACGTGCAGGATCATCAGTGTTTACCACATCTACCAGTTACGCAACATTGAGAGGATTGCTTCAGGCTTCTCAAATCTTCTTTGATCCTTCATGTAAATCACTGTGAACTCTGCAGAAGATGTAATGGGAAGGGTCGTTTGGGGACCACAGTATTGATAGCTGTGGGCAAGATACTGTTATAAGTTTTCATTGTACCTTTCATAGAGTAATTATCTGGATAAATAGCATTGTCCCTTTAAGGAATTTAAAATCCAGCCAGAGCCATTCATCTTTCTAAATACATGAATGAAATTGGTCATCAGCTACAGTTGCATCTCACCTTATGGACAATAAAAACTAGTCATCTTTTATTGTGAGGAATGTATGATCTTAATCACCCCTGTTTTAAATCCCAGCTTAAATATAAGACTAGATGGACTGAAGGAAAAAGAAAATACATTCATCCTCAAATTAGCAATTATGCTGGGCAAAACAAATAAGTTTGTTGTTGGCAGACTGCCTGACTGACAAACTAAATCAGAGTGGAGAAGGCATTGCCTTTTTTTCCCCATTTGTCAAAATGTTGTTCTGAGTTCCGTGGTTCCTGAAATGGCCCTATGATGATGACTTTCATTCTCCTGATATCACATGAGTCTTGCTTTGCATCAGATTGGGGAGAGAGATGTACTGAGTGCTTTTGTTTCTGTGACCAACTCCTCTCCTTTCATTTAAAGGTGCATTAAACACAGTTTACAGGGATAGTCACATCACCCAGGTTTTCCTTTTAAAGTTTTCCACTTGATAAAACAAAGCAACCATATCATAGCTACATTGCTATTTGTACTGAATCCACTGTTTCAGAAAGATATTGCCTGCAAAATTGCTGCTAGCTATAAAATGAATAAAATTTATCAATCCTGCACTACAAGGTACATGCCAGATGTAGCCATGCTTTTCTGGAAACTATGCCCACCAACAGGAGCTACATGAGAAGTTGGCCCTGAGCTCTTTCGGCCTCATAAACAGGACTCTAATTAGAATGCTGATAAATGCTTCAGCAACTAGCATACAGAGTAAGCATTCTGCAGTTTAATTTATACAGTTCTTCTAACATTCTCTGGTAGGGAATGATAAACCATACTGCTGATACCAGGCTTTCATGAAAGCAATAATAACATTAGCCAAACTCCATTTACAAAATAATCTCATTAAACCTCAATCGTGAATATCCCTGAAAATGCTGAACAGGAATAGCATGGATAAATGCAATTTATAGATACTCATCTCATATAAACTTTTAGTTTTCAGTTTTAGATTACTTAACCTCTTATACCTTTACTAAAATGCTTTCTATAACCTGAAATATGGACTGATGTGGGCTTTACTGTCACTCCCTTCTGCCTGTTGTTGCTGAGTTACACCAAGCTTTTGCATATTCAGGAATAAGCCCATTTTGGACCAGATACAGCAGGTTGATTTTATTTATTTATTTGCATTATATATATATATTATTGAAGTATAGTTGATGTACAATATTATATGTTACAGGTGTACAATATAATGAGTCAGTTTTTAAAGGTTATACTCCATTCATAGTTGGTATAAAATATTGGCTAAATCCCCTGTGTTGTACAATATATCCTTGTAGCTTATTTTATACCTAATAGTTTGTACCTCTTAATAGCCTACCCCCTCTTAACTGCCCTTCCCCCATTCCCTCTCCCCTCTGGTAACCACTAGTTTGTTCTCTTTATCTGTGAGTCTGCTTCTTTTGAGTTGTATTCACTAGTTTGCTATATTTTTTTAGATTCCACATATAAGTGATAGCATACAGTTATTTGTCTTTCTCTGACTTATTTCACTTATTGAAACTTACTTGTGTTATGCTCTTTCAGGTTGCAAGGAGCAGAAAGATATGAAGTTTTCTTTTCACGATACGAGTTTTTGGTCTGGATTCACATAGAGGAGTCAAGGAAGTGTTGAACAGCCTCAGAAGATACATAATCAGGCCTCATGGAGAACTGGAACTCAGTAAGAATTCAAGCTGCTCTAGTGGTCCAACAATAATTCTAGTAATGAATTATGCCCATCCCAGTTTTATACTTTCTGCAATTCTTTCTCTACTTCTGTTACTGCTATCAATTGGCATCAGGGTACCTTCTTCCATTTACTGACGGTTCCTCCTGTCTCATGGCTCCTGTTTATTGCAAACTCTCCATGTGTCTTTCCTTCTGTGCTACTATACCTTCTGTGTCTCTCTTATTTTTATTCAAGCTTCTCAGGAGAAGGGATCTAATCAGGACAGATAATTATGGTTCAGCATGGAGTACCTACAATGAATAGATGTTTAACTCTAGGACACATCACAGGCTGTGTAAGTCATTGTAAGGTTGAGTGCCTTTGGTTTAGGGGTCTTTTTTCAACTATAACAAAGATGTTGGGGTGACATGGTCTAAAGCATAGTGACGTATATGCATTGGAATTGAGCATCTTTGGTTATGGAGAAGACACTTGAGCTCTTTTTTAGCTTTTGAAAAAACTTAGGTAATTAATAAAGAAATTGTCAACCAAATTGTTCACCCAAAATACAGCATATAATTGTTAAATTTAGAACTTCGTTTGCATGAGATTGAGAATAGCTTCAAAAAAAAAAAGCTAATTTGGCTGTCCTGCCACTCTACGGGAAGTCAGGTATAAGTACCCTAGAATTTTATAACTTAATAGTTATAAGGGAATATAAGATGGTCTTACCCAAACCTCTTATTTTGCAGTTGAAGAATAGGCCAAGTGAATGGTCCAAGATCACACAGCTGATTAGTGTCTAGCTGCTGCATTATGAGGGACAGAAAACATTTCTCCTCTAGATTCTGTGTTTTAGAACACTGAGCAACACTTCTGCATGCTTACAGGAGAATCCTATTAGTTTCGAGTGATTACTTCACCACTTAAAACCCTTAAACAAGGGCCACAGAATTCATTTGAGTTACTGACAGATTGCTGAAATAGCTATTTTTCTCCAGATTAAAAATGCTTAAATTCATATATTCCTCCATGTTGTTTATACACACTAAAGAAACTTTAAATTATAATGCCATTTTACATTTTTCAAAGGATGTGATCTTACTGTGAATCACAGCATCAATACAATTCATAATTACTCTTTCTTTTTGGTTTATTTCACGGGACACATTGAAGCTTTGCAAAGATACATGCAAGGCCTTAGGCCAGGAATCAGTAGCATTGGAGGATTTCACATACTCTGATTACCCTTTGTTATAGACATTGTTATTTATGTGCTCCCAATTACCATTCTGTAATTTTACCTTCCATGGAAAATATATCACATTAAGCCGGCCTTTTAAAGCACAAGAAATTAAATCAAGCTGAGAAATCCTGGGGTATAAATTATGTTCATTTAGGCACTTTCAGGTGCCCAGCTTAAGTGATAGATGTCTTCTCTCAGGTTCACGCTTTTCTCATCCCTATGACGGGCAGCTCGGCTTTCTATTAAATTCCTGGTCCTTGAGAAAACAAAGCCAGCCTTTCTGCTTCGTTTGGAGGGTGCAGTCCTAGACTGAAAATAAAATCATTTTCCATATCACTAACACCCCAAGCTGAGCAGAGTATGGCTTTGAGGGTAGAAAAGCAAAAGTGGAATCTTATTGTGAAGGAAAGAAAACAAATACACCTGTTGGAAAATAAAACAAAAACCTCTCACCCATCAAATGACCATTTTAGCCAGCAACAGAGTTTAAAGTGCTTCATAGAGCCATCCTAAGCTGGCAACAGTGAACTACTGGATTCAAATATATTGTTGGTACACAGTCTCAGAACAATCCTCAGGTCTCAGCTTTGCTCCACTTATGCTCATAGTTTCAATAAGTTATGGCCAACAATCACCTAATATGTTTTGACTGTCAAACTTTTATGCAGTTGGTAATGATCCTTCCAGAATGGTTTCTGTAGCCAGTGAAGCTTTCACCCATAAACCATAGACTCAGGAAGGAAACAGGGAGTGACCAAGGCATTTTGTGTTTGCATTTGTGTTCATTTGTATACAGACCCATAATTCCTAATGGTGCATCCTTTCATTCTCTAAATGTCACTCTTAAATAATAAGGTAATGGTTCTGAATAACACCAAGGATTTAAAAATAAAACTCTTGTCCTTGTTAAATCTTGGGCTATGATTATATCAACTGTAGCCAGTTAAGACAAAGACATGGGGTCGGTAAGTCCCAAACCTAGGGACTCCTCCTACTTAACCTTATAATAAAAAAGATTGTAATATTCAGCAGGTGTAGCACAGTTCATCAGTGGGTAATTCAGTAAAGCTGTTCTTATCAGGGAAGTTAAGGATGTGATCATTGTTAGTGGACCCCAACTATGGGGAATCTGGAACCAGGATTTATGAACAAGAATCCAGCCTCAGGAAGATGGAGCGTAACTGGCAGGATCGTTCAAAGTGAAAGGGGCAGAGGAGTGGATTGGGGTAGTGGTTGCAATAATAATAACACCAGCAGCAATGATAGCAGGCATAGTTAAAGCTCTTACTGTATACCAGGTGCTTTGCTAAACACTCTTCTGTGAACTAGCTCATTTATTTATTACAGTAATTCTGTAGGTATTGTTATTTTCCTTCTAAAAGTAAGGAAACTGATGTCTAGAGAAGGAACTTGACCAAAGTCCCACTGCTTATTTGTGTTTTTATCTACCGTTTCAGATAGGTTCTATTTGCCTCTTGGATCCTTCTCCACTTTGATCTTTACCTTAAGAGACTGACAGGAGGAGAATAGAGGGAAGTTGGAGAGAAGTAGGGAGGAAAGTGAGGTCAAAGTATTTTTCCCCCAGGTCCCTCCCTATAGGGTCATGTCAGGCTGCTTGTGTCCCTTGTCACCAAGCATCTGATATTAAAGCACGTGGGGACACAGTGTCTAGCAATGTGAGATGCCCAGTTTTCATACTCTAGAAAGGGTTCAAAGAGAGCTGAACAACAAGGGGTGCAGAAACCCATAATGTGGGGCAGGAACTTAGATCTCCTTTGCCTATGATCACAGACCTGGGTGGACTGGATCTGCCTGCAGGGTGAGTCAACTAGCTTTATCTGTGATGTCAGGAGAGCACCACCTACTCAGGCAAGGCTCAGGAGCAGTTAGGCTTCTCTTGACATTGTGTGAGTTTGACTTTCTACCTGCTGGGAAACATTTTTTTATCTTATTAGTCGTTCTTTTATCTAATTGTTGTTATGACATCATGATACAGTGGGGCTTCCCTTAGGAACTTTGAAGTGAGGAAAATCTAATTGCCCTCCCTGCTCACAGAGTAAAATTTTAATGTCAATTGAGCTGAGAAACGCACAAAACTGCCAAAGAGGCAAACTAGCTTCTAGGTCTCCAAGACTTGATAGTAACTCATTGAAGTATATTAATACCAATTGAAAACAATGAATCTATGGCAAGAGGGCACTAACAGCCTCCAGGACAAAGAAAAAGGAGACTTAGGAAGGTAAATGGAGACTAGATCCATGTTGGCACAGTCTGGTAAGTGGAAAAAAGATCTTTGGCCAATGATTTTGACTATTCCTTCTGTCAAGACTTTCCTTATAGGAGATGGTGGCTTTATATGAACATACAAGTTTTCAGTTGTATTCTCGTTCAGGAACCTTTTGATTATAATTGGACTTCTAATATGTTTTGTCTTTAGGGAAATAATGTGCCAGCTAGAATTGAGAAACGGAATCAAGTAGATTTTATACTAAAATGAATCACTTATCACTCTGGTTTTATTTATCAGTTTTGTGAGTTCAGTTAATGTATGTCTGCATCTGAGAGATCACTGTATGCATGCTGACAAACAAGGCTTCACTTTCTTCAAGATGAAGGGCCAGGGGATGCCATGGGAAAATTATTAAGCTAATCTCTTCCCACAAAGCATTTTGGGAGGAGAACAACTTGGTTTACCACAGGGGACCCCTCCCCCTCTATGGTAATCTGGGCTTTGGTTATTTATTTATTTTTAAAGGTGTTGAGTATCCCTAAAGGCACTTTGCTTTGTACTGGCAACATAGTGGTGTTCAAGACACAGTCCTGCCCATCAGAGACCTTAGGGCCTAGTGAGATCACAAGCATGAAAGGCCTCTTCTGTCCTAACTTCTGCCTGACTGAGACTGTGAACGCTAAGGACAATTTAGATGTATAAGATGCTCTGGGACCCTGTGTGGGTAAGTTGCGAAGACAGGAGGAACATCTCTTGGTTCATAAAAATACTTGGTTGCCAAGCTTCTGATATGGTAGGAGTATATACAGTTTTGTAGGATCCAGGATTTACCCCTGCCTGCTCCCTTAGATTTGAATGTTCAGAACTTGCCAGGTATCCTGGACCACCCTCACCTGGCACTGGGACTCAGTTCCCACCTTGTTCCTTGCCACAGGTGAGCACGCCTGCCTTCTCCTCTCCTCAGGACAGAGTAGATCCACAGATATTCTTTTTCCTGGAGGGGAGGGCAGATAATATTCTAAACATCCTATCAACTATTATGACTGTTGATATATAAACATTAAAAAATAATTCTTGGGCTTCCCTGGTGGCGCAGTGGTTGAGAGTCCGCCTGCCGATGCAGGGGACACGGGTTCGTGCCCCTGTCCGGGAAGATCCCACATGCCGCGGAGTGGTTGGGCCCGTGAGCCATGGCCGCTGAGCCTGCGTGTCCGGAGCCTGTGCTCCGCAACGGGAGAGGCCACAACAGTGAGAGGCCGGCGTACCAAAAAAAAAAAAATTCTTTCCCTTGGTTAATGACGCCATTCATTAATTCATCCATTTGTTCAATCTATGTCCTTTGAACAAGTGCTATATGCAAGGCTCACCAGTTCTTTCATTTTACTGCTTCATTCTAGAAAAAGAGATAAGCCACATCTTATTATTGTATGTAAGATATTTATACAGATTTCTTGTGGGAACGTTGGAACATTAGGAGCTTTGTGTGGTAGGTGGTATTGAGATAGATCTTGAAGTGTAAAATACGCTTTTACAGGCAGAGATAGCGAAGACTCAGGACAAGGCAACTGTAGTCATGGGGAAGAGGAAAGAATGCTGTTTTTGAAATCCAGTTGACCTAGCCCAGCTCTGCCAATTGTCATATCTGTGACCCTAGAAAAGTCAGTTTATCTCTTTCAAGCTTCCATTTTTTTCTCATGAGCAAAATGGTATAAAAATACCCACCTTCACACAGTTGTGAGGATTATGTGTAATGATATATGTTAAAGTTTTCTGTAAACTTTAAGTGCTATGTAATGGTGGGATTTTGTTCACACACAGTTCATGGAAGAAAAACTCAAAGGAGTCACGTGATGTGTTCTAGGAATTGCAGGTGTTTTGGCCATGAATTCTGTTTAGGTATTTAGGCTCCTTCTCATTTGAGTGACCCTAGAAAAGGGTTACCTTTTTTTTTTTTCCCAGTTACTCAGCTGGAAAATGGGAATGCTAATTTCCACTCACCAGTGTTATAGAGACACTGTGATTACTAAAATTAGATTATATTATAAAATGCAATGAGCATTTGGAACTGAAGAGCTAATGTAAATGAGTACATGTTTCAGCAAAGAAATATCATGCTAAAGAGATTTCTTTCAATGTGATACTGTTCTCCTTTACTAGGAAAATAGGATTTGTGACAAAGCTCTTGAAATGATGGCAGACTTAGTAAATGCATTAAAATTTGATCTATAGTGGGTGACTGTCTCCTTTTAAAAATTGTCAGCTTGGTTTTAAAAAATTGCAATATTCCAGTACTTGATTTTGGTTAATTACCACCAGAGCCATTTGGGGGTTTGGGCACAAATTTCATTTTAATAAACAACATCAGCCTAATTTGGGAATGACTTGTATTTCAAAACTGAATTCCTAATGTAAGTGTCTGAAAGAAGCCTCTATAAAACCCAACATGGGGGCACTGTAAAGATGGTGGAGGAGTAAGACATGGAGATCACCTTCCTCCCCACAAAAACATCAAAAATACATCTACATGTGGAACAACTCCTACAGTACACCTACTAAATGCTGGCAGAAGACTTCCCAAAAGGCAAGAGGGTAGAAGGGAGACGCAAGAGGGAGGGGAAATGGGGATATATATATACATATAGCTGATTCACTTTGTTATACAGCAGAAACTAACACAACATTGTAAAGTAATTATACTCCAATAAAGATGTTAAAAAATAACCAAAACACATACACAGGAGTTATGTCTTTGTAATGCAAACACAGCCTAAAATTGCAATAAAGATATAAACATAAGAATTTTGGAACAAAATTTTGTAAATGCATAATTCCTAATGTTTCATCCCTTTGTTTTCCAAATGCTGCCTTTATACTCTGCTTAATCATTTCTCTGACAGTTGGGGGTGTTGTATGTCATCTATGGAAGAAGTATTTTCTTCAGTATTGCCATTATGAGTAACATCTTACAATATAAAAAATGCTATGAGCAATGCTAATTTGAATGGCTTCTGAGCCAACATCAACATTGCTGACACCATGGCATCATGTACATGAAACCTAATCACTCCAGTAACAGGATGCCTCAGTAAATCTGAGAACATTAACAGACAGTTGCATCAATGTAGCACTGCCTTGTGCTGCAGTGTATTGACACAGAAACATGCTGGTTTAAGAGCAGAAGGGTTCAAATATAAATAGATAGAATGCATTTATAGTTTGTAATATGGCTGTCCGTCCATCATAAACTCTGCTAATATGTTGACACTTTTTCTGTATTACCTCTCTGAAAGATTTTGTACATACTATTTCAAAATTGGATGTGTCCATTTGAAAGACATGATTTGCCTTTTTTGTGACATGAGACATACATGCTTACTTTGGAAAACATTATCAATTCAATTTCAAATTTATAAAAGAAATTGGCTAGGTGGTAATTATTTCCTTACTGGATTGATTATTTTCACAGAAAAGGAAATGCCTGTAGGACTCAAAATTCCCTTATGGATGTGTATAAAATAGAACTTATGCATGAGTGTTGAGAAACAAAATCATTTACACCAGTAATCTTCCAATCTGCCTGATGTCAGTAAATGGTATGCAATATACCCACAAAGAATTCCTGCATATCTAAAATAATTCATCTTTCTTTGCTCAAGCTGTCAGTGGTGAAAAGACACACATGTACTAGTATAGAAATAGAAAATTACAATGAAACAAAAAATGACTAAGTCACAACTGTGGTGCTGGCAAAGAGTTTGTTAGTAAGTAGTATTCTGGTCCTTGAATCAAAAGGGCAACTCAAATGAGTGCATGTTGCTCTAAAGTAGTCAACGTTTCTTAAAGAATTTAATGGGATGTATTTTTGGGGACAGAATTATCTTTTAATGGATTTTTCTGCTGTGTTTTGTAAATATTGCAGATAGTAGTAAGTCAATATTATTTTGATGGTAAAACATTTGTAGTTGAGGACCTGTCTGTTTTGGGGATTACCAGAATGTTGCTTTTATCATTGAAGGTTTAGTCATGAGTAAGTCTTGGAACCAACTCTTGAAATGAAATTAACATGAGCTTTGTTGCCTTATTTCCCCAAACCACATAATAAAATGCTTTGTTTAGGACTGTTCTTCTGACCAGAATGTGCATTCTGTGAGCAGGGCTTTCTGAAAGGGGTCCCTGCGGGCTCAGTGTGGGTCACCTGGGCAATAAGGCAGCAGGGACACCAGAGCCTATTTCCCCTCTCCTGGTGGAAGGGACTGCATCTAAACTCAGCTTCCCATGGACTCTTGACAGCATCCTACAGGCCATGAGGCTTCCAGGAGTTGGGTAGCCAGCTTTCTCAGACAGTCCCTCTAAACAGCTGATATCCAAATTCTAACTCCTGGTACCAAATAGCTGTCTGTTCCTGCTCTGACAAGGCTACTTTCTCATTCTTAACCTATAAGAAGGTGATCCTTGCTGCCCTCCCCCGACCCCAACGCCAAAAGCAGCAATTCCACATTGTAACACAGGATTGATTAAGCAATGTACCCCAATACTGGGTACAACAAAGAGCAGCCTTGAAGGAATTCTCTGGACGTGACATGATGCATGTGGCCTAGTCCCTAGGTGGTGCTATTTACAAAACCCTTTGAAGCATCAGGATCCATGGATTCCCAGAGCTCTCAATTGTGCTATAAAAGATAAAACAACCATCATGTTATATTGGTTGCTGATTAAGCAATTTTGATAATTAAATTCTGGGAGAAAAAATATACTTCATAATAAGCAACCTATAATTAATAATGTTCTATTCCAGGTGGTAATAGGGAACTCTCAAATTGAGAGGGCTTTCTCAAATGCCCAGCAAGCCCAATGCAGTCAAAACCAGGCACAATTCCAGTTTTACTAGATGGAAGAATCAGAGACAGATTAGAGGAGAGAAGAAGACATTTATAAAGACTGGCAACTGAGGGGATTGGCTCACCAGTACAGAAGAACCCTTCAGCATCTCAGTGTGGTGGTTTCTATCATCATGGCAAGGACAGATTTCAGATTCTGGTAGTTTGTCACTTTATTTTTTAAATAAATTTATCTATTTATTTTTGGCTGCATAGGGTCATTGTTGCTGCGCGCAGGCCTTCTCTAGTTGCGGTGAGTGGGGGCTACTCTTCGTTGTGGTGCATGGGCTTCTCATTGTGGTGGCTTCTCTTGTTGTGGAGCACAGGCTCTAGGCGCGTGGGCTTCAGTAGTTGTGGCACGTGGGCTCTAGAGCACAGGCTCAGTAGTCGTGGCGCATGGGCTTGGTTGCTCTGCGGCATGTGGGATCTTCCTGGACCAGGGCTTGAACCCATGTTCCCTGCACTGGCAGGCAGATTCTTAACCACTGCGCCGCCAGGGAAGTCCTAGTTTGTCATTTTAAAAAGCAAGCTCTGGGGTAGAATTTTTTTCTGAAATACATATGTGATTTCCACTGGCATTCTCTTACAATGTGTTCCCTCTAGTTAGGAAATTCATATGAAGTAATGGCCAGTGTAATCCAGTAGAAAGGTACAAACTACTGTGTGATGTACACATTACTCTGCCAATGCATATTTGTGTTATTTGAATCTTGGAGTTTAGTGACTCCAGTAGTTGAGTCCTTTTCTTGGAAGGTCTTTACTGCCACCCTTAGCGCTTGAATAGTTAGTTACATTAATGATGACTCATCTCCCTTATGTGATGATGATAATGGCAGAGCAAGCCAGGAGACACAATTCAAAAATGTCTCAATTTCAACAGTATGCAAAAAATTTTGTATACAGTGGATTCCATATATTCCTATGCATTGTACTTCGTTTTCTCCCTACTCCATGATAGCCTGCCCATTTCTAAAAAAAAAAAAAAAGTAAAATAATGGGAACAGTGAATACTAAATTCAATTTGATCCCTATAAAATTAGTTAAAGGGGAAAATAAAAATGAAGATGTTCAAGGCTTTTGCTTACATATTTGGTGAAATAATATAAATAAATACAGCAGGGAATTCCTGCCTGATCCAGTGGGCACGAATTACATTGGAGGATTTAGAGTTGTATCTTGGAATTGCTTTGTAGACAGTTAATATAGTTCAGACTAAAGCATCTACCTTTATCTCTCATGGGCAGTAAATGCTAAATGGTCTAAGGTCCAAATTGGCTTTTTTCACAATTCAGATTCACTGAAATATTTAATTACCAAAGCTTAATTTTGTGTTGGCAGGAGAAAGAAGAGGAGGATGAAGCTCTTCAGAACAAAAATCCATCTGTCAGCAATAACAGCCTTTGTATTTAAAAAGCAGTCAGTAATAATATAACTTTCCTTCTTTACACTATTTTTGTATTTTAGTTATTTGGGAAGAAGAGCATTTTAAAAATTGACACACTATCAAAGTCTGATGCAATGAAAATTAAACTGCATGGACTTGAGGAGGAGATAAAGGGAAATGTAATATGTCAATGTAGGGCCTCCCAACCTTGCCCATATCCTATGTGTCAAATAGAAATGAATGGATTTTGGTGATATTTAGCTTTGTAGTAATAATGACTGGAAATGTTAACATCAATAACTTACTACTGCATAAACCACATTTGGAAAAAACATCTCTTTGAGACAGTATTACTTTGGCTGTTATTCAAATGAGCAGGAACAAATGAGGCATTTATACAGTTATTTTTTTTTCTTACTCAGTTCAAGCCAAGTCTCATTAAGAAATGATTCTACCAAAATGAGCTTGTGCAATTAAAAATAACTTAGATTAGAGATAATGTATTTGACAAAAGTATATGTTCTATATATAGATGGACTTATTTATCATATAAAACAAATCAATTTTCTGTTAAGGGGCCTTCACTCATAACTGAGGCAGGTTAGATCTAATGAATGGGTACATTATTTTTTTTTCTTCCAGGAAGTTCAATTATCAAACAATGAAGTAGATTAGTGAAACCTAAATCCATTTGATTAAAATGAAAAGAATTTCTCTCTCTTTTTATGTTGCTCTTCCCATATATGTATTTTTAAACATATAACTGCAGTTTGGCTGCTAATTATCTACAAGTCAGTTGGAAAAACTTTAATATGCTACTTTAAATCAGATCTAGGGAAAGAGTGACCCAGTGAATTGAATCAAGTACAGGAAGGCTGGCGATTGCAAAACTAATCTCAGTCTTGCCCAATTATCTGTGACCTCTTGGCAGTTATTTTAGTCCTTATGGCAGAATCTGTCGGTCTGTAAGAGGGGTTCTTCTACCTCCCATCTCCAACTGCTGCTGCTTGGAAAATGATGAATATAATTTTCCTAATAGTGTATTAATTTTATTAAATTATGCTGGCACCTTTGTTGAAATAAATTGATTTATATGTGTAGGTCTATTATTGGACACTGTATTTTTTTGATCTGTACGCTTACCTTCATGCTAAAACCACTCCCTGATTACTGTAGCTTTGTCAACTAAGTCCAATAAGTCATTCAACTTTGTTCTTTTTCAAAATTGTTTATTTCTATTCTAAGTCTCTGTGTTCTATATTAATTTTAGAATAAACTTGTCAGTGTCTGCCAAAGGAGCCTATTAGGATTATATTTGGGATTGTGTTGAATCTATAGTTCAAGTAAAAGGAATGACCGCAAATATTTCATATTTTGATATTGTTTTTCATATTTTAAATTCCAAATGTTAATTGCTGATCTATAGAATAAAATTGTTTTTTTGTTTTTGTTTATACGTTTATATATATTTTTAATTTTTATTAGAGTATAGTTGATTTGCAATGTTGTATTAGTTTCAGGCGTACAACAAAGTGAATCAGTTATACGTATATCCACTATTTTTCAGATTCTTTTCCCATATAGACCATTACAGAGTATTGAGTAGAGTTCCCTGTGCTATACAGTAGGTTCTCATTAGCTATCTGTTTTATACATAGTAGTGTATATATGTCAGTCCCAATCTTCCAATTTATCCCTCCCCTGCTTACCTCCTGGTAACCATAAGTTTGTTATCTATATCCGTAACTCTATTTCTGTTTTGTAGATTAGTTCATTTGTACCTTTAAAAAAAATTCCACATATAAACGATATTATATATTTGTCTTTCTCTGTCTGACTTACTTCACTCAGTATGACAATCTCTAGGTCCATCCATGTCGCTGCAAATGGCATTATTTTGTTCTTTTTTATGGCCCAGTTATATTCCATTGTATATATGTACCACATCTTCCTCTGTTAATGGACATTTAGGTTGCTTCCAGGTCCTGGCTATTGTAAATAGTGCTGCAATGAACATTGGGGTGAATGTATCTTTTCGAATTATGGTTTTCTTTGGATAGGTGCCCAGGAGTGGGATTGCTGGATCATATGGTAGCTCTATTTTTAGTTTTTTAGGGAACCTCCATACTGTTCTCCATATTGGCTGCACCAGTTTACATTCCCACCAACAGTGCAAGAGGGTTCCCTTTTCTGCACACCCTCTCCAGCATTTGTTGTTTGTAGATTTCTTTATGATGGCCATTCTGCCTGGTGTGAGGTGATACCTCATTGTAGTTTTGATTTGCATTTCTCTAATAATTAGTAATGTTGAGCATCTTTTCATGTGCTTTTTGGCCAACTGTATGTCTTCTTTGGAGAAATGTCTATTTAGATCTTCCACCCATTTTTTGTTTGGGTTGTTTGTTTTTTTAATATTGAGCTGCATGAGCTGCATGAGCTGTTTGTGTATTTTGGAGATTAATCCGTTGTTGGTTGCTTCATTTTCAAATATATTTTCCGATTCAGAGGGTTGTCTTTTCATTTTGTTTGTGGTTTCCTTTGCTGTGCAAAAGCTTTGAAGTTTAATTAGGTCCCATTTGTTTATTTTATTTTCATTACCCTAGGAGGCGGATAGAAAAAGATCTTGCTGTGATTTATGTCAGAGTGTTGCTGCCTATGTTTTCCTCTAAAACATTTTTATACAATCCGGTCTTACATTTAGGTCTTTAATCCATTTTGAGTTTATTTTTTTGTATGGTGTTAGGGAGTGTTCTAATTTCATTCTTTTACATGTAGCTGTCCAGTATTCCTAGCACCACTTATTGAAGAGACTGTCTTTCTCCATTGTATATTCTTGCCTCCTTTGTTTTAGATTAATTGATCATAGGTGTGTGAGTTTATCTCTGAACTTTCTATCCTGTTCCATTGATCTATGTCAGTTTTTGTGCCAGTACCATACTGATTTGATTACTGTAGCTTTGTAATATAATCTGAAGTCAGGGAGCCTGATTCCACCTACTCCATTTTTCTTTCTCGAGATTGCTTTGGCTATCCATGGTCTTTTTTTTGGTGTACGCGGGCCTCTCACTGTTGTGGCCTCTCCTGTTGCAGAGCACAGGCTCCGGACGCGCAGGCCCAGTGGCCATGGCTCACAGGCCCAGCTGCTCCGCAGCATGTGGGATCCTCCCGGACCAGGGCACGAACCCATGTCCCCTGCATCGGCAGGCAGACTCTCAACCACTGCCCCACCAGGGAGGCCCTATTCATGGTCTTTTGTGTTTCCATACAAATTGTAAAATTTTTTGTTGTGATTCTGTGAAAAATACCATTGGTAATTTGATATGGATTGCATTGGATCTGTAGATTACTTGGAGTAGTATAGTCATTTTCACAATGTTGATTTTTCCAATTCAGGAACATGGTATATCTCTCCATCTGTTTGTGTTGTCCTTGATTTCTTTCATCAGTATCTTATAGTTTTCTGAGTACAGGTCTCTTACCTTCTTAGGTAGGTTTATTCCTAGGTATTTTATTCTTTTTGATGTGATGGTAAATGGGATTGTTTCCTTGATTTCGCTTATGGATGTTTCATTGTTAGTGTAAAGGAATGCAAGAGATTTCTGTGTATTAATTTTGTACCCTGCAACTTTACCAAATTCATTGATAAGCTCTTGTAGTTTTCTGGTAGCAACTTTAGGATTTTCTATGTATAGTACCATGTCATCTGCAAACAGTGACAGTTTTACTTCTTCTTTTCCAATTTGGATTCATTTTCTTTTTCTTCTCTGATTGCTGTGACTAGGACTTCAAAAACTATGTTGAATAATAGTGGCAAGAGTGGACATCCTTGTCTTGTTCCTGATCTTAGAAGAAATGCTTTCAATTTTTCACCATTGAGAATGATGTTTGCTGTGGGTTTGTCATATATGACCTTTATTTTGTTGAGGTAGGCTCCCTCTTTGCCCACTTTCTGGAGAGTTATTATGATAAATGGGTGTTGAGTTTTGTCAAAAGTTTCTTCTGCGTCTATTGAGATGATCATATGGTTTTTAGTTTTCAATTTGTTGATGTGGTGTATCACACTGATTGATTTGTGGATATTGAAAAATCCTTGCATTCCTGGGATAAGTCCCACTTGATCTTGGCATGATCCTTTTAATGTGTTGTTGGATTCTGTTTGCTAGTATTTTGTTGAGGATTTTTCTGTCTGTGTTCATCAGTGATGTTGGCATGTAATTTTCTTTTTTTGTGATATCTTTGTTTGGGTTTGGTATCAGGGTGATGGTGGCCTCGTACAATGAGTTTGGGAGTGTTCCTTCCTCTGCAATTTTTTGGAAGAGTTTCTGAAGGATAGGTGTTAACTCTTCTCTAAATGTTTGATAGAAATCACCTGTGAAGCCATCTGGTCCTGGACTTTTGTTTGTTGGAAGATTTTTAATCAGTTTCAATTTCATTACTTGTGATTGGTCTGTTTATATTTTCTATTTCTTCCTTGTTTAGTCTTGGAAGGTTGTACCTTTCTAATAGTTTGTCCATTTCTTCTAGGTTGTCCATTTTATTGGGATATAGGTGCTTGTAGTAGTCTCTTATGATACTTTGTGTTTCTGTGGTGTCAGTTGTAACTTCTCCTTTTTCATTTCTAATTTTATTGATTTGAGTCCTTTCCCTTTTTTTCTTGATGAGTATGGCTGAAGGTTTATCAATTTTGTTTATCTTTTCCAAGAACCAGCTTTTAGTGTCATTGATCTTTTCTATTGTTTTCTTCATCTCTATTTCTTCTTGATCTTTATGATTTCTTTCCTCCTACTAACTGGTTTTTGTTCTTTCTCTAGTTGCTTTAGGTGTAAGGTTATGTTGTTTATTTGAGATTTTTCTTCTTTCTTGAAGTAAGATTGTATTGCTATAAATTTCCCTCTTAGAATTGCTTTTGCTGCATCCCATAGGTTTTTGGATCGTTGCATTTTTGTTATTTGTCTCTAGGTATTTTTTGATTTCCTCTTTGATTTCTTCAGTGATCCATTGGTTATTTAGTAACATATTGTTTAGCTTCTATGTGTTTGTGTTTTTTACAGTTTTTTATCTTGATTTCTGATCTCATAGCATTGTGGTCAGCAAAGATGCTTGGTATGATTTCAGTTTTTTTAAATTAACTGAGGCTTGTTATGTGATCCAAGATGTGATCTTTCCTAGATAATGTTCCATGTGCACTTGAGAAGAAAGTTTTCTGCTGCTTGCAGATGGAATGTCCTAATAAATATCAGTTAACTCTGTCCGGTCTAATGTGTCATTTAAAGCTTGTGTTTCTTTATTAATTTTCTGTCTGGATGACCTGTGCATTGGTGTAAGTGGGGTGTTATAGTCCCCCACTGTTATTGTGTTACTGTCGATTCCCCCTTTATGGCTGTTAGCATTTGACTTATGTATTGAGGTGCTCCTATGTTGGGTGTATAAATATTTACAATTGTTATATCTTCTTCTTGGATTGATCCCTTGATCATTATGTGTCCTTCCTTGACTCTTGTAATAGTCTTTATTTTAAAGTCTATTTTGTCTGATATGAGAATTGCTATGCTGGCTTTCTTTTGATTTCCATTTGCATGGAACATCTTTTTCCATCCCCTCACTTCAGTCTTTATGTGTCCCTAGGTCCAAGGTAGGTCTCTTGTAGGCAGCATATATATGGGTCTTGTTTTTGTATCCATTCATCCAGTCTTTGTCTTTTGGTTGGAGCAGTTACTCCCCCTCCCCCTCCCCTCCCCTCCCCCTCCCCTCCCCTCCCCCCTCCCCTCCCCTCCCCCCTCCCCTCCCCCCTCCCCTCCCCTCCCCCCTGCCCCTCCCCTCCCCTCCCCTCCCCTCCCCTCGCCCTCCCCTCCCCTCCCCTCCCCTCCCCTCCCCTCCCCCTCCCCTCCCCTCCCCCTCCCCTGCCCTCCCCCTCCCCTCCCCTCCCCTCCCCCTCCCCTGCCCTCCCCTCCCCTCCCCTCCCCTCCCCTCCCCTCCCCCTCCCCTCCCCCTCCCCTCCCCTCCCCTCCCCTCCCCTTCCCCTCTCCTCCCCTCCCCTTCCCCTCTCCTCCCCTTCCCCTCCCCCTCTCCTCCCCTTCCCCTCCCCCTCCCCTCCCCTCCCCCTCTTCCTCCTCCTCCTCCTCCCTATATAATTCAAATGTTGATGCATTTAATATTGTCCCAGAGGTCTCTGAGATGGTCTTCATTTCTTTTCATTCTTTTTTCTTTATTCTGTTCCACAGCAGTGATTTCCACCATTCTGTCTTCCAGCTCACTTATCCAGCTCACTTATTAATAGCAGTTATTCTGCTATTAATTCCTTCTAGTGTATTTTTCATTTCAGTTATTGTATTGTTCATCTCTCTTTGTTCTTTAGTTCATCTAGGTCTTTGTTAAACACTTCTTATATCTTCTTGATCTGTGCTTCCATTCTTTTTCTGAGATCTTAGGTCATCTTTACTATCATTAGTCTGAATTACTTTTCAGGTAGATTGCCTGTCTCCTCTTCATTTAGTTGCTCTTGTAGGTTTCTAGCTTGCTTCTCATCTGCATCATATATCTTTGCCTTCTCATTTTGTCTAACTTACTGTGTTGTGGTTTCTTTTCCACAGGCTGCAGAATTATAGTTCCTCTTGGTTCTGATGTCTGCCCCCTGGTGGGTGAGGTTGGTCAAGAGGCTTGTGCTATTATCCCCATGATAGGGGGTTGACCTCCAGCCTGCCCTGGATATTGAGTGGGACCTCCCTTTCACTCTGTGGTTGTCACTGCCCTGTCAGGGGTGGGGTCTGCTCCCTAATTGTTGGAGTAGAGATCTGTTTCTTAGCTGTGTTTCTGATCTGTGGTGCAAGGTAGGTGGGACTGCAGCACTCCCACTGGGAGAAGAGCCACTGAGTGTTCCTCCTTTGGAGCTGTTTACCCGTGAATGTGTTCTGTTGTGTCCCCTTTCACCCATTGTGCAGGCTCACAAAGTACGGTGTTGTTGACACTGCTCTCGATCCCAGCTTAACCATGGGCATGCTGGCAATTGGCCCTGGTAACTCTGAGGTGTTGTTTTCACCATGCCACCTGCAGCTCCACTGAGGTCAGGTCCCAGGATTGTATATCTGAACCTGCTGTGGAAGCTATGGAGACAGCTCAGACTCTGGCCTGGCCCAGCCCCCACGTGTACGTGCCCACAAAGTTCACATCTGCTAAAGCCAGACCTGTCACAGCTGTAGGAGCACTTGTCCTTTTGGATGTTTTGCAGGTGCTGAATTTAGGAAGCCATCAGTGGAGGTTTAACTCTGTGGTTTGCACAGCTGCATGGAGAAATTTCAGCTCTTCTTCCTTAGTCACATGGCCCCTGGGGCTCAGCTATGGTTTCAGCCCCACCTCTGTGTGTGTTCCTTCCAATGGAGTCTGCTCTAGAGGTTGCCAGAGCACATGAGCCTGTCAGATAGGAAGGAGCCAAGGGGGCGATCAGAGGGGAGCAGGCTGCCAGGAGGGAAGGTGCTGGGGTAGAAATTGGAATGTGTGAGCCTGTGAGGCAGCGATTGGGGTGATCGGGGCAAGTGGGTTGCCCAGGCAAGGGAAGGGGACGGCAGAGGTGATGGCAGGGGCATGCCAGCCGGCTCCAGTGGGAGCCCTCCTTAGTGCCTGTGGAGGCAGGGGCTGGCACGTGAGGGGAGAGGCTGCACTGGCCCCACCCTTTGCATGTCATTCAGCAATGGCACTTCGCCTCTGTGGCGGTCTGGGCTTCCTCGAGTGTTCCCGGTTGCGGAGCTCCTCACTCCTGTCCCCTTAGGCTGTCTCCTCAGAGCCAACAGCAGTCCCCTTCCCGGGTCTGCTCTCCAAACCCCATTTTCCATCTCCCAGCCCCTGTGTGCACCAGTGGCCACCTGTCTCAGGCTAGGGTGTGCAGGGCTGTGGCATGGACCATCTGTGTATATCTCACTCTGTCCTGCCTGCCACAGATCAGTTGCTGGGCTCTCTGAGCCCCCAAAGCTCCCCTTCTGTCCCAGCTGATCTCCCTGCCAGTAAGGGGGCTTTCCTAGGTGTGGGAACCTCTCCTCACCTTCAGCTTTCTGCCAGGGTGCAGATCCCATCCTGCTTCATTTCCTCTTCTTCCTTCTTTCATCCTACCCAGTTATGCGGGGATCTTTCTTGTCCTTTTACGTGTCTGAGATCTCTGTTAGTGTTCAGCAGGTGCTCTGTGAGAATTTTTCCATTTGTAGATGTATTCTTTTTTTTTTTTCAGTACGCGGGCCTCTCACTGTCATGGCCTCTCCCGTTGTGGAGCACAGGCTCCGGACGCGCAGGCTCAGTGGCCATGGCTCACGGGCCCAGCCGCTCCATGGCATGTGGGATCTTCCCAGACCGGGGCACGAACCCGTGTCCCCTGCATCAGCAGGCGGACTCTCAACCACTGCGCCACCAGGGAAGCCCATGTAGATGTATTCTTGATATGTTTGTGGGGAAAGATTAACTCTATGTCCTCCTACTCCTCCAGCATCTTGGAAAGTCATAATTGATTTTTACATTGACCTTTCATACTGCAAGCTTTCTAAATTTATTGTTGCAGTATTTTTGAGATTTTTTAAAAAGAATTTTCTATATAGATAATTATGATGTCTATAAATAGAAACTTTTTTTACCTTTTGGTTTGCAATATGTATGCCTTGTATTTTCTTGCCTTATTACCTAGCTAGGGCCTCTAATACAATAAAAGTGATGATCTTGCCTTTGTTCCCAATCTGAAGGGAAACATTTAGTCTTTCACTATAGTATTATGTTAGTGGTGTTTTTTTTTTTAGAAGATGCTGATTACTAAGCAAGAAAAAGAAGAAAAGTAGAGTTTCTTTTTACCTTTAGGCTTTGAGGTTTACTAACAGTGGGTTTTGAATTTTGTCAAATCTGTAATTTTTTTTATGGAAAATCACTTGTTTAATTGAAAATTTGTACTGTATATATGATCTCTATCTTTACAAGAAGCTGACAATGATAAGTGTTTTCATACCCACTTTGTAAATTAAGAAACTCAGAGAGATAGAATAACTTGTCCAAGATCAGACATCTGGACAGGAGTTACTCTGGGCTTTGTCTTGTCAAAAGCCTAAGCATTTTCATTAGGTCATCCATAGGAAAGAGAGGTCCCTGGGCACATAGAAGGGCTTTGGATGGAATTTGCACCTTAAGATTTCAGGGTGGTCTCTTTTCCTGCTCTCATTTTCACATGTTTTAACTGATGTGACAACAAAATTTAAGGGGTCTGAAGTGAAATGATGTAATTTAAACATCACCTTTAACATCACATCTACTTTTTATCATGTGCTTATTGAGGGCAGTGAGGAATGAATAATGGCTCCCCAAATATATTATCTGGCACACTGCATTTCTGCCTCATCTTGAAACATGATTCTGGTTCCATATGTGAGAACAATCCTTGCCAGCTGTCTCCTGTTGCAAGTTCTGTTATTTCTCTTAAGTGTCCCAGCCAGTTATGTTAGTGGTATCTGTGTTTATGGCACCCTACTGGCCTTTGATGGAGGATTCCTGAACAAAAATTCTTATCACATGTGTTCAGTGGCCTCCAGTGTTGAGTACCCTCTAACTCTTTAAAAATATCATTGCCAACCCTTCCTTTTTGATTGTACTCGCAGACAGTGTTCATCAACACATGAACATGTGTTTACAAGGAAAACACGTTTTTTTCAGACAGAACTCAATGCTCAGACAGAACTCGAAGTCTTTTTAGTTATGAGCAGTCAGATCTTCCTTTTCTTTTTTTCAACCATTAAAAATAATTGAAGTATAGTTAATTTACAGTGTTAAACTGGCACCAGGTGTACAGCAAAGTGATTCATATATATATATTCTTTTTCAGATTCTTTTCCATTATAGGTTATTATAATTCCCTATGCTATATAGTAGGTCATTGTTGATTATCTGTTTTTTAATATACTAATGTGTATATGTTAATCCCCAAATCCTAATTTCTCTCCTCCCCATTCCCCTGTTATCCCCTCTGGTAACCATAAGTTTGTTTTCTATATCTGTGAGTCTATTTCTGTTTTGTAAATAAGCTCATTTATATCATATTTTTAAGATTTCACATATAAGTTATATGATATTTGTCTTTCTGTGTCTGAGTTACTTCACTAAATATGATAATTTCTAGGTCCATTCATGTTGCTGCAAATGGCATTATTTTATTCTTTTTTATGACTAATATTCCATTGTGTATATATACCATATCTTCTTTATTCATTCATCTGTCAGTGGACATTTAAGTTGCTTCCATGTCTTGGCTATTGTAAATAGTGCAGCAGTGAATAATGGGGCACATGTATCTTTTTGAATTAGAGTTTTCTCCAGATATATGCCCAGGAATGGGATTGCAGTATCATATGGTAACTATATTTTTATTTTTTTAAGGAACCTCCATACTGTTCTCCCTAGTGGCTGCACCAATTTACATTCCCACCAACAGTGTAGGAGGGTTCCTTTTCCTCCACATCCTCTCCAGAATTTATTATTTGTAGACTTTTTAATGATGGCCATTCTGACTACTGTGAGCTGATACCGCATTCGGATTTTGATTTGTATTTCTCTAATAATTAGTGATGTTGAGCATCGTTTCATGTGCCTTTTGGCCATCTGTATACCTTCTTTGGAGAAATGTCTATTTAGATCATCTGCCTATTTTTTGATTTTTTAAAATATATATTAAGCTATATGAGCTGTTTGTATATTTTAGAAATTAATCCCTTGTCGGTAGCAGCATTTGCAAATATTTTCTCCCATTCTTTAGGTTGTCTTTTCATTTTGACTGTGGTTTCCTTTGCTGCACAAAAGCTTTTAAGTTTAATTACGTCCCATTTGTTTATTTTTGTTTTTATTTCCAGTACTCTGGGAGACAGATCCAAAAGAATATTGCTGTGATTTATATCAAAGAGTGTTCTGCCTATGTTTTCCTCTAGGAGTTTTACAGTATACGGGCTTATATTTAGGTTTTTAGTCCATTTTGACTTTATTTTTGTAAATGGTGTTAGACAATGCTCTAATTTCATTCTTTTACATGTAGCTGTCCAGTTTTCCCAACACCACTTTTTGAAGAGATTCTCTTTTCTCCATTGTATATTTTTGCCTCCTTTGTCATAGATTAATAGACCATAGGTGCATGAGTTTACTTCTGGACTTTCTATCCTGTTCCATTGATATATATTTCTGTTTTTATGCCAGTACCATACTGTTTTGATTACTGTAGCTTTGAAATATAATCTGAAGTCAGGGAGCCTGATTCCACCAACCCCATTCTTCTTTCTCAAGATTGCTTTGGATATTTGGGGTCTATTGTGTTTTCATACAAATTTTAAAATTTTTTATTCTAGTTCTGTGAAAAATGCCATTGGTAATTTGATGGAAATTCCATTGACTCTGTAGCTTGCCTTGGATAGTATAGTCATTTTCACAATATTGTTTCTTCTAATCCAAGAACATGGTATATCTTTCCATCTGTTTGTGGGGTCTTCAATTTCTTTCATCAACATCTTATAGTTTTCAGAGTACAGGTCTTTTGCCTCCTTATGTAGGTTTATTTCTAGGTATTTTATTCTTTTTGGTGTGATGATACATGCAATTATTTCCTTAATTTCTCTTTCTGATATTTCATTGTTATAGAAATGCAACAGATTTCTGTATTTTAATTTTGTGTCCAGCAACTTTTCCAAATTCATTGATTAGCTCTAGTAGTTTTCTGGTGGTGACTTTAGGATTTTCTGTGTATAGCCTCATGTCATCTGCAAACAGTGAAAGTTTTACTTCTTTTCCAATTTGTATTCCTTTTATTTCTTTTTCTTCTCTGATTGTGTGGCTAGGACTTCCAAAACTGTGTTGAATAAAAGTGGCAAGCATTGGTATCCTTGGCTTGGGCAACCTAACATTATGCTTAAAGCAATTAGAGAAAGAAGAATAACAAAACCCAAAGTTAGTGGAAGGAAAGAAATCAAAAAGATCAGAGCAGGAATAGATGAAATAGAGACTAAAAAAATAATAATAGAAAAGGTCAATGAAGCTAAAAGCTGGTTCTTTGAAAAGATAAACAAAATTGATAAACTTTTAGCCAGACTCATCAATAAAATAAGGGAGAGGGCCCAAATCAATAAAGTGAGAAATGAAAAAGGAGAAGTTACAACCGACACCACAAAAAGAAAAAGGATCATAAGGGACTACTGCCAGCAACTCTATGCCAATAAAATGGACAACCTAGAAGAAATGGACAAATTCATAGACAGGTGCCATCTCCCAAGACTGAACCAGGAAGAAACAGAAAATATGAACAGACCAACTACCAGTACTGAAATTGAATCAGTAATTTAATAGCTCCCAATAAAAAAAAGTCCAGCACCAGATGGCTTCACAGGTGAATTTTACCAAACATTTAGAGAAGAGTTAACACCTATCCTTCTGAAACTATTGCAAAAAATTGCAGAGGAAGAAACACTTCTGAATTCATTCTATGAGGCCACCATCACCCTGATACCAAAAGCAGACAAAGATATCACAAAAAAAGAAAATTACAGGCAACATTACTGATGAACATAGATGCAAATATCCTCAACAAAGTACTAGCGAACAGAACGCAACAATACATTAAAAGGATCATATACCATGGTCAGGTAGGATTTATCCCAGGGATGCAGGGATTCTTCAGTATATGCAAATCAATCAATGTGATACACCACATTAACAAATTGAAGAATAAAAACCATATGATCATCTCAATAGATGGTGAAAAAGCTTTTGATAAATTTCAACATCCATTTATGATAAAAACTCTTCAGAATCTGTGCATAGAGGGAACCTACCTCAACATAATAAAGGCCATATATGACAAACCCACAGCTAACATCATACTCAATGGTGCAAAGCTGAAAGCATTTCCTCTAAGATCAGGAATAAGGCAAGGATGCCCATTCTTCTGTAATTTTTGAAAGATTATATGATATACACATCTTTATTATGTAATTGTGGCAAATTATATGATTGATTTTTTAATGTGAAATCAATCTTGTATTCCTTGTTATCCTTTATTATTTTTGTATTATCCTTATAATATCCTTGTTTATCCTTTATATTGCTGAATTTGATTTTCTAACATTTTTGAGGATTTTTGTGTCTATGTCATGAAGGATATTGGGAGTTGTTTTCTTTTCTTATATCTCTCTTAGGCTTTGGTATCATGATTATGCTGATTTCATAAAATGAGTTGAAAATTTCTTTTCTCTCCCTCTCTTTTAAACAGAAATTTGATATATTAGTATTTTTTTCCTTAAATGTTTGATAAAATTCACGAGTGAAACCTACTGAAGTCTGCAGTTTTCTTTTGGGGAAGTTATATTTTATTACAAATTAAAATTTTAAAAGAATTATAGGGTTATGCAGACTCCGTGTCTTCTTATTTCAATTTTGGTAAATTGTGTTTTTCAAGTAATTTTTCTAGTTAATGTAATTCATAAAATATATTGTCATAAAATTTTTCATGATATTCTCTTAGCTGTTTAATGCCTGTGATACCTGAAGTAATATGCTTGTTTTTATTCTTGATATTAGCACTTTTTGTTTTCTTTTATTTCCATATATTGAGTTTATCAATTTTCTTAATATTTGTAAAGAACCAATTTTTCATTATTTTACTTTTATATAATTTTGTTTTATACTTATTTGAGTTCTGTACTTTTCTCTAATTTAGTTTGATTTATTTTATTTTTTATTGAAGTATAGTTGGTTAACACTGTGTTAGTTTCAGGGGTACAGCAAAGTGATTCAGTTATACATACATATATATATCTATTTTTTTCAGATTCTTTTCCCTTATAGGTTATTACAAAATATTGAGTATAGTTCCCTGCACTATACAGTAGGCCCTTGATGGTTATCTGTTTTATATATAGTAGTGTGTATATGTTAATCCCAATCTCCTAATTTATCCCTCCTCCCCTTTCCCCTCTGGTAACCATAAGTTTGTTTTCTAGGTCTGTGGGCCTGTTTCTGTTTTGTAAATAAGTTCATTTATATCAATTTTTTTTAAGATTCCACATATAAGTGATATCATATGATATTTGTCTATCTCTGCCTTGCTTACTTCACTTAGTATGATAATCTCTAGGTCCATCCATGTTGCTGCAAATCGCATTATTTCATTGTTTTTTATGGCTGAGTAATATTCCATTGTATAAATATACCACATCTTCTTTATCCTTTCATCTGTCAGTGTACATTTAAGTTGTTTCCATGTCTTGGCTATTGTAAATAGTGCTGCAATGAACATTGGAGCGCATGTATCTTTTTGAATTATGTTTTTCTCCAGATATATACCCAGGAGTGGGATTGCAATATTATATGTTAGCTCTATTTTTAGTTTGTTAAGGAACCTCCATACTGTTCTTCATAATTGCTATACCAATTTACATTCCCACCAACAGTGTAGGAAGGTTCCTTTTTCTCCACATCCTGTCCAGCATTTATTATTTGTATACTTTTTGATGGTGGCCATTCTGATTGCTGTGAGGTAGTTTTGATTTGTGTTTCTCTAATAGTGATGTTGAGCATCTTTTCATGTGCCTGTTGGCCATCTGTATGTCTTCTTTGGAGAAATGTGTATTTAGATTTTCTGCCCAGTTTTTGATTGAGTTGTTTGGTTTTTTTGGTATTGAGCTGTATGAGCTGTTTGTATATTCTGAGATAAACCCTTTGTTGGTTGCATCGTTTGCAAATATTTTCTCCCATTCTGTAGGTTGTCTTTTCAGTTTGTTTATGGTTTCCTCTGCTGTGCAAAAGCTTTTAAGTTTAATCCCATTCACCATTGCATTAAAAAGAATAAAATACTTAGGAATAAATCTACCTAAGGAGGCAAAAGACTGTACTGTGAAAACTATAAGATGCTGGTGAAAGAAGTTGAAGATGACACAAAAAGATGGAAAGATATACTGTGTTCTTGGATTGGAAAAATCGATATTGTGAAAATGACTATACTATCCAAGGCAACCTACAGATTCAATGAAATTTGTATCAACTTACCAATGGCGATTTTCCACAGAAGCAGAACAAAAATTTTTTTAAATTTGTATGGAAACAGAAAAGACCCTGAATAGCCAAAGCAATCTTGAGAAAGAAGAACGGTGCTGGAGGAATCAGGCTCCCTGACTTCAGACTATACTACAAAGAAACAGTAATCAGAACAGTATGGTACAGTAATATACATCAATGGAACAGGATAGAAAGCCCAGAAATAAACCTATGCACCTTTGGTCAATTAATCTATGACAAAAGAGGCAAGAATATACAATGGAGAAAAGACAGTCTCTTCAAAAAGTGGTGTTCTGTAAAGTGGACAGCTACATGTAAAAGAATGAAATTAGAACAATTCTCTAACACCATATACAAAAATAAACTCAAAATAGATTAAAGACCTAAACATAAGCCAGTGTAGTATAAAACTCGTAGAGGAAGACATAGGTAGAATGCTCTTTGACATAAATCACAGCAATTTTTTTTTTCTTGGATCCATCTCCTAGAGTAATGGAAATAATGACAAAAATAAACAAATGGGACCTAATCTGATTTCAATTTGCTTGTTTTTCTACCTTCTTAATGTGAAATATTAAGTCATTTTAAATGTCTTTTGTAATAGAGACTTTTAAAACTCTAAGTTGCCTTCTAAATACTGCTTTAGTTCATATGTTGTGTTTCCATTATCCCTCAATTTGAAATTTTATTTAATTTCCCTTGTGATTACTGCTGTGATTTTAGGGTTATTTAGAAGTATATTAATTATGTTTTGAATAATTGAGGTGGTTTTCTACATATCTCATTGTTTTCTTTAGGTATCTCATTTTAATAATCACAGAACATATTCTATGACTTAAACCTTTTGAAATGTTTTGAGACTGATTTTATCGTCTGTGGATGGACTGTCTTGGTGAATGTTCCATACGCACTCTATATTCTGGAGATATTGGATGTAGTGTCCTATAACTGTAAATTAGGACAGGTTTATAGATAGTGTTGTTTGGACAATCTATATACTTAGTGATTTAATTAAAAAATTTGTTTCTATCCATTACTGTTAGGATGTTTAAAAATTTCCAATGATTTGTGATTTGTTTACTTCTGCCTTTAGTTTTTTCTATTTTTGTTCTACTGACTTGGGCATTCTTTTACTAGATCCATATAATTTTAGGATTCTGTCTTCCTTATAAATTGTCTTTTTAAAATCATCATCAAATATCCTTCTTTATCTCTTGTAATACTCTTTTATTAATATAGATATTA
Source organism: Delphinapterus leucas (assembly GCF_059928025.1). NCBI lineage: Eukaryota > Metazoa > Chordata > Mammalia > Artiodactyla > Monodontidae > Delphinapterus > Delphinapterus leucas. The sequence goes on from NC_143132.1 coordinate 50,063,944, forward strand.
CAGTTTTCTTAAGCTTAGTATTTTTACAATATACTTTCCCCCCTCATCTTTTAAATTTCAGTCTATATACCTTTGTTTTTTTTCTATGTCTTTTTATATAAAGTGCTTCATATGGAGCCACTATTCTGTTGGGTCTTCCTCTTTATCCAGACTGGCATCTCTGCCTCTTAATTGAATTGTTTAATCAATTTACATTTAATGTAATAGTTCTTAATGTGATTGGGTTTATGGCTACCGTTTTGCTGTATTTTAAAAAAATATGTTTCATGTGCTCAGCATCATAATTCAATGTCTGTATACACTACAATTATCACCACCACAACTCTAGTTACCATCCATCATTATACAATTGACACACTTCACCCATTTTACCACCCTCAGCCCCCTTCCCCTCTAGTAACCACTAAGTTCTCTGTATCTATGAGTTTGATCTTTTATTTTGTTTACTCATTTGTTTTGCTTTTTTAGGTTCCATATATAAGTGACATCATAAAGTATTCATTTTTCTCTGACTTATTTCACTTAGCCTAATACCTTCAAGGTCCATCCATGTTGTTGCAAATAGCAAGATTTCATTCTTTTTTTATGACTAAGTAGCATTCCATTATGTGTGTGTCTGTCTATATATTATACATGTATATATAGTATATATGTGTATATATATATGTGTGTGTGTGTATGTAATATACCACATCTTCTTTATCCATTCATCCATCAGTGAACACTTAGGTTGTTTCCATATCTTGGGTATTGTAAATAATGCTGCAATGAACATAGGGTGCATGTATTTTTTTTTTTTGAATTAGTGTTTTTGTGTGCTTCAGATAAATACCCAAAAGTGGGGTAGCTGGGTCATATGATAGTTTTATTCTTAGTTTTTTGAGGAATCTCCATACTGTTTTTCATAAAACAGTGGCTGCACCAATTTATAGTGTCACCAGTAGTGTATGAGGGTTCTCTTTTCTCCACATCCTCTCCAGCATTTGTTCTTTCTTGTGTTTTAGAGAATAGTTATTCTACGAGGTGTGAGGTGATATCTCATTGTGGTTTTGATTTGCATTTCCCTGGTTACTAGTGATGTTGAGCATCTCTTCATGTACCTGTTGGCCATCTCTGTGTCTTCTTTGGAAAGTCCTCTGTTCATATCCTATGCCCATTTAATTGGGTTTTTTTGTTTTTGATTTTGAGTTGTATGTGTTCTTTATCTATTTTGGATATTAACCCCTTATTGGGTATATGATTTGTAAATATATTCTCCCATTCAGTAGGTTGCCTTTTTCCTTTTGATATTTCTTCTCCATTTATTTCTTTTGCCGTTTTATTTCTCTGTATTCCTTTCCTCCTCCTTTGAGACTAATTCAATTTTTTTTAGCATTAAATTTTATTTCATCTATTTCTATTCATTTTTTAAGTTAATTGATTAATTTGTTGTTGTTGTTGCCGTTATTGTTGCTCTAGGCCTAACAGCATGCAACCTAACTTATGAAAATCTATGTAAAGTTAATATTGCATGAATTTCTACTTCCCACTTTTCATTTCACATCTGATACTTTCCACCTTCCATTTCCTTCTTGATAAATGTAAAAACTTATAATAGTTTAATTTCATTTACCCACATATCCATTTTTGTACTGTTATTTTCACATTGTTTTCTTCAACACATGTTATAAACACCACCTTACAATGTTATTAATTTTGCCTTAGAGTCAGATGTCTTTTAAGAAAGTTATGACCAGAAAAAGAAAGTAGTAGCTTATTTTATCTCTTTATCTACCATTTCCAGTGTTCTTTATACCTTCCAATAGATATGAGTTTCCACCTTGCATTGTTTTCCTTTATTCTGAAGAACATCTCTTTTTTTTTCTTCATTTTTTTGTGAAGTCCTGCTGGTAATGAATTCTATCAGATTTAATTTATTTCAACATGTCTGTATTTCATTCTTATTTTTGAAGGATATTTTCACTGGATCAGTATTCTGGGTTGACAGTGTTTTCTGTTTTATTTTTCTTTTTGTACTTTAAAAATGTTCTGTTATATTCTGGTTTCCATTATTTCTCATGAGAAATCAGTTATAATTTATATCATTGTTATCAGTTCATTGTTTGCTTCATGTATGTAATGGGTCTCTTTTTTCTATTTTTCAAGAGTTTCTCTCTATATTTTCTTTTTTAGTAGTTTGAGTATGATATTCTTAGATATTTTCTTTGCATTTATCCTATTTGGGGCATGTTGAGTTTATGTGTACATAAATCAATGTTTTGTATCAAAACTGGGAAAAAATTGACCATTATTTTCTCAAATACTTTGTTACATTCACTATCTCTTCTGCTTCTAGGGCTCAGGTTACATACATGTTAAGACCATTTTTCTATCATCCAACAGATCACTATTGCTCTCTTCAGTTTTCTTCAGTCTTCTTGCTATTCTTCAGATTGGATAATATCTATTCACCTATCATCAGATTTACTGAGTCCTTCTCCCCTCTGTTGATAAGCCCTTTCAATGATTTTCATTTCATTACTTTTCAGCTCTAGAATTTCCATTTGATTCTTTTATTATTTTAAATTTTCATTTTTCTTCTAAGGACCACTTTTAGTTTACTTATTATTACCATATTTTCCTTTAATTCTTTGCCTCTATTTTTCTTGAGTTCTTAGAATTTACTTACAATAGTTTGTTTAACATCTTTGTTTGCTAAAGTCAACAATAAGCCTATCAAAGAACTGGTTTCTATTGATTGCTTTCTTTTGTGTCTTTGGATCACATTTTCCTATTTCTTTGTGTATCATATAATTTATTATTATATACTACATTTTGGATAATACACTGTAGAGAATATGGATTCTGTCTTAATTTTGTGCTAGTAAAAAAATTATTAATTAAACATCTTGAATTTATATAAGCATAGTTGTCAGTTGGTTAATGTAGATCTGACAAAAGCATAAAGTATTTCCCAAGATACTGCAACTTTCAAGGATTCAAATTCCTCCAAATTATATATTCCCTGAGGTTTTTTTTTGGTCAGGGCTTGGTTTTTCATTTTATTGGGCTGATCTAGAGAAGTCTATACTAAACATTGTGATGCCTCAACTGGATTCCCAGGATACCCCTAGTGCTTTATATATCTATGATCTATACTGCCTATATGGACAAGACTGCAACTTGCAGTACTGTTCGACAACTAATGTTGAGCTCTGAACCCTATACCAGCTGTTTTCTGGTAAGTCTGATGAAGTCTCACCTTGCACATATGCAGCCAAGCCTTTAATGAAGGGCTTGCCTGAACCCTCATGCAGACTTCTGTCCATTCCCTCCACAGCTTCTTCCTGTCTGATGCCCTCAGATTCCAGCTGCTCCACTTCCCCTAGACCCTGATATCTACCTCCTCAGCTCATTAGGACCTCCATATCCTCTCTGAATTCCAGCTCACTGTGCCAAAGTCAGACACAGTGGAAAAATGTGGTTAAAAGTCAGTAAAGTCAGGAAATTTTCTCCAGGCTAAGAACTGGGGTGACTGTGGGACTCATCTCATGGGCTTTCTCTTTCCTCAAGGTTTATAGTATTGCACTGCCTGTCATCCAGTGCCTAAAAATAGGGTTCTCATACATTTTGTTCAGCTTTGTAATTATTCATGTTAGGAGGGATTGATTATTATTAATCAATCCAGGTACTTTATTATATCTGGAAGCAAAAGTCCCCTCTACTTAATTTTTTAAAGGATTGCAATATTCTTATATAAGTCTTCAAGGATATATTTAAAAATCCTGTTTTACTTGTTCTATTAACTGTGCTTATCTCAGGTACAAGTTATTATCTTTGTTGAATTTGGCTTTGCTGTTTCTGAAGTATATGGTGATTGTTGCTTGCATGCTTAATCAGTTAAGATCATAATAAGAAACCCACAGCACAATTGAAATAAGGTAATTAGAGGATAGTTAATTTGCAAAGGTGTGGGCTTAGGGCAACCTTAGGAATTTTTATTCTTAAAAATAACAATTCAGTCTCTATAATGGTATTTGTAAGACATGTAAACATGGGAATTTTTGGTACCTATGTTTTCTGCCATGTATAGTAAGGAAGAAAAATATTTGAGCCAGTATTCAGAGAGAGAGAGAGACAGAGAGAGACAGAGACAGAGGGAGCGATTGAGAGAGACACACAGATTGAGAGAGACAGAGAGAGAGAGAGAGGAAACTCCTTATTGTAGTCAACAATCTGACTTTGTTCTAGCATCTGTATATTTCTTGTGGTTTGTTGGTTCAGCACCATTGCTGATGTTGACCAATAAATTTACCTGTTTTCCTTTGAGTTAGTTTAACCTGGGTCTGTCACTTGCCACAGGGGTCCTAACTAATGCTGATGATAAAAGGTTGATGGAAATAAAGATTGATTCAAGAGAATATTAAATGTGAATGGAGCAACCTAAATTTTGCTAGTTAGATGGATTTTTTTAAAGGAATTTAGGCCCTGGTACCTGCTGTCTTGCTTATGATAAAAATATTAAGTAAGTGTGTCTTTTTAGTTTTTTTTTTTTTTCCATTTTTTCCCACACTGCTAAAAGGGAAATATTATCTGAGAGTCTGTATGATGTAGGCCCCATTTTGCGGGGGAAGGTTTTACTTTGGATTTCTCAGATTTTATTTCATCAACTAAATAGGAATGAAACGTATCATTAACTGTGCTTATTCACCAGCAAATATTTCACTGGATATTTCATATCCTGTACATGGTAGTCTAGGGCTTTGCTTGATTAAAATCTTTAAATACTCCACATATTTAAATGCTTATCTTAAAAATGATTCTACTCATAATCTTAGGCAAAATATCTGTCTCAGCTCTTTAAAGATTACCAATTTTATCACTACTTATGAAACAAGAAGTTAAGGTGTTTAATGATTGCCAAATCCCTACTAATGGAACAAAGAACTTGCTATTTCCTGTTCAGGAATTGAAGGTGGTTAATTATTACATTGCCTGTCTTCATACAGAATAATTAGAACTTGGTATAGAAGCTGCCACATAAACTATTTAATTGCTTACACAGAGTTTTGAAAAGAATTATGTTTGTTAACATAAGAAAGGCATAGCATATTCAAGTTTAATACTTATTAATTAACTATGTTTAAATAAAAACTTACACAAGTCTAAGCCATGAATATAATGCTCCCTTCCTTTTAAATTTTTATTTGTACTATTTATATGAAAAGGATATGGTAATGAGATGAGGGGATGCATTGAATAAGACAGATCTAAATTTTACAGCTTGGTTAGGGGAAGGAAAACACTAGAGCTTTTAAAATAAGATTTACAATGAATGTTTATGGAATTAGAGTCAGGAGAGGCTGTTAAGTAACTGGATGTCTTTAACTCACCAAAGGGAAACAAATAATTTTATCCATCATGGTGAAAAACTAGCAGATCCAAAAGTATGTTCAAACTTATGAATCGTTCATCACTTATGAATTTAATCAGAAAATTAGTGTGGCATCTAATTTATGTCTCAGTTTGGTGGGTATGCAGGGAATTGGAGACTCTGTCAGGTTGAAAACAAGTATGGTTTCTGTTGAGGTTTGGTTATACAAGATGTGCATCTGAGCCACCCACATTTCCTAGCCCTGTGTCCTCGCCCTGTAAGCCATTTTTATCTCTTCCTATTTTTTTCCTGCATTACTGAATGTGAGAACAAAAACATCTGTCTGAAAAGTATATAACTTTTACGTAGAAAACTCTTTTACGTAGAAAACTTTTACATAGAAAACTCTACGTAAGGCAAGTTCATCCAAGCATACTGTGTTATTTGCTCCCAAGACATTTTTTCCACTTTGTTTTGATTGCCTCTCTTAACTTGCTGTCAGCTTCAGTGCTAGATTTTTTTTTTAACATCTTTATTGGAGTATAATTGCTTTACAATGATGTGTTAGTTTCTGCTTTATAACAAAGTGAGTCAGTTATACATATGTTCCCATATCTCTTCCCTCTTGCATCTCCCTCCCTCCCACCCTCCCTATCCCACCCCTCTAGGTGGTCACAAACCACCGAGCCCTGTGCAAACCTTGGTGTGTGTGTGTTCGTGTGTGTGTGTATGTGTGTGTGTATAATGAGGTGTGGAGGAGTGTCAATGTGAAGAGAAGAATGATTACAGGATGATAAAATACTTTTTTTTTTTGAATGAGGTATTTTTTTAAATTAATTTATTTTTTGGCTGTGTTGGGTCTTCATTGCTGCTCACAGGCTTTGTCTAATTGCAGCGAGTGGGGCTACTCTTCATTGTGTTGCACAGGCTTCTCATTGCGGTGGCTTCTCTTGTTGCGGAGCACAGGCCTAGGCACATGGGCTTCAGTAGTTGTGGCTTGTGAGCTCTAGAATGCAGGCTCAGAAATTGTGGCACATGATCTTAGGTGCTCTGCGACTTGTGAGATCTTCCCAAACCAGGGATTGAACCTGTGTCCCCTGCATTGGCAGGCAGATTCTTAACCACTGCGCCACCGGGGAAGCCCGATAAAATACTTTTTATTGAGGAGGTTCATAATGCCAAATCCTAGGGTACTTCCACAGTTGCCAGCACCCTCTCCAATAGAGTCATGTCTAATCAAAGCCAGAAAATTTTCTTCCTGAGAATGCTCTGTCTCATATTCACATAGCCCTAAACCCTCCCACCATTCCTCACCGTCACTAGTGCTTGGACCCCATCAGTCCCTACCTGATGGTAAGAATCTACAAACACAGTATGAATCAGAAATAGGCAGGTTCTTCATTTCCAGCCTTTCTCCATTGTCAGAATTTTGTTTCCATAGCTGCCTATGGTAAACCTCAGAGGTTTACCAGGGAGTTGGACAAGCACTTTGAGAAATACTGTTCTTTAGGGGCATTGGAACTTTGACTGATTTTTTGAAAAATTTTGTGGTATTTCTGTAAATGACTACTGGATGGATTTCCACCCTTATCAGGAGTTGGAAGAAATAAATGAATCTTTCATTAATTGGCTCAATGAGCCATTGACTCTGAGCTCAAATGGCTAGACTGTGACTTTTGCCAGAAAGAAGGGGTAGACACCAGGCTTAGGCCAATAATTCAGACTTAAAAGGATAATACCATGGCAAAGATGGAAGTAGGCTTGAAATAGAGAAAAATGCTCCAGGGCTTTAAACCGCATTAGGTCTGAATCATATTACTGTTACCCTTCAGAAAGAGGCCTCTGCTGACTTTGTACTTCTTTACCATGAGTCTCTTATGGAGCAGTCTTGTTAGTAAAACATAATTATCCATTTTTCTCCCTTTGTTTTCTTTCCTCTCTCCCTTCAAGCAATAAAGCCATGGCCACCCTTCTCTGATTATGTTCCTGTTGTTTAAAGGAGAGTTACCTCCAAGACCCTGCCACACTTGGATTCTCCATACATGAGGTCAGGTAGAGCCATTACCCCTGGGCTCTGTAATTCTTTCCTCAGAGTGGCTTTGATTGCACCTCAGTTTAACAGCTTGTCTCTCCCTGAAGGATACGTTATTTATAATTGTGTAATAGCACTTTTGAGCTTCTATGTGCCTGGCCCTAGGCTATGACATGGGGATATATCAGTGAAGAAGATGCAGGGACTATTCACCCATTTTCTGACCACTTAAACATAACTGGCATGCTTCCTTACAAGTAAAGTCAGCCTGTTCCAGGCATTCACAAAGGACCTTTCTTTCCTTAATTCTGTCTTCACAGTCCTGCAAGCTGTTACCTCCCTGGCTTTCTAAAGCCTATTCTTTGCCTGGCTTTCAATATCCATGGCTGGCACCCCAACTTTGTTTGCCGAAATTTCCCTACTTCCTCTTTTGCCTTGTCAGTCTTGAACTGCAAAGTCCCTTAATTGTGGCATTATTTGTAATATGTAGTGAAAGTAATCCACAGCAGTCTTCCCTGCAGAAGAGAGAAAATGAACAATGACTATTCATAGCTCAGAAGGAAGAAAAGGAACTAATATTGGCAATTATTATGCAGTAAACACAGTGAGAAGTATCTCGCTTATATTATTTCATTTAACTTAGCAGAAATATATAAAATATGTTATGCCAAGTGAAGGAGAAATGGAAATAAAAACTAAATAAATGGAACCTAATGAAACTTAAAGTTTTTGCACAACAAAGGAAACCATAAGCAAGATGAAAAGATAACCCTCAGAATAGGAGAAAATATTTGCAAATGAAACAACTGACAAAGGATTAATCTCCAAAATATACAAGCAGCTTATGGAGCTCAATATCAAAAAAGCAAACAACCCCATCCAAAAATGGGCAGAAGACCTAAATAGGCATTTCTCCAAAGAAGATATACAGATTGCCAACAAACACATGAAAGGATGCTCAACATCACTAATCATTAGAGAAATTCAAATCAAAACTACAATGAGGTATCACCTCACACCGGTCAGAATGGCCATCATCAAAAACTCTACAAACAATAAATGCTGGGGATGGTGTGGAGAAAAGGGAACCCTCTTGCACTGTTGGTGGGAATGTAAATTGATACAGCCACTATAGAGAACAGTATGGAGGTTCCTTAAAAAACTAAAAATAGGACTACCATATGACCCAGCAATCCCGCTACTGGGCACATACTCTGAGAAAACCATAATTCGAAAAGAAACATGTACCACAATGTTCATTGCAGCTCTATTTACAATAGCCAGGACATGGAAGCAACCTAAGTGTCCATCGACAGATGATTGGATAAAGAAGATGTAGCACATATATACAATGGGATATTACTCAGCCATAAAAAGAAACGAAATTACATTATTTGTAGTGAGGTGGGTGGACCTGGAAACTGTAATACAGAGTGAAGTAAGTCAGAGAGAGAAAAACAAATGCCATATGCTAACACATATATATGGACTCTAAAAAAAAAATGGTTCTGATGAACCTAGGGGCAGGAAAGGAATAAAGATGCAGATGTAGAGAATGGATTTGAGGACACAGGGAGGGGGAAGGGTAAGCTTGGGTGAAGTGAGAGAGTAGCATGGACATATATACACTACCAAATGTAAAATCGGTAGTGGGAAGCAGCTGCAAAGCACAGGGAGATCAGCTCAGTGCTTTGTGACCACCTAGAGGGATAGGATAGGGAGGGTGGGAGGGAGGCACAAGAGGGAGGGGATATGAGGATATATGTATACATACAGCTGATTTGTTATACAACAGAAACTAACACAACATTGTAAAGCAATTATACTCCAATAAAGATGTTAAAAAAAAAAGAAAAAAAGAAAGAGGTAATATAACAGAGAGAGTGAATTACTCTATTTGAGCATTGATGGGGTGGTTAGATGCTCTTCATTTGTGAGGTGAGTGTTGACTTATGACACATGAAGATGGTGCTGGCCAGCTACTGGGTAGCCATAACATGTTAGCTTCCCTTCTGGCTTCTCTTCTTGCTACTCTACAGTTCATTCTACACATAGCAGCCAGAGAGAATAAAATCTCAGTGACTTCCCATCACACTGAGATGCTTAGATTCTTTCAGTGGTGGACAGAGATATAGATCTGGCCTATCCTTCCAAATTCAGCTCTGGCCATCACCACTCTTCTTTTACTTCTTTCACTCCAACCACATTGGCCTTCTGGGTTCTTAAAAATACTAGGTGTTTTCCAGTCTGAGAGACTTTAATGCCTCTGTCCAGCATGTGCTTCCCACCCTCTCTTAAAGAATGGGTGCGCTCTTGGAGTAGAGCTTGTATATCTTGTTGATTACCAGATTAGAGGCATTTCAAACAAGTCATGTACAAGAAATTCTTATCTAACAACCTGGTCTGGTAAGCAATTTCATTTCCTAAAGCCTTATTTGTTAAACGGAGACCTTCTGTTTACCTCAGAAACATTAGCCAGTGAAAAGGTTGACTTTGCTTAGGGAGAGGGTTTGTTTATAGTTGTGGATATCAGTTTTGGTCTTTGGCTTACCTTTCACTATTTAGACCTGAAAGTCCTTGCTTACATTACCAGTGTTGTGCATGTAACTGGTTATGACTTTGAATTTCTGATCTCTTGTTATTGTTGCCGTATTTTGTGTAATTATTAGCTGTTATCAAACAATGAATTAATTACATTTACTATAGCTGAAATTAATACTGGGCTACCACCAGTCTGCTTTACCTAGATAACCTGGATTTTAGGGATCATTTTACTGTTGGGAAACTCTTAAGCTGTCTAGGAGGACTTGGTTTAGTTGTGGCTGTTTCTCATAAGCTGCGTACTTTTTCTCTACCATGTTTGCTTGAAAATCCCAGTGGACATTATTTGTTAAATGTACTTCTTTGGATGGAGGTTGGAGAGTAATGGGATGATTAACAAAGCAAGTGATTTTAGCAGAGTGGGAAACTGTCAGTGGGACAAATCTGATGGATAAAGTGAGTAGTTATCTGGTGATTCCTATGGGAGTTTGGATTTTCAGGGCTGCTCTCTGGGGCTCAGTGATGGTGAGACAAGATGGGCTGATCTAAGTGATCAAACAGAAACAGAAAATCCTGTAGGATAGTCTGGTGATGCAGAGCTACATCAGAGTCAAAGCATCATAGAATCCATAGCCCTTCAGTACAAGCTCTCACCCTTCTGTTCCTCTTCTTTGTCCTAACAAAATATTAAAAGGTACCATAAACCCATCAAAGGAGGAAGACGACTTTTAAGAATTTAGGGCTTTGTTTGTGTGTGGAAGTTGGGTAACGGGGTGGGAGGGAGAGGAAAGTGTTATTCTTTTGTAAGACATTGTAAGACAACTTTTATTAAAATAGTATGCAGTGTTATGTACTAATAAGATCAGGAAAGGTTGTTGTCTGATAATGAGGGAAGAAACATTTGAGCCCATTTTGCAGCATTTAAAAAAATATCACGTATTTAAAGGAAAGGCTGAGAACAGCACTCTTCACTGGGCGATTCTTTTTTTTTTAATTTTACATCTTTATTGGAGTATAGTTGCTTTACAATGTTGTGTTAGTTTCTGCTGTATAACAAAGTGAATCAGCTATATGTATACATATATCCCCATATTTAGAAAAAGAAAATATTTATTTATTTGGCTGTGCCGGATCTTAGTTGTGGCACACGGGATCTTTAGTTGTGCCATGTGGGATCTAGTTCCCTGAGCAGGGATTGAACCCGGGACCCCTGCATTGGGAGCGCAGAGCCTTAGCCACTGGACCACCAGGGAAGTCCCCACTGGGCAATTCTTGATAGGGAAGTTGGACCAATGGGAAATGCAAATACTGTGACATGTATTATGAAATAGACTGGGAAGTGCGTTGAAGGAGCAAAGGAAAACCACTCTCATATAGATAAAAAATGAGCTTAAGTAGAAAGTAAATTACCAAAAATATTGTTGTCCAATAAGGCTAGATCTGAGGAAAATAAAGTCACCATGACTTGAATTCATTTCTCATAATGTGCATCTCCACCTTCATATTTCTCATTTGCCAAGAAATCTCTTCCACATTGATGGAAATGGTAGTAAAAGTAAACCATTCAGAGTCAACTTGCACTAATGTATACTCAGTAAGACACCACAGTGCTGACTCACCAAACATCTTGGAAGCATATAAATAGAGTATGTCACAGGAAAGAGGGATTGTGGGTTTGTTTTTTTTTTAACATCTTCATTGGAGTATAATTGCTTTACAATGGTGTGCTAGTTTCTGCTTTATAACAAAGTGAATCAGTTATACATATACGTATGTTCCCATATCTCTTCCCTCTTGCGTCTCCTTCCCTCCCACCCTCGCTGTCCCACCCCTCTAGGTGGTCACAAAGCACCGAGCTGATCTCCCTGTGCTATGCGGCTGCTTCCCACTAGCTATCTACCTTACGTTTGGTAATGTATATATGTCCATGCCTCTCTCTCGCTTTGTCACAGCTTACCCTTCCCCCTCCCCATATCCTCAAGTCCATTCTCTAGTAGGTCTGTGTCTTTATTCCCGTCTTACCCCAACAAACACATGAAAGAATGCTCAACATCATTAATCATTAGAGAAATGCAAATCAAAACTACAATGAGATATCATCTCATACCGGTCAGAATGGCCATCGTCAAAAAGTCTACAAACAATAAATGCTGGAGAGGGTGTGGAGAAAAGGGAACAAACACTCTTGCACTACTGTTGGAAATGTAAATTGATACAGCCACTATGGGATTGTGTTTTGAATGGATGTTAAGTAATGGTAAGCCATTTAAGCACTGCATTTGCCAGAAATCAACAATCAGAAATTTCTGATTCCAACTGAAGCTATGAATGGCAAACCAAGATCAAGGAAGGAAACAGCTGAGAAATGAATTAGTATGCATATTGATAAATACAAATCACATGGGCCCTTTGTTCTTTGGTTGTCTATGTCACAATAAAATGAACTATCATATAATTTCAAATAAAACATCATTGTTTACTACCCTCATGTGATAATAAAAATTATCGGGGAAATTAAACATACATACTCTTGGAATGAAACCAGATTTCTGAATCAGACTCTTCATGGAAAATGTCTAGTATATATTCTCCATAGGAGTCTCCATACTGACTGTATGAGGGATGAACATGCAGCTTGATGATGACTGAACATGGATGACTTATGTGGATATAAGACAGAGTAGCAGGAGCAGTTCAGTTGATATTTATTAGAAAATGCCCATTTTCAAATATTAAATTTGGGTTTTCTTTGGACCATTTGCTGCCTGAATTGGTTTCTATTACTTGCTTTACTCTTCACTGGAAGACATCCACTTTGTATATTGTTTTCCAAATAATTTTAATTTTTGAAAAAATCATGTCAGAGAGCTTTATACAAGTGTTACATTTTATGCCTCTATTTGATTTCAGCTTTTTTTTTAAAGGAGGTTTTTTGGTAAAACTCCAGCTTTGTATTATGAAATCATGGTTCCCAGAATCATAAAATATAACGTTATGAAGGAATCTTAGAAATTATCAAATCTAATAGTTCTTAAATTTAGCTTGTTAAAAATCACATATGCTAAATCTACTGAATTACACTCTGGGGATGGACCAAGGCCAGATATTTTTAACCACTTCTCAAGGTGATTTTAGTACAAAGAGTGAAAATCATTGTCTATTCTCCAGAGAGATATTTCAGTTCTAGAGAAATTCAACAACCTAGCCAAGGTCACAAAGTTGGTTTGGACAGGTAAGAACTAAAATTCAAAGCTTTGGACACCCAGGTCAGTGAGAATGTTCTTTCTAAAACATCAGCAAGTTAGACAAGTTAAAATATAAATATAAATGTTTTCTAGCTATAAATGTACCAGATACTAGTGACTTTTGCACTTTGAAGTGATAGTTTTATGTTATGTGAATTGCACCTAATAAAAACAATAAAAAAAGTACTGGGGCTTCCCTGGTGGCACAGTGGTTGAGAGTCCGCCTGCATGTAGGCAAGTTAATTCATTTTCTAAATATCACCTAGAATGGGAACATATGTTATATCTGGCTAGTGCTACAGCCGTCAGGGAAACTGTTGATATGGATCGTGCAAGCTACTTAGTTAGCTTTCTGGTCTGTAAGATGGGGGAATGGGGACAATAATGTCTTTGTTGTTAGATTAATGTAAAGCTTTGAAAGAGGATATATATAGTGTGCCTGGCACATAGTAGATGGTCACTGCTAGTTTTGCTTGAGGATGTATATAGCATGTTATATGCTTTATTCCCTCTCCTTATCTTGCCTACCACAGTGTCTTACACATAGTAGGTGATTAATAATTTATTTATCGACTCACTGATTGATAGACACACATAGAGATCAGCACAGCCTTTTATTGGGTAAAAAAAAATTTCCTTGAAACCTCCATTTGAGGGAGAGCTCAGCAAATTCCATTTAGTCCATATGTGAATGTTCTGCTTTCCTGAGTCTGATTAGGTTACAAGTTGTAAAGGCAGGGCTTGTTTTTGGGTAATTACAGCATTAAATGCACCCAGAAGGCTATTACACACTGGCCATATCCAATGCATGTAATAAATAATTAATTGGACAAATAAAAAAATAAAAATTACAGCTCATGAAAGCTCCTCATTAACTTGCCCAGTACTAGTCTGGCTCTTGCAATTAATTTTAAACTCTTGCTTCTCCTTTATTAAGTAAGCTGAAATGAAATAGAAATGATATAATTGTTTTTGCCTTCTTATTTGGAGAAATACTCATGTGGGCTCAGTTCTCACAGCACAGAGAAAATGAGACTAGACGATCCCCATGCAATACACAAATAACCTCCTTATTCCAGTGAATGTATATATTCCAATGCAGAAGATATGATTCCTACAGACTTAGAAAAATAAAAATACTTGTTTTGTCATTACCAAATCATTCCAGGGGAATAATTAGAATTCACTCCTCTTTTTTTTTTTTTCACCCCTCTGTTATAACCACTGTTTTGTGAAGCTTTGATATTAAGCCCATTTCCTCTCTTTTAGTGGGGAAAAATGCACATGAGTACACTTGCCATAGATCCATGTCTTGGTGATGATTTGTATTCTCCATCCCCAAATTCCTGGTATGACATAGTCAAAGGATGGAATATGAGGACCCAGAAATGAAGTTTGCCAGTACGGCTTCCAGGGAAAGTATTGAGTGAATGATTCTGTCTGTTCTGTGAAGGCCAGCTGATGTAATATTTTGAAAAATGGACATGATGTGGTATTGTTTTGTGGGATTTTGTAGATCTTAAGGGAGTGTGGTGGTGGAAGTGAACAGTGTTCGAGAGAGAGTACTCTCCTCATGACTGGTTTTATAAACTCTCCTGCAGGAAGTTGTGGGTACTCAGGCAGAGGACACATTCTATTCCAACTCTGACTTGGTAGATAGATCACTGATGGTCTGTGCAGAAATACCTCTTTAAAGCTTATTGTTTTGGATTCTTAAGAGCTTCAAATGCAATTCAGTGATTATTTTTCTAATCCAAATATCAGTAGGTGAATAATGTCCCACATAATTCATTTGAAGGGATCTTAACTTGATTAAAATGAATCACCCAGGCTTATAAAAATGCCTTGCACAAAATTTTATTTTGAATTGGCAATGTGGCTTAGTGCAAAGAGAACTGGACTAAAGTCAGGATGGCTGATGGAGGCTGGAATCTTCCCCAACAAGCTGTGTGTGATGTTTAACTCTGTGTGTCAGTTAGACTGAGCCACAGGGTGCCAGACATTTGGTCAAACATTATTCTAGGTGGTCTGTGAGGGTGTTTCTGGAAGAGATTACCATTTGAATGGGTAGACTGAGTAAAGCAGATTGCCCTCCCTAATGTGGGTGGGCCCAATCCAATCACTTGCAGGCTGAATAGAACAAAAAAGCTGGCCACACCTCAAGTAGGAGGGAAATTCCTCCAGCCTGAACAGCATCTGGGACATGTTTTTTTCCCTGCCTTCAGACTTGAACAGAAATATTGGCTCTTCCTAGGTCTAGAACCTACCAGCATTCAGACTGGAAATATACCCCTAGCTCTCCAGGGTCTCCAGCTTGCTGACTGCAGATCTTGGGACTTATCAGTCCCCATAATCATGTAAACTAAATCCTTATAATAATAAATATGTATATAATAAATATTCCTCCATATATATATGTATAGGCAGTTGACCCTTAAACAACAAAGGTTTGCACTACTCAGGTCCACTTATATACACTTTTTTTTTTCAGTAAATATGTGTTATAGTACTACATGATCTTAAGTGACAGGGATGTTTCCAACTAAAATTAATATTTGGCATTTAATTTCAAGTAAATGAGCTAAATAATGATGTTTGCAGATAGATACCTGTTAACGTGTAATAGGTTACTTGAAGATATTTACTGTCAGGGCAGAACCCTTTTGGGGTGTGCCCTGTTGATTCTAGTCTGCTGCCAATATGTCATTGACATCTCTAGATCACCAGCAGGAAGATAGACGCTCCATGGAAACAATTCTAGGAAAGGAATTAAAAGGTCTAATTTCCATTTCTGCTTCTGCTTCTAGGACTATGGACCAGTAGAACACTAAGGAACCTGTCTATATGGATGGGGCATCGTATGGACCATCTCAGAAAGATTAATTGATGCTTCAAGTCCTCTGAAGTTAGTGGCCAGAGATTGGACCAGAAGGATGGGGGTAAATAATTTGCTTGTCTGGTTCTTGATTTCCCTGACCTCGTGGTCATTCTCTCATGGTTGACACCTGCATCACTCGTGCTGAGCAGCAACTAAAAGTTGAAGATTTATGAAGAAAACACTTTATAGCCTGTGAAGCATTTTACAGAATCCTGGGTAGATGAGGCATGTGGCATTCCACATCTAATGCTATGAGGTTTTTTTTTCCTGTTTCCTTTTTGCATGCAGCTGTGTAATCAATAGGACTGAGCCCTGTGGTGACCCGTGGGATAATTATAAGTATAGCAATGCTTGTCTTTGGTCTCTCTGACAGAAAAAAAATATGGAGAGGTATGGTTATTGTGCCGTATTAAAGTTTAGTTGTATACCAGTGGTCCAGGAGAATATTGCCAACATCTGTTCAGTAGGGCTTTACCTGAAGGTGTGATCATTCTTGTTATGAATCCACTGGAGAATCTGCTACTTTTAGAATGAAGACAGAAACTCAGAGGGTATACCGTAGGTGGGCTGCAGAATCTGAATCTGTCTTTCTGGGTCTTGATCATAAATATATCACATATATATATTATGAAAAATTATAGATGTGTTATATGCCTATGTTTACTTTATGTGGAGGCCTTACTTCCCTCCAAATTTTTCCAAAATGACTGAAGTATTCTTTAAAATGCAGTTCTTATGTCAATCATCTATGATACTTTCTTTACCATAGCCTTCTGTGTATTTCTTCCTTATAAAACTCTCTTCCTTTCAGTCTCCTGCTCTAACCCTCTATCACTTTTACTCAGTACTGTCCCAATCCCTTCTGTCTCATTACCTTACTTGTTTTCCTCACTTTCTTTGCTTCTGCTTCCTTTGTCTCTCCCCAAACAATGAGCAAGACCTAACCCCCAGGCCTTGTCACTCTCATCAGTCTGCCACTGTCTCACCCCCACAGAGCTCTTTCATGATTTCTCCTTGACCTTCTTTACCAGGCCCATCTCACACCACTCCCTCGTGTGTCCTACACTTTAGGCATTTTGAACATTAGCACTCCTTTGACTCGAACTTGGTCCTTCTCATCTTTGTGCTGTTACACATTCTCTTCCTCTGACAAGAAGGTGGGAATATATTTCTAAAATGCTTAGTAACCTCCATTCTGCCCTTGGAACAAGTTGGAAGAACATTCTCCATGGCCTACTGTGAAGCCTCCTCAGGTTTCCTCTGAATGATTGATTGATCCTTCCATTGCACTTTATATAGAATTGATTTTATTGTGTTGCAAACACAACAGGTGTCTGTCTTTCTAATGATGTATCTTTTTCATCTCTCTGTCTTTCCATCCCAGTGTTTCACAGTATCTAACATATAAGAAGTCGATCATACTGAATTGGCTGGCTGAATTATTTAATTCTTGTTTTCTTTTCCCAACTATTAACTCTATGTAGGCAGCTATTACATATTTCTCTCTAATTCTTTGGCTATATAATCACATTTCATATTGCCTCCTAGAATCTATACTGTGAATCCTGTGGTCACCTTAATAGTAACATTCATATAATCATACTTATTGCCTTTCCCTCTCAAATTTCCTTATCTCTTTCAGTGAAGCCATCATTATCCCAGTTACCAAAACTAACCTTTGTCCCTTTCATCCATCCACAACAATCAATCTTAGATTTCAGGCATTTTTTTTTCTTTCAATATTTCTCTACTGTTTATTTTAGTATATTCTTACCGCCACCTTCCTAGCTCAGACCTTTCTCTCCTTGTGTCTGAATCATCACCTTGTTATTTTAAGTTTCCTGAGTTTATCTGTTTCCCTTTCTAATCCCTCCTACTCTCATCACCAGGCTAATCTTCCCCAAACTACTCTTTCACAGTGTTGCTGTGATACTTCCAGAAATGCTGTTTGCTGTCAAATCAAACCTACTCTTCTGCCTGGTTCTCACTGCCTTCCCCAACCCAAACCCCACTCTACCCATCCCACTTTACTTCCCACTACTAAGTAGCACCCACCCTCATTTCTAATTATCTCCTTTCCTCATTGATTCTAGCTCAAACAGACACTGGTCCAATCCCAACTGCAAAGTCCATCTGTCTGGACCTTCTCCTTCTCACCCCTTTCCCTTCTCATACATCAGAATCCTCCCTTTCTTCAAGGCTGTGTCACAGTTTTAATCCTCCATCATTGTTCTTTGAACTTAATCCCATCCACTCTACTCTCTCCTTTGAACTCTGATTGCAGATGTATTTTCAGAGCCACTTTTCACTAATCACTTCCATTTGTGCTTTACTAACAGATGTGCTTTTTGAAGTTAGAAACTATGGCTTATAGTCCTTGGTTGTCCTCACAGTGTCACAATGTCCAGCACAGTGCTGACCATGTAGTAGGTGCTCCAATATAAGTGGGTGAATTATACGAACTTGTAGTGGACATTTTCTGGGTAATCACCTATGGGCCAGTGGAATGGTATTTTCTTAGGATAACTCAGTGGCAAGGAAAAAAAAGGGGCTTCTCAATGTCTCCAATTTCCAGGCGAGGTGTTTCCTACTTTGGTTCTGGATATTGGAAAATACTAATAACTAGCATTTTTATGGAATTTAACTGCTTATAAAATACTTTCATTGATATTTACTTATTCATAATTTTATAACTTCCTCCAGGATTGCTATGCATTTTGAGGCTGGAGGTACAGTGTGTGAAGATGGAATAAATGGAGGAAGTTGGGGGTGAGGAATTTGGATTTACAAAAATATTTGATAGCAGATTGCACCTTTTATTGTCCCTAAGAAGTGTTGATATGAAATATCAACAATATCAAATATGAAATATGTGTGTGTGTGTATATATATATATACACACACACACACACACAAGAAAGAGTTTGCTTCTTTAATGTTTAAGCGAAAAAGAGAATTCCAGATATACAGATATATAAGGAATAAATATCAATATTGGTCAGCCCTCAGGAACCAGTGATAGCAAAAGACTGAAGATCCAATATTCAGGACATACTACAGAGGGATTTTGAACTTCTCTTCCTCAAGCCAGCTTGAATGGTTTAATAGTTTTCTGTTACAAGAATAGGGCAGATGACACAAAATTTCAGAGTGAAAGACAACAAAAATGAAAGCAAGAGAAAAGTAACATTGGAAATTAAAAAATGTGTCAGTGAAAAATTGGAGAGCTGAAACTTTTGCACCAGAATGTGGATGCTTATTTTTAAGATTATATCGCCACCTAGTAAATTAGCATAGAAATACATCCACAGCTAACGGCAGCATAAGCATGGTGTTGAGCCCTAATCCTCTGGTTAGCAGCTCCTGGCGGACACCTTTATAAACATCTGCACACACAACAGGACAAACACACAACCTACACCAGCATCTCGAGTTCCCAGTGCTCAGCCCCCACTCACATTCTCCTGTTCCTCTGGAGTTATGGAGTGGAGAATCAACAGCACACATTTTAGATATGAAAATGTGTCAAGAATTTCTCTCAATCTGTTATGCATCCTTGGAAAATGATTAAACAGTGCATATTATCATTTGCTTGTTCTAAATAATTTAACTCTGGGCTGTTAATTAGTGAAAACATTTTACATTTTTTACTTTCATTTCTGCCTAGTAAAAGAAGTGGTATGATCATGATTTTTTTTTCTTTTTTATTGAGGAAGCATTGGAATTGTGGAATTAAAAACACTAAACAGAGAACCCTACTTTTTTGTTGTTAAAGCCACATCTTCGGTTTTTCCATATCTTGTTTCTTCTGCAGTGGTTTTTGGCACTGAATGCTTGATCACTCACCTTGGTTTTGTTTTTATAAGGAGATCCTTAGCTTGATAAAATATTGCACAGATTTTAAGGCTTGGTGTCTACAGACAGTTGGTTACCAGAGGTGGCATCCTGGCTATATAGACTCCTTGCTAGTCTCAGTTTTTCCATCTGTGAGATGGGGACAAAAATAGTACATACAGCACTGGGCTTTTAGGAGGAATAAATTAAGCAGAAGTGCTCAAAAATGTTAGTTATTATATTAACAACAAAAATACATTGATTAAGAATGGTAGAAACAAAGAATAGAAACTAATTTCATCTTGCCACTCACAATAGATCAAAACGCTTTAGCCAAACAAATAGACACAGAGAGAGGAGGAATATATTCTGAGGCCAGAAAACCATCCATTAAAAAAAATCTAAATGATTAAATTTTAAAAAATTATTAAAGTTTTTAATAATTATAAAATTGATTGCATTCAAGTGCTTAAAAGACCTTGAAAATGCACCTCCATTCTTTTTTCTATATGTTCTTCCTTCCTTTTAGAAACCTATCCTTGCTTCAGCCTTCCAAATAGATCTCCCCTTTATTTTAAGGACTACTTAGAATATTTTGACTGAAGGAATTAACCAAGAGTTTAGGGTAGAAAGTAGAGGAGGGGAGATTTCTATTGTGGAAGCCTTTCCCAGGGGGCAGTCAGTCATAGAACTATCAATTTAACTTCAGGTATGGGAGAGTCTGCCATCTGTCTTCTTTTTCTTTTAAAGATTTTTTTTTGATGTGGACCATTTTTAAAGTCTTTATTGAATTTGTTACAATATTGTTTCTGTTTTATGTTTTGGTTTTTTTGGCCCCGAGGCATATGGGATCTTAGCTCCCGAACCAGGGATCAAACCCACACCCCCTGCATTAGAAGGCTAAGTCTTAACCACTGGACTGCCAGGGAAGTCCCTGCCATTTGTCTTCTAATGGCTATTTTTCTTTTTTCCTTAAGTTAACAGAACTTTTGGCTGACACATACCTACACAGCTAAATATGTCTAGTTTCCTCCTGAAGTAAGTGTGGTCTTTGGACTTGTGATATGTGTAGCATCTGGGTCATACCCTTATGAAGAATGTGTGTGCGCTCCTCCCTTGCTTCTTTTTCCTTTGCTACTAACTGGGATGTGGATATGATGGTGGGACTAGAGCAGCCAATTTGGCCAAGGGGTGGAAGTTAAGTTTAAAGAGGAGCAGAGCAACAAGGTAAAAACAGCCTGGCTTCCCAGCACTGCTGATGTGCCCTGAGTCCTTGAAATGCCTATGCCGACTTGTAGATGAGAGGGAAGCCAATTTCTGTCTTACTTTAGCTTATATATTTTTGAGTCTCTTTGTTATAGCAGTCTAAGCTGTATTAGACTGCTAATAAATTCTAACAGTCTCAAGAGTAACAAGCTAGAAATATAAATGTAAAATTACAGATTTTAAGTATGAAGAATGCACCCTGCAAGGCACTACTTCCCAAAGACCGGTCCTTTGAGGATGTTGAGCTAGAAAAGACTTTTCATGTATGCCAAGAAAAAAGTTCTCTTCTTAATAGTTGGTAGGAGAATTCTATTGTGTGGGGCTAGGGAGGAGGAGGGTCCTGCTTTCTTAAAAAGAAGCTGTGAGGGAATTAATTCAGAAGTGTGGCTTGGCTGACACCCAAGTTTCATGCCGAACAGAGAAACAACTATGCATAAAAAGGAGGGGGAAAGGAGTGGCTATATCTGAGCACTGAGTGTAGAGAATCACAGAAAAGGCCATGGTGGATGGAACATAGAAGGCATTTAGGAGAAGATAAAAAATGTTAATTGGGGTTTATTAAGATATTTGCTACCTGGATTACAAAGTAGTTATCCATCTCCTATAATAATAGCTAACCATTATTGAATGCTTCCTATGTGCTGGACATTTTTCTAAGGGTTTTACATCTATAAAATATGTAATCCTTACAAAAAGTCTCTGAGGCAGGTGATATTATTATTTTGGTTTTCCAGATAAATAAACTGAAGCATAGAGGGTAAATTAATTGGCAGAAGTTGCAATTTATAGCAGTGTTTGGCATTTGAACTCAAGCATTTTGCTCTAACCAATATGATCTACTATCTTTTTAAAATGCTTACTCAATTCTTTATTGGTAACCATTATTTTCAGACAAGTAGAATTTGGTTACATAGGAGCTGGAGAGAGAGGGCATAACTAGACACAATGTTATATTTAGTTAATCAATACACATTAGCATACTGAAGACTTCCCAGTAAATAAAGCTGCTTAACTCTGTTTAATTCAGAAGTTCCCAAGTGTATTTTATCACAGAACTAATGTTTTAAGCATTGCTGCCTATTTACACCCCAAGAAGCTAGTGTCACACTGAACATACTTTTTTGAAATTCTAGGGGAGAAAAATACATTGACCTGGGGGTCAGGAGACCCACAGCATGGTCCTGATTTAGTGAACTTATTTGTTCATGTGGTTTTGAGCAAGTCACTGAAGACTTCTGGCTTAGATTTCTTGAGTTAGTAAAATAGGGGCCTGGGTCTTGGTGAAGAGATGACCAATGACATCTGATTTTAAGAACCAAGCTTGTATTTGGAAAATGCAAAGCACAGATGCAGCTATGAAAAAGTCAGGTAATTAAGTCAAATTTTAGGTGGAAAGGGCAGAAGTAGAAGCAGGGAGATTTTTCCTTAACCATTTGAGTATTGGCACCAAAGAATATTTATGGAGATGCCCCATAAATATTTGGGTTCCACATTTAGGCTTCATATACATGGAAATGTCACTGATTTCCATGTTATCTGAGATCCCACTACATTTCCTATCGGTATCTTTCTCCAACTTGTGACCCAGAACATCCAACCAGTTATTTTATATTTAACTTTTTCGTGTAGGACCTTGACAAAACTGGAAAGGAATGAATCAAACAGAATTGGCAGTTGATTCTTGGCCAGGTGTACAGGGTAGAGGAAGATATTACAGCAGAGGAAGTAGCATATGTGAATGCTTGAGTGAAGGGGACGGTGAGGTGGGTTCGATAATGAGTAGTGCAGCGTGTGAGCTCAGGGGATTGTAGGTGTGAGAGTCAGTGAAGAAGGAGACTTACATGGAGAAGTGGCTGGAAATATAAGCTGAGTCAGGGTGGTGGAGTTTGTTCCATGTATTGTATTGAGACTGCCTCTCTGCATAGATTTAAATTTTAGATCCATCACAATAGAAGTTTCCAACAATTAAACACAAAATAAAACTCCCTTCATGCTGATCAGATTCCATATCTTTTACTTTATCTTTTTTAGAAAATGAAGATTTTTTTAGAAATCTTTTTAGAAAAGTGAAGATAGAAGTTAGGATACAGTTAATTTTCCAGTTTTGTTTTAGAAAAATGAAGATAAAAGTTAGGATACAGTTAATTTTCCAGTTTTGTTCTATTTGAATAATTCAATCATCATGATGCTGAGATGGGATATATCATGAATTTTCAGATGTTTGTTTATTTACATGGAAATAACTTCCCCTCCTTCTATAATATAACTTCTACAATAAGTTCCTCATGATGTGGGATGTCTTATAGATAGGCCTACTACCTATGATGATGTCCTGTTGGGACTACTGTAACTAAATTCATCTTGAGTGAGACCAGAATAAGAGAGATTTGTGTATTAAATATAACTGATATTATTGCTGGGGACCACTGATTAAGGTAGATTTAGTCAATGCAGAAGAAACCTTAACTACACATGCTCCTCTTCCTGGTCTCAGTTACCAGTTCATTCTCATTCATTTCCACCTGCTCCTTCCTTACCTCAAAGTCCCCCTCATCTACTCTCTCCTCACTCTGGATCCCCCACTGCTCCCCTTACATTCCTGCCCTTTCATGCTAAGCTTTTAAAGATGCTGTTTTATTTACCTGGTCCAGGTAGGGGCTTACCTTTGGCTGTTTTAATAGTGCTTTGATACAGTTTAAGTAATTCTCGACATCAATTCCTTACTGTCAATAGGATCAGCTATTATTAGTCTTGCAGTTTGATTGGTGGAGGAAAAGGAATTGGAAAAAAGGAAAGGAATTGGGGCGGGGAAAAGAGGCTCCTCTCTCAACTTCTCTTTTCAGAGGTAACTTCTGTAATCCACATTCATAACTAGCAATTTAGAGGAGAAATATCCCTCATTCAGATGCACCTGGAGAAAAAGAAGGAAAGAAGGAAAGGAAGGGGAGAGAGAGAGAGGGAGGGAGGGAGGGAAAGAAAGAGGGATGAGGGAAAGGAGCAAGGAGGAAGGAACCTACTTTATTTCAGGTCCTCTTCTTCCTGAATCAGCACACATGCTTTCATGTAATCCTTGCTATATTCTGTGAGTTTGGAATCACTATTTCCATTTTACTTTGAAGCATAGAAGACTTGAAAAGTAAATAACATTTCCAAGGTTATGCAGCTATTAAGATAATGAAGCTAGAATTTGAAATTCCCCGGTAGTCCAGTGGTTAGGACTCTGCACTTTCACTGCTGAGGGCCCAGGTTCAATCCCTGGTCGGGGAACTAAGATCCTGCAACCCACGTGGTGCTGCCAAAAAATAAAATAAAATAAAATGAAGCTAGAATTTGAATCCAGATTTTAAGACTTAAACTCTACCTTCCTTTCCATTTCAACAACTATCAACAGCTCTGATTACTGCCTTATTACAGATAAAGGTAGGAAGTAAATGGGATGAAGATGTTTTTGAAATGGTAATTTTGGTTTCCTGATTTATAGCCCAGTGTTCTAGCTCTATTGCATTTGAACTACTGTCTTTTGGATGGGAAGACACTGGCCTACATACTTTGGTTTTGGTCATCAACATTAACCATCTACCAAATGGTCATCTACTGGATTGACTTGGCATATGGCATTACTCATATATTTTTCTCGGAAATGATTGGAAATATATAATTTTTGGCTATCTGGTATAGACCAGGAAGCATGCATTATACATCATTGGGTAATTCTTCATCTTAAAATTATTCTTGGTTAAATACCTTGCTCCCTAGAATATATCGAACTAAACAGAATGTGATAACCTAGATGTTAAGCTAGGAATTTAATAAGCCATATTCTAAAATCCCTTGAGGCTCTGGGTTCTTTGGTTATACTATTTAGAATTACTGTGATAATGTGTTACAAAATAAAGGTAATGGGAGGGATAAAAGGGGAAGGAGGAGACTTCTATAATGTTGAAGGTGGTTGCCCGTACAGTGACTAGTAAGAATAAGCTTGGATGTCCTCTAGCATCAGACAATGACAGTACAAAAAGGAACACTGTAATAGCAACATTTTAAATGAGAAAATAGCTTTGCTTTATCTCACCCTGGTTTATGTAAGGTGTTTCATCCTTCCAGTTGATTGAATATATAAGTTCTTAATAGAATCCTCAATAAAACAACAATAACAGTAATGGAAATAAGAGTAGGATATAAATGTTTTCAACTGCACTGAAATTCAAGTGGGCATGTGATATGTAAGGGTTAACTTCTTGCCTTTAAATTTTCTAATAAACTTGGTAACAGGCTGTTAAGAGTTTATTAGCTTGATGTTGGTTAATCATCCTTATTGTTTCTGTTCTGGACCACAGTAAAGGCACACAAACCAAATTAACCTGCACATGAGCCCTTTATAAGAATCTCTTAAAATAATTTATTTAGCTTATTCACTCCCACATTTTTGAGTTCTCTGAATTATAGAATTCTCCAAATGAATCAGTACCTCAACTTGTTTGCCAAAATATAAAGATGAAAAGAAAAATGAGCTCTCTTACAATACCCTCTGGGACTAATTACACTGATCTGACTAGACTGGTTGTTAGAGCTGAATTATAGTCATGAATAAGTTAGATCCTAGTTAAAATTATGTATGGGGTCCAAGAGGCAATGTCATACAGGCAAAAAAGCTGTTTTGTAATGAGTGGAAATTAGTACTATAATGCTTTATGAGATATTGGGCTCCCAGTTAGAAACCTATCTGCTGAGATGTATAAGAAATTTCAGGCTTAAAAAATTAACCCATCTTCTTGCACTGTATATGGGTCCCTTCTAAATGTTCGGTTTAGAGCCATGTTAATTGTTGGGTTTCCAGTAACACAAAGGAAATAATGTATTTTCAAAATTAGCTTATCCTTGTTTATTTTCTTTTACGTGCAGATTTATTTCAGCTTTTATTGAAGTTTTTTAACTTTCCTAATAGTTCCCAACATCTAATGTGGATAAGAGACACTGGAGCAAGAAAGATTTTGGTTAGTTAGATAATATAGGAGAGAATTTCCTGGTAGTAGAAAGTATTAAACATTACAAAATAGATCTGGAGTAAATAATGGAATTTTATTCTCTAGAGGCTTTTAAATTTAAAGAAGGTTTGTGTCACCCTACAATTCATATATTAAAATCCTAACCTCCAAAACTAATGGTATTAGGAGGTGGGCCCTTTGGAGGTGCTTAAATCATGAGGTCGGAGTCCTTGTGAATGGGACTGGTGCCTTATTTTAGAGGCTCCAGAGAGATGTCTAGTCCCTTCCACCATGTGAGGATAGAACAAGAAGTTTGTAACCAGGAAGAGAGTCCTCACCCGACCATGCTGGCACCCTGATCTCAGACTTCCAGCCTCTAAAACTGTGAGAACTAAATTTCTTTTGTTTATAAGCCACCCAGTCTGTGGTATTTGGTTATAGCAGCTAGAACGGACTAAGACAGCTACATTTGAGTTTGGCCTCTAGTGTGCCCATTTCTTATCCCAGTCCACACTTAAACACAATCATCTGAGTAATTTGGTGAATTGGTTATGAATTTACTATCATAATTGATTTAAAAAATATTTTGGCATCCTGACTATTTAACAGCCTTGTTGCAAAACATATTGACTCTCATGGTAGGTGGTTCTTTGAATGGAATTAACTCGAGTGGTAGGAAAATTGAATACAAATGATAACAGACATGGTTTTTGGATTTAAGCATTTAAATCCTCCCCTGAAGCACATACACTTAGATCAGGACTCTCAGTATCCATTGCTGGGGCTCAGGCAGGTCTAGGCAGAGAGTACTAGCAAAGGCAGTAGAAAGGATCTGAGGAGAGAGGTCTTTGCAGAGAAGAAGCCAGGTCTGAGAAGCTGAACAATATTTTTTTTCCACCCAAAACCCAAACAGCTCTGAAAACAATGATTTTTTCCTGAGTTTCCTGCAAACACTTATGGTGGGAAAATCTGAAGTGAATTCATGCATATACTTGACCCTCTTAGAATATTCCTAAGTTTCACTGCAGAATGTTGGAGCCTTGACTACAGGTGTTGCCCCAAAAGCTGTGGGGAGGGTTATGCAATACACGGTGTGGACACTATGGAAATTAAAATTTTAAATTGGAAAAATTCTGAATTCTGAAAAGCACTTGGATTTTAGGGAAGGGATTGTGGACTTGTGATATTTTGCCATGCAGAGTTTCCACGTTTTTCTACTAACTGATTCGCTTTAGGCCCCAGGTTTGTAGTTTTGAACCTGCTTACTGTCTTATCTCTGACCTGACCTCTTCATTTATGCTAAAATCAGTAATTAGTGAAAAGGCTAAATGACGGTATTTATCCTTCTGATTTCTCCTCTGTATATAAAACAGATGAAAGGTAATTTTTGGTTGTTGTTTTTGACCTCCTCTGGTACCTTGAGTTTGGAAAAACAGTAAAAACAACCCAATTGGTCAGAAAAGGCAAAACAACAAGAGTGATGGGTATGTCTGGAGAACTCGGTGGCACTTGCGGTGTGGATTCACCGTGGAGTGCATGAGGCTAATGGCCTCTCTATCACTAAGATTGTTGTCATGGGTGTAACTCACTGCGAAACACCCTCTGCTGTCCAGTATTTCCAAGCCTTTTATTTTACTTTTTTAAGTTTTTATTTATTTTATTTATTTATTTTTGGCTGCATTGGGTCTTCATTGCTGCATGCAGGCGTTCTCTAGTTGCGGCGAGTGGGGGCTACTCTTCGTTGTGGTGCGCAGGCCTTTCATTGTGGTGTCTTCTCTTGTTGCAGAGCACGGGCTATAGGAGCGTGGGCTTCAGTAGTTGTGGCACGTGGGCTCAGTAGTTGTGGCTCGCGGGCTCTAAAGCGCAGGCTCAATAGTTGTGGCGCACGGACTTAATTGCTCCGTGACATGTGGGATCTTCCTGGACCAGGGCTCAAACCCGTGTCCCCTGCACCACCAGGGAAGCCCTCCAAGCCTTTTATTGCTTTATTTGTTCAGAGGTACATCAGGTAAATGGACTGCTTATAATTGTAGGTGTAGTACCAACCATTAAAGCAAATATATTTACAGCCCCTGTAATTATATTTTGGTAAAAGTTATACTGAATGGCTTGACAGGACTCCTCTCTGGGTAGTATGTTTACTTTGATATTTTCTCCAATGATGCAGAATGGCTTCTAGTCCAAACATTTTCTCCTGATGATACATTTATTTCTGGCATGACCTTCTCTTTCAAGTCCAAAAGAAAAAAACACAATTTATAGAAACATATAGAGTGACAGATAAATGTAATATACTACAGGAACCTATTGATTTATTGACCAACACTCACATTTTAAAAGATCTATAGGGGCTTCCCTGGTGGTGCAGTGGTTAAGAATCCACCTGCAATGCAGGGGACACAGGTTTGAGCCCTGGTCCGGGAAGATCCCACATGCCGTGGAGCAACTAAGCCCATGCACCACAACTACTGAGCCTGCGCTCTAGAGCCCACAAGCCACAACTACTGAAGCCCACACACCTAGAGCCCATGCTCTGCAACAAGAGAAGCCACCGCAATGAGAAGCCCGCACACTGGAACGAAGAGCAGCCCCCGTTCAACGCAACTAGAGAAAGCCCGCGTGCAGTAATGAAGGCCAAACACAACCAAAAATATAAATAAATAAATAAAGATAATAAAAAGATCGATAATTCAAAGCTAATGAAAGAGGGAAAGCACAGTAAGTATGATGTAAATAAAGTATGTGTTCAGGCATGATGTTTGAGTTCTTACCCTGATGTCCTTGTTCTTGGACATTCTTGCACAGATTTTTCTATTGCTTAAGCATTTATGTAGAACAGCAGGGCCATAGATGCTATGTAACAGAAATACTGTATTAACAGCTTTCTGTTCAATGACAGTGTGAGCTTTCTCTTGGGAGTGTTTTAAAGCTTACTTAATTAGGTCACCTTTGAGCAAATTGAGTTTCGGGCAGATTGAAAGGTATCTAAATTCTTTTAGATCACCTCAGTACCATTTAGTATCCTGGTGTGTTAATTTGCCAAATGGAACACCAGGGAAGAGAATAATTAAGTCAATAAATAAAGAAAATAAGTAAATGCTTACTTATTCTTGAAAACATCCTATATTTGTATATGACCTTTGATTTGTTTTATGGAATATGATATAAAATATTTGATGAAATGAGTTTCATTATAATTTTATAACATTTTTTTTTCTTTTTTCAAAATGCATTTCCATGTTTTTCCCCCACAGAGTCTTCATAAGTTATAAGGTCACTGGAAGAATTATTTTCTCTTTCTTTTATAACTGCTTATAATGCTTAATATGGTGCTTTGAATAAATTGTGAGTAACTGCATTCTGTTGGAACAGTAGACGTCTAGTCCTAAAAAGCTCAGGATTCTGGAGTCAAGTTAGAAACAAAAATATAAATTAATATATCTCACGGAATTTTTTGATCACTTAAAGCAGTGGGATTTAAGTGATGATTCTGGCCTTTCCAATACCTATTTTCCAATGGAAGATTGTCTCTTTTCTTTCAAACATGTAATACCACATGTCTATTAATCTGTGTCACCCAGTTCCTGACAACAGGAATTATGCCCTAGAGTTCTCTACATACAGGCATTTTTCCCATTCCAAGTAGAATAGACAACTGTAACAGGGTCAATTAAAACCTTTTTATGACATTTTACATATGAATGTTAAGAGAGAGGAATTCTTCCTATTGAATGGTAAGCTGTAAAAAATATATGCTTGGATCAACCAGCATCCATCTGTCCATATAGATAAAGTCAGTCAGTTTGTTGAAGAAGACAATGAGGCCAACATACAAAGAGCATCAGGAAATGGAGCTGAAATATGAAAAGAGAGCCACTTAACTCCTTGATCTAGCCATACCTGACTTCACTTTTGGACTTCCTAGTTATATGGCTCAATCCCCCTTTATCTAAACTGGTTTCAGCTAGGTTTAATTCACGTGTAACTTAAAGTATCCTGACTCATAGATTTTGCATGTTTGGAAATTAAATTTATTCAATATATTATTTTGACACATATTTTAAATAAAGATGCATGAAAAATTATAAAAATGATACACATTGATTTCTCATTTTTAGCAAATCAAGTAAAGATTTGTAAACCAAATGTTTATAAATTATAAAGTTACTTTTAGGACCCTAAGTTTTTTTCCAATTATTATTAATCATCATCTTGTCATAATTAGTTTGTAAATTCATGAAAATAGAATTTGTTTTGGTAAATGCAGTGTGATTCAGAGTGCTGTCAGTACATGGTCACTTGACAGTTGTTTTAACACTGACAAGCCTGCAGCAAATTTTAGGATACATTAAAAGGTGTTTATCATACCCAGTATCTGATAGATGTAATCACACAAAGGTTTTTCAAGCCAATTCAGAAGATTCATTTTATAGGCATAGGTTATGGTAATTTATCATTAATGTTATCTTCTGGATGCTATAGTTTTGGTTAAAGTAAAGATTTGCAGTTTCACATCTCCCCGTCCATGGTCAGTGTTCATCTAATATAAATCTAACCTAAGATTAGATTTATACATTTGTTTTTGGTTCAAGGTTTCTTGCTCCCGCTGGCAAACACAGATGCTCCTTAACTCCTCTCCACCTGAATGTGCACAGAATATAATTATGATGGGAACTAACATTATCTGAAATATATTCTGTTTATGCTTGTAGACCAAGGTCAGAACAATTAAATGAAAGATGGTAGCACTGTGGATTATGCCAAACAATATTTCCCCCAGGAATGTAATACCGTATATCACAAATAGGCAAAATATTCACGCAGATCCTCTGCTGGCCTCTCTGTCAATCCAGGTTTACTGTCACTAAATATGAAGTTTACAAAATAGACTGCAGGGAATACAGATGTTTCTACTGGTATGTGTTTCTTGCATATGTTGAAATAACATTGTGATGATTCATTTTATTCAGCTTTATTGAGATATAATTGATATATGTAAGTTTAAGGTATACAATATGATGATTTGATACATGTATATATCGTGAAATTACCACAATAAGGTTAGTTAACACACTGTGATGGTTTAATTTATGTGTCAATTTGACTAGGCCATGGGTGCCCACCTATTTGGTCAAACATTACTCTGGGTGTTCCTGTGAGGGTGTTTTTGGATGAGATTAATGCTTAAGTAGATAGAATGAGTAAAGCAGACTGCCCTCCATAATGTGGTGGACTCTTTGCAACCAGTTGAAGGCCTGAATAGAGCAAAAAGACTGACCCCTCCCCTCCACCCCGCCATACACATACCCCAGAGTAAGTGAAATTCCTGCTACCTGACTGCCTTTGAACTGGAACATCATTTTTTTCCCCTGCCTTTGGACCCAAACTGAAACATTACCTCTTCCTGGGTCTCAAGCCTGCCAGCCTTTGGACTAGAACCAAATTTTTGGCTCACCTGGGTCTCCTTATTCTATCTATCACTCTATCTTTCTATCTAACTACCTACTTACCTACCTACCTATCTCCTATTGGTTCTATTTCTCCGGATAACCCTGACTAATACAAATATTATATTGATGATCAGTAAAATGGTAATAGTATTCTTTGCCTATCTGGCGAAGAGTCTGGGGACGTCTCAAGTCCATTGTAAACATTCAGAATGTCAGGTATAATGATATTTAATAGTATCATATTTAGTGTCCCCTCCCCCCAGTTGCCCAGAGCAATTTGTGACATTGAGATGACACTCTTGGACCATTAAGCTTCTCTAGGTAAAGTCTGGCTCTCTGGGTTAGCTAAGACATAAAGGCTCAGGTCCACTAGGGTCCTGACACTAAATCATTTCCAAAGGAAATCTTACGACTCTAATAACAGATTATAACTGGCCTGACTTAAGAAAACAGAAAAATCATGTTCAACTTTACTTATTTTGAAACATTAAAATTTTTGCAACTAAATCAATTTAAAAAATAATTTTCCTTTAACCTTGGGCTTTCTGAGAAACAGGTAGGACAACAGTCATGGCAAAGATATGGTTATTGGTGATTAACTGGCACATTTCATGGGTGCGGTTGCTGAAAATCCACTTCTGCTATGGTTGGAGGAGGGACTGGTTTGGGAATCTCTGTAATAGAAGGTGCAAAATTTGCCTGTGCATTAGAAGCCTCCACAATTGTCTCCACATTACAGTAGTCTTCAATTGGCTGTAATTTGGGGTTAAAACAAACTGATAAATCAAGTTAGTATGGTAATAATCAGTTGACAGAATTGGAAGCTCATGCTTTAAACTGCCTTTGAGGGCTTCCCTGGTGGCACAGTGGTTGGGGGTCCGCCTGCCGATGCAAGGGACACGGGTTCGTGCCCCGGTCCGGGAGGATCCCACATGCCGCAGAGCGGCTGGGCCCGTGAGCCATAGCCGCTGGGCCTGCGCGTCCGGAGCCTGTGCTCCGCAACGGGAGAGGCCACAACAGTGAGAGGCCCGCGTACCACAAAAAAAACCCCAAAAAAACAAAAAACTGCCTTTGACAAAATCATAGAATCAATCAGTGCAAGAAACGGCCCAGACTTGTTACCCATGGACCTTTCATTATTACCATTTCCTATCACTCCTACGGGCATCAATTACTTCATCCTACAGGGCAAAGGTGTTAGGGAGAGGTAGACAGAAAAGTCTGGTGAGCTGGTGACTCTACTTTGACAGCAAACTGCAACTGTATTTTAAAACTAATCAGCCCTATATAAATTTTTCTGTTGTGTGGATGTGATCTAAAACACATAAAATATTCTGGGGCTTGAAAACACCTTATATCAGTCTAAAAAACATGTTCTTTTAAATAGATTTTAAAACCTATAGCCTTATATAGGCTACATTCTGGGATTTGACTTTTATTTTTAACTTTAAATCTTTATTAAAGCAGGTTATCATCAGAAAAAAAAGTCTGTATCAGAGAGCAGAGGAATTTGATCCTGTGAGTGATTGTTGCTAAGGGACCATTTCATGCAAATTAATCTATAAATATTTAGTGGTTGGATACCTGACGGAAGGGGAGAAGAGTGGAGAAAATTAGTCAGGTGGAGAGCAAGAAAATTACTCCCATCTGATTAGAAAAAGATAATCATGGTGTTTTCATGCAGACCAGCAGTATCATGATGTTTCTTTAATTTCCCTTTCATTTTTGCTTGCCTTGGGGTGAGAGTAGGGAGTGCTGAGGAATATGAGGATGTATGCCTGGTTACCTGGAAAAGGAAGGCAACTGGATACATTCCAGGTTAAGTCACACCTATTCAGGTGTGACTCAATAAAGACAAGATCAAAAGCTGGGAATATACTTGTCAGATTCTGCCCACCCACCCCAGCCCAAAGCTCATTGGAATTTTCAGAGTTGCCAACAAATTCTGGTTGAATTAGAAAGGTGTGCTTTACCAACATCTGAGGGAAACCAAGAGCTACTTATAGCCGTATTTGGGATTGGTCAGATGTTACCTGTAAAAGATGCTTCCAGGAAACTCATTTTTTTCTTTTAAATATTGTGATAAATATTTACCTTTAGAAAAGTATAGTTTTAGAAATTAGTAATTAGTTATATTTAGTGTTTTTGTTATTTATGTGATTATTTAGGGCTTAAAATATTTATGTAAGTTGAAACTGAACTAATAAGACTATTTTGCTTAATTGTGCCTGAGTTTGGAACATGTAACCATAATTAAAATGTGGTTAAAGTGTACATTTACTCTAGCAATCTGAAGTTGAAAACAATGGATAATTGTGATGGTATTGTGCTATATCTTGCCTGTGGTGATGGTTACATGAATCTGCACATGTGCTAAATCACACACACACACACACACACACACACATACACAAATGCATTTAGAACGAGTGAAATCAGGATAAAGTCTATGGATTGTATCAATGTCAATTTCTTGATTGTGATATTGTACTGAGGTGATACAAGATATTACCATTGGGAGAAGTGGGGTAAAGGGCTTGCTAGAGCTCCCTGTATTACTTCTTACAGCTGCATGAGAATCTGCAGTTATCACAAAATTAAAACTAAAAACAAGCGTGAATATCATAAAAATATTACTTTTTATTCCCTTCTTTGAAAATTGATATTTAAGCATTGTAAAAGCTAACACATTGAAATTACTCTTTGAAAAACTATGGAAGAATCTAGAAACTGCAATTTTTCTACAGAGCAGAAAGCAATAAGGTTTCCCTTATATGGTTCCAAAAGAAAAATTATGAATTATTGTTATGCTCATGCACCATGCTCATAAAATTGCCAACATATAACAAATATAACTTGCTTTAAAATAATCCAGCAGGACTGAGCAGAATACAGTGTAGTCTATATAAGTCCTACTTACTCTAAATGCATGGAAAACTATTACTTTCCACCATGATGTCTGTGGGTGAGTCAGTTTGAGTAGTTACATTAAAAATTGTACAGCACATTGAAGTGTATTTTTTCCAAAAGATTATCAAAAATATAGATAAATTAAAAAAATAAAAAGAGCATCTATTTGCATTTTTTAATATACTAAATGACCTTGCTGAGTATGTGCAATGTTAAATATTGAGACAACTAAGCAACTTTTTCCTAATTCTTAAAGATCGTTACAAAATATGCATCAGTAATTTTTTCATTAGCCATTTTTGAATAGCTACAGTTAGGTACAGTGCCAGATGACATAGATATATAATAGTAAACAAGAAAACTGGGCTTTAACTTAATGGTGCCTTCTGACCAGCTAAGAACTTATAACAATAATGCTATAATAATAACATTTATTGTTAACTATCAGTGCCAGATCTGGTGCTAATCCCTCTATATTCATCTTTTAATTAACACTCACTATAAACCTGGGAGGTAGGTGTCTGGGATAACAGGGACTGTGATATCAATGACAGAATTAGTTAGAGCTTGGAAGAACTCAAGGTTCTGATAAATACCATTGGTGAAATAAAAAAAGCAAAATCCATTGAAACTTAAATAAATAAAATTCTTTTTTAAACCATATAGGAGAGACATGGGAGCCCATGATACTGACCTATACAGAAGTAAATATAATGCTAGTATACTGCTTGATGCTTCAGGAAAAAATAGCTACATAGTCATGGTAATGGAAACATAGTGTCCTGGTCGTCAACTTTTAAATAGTCTGACAGATAAATTACAAAAAACATTTAAATGAATATAGGGGAAAATGTAAATGCCAGCATAAACTTATAGTTGATGGGGTCTGGGAGGTGGAAGGGCATAAGGGAAGATCTTAGATTGTGCAGAGAAGGGCATAAAGGAGACCTTCTATAGTTGATGGAACAAGAGATGGGATTTAAGGATGTTATTTGAGGCTACAGAAATCACATCTACTAAGGTAGAGGAAGGGAGATGTGGGAGGTAAGAATTAAAACCTATACTATAGCAAGAAGTTAGTAGACAATGTCCTAAGTTAATAAGTCAAATGTTTATACATTAATAATAGTACAGTTTTGTGGGAAAAAAATATCACACCCAGAAGTGGCTAAACATGATTGTTTCTGAAATGTAGAAAGGACTGGGGATGAATACGTAAGTTTCTTTTTATCACAGACCTTTATATGCTACTTGATTATATTTTTCTTTAAAAATAAAGCAGAATCTTTTGTTTTATGTAAAAATGTTCCCCCTTAAGAAATTCTTGAATTTTACTTCTTCACTTAACGTGAAAACCATTCATTGAGCATATACTTTATGTAAGGGTGAATTTTACTTAAAAGATTTTTGAGGATGATGTTTCATACTAAGTGTATTTAGCTAAAATGAATTTCTGGTCTGAAAATTTAGATTTGTGTATTTGTGTATATATATATATAACATATTCAATAACTGAGAATGTGGAAAATGACATGATTAGTATTATAATCAATGTATACATCTAAGATTTGATAGTCATTATGGTATTTATTTTAATGTTTTCATGCATCCAAACTTTATTCTTGATTTTTGTTCTTAGAAATCATGAAAATGTTTGCCAGTCAACATCCAGCCCTGTCCATCACCTTGACCTAGTGTCAAAGAAATCTGACCCCAGACACTCTCAGTCCTTACCTCTGTTAAAAAAGAAACAATACTTATTTACTGTCTATGGAGCACATGGCCCTGACTACGAGATTATAGTTTGTGAGCATTTCATTTGGTGCAAAAAAAATCTATTGAAGCATTCTGGTGTGGTAGCAGTGCAATGTCTGTAAAGAGAATGTTTCCCAATTTAAAACCTATTCAAATCTTGGGAGATTGTTGAAAATAATTGTTGATCTGAGGTAATTTGTTTTAAAAGATTAGACTTGCAACATAAAACACGATTTCTGCATCTGTTATCAACATTATATTAGTTTAAAAGCATATAGTCAGGAAGGAGTCCGGCTACCTAAAAGGCAAAGTTTAGGAGATGATAATGGCAATAATTTTGTGATAACAGCTGCCTCAGATAGGAAGTCTTACCTCCAGAGTCTGCTTTCCTGTGACATTTAAGGGAAAGGGCATGGGCTTTGCTGTTACTAGGCAAAAGTAGAACAGGCATTCGGGAACATAACTCAGATTGTCTTAGTTTCAGTTTATTTACCTGCAAAATGGTGAGGTAATAGTATCATTAACTGAACCACTAACAACACTGTTGAAAACTCAGTAGTAGTAGCTAACACGGCCTGGGTACTTACTGTTAAGTGCTTGTCTGTGAATCTCATTTGATCCTCCCAACTATTAGAATCCACATTTTAAATAAGAGGACAATGAGGGTCACGGGGGCCCTAGTTCTCCGTAAGGTTAAGCGGCAGAAAAGAAACTGAAACATATTTCTCTGATTCCACAGCCCTTGTACTTAAAACACTACCCTAAATTACCCACTGTATGTGAATTTAAGGGTTCCCACAGTTCAGATTCTCTGTTAGTAGCCCTAATTCCTGTGCTCTGGACCCTGTGGGTGGGGGCTCACAGCTGCTGTAAGACATTCACAGTCCACATGTGTCCAGAACAAAATTTATAGACTGGATGACATTACATACACACATGCACTATGATATTTCAAGAGTAAGTGGATGCCATATGATTAATAAAAAGATGAATGTAGTTAAATAAGTATGAGATGTTTTTTTTCTAATCAACAGTTTCTAAAAATACAATTTATATCATTATGGGAAGTGAAAGATGTTTTGATGTTAAATAGGGATCATCAGACCCTGGTTCACTGCATAACTCCAGGGGTGCCATTTCCATAGACCCCTATGTGAGTAAGGTCCCGTGGAGTTGTGTCACGTACAAGTTGTACCATTGTATGTACCTAAATTCAAAGTCTGGAAAGGAGCGTTTTATTGAAATAGGCACTGAAAAATTAAACAGCATGCTTCATTGTATTACCTTTGTTTATACTATCAGGAAGGTGCCTTTGAGATATATACTTAAGACTATTTGATTAGAAGTAATAGAATACAACAGAAATGATGAAAAACAAGGTAGATATTTATTTCTAGGACTGGCATGTCGCTTTATCGTGTCAAGGACCATGTTTCTTTCCCATTGCCCTGCCATTCTCAGCAGGCAGCATTCTGCCATATGACTGCTGAGTTTCCAGCAATCATGCCCACATTCCAGACCATAGGAAAGAGGACATGAGGAAACAGGCATGCATCTCTCTTTAAGGACCCTTCTTGGAAACCCCTTTGCCTATATCTCATTGGTCAAAACTTAACCACATGATTCAAGGGGGCTGTGTGTATTCTACCTAAAACCTGAGTTAGCACTTGTGAAGGAAAGAAGGGGAGAATGAATATTAGAAAAACATTATCAGTCTCTGCTAAACATATTGGTTTCTGGTCATATGCCTTTCCTTTAGTTCCAAAATTAAGGCTGGGAAATCTCCCAGGACTTCATATCCTACTTGAATTTTTAAGATTTACTCATCTTTATTAGGGGTTAGCCTTAAGGATTCAGTAATAAAACTCTTAGGATTTCTTTTAATATTAAACCCAATAATAAATGTGGGCACACACTGATATACCTTAAAACTTGGTTTTAAGTGTATGGTAATATCTTACAGATGCAAGGAAAAGTAGGCAATACGTGAATATGTCTGGTTGGGATAATGACGTTTCCCTTCCTCATCTCTGGATTGTTCAGAAATGGACCATAAATCTTCATTCTGCCTGTGTTAGTTAGCCAGGGCTGCCATAACAAAGTACTACAGACTACGTAGCTTAAACAACAGAAATTGATTTTCTCACAGCTCTAGACTAGGAGTCTGAGATCAATGTGTTGGCAGGGTAGGTTTCTCCTAAGGCCCCTCTCCTTGTAGATGGCTGTCTACTCCCTTTATTATTACATGGTTTTCTTTCTGTGTCTGTGTCCTAGTCTCCTCTTCTCCTAAAGAAAGCAGTCGTATTGGATTAGGGTCCACTCTAATGACCTCATTTTAACATAATTTTCTCTTAAATACTCTGTCTCCAAACACAGACTCGTTCTGAAGCACAGGGGTTTAGGACTTCAACATATGATTTGGGGGGAGGACATCTGTTTGCCTGCTACTTCCCTGGCTTTTCCTTCATAGGCATATTCTGGCACTACTTCTTTTTGTCCTCTGTTTTTTTCTATCTACTTTTACTTTTAGAGGCCATGTCATCCAACCTCCCCCTAAAGCTTCAGACTCCAGGGATTCTAATGGATAGCTGTAACTCAACACAGCCAGACAGAACTCTTGATAATCTTTCACCTTCAATCAATTCCTTGTCTGTCTCAAAAATAGCACCACCAATTGATACTATCACTGCTGAGAACCAAAACGTTGGAATAATCTTTTGTATTTCTGGTTTCCTCACACCTGTATTCAATAAAACAAAAAATCCCTATTGTCTGTACCTTGAAATGTAAACTCCAATTTCCAACATGCATTTCTCACCACTTCAAGAAGTTATCATCTTACTTCAAGCATCCATTATCTCTTTTACATAAACTATAGCCATCTCTTCCTTACTAGTCTCCATGCTCTTTTCTTGTGTTTTAATTGTTCCCATACCCCCTACAGTGATCTTTTAAAAGCAGAATTCTGAGTGGTGGTTACATGGTGTATACTTGTGTAAAAAGTCATTGATCTGTGCACTTAAGGTTTTCTTGTTTTGCTTTATGTAAATTTTTAATTCAATTTCAGAGAATTCAGAGAAAGCAAACATGGTTCAATTCATTCCTCATCCCTGCTCAGAGCATTTCAGTGGCTAAATATTACACTCCAAATATTCTTCAAGTTCTGTATTACATGCCCAGTTGAGACTTCCAACTGTATTTGTCACTGTTACTTACTCCACCCTGTTCACACTGGCCTTCTTGCTGTTTTTTGAATGTACCAAGTTGATTTTTGTCTTAGGGTCTTTTTACTCTGCCTCAAACACTCTTCTTTTTAAATCACTGTGCCTTCACTTCTTAAATATCACTCCTTTAGAGAAAGCCGTACTTGATTGCTCTCTATCAAATAGCATAACCCTGCCCATTATTTTTTTAATCTTCTTTCACTGCACTCTTTTCCTTCACAGAAATTATCAAGCAACCCTGGATATTATATCATGTATTTATTCCATCCCTTGATTTCTGTCTGTTTTCCTCACAAGTGTACTCCCAGGCCTAAAACGACGCTTAGTGCATTGTTGATATTCAGTATGGAGGGGGGACCTTCAAGGTGGCAGAGGAACAAGACGTGGAGATAACCTTCCTCCCCACAAATACATCAAAAATACATCTACATGTGGAACAATTCCTACAGAACACCTACTGAACGCTGGCAGAAGATCTCAGACTTCCCAAAAGGCAAGAAACTCCCCACGTACCTGGGTAGGGCAAAAGAAGAAAGGAAAAACAGAAACAAAAGAATAGGGACGGCACCTGCACCAGTGGGAAGGAGCTGTGAAGCAGGAAAAGTTTCCACACACTAGGAAGCCCCTTCACTGGTAGAAATGGGGGGTAGGCGGGGGGGAATCTTCGGAGCCACGGAGGAGAGCTCAGCAACGGGGTGCAGAGGGCAAAGCGGAGAGATTCCCACACAGAGGATCAGTGCTGAACAGCACTCACCAGGATTGTCTGAGAAGATTGTCTGCTCACCCGCCGGGGCAAGTTAGGGCTGGGAGCTGAGGCTTGTGCTTTGGAGGTTGGATCCCAGGGAGAGGACTGGAATTAGCTGGTGCACAGCCTGAAGGGGGATAGTGCGCCACGGCTACCGGGGAGGGAGTCAGGGAAAAAGTCTGGAACTGTCTAAAAGGCAAGAGACCATTGTTTCGGGGTGCATGAGGAGAGGGGATTCAAAGCACCACCTAAACGACCTCCAGGGATGGGTGCAAGCTGCGGCTATCAGCATGGACACCAGAGATGGGCATGAAACGCTAAGGCTGCTGCTGCAGCCACCAAGAAGCCTGTGTGCAAGCACAGGTCACTATCCACACCTCCCCTCCCGGGATCCTTTGCAGCGCTCCACTGCCAGGGTCCTGCGATCCAGGGACAACTTCCCCGGGAGAACACACTGCGCGACTCAGGCTGTTGCGACGTCATGCC
Source organism: Delphinapterus leucas (assembly GCF_059928025.1). Classification (NCBI taxonomy): domain Eukaryota; kingdom Metazoa; phylum Chordata; class Mammalia; order Artiodactyla; family Monodontidae; genus Delphinapterus; species Delphinapterus leucas. The sequence continues at coordinate 50,104,648 of NC_143132.1, forward strand.
ACCCTCTGCCTGCCGCAGGCTCACCCCGCTTTCCATACCCCTACCTTCCCCCTGGCCTGAGTGAACCAGAGCCACCTAATCAGCTGCTACTTTAATCCCGTTCTCTCTGGGCAGGGAACAGATGTCCTCAGGGAGACCTACACGCAGAGGCGGGGCCAAATCCAAGGCTGAACCCCCGGAGCTGTGCGAACATAGAAGAGAAAGGGAAATCTCTCCGCACAGCCTGAGGAGCAGCGGATTAAACCTCCACAATCAACTTGATGTACCCTGCATCTCTGGAATACCTGAATAGACAATGAATCATCCCAAAACTGAGGTGGTGGGCTTTCGGAGCAACTGTAAACTTGGGGTTTGCTTTCTGTAATTAATTAGTTTCTGGTTTATGTTTATCTTAGTTTAGTATTTAGAGCTGATTATATTTGGTAGATTTGTTTATTGATTTGGTTGCTCTCTTTCTTTTTTTAAATTTATATACATATTTTTCCTTTTTCTCTTTTTCTGAGTGTGTATGTGTATGCTTCTTTGTGTGATTTTTGTCTGTATAGGTTTGCTTTTACCACTTGTCCTAGGGTTCTGTCTGTCCTTTTTCTGTTTTTTTTTAGTATAGATTTTAGCACTTGTTATCATTGGTGGATTTGCTTATTGGTCTTGTTCTCTTCTTGCTTTTTTTTATTACTTTTCAATTTTTTTATTAAAAAAATTTTTTTATTTTAATAACTTTATTTTATGTTTTTCTTTTATTTTTTCTCCCTTTTCTTCTGAGCCGTTTGGCTGACAGGGTTTTGATGCTCTGGCTGAGTGTCAGGCCTGAGCCTCTGAGGTGAGGGAGCCAAGTTCAGGACATTGATCCGCTAGAGACCTCACGGCCTGATGTAATATCAGTCGGCAAGGGCTCTCTCAGAGATCTCCGACTCAATGCTAAGACCCAGCTCCACCCAGCGACCAGCAAGCTCCAGTGCTGGACACCCCATGCCAGACAACTAGCAAGACAGGAACACAACACCACCCATTAGCAGAGAGGCTGCCTAAAATCATAAGTTCACAGACACCGCAAAACACACCACTAGACATGGTCCTGCCCACCAGAATGACAAGGTCCAGCCTCATCCACCAGAACACAGGCACCAGTCCGCTCTACCAGGAAGCCTACACAACCTACTGAAACAAACATACCCACTGGGGGCAGACACAAAAACAATGGGAACTACAAACCTGCAGACTGAGAAAAGGAGACCCCAAACACAGTAAGTTAATAAGCAAAATGAGAAAACAGAGAAATACACAGCAGATGAAGGAGCAAGGTAAAAACCCACCAGACCAAACAAATGAGGAAATAGGCAGTCTACCTGAAAAAGAATTCAGAGTAATGATAGTAAAGATGATCCAAAATCTTGGAAATAGAATGGAGAAAATACAAGAAAGGATTAACAAGGACCTAGAAGAACTAAAACTATGATGAACAGCACAATAAATGAAATTAAAAATTCTCTAGAAGGAATCAATAGCAGAATAACTGAGACAGAAGAACGGATAAGTGACCTGCAAGATAAAATAGTGGAAATAACTACTGCAGAGCAGAATAAAGAATGAAAAGAGTTGAAGACAGTCTCAGAGACCTCTGGGACAACATTAAATGCACCAATATTTGGATTATAGGGGCCCCAGAAGAAGAAGAGAGAAAGAAAGGGACTGAGAAAATATTTGAAGAGATTATAGTTGAAAACTTCCCTAACATGGGAAAGGAAATAGTCAAGTCCAGGAAGCACAGAGAGTCCCATACAGGATAAATCTAAAGAGAAACACACCAAGACACATATTAGTCAAACTATCAAAAATTAAATACAAAGAGAAAATATTAAAAGCAGCAAGGGAAAAGCAACAAATAACATACAAGGGAATCCCCATAAGGTTAACAGCTGATCTTTCAGCAGAAAATCTGCAAGCCAGAAAGGTGTGGCAGGACATATTTAAAGTGATGAAAGGGACAAACCTACAACAAAGATTATTCTATCCAGCAAGGACCTCATTCAGATTCGATGGAGAAATTAAAACCTTTACAGACAAACAAAAGCTAAGAGAATTCAGCACCACCAAAAGAGCTTTACAACAAATGCTAAAGGAACTTCTCTAGGCAGGAAACACAAGAGAAGGGAAAGACCTACAAAAACAAACCCAGAACAATTAAGAAAATGGAAATAGGAACATACATATCGATAATTACCTTAAATGTAAATGGATTAAATGCTCCAACCAAAAGGCATAGATTGGCTGAATGGACACAAAAACAAGACCCATATATATGCTGTCTACAAGAAACGTAGTGTCTTCAGAGTCTCTAGTTCACAGTGGAAGCTCAACTATGATTTGTATTTGGAGTCAGGCAACGCATCCTGGTGTGTAGTTCTAGTTTTATGCATTTTTTTGCCAAAGACTTTGAGCACCCTAGTTAATAACTTGTCCATACGGAAGGATCAGAACTATGTTTGAATATCTCTTGATCTTAGGAGAGGGCCCAAGTAAATCTGAAGTACAGAGAGTGCTTTGAGATCCTGGAGAGAATTTGCTAAGGGACAAGGGGTCTCATGACATGAACCAAATTTGAGGACATAGCCTGAAGTGTAGGGGGTTAGTGATTCTAAGAACAGAGAGAGGCTGCATTTGAAATCACTCTGCCCAAGGCCTTCTTGCCATTCCTATGTATCCATGAGTCCCTCTTGCCCGTGGTTCTTGGAGCTTTTCACCATCAGAATTCATCTTTTAATCTTTGGTGCTTTTTGCTCTTCTAACAGTAGAAAAATCCTTCTTAACCTTGAATTATATTCTTTTAGCAAGGCCCCACAGTGGTATTATTTAGGCTTGGTAACTATGTATCCAGATTTGACTAGAATAGTCAGGATATGTATTTTTTCTGAGTGTAATTATATATAACACCTCCTTTAATTCTCAAAATTGTCCTATTTTGGACAACAAATTATAGTTTCACCCTATTGAGGATCCTGGTTTTCAATGTTCAGACCTGTTCTTCTACAAGGTACAAAGGAGCCCAAAGACAGGTCATGAAGGCGAAGATTTCTGAGCTGCATTCCAGTGTCTGTATAGTGGTCTGTGTGAAGGGTGTTGGCTGGCAGCAGTGGCCTTCATGGAGCAGCCTGAGGGTGTCCATGCAGTGGTTCTGTGTAGCAGTGATCTCTCAGGACTGTCAGGCCATGAGTGGCTCAAAACAGAGAAGTGCCACTGCATGGGTGGCAGTGTAAGAGGCACACATGTAGTGACCAGTTGTCCTGGTTTGCTTGAAGTGATCCAGGCATAATAAATGTTAATGGTGATTCTGCAGTGGGTGCTATTAGCGACTCACCCAGATTCTTTTACAGGCTGATGCACCCATATCTCAATAGCTGTGAGTGTGGACTGCTAATGGCTTACAGCTGATACCACATCAGCCCTCCCTGCCCACAGGCTCACACACATGCACACATACACACATACACACACACAGAAGTGCCCTCAGCTAAGAAAGGAGTGGTCCTCCAGGAGTGATTGATCCATAGTCAATGGCCGACTAGGTGCAAAAGATTCTCCCCTTAGCTCAAGTTGGGGACATCTTTCTAGAGCAGTTTATGCCTCAGAGCCTCCTGTGGATCAGGCCAAGACCATACCTCACTGAGACCATATCCTTGCTCAGTTCGTCCCTCTTTTCCTTCTCTACTTCCTCACTCCCTTATAGTTTTATCCTGAAGAGCTTTTCCTCAGTAAATCATGTGCACATGAATCCTTGTCTGGGGGAAAGAGGGCTCTACTTCTAGGGGACTTAACCTAAAGCAACCTCCTCTCACTCTCAAGAGTGTTGAAATTTGGATGATAACTTCACCCTTGACATCAGTCTAGTGCAGCAGAGGCAAGCAGAGTAAAGATTGAATGAAGCAGATTGCAGGAGAACAACAGGAAGGCAGGGAGAAATGGGAAGAGACGGTGGGACAGACCGTATGTGACAGCCCCACTCTAGGAGTTTCTGCAACGATACTACACAGCAGAGGGATAAGGTCCTGTGTTAGTGTGTGAGAGCCAGTGACCCAATGGGCTTTGGGTCTAAATGTTAAAATGAATGTATTTTGTGTATCCTAGGGGATATTGTTTACATAGATATTAATGTAACCTAGATGTTAGTTGAAGTTATTCTATCCTTTTTAGTAAGATAAAATTAGCAGTTTTATTATCTTGCATCTCAGATAGTCTAATATGCTGCCCCAACACTTGTGCAAGTTTTGATTGCTTATAGTCTACATTGGACTCTGGGTTTTGCTTTTGCTGGAATATGTCACACTCACTGTGGCAATATGAAAGTCGGTGGTAACATTAATTGCGAGCTGATTTAGTGGAGTCATAGGCAGGGGTTGGGGCCCTGATTGGAAGAGTGGGAGGTGAGGAAGTAGAGATATGAGAAAAGACTATTTTGAAATGTTCACAGGAAAGAAGATTGGTGAAATGGGACTATATATAGAAGTTGGCCTAGTGTCTAAAGAGGACTTTTTCAAGTATGGGAAATATTGAAGTATATTTTTATGTGAATAATAAAAATAGCTCATTCTTACATAACTAACCATGTGCCTGAAACTAAGTGTTCTGAAAATATCAATTTATTTAATTCTCAATTTTCCTAAGAATCTTTCATCTTACAGATGAAATTAACTCACAAAAGAAGTCAGTAGTGAGCTCAGTGTCATGCAGCTATTACAGGGTAAGACCAGGAGTCCAATCCTAGCATTCTGTTTCCAGAGTCCATGTCATTTAGAGTATAGGGCACTGCCTCTCATAAAAATAGGAGTGATCCTGTAGGGAGAGAAAAGGTGTTGAGGAAAGAATGGGGAATATTGCAGGAGCAAAATTCTTAAGGATGAGAAGAGGGTTGGGATCAGTGTGTAAATGGAAGGATCTATCCCTTAGAAATCAAAACAGTCTATTTGATGGACTGTGGATGCAGGGGGGTTGTTAGCCTTTGTGGTGGCTGTCCTCTAATTTTTTTTTTTTTTTTTGTGGTACATTCTCACTGTCGTGGCCTCTCCCGTTGTGGAGCACGGGCTCCGGACGCACAGGCTTAGCGGCCATGGCTCACGGGCCCAGCCGCTCTGCGGCACGTGGGATCCTCCCGGACCGGGGCACGAACCCACGTCCCCTGCATCGGCAGGCGGACTCTCAACCACTGTGCCACCAGGGAAGCCCCTCTAATTTTATTTCACTTATTTCCTCAGTGTAGTTAGAGTTAGGAGTGAAGTAGGGAGGGTGGTATTGAAGAGAGGAAAGGTGTGAGATACTCTATGCGATATAATGACCTCATTTCTCCCATTCCCTACCATAGATCTTGAAGAGGCTGTCAACCAAATCAGGCCTCTCTTAAATTTAGGACGTTGGCTACTTCTTGCCATATAGCTGGGTTGACATCCATCTGTGCTATGGCTACTTTCTTAGTTAGTGATCCAAGAATTCTCCCCTTCATGAGGCTTGAGCTCCTTTTCATGGCTGGATTTCATGAAAATGGAGGAATGTCTCTTTCCAAAGAATCGTATTAAGGACATATGGGAATTAAAATAAGGTTTTAAGGTGGCCATGCGGTAAATGGAAGCATTTCATGTGCCTCTTTAAAACAGAATACCATAATTGAAAAAGAATGAAACTTTAAAACCAATTGTCTGAGACCTCACCCCAGGAAATTTTATTTGCCTACAGATTAAGCATGTCTTTTCATTTTCTTGGAAAGAGACCTACTTGTAAAAGTGTTTTATGTACAGTTTAAGTGCCATTAGTGTGGTGTCACAGCAAAGTGTGAGTCGCTTTGTGAATGTTCTCTGAATCTTTCCTTCTTGCTCCCTGTCAAGATGTGTCTTTAGCTACTGATCCATTAATGCCCAAGATGTTCAAATATACAAACACATGCACTATGAACTTGTTGAAATTTTGGCAGTCATCCCTTCTGCTACTCATACTTTTAGTTGTAGTGAAGCATCCTTGATCTACGCTCTTCAACATGTGAGTCTGAATGCCAGGACATTTTTGGTGCCATTTCTAAACCAAAACACACAACCATTCTGAGAAGGAAACAAAAGTTACAAAGGTTTTTTTGCCTCACATGTCTAAATGACCAACTTTATTTAACCAGTGACAAGTTTCCTCAAGGGTGTTCTAAAAGCCATTTGGCTCTTTTATGTTTAATTGGAATTTCTAGCAAAACTGGTTAATGAGGGTACACTTGTGAACCTAGCCATGAAAGTATTATATCCACATTCTTATAACCTCCCTCCTTTGTATCTACTGCCAGAGTCACCACATCTTGCTTGATTGTTGGGGGGCAATCATAGCCTTTAACTTCCTTCTGTTTGTCTCTTGCTGATTTCCTGTTAGTGGCATTCCCATACCTCAGCTTTCACTCTTTCATTGAACATCTCCATTTTTCAGAATAACATCAAGATTTCACATCTCTACACTGACCTAGTAGGGTGTACACACAGGTGATGCCAAACCAATGCATTTAAAGAAAAATTTATGAGGCAACTATTAAAATTGATGTTGAAGATTTCCATCTATTGCTGTGGAAATATATGTACAATAATATGTTAAGAGACAAAAGCAGATTATTTGAGAATACACATAGTATGATTCCATTCTGTATAAACTTGTCTTTAAGTAGTTTAGAAGGATTGGTATCAGAATATAAGCTGGTTAACTCTGGTAGCATGGTGATAATCCAAATCCCTTAGAATTTTATTCACGAATAAAAGTACTTTACTCATTTAATATAAAGCATGGGGGAGGCAAGGAATAGTTTTCCTTTCCATATGGCCCTTCATCTCTTGGGGTGCCTTTTAGCTCTCATTATTCTGTTTATTCAGGTTAGCGTGACAGTATATGCCAGAGCTACTTACTATCTCTGTGAATGTATGCTACTCAGCTAACTTGTATGTACCTCAGCTTCCTCACCTATAAAATGGGATAATAATGGTACCTACATCAAAGGATTGATTTGAGACTTTAATAAATGTAAAAGGCTTAGAACAATGACCTATGTATTTTTTTTAATTCTTGTGTATTTAATCCTGACATGTTAAACAATATGCTAGAACCTGAAACTAACATAGAAAAGAATGTAGAATCAATTTCTGTTCACAGTTTAGTGGAAGAGAGAGACAAACAAGTAGATGATTACAATAAATAAGCTGATTGTCACAGAGGGGCTAGAGTGTTATTGTAATGTTTAAGAGGGGCATGCACCCCAAAGCAGAAGGCTTCCTCTAAGAAGTAATGTGGAAAAGGAAGAACTGTTTTGGGGGGGTCAAATTTCAGTTATGTGGGCCAAGGTCCAAAGCCAGAGGGTAACAACACCAGTTTCTTCTACCTACAATCCAACATGCTGTGAACTTGATCTTTTAATTCTGCTTTAAACATCCCAGTTTCTCCATCCACTTCTAGTATTCTATATGATGGAGACATTAAATGCTCCCTGTCTTCTAGGAGCTATAGAGAAATTATAATAACTTTTTATAAAGAATACTGAAAACTCATTTGTAAAATCTCCTTTGGGAATGGAATGATTAATCCTCTAATAAGTAACTTTATAAGCCAAAAGAAAAAAGACAAATTTTAGAAAATTAATCTGTAATCCAAGACCCTGGCTTTTATTGGCCACTTATTAGACTTTCTTGAAAAGGAATTTTTAAAATTTTAAATTGAAACCTTTGAATGAAAAGAGATAAAGAAGACAAAGTAATTTCTGTATGCACTGAGATAGCATTTAATGGTATAATTAAGATGCAGATTAAGTGGTAGATATAAGACCTTACTATTCTGGGTTCTAACCAGCGAGTTAAGAAGATTGTATTTTCATTTTGAGCAAACAGATGCAAACAAAGGAAATCTTAGTTGATAAAGACTGGTGTTGCCAAATTGGTAAATTACCTGCAATATGTACGATGATCCTTTGATTCTTTTTTGTAACTTCACATCTTTTTTAAAAATAATTTTTGTAGTTCATATCTAATATACTTTTGGGGTCTTTTATAATTTCATACATAACAAAGAAAGTAAACTTCAGAGATTTCCCTTTGACTATAATGAGGTACAAATTATTTTATTTATAAAGAAATACTAAAACAGTTAGCCCTAACTTTTTTTTCAAATTTTTTCCCTTGTCTTCAAACACACATAATAAATTTATCATCTTAACCATTTTTAAGTGTACAATTCAGTTATATTGAGTATAATCATATCGTGCAGCCATCACCACCATCCATTTGTGGAACTCTTTACATCCTGCAAAACGAAGCTCTATATCCATTAAAGAGCAAATCCCCATTTGCTCCTCTCCCTATTTCCTTGACTTTTAAATAATGTGTTCTAAATGCTTTTTTTAAAAAAATCTGAACCATAATTTATAATAGGAACAACATAGTAAGTGATGATTGAATTCTCAATTCACAAAAAGCCTGTTTATAGACTGGTTCACAAGATTTATTAAATTGATAAAAGACACAAATCAACAGATAGGGTTAGAAATCATAATAGACAATAGGCTGAAATTTGCAGTGAATGAAAGATATTCATAAAAAACCCTCACTTTATTGGGTGCAAGATGATCTTTAGGCAAAGTTCGGAAATGAGCAAAGTTTGTGTTTGATAGCGGTCATGCCTTTCGTTGTGTTTATCTCTTATATTCTGGTGCTTTTCTCTCTGAAGTCTGAATGTTACGCCTCACACAGATCTATATCACTTTCAAAGTACTTCCTTCGTTTTGCACATTTCATTTGGAGATTTTCAAAAGTGAAGATGGGGGCTTGAAGAATACCTGCAAACAACATTTACAAGTCGTTTTTCACATTCTTAGAACACATGAGAGAATTCAGAGGTAGTTTTACATTGCCAGACAAAAGTGTAAGAAACAGATTTCATCACACCATGCAAAATACTAAATGAAAAACATTTACAAGTAACGTAGTAGTGATGAGATTCATTACAGCCTAGTCTCCTTATCAGCCATTTTTCAGATGCCAACTTTGTGACTTACAGAGAAGCTGCTCTGTTATTAAACTTAAAACATATTAAATTGCATTTACCACAGTTGGATTATAGATATTGAACTTTAGAAATTCCCTCTAGTCAGAATCTCAATTTACTTTCTCCATCCATTATCCTTTCTGTGTTTTATACTTCTTGAGGAACTTTGACCTGAGATGGTGCTGGGGGGGGGGGGTGTGAAAGTTTAAACTGTAGATTTTGGAGGAAGAAGGTTGATCGCAAATCCCTAGGCTGGAGGTCATTCCTCTAAACTTCTATGGGAGGGTTGTATACAAGGGTCTACATTTAATAATCCTCATTGTACTGGGAATCACTAGCTTCTCATATATACTGTCAGGAAAAGACAGCAGGCACATTGTTTTGTAGGCCAATAGTCATCCAAATAATATTTTCTATATTAAGGTATCACATTCATCATTATTTCGGGTGAGAATTTCAAGCTTTCTGGTATGTGTCCTCACCTATCCCTGATTGAATAATCTCTAACTCATGAAGTTTGATTTGCTGGAAAAACGACAGCCATTTATTTTTTGATGTGAATTCTTGCTTTTTGGCAAAGTTTGGGTGGTGATAGTTTGCCCTGGGATCTCTGGCAGCATGTAAACTTCTTTGGGGAATATAGGAAAGGGAAAGATTCCCTTGATATTTAAATGTTGAAGATTTGGGCAATTCCCAGTGTTTCCTCATGGTACCCCTAAGTGATAGTGGTTGGGATAGACTCGTAAGAAAAGAACAGCTTTTCTGATCCAGTTATTCCATTTATTCTATTCAGTTCTGCTCACTTTGCCTCTTCTTCTGTAGCAGGAGAACTATTGCTTACCTCTGACTGGTGCTGGAAGGTCAGTCTGTGCTTGAAGGTCATCCCTCAGCTGACTGTTACCTTTTCTTGCTGGCTAGGACATTTCAGCCCATGCCTTTGTTCTGGAAAGAAATCATGCAGCTGTTTTTACAGAATACTTTGGTAATTAAAATAACCACAAGTCTTGTGGTCACCAACCTGTTCCATTTATTATAGTATACTATTTTAATAATATTTCAGTTCTCAAAGGTTATTTCTATACTGACGACTATGCTGAAGCATACAATTTACTCTCATACTTAGAGAATAGTGTCCATTAAGGGTTAGGTGTTTGAAAGGAATATTTTTCAGTAACACTAACTCTTTTCTTTTTACTCTTTTATTTTAATCATTGCTGCACTTGGTTTAAAACTGTGACATCTTCCCATCAGTAATTCTTATAGGTATAATTCCAAGTTAAGTTATCCTTTTCAGTTCAAAACATTGCTGTAGGATAAAACTAAATCAGGGTTAAAGAAACAATATAAAAGTAAATCAGAGCAGACATTTATAGGGAAGAAATAATATTTTTATTGAATGGCCTACAGCAGCAGTAATGTTCAGAAATGGGAAAATGCCATCCTAAGGAAAATAGACAATAGTAGACTCAGTTTGAAGAACCAAATACTTGTAATTCTTAAATTTTCTCAATGTTATAAACTTTTTAATCAAAAGAGAGACAATTATACACTAAGTCTAGTCCATATAAATAAAAGAAAATGGAAATATGTAATAAAGTTGGTCAGTTTAAGCAGCTGTTCTAGTTTAGTCTTATATATCTTTACCCTCTATATATTTGATTTCTCTATATATTTGGTATCTGTTATTTATCTCAATTAATGGTGAATATGACAAAGTCTTTGGTCTATAGATTATGACTATGTCTACGTAGCCCTATTGATAGAAGCTGATTGTTTTTTTTCCTAACCATTCAATTATGCTGTTGTAACAGTCACTCAGTGGGTTTACATCTAGGAGAGATGGGTTGATTAGAGGAATAGAAACCATTAAATAAAAATATTCGGTTGCTATTATGCCCTATTTTAGTTACTGAAAATATTAGTTTCAGAGTTATTTGATACAGTTACAGTGAACCATTCTATGAATCGTCTGGAGTATTCAGGCAAAGCCTATAAAACACTTGGCCAAAAAAGTATTACATTTAAGTCTGAGTCTGGCTCTACATATTGGTTGCATTTACATGACAATTCACCAACAATTTTGTAAACCTTGGCCTATATCCTACAATGACTGGAAGGGTTCATGAGCTCAGCTTTTAACCAGAAATAACCCAGTAATTATTCGTAATTACAGACACACTCAGTTCCCAGAGTTCAGCACACAAGCATTTATTTGCTAAAGGGAACCTGAAAGTCTCTTCCTTTCTTTTCTGCTCCCTTCAGGCTACTACCTCTGTTTGGCCTCAGCTCTTTGTGCCCCAGGCCAAGTTCTATTTATTCTTTGAGACCAAGGCTCTAAAACCCTGTTTGCTCCAAAATTTCAAAATCTTTTTTATTTACAAGACAACCAAGCCCCTATCTGTCTTGATAATATTTTTTGCCTTCCTAAGAACTGCCTAAGCTTTATTGTGCTAATATACCCATTGCCCATTAGGGATTAGAGTGGGTCAGGACAAAGTAAGTGAAGGGTCCAAAGATCTCTGACCCCCACATCTTCCATGGTTGGTGTAGAGATGACAGTAGAAATTAACCTTTAGTTTTCAAACTGGGCTATTGATTAAACAAAGGAGAAAAGAGAGGACACAGTGGCTATGTTCTAAATGATAACATCAATTTGTTCATAGTTTTCCTATGTTACCCTTTACTTATAAGGTACATTTTTAAAGATTGTGCTTTTAATAGGCAACATTTCCTCTAGTTTTGTTATATACTCTTACATGCTATATCTTATATACTCTTACATATGGAACTGAATTTATCGTACCCAAGGCTGACTTTACTGACAGCAGTGCCTTCCTTTTCTATACTTTAGATATGGAAAAACAATCTTTGCATTTCTCATTTTTCAATTTAATTGTGTATGGGTAAAAATATCCTCTTATAAATATCTCACCAACAGGACTTTCTACTTGCAAATGGAATTTTTAAAACTTGCTAATGTGATATCTGGATAGAACACTCGTTCTTGACAAATAGGGCTCATTTCCTACTGTTTTGAGACCACATCAGTAGCATTTGCTGATGGAGGTCATAAAATGTAGCACTGAAACAAGTAAGTTTAAAACATTCAGAAGAATGCTGAAAGGTTTGAAGTTGAGTTTCGAAGAGCATATAATTAGCTGGCTTCTAGGTTTCAGCCACTCCTGAGGTATTGATGGAAGACTGCATTAACTGAAAAAGCATTTCACTGACTTTTCAAAGAGAGAAAAGATCTAAGATAGTAGCAATAAACTGTACATTCACAACTTCACCTGTTGAAGAAATGTGAGCTTGTAGCAGGGAGACTGCAAGAGGGTGGCTCAGTAGAGCTGATGTGATAGTTCTAAGATCTTGGTTATTAACAAATTGGTTACTGCATACAAATGTGTATTTACTATTAGAGACTCACTGGCTTTTGAAAGTGTCCTCCAGGGCTTTCTTAAAGCACACAAGAAGCATCCCAAACACCATATGGGAGGCATCAAAGGTCAGAAAGAGCCAAGGCATTAAAATCTGCCATATGCGTTCTGAAAGGTGGGAATAAGATATCTTCTTGGAATTCACATGGAACTTCTTTGAAAATACTATTATGTCTTTTGCTATATTCAGTATTTTAAGAGTTGTTTGAATATTGTCTAGAGAAAGAAAAGCATGTAAATGTGTTGCTTCCGGATTCCTTCTGACTACCTAGTTGTTGTCAGTTTAAATTATCAGAGTAACGGCTATCATTTTTTGAGTTTTTATTAAGTGTGAGGTATTATACTAAGAATTCTATATTCCTTCTTATTTTCATCCTGGAAATACTCTTTTAATCAGGAAGGTACTATTATTATCTCTAACAGAGAAGGAAACTGAAATAATTGACTTGAGCGATTTAAGTAAGTTAAGTAAGTGCCATATGACTGCAGTCAGTAAAGGGTATCCTGGTCCTTTTTAACTTTTAAGGTCTGTCAAGAATTTTTAACTCTCTGTAGTGCTGAATTATAAGCTAAACTGAAAAGCAAAATTATGCCCTGTGTCTTCTAAAAAAATTCTAGGTAAAATGCCCCAAACTTATTAGCTGTCCATAGAGAAGCACAAGGAAAAAACAGACTTCAGACATATATCAGGCTCACAAGAGTGCAGATCAAACATAAATGTACAGCTTTTACTTTTGCGTATTTATATTTATGAGCTAGAACATTCATTTGATCCATATTTATTGAGCACCCATTATATACTAGATACTAGATACTTTGCTAGATCCTAGAAGAGTACATGTGTGTGTGTGTGTGTGTGTGTACTCCTGACTTCAATGACTACTGTCTATAAAAGGAAATATAAATAAAGAAGCAAACCCAAAAATTACAAATTGAGATAAGAACTGTGAAGAAAACAAACATGTTTGTAAGAGAGAATAACAGGTGAAAAGAACTAATTTAGATAGTGTGATCAGAGAAATCCACTCCTAAGAGTACATTTATGTGGATCTGAAGGGTTAGAAGAAACTATTCAAGTGAAAGAAACAAATTCCAAAAACCTTGCAGAAGGATGCTTGAAATAGTGGAAGAATTCAAAGACCACTGGGGCTGAAATATGGTTAACAGATAAGTTGCTTTTAAAAATGGTGGGTTAAGGATTCAGTTAAGCATTTCCAGTTATCCTAAAGGATTTCAGGAGATAAAGCTTAATGTATTTGATTATCCAAGGAAGCATAATTTTATAGGCTCACATTTCTGCCTAGACAAAGATGACCTCTACAGGCCAAATATCAGAGCTTGGAAGGGAAGAATCTTATAGCCCCTTCCTTTCTAATCCTGGGAAAGTGAAGCTTATTTATCTTTATTACAGATAATTGCCCGTCAATTGTTGGGCTCCTCCAGTGGCTTCATTCAGGTCACAGCTAAGAGATCTCTCAAAGACACATGAATAGTTAATTTATACTTGGGAAAACTCAGGAGTTCCAGTGGCCAGGATATTTCTTAATTCTAGGATTTCTGAAAGTTTGGAATCTTATTTTTTTTCCCAACTCCAGGTTTTTTTGGGGGGGTTTTTGCCATGAATTTGAAGCTCTCATTCTATTACACACTTTATAATATACACATTTAAGATGTTTGGTTTTGGTTTCGAAACTATGTATTCAGCTAAATGCCATCACTACCACATATCTTTAATTCACCTCTGAACCTTAAAACTTGCACCCTTTCTCTTTTAATTTTTTAAAAAGTTTCTTTCACCAAAAAATTAGCTTTCTCAGTTAATACTTCTAAAAATAGTCCCTGGTAGGAATTTAAAAGCCTAAGAGATAGTTGTAACATCCTGTCTTAGAACCACTGGCTGGGGAACATTCACAACTTTTGGTGTCTTCCCTGGTTCTTTGGGGGAAGTTATACATGTCTTACACAAACATTGCACATCCTTGTACATCTAAGCAGAATTTCTAAGCTCAAATAGATAACCTACTAGCTGGATGGGTTAGGAGAGGGTTTTTACACTTGTCATTTTTCATCAAGAGAAGACTGAAATCATCAATGATCTTTTCTTGAGGACTGCATTGGTCCTGGGTAGGGATGGTTTGGGGGGATGAGAGAGAGGGATTAGCAGCCAATTTTGCCCACTCTCTGGCAAAGCCCACACATGACATTTGGTTAGTTGTTACAGGAATATTTTGACCCTGCAAAGGACCTGGAAAGCTGTAGCTGTTAGGAACAGAAACAATGACTCTATGATATCCTGGCCTGATAGTCAAGAGAACTGGCTTGTGGTGCCATTAACCTTCTGTGCTTTGTGGAACAAGTCACTTAGCCTGTCTTGGCCTCAGTTTCCTTGTCTGTTAAATATCACATGGGTTGAATTCAGTTCTCTTTGGAGCATCTGTATTACTTCATTCACCAAATATTTAGTGGGCACCTACAATGTATAAAGTACTTTGGTGAGTGCTAGGTAGTCAACATCAAACTAAAGGCACTTTGGGCAATTACTTCTCCAAGGTCCAGTTTTTTTCACATGTAAAAGAAGTGCTTCAAATAACTCCTATCTTACAGGATTTTGAGAATAACCTGTGGTATGTGGGGTACTTTATAAAGAGGCATGCCACATAGGATGTGCTCAAGGTGTAGTAGCTATTACTATGCCTGTTATGAGTGGGGATTGTAGGCCTTGCCCGCGTGGGGCCTCACGGAGGGGATACAGATAATTGCTATCCTGTGATAAGGGCTAGCGTAAGGAAAAGTTTCTGAAGGTAGCTCATATCCCATCCCCCCACCGCCAACAGTTGCCTAAAAGCAGCCTGTGATTTTAAACTCTGAACCTCAGGGTATCACTTTCTCTCCCTTTCATAGTCAGAGTCATACACAGGTTCTGTTCTACTGTAGAGTTGGTAAAATGTAGTCTCCAAACTCAGTAGTCATCACTTTCTAAATGTTCCCAAATTTTATTAGCATAAGAACCCTTGATTAATGTCAAAAAGTTTTGCAGATTTTATTATATTTATTTTAGTATTTATTGATTATTTGTGAAAATATATAATGACAAATATTACTACATAGGAATATATTTGAAATCAATTTACATATTTAAATCCCAATTATATGTACACACTTGGAAAAATAGTATTGTATCAGAGCTTTCCAGAGAAACTGAGCCAGTAGTTATGCCATGTATGGCTTACATTATTATGCGGGCTGGTAAGTCTAAAATTTGAGGGGGCAGGCTGGCATCTGGAAACTCTTGAAGAGGAGCCGATGTTGCAGTCTTGAGGCAGAATTTCTCTGTCGTCAGGGAATCTCAGTTTTGCTCTTAAAGATTTTCATCTGGTCAGATGTCGCCCACCCACATTATGGAGGATGGTCTCCTTCACTTAAAGTAAACTTATTGTAGATGTTGACCATATCTAAAAAATAACTTCACAACACCTAGATTAGTGTTGATTAAATAACTGGGTATTACAGTCTAGCCAAGTCGACTTATAAAATTAACTATTACAAGCACATATTTCTAAAAAATATTTTGTTCGTTCATTCTACAAAAAACATTTAGCATGCATATGGATTGAAGGGACTCTCTTTGGTCTTCTTGGGGACAAGGACCACAGATTGGCCTCCATAGGCTTAGATCAATGACGATGGCACGGTTCTTTAAGACCCATGACTGTTCTATACTAAGGGTACAACAAGAACATTAGGCAAAGTATCAAATTGCTTTTTCCATAGAAGACTCTGATTTTACTTGTATCAAAATTATTGGATATGCCTGGCTCACACTGGGACACTGCCCAGCAGACTGAACAGGCTTCTGAGAACTCTGTACTTGTGATTTGTGATTCCTGTTTTGTTGCTGAATGCTTTTCCCAGCGAGCAAGATATGACTGCTCCAACTGGCCAACAAAGGCAGTACAGAGAGAATTATGAATTATTACTAAAGCATATTGATTTTTTGAAATGCTGGCTATGATTTAAAAGGAAGCATAAAAGTCAAATCCTTGATAGGGGAAGGCTGGCCCTTATACAGGTAGAGAAACATCTTTATAGACATCTCTAGGAAAGATATATACTTTTATAAAGATAGGTCTTTCCATTATAAATACATTTTCTCATCTTTGACTTTTCTCTCTCTCCCTTTCAATTCCTCTGGTCAAAGATTTTACAAAACAGTGTGAATGTTATAGGCTTTGGTCCAAATAGATTGAAAGCAGCTAAGAAGAATTATTGCTGAACAAATATTAACCTAATCTGAGAAATTCCACGTAACATATTAGTTTTTGAAGTTGCATGGTTTTGTCGTTACAAGAAGATTGAGAGTGAAGAATACTTTTTCTAATTCTAGCCTAACTTTAGCACTGACCAAATATATTGCATCTCATGGTAATCTTTTAAAAAGTAGTCCAAAGAAGGGAAATAAAAATGATCATAGAAATTGAAAAGTCATTTGAGGAAAAGTTAAACTCTGGTGAGTTTAACTAAGGGCAAATTTGATTCCTGTCTGTGAGAATTTGTAGGACATTTAGGAGGGGGATGTTGGCCAGTTATACTGTCAACAAGGAAATAGTCATGAGAAAATAATCTTAGATCCATGGCAAGTGAGAGCTCTGTTGGACATGGGGTTACTTGATCATATGGTGGTAAAACACTGAAATTGCCTGCTGAGAGCAGCAGTGCTGCCTTTTTTTCTTGAACATGTGGTATACTTGATAACAAATAGCTCTCACTGATGACAGATTTCCCTGCCTTAAGATGGGATGTTGTACCGCGTATGCTTTCAAACTCCCATGCAACTCACCAGATTGAATTGAACCTCTTATGTCCAAAAGCAGGTATTCATTGAATATCTACTATGTAAGTTTTTCTGTGTTGCCCTATAAAACTATCACAAACTTTTTGGCTTAAAATAACACAAATTTGTTATAGTTCTGGTGGTCAGAAATCTGGGAGTCTCACCTGTTGTCAAGCTCTGTTTCTTTCTGAAGGCTCTAGGAGAGAAGTAGAGTGCTGAAATGATGAACTTTGTTTCTTGTTGGAGTCTGAGAAAGTGCAGAAAAGGCAACGTTTAAATAGAATCCTTTAGGATGAATAGGAGGAAGGTATTCCAATCCAAGGGAACAGCCTGGAGAAGTGAAGTGCATGGCATGGTCAGGGCTGTAAATATAGGGGGAATGTGTGAGTGTGGCAAGAAATTCTAGAGAGGTGGGGATTTTATCTTTTTGGCAATGAGAAAAATTTGAAGAGTTCTAAACTAGGATGTGAAGATCTGATTTTCGTTTCAGAGAGGTCATTGAAATAACACACGTAGTAGCAAAAGGGGTAAGAACTGAGAAAATAACTCATAAAACATTTACTAAGTAAACTTAACAAGTTTTGGTGATGAATTTCATGTGGTTGGTAAAAGAATGGGAAGAGGGAAGGTTGATGCCCAGGTCTCTAGGCTGAATGACTAAGCTGAGGATGGTGCCACCACCCAAAGTAGGGAGTGGAGGAAGAGATTGATGTGGGAAAATGAGTCAGTTCTGTACCTGTTGAGTTTGAGATACTTGTGAGTGATCCAGGAACTGAGGCCTGAAGCACAGAGAAGAGATTTGGGCTGGAGATAGTAAGGATATGGTAAACAAACTCCTAGAATAGGGAGATCCCCAGAGGGAACATACAGAGCAAGGCAAGAGAGCCAAGGTAAACTAGCAACAATAATAGGGTAGACAAAGCATGAGAAATCTATCACACAGACTGAAGAGGAAAGGAGATAAATCATGACTAATGGAGGAGAAGAAAGTCACAAAAAGAAATAAGCCATCTTTTCAAGTCATGTATCAATAGTGTCAGTTTTTTTTTTTTTTTTTTTTTTTGCGGTACATGGCTCTCCCATTGCAGAGCACAGGCTCTGGATGCGCAGGCTCAGCAGCCATGGCTCACGGGCCCAGCCGCTCTGTGGCATGTGGGATCTTCCTGGACCGGGGCACGAACCCGTGTCCCCTGCATCGGCAGGCGGACTCTCAACCACTGCGCCACCAGGGAAGCCCAGTGTCAATTTTAATGGATGGATAAAATTAGCTTGCCCAGATTTGGTGATAGATTTGTAAATTAGGTCATTAGTGACCTTAAATTGGTTGTCTCAAGGGCAAAAAGTAGGTTACTTAGGTTGAGAAGTGAAAAGGAAAAAAGTAACATTTGAAACAATCAGTGAGCAATAAAAGTATTAAATCATATGGTACTAATTGTAATAGAACAGGAGTTTGAAGAAGTGATATGTGATGCCTGGTGAATGGAAAAAATATAGAGATAGATGCAGAAATTGAATTTGTTGCTGAAAGATGGATATAGTGGTGACAAATTAAGGTGACTAGGGAAAACCTTCTAGGTGTAGGCAAGCTCCACAATTGTAGACATAAAGGTGGAACTGGGCCTACTGTATTTGTGTGAGTAGAGTTTCTGTAATAGAAAGCATGGGCAATAATTTGAAATAGAAGTGAGACGGCATTATGTAAACTATGATGGTTAAGGATAGGAATTTATATAAAGTATAACAATTGGGCAGATCATGAGGGTTTCTGAGTATGGAATGGCATGATTAAGGGATGTCTGAACATGTAGCTTGAATATCGTATCAAAGGACAGGGGTTTCTCACCCTTTTACTTTTCTACTTGCTACTGCCTACCCCTACCACTCCAGAAACCACACCTTGAAGATACTTTCTCAAGAAACTGTGGTAAAGTAAGGAGTGTGGGACTGGGTGGTGGAGTCATCCACAGTGGGGGCTGAAGTTGGGGTTGAGAGAACAATGAACTTTGATAGGTGTCTTACATAGGTGATCTCATGTAATTGTTGCAACAGGTCTGAAAGGAAGGCACTTACACTGTGTTGCCATTTACAGGTGAGAAAATTTGGTCTCAAGTAGTTATTAAGCAGAACATGTGTAAATCAAATTGAGGTTCTGTCTACCTTCAAAGCCCAAGGAATACTAAAATAAGAGGTATGCCTTCAATAGTCTTTCCCTTCAGCGATAAGGGACTTAAGTAAATAAGGTATAATTGAGTTAAGGCTTGTATTTAATTTGAAATTACAGAGTATTTGGAAATATAGAAAACTTACAGGACTGTATACCATGGTTTTTGATGTCCTGTCTCCCTGTGTCATTTCTACTTATTCTCTAAGTTCCAGTTTCTGAGAAGTTTTTCAGGGCTCCCCAGGTAAGTTAGGAGGCTTCCTAACTGTGGCCATCTGCATCACGACACTTATAAGACTGTGTTATAATTAATGATTCACTTGCTTTTCACTGTGAATGTCTTCAAAACAGGGAATGTGTTTTAAATTTCCATATTTGCTGCCTAGTTTCAGCATCTTTACATAGTAGGTACTCAGTGGTTATTCAACAAATCAGTGGATGATAAAAGCTAAATGCATCGATGAAAATTAGTAGTAACTTCTGGTTTAATTTAATGAACATTTATCCACTACCAGTGCTTTTCTAGACAATATCATCTGTGCTATGTTTCCTGTCCTGTAAGTGTTGCCAATCTAATCGTCGTACATCATACATACAAATTATTCTAAATGAAAGACAGACTGTGATAAATTATCTAATAGGTGTATAAACAAAGAACTATGGAGGTGAAAGTGAGGAGGTGATTGTACCAACTGAAATTCAATATTTATAGTCTGACCGGTGGTTTCCAGAATTGGTAATTTAATAGAGATGTCTATTACTAACATTTCTTAAAAAGATCACAAAATATTTTAGAGTCAATATTTTATTAATCCTACTTGAAATCTAGATGATAAATATCTTTAGTTTGTTATTGAGGATTTATAGCCACAAACAAAATATTGATAATCTCCACTATAATTGAATCCACCTCAGCCCTAATTGTTTCCCCTTGTGCAGTTCTTTTTCCTTTAGTCAGTTCTTCACATTGTTGCAGTATTAATTTTCTGGAAGCAGTTCTCTTACTATCATGTCTTTTGTTAAGCACTCAGGGCCAAGCTTAGAAGTCTTAGCTTCCTACTGAGGCCACCATGATA
This sequence comes from Delphinapterus leucas, assembly GCF_059928025.1. Classification (NCBI taxonomy): domain Eukaryota; kingdom Metazoa; phylum Chordata; class Mammalia; order Artiodactyla; family Monodontidae; genus Delphinapterus; species Delphinapterus leucas. The sequence continues at coordinate 50,125,192 of NC_143132.1, forward strand.
TAACCTACCTTTTTAGCCTCACTTGCTTCTGCTCTTAATACTTCATCTAGTCTGGGAACCACCGTTCTCTGCATATAGCCTGTCCTTTGCTGCCTCTGTGTCTTGCTCCCGTAATTCTCTCTGCCTGGATTGCCTTTGCCCATTTCTTCTTGTCCAGGTTCCACCCACCTTTAGGGTCAAACTGGGAGGAATACCTGTCTCTCTTACATAATTAATCTTCAATTATTTTACTTCCTAATCATTTACATATATGCCTTGCTTAGTTTCAAATTCTTTTAAGGCAAAAATCTGTATCCGATTCATTTTCGCATTCATTCAGTGCTCAAAACAGTATCTTTTAAGTAGAAAATGTAGATAAATGTTTGACAGATAATGCTGAACATATAATGAATTAATGGAATATCTTTCATTTCATCCGTTTTCAAATATTTCAATAATTATAATGTTAGTAAATAAAACATTATGCACTTATAAATCAAATACTCACTTCTGGTATACAGTCAACCGATACTTGCATTTCTTCCAAGACAAATGCTATCATAATGTTAGATTTGGATGAAGACCAAGGTTCATACTGAGGAGGGCACTATGCTAAATGCTGAAGATTCAGAGGCATAGAGTAGCCTTCCTGTAATGTAGGAGTTTCTAGATATACATGGAGTAAACAAGGCATGTGCTTGAAATTTACCTAACAATAATCAGGAACAGAGGTTAAGCCACAACTGAGCAGTGTACTCAATGACTGTTTCCAGAAGTGAGTGTTTTGGGGAATTATCATGAGGTAGTTATAGTTCAGGACACAGAATTTCACGTTAGCAGGTCTAGTTTTGAGCCTTTACACTGCCTAGCTATGTGATATCGGGCAAACTCCTTAATTTCTCTGTGACTGAATTTTCTGATCTGTGAATTAAGATAATTAGAATACTGTGTACTTAATAGGGTGATTGTGAAAATTAAATAAGATTATATGTATATATTTAAGATTATCTGTCTAATCTACCTATAGAGCACAGTGTTTGGTACTTAGTAAAATGTTACAATATAAACATTTTATCATTATTTGTGTATAAAGAAGATTGGGGAGGCTTCCTGGAGAAGACAGAATTTAGATCTGAATCTGAAAGATAAGGGAAAATTTTGTGGCAGGCGAAAGGCATGGAGAGGACGGTTCAAGGCACTGAATTAGAAAAGAGGAAATTCAGCCTTTAGTGGTCTTCTTTCTTTCTGATGCATCTCCAAAAAGTAGAGTGCTTTTAATTCAGGAAGGTTAAGGGAATGTAAGAGAGTGCCTGAAATTATTCTTCCAATATGACTGGTAATGCACTTAAAAATGACTTTAGTTTGTACCAGGGGACTCTTAACAAGAGGAATAACCATCAGAAAACGGATATCAATAGAATTAAAAGGTCTTTTTTTTTTAGAAGAAATCCATAGTGTACCTGAGCATTCAGATCTTGTAGATCATCCTGATCTGAAATAAAGTGCTGAGGTTGAGTACAATGTCACACTCCAGGTGACCTAGCTCACCCGTCCCTTCTGTCTCTTCATTCAGAGATTTTAGTGATTCCAAGTCTTATTCCCGGAAAGGAGCCCCTGGGGAAACATGCACTTTGCCCTTATTCTCTGGATGCCTCTGGGCAAATGAAGATCTCCTCCTACTTTGAGATGTGGTTCTGACAGTGGGGTGGGGACATCCTATTGCCACATTTCTTAGGAGACAAAGAAAAGGTAGTGTCTGGGAGGAGGAAATTTTCTCCTCTACCCTCTTGAGTTCTTGTGGCTGGACTAATAATAAAATTGACAGAAGACAGATTAATAGGAGAGAAAGAAATTTTAATTCTTGCGCATAGAGGTCTCATAGAAATGGGACCTAAAAAGTGGCTAAAGCAGGCAGCTTTTATACTTTTTAGACAATGAAACAGTACATTTGTGAGGAACTGACAAGACAAAGAAACTTAGGTTTTGGGTACTCAATTGGTGAAGAATCTAAACAGAGTTTGTCCTTGGGGTAGTAAATTAACAAGTAACCGGGTTTGTTTATATAGGCTTTTCCTGTCTCTGGCCATGAGAAAGGGTGTCTTTCTACGTCCTGATGCAGGGAGGGCACCTTTCATGTGGGAGATTTATTTTCTGCTTTCAGGGAGACAGAAAAGAGGGTCAGAGTGTTTCTCTTGCATTGGCCATTACTTCAGTAACTTTAATTCAAAATAATCAGTATGCCATTGTGGCATACATGAGCCCTTCATGAGCCCCAACCATAGCTTCCATTCTTTGGATGCAAAGTGAAGTTTCTGCCAAATATCTAGGGCTATAGGGTCAGTGATGAATTGTGCTGCAGGATTACAAAGCATAGGCTTTAGACCAGTCATGAGTGATTCACATCATGTCATGCCTCATCACCCAAATGACAATGATTGAAACGGAAGGTACAGCCTGTGTTTAAGAACACCATCTGTACATCAGACTGCCTGGATTCAAATCTCTATATAGGATGATCGACCCTCCAGAAATATAGGAGAGAGATTTCCTGAAATATAGGACGTTCAGTGCTAAACCCAGGACAGTATTGAATAAACTAGCATAGCTGATAACCCTAACACACTGGCTGTATGACCTTGGGCCACAATCTTTTATGCCTCAGTTTCCCCTTCTATAATATGTGAATTATAATACTACCCACTTATTAGGTTTGTTGCATAATATTTTTTAACAGAACCCAGAACATTGTAAAGCACTAATAGTTATTGGCTAGATGTATGTGCTAGTTTTCTATGGCTGCTGTAACAAATTACCACACACTTGGTGGCTTAAAACAATAGAAATATATTCACTTACGATTCTGGAGGCCAGAAGTTTGAAACCAGTTTTATTAGGCTGAATTCAAGGTGTTGGCAGGTATGCACTCCTTCTGGAGACTCTAAGGGAGAATATGTTCCTTGCCTCTTCCAGCTTCTTTTGGCTGCTTGCATTCCTTGGCTTGTAGTCTCATCATTCCTATCTCTACCTCCACCTTTGTATTACCTTCTCCTCTTCTTGATGTGGTATAATCTCTCTCTGCCTCTGTCTTACAAGGACACTTGTGATTACATTTAGGGCGCCCCTGGATAATCCAAGATAATTTTACCGTCTCGAGATTCTTAAATTAATCACTTATGCAGTGAAGTTTTTTCCAGATAAGGTAAGATTTACAGGTTCTCAGGACTAGGACCTGATCATTTTATATACCAATATTCAACCTACAACAGTGAATTATTAACCTTCTTTATCTTTCTGACTTTTGTCTTTTTTTCATTTGTCAAATAAGCCTCACAGTCTTGTTACAGTAATCAAAGGAAATAAAAACTGGGCACATAGTAGGTGCCTACTGTAGACTGAACTTTTTTCCATATTCCTTTTTCTTTCTCCATTACTGGAATACACATGCTCACATACTTCATGTTGAAAGGGAGTAGAACTAGGATGTATATGCATTAGCTACTTCAAGTTTCTCTATGATATTTGTTGTTTATACTGCTTGCTGAAACTGTAGTGGTAGGTGCAGTGGTTTCCAAAACAAAATATATAAGACCCTATGGCCACTTAACCTGGTGCTAAGGAATTATTTCCCCCTCCACTTCATACACTTGCATTTTTCTTTGTTGGAAACTTGGCTTTAATTTTTTTGAAAGTCTCTGAGAGAAGGAGGGAAGCCAAATTATTTACTGCATTTCCAATGACTCTGAGCTCAAGAGGGGTTACAAACGAGTGGCAAGCAGAGTACAGAAATAGTTGTGAAATCCCACAAAGTATACAGTGTCTACTGGCTGATTTAATTTTCCAAGAGCGCTCATTGCTTTTTTGGAAGACTACAAGTGAAATTTTCTGTTGCCTCCCTAGCATCCTGTATCTCTCCATCTTCACCAACAGTGGTGTGTTAGTTTCCCAGGGCTGCTGTAACGAAGTACCACAAACTGAATGGCTTAAAATAACAGGACTTTATCATCTCACAGCTCTGGAGACTAGAAGTCTGAAATTAAAGTATCATCAGGTGCATGTTTCCTTTGAAACCTGTCGGGGAGAATCCTTTCTCGCCTCTTCTAGTTCCTGGGGTTTGCCGGCAATCCTTGGTGTCCTTCGCTTATAGATGCATCACTAAAATCTCCGCCTCTGTCCTCACGTGATCATCTTCTCTGCGTGTCTGTGTCCAAATTTCATCTTCTTATAAAGACATGAGTCATATTTAGGGTTCACTCTAATAACTTCATCTACAAAGAGCCTATTTTCATTTAAGATCATGTACAAGTACTGGTGGTTAGAGTTTCAACATATCTTTTTTGGGAGAAACAATCCAACGCATAACAAATAGCTTAATTTTCTTTTGAGAAACCATCAGACTCTTTAATTCTCTGGCATACATCTTTAATGGGATTGAATTGACCAACTCTCAATTCCAAGGAAGGACTATGAGAGGTTTAGTCAGAGAATCCTGCCCCATCTCCCTGGCCCCTCTGCTTGGTTCTGGGTGTGTATGTATTTCAGTCAAAACTGTTGAGACACTAGGAGGCATTTGCTAGAGTTCTTAGAAAAAAGCGGGTTTCTTTCTTTCTTTCTTTCTTTCTCTCTCTCTCTCTTTCTTTCTTTTTTTTTTTCTTTCTTTCTTTCTCTCTCTCTCTTTCTTTCTTTCTTTTTCTTTTCTTTCTTTCCTTTTATTCACTTGGAGACCAAATACAGTATAAGGATTTGAAATCTGGGTTGACTAAAGCCATCTCACTAATACCAAGGGCATCAGAAAATGGATAAAGCCAACATACAGCCTAGAAAGGATACCAACAGTTATAGAGAGCTATACCCTGATGATATTGTGCCCCAGCCAGTCAGTATTCAAAACCATCCCCATTACTAGACTTTTCCATTTTCTGAGACAAAAGAAAATATATATTTTCATCTAAGCTAGTGTGTTTGAGTTTCTATTCCTGCAACATGAGTCTTCTAATTCAATTATGCTGGCATTGGAGATGTAATCCTCACATTTATGGCAGCCATCTGAGAAATAAAAACAGCCAAAATTTATTGAATGGTCACTATATGCCCAGCTTGGCACCATGTATGCATTAGGTCATTTAATAGCTACAACAATCCCAGGGACTGTTATTATCTCTATTTTATAAATGAAGATGCTGAGGCACAAAGAAATTAATTTCCTTATTTGAGTTCACACAGTGATTAAGTGGCAGAATAGGAATTCAAACTCTACAGCTTGGCTCCAAGGCCCATTTTCTTAGCCACTATGCAGTACTGTCTCCTTCTTTGCTATCAGGGCCTATGCAAAAGGCAGCTTTGAGAAAATCCAAATATTTTATATGCATACCACAGAGGAGTCATTAACATGGTTCATGATCCCAACCATCCCCCCCCCCACACACACCTCCCTCTTTGTATGCGTTTGTTCTTGCTGTGTAGCATATTAACACAAAGTTCGCAACTTAAAACAACATCCACTTAGGACCTCCTGTGAAGCAGGAGTCCCAGCTGGGTCCCCTGCTCAGGGTTTCACAAAGTTAAAGTCACGGTGTCAGCTGGGCTTGAGATTTTCTTCTAAATGCACGTGACTGCTGTCAGAATTCAGTTCCCTGTAATTATAGGACTGAGGATCTCAGCTTAGAGGCCACCACTGTTCCTTGCCATGTGGCCCTCTCCACAACATGCCAACCTACTTCTTCAAGTCCAACAGGATTGACTATCCTGTCACATTTGCCATATAACACAACTTAAGAAAGAAACTTTTCCATCATATTCACAGGTCTCACTCACATGTAGAAAGAATTACACAGGGCATGTACACTTTGGGGTGGAAATCTTAGGAGCCATCTTAGAATTCAGGCTTCTACAAACTCCCTGCATCCATAAAGGGAATGGGTTTTTATGGGGAAGGATGCCATGGGAGACACCACGTGTGCTTCCTGCCTCAGACTTGCCAGCAGGCTCCCAAAGAGAACAGAATACAAATCTGGTATTCCTCATTGAGATATTGTGGGAAAACGTGGTCACCTGTCTAGAGCATTATGAGATTAAAAGACCTGGGAAATTATGGAGAATTTTTTCAATGAAAGAGCACTTTAAGAACACCCCATCCAAAACAGTATTACCTCCATGGTTATGATTAAATTGGGCAGGAGCCACCTTGCAAAATGGTCATTATAGTTAGTTGCAGCTCATTAATAGTGCTTTGTGAGTAACTCTAGTAGTGTTTCGGAACCTCCATTGCTCGTGGGGTCAGTCCCACTAAATCTGGTCTGCTGTAATAAGAAATCTTTTGGTAAAAATCTATTTGGACTCCAAATACTTAGAATTAACCAAAATTTATTAGCCTGAATTCAAAGAGGATTCTTAATTCTAAATCTGCTTTAAAATGAGTATTAGTTAAAATAAGTTTGTTTTTCATTAAAAGAGCATTTCCATGAAAGTCTAACCTTAAATTACCTTTTTTATTTAACTAGAGTCTGCCTAGGAGAATCAGAGGTAAATAAACACATTGTGTTATTGAGCAGTTTTTATCTTTTGTTTATATTAAGTAGGCACAGCAAGACTATCATTATTGCAAAGAAAATTGCATTATTCTATTGCTAAATTTCAAGTGTTGGAACAGGAACTAATGTAAGCTTTTAAGCCATGGTATTCAAACATATATTTCCAAGGAAAATTGATTGGTCATTGAGTTTTTTCAATCATTAACTATGTTCATCTTTTTTCTGTTTTGATTTTATTTTATACTGTTCTGTGTAGAAAAAAGCCTCTAAGAGTTGTGTGAGGCTGATCTTATAAAGAAGCCTTAAAATTACTATTGATCATTTTCAGTGGACTTAACCCATTTAAATGTAATTTCAAATATGCATTATCTTATGTACATATTTTGTGAACATTGTTTCTTGATGCTGATTACACTGCTGTAGATTTAAAGGCTCTGTGCCTAACTGCCTTATTCTACTGCTTCCAAGGCTCTGGCTTTCTCATCCATTTTAGCTGACTGCAATAGCTTGCACTGAGGACCCTGTTGTCTGTAGCTTCTCTGAGCCTCCCTGGATCCTGATAGAAACCAGTCATCAGCTTACTAATGATCCTTACCCTAGGAATCATTTGGAGAAGAAGGATTGTGATGGTGGAAATAATCTTGATTTTTTTTTTTTCCCCTCATTCCCACTTATCAACACACTTGAAGGCAAGTCTCTAAAGCCGAAGACTTTTTGTACAGATGCCCAGAATTCTTTTCACTTATTGCTGGCCTGTTTTTGCCCCAGGTCATCCCTATCAATATTCTTGCCTCTGCAGTTCAAACTTTAAACCTGTTTTTAGTTTTTTAAATTCAGTGATTGCTTTTGATCAACTCTTTTTAAAGACTGACTTGCTGCACTCCTCAGAGTCAAAACAAACTGGCTGCCTCAAGAAGGAACCCATGCTCTAATTTGGTTCCATGGAACCAACTCGCTGCAACAGGCAGGGATAGCCACATCCCTGAAAGAAGGGAGAACCGAGGCCAGAAAACATGAGAGATGGTTTGGGAGACAGCACTAGTTGGCACAATTCAAATGTCTACCCACCTAGTCCCTGATGAAATACAACACATATTCTTCTAGACTAAAGGCATTCTTTGGGGGTGCTTAGTAAAAAGAGCTCTAACACTAGAAGGGAGGAAGTTTCTTTTTCTGTTCTCAGTGATAGCTGCACTAATTAATGACTACAGCAAGTTTTTCATGAGATACTATCTATAGAAGGTTTTGATTCTTATAGTCATGGTCTGAGTACTTGCTGAATGTGGAGCTTTAGCTATATTCCTCCACTAGCTCAGGTGTAGGCTCATCCCAGTCATTTCATGAATTAGATTGGAAACAGTCTCAGAAATTGAGAATTGCATGTGAAAGGTTTATTGGGGGCTGCTCTCAGGAGACATATCTGCAAAATTGGGCAAAGGGAAAATCTGTGCCATACTGAAGTAACTAATGAGGCATCAATCAATCTATGGCAAGCTCTGCAGCTGGGATGGCCCTCAGTGTTATCCCAGATTGAGGCAAAGAACAAGTACATTTTTTCTCCAATTAATATAGTAATTTACTTCTTTGGATAGAGCACTTCAGTATCCACTACAGTACATTGTTACATAAAGAAACAGTGCACAGATAACTGTAATAGCAACATTTGACCTATAATCAAGCAACTCAACACGCTAAAAATCATTTACAATAACTATCATTAAGTGCATCTGCCATTAGGATTTATGGCCAATGTGTTGGAAGAAGACAGAATTCACCTCAAATAGTTCAAATGATGGTATTTCTATTAAAGTAGCAGCTCAAAGACATGGACAGGTCAGGGGATATATAGGGATGATGAGGTACCGAGAGATAGTAACAGTAGGATGCAATGAACTCCCTTGGTGTAGAAAGGACAAGGCACATAAAGGGAGATACAGAAGCCCATTGAGTGTTGGAGTCATGGAGGAAAGTCTATACCAGAAGGAGCTGTAGTCTTGGAGATGAAAACTATCGATAGAGAGGAGATAGATGCCAAAGCCCTTGATTACATTCTGACTTCCCATTGGTCAACCCAACTGGAAGGCAACTAACAAGTGAGTCTGGGAGATGCAATGCACAAGGGTTAGTTTCCTGGGGCAAAGAGTAGGATTAGAATGATAAGAGCAAAGAATGGATAAGACTTGCAAATACAGAATAATCCTCACAGTTCCCAAATAAAATGTAGATCACTCTCCTATCCACAAAGCAAACCATTTTCTCTAACATATTTGACAAATAATCCCTAAGTAAAACACTTAATAAAGAGACACCACCAACTGAGATCCCTAGGTCTCAAGAGAGGAAAACTTCGTCTACTCATTTTATTTTATTTTTTCTCTTAAGAATAAGCCCTCAGTAATACAATTTTGAAAGAAAAAAGTATCTCTAATTGCTAATTCTATGTTGTAACTGCCAGTCCATTTTATTTGTTGGACAGGTGCCATGCTAACAGTGCTGCTTTTGAGAACATGGCAATTACAGATACTAGAGAAGCCCCCAGGAGAATAACTAAAAGAAATAATTATTACTGAATGTTCAATGTGGTATGTGTGGCTTTTACAGTACAACACCCATTAAGTGAGAGTCACATGATTAAACCTTATACATATTTTGTCCAAATTTACCCCCTAAGGGGCAAATTACCAGCACAGTTCTGAGTAACATTATTGTAGCTATTAGTCTTTGTGTGCATAATTCCCCGTCCATGATGTTTACAATTTTCTCCTTAGTGTTTCTGTGAAAAGTGGCACAATTACAACATTTTCACTATACTATGGCTTACACAGATAATTAAACAAACAAATACGTTCTTACACAATTCATTGTAAACATTCCCAGTCTTTATAAAACTCCCTCATTTTGGAATAATAAAGACATACTCTATACCTGCAATTTTTATTTTCTTTTACAAAGGCATCACCTGGAAGATTAATAGAACTCATCAATTTAAGGTATAACCTTAATAATTCTCTCTCTAATGAGAAAGTAAACTAGCGCAAAATAATAACAATCACACAGCTTTTACATGGGAATGGTAAGAACAGAATATTTTCATTTTAGAGAGATCAGAGAGATTAAAAATGTATTTCTCACAGTGTATTGATTTTATTATTGAGGCTGTAGTTGAGTTAATTTTAAGTGTTTACTACATTTATGGAAATGAATTAAACTCTGAAAAGTTGGGGCTTTTAACATATCCCATTTTTGAAGGTGTTAAATCTAGTAAAAACTGGTACTTAGCTATTATAAGCAAACTTCCAAAATATCTAGATTTTACTTTGAAAGAATATTAGAGTAATTTGGAAAGATAAGTTTATTTTGCCAATAAATACACCAAGTCTCAGAAATATTAAATGGCTTTCTAGAGTCTCACATCTGGTTCCTTCCAGAGGCAGAAATGTAATAGGCAATCTCCTAAAATACCATGCCTGTGTCTTTTCTCCTATTCAGGATGCCTCTTCCAGGTGACTTTATACTTTCTGTTTCAGTAAACATTTTTGAGCCTCTGCTGTGTGCCAAGTACTACTGGGGTGATGGGGACAGGAAAGTGAGTAAGACATGTTCCCAGTTCTTTTAGAACCTCACAATTTAGTGAAAGAATCAATTGTGTAGATGAAAAATTGTCCTTTATTATGAATTATGGAGCACAGAGGAGGGAGTGCTAGCTCTCTCTTAACTCTCCCTGGCTTTGGGGTTTGATTTCCTGTCTTCAACTAATACAGTTACTGAGATCTTCAAACACAGCAAGTTCCTGCTCCTACCAGGCATGGTGGTGGTTTCTTACACTGTTTTGTTTTTTTTTTTTAATTGACGTATAGTTGATTTACAATGTTGTATTAATTTCAGGTGTATAGCACAGTGATTAGGATTATATATATAATATATATGTATATACTCTTTTTAAGATTCTTTTCCCTTATAGGTTATTACAAAATATTGAGTATAGTTCCCTGTGCTGTACAGTAGGTCCTTGTTGATTATCTATTTTATTTATAGGTGTGCATATATGTTAATCCCAAACTCCTAATTTACCCCTCTCCCCCTTTCCCCTTTGGTAACCGTAAGTTTGTTTGCTAAAGCCGTGGGTCTGTTTCGTACGTAAGTTCATTGATATCATTTTAAAAAATATTCCACATATAAGAAATATCATATGGTATTTGTCTTTCTCTGTGTGACTTACTTCACTGAATATGATAATCTCTAGTTCCATCCATGTTGCTGCAAATGGCATTATTTTATTCCTTTTTATGGCTGAGTAATATTCCATTGTGTATATATACCACATCTTCCTTATCCATTTACGTTGATGGACATTTAGGTTGCTTTCATGTCTTGGCTATTGTAAATAGTGCTGCTATGAACATTGGGGTGCAACTATTTCTGTTGGCTTTCTGTGTTTTCCTGCCACTCCCACCAGTCCTGCTTTTTTCCCTGTTGTCTCATGCAGCAGTTGCTGTTTATGTGCTACTATTTCTGATTTTGGAAATTTGAAACCATCTGCAGCACCAGAAGTGGAAGCTGCTTTCTTAAAGAAGAGAGAGTACTCTACTCACAACAGTTACTGCTTCTTCATTATGCTTCTCGAAGGACTGCCTTGTTCTTTGAGTTTCACCTTTTCCTTCAACCTTTGACCACACCCATCCCCAAACTGGAGAATGGACTTTCAATGACACCATCCAAATGTTACACCCTAACTGACTCACTGAACGTGACTGATGACACTGATAAGCATGACATACTCCCGTGCATGTACCAAGGATTATGTACCCCAAACACACAAGGCATAACCTCCCTTTTTTCCCACTCCCATAGGAAATCCCGTAGGAAAAAAGGAATGAGCATGTTATAAAAAAATAAATACCTCATAACTATTTACATAAGGTTATGGAGTCACCTATGAGCAAAACCACTAAATAATGGTGTGTTTCTCCCATTAAAATGGCCTCTGTAACCTTGGCCAGAAATAGCATTTGAGACTAGAGGAGAATTAATGTTCAGTAATTTTTGAATCCTTATTTAAATGTGACTTTCAAATATCTTTCCCAGGAGGAGCCCTCAAAAGATCCATCAAAAGCAGTCGTGCTAATAATCTGCCCTGGGACCTGGGCAGTAGGTTAAGAGACTCACCTCTCATTAATTAGGTGAAGGATTCACCAAATGTTAGGAGTGCACCTGAGCCCAGTATTCACTTTCAGGAGAGCTATCTATCCAGGAGTGAAATGATATTGGAATTATCAAGCATCTAACCGAAGGGAGAAGAAGGGAACGGAACATTAAAAATAAAAATCCAGAAGTCATAAGTTTGAAGACAGTGAAATTGTTTTCTGTTTAAATGGTTTAAAAGGATATTTACAGTGGAATCATTTTGGCATTCACTAGAAAACAAAGAGTGTCTTTGTGTGTATGTGTCTCGAAAATGGAAATCCAAATGGGTATTAGGGATCAATTTCTGAGGGAACACTTAGTCCTAGCAGCAGCTCTGAATTTCTAAGTCCCATGCTACCACTTCACCTTTTGTCTGTAGCATCCATGAGCCACCAGTAAAATCTTCCATAATTACCTAGCTGGGGTGGTCCTCCACGCACACCAGGGAGGTGCTTGGTGGATATTTAAGCCTCTAGCATCTGTTGATTCATTCAGTCCCTTGAGGTGTGGGTTTGAAGAGGCAGAGTGGGAGGTGTAGGAAGGAGAGCAGCTGAAAACAGGAGTCCTGTTCTCTGGCCCTGAGGAAGTCGGGCCATATCTTTTCAGGATCAAAATTATTTGCCAGAGACATAATCATCTGTAGAAGTGAGCTGGAAAAGAATGATTTACCCACCATACCAAACCTAGGAACTTTTTTTGTTTGTTTTTGGCTATCCCTTTACTGACAGATGTATGGAAGAATAAATTCTGACTTTGCAGAAACTACCATTCATTGACTTTGAAAAATACATAGGATAGAGTTAAGGGCTAAGTTCAAGAACATTATTTTGAAATGTATTTGTAAATAAGTTACCTGGAAAACTTTGGTCATTAAGGAAGTTGTGTAGCAAAGGCTTAATGAAATAAGAAATAAAACGACCTAAATTGCATCTCTTCTCCACCCTAAGAGTTGGGCTGCTTTGTTCAGAGTCTCCACTGTCTTTTCCCAGATCCCGCAGTTACTGTATCATCTCTAGTTATGTTAGACTCTTGAAGTACACAAAGGGCCTTTATTTTAGCAGGAAGGAGTGAAGGAATCCATTAAGGTCAATTGGGTTTTTTTTTTTTTCCGCTGTCAACAGTTTATTCAATATACAAACAGCATTTCGTACACTGCAATTAAATAGTCAGTTGGGTATTTTTAATGTTCCTTATGTTCTATGGAGACATCAGATCAGTGTGAAACTAGGAGAGAAGAGTAACACAAGGGACACCAGTAACCACAACAAATAACCTCAATTATCTAACAGGGCAGTGTGGCCGCGATGATGAAGGTGTGTCTGAGTAAGAAGTCAAAGGGTCTACAGAAGTGGTTTCCTATGTCAATTTAAACTGACTGGGTTCATGCAAAATCAATACACAGTTCTTTTAAAGAATCAACCTTTGTGGTGGTCTGTGATCTTAATTAGCAATCACAGGCCTCCTTCTATTCTTCATATGTCTAAAATAGAATTGCACAAACGTTAAGAATGGTAAAGTCATTAAGACTGCTTGGGAACACTTCATTTCTTTTCTAGTCCTACAACCATTTTTTTGCCTATTGACATTTCTAGACTAAGGCAGAAATGGAGTTGAATATCCAAGGGGTTCATAACTGTGCTTGTAGAAGATAAGAAATATTACCCTTTACCTTGCAAAACACTGAAAATCTCTTATGTTTCTAGCCAAATCTAGAGACTGGGAATCCAAGATAAGCAATTCTTATGTCCATAAAATAAGTCTCTACATAAAAGACCATAACGTTGAATTTTCCCCGTGCCCTTTGTTTCTGGTAAACGAAGAAGTTGAAAGGAATCCCCTCACCCTTATTTATTCTGAAAAACCATTTACTGCTAAGAACCAGCCAACCCCATATGATTCAGATAAACTTAGATAATGCTCTGGGATGTCTCCTTTGCCTTTGACAAGGCCAGACTTAAGACCCTCCAAATTCCCTTTCCTTGCTTCAAACAATTAGCTGAACTGCTTGTTTCTTCTCTAATTAATCAGAAGGAACAAAGTGCTTGTTAACCAAATTTGGGGTAAGATTGTCTCCTTCTCCCAAACGTCTGAACTTTGGCCTACCCTGAGCCTGATCCAGCACAGAAGCCTTCTTAAGGACCCCTCCAGAAAAAATAGAAAAATAGACTGGCCTCAGCGTGAAACTTTCTCTGATCTTCTGTCTGATCCCACTGCGTGTCATCCCACTACCCCACATCTTGCCCTCGAGCCTTGTTGACTTCTCTCTATAATAGAAAAATCTTTTCTGCCTAACTCTCGCGACTCTTGGAACAGATATTATGGCCACAGCTTCTCCCTGCTGCCATAGTCCCCCTCTTCCTATTGCAATAGTCCCTCCCCCTTACAATTATTCTTTTGAATAAAGTCTCTCCTTACTAAATCCAGAAATGTTTTTTATTTGATAAAAGCATACAAGTTTGTTCCAAAAATAATTTTTGTATATTTTTATCTTTGGTTTGTAAGAGGGATCGTGTTTCTCTACGTTCCACGCACAATTTAAATACCGATTTTATATATCAACTAACTATATGTCGGTGTTGAGAGAACAGAGGATTGAGTGGGTCTCTCCAGAGTTTATGTTTCCTGTATTGGGAACTGCTTCTGAAGTAAAATGGGCAGAGAGGGCCAGGTGTCAATACCTCTTTCAAAGACTCTTCAGAGCTTTGGAAAACCAGACAAAAGCCTAGCTAGAAGTGGACCGACTGCTTGAAACATTTCTAAATCTTTTGAACATTCAGAATTTACCCAGGATTTGGAGAGGATCCATGATTATATTGCTGGATATGGGATACTATCTACTCCTAATGAAAGAGGACAAAAAAACATTACTTATTTGGGTCATTAAGAACCAGGGATTTGGATGAGGGAAACTGACACAAAAGTGCTTCCTGAGACAGATGCCAAGTTCTGGCAAATTTTACAGGAGTGAAGTTTCATTTGCAACTGTTTTCATTAAACAGCAAGAGACTTTGAGTCATGGTACAGGGTAATTCTGAGATAAATGACTTAAGAGAGCATGATATGTAAATGTAAAATGGGTTGGCTCATTGACTCAATCATTGTATAAACCAAGTTCCCTTTGTGTTGTTTAGTACAATGACTGACTCGAAAAACCAGCACTCCCACCAAGCTGCAGTCCTTGAGTTTTTAGTTGAACATGTTAAATCTTCCTACTCCGCTGTTTTTACTACTGGCTTCCCTACTGAGTCCCCAGAGAAACGTTGGTTGAATATCCAGCTATGCCTGGGGCAAGACGTTGATTACCGAACAGTCAGAAGCAAAATAAACTGTCTGCAGATATATCAGAGAACAAAAATATTGGCTTTGGAACAATGGAGAAAAATTGTAATTAGGCTTTTTCTTCCCCACTTGCAAGCTAGGCTGTACCCTACATTATTTATTGTGTATTGTTGTCGATTGGTCTTTTGGCGTATCACAATGCTTTCTACATTTGATAGAATGGCAATAAAAGGGCAAACTTATTTATTACTTTTGTCTCTTAATTGAATGTCAGTCATTTCCATTCAAAAATAAATGGCTTTCTTTGTCATTGAGAACTTCACCGATCTCTTCCTATTCTGCTCTAATATTTTAGTACATACATTTCCTTTAATTTTACTATTTATAGAGTCGTTATAAATCAAACCAACTGCAGCGTAACAGGAAATGGTTGCCATTTTCTATCTCAAAGACTCATTCATAATTTCCCAATTACATGTAGTTTAAATACATAGCATCCAATCTGCAGTCTTTGAAATGGTGCCAAATTCCATCTGCTTTCCTGAATATTATTATAGTTATTTCTGAGCATGACATGAGAGAGGGCTTCTAAGAATTCTAACTTGCACACAAACCTCTCTCCTCCATAGAACCTTACTGTTAATCTTGCACTTTTCTGTTCAATAACCCTCTCTTACATAAAAGCACAGTTTTATTGATTTCCCTATCTGGCTGCTTACTGACCTCCACTAACAATCTATCAGTATTTCTTTTCCATTCAGACAAGGATGAGCCGATACCTCTTTCAAAATTCATAAAAAGTTGATTCTGAGGAAATGCCAACAAAATTGCCAAATTTTTATTGGCATAACACTTAATCTTTTGATGCAATTAGGTTATATCTCAAAATTTTACCCAGAAATATGAAGAATTTAAATTACACTTTGAGAAAGTAAATCCATTGCTACATACAGTGTAACTAGTAAATTATCTTCATTTATTTATTTATCTTTTAACATCTTTATTGGAGTATAATTGCTTTACAATGTTGTGTTAGTTTCGGCTGTACAACAAAGTAAATCAGCTATACATATACATACATCCCCATATACCTACCCTCTTGGGTCTCCCTCCCACCCTCCCTATTCCACCCCTCTGGGTGGTCACAAAGCACCAAGCCGATCTCCCTGTGCTATGCAGCTGCTTCCCACTAGCTATCTATTTTACATTTGGTAGTGTATATATGTCCATGTCACTCTCGCTTCGTCCCAGCTTACCCTTCCCCCACCCCGTGTCCTCAAGTGCATTCTCTATGTCTGCATCTTTATTCCTGTCCTGCCCCTAGGTTCTTCAGAACTTTTTTTTTTTTTTAGATTCTATATATATGTGTTAGCATACAGTATTTGTTTTTCTCTTTCTGACTTACTTCACTCTGTATGACAGACTCTAGGTCCATCCACCTCACTACAAATAACTCAATTTTGTTTCTTTTTATAGCTGAGTAATATTCCATTGTATATATGTGCCACATCTTCTTTATCCAATCATCTGTCGATGGACACTTAGGTTGCTTCCATGTCCTGGCTATTGTAAATAGAGCTGCAATGAACATTTTGGTACCTGACTCGTTTTGAATTATGGTTTTCTCAGGATATATGCCCAGTAGTGGGATTGCTGGGTCATATGCTAGTTCTATTTGTAGTTTTTTAAGGAACCTCCATACTGTTCTCCATAGTGGCTGTACCAATTCACATTCCCACCAGCAGTGCAAGAGTGTTCCCTTTTCTCCACACCCTCTCCAGCATTTATTGTTTGTAGATTTTTTGATGATGGCCATTCTGACTGGTGTGAGATGATATCTCATTGTGGTTTTGATTTGCATTTCTCTAATGATTAGTGATGTTGAGCATTCTTTCATGTGTTTGTTAGCAGTCTGTATATCTTCTTTGGAGAAATGTCTGTTTAGATCTTCTGCCCATTTTTGGATGGGGTTGTTTGTTTTTTGATATTGAGCTGCATGAGCTGCTTATAAATTTTGGAGATTAATCCTTTGTCAGTTGCTTCATTTGCATATATTTTCTCCCATTCTGAGGGCTGTCTTTTGTCTTGTTTATGGTTTCCTTTGATGTGCAAAAGTGTTTAAGTTTCATTAGGTCCCATTTGTTTATTTTTGTTTTTATTTCCATTTCTCTAGGAGGTGGGTCAAAAGGGATCTTGCTGTGATTAATGCAAAGAGTGTTCCTCCTATGATTTCCTCTAAGAGCTTTGCAGTGTCTGTCCTTACATTCAGGTCTTTAATACATTTTGTGTTTATTTTTGTGTGTGGTATTAGGAAGTGTTCTAATTTCATTCTTTCACATGTAGCTGCCCAGTTTTCCCAGCACCACTTTTTGAAGAGGCTGTCTTTTCTCTATTGTATATTCTTGCCTTCTCTATCAAACATAAGGTGACCATTTGTGTGTGGCTTTATCTCTGGGCTTTTTTTTCTTTCCATTGATTTTGATTTCTGTTTTTGTGCCAGTACCATACTGTTTTGATTATTGTAGCTTTGTAGTATTAGTCTGAAGTCAGGGAGCCTGATTCCTCCAGCTCCAGTTTTCTTTCTCAAGATTGCTTTGGGTATTCGGGGTATCTTGAGTTTCCATTCAAATTGTGAAACTTTTTGTTCTAGTTCTGTGAAAAATGCCATTGGTAGTTTGTTAGGTATTGCATTGAATCTGTAGACTGCTTTGGGTAGTATAGTTATTTTCACAATGTTGATTCTTCCAATACAAGAACATGGTATATCTCTCCGTTTGTATCATCTTTAATTTCTTTCATCAGTGTCTTATAGTTTTCTGCATACAGGTCTTTTGTCTCCTTAGGTAGGTTTATTCCTAGATATTTTATTCTTTTTGTTGCAGTGGTAAATAGGAGTGTTTCCTTAATTTCTCTTTCAGATTTTTCATCATTAGTGTATAAGAATGAAAGAGATTTCTCTGCATTAATTTTGTATCCTGCTACTTTACCAAATTCATTGATTAGCTCTAGTCGTTCTCTGGTAGCATCTTTAGGATTCTCTATGTATAATATCATGTAATGTGCAAACAGTGACAGTTTTACTCCTTCTTTTCCAATTTGGATTCCTTTTATTTCTTTTTCTTATCTGATTGCTGTGGCTAATACTTCCAAAACTATGTTGAATAATAGTGGTGAGAGTGGGCAACCTTGTCTTGTTCTTGATTTTAGAGGAAATGCTTTCAGTTTTTCACCATTGAGAACAATGTAGGCTGTGGGTTTGTCAAAATGGCATTCATTGTGTTGAGGTAAGTTCCCTCTGTGCCTACTTTCTGGAGGGTTTTTTTCTCTTTCAAATGGGTGTTGAATTTGTCAAAAGCTGTTTATGCATCTGTTGAGATGATCATATGGTTTTTCTCCTTCAGTTTGTTAATATGGTGTATCACATTGATTGATTTGCGTATATTGAAGAATCCTTGCATTCCTGGAATAAACCCCACTTGATCATGGTGTATGATCCTTTTAATGTGCTGTTGGATTCTATTTGGTAGTATTTTGTTGAGGATTTTTGCATCTATGTTCATCAGTGATATTGGCCTGTAGTTTGATTCTTTTTGTGACATCTTTATCTGGTTTTGGTATCAGGATGATGGTGCCCTTGTAGAATGAGTTTGGAAGTGTTCCTCCCTCTGCTGTATTTTGGAAGATTTTGAGATGGATAGGTGTTAGTTCTTCTCTAAATGTTCGATAGAATTTGCCTGGGGAGCCATCTGGTCCTGAGCTTTTGTTTGTTGGAAGACTTTTAATCACAGTCTCAGTGCTTGTGATTGGTCTGTTTATATTTTCTATTTCTTCCTGGTTCAGTATCAGAAGGTTGTGCTTTTCTAAGCATTTGTCCATTACTTCCAGGTTGTCCATTTTATGGGCATATAGTTGCTTGCAGTAATCCCTCATGATTTTTTCTATTTCTGCCATATCAGTTGTTACTTCTCTTTTCTCATTTCTAATTCTGTAGTTTAAAGTCTTCTCCCTTTTTTTGTTGATGACTTTGGCTAGTGGTTTATCAATTTTGTTTATCTTCTCAAAGAACCAGCTCTTAGTTTTATTGACCTTTGCTATCCTTTCCTTCATTTCTTTTTCATTTATTTTTGTTCTGATCTTTATGATTTCCTTCCTTCTGCTAACTTTGGGGTTTTCTTTTGTTCTTCTTTCTCTAATTGCTTTAGATGTAATGTTAGGTTGTTTATTTGAGATTTTTCTTGTTTCTTGAGGTAGGATTATATTGCTATAAACTTCCCTCTTAGAACTGCTTTTCTGCACCCCATAGGTTTTGGCTGGTGGTGTTTTCATTGTCTTTTGTTTCTAGGTAGTTTTTGATTTCCTCTTTGATTTCTTCAGTGAAGTCTTGCTTATTTAGTAGCGTATTGTTTAGCCTCCATGTGTTTATATTTTTATAGGTTTTTTTTCCTGTAATTGATATCTAGTCTCATAGCGTTGTGGTCAGAAAAGATACCTGATACGATTTCAATTTCCTAAAATTTACCAAGGCTTGATTTGTGACCCAAGATATGATCTATCCTGGAGAATGTTCCATAAGCACTTGAGAAGAAAGTGTATTCTGTTGTTTGTGGATGGAATGTCTTATAAATATCAATTAAGTCCATCTTGTTTATTGTATCATTTAAAGCTTGTGTTTCCTTATTTTTTTTCAATTTGGATGATCTGTCTCTTTGTGAAAGTGGGGTGTTAAAGTCCACTACTGTTATTGTGTTACTGTCGATTTCCCCTTTTATGGCTGTTAGCATATGCCTTATGTATTGAGGGGCTCCTAAGTTGGGTGCATAAATATTTCAATTGTTATATCTTCTTCTTGGATTGATCCCTTGATCATTATGTAGTGTCTTACTTTGTCTCTTGTAATAGTCTTTATTTTAAAGTCTATTTTGTCTGATATGAGAATTGCTACTCCAGCTTTGTTTTGATTTCCATTTGCATGGAATATGTTTTTCCATACCTTCACTTTCAGTCTGTATGTGTCATTAGGTCTGAAGGTTGTCTCTTGTAGACAGCATATATATGGGTCTTTGTTTTTGTATCCACTCAGCCAGTCTGTGTCTTTTGATTGGAGCATTTAATCCATTTACATTTAAGGTAATTATCGATATGTATGTTCTGTATTACCATTTTCTTAATTGGCTTGGGTTTGTTTTTGTAGGTCTTTTCTTTCTCTTGTGTTTCCTGCCTAGAGAAGTTCCTTTAGCATTTGTTGTAAAGCTGGCTTGGTGGTGCTGAATTCTCTTAGCTTTTGCTTGTCTGTAAAGGTTTTAATTTCTCTGTTTAATCTGAATGAGATCCTTGCTAGGTAGAGCCATCTTGGTTGTAGGTTTTTCCCTTTCATCACTTTAAATATGTCCTGCCACTCCGTTCTGCCTTGCAGAGTGTCTGTTGACAGATCAGCTGTTATCCTTATTGGGATTCCCTTGTATGTTATTTGTTGTTTTTCCCTTGCTGCTTTTAATAGTTTTTTTTTGTATCTAATTTTTGATAGTTAGATTAATATGTGTCTTGGCATGTTTTTCCTTGGGTTTATCCTGTATGGGACTCTCTGTACTTCCTGGACTGGATTGACTATTTCCTTTACCATATTAGTGAAATTTTCAACTATAATCTCTTCAAATATTTTCTCAGACCCTTTCTATTTCTCTTCTGGGACTCTTATAATTCGAATGTTGGTGCATTTAATGTTGTCCCAGAAGTCTCTGAGAGTGTCCTCAATTTTTTTCATTGTTTTTTCTTTATTCTGCTATGTGGTAGTTATTTCCAGTATTTTATCTTCCAGGTCACTTATCCATTCTTCTGCCTCAGTTATTCTTCCATTGATTCCTTCTAGAGAATTTTTAATTTCATTTATTGTGTTGTTCATCATTGTTTGCTCTTTAGTTCTTCTAGTTCCTTGTTAAACCTTTCTTGTATTTTCTCCATTCTGGTTCTAAGATTTTGGATCATCTTTACTATCATTACTCTGAATTCTTTTTCAGGTAGACTGCCTATTTCCTCTTCAGTTGTTTGGTCTGGTGAGTTTTTACCTTGCTCCTTCATTTGTTGCATATTTCTCTATCTTCCCATTTTGCTTAACTTACTATGTTTGTGGTCTCCTTCTCACATGCCGCAGGTTTGTAGTTCCCGTTGTTTTTGGTGTCTGCCCTCTGTGGGTAAGTTTGGTTCATTGGCTTGTGTAGGCTTTCTGGTGGAGGGGACTGGTTCCTGTGCTGGTGGGTGCAGCTAGATCTTTTCTTTCTGGTGGGGAGGACTGTGTCTGTTGGTGTGTTTTAGCGTGTCTGTGAACTTAGTATGATTTTAGGCAGCCTCTCTGCTAATGCTTGAAGTTGTGTTCCTGTCTTGCTAGTTGTTTGGCATGGGGTGTCTAGCACTGGAGCTTGCTGTCCATTGGGTGGAGCTGGGTCTTAACATTGAGATGGAGATCTCTGGGAGAGCTCTCGCCGATTGATATTACATGGGGCCGGGAAGTCTCTGGCGGACCAATGTCCTGAACTCAGCTCTCCCACTTCAGAGGCTCAGGCCTGACACCAGGCCAGAGCACCAAGACCCTGTGTGCCACACAGCTCAGAAGAAAAGGGAGAAAAGGAAATAAGGAAAAAAAGAGGGAAAGAAAGAAAGACAGAATAAAATAAGATAAAATAATTTAAATAATAACATAAATTATTAAAATGAAAAATTAGAAAAGTCATTATAAAGAAGAGAGCATCCAAACAAATATATCTACCAGTAATAACAAGAGCTAAAATCTAGACTAAGATAAACATAAAAGTCAGAAACAAGTCAGTTGCAGGCACCAAACCCCAAGTTTCCCGTTGCTCCCAAAGTCCACTGCCTCAGTTTTGGGTTGATTCATTGTCTATTCAGGTATTCCACAGATTCAGGGTACATCACATTGATTGTGGGGATTTAATCCACCGGTCCTGAGACTGAGCAGAGAAATTTCCCTTTCTCTTCTTTGTTCACACAGCTCCTGGTGTTCAGATGTCATTTTGGCCCCACCTCTGTATTGTAGGTTGCCCTCAGGCTTCTGTTCCTGCCCAGACAGGATGGGGTTAAAGCAGCGGCTGACTAGGGGCCTCTGGCTCACTCAGGCCTTTGGGAGGTAGGGGTATGGTAGCTATAATTGGAATAGGGGGTGAGCCTGCAGCTGCAGAGGCCAGCATGACACTGCAAAAGCCTGACGCACGCCGTGTGTTCTCCCGGGGAAGTTGTCCCTGGATCACAGGACCCTGGCGGTGGCGGGCTGCACAGGCTCCTGGGGAGCACAGGAGGTGTGTGGATAGTGATCTGTGCTTGCATACTGGCTTCTCGGTGGCTGCAGCAGCAGCCTTAGCATTTCATTCCCGTCTCTGGTGTCCGCGCTGATAGCTCCGTCTCGTGCCCATCTCTGGAGCTTGTTTAGGTGGTGCTCTGAATCCCCTCTCCTTGTGCACCCCAAAACAATGGTCTCTTGCCTCTTAGGTAGTTCCAGACTTGTTCCCTGACTCCCTCCCGGCTAGCTGTGGGGCACTAGCCCCCTTCAGGCTGTGTTCACGCAGCTAACCACAGTCCTATTTCTGGGATCTGACCTCTGAAGCCTGAGCCTCAGCTCCCAGACCCCGCCCACCCCGGCGGGTGAGCAGACAAGCCTCTCAGGCTGTTGCGTGCTGGTCGGCACCAATCTGTGCGGGAATCTCTCCCCTTTGCCTTCTGCACCCCTGTTGCTGCGCTCTCCTCCGTGGCTCTGAATCTTCCCCCTCGCCCACCCCTGTCTCCACCAGTGAAGGGGCTTCCTAGTGTGTGGAAACTTTTCCTCCTTCACAGCTCCCTCCCCGGGGTGCAGGTCCCATCCCTATTCTTTTGCCTCTGTTTTTTCTTTTTTCTTTTGTCCTACCTACGTACGTGGGGATTTTCTTGCCCTTTCGGAAGTCTGAGGTCTTCTGCCAGCGTTCAGTAGGTGTTCTGTCGTAGTTGTTCCACATGTAGATGTATTTTTGATGTATTTGTGGGGAGGAAGGTGATCTCCACATCTTACTCCTCTGCCATCTTGAAGGCCCCCCATCTTTATTTTATTATTTCAATTTTTCTTTAAGATTTCTTGGTTTCTCTCCTGATGATAGCAATGATTTTCCAGAGTACTTGTGATGTAATAATACATAATGTATGCTTGCATTTTAAAAAAAGGCACATTGGGTTGACTTTGAGAATTTAACATTCTCCTGGAAAATTATAAATAGTGCTAAAGTCTGATATCCCATAGATACACTAAACAGCTGAAACAAATGAGAAAAAAATCTTGTCTTTTATGCATTAGGGCTAAATCATAATAGATTTATTACATAATCTCCAATGTATTCTATGTTGAACTCATAGCAAAAGCTCTGTTATTCCTTAAAAATTTGACATGAGATTTCCTGCAGAAGTACCCTGGTGTTTTCTCATTCATTTAAAAAATTTTGTTTATTTTTTATCTGAGTTTTATTAAAATGCTAAACGAAATATTAAATATTGAGAGCACATATTGCCTATATGATTACTTCTATTTTTTAGGTAAATTTTCAAAAGTTGGGCCCTTCATCTGGGTTTTTGTTATCCTTCTCCTTGGATCAATATCTTCATGTCTTCTACAAGTTGTTTGGACTTTCCAGAACATTTTCTGTCTCTCATCTCTCTAGCAATATCAACCTCCCCCCAGAGCACTCCACCCCAGTGCTTTCTGTGACAGCCAAGAACTGTCTGTCCATCCGTGTTAGCAACAATTTTTAAACATGGTGCAGAATTCTCTGGGAACATTCTATATTAGTGAGAGGAGTTACACAGTAATGATTTTCCATTTCTTAGCAGTTTGGCATTGATTACAGCCAGGTATAGACCTCAGGCCAGAAACTTAGTTTTGCAAGAGATATTGTAGTTTTTTTCATTGTTTATGACTTAACATTATTTTGATTCTAAGCCCTTATCTAGCTGGCTAGTGAGATATTCAAGGTTCATTATGCTTTGGGCTTCCCTCCACCCCCAGAGATGACAGGGTTTTATGCAGTGCCACCTGCATTCTTGGTAGGGGCAAAGGGGGCACCCTCTGGTAATGGTTGTGTGACTACACAAGTAACTACCAATATGCCCTTTGTGCTTATCACAACAGGCCATTTCAGATCCAGCTCCTCTCTGGACAGAGTTATTTCATGGGGCTGGGTACTCTGATGTCCGTGTTACCTCTTCTTAGAAATACCACATGGGTTCTCTTTTGCTGTCTTCCTGGAGTGCTGGTCTAGGATCCATGTCCTCTTCTTTGCCATCCTGAAACTCTAGTCTCCACATTGCACAAAAGATTTGGAAATATTTTTGAAACTCCCTATCCCCAAGTAGTCTTTTCCTGGCCCTGGACTCTCCTATCAAACACATTACCAGGGGTTCATGTGTCTGGCCAGCAACATGGAACATTTGGAGAGGAGGGACTCAGTGCTATGGGGGTAGGCTTGGCTGTCCCCACAATGCCTAGGAAGGCAAGAAGTGTCAGCAGCATCTCAGGTACCTGGGAATGGGCTTGCCCAGACAAAATAAAACATGAAACAAAACAGAAACCATGCCAGGAGTTTAGATGGAAAAAAAAGAAGTGGGAGAAAGTCAGATTCTCAATGCCTGTGAGCATTGCTGAAACACCCTGATCTGGTGCCTGATTAGAAGCCTCAGGGTCACATCAGAGTCCTCTAGAGAGTAGAAGCATGATCTATGTTTAAAGTTGGGCTGACTGGCTAGTCTGAGAGATGTTGATCAGATTTGGTCTTGGCACTGGGACATGACTAGTTTTCAGAAAGGAGATCATAGATCACATTCTCATAATTACCTGATGGTAGAGTAAGGGCTCCAAACCTTTTCTGTAAAGAAGAATGTGGTTCATATAAAGTCTGCCACCAAATTCTTGAATTGCTTCCCAGTCTCTTCTTGTGTCAAGGAACGTATTAGAGTTGACTACTTTATAATGGTTTCCATACTGGCAGGCCAGATAAAACATAAGTTTACAAAATCAGATACCTAGAGTAAATTCCTCTCAAATTCAAATCCTCCAGCCCCACTCTCCCCCCTTTCAGGCACCAAACTGTCCCACTAGCGCCTTCCAAGTCCTCCTTCCGTTTAGATCTTCTGATGTGTGCCAATGTCTTAAACAGGCACTGGATGTCCTTTTCCAGTTATTTTAGTTTGGATGACATTTGTTCTTCCTCTTTCTGGGCTAAGTTTCCTTCTAGATCTTTAATATCAATTCTATTTTTTTCTGGGCATTGACATCCTCCTGCAATGAACTCATAGGATTAGATGAATTTCTAAATCAATTTCATATGCTTAAGACAGTTAACAATTTTGTACCAAAGGTAATATTTCTCCTGTAAGACCTGAATTTTTCCATTGTGGGAAAAGAATTTGAATGTGGCATAGTGGGGTGGGATTCTTTTAATATAAGCAGAATGTCCTGGGACTTCATAATAGTTTTTTGTAGGATATTAACTTATAGGAGACAAATAATAGTAGGAAGATAAAGAGAGAATCATGAAGGGAAAGGTAGGGGGATTTAACAAAGAGAAAGAGAGTTAAAGTACCTTAGGGAGTAGAACTTGGGAGAATTGTCCTGCTTAAAATACTCCTAAGGAATAATGATAGAATCCAAGGAATGGATTAGTAAATTTTCAGGGTCTTTTGGAGAGAAAACATTTAGGCATGGGGCTTCCTAACATCACTTAAATCAAAATCTACATATGTGCATATGACTGACTCTGACAAGCTGTTAGAAATATTGTAGCTTAAAAATTTGTCTTACTATCTGATTCAGTGTCTGCTGTTTTTCTTTAATATTTGTAGGGTGATTAATTCAACACCTGACTTGCACACAGTATGAACACAATAAATGATAGCTCCTAGATGAATTTTAAAATCATTTGATTGAATTTGAAAAAAATTGCTGATACATTCAAAGCAATTGCTGATTCAGTACATAAAGCAGGGTAGGTCTTGCAATCAAGCATGGTAAAGGAGAGATAGGAGAGAAGGAACTATGAAATAATTGGATTGAAAACAAACAATGTAGAAAATAGAGACAAATAGTATACTAAATTTAGAAAACATTGTTTTTGAGGAAATAAAGATTTTAACATGTAGCCTTGTCAAAAAGTGATCTAAAGATTCTGAATGACCCCTTTTTGATCTTATCTGTTCTTTAAATCTTTAGTTTCACAAGGTTCTAGCAGGCATGTGGGGCATTGGGGAGGTGTAGGGGAGAGAGTTTGAGTAGCACAATATACTGTTAAATTTCTTTTCAGAATGCCTTTAACAAATTAACATTCACAGATGCATTGACTTATTTGAACAAAACACATCAGCATTCTAATTCAAATGGAATAGAGGTGAATGACTCAGTCCTGGAAGAAGCACAGGAGGAGACATTTCATAACTGACCATGGATACTGGCTCCTCTATTTTTTTTAAATCTCTCTTTCAGTTCTTATCCAACATAATCCATTAGACTGTCACTATTGCTTATTATTTATTTAGTGAGCTCGACTGAGTCCTTGAAGACATGTGAGCAAAGCTCCTTGACTTGAAAGACTGCATTGCTGAGGGCAAAGGTGTTAATATAGATTTTGGCCCCTCGACTAGAAAAGCACTTTTAAAAAGACACAGCCAATAAATGATTCAATTAGTGTAAGCTCCCACCTGCCCTTTTTAAGAAAAGAGACTTCTATGTCATAGCAGTACCCCAAGACCATTCCCTTTGTCCACACTGCACAGAGTGGAGTTGTTTTTCCAAGCTGATAGCATTTGTAGGACAGATCTAAGGGTACAAGGAAGAAAAAAGGGTTGCTAATGATCTAAGGCCAATACTCCGTAAAATGACTTGAACTATTTTACCATCAGGTCCTATACTACTAGATTATAAACTGTTAAAAACAACATCAACAACAACAAAACTAGCTTGGTGTATCAGTGATTTGACAGTTTTCATGATGTGAATTGGGTTTACTAACAGATTGTGGATTTCCAGCCCTCTGCATTACACAGTAATTTCCAGGCAGTTTAAAACCACTTCTGGCCTGCCCTCTTTCCTTGAGTCTACTGCTGAGTCTAAAAGCCTTCTCGATTCCCCTGTGTTTATTACAGATTCTTTTGCCATCTGAAGAATCAATACTAAATGCAGGCATAGAAAGACAGCATTTTATACTTGGCATTTGGAACAATGGGAGGTCATCATTTATCAGTATTTTTTCAGGCACCAGAACATTATAAAACAAACTAAATTTGTAGGTTAAACAATTTTTCAGTTACAGAGGTTATGGCACATCAGCTTTTTAACTAGATATACATACTTAGAGAAAGCCTTGATAAAAAGTGTAAAGACCCTCTGAAATGAACATTGTTACCATTGTAAAATTGAGGAAAATATCTTGTCTGCTTACTTCAAAATTTTTAAAGAAACCTAGAAGCAAGAGTTACTTGAGAATTAACACTGTGGGACAGCATCTTCAAAATGTTTTGTTAACGAGAAGAGTGAGGATAGTGATTTACTTTTTTAAAAAGTTTTATATTTGGGGCACACTTTGGGAAATTCACTAGTTCATTCTGAATGTGAGACACTGATAAACTTATAAAACGGTTCCATTTTTATATTCTCAATTCCACTGATAAACTTATAAAACGGTTCCATTTTTATATTCTCAATTCCAACAATATTTATCTATGCTTTCTATAACCTGTCATTCAGCAAGGCACTGGGAACACAAATGGTCTCATTAAAATACTCCTTTCAAAATGTTTTCCCTGAATAGACATTGGAAGAGGTTTCCAGCTAAATTGAATACAGAATAAAGGGACAAAGTAACAAAACATTGAACTTAGAAATACCTCATTATAGTTTTAATTTTGGATTTAATGTATCCATCAGATGTCAATCAAATCTGCTTGCTGTATGTTTCCAAATCATGTCTACTTATGAAGTATATCCCAATTGAGAAATTATGCTTTTAAAAATAATCATCTAGCTCCTGTTCTTGCACCCACATAGAGAGAAAATTTAAGACTAGAAAGGATCTAAAACTGTATGTTTCATCCCACTGTACACCTGGTACATATTCCTCTGACAAAATGTTCTAAGAATGGTTACAGAGGTAAGAAGGGGGGGAGGGATACTAGCATTTCATAAACTCATAACATGCACTAGGCCACATGTGAAGTCTTTACAATATTCTTTGCTGCTTAAACTTTCTTCCAACAACCGTGTGAATGAGGTGTCACAGTCCTCATTGAACACGTGGATGCTAAGGCTCAGAGTCATTGAGTCACCTGCTCCTGGTCCTATGCTCAGTTGGAGGTGGAAGAGATAAACAAAACCAGAACTTTGCTACTAAGTTCTTCCTTTCATCCAAAATGCATTTTTGAGAAACAAGTTGTAATGTGTCCATTATTGGATCGCCAACTAGGAGGATAAAGCATCATTTGTTCAGAAAGTGCACTTTTATTTTTATTACAAGTTATCTCATGAAAATAGCTTAGAAAAAAATAGTGCTCACCTACTAGGTGCCTTGATATTGCTTGAGGATCACTTTGATCAATTCTCCCAATCCAGTCACTCCATCTGCCTCCTTTACCTTTGACCTGCAAGGCTCTCTAGATGACTTGGACAACCCTTCCCAAGGATTTAGCTTTTTTGGTTTGTTTCCCAAATTGCCCTTGTGGGCTTAAAAAAAAAAAAAAGGATTCTCATTTAAGAAATCTCAGATGGGCTTCCTTGGTGGCACAGTGGTTGGGAGTCTGCCTGCTAATGCAGGGGACACGAGTTCGAGCCCTGGTCTGGGAGGATCCCACATGCCATGGAGCGGCTAGGCCCGTGAGCCACAACTACTGAGCCTGCGCGTCTGGAGCCTGTGCTCCGCAACAAGAGAGGCCACGACAGTGAAAGGCCCGCGCACCGTGATGAAGAGTGGCCCCCACTCGCCACGACTAGAGAAAGCCCTCGCACAGAAACGAAGACCCAACACATCCAAAAATAAATTAATTAATAAAAACTCCTACCCCAACATCTTCTTTTAAAAAAAGAAAAGAAATGTCAGATTACATCTTAGCAGAAGATTCTACTGTGAGTACCAAATATTGCCCATCTTACCTAGACAATCAGGTCTGGACATCTATTCCTAAAATCCCAGTCAACTGATTTTCTTTCCCATGCAGCATGAATAATTTCTCTCAACTTAAACCTATGTCTCATAACTAAATAAGGTGGAAACCATTTTACTTTAACCATATGCCAGTCATTGAGAAATCTAAGTGTGGAGAGAAGTAAATACTAGTACTGCTACTGCTGCTACTAATTACTTGCCCATCATCACTACCACACTACCAGTCTGACCACTTAGTATCCAAACAGACACGGTTCAAAGGACTCTACCTACTTTATCTCAGTTTGTCCTCACAACACTTCTACTGAGAAAGTACAGTTGACCCTTGAACAACGCGGGTTTGAACGGCATGGGTCCACTTGTACCTGGATTTTTTTTCAATAAATTTTTATTTTACAGATCTTTAAATTAAGTGTAGGGAAAAGTTTGTGTTTGATTAGAGAACGAGGGTTTAAGTCCTGATTCTATCCAAACTGTTTCAGCTTCCTGCCCTTGGGTGAGTCATTTATCAGTTCCTTTGTTTTTGAGGCAAAGATGGCAGAGATTTTTGACTGTGTGTGGGAGGTGGGTTGCCTCAACCCCCTTATTATTCAATGGTCAGAGGTACCATTAGGACCCTCATTTTATAGATGATAAAATGAATCAAAACTTCACAGAGTTTGGAAAATTTGCCTCAGGTAAAAGAGGCATAATACAGGTCTACCTGTATATAAAATCCTGTTTCAGGAAAATTAACCAGGGGAACCTTGTTAATGATGATTCCAGCTCTGTGTGGATCTTCTTGTGCTGCAACACCCCTTTTATCCTAAACTCTCTGTGACATATTTAACGTCAGAGGTAATTCCTGCTGCCAGGCCTCTCTCGATTGTACTAATTTTTACCCAAAATCTTAGCAAAACCTATAGTTAGACTTCAGTTACCCTTGAGGAGTGACCCTGATGGAAATTTTGTGGCAGTTATACTAAAATAATATTTTTATTTGAAAAGAAGTATAATATAGCCATATTTTTATTATCTTGGAAAGTAGAAAAATGAGAATGTTACCTATAATTTATGTATTTCCACCCTATGTTTCTCTCAGTTTTAGTTATAATGAATCTGTAATTTTGCATTTGGCTCTTTCACTCAATATTATGTCAAAAAATCCAATTCGTTACTAAGCTCTCTATATTTTACCTCCTAAATATCTTCTGCCTGTGTTCATTTCTCTCCCATATTTTCCACCACCATCCTAATCTAAGGTACTAGTTTCTCTTTCCTGAACTTCAGCAATACCTTCCTAACAGTTCTACATTTTGGTCCACCTCCATTCTATGTTAGAATGTCTTTCTCAAAAATACAAACCGAATCATGTTATCATTCTTAAAATCTTTCCAAAGGTTTTATTTATTGATCTTGATATAAAGGCAGTCTTCTGCAGAGAGCCTCTCACGTGCTCCTCAAGCCTCATCTTAAACCAAATTTTACCCTTTATTCTCAATTTCAGTCACACTGCTTTTATTAGTCTGTTTGGGCGACTATAACAAAATACCAGACTGGAGACCAGAAGAACAAAAGTACAGTGTCAGCAAGACCTTGCTCCTTCTGAAGGCTTGAAGGGAGAATCTTTCCTTTCCTCTTCCAGCTCATGGTGGCTCCTGACGTTTCTTGGTTTGTGGCAGCATAACTCCAATCTTTGCCTCTGTTTTCACAAGATCTTCTCTGTATATCTGTGTCCTCTCCTTTTCTTATAAGGACATTAGTCATTGGATTTAGGTCACATCCCAAATCCTAGATAATTAATTTCATCTGAAGATCCTTAACTAATTACATCTGCAAAGATCCTATTTCCAAATAAGCTTCCATTCTGACTTTCCAAATGGACATAAATTTGGGGGAGAAACTATTCAATTCACTATGAATATAATACCACTTTATCATATGTAATGGTATGTATTATAATAATGCATAAGGATTCCCTGAAAAATATTTTAATAACCAACAAAACTAGATTCCTCACATTACTCTCTTGTTTTTCTGGTGCTTTCTTTCTTACCATTTTAACTTTGGTTAATTTTCCATATGAACTTTATAATGATTTGTCTATCTCTAGAAAATAATCCTGCTGGTGATTTTATGAAAATAATTTAAAATGTATAAATCAACTGAGGTGAGGGGCAATTGGACATCTTATGCTTTTGCTATAAATTTATCCATATATTGATGTTTCAAATCTATTAACATATTTTATGCAAAAATAATCTCTTTTAAATTTTCCTCTGGCTTAATTGCTATATTTTTGTTGTGATTTTGTATTTTGAATATTTGTGCTTTCACCCCAATCTTTATTTTTATTAGGTTGGTTATTGGTTTGTATTTTTAAAAGACGTTTATTCATTTTCTATTATTTGTTTTTTATCTTATTTTATTATTATTAATTTTTTTATTCTGCTTTTATTTTATGAACTTTGTTGATCTTTTTCTAAATTCCAAACTTTAGCGTTATTTTTATCTTGTTATTTTATCATATTGAAATAAGTATATAATTTTACTGTTTTAATTGGTAAAAAATAAGTTTCAAATAAAGGTAAAATCATAATTCTCATAGAGCTATAATGATAACTAATATATTAAAGATTTTTAATATATTATGTTAATGTTCAAGGAGGGAACCAGGCAGATGTTACAGCTAGCTCAAAGGAAAAGTCAAAACTGCAAATTTATATGGAGTAAAGAAATATCAAGATAAATTACAAAACTTCTTTTCATAGTGGAGAGGGAATTCAGTAAATCTCTACATGATAGATTTTGCATATGTATCAATTACCTGCAGTTTACAAAAAGGTCAAAATATTTCAAAGGCAATTAACTGTGCTAGAATCAGATAGACCCAGATGGTGTGCTATAGCCAATGCATAGATTTTCATTGAAGTATAATTTTTTTAACATAGAGATATCAATAATTTTTAAACTAGAATGTTTAATTAATTTACTTTCTCTATTCATTGTATTACTGTAAATACATAATTCCACTGATATATATAAATCAATAGCTTTGGAAACCAGATTATTAATTTGTTTTTCAGTTTTACTTTTAGTATTTTATTGATGCTATAGAATTTCCTCTGTGTACTACTTTAGCTGAATCCCATAGATTCATGGGTATGTCATGTTTTTATTTTTGTTATTTTCTAGAAATTTGGCAATTTTGTATTGTGTTTATAGAGAATTTAAAAATAAATTCAGGTAGAAGGCTTCTTGTTTTTATGACTATTAATTTCCAATTTTATCACATTGTAGTGAATTTGATAAATGTGATTTGCATTTCTATTTTATTGAAAATTTTAAGACCTTGTTTTGAGCTAATATTGGGTAATTTTCACAATGATTACATGTGCTCTTGGAAAAAATAGATATATTTTTAATAACTGAGAAACACAGTTTAATATTTTTTCTATGAGGCCTACATGTTGTATATGTTTCTGAGATGTCCTGTATCTTTACCAGCATTTTTGTCCTCTAACTCTGTCTAGATCTGAGAGGTGTGTTAAAATGTCCTATTAGTGAGTAGTGTACATCTCTGATAATCCTTTTATTTCCTGTAGTTTTTACTTTATGAAAGTTGTTGCTGTATATTTGACACAGAGATGTTGATAGCATTATGAAGGTGTCCTTCTTTGTTCCATTCAGTATTTTTGGTTCTGAATATTACCTTGTTTGACATTGACTGCATTTTATTAGGATATATTATTTGCATTTTCATGGTATATTTTTATCAGTTCCTTTAATATTTGCCTTGTGAATAAATTTGATTTATGTGTGTACCTTGTAAACAGCATAGAGTTTATCTTTGTGAACTGATATAAAAAATCTTTATTTCATCAGTAAGGTAATCCCTTTTCCATTTATTAACATAAATTATGTATATAGTTTCAGTTGTTTCATGTTTTTCTATATTATGTTTACTAAATTTTCCATCACAGGGACTGTTTAAATACTTTGTTTTGGAAACTTAGGAAAGTTTGTATTTCTTCGTAGTGGTATAATTCTATTATCTCTTCTTTGTTTAGAATCTCCCATTTGGTTTTACCATGAGCAATAATGGAATCTGCTTCTTTACCCTTACCTGTCCCTTACCTTCCAATTTTATATTACTAGTTTTATTTTTTGCTTTAATATACATGATATTAAATGTACTTAAACTTATTCTGTTTGTTAGCTTCAAGTGATCAACTTTTACTCTCAGATAATACCTATAAATCAATGAGCATGCTTTATCTCCTATAGATTTTGTCTCTTTCTTCTCCTCTCATTTTTTATTACTTATATTATTTCTGCATGGTCAGATCATGTATTTCTTAATATTATTATGTCACACTTAGCTCTAATATTGGTAACTTAGTTAAATATATTTAATGCTAAACTGCAAATCTTAGGTTGACTCTTCTGAAGTTATTCTGTAGTTGTCTGCACCTTATTTTCTGTTATATTTCTCAGGTAAATCTCCTGAGATCAACATTCTTAGGATCTTGCATGTTAATAACTGTGTATGGTCTTTATACCTGAAGGACAATTTGGCTGGATATAAATTTTTTTACTCATATTTTCTTTCCTTAAAAATATTTTCTTTGAGACTTCCCTGGTGGTCCTGTGGTAAAGAATCTGCCTTCCAATGCAGAGGACGCGGATTCAATCCTTGGGGAAAGATAATCCCACATGCCACGGGGCAACTGAGCCCACGTGCCACAACTACTGAGCTTGCATTCCTCAATAAGAGAGCCTGAGTGCTGCAAACTACAGAGCCCATGCGCTCTGGAACCCGTGGGCCACAGCTAGAGAGAGAAAACCCGCATGCCACAACTAGAGAGAATCCCATGCACCACAATGAAGAGACAATGAGCTGCAAGGAAAGATCCTGCATGTCTCAACAAAGACCCGATGCAGATAAAGATAAATAAATAAATAAATAAATAATTAAAGTCACTTAAATTATTTAAAAATATATTTTCTTTGAGGGAGTTCCCTGGCAGTCCAGTGGTTAGGAATCAGCACTTTCAGTGCTGTGTCACGGGTTCAGTCCCTGGTCCAGGAACTAAGATCCCACAAGCCATGCAGCCTGACCAAAAAAATAATAATAATAATAAAAATTGTTTTTTCCTTTGAGAACTCTAATAGAAATCCAATTTTCTTTTCCTTATTAGTAATTTGAATTTTTTCTGTATGTTTATAGAACTTCCTCTCTTATATTAAAGTCTCAATGTTGCTCATTTGAAGTCTATTTTCACAAGTACACAGTGTGCCCTTTATATATGTGGTCTTCTTTTATTTCAGGATTTATTGCTCTAGCAACTCTTTTGAAACATGAATACACACTTGAATTACAACATGAAAAAAGTGTGAAAAAACAATGAATACATGAAAAAAAACACAAATGACATACTATTTTTTAATGTATCAGCTCATTGTTTATTCATTCCACAAAGCTAGTTGTAGTAATGTTAAGATGACTCTGGTAGTCAGTATCATTTACTATCATAGTGCACAGGTACTGGCGTTAAAGTACCTGAATTTAAATACTAGTCCCGTTGCTTTATTAGCTGTGCAATCTTAGGCAAGTTTTTTTAACCCTGCTTCAATTTTATCATCTATAAATGAAGATAATAGTGCATACCTCTTAGCATTTTTGTAAGATTAAATGAGATAAGCCAATACAGTGCTTAAACATTGATAAGGCTAATACCAAAATGCTATAAGGGCCATAAGTATTAATTTTCAGTCCAGATTTTAATGAACTCCATTGGCTACAATCATCAGATAATTTCAGTCTTCAAATTTTTTTGCGTAATCACAAAATTCCTTTGTATAAGGGATGTAGTGTAAGATAATGGAAAGTAGACAAGCCAAAATGGAGGAAATACAATATAACTTGCAGTTTTGGAGTTACTATGTGCTCAAGTCCATCTATTAATTATTTGTAAGATGGGTATAATATTTGCACTGAGCTCTGTTTGCTCCACCTTTCCCAGGCACCTATTTTGTTCTCTTTGTCTGGATATCTTGTTCTTATCATTGAAGAATCTGGAGGTAATAACTTCCTTCACTGGGTAAGACCCTTGCAGTGTGCTTAGAGGCTCCCAGAGCCCCTTACTAACTTCTAATTTAATTCTCATTATATTCTGTGGTGATTTTCTGATTACATGGTGGTATCCCCCAGAAGCAACTTAAGGCAAGGAGTGTGTTTTTAAACTAGTTTCTACAATGCCTGATGTTTTGTGGTTGAACAATATATTTTTGTCAAATTTACATTCTCTAAAGAATGACTGTAAGGATAAAATGGAAAAATATAAGTGAAGTTTTCCTGGAAACATATTTAGTGAAAAATGTTTAAATTATAAATAATGGAACCCAGCTTTAGAGATTTGAATTGAAGGAATTGTGTCATTCAAAATCTAAATATATTCACCACTGTAAATAGAGGAATCAAGGACAGCCACTTCATTTTAATATGCCTTTTCAAACCAAACAACAGTAGTAGTATATTAAATAGCTTTAAAAGATCTGAGTTACCTTTTTAAGAGGGAAGCACATCTTTAAGTGTTAGTTTTCATTTGTTTGAGGAGCAAACAATAGGCTATTCATTTTACCTTCCTCTGTGATATGTATAAACATCCCCAAAAGCATACAGCTTATCTCTGAGCTCCTTAGCATTGCCTAATTATAAACACAGTTGCAAATCTCTCTGCCTTGTTAACAAAAATGCAGGACCACTTCTTCTCCTATTAATGTAGGGTATAAACTTTGCACTAGTAATCTTATGCTTAGGTAAAGGAGAAACGTAGGAAAGCATCATTGCTGTGGATAAAGGGTAAAAGCTGCACAGATGGAAATTATTTGGAAAATATTAGTTCAATAATGTAAAGTTTGTCATTAGCATTTTCCACATCTTTCTTGAGTATCTTGTCTATCTCCAACACATCTATAATTATCATAATAGTGATGGCAGTAATAGCAGATTGGACAATGAGTGTTAGAGAACAATTAGGAGATAATAATGGTATAAATTGCATTAACTCACACAGTGGTTCACTATTCCTTAATATATAAAGTTTAACTTATTTAAGAATTCAACAATTATTTGGATATTTTGAAAATTTTTGTATTACTCTGCAAGTTTCTGCTCTCAGACCCCAATATCTATTTTTTTAACATCTTTATTGGAGTATAATTGCTTTACAATGGTGTGTTAGTTTCTGCTGTATAACAAAGTGAATCAGATATATATACACATACATTCCCATTATCTCTTCCCTCTTGCATTTCCCTCCCTCTCCCCCTCCCTATCCCACCCTTCTAGGTGGACACAAAGCACCTAGCTGATCTCCCTGGGCTATGCAGCTGCTTCCCACTAGCTATCTATTTTACATTTGGTAGTGTATATATGTCCATGCCACTCTCTCACTTCGTCCCAGCTTACCCTTCCCCCTCCCCGTGTCCTCAAGTCCATTCTCTATGTCTGTGTCTTTATTCCTGTCCTGCCCCTAGGTTCTTCAGAACCTTTTTTTGTTTTTTAGATTCCATATACATGTGTTAGCATATGGTATTTGTTTTTCTCTTTCTGACTTACTTCAGTCTGTATGACAGTCTCTAGGTCCATCCACCTCACTACAAGTAACTCAATTTTGTTTCTTTTTATGGCTGAGTAATATTCCACTGTATACATGTGCCACATCTTCTTTATCCAATCATCTGTTGATGGACACTTAGGTTGCTTCCATGTCCTGGCTATTGTAAATAGAGCTGCAATGAATATCTATTACTAAATGTTTACCCATTCTTTAAGTAAGACACACATCCATGATTCTTCCCCTTCACTTCTGGCTTATAATTTTCTATTTTATGTTTATTTCTGCATTGTCTCTTGTGTGACAATTGTTATTCATTCATTCATTCATTTATGAAAGCCATATTTATTGGGGTTCCTATATGCAATGCACAGTGCTTGGCACTAACAATTCTACTGGAGAGTAGAAATACATGGTCCCTGATGGTCTAGGGAAGCAATGAGCAGTCAATAGAAGTTAAGTTTTCCTCCATTTCTGGCACTGTACCAGACATGCAAAGAATTTTACTCTTCATCACTTCCCTGCCTCCACACTACCTTCTTAAAGAATCTGCATTTTCCCTCTTTTCAGAAAGCCTGTGTCCAGAACAACTGATAAGTAGGCAGTGGATCATGTGACCCCATAATTTAGCCATTGGACCAGAGATATAGTCATGATCCAAGCTAGGACAAAACATTTCCCTCTCCAGGATCTTGGAATTTGAACTCAAAATATACTTAGTCTTTGTTGGCACTTAAATTACAAGATGGTAAAAAGCAGGAAACCTATATAGCTAGTCCCTGCTACGTTAATGAAGAGTCAGGAAAAAAGCCACTGTTGAAAGAGAGAAGACTAACACAGACTTTCCGAGAGAAATAGAAAATTAAAGAATCTTGGTTCCCAAATGTTTTCACTCTTTGGGAGTCTTGGCTACATCTCTGATATTCTTCTGATACATTTTCCAGTTTGCTTAAGTGAGTTTGTATACCTTGCTACCAAATGGTAACTTGACAGAAATTTATCAGACAGTAGGGTTGTAAGTAACAGACCCCTGGGAAAAATTGTGGAACATTAAAGAAGTGAAAATTCCTTCATTTGAGGGAATGGTCTTGCTTATGGATGATGAAACAATAAACTGTTTCCCATATTTCCTTGGTACAAACCAAGACTGGATCTTACAGAAAAGATGGTTTGCCAGCCAGAAGAAAAGTATAATATTGCAAATACAAAAATCTCTTATGAAAAGCTTTATCTATCTGTAAGCTGTCTAAAAATTCTGAAATTGCTGAAATCCAGAGCAAGAAATCAGTTAAATGCCATGTTGAATTGCAGCTGTTGAATTCACTTTTTGTACATCTGTGGCCAAACTACACAGTTCAGCAAAAAGTAGGATTCTGACTTTTAGACTGATATGAGGGGGAAGGTGCAGGTGATGGGGGAGTCCAATTTTGCTAGGTTGTTTAATGTTTTTCTTGTGGGCATCTCATGTTGAATAAACTTGATACTGTTTCTCAGTGTAAAGTGGCTTCAATAAATTGGCCTAGAATTCAGTATGGACCTTGGGGGAACTGGCATTCCTCATATATCATGAGAACAAATTGTAGAACTGTTCATTGTTTTCTTGCCTTTGTTGGCTGTATCATCCATTTATTTATTAATCTTTTCATTCATTAGTTTTCTTTTGAGCTGTTAGTGGGTTCTTGGCACTCTTCTGAGCATAAAACATGCAATAGTGAATAAAGCACAATTTCTCTTCATAGAGCTTATATTCTAATGGGAGAGAAATTTCAGACACTATGAAGAAAATAAAATAAAGTAAGGGAATAGAAAGTGATTGTGGGGGTGGACAAGATAACACATTACCTAAAGGGATCAAGGAAATTCTCTCTTACAATGGGATAACTGAGCTGACACCCAAATAATAAGGAAAATCCAAAGAGCATTCTAAGGAAAAGAAATGCAAGTGTAAAGACCCTGAAACAGGAACTTACTTAGTGTGTTCTTCTGGCAGAAATAAGGTTCAGAATAGCTGGAGCCCAGCAAAAGATGGTGAATACTGTGAGAGATTAGATCAGAGATATTACCAAAGTCACATAATATACAACCTTATAGGCCGTGTTAAGGTAGTTGGATTCTATTTCAATTATGATTACAAACATACTCAAGAGTTGCAAGCAGAAGAGTAATATAAACTCAACTGAGCTTTAAAAAAGGACACTCCGTATGTTTTGAACAAGAGGAACTGAAGTGGGGAAAGGGAGGAAGTAGGCTTTGCAATATTCTAGGAGACATGAGAATGGCTTGGGCTACACTGGAGATGCTGAGAAGTGACCAGGAGAATACATTGGATATGAGGATAAAGTAGAAGAAAATGACTAATGATCTTTAGGTCTGTGGCCTGAGCATCTGGGAAGATACTATGCCACAACTGAGATTGGAAGGATGAAAGAGGAGGGATGGTTATCAAGAACTGGGTTTTAGTTGTGCAAGGCTTAGGATGCCTATTCACAAGCCAAGAGTAAAGGCTGAGGAAGCAACTGGATTCATAACTTTGGAGCTCATGGGTGCATTTTGGGTACAGAAATACATTTTGGAATCATCAGCATATAGATAATATTTAAAACCAAGAGCAGGACTGGATGAGTAACTGAGTGAAGTTTAGGTGAGTGAAAATAGATAAGAGGTCTAGGATTGTGCTCTAGGACACTGAAGTGTTTTAAGTCAGGAAGAAAAAGAGAGGCCAAGCAAGGACACTGGGGAGTATTATATAGTCAGAGGAGATGAGGGGAAAATATATCTCAAGGAGTGAGTGGTCAAGAGGTTGGGTAAGAAGGGAATAGAACCAACCATATGATTTGACAAGATGGATGCCATAAGTGACCTCAATAAAAAGATGTAAACCCAACTTGAGTGGTCTTTAGGAGAGAATAGGAGTAGAGAAATGGAGATAGTAATTATAGACAAGTCTTTTGAGGGATTCTGTGCTGAAGAGTTATGGAGAAAAGTGGAGAAAAATCAAAGAATGTTCTTATTTGAAAAACAGAATAAAAAAGTGTCTTTGTGTGCCAATGAGAATGATCCAGGAATGAGAGGGAAACTAATGTTGCGGGGAAGGGGGGCAGTGGGAAATGACAAGAAGGGATAGGATATGGAGCAGTTCTGTGCAATAGAAATATAATCTGAGCCACATATGTAATTTAAAAATTTTCTAGAAGTCACATTAAATTTATTTAAAACGTAAGTGAAACTAATATAAAAATATTTGATTTAACCCCAAACATCAAAATATTGTTATTTCAACATGTATTAATATAAAATTATTGAGATAGTTTTCCTTCTTTTTATCATATTAGGTCTGAAATTTGGTGTGCATTTTATGCTTACAGTACACATCAATTTTGATTAGCTGTGTATTAAATGCTCAATAGCCACATAAAACTAGTGGCTATTGCGTTGGACAGTACAGATATAGAGCATAGCTAGAAGGTTTGGCATGAGATAAATGTATGGAAATTTTATCCATTGTAACATGAAGAAAGGAAGAAATATATATGCAAATGGCTGTGTTTTGTGGTGGAAGTTTGAGGTAGTTCTCATCTGAGTATACATGTTTTTAAATGAGGTATGAAGAAGTGTTAGAGATTTTAAAGGAAGGGGATGAGGAAGTACTGTGAAATGGCTATTCTGGAGAGTGGAAAGGTAGATCTATTAGTCTTATTAGCTCCAGAACATTGGAATGGGTAAAGTCCTAGTTCAAGTTTTTGCTTAGACACAGAAGCCTAGGAGTAGTAGGCAGATTTGACTTTCTGTTTTGGAGGGGTTGCATGTCATAGAGCAGTAGAACCTTGTAAGATTTCTAGCATTTGCTTGTCATCAGTGGAGAGCTCTAAGCAAAATTTACTGTCACAGAAAAAAAATCCAAGTGTGATGGATAAGGGCCAGTGCTTGAACTCAAGTCCCCATATCCTCTCTATTTCTCCCCTGGATCTGGTATTAGGCATAATAGAACCAGTGGGTAGAGGATGGCAATTTTCCACTATGTGAACAGAACAGTGGAAGAAGCTTCTTTGCAGAAAGAGTGATGAGGCATGTGTAGAAAGAGTCAGAGATGAGAGACCAACAACCCCAGAGAGATTTGAGAGAATAACTTTGGTTCCAATCCCTTTTCAGGTCTACTGCTTTTGTTGGTTTTGGGTTCCAAGACATAGCCCCTATCCTAGTACTAAATAAATCACTCCTTTTTTATTGTCCTAGTTGAAGTGATTTGTAGCTCTGCCATCCTTATATGGAAGGATAATGAGGTCCTGAGTTGAATGTGGATTTAGTGGGTCAGTTGTAAAGAATGGCATCACAAGGGGCTGACTGAGGAGATGGGACTGGCATGTGGACATGGACTAGAGAGGACTCATGGTGCCTACCACTTCATCTTATTTTTAAAATATTTATTTATTGACCCAATTGATGCATCATTGTTTTAGAATAAAGAGATAATGCCAAAGGTAAAATTAGAAAAAAAA
This sequence comes from Delphinapterus leucas, assembly GCF_059928025.1. Taxonomy (NCBI): domain Eukaryota; kingdom Metazoa; phylum Chordata; class Mammalia; order Artiodactyla; family Monodontidae; genus Delphinapterus; species Delphinapterus leucas. Next base: position 50,166,432 of record NC_143132.1, read on the forward strand.
ACTCTAATATATATATATTATACTCTCTATATATATTATACTCTAATATATATAACTCTAATAAACAGAATTGACTACTGTTTTCTTTTTGGTGTATCATTTACTGAATTGAATGCACATATATCTTTGGTCATCATATAGCTCTTTTTCACAAAAATCTTTTGATTATTGTAGAAAAACATCCCTGTAAAGAACTCTCCTCATTCTCCTTGCCGCCTTAATTCCATTCGACCTCTTTTTTAATTTCATTTCCTTAGAGAATTGTTACCCTTTATTCCCTAAACTTTCTTCATTGTACTTTTCACAATGGAAATGCATTTTCACCGTGGAAATGTAGGCATGCTCTTGGAATCTCAATGAGAAATTCCACTCAAGCTCTTGCTGGATCCTGCACAGAGATAGGGCTGCGGCTGTTCAGGAGGTTTCTAGACTAATAGTATTTTTAATTTCTTCAGCATTGAGCAGTGCTTCCTTGGGAGCTCCTCTAATGCCTCAGCTTAGAGATGGCCTCTGGAACTGGAGGCCAGCTCAACTGAGCTGTCACTGTAATAAACAACCTAAACAGAATCTTGGAAAAGAAGAAAGAAAGCTTTGCAGCATTTACACAGGGTTTCTGCAAAGACTCTTCTTCTGGGTGAAGTAATTAGTCTGGGGCATTACCTGTCGATAAAACAGCATCCCAAGAAGCTAGAGTTAAATGCCAGAGACTTCTGAAAACAGAAGAAAGGCTATCCTCAATTTCAAGGTCTTTGCTTTTGGCAGCTCCTGTGGTTGTGTGGTGGGAGAAGAAATTTTCCCTGGACTTGGCACTGGGAGGAGTATGGACTGTGAGATTCTTTTTTAATAAGCCAATTTTCTATTACTGCAGTGAGCTAAGTAGTGCAGCCTATTCACCAGCCCAGAGAGGTATTCAATTTTGTTTTTATTATACTGAAAACCCTCTTAATACTCACAGTGAGTCTGTAGGGAAGCAGTAACACAACCTGTATCTGCTTCTTCAATTTAGGAAATCTTGTTGAATATGTAAGGGGGCAGCTGGGGTGGATTTTTACAGAAGCCACATACATACATTTAAAGCCAGGCACATTTTTCTCATCTACCTCTTTCATTAGCTAGCTTGCTTACTCTGTCGAACTTGTCAGTACATGTATCAAAATACTACAGTTTATGCCAAATCAGCCACATTTGTTTTCCATTTAGCAAAGACTCACCTACGTGCAGGTGATAGTTTATGGTGTGTCCAGGGGATTTTCTTTTCTTTACCTTGAATGCATTTCTTATTCCTTTAACAAATAAAATACTAGCTACAGTTCATTGAACATCTGTGTATTTACTATACTGTCTACTAGAATGTCTCACGAGATCAGGTATTATCTCTGCTTGTTCACCCCTGAACCATCAATACTTGTGACATTACAAAAGTGTTTATTGAATGAACAAATTACAAGCATTCCTCAGAGATACTGTAGCTTCAGTTCCAGACCACTGCAATAAAGCGAATATGGCAATAAAGCAAGTCACAGAAATTTTTTCGTTTCCCCATGCAAATAAAAGTTATGGTTACACTATACTGTAGTCTATGTGCAATAGCATTATATCTACAAAAACAATGTGCATAAAAATACACGTTGTTAAAAATTTTTAAATACTTTATTGCTAAAAAATGCTAATGGTCATCTGACAATGCGGGGTTGCCATAAGACTTCAATTTGCAAAAAATCCAACATCTGCAGAGCCCAATAAAGCAAGGGATGCCTGTACTTGTATTCACGTGTTGAAATACCCTTGCATAAATAGATATTACTGTCTGCATTTTGTAAAAGGGGAAACAAAGTCTCAGATAAGTTACCACGCAAAAGTCACACGATGAATAAGTAAAGAGCTGGCCTTCAAACCAGTTTTGTTTGCCTCTACCATCCTTCCCCCTACCCCGCCGTGCTTCCTCAAATATTACTTTGATATGGAAGTCAGCCATTTTTCTGACGGGTTCAGTGTTAACCCCATGCTTTGTTGCCTTTAAGGGAGCCATGCATGAGGTTTCCTCACCATTCAAAAACTAGAGAAAGGGAGATACTTGATGATTTTTCTGTATTTATTCAGACATACGAAGGCGGTTTATGTGAATGTGTTAAGTTGTTTAGGTTCAAGTTTGCTTTAGAAACTGAGTCAACTACTGCCTTTTCCTGTGCTTCTCCAGTAAACCTGTCCTGTTTCTTCACCCACCATGTCCTGTTCTAAAAACTCGCTTTCTATATGGGTCCTCCATAAGTTTCCACAACAGTGACAGACAGGATTTGGTTGGCAGTCTCTTATGAATATAACCTGAAAAAGTCCCACCTTTTAATGAGCAAAAGTTGGTCTGATTAAGCTTCTTTATTTCATTTTACTTTCACAAAATCCTTGAAAATCCATGAAAAGTAACAGTAAAACACACCAAGACACCTAGATATCAGAGCCTCATTTTCATCTAGTTACTACCCTCATTTTTCTCTGTTGAATTCCTACATTGCTTGAATTTTTTATTCTGTTCACTTGAAGCCATTTGAATTTCTCCAGTATTACTTACTTGCATCCTCCTTTCTCAGTCCCACCTCAATTCCATGTCAGTTTTTGATTTATTTATTTTTGCTATCCTCTCTCCCCTCCCCTTTCTGGGATTTTTCTGCTCCTATAAAAGACACATTTAATTCTCTTTTCATCTATATACATATTTAATGTGCTGCTTGGAAAATATCTTTAGTAGGAAGAAAAGGATGCTAGCTATTTCTCCATTAACACTAAAAAATAACAGCGCTAACCACACTAGCAACACACACACACACATACACATACACACACACATGAGCTTCATGTGGAAAAGAGATACGAAGACATGTATGTATAGTTTATTTCTTAGTGGTCTTGTTTTTCCTCTCTTTACATCCCCATTTTTTGACTACTATATCACCTATCATTGTCATTTTTTGTAATGCTTTCATCTCTCTCCTTCATTTTTCCCATGATACTTTATATTATCCAAAGTGAATAGATCATGTTAAAAGCATTAGGATTCTGCTGCAATTTATTTCCCTAAGAGCCAGGAAGAAAACTCCTTGCCGTTCTGGTATTTTCATTAAGGTGAACATGCCAAACTGGGAGAGAAATATTAATGCTGGTAGTCTAATTTCTATGTGAATGATGACAGGTTCTGATTTTTACCTCACTTCTCCAGATATCACTTTTTTTTTTTAGCAAAGAGGATATGAGGGTGCTGAGATTCTGAGGACTGGGGAAATTAAATAACTAATTTGCTCATTTGATGAGTGGCATGAATATCAGTGCCTCTCACATTTGGCACCATGAATATTTCTGACTACCAATCCAAATACATTCAGCTGCTGGGTATTAGCTATGTCTGCTCAGGAATATTGCCAGCTGCAGGTTGGAGCAAAAATCTTGAACTTGGAGTGCATGATATTATTGTGATGGAAAATTCACTAGACAGGGATTGATATAGTCATTAACAGGGACACAAAGCCTTATTGAGAAGAGATTTAGGACATATGGAGTGTCCCGGGTCCTTCCTTCGACTTGCCTGTATTCCAGGACAAAGAAATATTTTCATCAGTTGGGTTCAGGTAGACCTTATTCTCTTTACCTTTCATTTGGTACTTATCATATACTGCTTTCTATTCTTTATACTCTTATGCATTATGGGACATAAATGTCCTATCTCTGAAATAAAACAATCTAATTATTTAATTATCTCTATCCAGGGTCTTACACATAATTCATCCTCAATCATAATTTCTAATGGTGATTGCCACTCAATTTCCACTTATTTTAAATTTGAGCTTCAGTTGTGTTTTCTCTTTTTACTTCTAGCTTATAAAATTTTTCCTAATTTTTTTTATAATTTATTTTTCTTTGTTCAAATCTTTGGAAAGTGTGAGTTTTAAATCTGATTTTAAGGAGCTCAAGGGAAATAGATTGCAATCTGACGATGGTAGCTAATTGTCCAGGGAAGTCCAAGGAATAATTTGGGAAGGAAATGGTGAAGAGCATAAAGCTGAGTGCTAGAGCATTATGGGAAATAAAAGTTGGCTGGTTAAGTAGAGACAGTTGATAAAGGCATCACTATCCTTGTTTTGTAAGACAGTAAACTAGAAAGTATTCTTGCCTTTTCATAACTTTATTCTCATCACTTTCAATGACCTGTCAATTGCACTTCTAAATATCTCTTGAAGCTGTCCAGTTATCTTTATGTCCATTACCTCTATTCTTTCAATGTTCCCACATTCCCTTGGTGGAATCCTGTAATAGCATTCTAATTGTTCCTCACCCATTTATTCATTTGTTTATTATCTCATCCAAACATTATTGAGCACCTGTGCAGGAATATAGTAATGCACAAGAAAGATGCTTTCTCTGCTTTAATCGTGTAGTCTAGTGAGAGGAATAGCCTTTAAACAAATAAGCCGAGCAAAGTGTGATGAATACTGTGACATAGAAAACACAAGGGCTGGCCTTTTCTAGCTATGAGTCCTCTAAATCACATTTGGGGTGAGTTTCCTAAAATGCAAATATATGTGTTATTTCTATGATTAAAATTGTCTCAGTGGTTCAACATTACCCTTCAGATGGACGCAGCACTCAGGACCCTCTGCTAGCCTCTGCTTCCCCTTCTTACCGCTTCTCATCTCTTTACAAATTCTTCTAGGTTTTCTCTCCTGTGAAAACCATTTTTCACCTCAAGGCCTTTTTAAATGCTCTCATCTCTTCCTGCAAATCTCCCCTCCACCCCTTTCCTCTTAGGCCTCAGTTTAGATTTTATTTCCCCAGCAAAATATTCCCTAATCTCCTGTCTAAGTTTGGAGACTCTGTGCTCTGCTGCCATAGCAACCCATCTTACCCCATCAAAGCACTTACATTCCACTGTAAAAGCTTGTTTAAAGTTCTGTCTCTCCTGTTAGGCCATAAATTCTATGTCTGTTCAAGTTAGTTGTATCCCTAAGGACTAGTAAACTGCCTAGGTAAAGTGCTGAAAAAATAAGTGAATCCATTTCATTCAATGTCATTGCTATGAGTCCATTTTTCCTCTTGAGAGCCTTTCAGATTAGTCCCTTCCTTTTACCATCTTCTACCTCTTTAGTTCAAACTTCCATGATAGGGCTTCCCTGGTGGAGCAGTGGTTGAGAGTCCGCCTGCTGATGCAGGGGACACAGGTTCGTGCCCTGGTCCAGGAAGATCCCACATGCCACAGAGTGGCTAGGCCCGTGAGCCATGGCCGCTGACCCTGCGCGTCCGGAGCCTGTGCTCCGCAACGGGTGAGGCCACAGCAGTGAGAGGCCTGCCTCCCGCAAAAAAAAAAAAAAAAAAAAAAAAAACCTTCCATGATAACAAGTCTCTCCAAACCACTCATTTTACCTTTAATTGGTGTGACTTAGTCAATTCTGTATGTTTCAGCCAGAATGATCTCCAAGTGGCAAACATGATCATACTATTCCAGTTCTTTAAGAAAGCATTTGGGGCTTCCCATTGCCTAGGACATAAATTCCCAAATTACTGGATGGTGTAGAGGGCGGTGAGGCCCTCTAATTTTCCCTTGGAGTACTCGGATCTTGTTGGTTCATGCTGTTTCATGCCTCTTTTGTTCCTATATTCTACCCAAGTGTCTGTCTGGAAAACTTCTACTCATCACAAAGAACTTTATCAGCTATGTTCTCATTGTAAGAACTTCCTCCAGTGCTAAGGAAAGTTAGTGTTTCCCTCCTGTGTTACCAGTGTGCGTTGTTCATCTCTATTACAGTGTTTGTACACGCTTTTTCAAATATTCATGTAGCTTTTTCTTCTCTCCTACTGGACAGTTCTTTCATTCTCAGTGTTTAAAATAAGATAACAGGCCCAAAATGGAGTCACTTATGCTAAGCACCACCTCACCAAATCAAAACTTGATTATAGTTTCAGTCTCCCAGAAATGGAACCTTAAAGCAGTCAATCAGGAATCACCTGATGAACACTAGTTAGGTCACCTGCCTGATAGACCCCTGCCATCACCTAAGGGAAAGTATCTTTGCAGTGACCAATCCTCTTTTTCTGCCTAATATAACTTCCTTGTTCCCACTCCCTTTTGCCTATAAAAAATTTTGTACAGCTCCTCAGAGCTCCTTTCTGTCTGCTAGATGGGATGCTGCACAATTCATGAAATGTTAAAGACCATAAGATCTTTAAAATTTACTCAGTTAAATTTTGTTTTTTAGCATTAGCATCTAGTGTTTTTATTGAATGAAAAATATTGAAAATACAGAGCAAACTGCTATAGCAGCTATAATAGAATTAAGATATATTAAAGTTGCATTATCTAGACACTTCTGGCAAAAGGCAATTCTTGCAGTTAAAGTTACTGGCACAGAAGTTATCTATAGGCTGAGATGTCATCAGTCTCTCTTCTATGATTAAATGATGTTCTTGATGCAATTTTCATTGCTGACCTTTTGCATAGAGATATGCCAGTAGGCTCACAACTCTGGTAAGCTCCTCTTTTTCATATCTTTATAAATATACTTCTGACAGTGCAGTGGGTATGGGGGGGGCAACTTCTATAGCTTTTCATAATAATTATAACTGTTATTATTAAGAGTTCACCTACATACTTCAGTGACCATTGTTTTGGTACAATATGACTCAAAAGTAAGGCTAACTATACATAACTGCTGACATTAAGAACAAACAAAATAAGCAACACAAACAAGAAGCATGTGAAAAGCATGTGCCTTGTCTGCACTCAGTGTCAGGATGGAACTAAGTTTTAATTCTATTAATTATTTGATCAACGTACTATCTGCTGGTCTCCATTCACATCCCTGCCATGAGGAAGGACAGAACAAAAAGTTGGTCTATTTGTCTGTCTTATCCTCAGTAGTATTTGCATAGAATTAGATTTGAGTGGGACTGTCATTCCCTGATTTACTAATTTTCATGGATCCTATAATTCTCAAGGACCAGAGGAATATTCATAACAAAAGAGGCACTACAAAACCTATAAACAAGTAGAAAATACACAGCCAAAGCTAGTGTAATCTCTGAGAAACTTTAATGGACATTGCTTTCTTTTCATTCCTAGGAAAGGGGTTGTCTAAATATGAAGCACTAGCCAGAAATTAGCTATGCATCAACTTCCATTATCATAGGCTCTACTTAAAATGGACCATAGCATGAAATATATTTCCCAAATTGAAGTCAAGGCCAAAACATACTTTTGAGATGTATATGGCGTATAAAGGAAGATTTGATTGCAAAGGAATATACTTTGTTTAAAAGAAGGTTCTGATAGGGTTAGGGTTAAAATAATTCTGCTAAGCATGCCAGCAACCAGGCAGATTTTGAAACTGTTAACGTGAATCATTTTCTTTCTATCACCTTTAAAGTTTCAAAAGGCTTGACTTAGTCTAAAAACTACTGGGGAAATGTCAAATTACCCCTTGGTGTAGTTCAACAATCACTGAGACTTCTCATCTTAGAGAGAAATTTCCATTTCAAAAACACTTTTCTTATTTCTGATGGAAAGAAACATAGAGATCATATATTTTAAAATCTCATTTTCAAAGTGTAAAGCTATGCAGAGAATTTTAAAACTGGCTAGTTACAGGGCCACAACTAAAAAAATGTATGTATGTAACCTGGTTCTCTCAATGGAATTATTTCTACTATTCCTTTGACATTTTCACATAAGAAAAACAAATCAGTTAAGATTAAGGAATTTTAAATAATTTAGATAGAGACTAAACTATTCTTCATCTTGTTTGGCAAATCCTTTTTCTTTATAGATAGAGAACTCTTCAGTTTTTATCTACCTGTTTTGGCCAAAGATGATAGAAATATTCCTCATGCATAAAGAGAAAAAATTTTCCTGACATGAAGTCTGTGACTCACCAGTAATTGTTTTCCATGCAAATTATTTTACTATATTCTCTAATAAAATTTTTTAACTTTCAATTATTATTATACTCTAAAAATAAAACTATAATTCATTATATTATTCAGACTATTAATAAATACCTCATGTTTTTTTATTCCTAACAGGAGATATTTTGTTTTATTCTGCATTCATAAAAATCTCTTTTACTCAAGGATTTCCAAATATTTTATAAACATTGGTCTCGCTATGGTTTGGTTAAAAAACCAGCATGGTGTACTGAAATTTAGTACTTCCTTGGTAATCGAATGTATGCTTCCTTTTCCCACTGCTATCCTCTGTGAACGTGGATATCTCAGGTACCCTTTTGCAGTTAGAGAACACCTTTATGTAGAGCCTCACATGCAGTTTCTTAGGAGGACACAAAGTTTTCTAAGAAAGAGTCCTTTCCTCAAGGACCTAAAAATCTTTAAAGAAGATAAGCCATGAATTAAAGTGAAAAAATCTACAGTACCAGGAAGTATGTATTAATAAGTATGTGGGGGTAAATAGAGTATTACTGGGTGATCCAAGCGGGCTTCATGGAATAGATGGCTTTGGGTTTGAGCTTAGAAGGATGACTAGGTAGGGAACAATAAGGGAACATTGTAGTGTAAGATGTCCTATGTAAAAAGAAATGAAGATTAGAAAGTATAAGGTATGGCTAGTAGTTCCTGCTTGGGGGAAGGGAGGTGAAATGGGACACTTTTTAATTCAATTAAGATACTAAAACATAGCCAGAGTTGTTATGTACCATCCTTTCTAAAATGGCAGCCTACATGACTCACCATTCACATGTTCTCCAATATAATTCAAGCTTTTCTTCTCTGTGTGTAGTTAGAAAACTCTGTAATTAAAGAGAATTCAGAGTCCTATCAGGGAAGAACCAAACCTCTCACTCAATTGGGATTTTCTAACAAAAGGAGTGGGTAACACCATTTCACTATAAAACAGTGCTACTCAAAGTGTGTTCTGGAACATTTAAAACTGTTGGGAACCAATCCACAGAAGATAAGTATATAAATTGAGAGTAGGGTTTAGAAAGTCTATTGGCAATACAATATCACCACAACATTCATGCCCATGATTGGTGGCCTCATTTTGTTGAACAGGGTATAGAATGGTTTGGGTATACTGAACTCATGTCGTGGTTCATAGGTGACACAAGCTACATTTTGATCATGTTTGGGGGACCACATACCAGTCTGTGATGGGTTAGAAATGAAAAAAAAAATTTTTTTTTTCTACCACAGATAGCTAGAGAAGCCCGTCAATAAAGAGTTACGAGGAATGTTTATTCATCTATTCTCAGCAAATATTTATCTCATACCTACTGCACACTATTTTTTAGTTGTAGATTAGTATGTTTCATTCACAGGGTTTGCTGGGAGAGTAATTTTCAGCTTTTTCTCCTAAATTCAGCTTCCTTTCACCTGACTGTGGAAACTAGAGATCAGGTGTTGTCCTAATAAATAACACAGTATTATGCTTATAACAACCCTAAAAGTTATTGAGCACTTACCATGTGCTATGCAATGTTCTAAGCATTTTACAAATATCCACTTATTTTATGTCAGGGCCCAGTCAGAAAGCTAATAACCACAATAGGTGTTCGAGTAGGGGTCATTTAACTTAGGGAACTGGTTATACAGGTGTGGGAGAGCTGAAGAAAGAAACAGAGATAATAACCATATGGAAGCAGCTACATGTACTTTACTCCCCAACATCCAGAAGAGCAACAGAGTTGGGTTTACCAGAATCCGGTAGATCACAGGAGGGTGCTCAGACTTTTGATGAGAGGGTTACTCAGCTGTAGTTGATATCTCATGAATTTGAGAAATAACCCCATAGAGCCAGTGCTCCGTTCTCTGAAACAATGGCATGGACAGTCTATTGCTAGTATCTCTAAGAGGGCAGGTGTGTTGAAATAAGTTGGAGACTCAAATAAATGGGCATAAATAATGCTGACAAAAACAGCAAGAAACAGGAGGAGGTCCTTTCTTCATCCTCCGACTTTCCAGTCTACCTCTTTGTGCTTCTTATTGATAGAACGATGAGATGTCCACTGGCAAAGGGGTCTGAGAAATGTAGTTTGCAGACTCCCTTCTCAGCACCAGAGAACAGGAGAGTAGATTTAGAGTGAGAGACAATAGACAAATAATAGGCACAATCATTTAACCTCATACAATCCTGTAAGGTAGGTGCTATTATTATCTCTGTTTTCAGATAAATAAACCAAGAGCCAGAGATTTTAATTAGTTGTCCAAGGACAACTGGTGGCGACAGTGGGTATGAACCAAGGCAGTCTGACTCTAGGGCCCCGTGCCCTTGCCTTGTATGCTGTACTATCTCTTTGTTAAACTGGGTAGTAGGTCTATTAAAGAGATTAGTTGATAAACACCATGTATTTACATACACTTATCACTGTTTCTCTGTTTTTATGATTCCTGTTAAAGTTTTTCATTTTGAAGTTAAAATATTTTAAAATTATTCTAGAGCATCTAAAGGATTCTGCCATTATTCTATCTACAAAGAAGAGAAAATAGTAAGAGAAGCTTTGTATTCCTGATGTATGTGAAGCTTTATATTTCTCATGAAGCTGTACCTTTCTGTAATATGTCTTAATATGTTTAATTGATTTTACGTGTATGTGACTGGAGTGGTATTGGGTAATGGGGCACAGTGTTAGTAGGGCTTATTCATTTATTTAACATATATTTATTGATACATTAATCTATTTCACATATTGTAGATGATGTTGAAATGGCAATGAATAAGACAGACACGGTTCCAGCTTTCATAGAGTTTATATTTTATTTATTCAATAAAGTAGACTGGTGAATTAGTGAAAGGCAATACAGTGACTTGCAATGTATTAGTGGACTTATTTATTTATTTAAATGAGTAATTGGACCAAGCACAAAGGTTGCTTTGAGATGTAGACTTAATTATTTCTGTCTTTGCATCCCAAGCAAGAAAAGTGAAGTAGGTTAATGGCCAGATGGCAAGTGACCATTTCTTTAGGACTTCAGAATATAATATGCAGAGATAGAGAAATGGCCTCATGGGAAAGTGCTCTAAAGTAATCAGAAACATTCAACTGGAAATATATTGGAAATAAAGTTAAAGTATCTTTAGTAATTTTTTTATTTGCCAAAGGAAACAACCCTCAACAATATAAGTTCGAGATAAAAGAGCAAGTAGTTGAAAAATTTATGAGTGTTCCATTATTACCTTCAGAGATTTTCAACCAGAGCCTAGAAACATTGGAACATGCCTTAATTTTTGGTAATCAAACATATTTAACCACCAAGACAGAAAATGAATTACGCTAAATAGATTATTGGTTCTTCTTTATGGTAGACCTTTGCCACATTTCTAGTTATAATGGGAAGATATGAGATTGTATGTTTGAAATATTGGCATTTCCAGAACAATATATTTTTGTGCAATTAAGAGAATTTTTGACATGAGAAATATATTGTAAAATCCAGTATGATATCTCCATCCTTCTTTTTTTTTTTTTTTGCGGTACGTGGGCCTCTCACTGTTGTGGCCTCTCCCATTGCGGAGCACAGGCTCCGGATGCACAGGCCCAGCAGCTCTGCAGCATGTGGGATCCTCCCGGACTGGGGCACGAACCCGTGTCCCCTGCATCGGCAGGCAGACTCTCAACCACTGCACCACCAGGGAAGCCCTCCATCCTTCTTATAATGATTATATTATCACAGCTAGCTGGACACTTAACTCCAAGAATTTTTGTAGATATGTTAAGGCAGAAGCTTGGAATAAAGATGAAAACATACAAGAATGTACATTAATAAAGATGAGATGTAGGCTGAGCTAGTAAAACGAAGAGACATCTCCTCCGGTCCCCCTACCACAAGACAAGAAAGTCTCTACAAGACACCCACTTGAGACCTAGGGAAACATACAGACTGAAAGTGAGGGGATGGAAAAAGATATTCCATGCAAATGGACATCAAAAGAAAGCTGGAGTAGCAATACTCATATCAGATAAAATAGACTTTAATGTTACAAGAGACAAGGAAGGACACTACATAATGATCAAGGGATCAATCCAAGAAGAAGATATAACAATTATAAATATATATGCACCCAACATAGGAGCACCTCAATACATCAGGCAACTGCTAACAGCTATAAAAGAGGAAATCAACAGTAACACAGTAATAGTAGGGGACTTTAGCACCTCACTCACACCAATGGACAGATCATCCAAACAGAAAATTAATAAGGAAAAACAAGCTTTAAATGACACAATAGCCCAGATAGATTTAATTGATATTTATAGGACATTACATCCCAAAACAGCAGATTACACTTTCGTCTCAACTGCACATGGAACATTCTCCAGGATAGATCACATCTTGGGTCACAAATCAAGCCTCAGTAAATTTACGAAAATTGAAATCATATCAAGCATCTTTTTTGACCACAACGCTAAGAGATTAGAAATCCATTACAGGGAAAAAAACGTAAAAAAACACAAACACATGGAGGCTAAACAATACATTACCAAATAACCAAAAGATCACTGAAGAAATCAAAGAGGAAATCAGAGACAAATGACAATGAAAACACGACGATCCAAAACCTATGGGATGCAGCAAAAGCAGTTCTAAGAGAGAAGTTTATAGCTATACAAGCCTACCTCAAGAAACAAGAAAAATCTCAAATAAACAATCTAACCTTACACCTAAAGGAACTAAAGAAAGAAGAATGAACGAAACCTAAAGTTAGCAGAAGGAAAGAAATCATAAAGATCAGAGCAGAAATAAATGAAATAGAAACAAAGAAGACAATAGGAAAGATCAATAAAACTAAAAGCTAGTTTTTTGAGAAGACAAAATTGATAAACCATTAGCCAGACTCATCAAGAAAAAGAGGGAGAGGACTCAAATCAATAGAATTAGAAATGAAAAAGGAGAAGTTACAACAGACACTGCAGAAATACAAAGCATCCTAAGAGACTACTACAAGCAACTCTATGCCAATAAAATGGACAACCTGGAAGAAATGGACAAATTCTTAGAAAGGTATAACCTTCCAAGACTGAACCAGGAAGAAATAGAAAATATGAACAGATGAAACACAAGTAATGAAATTGAAACTGTGATTTAAAAATCTTCCAACAAACAAAAATCCAGGACCAGATGGCTTCACAGGTGAATTCTGTCAAACATTTAGAGAAGAGCTAACACCCATCCTTCTCAAACTCTTCTAAAAAGTTGCAGAGGAACTCATTCTATGAGGCCACCATCATCCTGATTCCAAAAGCAGACAAGGATATGACAAAAAAAGAGAACTACAGACCAATATCACTAATGAATATAGATGCAAAAATCCTCAACAAAATACTAGCAAACAGAATCCAACAACACATTAAAAGAATTATACACGATGATCAAGTGGGATTTATCCCAGGGATGCAAGGATTCTTCAAAATACGCAAATCAATATGATACACCACATTAACAAATTAAGGAATAAAAACCATATGATCATCTCAATAGATGCAGAAAAAGCTTTTGACAAAATTCAACACCCATTTATGATAAAAAGTCTCCAGAAAAAGGGCATAGAGGGAACCTACCTCAACATAATAAAGGTCATATGTGACAAACCCACAGCAAGCATTATACTCAGTGGTGAAAACCTGAAAGCATTTCCACTAAGATTAGGAACAAGACAAGGATGTCCACTCTTGCCACTCTTATTCAACACAGTTTTGGAAGTCCTAGCTTTGGCAGCCAGAGAAGCAAAAAAATAAAAGGGATACAAATTGGTAAAGAAGAAGTAAAACTGTCACTGTTTGCAGATGGCATGATACTATACATAGAGAATCCTAAAGATGCTACCAGAAAACTACTAGAGCTAATCAATGAACTTGGTAGAGTAGCAGGATACAAAATTAATGCACAGAAATCTCTTGCATTCCTATACGCTAATGGTGAAAAATCTGAAAGAGAAATTAAGGAAACACTCCTATTTACCATTGCTACACAAAGAATAAAATACCTAGGAATAAACCTACCTAAGGAGACAAAAGACCTGTATGCAGAAAACTATGACATTGATGAAAGAAATTAAAGATGATACAAACAGATGGAGAGATATACCATTGTCTTGGATTGGAAGAATCAACATTGTGAAAATGACTATACGACCCAAAGCAATCTACAGATTCAATGCAATCCCTATCAAACTACCAATGACATTTTTCACAGAACTAGAACAAAAAGTTTCATAATTTTTTTGGAAGCACAAAAGACCCCAAATAGCCAAAGCAATCTTGAGAAAGAAAAACGCAGCTGGGGGAATCAGGCTCCCTAACTTCAGATTATACTACAAAGTTACAGTAATGAACACAGTATGGTACTGGCACAAAAACAGAAATATAGCTCAATGGAACAGGATAGAAAGCCCAGAGATTAACCCACACACATATGGTCGCCTTATCTTTGATATAGGAGGCAAGAATATACAAAGGAGAAAAGACAGCCTCTTCAATAAGTGGTGCTGGGAAAAGTGGACAGCTGCATATAAAAGAATGAAATTAGAACACACCCTAACACCATAAACAAAAATAAACTCGGGCTTCCCTGGTGGCGCAGTGGTTGAGAGTCTACCTGCCAATGCAGGGGACACGGGTTCGTTCTGCAGTCCGGGAAGATCCCACGTGCCGCGTAGCAGCTGCGCCCGTGAGCCATGGCCGCTGAGCCTGCGCGTCAGGAGCCTGTGCTCTGCAACGGCAGAGGCCACACAGTGAGAGGCCCACGTACTGCAAAAAAAAAAAAAAAAAAAAAAAGCAAAACCCCCCAAAAACTCAAAATGAATTAAAGACCTAAATGTAAGTCCAGACACTATCAAACTCTTAGAGGAAAACATAGACAGAACACTCTATGACATAAATCACAGCAAGATCTTTGGTGACCCACCTCCTAGAGTAATGGAAATAAAAACAAAAATAAACAAATGGGACCTAATGAAACTTAAAAGCTTTTGTTCAGCAAAGGAAACTACAAACAAGATGAAAAGACAACCTGCAGAATGGGAGAAAATATTTGGAAACGAATCAATGGACAAAGGATTAATCTCCAAAATATATAAACAGCTCATGCAGCTCAATATTAAAAAAACAAACAACCCAATCCAAAAATGGGCAGAAGACCTAAATAGACATTTCCCCAAAGAAGACATACAAGAAGCCAAGAAGCATATGAAAAGCTTCTCAACATCACTTATTATTAGAGAAATGCAAATCAAAACTACGATGAGGTATCACCTCACACCAGTTAGAATGGGCATCATCAGAAAATCTACAATCAACAGATGCTGGAGAGGCTGTGGAGAAAAGGGAACCCTCTTGCACTGCTGGTGGGAATGTAAATTGATACAGCCACTATGGAGAACAGTATGGAGGTTTCTTAAAAAGCTAAAAATAAAATTACCATATGACCCAGCAATCCCACTACTGGGCATATACTCAGAGAAAACCATAATTCAAAAAGGCACATGCACCCCAGTGTTCATTGCAGCACTATTTACAATTGTCAGGTCATGGAAGCAACCTAAATGCCCATTGACAGACGAATGGATAAAGATATGGTACATATATACAATGGAATATTACTCAGCCATAGAAAGGAATGAATTTGGATCATTTGTAGAGATGTGGTTGAAACTAGAGATTGTCATACGGAGTGAAGTAAGTCAAAAAGAGCAAAACAAATATCATATATTAACGCATATATGTGGAACCTAGAAAAATGGTACAGATGAACCGGTTTGCAGGGCAGAAATTGAGACACACATACAGAGAACAAACATATGATCACCAAGGGGGAAAGTGACATGGGGGGGATGGTGGTGTGATAAATTGGGAGGTTGGGATTGACAGATATACACTAATATGTATAAAATGGATAAGTAATAAGAACCTGCTGTATAAAAAAATAAAATTCAAAAAAAAAAAAAAGATAAGAAACCGAAAGGAGGGGCTTAAATCCAGGAATCCGCAACACAAAGACCTGCAATAGATGCATCAGAAGTGCTGACTGGGTTGCGTATTGTGGACTGGTTTGAGCAGTCACCTGTGAAGTCTATTACGAGGATAAGGCACTATTCCAGCTTTCATCTAAAGGTGAAATGCTCTTATCTGCAAAACCCTCCTTCTGTTATCCACTTGTTTCTTTGAGACATTTTATTTTTTCAGTTTTCCGGTTCACTCTTCTACTGCTTCAACTCTTCAACTTTAAAGAATGATTGATGACTTTCTTGGAATTTGACCTTTAACTGTATTTCCTGGTTCCTGATTTTTGTATCTTTCTTTTGGCATGGTGTCTCTAAAAGTTAATCCTTTGGTTAAGGAGTTATTTGGCTTAGCTCTTGGGTTTCCAGTGCATCTGAGCTTCCATTACAGACAGCCTTATAGATGGCCTGGGCACTTACTGGGCTAGTTACCAAGATCTCTTGGCCTGTACTTGTCCATATGCAAAGAATGCCTGGTGTTGGTAGGCAGCAAAATAAAATTTGTCTACAACTGACATGTATCCTTTTAAGCTCTGAAACTTTCTTTAACATTTTAAACTAATTTTGATTTACAAAAATCCAAACATGTTTCACAAACTTTCTTGCTTTTATAAGCAGTGTATGATGAGCAAAATATAAGCATTTCTTGATGACTCATTTTAATTTTGAAAATTAACTACTATACCACAACATGAAAGAGAGTAAATGCACTTTACTAAATGGTCCCAGGCAGCTATATATTTTGCATCCTTATGTTGTAATGATTTTCTTTTTTTTTTCCAGTTGTTAAGCTATCAAATAAACCATTCCCCAAGATCTCCCTGAGATGTTGTTTGTAATTGAAAAACCAGATAACCAAACTGATTAAAATAATATCACTCATAAAAGTAGGTGACCTCTGGGTGATGGCTGATGGACTTTACTTTTAGCCAGGAGCCTAGAACCAACCTCTTCTCCCCACTCCTGCCCCCCACCAAGTGATTGCCTTTTCCAAAAGATAATTTCAGTGAGGCAGAGCCTGTTAAAGGCCAGTGAGGATAATTAAATTAAATCCAGGAGCTTGGGACAGGCAAGCCAGAGTTAAGACTGTGAGCTTGAGTGGTACCAGTTTGAAAGGCAGCATTAGCTCTGGTTTCTGATGAAACAATCATTTTGGTGCTACTTTGGAATATCTTTTCCAGTTGCTAAAACAGCCAAAGTCTGTGACTCTAGTCCCTGGAGAATATACCTTTGGGGACAGTGCTTATGCCTTTCAGAGTCCAAGAACCTTGTCTTCTTACCTGGATTCATGATTATACCCCTAATCTGCCCCAGGGTTCTCTCTCCTAGCTTTTCTCTGCAAGGTGTTTACCCTCTTTTACCTAAGAACAGAAGTCAGTCAACTACAGCCAGTGGGCCAGATCTGTTTTGTATATCTTACAAAGTAACAATGGCTGTTACATTTGTAAGCAGTTGAAAAAAAAAAGAATAATATTTCATAACATGTGAAACGTATTTAAAATTCAAATTTTTATGCCCATACATAAAGTTTTATTGGAATACAGCCACACATTCATTTATGTATTATCTATGACTGCTTTCACATGGCAGATGACTCTTAGGCAAAGCCTAAAATATTTATTATCTGGACTTTTACAAAAAATGTTGCTGACCTCTGCCCAAGTAGATTGCGTGAGTCTCTCCTTTTACCCCAGCATCATCCATCTTCTTACCTTCATTTTGTAAATAGGACCTTTCATAGCAACAACAACTACAAAACACATATATGTTTTAAAATAGTATGTTTAAGGAAGGGAAAACATATTGCAGATATGTCCGTGACATTCCAGTGCAATATAAATTGCTGAATCCCCCCAGTTTGAATGATAGCAAAGAATTTAATCATGGGCACGTTTTCAGGAAGTGTTCAGAAATAAAGTCCTCATGGACATTGCCCCTCTGAAAGCCACATGGTGGAGTTATTTAGTCTCCACTCCCTTGGGAACTCTTAGTAATATACCTGGTCTAATATTTGTTGTGGCTCAAGTGATTTTCTCTCCTTTATCCTGGGGGAAGGGAATAGCAACCAAAAGGAACATGCTGCTCCCACACTGTGAAACTGCCAGGAAAGGGGGGAAAAACTATAATCATTCACTTCTGTTGTACGAGGCAGAAGTGAAGGAGTAACCAGGAAACAAATTTATCAAGGGTCCCTCTGTGCAGACTGCACCATGCTTAATTTAGCTAAATACACGTATACACGAAAGGCACAGCTCTTATTTTGTAGGAGCCTGAGCCTGAAATCAAAATGTGAAGGTCAGACTGGTATGTATTTCTGACTCCAGAATGAAGCCCTCAGGCCTGCTGCTGTGTGTGGCCTTGTTGGCTCAGCCTCTCTCTCTTCCGCATGTCTGCTTCCATATTCTGCTGGTTCTGGAGCACTGTAGGGGGTTCTCAGGGCATCATTCTTCCCTCTAAACTTTTGCCCACTCTGGACCTTCCCCAGGAATACCCTGTCTACTACATCCCTCTTAGGCAAATTCTATGCTAGACTCAAGAATCCAGAAAAATTCCCACTTAAAAAAATATATGGCTGCCTTGAAACACACCAAATGACTCTTCTAACTTCTTATTATCATTTCATTCATTGAGTATGGTCTTATATTTTCAGTTTATATTTTCTTTAAGTATTTTATTTGTGCTAGTCCTAATTCTTCAATTAAATGTCAATTCTTGAGGTCAATTAAACGTTGTATCTTTATTTCTCATTGGAAAGTCCTAGCGTTTACAGACACACACACACACACACACACACACACACACAGAGTTTATCCTCATTATTCATAGATTTTGTATTTGCAAATACACTTATTTGCTAAAATATATTTGTAACTGTAAAATCAATACTCGTGATACTTTCGTGGTCATTTGCGGATATGCAGAGTCCACAAAAATTTTGAATTTCCCCAAATGCATGTTCTAATCTCATACTGTAAACAAGTATTCTTTTCATGGTCTAGTTAGTGCCATGTTTTAGGTAATTTGGTGCTTTTTGTTGGTGATTTTGTTTTTTAGAATCCCCTTAAGCATAGTGCAGAAGTGCTGTCTAGTGTTCCTCAGTGTAAGAAGGCTGGGATGTGCGTCACAGAGAAATTATGAGTGAGATAGGCTTTGTTCAGGCATGAGTTACAGTGCCCTTGGCCATGAGTCCAATGTTAATGAATCACATTATACATTAAATAAGATGTCTTTGAGCAGAAACACACATAAAATAAGGTTATTTATTGATCTACTGATGAAAATGTGACCAGAGGCCCACAGGAACCTAAGCCTGTATTTCCCCTAGGAGCAATTGTTTGGTATTCAACTAGTTCAGTGTTCCCAGTGACTTTATAGAATATAATTACTACTACTGTAAATAATAAGAATTGATAAATATATACGCATGTATATAGGTATATAAACACGAGTGAACTTTTGGGCCAACCCTATATATATATAGGGCCAACTCTGGTACATAAGTTGTCCCACCCTCCATCATTCACCACTGTCAGAGTAAATATGCATCTAGCCTCAGTACAACATGTGAAAAATCTGTTATTTGATGAGCTTCAGAAGCAGCTTAATGGATTAAGTTTTCCTGTTCTTCAACAGCCAGACCTTCAGGATGTCCTAGTTATTCCTGTTATTGGACCTAGGAGCAAGTTGGGCTTCCCTGGTGGGGCAGTGGTTAAGAACCCTCCTGCCAATGCAGGGGACACGGGTTCGAGCCCCAGTCTGGGAAGATCCCACATGCCGCGGCACAACTAAGCCCGTGCACCACAATTACTGAACCTGTGCTCTAGAGCCTGTAAGCCACAACTACTAAGCCCACGTGCCACAATTACTGAAGTCTGCATGCCTAGAGCCCACACACCACAGCAGAGAGCAACCCCCCACTCGCCACAACTAGAGAAAACCGGCACACAGCAACAAAGACCCAGTGCAGCCAAAAAAAAATAAAACACCTCCTATATATATATATATATATTTTTTTTTTTTTTTCTTCCCAAGAAACCTGGGGTTATTGGTGGCTTCTTGGGCACTTTTGTGTACACTTTATGGACCCATGAGCCTGCAATACCTAAGTCTTTAGTTGTTCACTTTCTCATCCTATGCTTCCTGTCCCCCTCCAGATATATGCTTCTGACATTGGGTTTCTAGTTAGATAAACAATTGAGATGAAAAGGAGCATGTCATTTTGGTTATTGTGAAAGAACCTGATGCTACCTGTCTGTTGTCAAACCATAGTTTTCTCTTTATTTCAACATGAATCAACAGCCTGCCTTTACTTCAATATCAGTCAAGGGAAAAATAAGCTTTCATTCAGAGGTGACAAACATTCAGCCCACTTGCCACCTCTCCCTTCTTGTTCGTGGTTCATGTCGCTAATTGCTCATGGTACTCCTGCTGCACCCTGATGTAATTGTATTTTACAGAGAGAGGAGAGCTTGCTTCCTCTCTCTGCTCTCCACCACGTGAGGATACAAGGAAAAGTCAGCAGTCTGCAATGTAGAGGAGGGGTCTCACCAGAACTTGACCATGCTGACATCCTGAACTTGGGACCTTCAGGCCACAGAACAGGGAGAAATGAAATTATGTTGTTTATAAGCCAACCAGCATGTGGTTTGCAATAGCTGCCTGAACTGACTATGACAACAGTGTGCTTGTAAAGCAAGCCAAGCCCACCACTATTTGGGCTTGTCTTACAATACATTTTATAGACTCACAGGAGAGAGAAGGATTGTAGATGTCAGTTAATTCACCCACATAATGGTTAAATTTCTTCTGCAATATCCCTGACAATAATTCATTTGGCTTCAACATCTCCAGTCGTGGTGAAATCTCATTGTATTTGGGAACCGCTGCAGTTTTGTCTGTCTGTGGATCAAGCCAAAGTCTGCTTCTCTCTAATTTCTCCCCAACATTCCTCCTCATTCTGTTCTTTGAAGCTAAACAGGCCAAGCTGTTCTCTCTCTTTTATATGAGAATATTTAAATATCTAAGGAGAACACAGATGTTTTCCCTCTTTTCTTCCTTCAAGACTCCTCAATCCCTTTGACTCCAACTGAAAAAGAGGATTTCACATCCTGTCAGGACAGAGGTCTCTTGAACACAATTTGTCCAGGTGAAGTTCAGCTTATACCGAGTGGAATGGGCTGTGGCCTCTCCCGTTGCGGAGCACAGGCTCCGGACGCGCAGGCTCAGCGGCCATGGCTCACGGGACCAGCCGCTCCGCGGCATGTGGGATCTTCCCGGACCGGGGCACGAACCCGTGTCCCCTGCATCGGCAGGCAGACTCTCAACCACTGCGCCACCAGGGAAGCCCTGTCACCTTTGTTTTTGGATACCCTGCGTCTAAAATCCACTCCTCCCACTCCTGAGTCACCTTTTCCTGGTGGAATCCTATTTCTTCTGTGGAATTCAGACATCTTCCCTTACATCCTGTCCCCCTCCTTTGTTCTTAAAATCACCTTATATATACATCTTCATTTTGGCATATATCACATCGAATGGTGATTTACTTATTCATTCATTCATTATTTATTTACATCTGTTTATCCCACTAAATACTAAGCTCCTTGAGACAAGGACAAGGTGTTATTCATCACTGGATTCCCCTTTATGTCGGGTGCAAGCTAGAGACTCAATAAACGATGTTGACTAAATGGATAAGTGACTATGGACTAAGACTCCCTTCAGCCTTTTTTAGCAGTTGTATTACATGGTTGAGTCATGTTGAGTACCTTGCCAATTTACATTTCTGAAACCTTTTCACCTTTTCACTGAAACCAGCTAAGCCAGGTTTTCTTCATCACACTTATGCCTACATATATGTATTTTAACCTTACGTATGTATTGAAAAATTAAGGTCTGAGAAGCATATTTTAATTAAAATAATTCCAAATTATTTTAAGCTATTTATTAATCCAGAGTAGACTTTATATTAACTCATGGTACCGTAGGTACTTGAAAACAATGAAACGTTCTTTCTTTCAGCCAGTGTTTCACTCTTTCAGATTACCCTCCTGTAGGAAAATTTTATTAGCTATTTATATAAAACTTCCTGAAATGTCAGCCATCAAGAACCTGAGAATCAACAAAGACAACAGGTTAAGCAGATTTTTTTGTTTTTGCTTTTGCTCTATTTTGATAGCAGAGAGGAGTGAGAGCAGAGCGAGCTTCTCACGCCTATCCCCAAGCCCTGTGTTTTGGACCATGTGATCCCTCTGTGGATTCACGTCCGTAGCATGTCAGAGATTCCTTTACTGTGTTTCTGTGTCTTTTCCTCCCTGAAGAACAGATCAACTTTTTTATTTTTGAAAGCAGTTGTTTGGCACAAAGTGCTACAAAATGACGTCTAAACAACCAAAGTATGTTCTCAAGCCATAGAATGCTGGACAGGTGTAATAGAGACTCACTTCCCCATTTGGGATTTTCTGTTACTTTGAACTGTCCTTTACCTCTCTTTGACTTTTCATGTGGTTGTGTAAAAAAAGGCAAATAAAAATAATCCTGGTTAATTCCATTCATAATTTCTATGGCACATCTACTTGGTGCATAGAATTTATTATGGCACATCATATTTTAAAGTATATGTATGGTGTGGGAGCTATGGTCAAAAAACCTTGTAATTCTAAGCATTTATCATAAAATTATTATTTTCCCATTAACCATGTCATTATTTTCTGGATGCTCAAGTATGCTTTGTTTCTCTTCTGGATCCATTCCCCCCACCCCCCACACCCACTCCGCCATCAGAATAAATGCTTCTAGTTATATAATGGATCTCCATGGGAAAATCAAGTCAAGTTATATTAAACTTATTGGACTTGGCTATTTAAAATTTGTCATTGTAAGTGTCTGAGAACACAAGGAAAAATGAGAAATAAATGTGAGGAATCAGGTAAATATTACTGGAATGTCTTGAAATGAGTCTGAAATAGCTTTGTCTGTGGTCTAAACTATTGCTTTAACATTTTTAGAGCATTTATCTAAGGGTCCTTTATTGTACAACCAAAAGCAATTTTTCAGACCCCTTGATGATTATGTTCACTAGAAACGAAAGCGTGTTCCAGTAACATCTCTGATTTCTATCTATATGTCATCAAGATTTTAAGTAGTTTTCCTCTATTTCCCACCCCCTATAAACTCCCTAAATTCAAAGTTTGCCTTCTCTCTAACATTTAGCACATCATTGGTGCTCAATAAATGTTTACCAGTTGGGATACTTACATTTAACAGCTGTAACCTTGACTCCAAGGACAGCTGCATTTTAATGATGTGGGACATGATTTATATGTAAGCTGCTCAAACTCATAACTAAAGCACTTAGGCTCCCTTGGGATGAAAGGTGGTAGATTAAGGTAAAATGGTACTATTATTTAACTCCGAAAGAGGTAAATTACACTGGCAAAATGCTATTTGATGTTGCTGGCAAACCGCTGTGGTCTAATGCTTCGCTGCTATCAGGAAACATGGTTCAGTGGTTGGAGCTGTGGTGTAGGAGGGAGGAGCCCTGGGCGCCATTTCTGGTTAATTTACTGACTTCCTGGGTGACCTTGGTCAACTCACTTAGCCTCCGCATGCCTCAGTTCCCTCCCTAGGAATGGAAAAGGACAAAGCCTTTCAAGACTGTGCTCTGAAGGGATATTTTAAGAGTGCAACTTTGAAATGCTTCATCAATAGCATTTTTGTAGTAATGAGTTTTTTTGTTTTTCTTGCATCTGTGCTGTTGGCTGTAGTAAGGCAGTATATATTAATATGCCCTTAGCCAGAACACACAAAGTCAGCCCTCAGAGTGGCCATGGGCTCAGGATTCTGTATTTCAGAACAGGACCGCACCCACCCCCCCACAATATCACTGCCTCCAGACACTTTGATTCCACACCTGTCCATGCACAGTTCTTACCACTTGGTCCTCACCATTTAAAAAATAGATTTTTAACAAAAGAAATAAGCACTTTCCTGAATCCATGGTTGTGAGAACAGTGCGGATTGTGAATCAACTCCGGCAGTAATCAGAGAAGAACCTGTTCATATGTTGGAGAAAAATAACGAGCAAACTCCCAAACTTAAAGCTTCTGTTGACTTCTGAGTTGTACAACAGAGTAGGGGACAGTAGGGGGTCCTCATCTCTGTCTGTTTCAACCTGATGAGCCTACTGAATGAGGATGTCCTGTAGTGGGAACAGATAGCATTTCAGATTTTGTAGGACCATATCTTGAATTCTGACCATCTTTCTTCACTCTGAATTCCTGGAATGGCTACTTAGGCTGCTGGAATCCTGACAACACCTAGACAGACATACAGCAATTCATCCACACTACCTGTCAGATGTAAGTTCCTTAGGAATTTAGTAGTTGAGGTATGAGGTATAAGGAGGAAAAAAGAGAAGAGAAGATCAGTATATAAAATATTTTCGATTTTCTTGATTAATTGACTAAAATGTTCCAATGAAAATCTTTCTTGATGACTTTTTATCACTTATGAAAATGTATTGGGCTTTTCTTAGGGGAATGGAGAGTGTCTGTTACTGACTTGGAATCTCATTTTAACCATCTTTACAAACACAGTAATTAGCATGTACTTCTATAGTGCAGTGGCTCCCATACAGGAAAATTGAAGTAACCTTCAAGGAAGTTGGGAAATAATAGCGATTTTAAAGGGAAAAAATATATATGGTAAACATAAATACACACAGCTACATTTTTGAGGTTATGGGTTATGGCTTCTGGACTGCCATCACATTTTGTATTTACTGATTTTAGTTATAAATTATACTATGATTTATTTCTATTTCTTGATTTCTTTACTTTTTCTAAAAAAACATCTTTATTGGAGTATAATTGCTTTTTTTTTTTTTTTTTTGTGGTACGTGGGCCTCTCACTGCTGTGGCCTCTCCCGTTGCGGAGCACAGGCTCCGGACGCGCAGGCTCAGCGGCCATGGCTCACGGGCCCAGCCGCTCCACGGCATGTGGGATCCTCCCAGACCGGGGCACAAACCCGTGTCCCCTGCATCGGCCGGCGGACTCTCAACCACTGCGCCGCCAGGGAAGCCCAGTATAATTGCTTTACAATGGTGTGTTAGTATTTTCTGTATAACAAAGTGAATCAGCTATACATATACATATATACCCATAGCCGCTCCCTCTTGCGTCTCCCTCCTACCCTCCCTATCCCACCCCTCTAGGTGGTCACAAAGTACCAAGCTGATCTCCCTGTGCTATGTGGCTGCTTCCCACTAGCTATCTATTTTACATTTGGTACTGTATATATGTCCATGCCACTCTCTCACTTCATCCCAGCGTACACTTCCCAGTGACCTCAAGTCCATTCTCTATGTCTGTGTCTTTATTCTGTCCTGCCCCTAGGTTCTTCAGAACCTTTTTTTTTTTTTTTTTAGCTTCCATATATATGTATTAGCATATGGTATTTGTTTTTCTCTTTCTGACTTACTTCACTCTGTATGACGGACTCTAGGTCCATCCATCTCACTACAAATAACTCAATTTGGTCTCTTTTTATGGCTGAGTAATATTCTGTTGTACATATGTGCCATATCTTTATCCATTCATCTGTTGATGGATACTTAGGTTTCTTCGATGTCCTGGCTGTTGTAAACAGAGCTGCAATGAACATTGTGGTACATGACTCTTTTTGAATTATGGTTTTCTCGAGTATATGCCCAGTAGTGGGATTGCTGGGTCATATGGTAATTCTATTTTTAGTTTTTTAAGGAACCTCCATGCTGTTCTCCATAGTGGCTGTATCAATTTATATTCCCACCAACAGTGCAAGAGGGTTCCCTTTTCTCCACACCCTCTCCAGCATTTGTTGTTTGTAGATTTTCTGATGATGCCCGTTCTAACTGGTGTGAGGTGATACCTCATTGTAGTTTTGATTTGCATTTCTCTAATGATTAGTGATGCTCGGCATTCTTTCATGTGTTTGCTGGCAACCTGTATAACTTCTTTGGAGAAATATCTGTTTAGGTCTTCTGCCCATTTTTGGATTGGGTTGTTTGTTTTTTTGATATTGAGCTGCATGAGCTGGTGTATATTTTGGAGATTAATCCATTGTCATTTGCTTCATTTGCAAATATTTTCTCCCATTCTGATGGTTGTCTTTTCATCTTGTTTATGGTTTCCTTTGCTGTGCAAAAGCATATAAGTTTCATTAGGTTCCATTTGTTTATTTTTCTTTTTATTTCCATTACTTTAGGAGGTGGATCAAAAAAGATCTTGCTGTGATTTACGTGAAAGAATTTCTTCCTCTGTTTTCCTCTAAGAGTTTTATAGTGTCCGGTCTTACATTTAGGTCTCTAATCCATTTTGAGTTTATTTTAGTGTATGGTGTTAGGGAGTGTTCTAATTTCATTCTTTTACATGCAGCTGTCCAGTTTTCCCAGCACCACTTATTGAAGATGCTGTCTTTTCTCCATTGTATGTCCTTGCCTCCTTTGTCATAGATTAGTTGACCGTAGGTGTGTAGGTTTATCTCTGGGCTTTCTATCCTATTCCACTGATCTATATTTCTGTTTTTGTGCCTGTACCATATTGTCTTGATTACTGTAGCTTTGTAGTATACTCTGAAGTCAGGGAGTCTGATTACTCCAGCTCTCTTTTTTTCCCTCAAGACTGCTTTGGCTATTCGGGGTCTTTTGTGTCTCCATATAAATTTTAAGATTTTTTATTCTACTTCTGTAAAAACTGGCATTGGCAATTTGATAGGGATTGCACTGAACCTGTAGATTGCTTTGGGTAGTATAGTCATTTTCACAATGTTGATTCTTCCAATACAAGAACATGGTATATCTCTCCATCTGTTTGTATCGTCTTTAATTTCTTTCATCAGTGTCTTATCGTTTTCTGCATACAGGTCTTTTGTCTCCCTAGGTAGGTTTATTGCTAGGTATTTTATTCTTTTTGTTGCAATGGTAAATGGGAGTGTTTCCTTAATTTCTCTTTCAGATATTTCATTATTAGTGTATAGGAATGTGAGATATTTCTGTGTATTAATTTTGTATCCTGATACTTTACCAAATTCATTGATCAGCTCTAGTAGTTTTCTGGTAGCATGTTTAGGATTCTCTATGTATAGTATCATGTAATCTGCAAACAGTGACAGTTTTATTTCTTCTTTTCTGATTTGGATTCCTTTTATTTCTTTTTCTTCTCTGATTGCTGTGGCTAAAAGTTCGAAAACTATGTTGAATAACAGTGGTGAGAGTGGGCAACCTTGTCTTGTTCCTGATCTTAGTGGAAATGCTTTCAGTTTTTCCCCATTGAGAATGATGTTGGCTGTGGGTTTGTCATGTATGGGCCTTTATTATGTTGGGGTAAGTTCCTTCTATGCCTACTTTGTTGATGGTTTTTATCATAAATTGGTGTTGAATTTTGTTGAAAGCTTTTTCTGCATCTATTGAGATGATCATATGCTTTTTCTCTTTCAGTTTATTAATATGCTGTATCATATTGATTGATTTGCGTATACTGAAGAATCCTTGCATTCCTGGGATAAACCCCACTGGATCATGGTATATGGTTCTTTTAATGTGCTGTTGGATTCTGTTTGCTAGTATTTTGCTGAGGATTTTTACATCTATGTTCATTAATGATATTGGCCTGTAGTTTTCTTTTTTTGTATGGTTTTGGTATCACGGTGATGGTGGCCTTGTAGAATGAGTTTGGGAGTGTTCGTCACTCTGCTATATTTTGGAAGAGTTTGAAAAAGATAACTGTTAGCTCTTCTGTAAATGTTTTATAGAATTCGCCTGTGAAGCCATCTGGTCCTAGGCTTTTGTTTGTTGGAAGATTTTTAATCACAGTTTCCATTTCAGTGCTTGTGATTGGTCTGTTTATATTTTCTATTTCTTTCTGGTTCAGTATCAGAAGGTTGTGCTTTTCTAAGAATTTGTCCATTGTTCCAGGTTGTCCATTTTATGGGCATATAGTTGCTCATAGTAATCTCTCATGATGCTTTGTATTTCTGCAGTGTCAGTTGTTACTTCTCCTTTTTCGTTTCTAATTATATTGATTTGAGTCTTCTCCCTTTTTTTCTTGATGAGTCTGGCTAACAGTTTATCAATTTTTTTATCTTCTCAAAGAAACAGCTTTTAGTTTTATTGATCTTTGCTATCCTTTCCTTCATTTCTTTTTCATTTATTTTTGTTCTGATCTTTATGATTTCTTTCCTTCTGCTAACTTTGGGGTTTTCTTTTGTTCTTCTTTCTCTCATTGCTTTAGATGTAATGTTAGGTTGTTTATTTGAGATTTTTCTTGTTTCTTGAGGTAGGATTGTATTGCTATAAACTTCCCTCTTAGAACTGCTTTTCTGCATCCCGTAGGTTTTGGCTGGTGGTGTTTTCATTGTCTTTTGTTTCTAGGTATTTTTTGATTTCCTCTTTGATTTCTTCAGTGAAGTCTTGCTTATTTAGTAGCATATTGTTTAGCCTCCACGTGTTTATATTTTTTACAGGTTTTTTTTCCTGTAATTGATACCTAGTCTCATAGCATTGTGGTCAGAAAAGATACTTGATACGATTTCAATTTCCTTAAATTTACCAAGGCTTGATTTGTGATCCAAGATATGATCTATCCTGGAGAATGTTCCATAAGCACTTGAGAAGAAAGTGTATTCTGTTGTCTGTGGATGGAATGTCTTATAAATATCAATTAAGTCCATCTTGTTTATTGTATCATTTAAAGCTTGTGTTTCCTTATTTATTTTCATTTTGGATGATCTGTCTCTTTGTGAAAGTGGGCTGTTAAAGTCCACTACTATTATTGTGTTACTGTCGATTTCCACTTTTATGGCTGTTAGCATATGCCTTATGTATTGAGGGGCTCCTAAGTTGGGTGCATAAATATTTCAATTGTTATATCTTCTTCTTGGATTGATCCCTTGATCATTATGTAGTGTCCTACTTTGTCTCTTGTAGTAGTCTTTATTTTAAAGTCTATTTTGTCTGATATGAGAATTGCTACTCCAGCTTTCTTTTGATTTCCATTTGCATGGAATATCTTTTTCAATCCCTTCACTTTCAGTCTGTATGTGTCCTTAGGTCTGAAGTGTCTCTCTTGTAGACAGCATATATACGGGTTTTTGTTTTTGTATCCACTCAGCCAGTCTGTGTCTTTTGATTGGAGCATTTAATCCATTTACATTTAAGGTAATTATCGATATATATGTTCGTATTACCATTTTCTTAATTGTCTTGGGTTTGTTACTGTAGGTCTTTTCTTTCTCTTGTGTTTCCTGCCTAGAGAAATTCCTTTAGCATTTGTTGTAAAGCTGGTTTGGTGGTGCTGAGTTCTCTTAGCTTTTGCTTGTCTTTAAAGGTTTTAGTTTCTCTGCTTAATCTGAATGGGATCCTTGCTAGATAGAGCCATTTTGGTTGTAGGTTTTTCCCTTTCATCACTTTAAATATGTCCTGCCACTCCGTTCTGCCTTGCAGAGTTTCTGTTGACAGATCAGCTGTTATCCTTATTGGGATTCCCTTGTATGTTATTTGTTGCTTTTCCCTTGCTGCTTTTAATATTTTTTTTATATATCTAATTTTTGATAGATTAATATGTGTTTTGGCATGTTTCTCCTTGGGTTTATCCTGTATGGGACTCTCTGTGCTTCCTGGACTGGATTGACTATTTCCTTTCCCATATTAGTGAAGTTTTTAACTATAATCTCTTCAGATATTTTCTCAGACCCTTTCTATTTCTCTTTTTCTTCTGGGACCCTTATAATTCAAATGTTGGTGCATTTAATGTTGTCGCAGAAATCTCTGAGACTGTCCTCAATTTTTTTCATTCTTTTTTCTTTATTCTGCTGTGCGGTAGTGATTTCCACTATTTTATCTTCCAGGTCACTTATCCGTTCTTCTACCTCAGTTATTCTTCCATTGATTCCTTCTAGAGAATTTTTAATTTCATTTATTGTGTTGTTCATCATTGTTTGTTTGCTCTTTAGTTCTTCTAGGTCCTTGTTAAAGCTTTCTTGTATTTTCTCCATTCTATTTCCAAGATTTTGGATCATCTTTACTATCATTACTCTGAATTCTTTTTCAGGTAGACTGCCTATTTCCTTTTCAATTGTTTGGTCTGGTGTGTTTCTACCTTTCTCCTTCATCTGCTGTGTATTTCTCTGTTTTCTCATTTTGCTACTTGCTCTGTTTGGAGTCTCCTTTTCTCAGTCTGCAAG
The DNA here is from genome assembly GCF_059928025.1 of Delphinapterus leucas. Lineage (NCBI taxonomy): Eukaryota > Metazoa > Chordata > Mammalia > Artiodactyla > Monodontidae > Delphinapterus > Delphinapterus leucas. The sequence continues at coordinate 50,196,638 of NC_143132.1, forward strand.
TTTGTAGTTCCCATTGCTTTTGGTGTCTGCCCCCAGTGGGTAATGTTGGTTCATTGGCTTGTGTAGGTTTCCTGGTGGAGGGAACTGGTGCCTGTGTTCTGGTCAATGAGGCTGGATCTTGTCTTTCTGGTGGGCAGGACCATATCCGGTGGTATGTTTTGGGGTGTCTGTGAACTTATTATGATTTTAGGCAGCCTCTCTGCTAATGGGTATGGTTGTGTTTCTGTCTTGCTAGTTGTTGCCATGGGGTGTCCAGCCCTGGAGCTTGCTGGTCGTTGAGTGGAGCTGGTTCTTAGCATTGAGACAGGTATCTCTGGGAGAGCCCTCACCAATTGATAGTACGTGGGGCCAGGAGGTCTCTAGTGTACTAATGTCCTGAACTCGGCTCTCCCACCTCAGAGGCTCAGGCCTGACACCTGGCCAGAACACCAAGACCCTTTCTGCCACATGGCTCAGTATAAAGGGGAGAAAGAAAAAAATAGAAAGAAAGAGAGAAAGAAAAATAAAATAAAATAAAGGTTATTAAAATAAAAAAATATTAAAGTAAAAAAATTAAAAAATAAAAAAAAGAAGAGAGCAACCAAACCAATAAACAAATCCACCAATGATAACAAGTGCTAAATACTATATTAAAAAAAAACCGACAGACAGAAGTCTAGGACAAATGGTACAAGCAAACCTTTACAGACAAAATCACACAAAGAAGCATACACATACACACACACATAAAGAGAAAAAGAAAAAAAAATTTATATAAAAAAAGTAAGAGAGCAACCAAATCAATAAACAAATCTACCAATGATAATAATCTCTAAATACTAAACTAAGATAAACATAAAACCAGAAACAAATTAGATACAGAAAGCAAACCCCAAGTCTAAAGTTGCTCCCAAAGTCCACTGTCTCAATTTTGGGATGATTTATTGTCTATTTAGGTATTCCACAGATGCAGGGTATATCAAGTTGATTGTGGAGATTTAATCCACTATTCCTGAGGCTGAACGGAGAAATTTCCCTTTCTCTTCTCTGTTTGCACTGCCCCTGAGGTTCAGCTTTGGATTTGGCCCTGCCTCTGCATTTAAGTCACCCTCTGGCATCTGTTCTTTGCCCAGACCGGAGGGGGTTAAAGGAACGGCTGATTAGGGAGCTCTGGCTCCTTCAGGCCACGGGGAGGGAGGGGTATGGAATGTGCGGGGAGCCTGCAGTGGCAGAGGCCAGCATGATGTTTCAACAGCCTGAGGTGCGCCATGTGTTCTCCCGGGGAAGTTCTCCCTGGATCACGGGACCCTGTCTGTGGCAGGCTGCACAGGCTCCTGGGAGGGGAGGTGTGGATAGTGACCTGTGCTCGCACACAGGCTTCTTGGTGGCTGCAGCAGCAGCCTTAGCGTTTCATGCCCGTCTCTGGGGTCCGCACTGATAGCTGCGGCTTGTGCTCATCTCTGGAGCTCATTTAGGTGGTGCTCCGAATCCCCTCTCCTCACGCACCCCAAACAATGGTCTCTTGCCTCTTAGGCAGTTCCAGACATTTTCCCGGACTCCCTCCTGGCTTGCTATGGCGCATTAGCTACCTTCAGGCTGTGTTCACGCAGCCAACCCCAGTCCTCTCCCTGGGATCCAAACTCTGAAGCCCGAGCCTCAGCTCCCAGCCCCGCCCGCCCCGGCGGGTGAGCAGACAAGCCTCTCAGGCTGTTGAGTGCTGGTCGGCACTGATCCTCTGTGCGGGAATCTCTCTGCTTTGCCCTCTGCACCCCTGTTGCTGTGCTCTCCTCCGTGGCTCCGAAGTTTCCCCCCTGCCTAACCCCCATCTCCACCAGTGAAGGGGCTTCCTAGTGTGTGGAAACTTTTCCCCCTTCACAGCTCCCTCCCAGAGAAACAGGTCCTGTCCCTATTCTTTTGTCTCTGTTTATTCTTTTTTCTTTTGCCCTACCCAGGTACATGGGGAGTTTCTTGCCTTTTAGGAAGTCTGAGGTCTTCTGCCAGCGTTCAGTAGGTGTTCTATAGGAGCTGTCACGTGTAGATGTATTTTAGACGCATTTGTGGGGAGGAAGGTTATCTGCACGTCTTATTCCTCTGCCATCTTCAAGGTCCCCCCCCCTTTTTATTTTTAACAAGAGTATCTTATGTCAAATTTGTGCTTTATATATTTTGATAATGTGTGCTAAACTTTATGACTCTCACATGTGGATTGAAAAGCAAACAAAGAATTCGTTAGTTATTTCCACTTTTAATCAAGAAATTTATGATGCAATGAAAGTAACTTTTAATCATAAAACTACTTTTAATATTAAAATTCCCACAGGAAAACAGTTTGATATTGTTGAATCTAAAACACTGATTATAGAACAGTAGTGTCTGAAACTCTATTTTCCCCCATTATAATCATTGCTTGTATAAATATTTTGGTTAATTTAAAGTTTCGTAGGAATTTAACTTTTAGATTTTGGCAGAAAAGGCAATATGTGCTAAATGCCAACAAATCCTCATCTGAAAAAATATGTGTACATACAATACTTATATTTAATACAGGTAGTAAGAAACCTAAAGATTTTATGCTAAATGAAATAAAATGTTAGGCAAGGAGGGAGTTGCTAGTGATTATTAAGTAATTTCATTGTTGATTTCATTATGTTGATTATGGGGATTTTGAGGAGACATTAGTTATTGTTGGTGAAGGTGGATGTTGACCCATGAGAGAGGTATTAAATGGAACAATAGTTTTTAAAAAGCATTGCATTTTATAAAATTAAGGCATTAAGCCAGATTTATCCAATAGGTAGTTTGCCTCAAATCTTTCTGACTCAGTTAAATCAGACAGAACTGAATTATTTTGATTTGCTTGACTTATGAGGGTAAAAACAATACAATAACTGACTACCAGGTTTTATCAACAACCCTATGAGGTATGTATTACTAACCACAAAGAAAAGTGAAGTAACTTGTCCAAGATCACACAGCCAGTAGATAGTAGGGTTGGGACAGCACAACATCACTCCTCAGTCTGCACTCAGAACCTCTAAACTGTATTTCCATCTTCAGGAGTCTTATGAATGCTGCAGAAGTGGTAGGACTGGCCTTAGGCATGCTACGGTGTTGCCCATATTAGCAAAATTACATTAGGGAGTTCCTAATTCAGCTCTTTTCCCCACAACACACATAAACCCAAATACAAGCACAGACACATATATTATCGGTTTGTAAGGTAATTCAAAGTGTAACAATACTACCTCAGAATTGTAAAGACCTACAAATAATAAAACAACGTTCACACTAATGTTTTTATGTCAGGAACCCTGAGGGTCTGAAATATTATCCTGTGAAAACACATGAGATTCTTGGTTCAGAGACAAAAGACTTGATTATTCATGGTAAGATAGGCAGCATAAGCTTCCTGTTTGCATTGGTTTCCATCTGCACCCCCAGATCCCAAGGTGGTCACTTGGAGATGGACCCAGGTAGATGCTGGGCATGCAGTGTATTTGTGTCACAGATAAGAAATCCCAATCTTTAAAGGGGTTGCAAGCAAACCTGCCCAACCTTTGCCCAGGGGGAGATCTCACTATATTTTTATTATCTTTATTATATTGGGCAGCAAATAAATCTTCCCTCTGCCTAGGAAGGTGATGCTATTGCTATCTTGCAAGGCTGTTTTCCACTCTTGAAAAGAATGCCTTGAAAATACATTTTGAAATGATAGAGTAAAAGTTATCAGTAACTCTGCTTATAAGACATGTATATACACGAAGGAGACCCATAAAAAAACATTTCCCAAAAATATATTTTCTATAATCCATGCTAACTCATTTAACACTCATAGTCACTCATTTGCCTATTGAGATTAATAGGCAAATCTTATATTTTCTATTTTATAGATTTCTCTACTTATAAAATGATTCTCTTGGCTAGGTAAGACTAATGTAGCTTTCATAACCTAAAAATAATTTAGTTGATAAAATATATATAAATGTTTGAAAAAAATCTCAAGTACACAAAGTGATGTTTAAAGGGAATAATTCTCATACAATAAAGGATTAGTGTAAAAAGGTTTTTCTCTAACACTATTTTATATTCTTTGTTTATTTTTTACTACCTACTTGACAAGGGGTAGATGAGCTAAGTGTAAGGATATGTATTGGGATCACTGGCAATCAAAGAAGGAATAGAAATAAAGATAATACACTTCCGAGTTTATATAATAAATCAATAGAAAAAGATTATCTGAATTGATACCCTATGGAAAACTACACATTATGTAAAGCAACAACAATCTGTATTAGAATAGTTATATGCATAATGTTAGGTTCCCAGTTTTTAAGGTGTGGAATTGCTAAATGTGCTCACCTTGGGATCAAGGCATCCTTTATAATGGGAAGAATTTAAACCTGATGAATATGGTCTACTACAAGAATTTCAAAGGGATTGACTTACTATTACTAGGCTCTTTTATTAGACAAGGCAGCTTAGATTTCAGCCCACTTTGATGGACAAAATTAAGCCACAGAAAATTGGTTATTTGTCTAATATTACTGAGTAAAGAAGAGATATTAATATGGTGTTGCTGTGTAGGGGATATGTGAGAATTGGGGATGGGAAGACTCACATTTTCTATTTCAGCTCCTACCTAGAAAGAGGCAAGGGAGGAAGTGAAAGTCGCTGGCAGCTTGAGGTGAATTAGAGCAAGCAGCCAAAGGGCAGTAAATGGTGTTGATCATTTACTCAGAAGTACTCTTTGGGGCTGTGGCTATTTCAACACCGAATGAGCTTATTGTTTCTCATTGTAGGGAGCCCTTCCGTTATTATTGATGACTGACACAAACTGAAAAATGGCCGCAATTGTACAACATCCAAAATATGTTTGCAGTAAATTCTGGAAGATTTGGCCTCATCCATCAATTGAATAGGTTGTCCTAAATACACAAGATCATTCAACCCACAGCATCTTTGTAGCAGTTGACAAGTTATCCTTGTTCAGTGGGACATTTAAACCTTGTCCTTCAGGACTGTGAAATGAGAGGAATGTTCTTATCAAAAGTCAAAATCTAAAAAGCAAAATTCGATCTGTCAGGGCTTCCCTGGTGGCGCAGTGGTTGAGAGTCCGTCTGCCGATGCAGGGGACACGGGTTCGTGCCCCGGTCCGGGAAGATCCCACATGCCACGGAGCGGCTGTACCTGTGAGCCATGGCCGCTGAGCCTGCGCGTCCGGAGCCTGTGCTCTGCAATGGGAGAGGCCACAACAGTGAGAGGCCCGCGTACCGCAAAAAAAAAAAAAAAAAAAAAAAATTCGAACTGTCAAATGGTCAAGTATGTTAAAGCTGAAAAATAAAGCTTCTAAGACACTTAGGTCATTTTTTAGACTCTTGTTTTCCTGGCAAGTGAAGAGTCTTTCTGGGACAGGACTCTTTTTTACTCACAATTCATAATTCTTTGTTCACCCATATGTAAGTTCTTAATAACATTAAGGTCAAGTTAACAAACTTACAAGTTTCTTATCACTGTGTGATTATTAGTTTGGGGTATATTTAAATGACTAGATCTTCAAACCTTCTCTGCTTCTTACCAGCTCTTAGCTGTAGATATGTGTCACAGAATAAATGAGAATTCACTATGACAGATCAGTATGGACTTAATTTAATTCAATGCCTAAGATATTACCATTATTATTAGTTATTCTTTTTCTAGTGTTTATCATACCAACACCTGTAATAATAGTCATGGTAGCAAACATGATAAAAATAATATATTTTTCTCATAGACGACTTCATTTCAGGTTAGCACTAATAGAAACATCTAAAATTTTGCCATTACTTGGGAGTGAGGTAGGGTTTTCAAATAAAAAAATACAAGATGATTAGTTAAATTTGAATTTTAGATAAAGGATGAATTTTTAAAAATTTTAATATAAGTATACCCTAAATATTGCATGGACAGACATATTAAATAATTGTTAGTTTAAATTTAACTACGATTATATATATATACACACGTATATATGTATGTATGTATGTGTGTGTGTGTGTGTATATATATATATATATATATATATATATTTTTTTTTTTTAACCTGGCAACCTTAGGATAGGAGAAGCCAGTGTTTGAAGAGAAAAAGGCATCTATTGAAATCTCAAATAGAAAAGCTGAGGACACACTTGTAAAGGCAGCAAGGCAGCTCTGGAAATGTTTTCTATATCCTTCCCTTTTTACCAAAGAAGGTGGAAGCTGTTTACTAAGGCAAAAAATATTGTCCCCATCTCAGTCCTGGCTCATTTTGACAAGTACTGTTGACTCTTGAATGACACCGGTTTGAATTGCATGGGTCAACTTATATGCAGATTATTCTTTTCAATAAATACAGTACCTGTATTTTCATTTTACAGATTTTTAAATTAAGTGTGGGAAAACGTTTGTGTTCAATTAGAGATCACAGTTTGTGAAATGAAAAGAACTAGGGACAGGACAGGAATAAAGACGCAGACATAGAGAACGAACTTGAGGACACGGGGAGGGGGAAGGGGAAGCTGGGATAAAGTGAGAGAGTAACATTGACATATATACACTACCAAATGTAAAATAGATAGCTAGTGGGAAGCAGCTGCAAAGCACAGGGAGATCAGCTCAGTGCTTTGTAACCACCTAGAGGGCTGGGATAAGGAGGGTGAGAGGGAGGTGCAAGAGGGAGGGGGTATGGGGAAATATGTACACATATAGGTGATTCACTTTGTTATACAGCAGAAACTAACACAACATTGTAAAGCAATTATACATCAATAAAGATGTTAAAAAAACAAAAACGTAATAGAAAAGAATATTTAAAAAAGTAAACAAAATAAAATTTTTAAAAAAAATGCTGTCCTACTTAAAAAAAAAAAGAAAAAAAGGAAAAGAGCTAGGGTTTGAGTCCTGATTCTATCTAAACTGTTTCAGCTTCCTGCCCTTGGGTCAGTCATTTATTAATTCCTTTGTTTTTGAGGCTGAGATAGCAGTACCTGATTTTCAACTGCAGAGGGTTGGGACCCGTAAACACCGCATCATTCAAGGGTCAACTGTATTCTCTTTTTCCCTAGAACTTAAAAAAATAAATGCATCACACTGCGTGGAGGGAGATTGATTTAGTATATTTACTCTGAGTATCAGGGAGCCACTAGATGGCAGTATCAGCTCATCATACCCCCTCCCCTCCCCAGCATCCTGTAACCAATTTTCTGTACCTTGTCCTCTTTCTCTTCGCAGGTTTCAGCTTGTCGCTTTTCTTCTCCCTCTTTGTTTTCTATTTTTACTTTCATTCAAATGCCAGGAAAACCAGCTGGTTGAAGAAGTCATGCGATGCTCTGCACGTTTTGTCACAGGGGTGCTGTGATTGAAAAGCTAGGCTGCTGGGGCTGAGTATCAGGCAGGAGAGCAAAGGGACATTTGCACTGGAAGCTGTGGCAGGGTTGATGAGGGCACAGAGTTTGATTATGCTTTGCTAAACCCTGTGGACCCAAGATCCAGCCTCCTGTGTGTGGGAATCTGTCTCAGCTGTTGGCAGACAGCCAGGTGAGAGTAGCAGGTGGGGACAGGACCTCACATGAGACTTCCCAAAGACTGGAGTTGGAGTTTGAGTGGCTGTGAGGTGTTCGTTCCCAAGACATGAAGTTTATTTTTACATTAAGAAGACCACTGACTTGCAAAACTGTATGCGTGAAAGGGTTAGGAATTGAGTTTTAGTTTGTAGAGTATGTACTCCTTAGAGATTTTTTAAGTTGCAAGAAAGGAGAACTTCTCCATTTTGTTAAAGACAGAATGCCCTAGAATTCTTTCTGAAAAGGAGAGAGATGGAGAATACTGTAAAGAAAATGGGTTAAATGAGTTCGAGTTCCATTCTAATCCTTACTAAGTGCATGTTACCCATGTGGTGAGGGCACTCCTCACAATGAAATTCCTTTCCCTCCCATCTGTATGTACCCTCTCTTGTGCTGGTCCCTAGCCACTGTGATGTCCAAAAAGATCTGAATGAGGAGAGGTCTATGCAGAAGCCTTTGTTATTGATATTGACTAAAACCCCTCTCTCAGAATCCATATTTTAGTTCTTTACAGGGATATTGCTTCTTTCATTTAAATATTTCAAAGCAGATTATGAGCATACTTTGCATCTTAATTGCACTACTTCACTGTTCTTTACATTTGCCAACCTAAAACTAGGTATGATATGTTTTTAGCTGAATATTTCTCCTCATCCTTTTTCTTTCATTTAGTGGAGAAAAACAAGTATGACACTTGTCTAACATATTAGATATAGATATATACCTCCTGAATTCTTTTTTGAGCTTGGAAACAGTAACTCTTGCCAAGAGAGTCTTGTCTAAGCACAGTGGACTTTATCTTTGCCACCAGTGACAACCAGCTGCTTAGCAACAAACGGGACTGAGGAAAGGGGAGCACCTGGTACAAACAGTGGCCAAGCCTCCCATTCATTTTAGATCTGCCGTCAACTCTTCCTGGAGGAGTGGGGCAAGTTCAAGGATGTTTTGCCATCATGAGAATCTTCAACCCCTGGGTAGCTCCTGGATCTAGGAATATGTCAATTGTCAGGTTCTTGCATGGAACATTTTTTAAAAAGGACTTCTATATGTAAAATTCTATTTTGTAATTATCCATAAATTATTTATTTTATTCTGCACTGATAATTATAAGAAAATGGTTTTCCTTAAAGGAGCCTTTAATACCATATGTCAGGAGATTGACAAATGGACAAACACAAGTTACTTTTCAAAAATATTCTCCATTAATGAATGTGTAATTTGGGGTGTTTGTTCATTCATTCAGTTATATTTTATTCACCTATTGACAAATATTCATTAAGCACCTTCTATGTGCCAAGCACCGTGCTAACAGTTGGAAAACAAAACTCAAATGTCAAAATGAATACTGCCCCACCTTCAAGGAGCTTAAAGTATATGAGATGGTTTATTTTAATGGGAGTTGTGTATGCACTTAGTGATTTTAAAATCAGTCAGTGGAATGTCGTGGAACAAGGAAAACTAATATTTAATGAGTGCCTCCTATTTAATGAATGAGTTATTTCTCACCTTTCACTCTAGTATGCTATCTTATATCATGAACACCTAGATCAAACACATTTACCACTTTTAAACAATTGTTTTTTTTTCTTTTTTGCGGTACGTGGGCCTCTCACTGTTGTGGCCTCTCCCATTGCAGAGCACAGGCTCCGGACGCGCAGGCTCAGCGGCCATGGCTCAGGGGTCCAGCCGCTCCGTGGCATGTGGGATCTTCCCAGACCGGGCACGAACCCGTATCCCCTGCATCGGTAGGCAGACTCTCAACCACTGCGCCACCAGGGAAGGCCTAAACAATTGTTTTTAAAGTTTATCTGGTAGGAAATTGTCAGTGTGTTTCCTAATTATAAATTCTATCCATACACTATTCAACGACAAACGTTCGTTGAAAGACAGTCGAGTGTCAGATGTGCTGCAGATGTAGTGGATGGAGCAGTAAATAAGATGGACCTCTTCCTGCTTTCATGGAGATATTTCCATAGGGGTAACAATTATACATTAGAACTATGAATTTTACTGTTTTAGTATTAATGAGAACTAATTCATCTTAGTGAAGAAGAGAGCTTCTTTTTTCTGTGGAAACTGGATTCTTTCTTATATCTATATTCCAGAAATCTGTGAAACCTATTCTGCAGGACTGGGAGAGTTAGTATGTGAGCAAATGGAGACAGCAATCTCCTCCCACGCTCGGGTCTCCAGCAGAATGCAGACTATGGGTCTGATGCCCAAGATGGAATCTGTCTTCCCTGCTCCTCTACCCATTTCATAACAAATGCATATCAAAGCAGGAGACAGGATTTATAGAAATAAGTAGACATTTGCCCACTCTCTTCTCTAAGTGTTGAAAAGTGATGTTTGTTAAAATGTTTTTTTCAGAGAATAGTAATAATAATTTTGACATTCAAAATAATATTTGGTGGGCTATCAGATATCTACTCATTTACTTCTATTGAGGTGTGCTTTCTCTCTCTCTGTCTCTCTCATTATCTATCTATAAATTCTAAGATTTAATCACTAGGAGTATTCAAAAAGCTCCTGCTAGAATCCAGAGAAGCAAGCAAGCATCCTATAGTCTAAATTGCTTAGCTATAGGTGGTGAAGAAAATTTCTTACAAGGATATTGAAATAAAATTTCCTTTCAAAATTCAGCTAAAATGCTGGAGGACAGTTTTCTTCACAGGCAAAGCACGATGGAACTGCAGGTTTTATGGCTTTCTGAAATCGTATGGATTTTCGTTGTCTCTCAGACCAGGACTTCAGAGAACTTTGTTCCTATTTCATCCAAAAACTGGAGCTTGCAAACTCAATGCCGCTAAATATAAATGTAAGTGTGGATGGAACTTTTACCCCTTCACATAAAATGCTTTTCGCTTGATTTCTCTTCATAGCTGCCAAGATGAGTAGAGAGACACATTGCAGCTTGTGGTTTTTGGATTTTGCTGCAAATGTTGAAGCAAGGGGTTGATTGCTTGGTCTAAACGTGTAGCAATGGCAACAGCTGCTTTACAAATGCATAAGAGGGAACGAAATGATTTAAAATAAACAGTAGTTACATTTATGACATGCATACTGCCTGGATATTTTTCATTTTCCTTGCCTTTGCTAAAAATGAAACACTGGTACAGATAGCAGTAAAATAACTGCATTCTAAATTCAAGTGTTCATGCCTCACAAGTGAGAGCCTTCTTTCAGACCTTTTTTAAAATTTTATTTCAGTGTCTTTCTTTATTGCATTAGGCTTAATTTCACAGTAAACGTGACCATATTTATTTGCATTTTGAAAATGCAACAAGTTTATAGCACATTGTAAGCCCTTCCTTAATCTTGACTTAAATCAATAAAAAATTATTGCTGAGTATTTGCTTTGTTATTATAATTACCTACCTCTTATTTTCATCAGTCAGTGATGTCATGTCATAGAATAGCTGTCATCTGACATGACATTTTGGTTTTTTGAAAATTCTCAAACTTTTAAAGATGGATCTTTGAGTGATCTTCTTATAAGTATGGAAACCTTGTTTCCAGGGTCAGTTGTGTTTAAACAGTCTGATATATGACAGAAAGTAAAGTACCTTCTCTAACTTTGGGATCAGTAAAAAGAACAATTGTCTTTAACGTCTTTTTTAAATGAATGTTTTCCATTCGTCTTGTTCACAAAATAAAAGATTGTGAAAATCTAAATGGACATCAGGTGGTCCTATCCTCCATTATTCTGATGTGAGTCTTGTTGACTGGGGATGTTGAGAACATAAAGAAAGTGAGGGAAAGAGCCAGAATTAGAACCCAAAGAAAGTGAGGTTAGGATAAGTAGAAGGAGATGATTCCACCTGTGTTTTAAGGTTCAGGAAGGGCTTTGCCCAGATTTATAAAGTGTTGAAGCCTATGTACCATTTTGGTGGGCTACCTTTAAAAATTTTTTTTTTGAATTTATAAATGTAAAATTAGGATAAAAATAAATATTTATTTAAGATGAAAACAAAACTAAACCAAGTTAAAGATTTTCAGAAGGTGAGAAATACCACAAACATCCAAAACTTTAAAAAAAATCTAACATTTAAATTAACTCTCTAGCGCAACTTTATATATAATACTACTTTTCTCTAATACTCCTTTTCTCTATATATACATATATATTTTTTTGCTGCATTCTCTTTAGCACTTTATATGAAAATGACTTTATAGTATCACTTCTATATCAAGAATAGAAAAATCTTTCCTCTATCATAAGTGATTAAAAATTTTTTATTAATGATTTCATGTACAGTTGTGCTTGTAGTTTATAATGTTGTTGCAGGTTTGTGACCTCAAACACAGGATTGCATGCATTCTATTTCATGTAATTACGTTAATAATGTGTTATACACTTATAGTTGTATATGATGTATCATTAAATATATTCCTCAGAGATGGAACTTCCATTTTGACTAGGTGTTAATGAGAACTGAATTTTCTGCTTATAATTTTACATCTCTGATGAATGGAAGAATTTTCCATAGACTGGCTTCTGACACATTATCTTTCAAATCTTTCTTCCCTGCTCATCACTTGCTTCTGGTGGAGGGCACTGGGGGAAACATTCATATAGTAGTACGTCAAGGTGCAAGGGAATCAATAGAGGAGATAATAGGAATATTCCTAGAAACCATTCCTACACTGGGATAGCTAGCAACAACTTACCAAGGATGGAAGTGACTATGAAACCACAAAAATAATACACTAAATATATACCCAGACTTCCTGCCTGCCTGCTAGCCTTCCTTCCTTCCTCCCTGCCTCCTTCCTTTCTTCCCTCCTCTCTCTTTTTTCCTTTCCTGTCTTTTCTTCTCTCTTGTTTATTTTTTTTTTAATTTAAGGACTTTGGAAATACAGAATTAGTTTAATCATATTTTTTAGTTCATTATGCATCATTATCCTTCTTGCATATGTTGTCTTTTTATATTAACTATTTCTTTTGATTTTTAAATAATAAAATAACATAATGAACATTCCAGTGAATATCTAAAACAAATCAATAATTCACAAAAATCTGTTCCTCCACTAGCCTTCAACTTCCCCATAGAGATCCTTGCTATCCTAAATTTTGTGCTCATCATTGTCTTGAACATCATTATATGTCTAAAGGATATATTGTTAGTTTTATTTGTTATTGAGCTTCATAAAAGGGTGTCATACTATTGCAGTCTTTGGGGGCTATTTTTTAAATTCAGTTTTATATTACTGAAATCACTCCGTGTGATTCCATGCTACAACATTCCATTGTGTTAAATTGTTACATTATAGTCATTAATCTTCCTCTTGGTGGGAATTTATATTGTTTTCAGTTTTTAGTAATTACAATTAGTGCTGCAGTGAATATTCTTGTTGTTGTCGTTCAGTGATGCTCATATGTAAGATATCCTTGAGTATTTTCCCAGGAGTGAAAGTATGGAGCCATAGTCTGCCATTGTTTAGCTTGTAAATATAATCTTAATTTGTTTTTGTGTGGTTTTTTTTTTTTTTTTTTTTTTTGGCAGTACGTGGGCCTCTCACTGTTGTGGCCTCTCCCGTTGCGGAGCACAGGCTCCCGACACGCAGGCCCAGCGGCCATGGCTCACGGGCCCAGCCGCTCCGCGGCACGTGGGATCCTCCCGGACCGGGGCACGAACCCGTGTCCCCTGCATCGGCAGGCGGACTCTCAACCACTGCGCCACAAGGGAAGCCCCTTAATTTGTTTTTAAGACAACTTGTAACCATCGCATTTATATCTGCAGTGTAAAAAGAGATCCTCTTAATCTATTTCTCCTTCAAAACACAGTATTATTAAACTTAATTTTAGCCAGTTGAATAAGGGGAGTTAAAAGGGTATCTCATTGTGGTGTTGCTTTCCTAATTACAACTGAGATTATATCTTCATATTGCTCAAAAAGATTTTGTTTTTCCCATATTTTTATTGTTGTCTTCTTTTAAAGATATTTATAGGAGTTCTTTTTATGTTCTTGACACTAATCCTTTGTCAGTTGTATATATTATAAATACTGTATCTTTTAGTGTGGCTTGGTTTTTTTCATGTTTCCTTTAAAAATATATGTTTTAATTAATAGAATTTATTAATTAATATGCATATAATATTCATCGTTTTTACTGGTTAGTGAATTTTGTGCCTTGTAACTAAAATTTTCTTACAACAAGGTCAGTAAAATATATATATGTTTATTTAATTTATTTTTTGGCGGTACGCGGGCCCCTCACTGCCACGGCCTCTCCCGCCGCGGAGCACAGGCTCCGGACGCGCAGGCCCAGCAGCCACGGCGCACGGGCCCAGCCGCTCCGCGGCATGTGGGATCCCCCCGGACCAGGGCACGAACCCGCACCCCCCGCACCGGCAGGCGGACCCTCAACCACTGGGCTACCAGGGAAGCCCTGTTTGTTTAATTTTTTATAAAAAGTTTTGCTTTTTACATTTTAAAGTATCAGTCTACTTGGCATTGATTTTTGTAGCTGTTGTGAGATAGGCGTTGAATTCCATTTCACTGTTATATAGAAAACTGTATTTCCAATTTTTATTTATTGAATCGTGTTTTGCCCCTGCCCTTTCCAGTGACTTGCATGACCTTACACTTTGTATATGAAACTTCCATAAATTTGTGGTTGGTTTATAGGCTAAGTTTTCTTCTATTGGTTAGACTATTTCTGTTCCAAACTATACTGTCATTATTGTTGTAGATATTGTTATAGATTATAACAATTTACAACAACATAATATAATTATAATGCACGATTGATTTCTGTTAAGGTGAGTTCCTTTGACATTCTCTTTCTGCTGTGTGTTTATGTGTATATTCTACCCACAGCGACACTAACATGGATACTTGTTGTTAATCAGTGTCCTTAATACATTTTCAGTTTCCACTAAGCTCTGATTTTAACAAAATCCTCATGAACTGTATGGGTAGGTAAATTGATGTCTCCTATATACAGTAATTTAAGAAAAGACCTGGGTCTACTTATCACCTTAGATGATAGGTGCTCAGGCTTCAGCATGCCTTAAAAATCTACTGGGTGGCTTGTTCAACTCAAGATTGATGGGCCCCACTCACAGATTTTCTGATGCAGTGGATTTGGATGAGGCCCAAAGATTTACATTTCTTTCAAGTACACTGGTGAAGTTAACGCTTCTGGTCTGGGGACCCCACACTGACATCAACTACCTTGGACTAACTTTGCTTGTAAAGTCCTTATGAACTTGTGTTTTGATTCCTGTCCTTTCTGACTGTGGCTTGTGTCTTTGTTTTCTCACCATGTGGAGGCTGTGAGGTGTGTTAAATTCTGCTTCTTTGGGAAGACAGAGAGTCAGCTGAAAATTATCTCCTTAGGGAGATAATTTAAAGAACATTTAAAATAACAGGCCATCTACTGACCTTGCAGTGTAATAGTATGTAATGCTCCTTGCTGGCTACAACACCTTGGGTTTTTACCCTTCAACCATTTCACATACACTGTTGTGAAAAGTATAGAGGGGCCTTGAGTTCTATGGGGTGGGGGTAGAAAAAGGCAATAGAAAATTCACAGCTATTGTTCCCAGAGGGGAAAGGGAAATTTATCCATTCCAGAATCGATAAATAGTTATCCATTCTGGAATAACTATTCACAGGTGACTATCCATTTATAAAGCAGTTACTTAAGCTAGCTAAAAGTAATCTGGAGATTTAGAGAATATTTCCAGGATTTTGATAATAGCAGCTTCCTGACCTTATTAGCTATGCCTATAATTTATTTGCTTTGGTTTCAGCAGAGGCTTGCTCTAACCGAACGTCATGATTAATAAAGTCTTCTTCAAACTCTAGCTATTAGCTTTGCAATTGTATTTGCCATTGAATGAAGGATATAGAATTTTAACCCCACCAGTGGAATTTCAGATTCATGAATGCTGAGTTTTATCTAGTTTTTGAACCACTGCTCAGATGTGCATTGTGGAGAACTTATTTTTCTGTAAACTCGGTTGCTCTATTACAATGGTAAATAACAGAGGAAACCATGTTAACAAAGACAACTCTATTATTCGTTTGTATGGTAAAAATTAATTAAATGCTACCTTGTGCAGGTTTTCTGTATGGTAATGGCAATAAAATGATGGCCTTGATCTCATATTCTTGCAGGGAAGACAGATAAGTAAATACAAATACTTAGCAATAAAACACTGTATGGTAAGTAAAATGTTAAACATGTTCCAGGTGGGGCTGACAGTGAAGGGATTCAGAAATGCTTTGGCATAATGAGGAATGTGACACAACACACACACACACACACACACACACGTAAAGGAAATGAGAGCCATCACCACTCGATTTCGACTTCAGATAAACAAATTGCTACTCTTTCTCATACAGCCCTTCTTTTGCTCTGTTGGGCTGCAGCCCGCAGGCATGCAAGCCCTGTGCTTGCCCAGTCCCGAGACTGAAGAAAGAGTCCAGAGTCAGCGGCAGAGACATCGATGGTTTAATAGATTGGAGATCTTACATGTCTGAAGCAAAAGGGTCCTGGAGCTACACCCCACCATGGATGGTAGACAGCAGGAAGGACATGACGGCAGCAGTCTGTGCTGGGGGAAGTGGGGTAGGATAAGGAGACTACCAGTCTACCAGTTACAGGGGGAATTGACTTCAGATTGGCTCATCCATTACCAGGGAGACCAGCAGAGGGGCACATCTCTCTTAGCCCCTGGGCTAAGTACCTTCCTGGAGCAGAGGTCTTCTCTTTGCTAAACTATCCTAAGGGAGCCATTCTGATCTAAAGATTAGAACAATCACTAGCTGGAGTGGGAGAGGGTGAACAAGTATGTAGGTATTTACTGATTAAGCTCTATGATTAAGAGGGAAGTTCAGTCATGTGAGTAGGGTGTAGGTGATGCAGGGACTGGTCCAGCAGAGGGTGTACAGAGAGCAAGCAAACAGCCATCTTGAATGGCTTGAATACACATGTTCTAAGTTGCCAAACTTTTATAATCAGTAAACATTCATGAGTAAGTGTATTGTTTGGAATCCTGTCTCAAAGGGCAGGCAAAGGAGACCTACATCCCTCAGGAATAGTTAGCATTCCCATAAAGAAGAGCAGGAACAGGCTCTCAGTTTAGATACCAGGAACTAGGTAATCACCAACCAGTTATAATAGAAATGGAAATTCAGAAATACTTAATGGCCTTATAAGGTGGAGCATTTGGCAAAGCTTCTCCAAGAGCAAGTAGGTGTTAGGGCTGTTGGACCCCCTCACTCTTTTGTTGTTGTTGTTTATTTTTTAAAAATTCGTTTTATCTATGGCCTGAATTTCACAGCAGTGATCAACTATTGTAAACCAGAGTAATAGCATTTTTGGCAGAATTACTTGCAAAAATAACAGGGGAATAGTAGGAGACCTGCCATGAGCACTCTAGGGGGCTGAAATGCAAAGCTTCATTTACTTGTAAGATAATGGGATAAAATTCCCCTTGGCCACCTATTGTGCAAAATAAGGTCCCTTGTGGGATAAAATCCCACCACCACCCTGCCCTTCTTTACCAGCCTTGACATTCTTTCTTCCCACCTTGCCTTTTGACTTGTCTAGAAATAAAATGCAAATACCTTAGTCTTGCAGTAATTAATGTGCTTCTGTTTTTAAATACATCTGCAATTGTAGGAAGTATTCATAAAACTTGTCTTTTACTTGACCCAGCATCTTCGACTCTGGTACTGTCATCTTCCTTCAAGTCCCTTGTCAAAGAGGTGCCTGAATGACTGACACTGATAAAGTGAAAGAGTGTTTTAGAAGGGAAGAAAAAGAAGAAATGTAAATCTCTCCTCTAACATCAACACATTTCATCACGCTTGCAGACTTCATAAATCAGATTTGATAATGAGGGTTGAAGGCACATGCTATGTGAGAAGAAAGGATGGTAAGTTCATGTCTGAAAACTGAAGGTTCTGATCATGAACTGAAAATTCCTGAGTTAATCAGAAATTAATGTTAAATCTGTGTAAGGATGGGGATGCAAGGATCATATCTACCTCTTTGTATTTAGTATATTTTCAGTGCTCTAAAAGTGTTTAATGTTACTATTTATAAAATTATTCTGAAAGTCATAGAATTTCAGAGATAAATGCAAAACTATTGTATGGCCCTTGGGGTATCATTCTAACAAACCACTAACAAGTAAGAAAAACGCCTATACGTGTGCACACATCTTTAGGTATTAAAGTTGAATATGCCCTTGTGCCTAGGTAGAAACATGACCCATTTAGAAAAATTTGGGGAAAAAATGAATATTGGTTTCCTAAAAGTTATTTCATTTTATATTACATAATTGCCATACTTGTCTTTCTTTCCACTATCTGAAAATCAAATGTATATTTTTCTACAAGTGTTCTGGAGGTTTAGTTACAAATGAATTTCATAATCTTGCACTGGAGGTGTTCCTTTGTACTAAAGCTGAAAAAATTGTACCATGGAGTTGATAAGAACTTTCTAAGGTATAGTAAATTAATGCTTTGCCTCTCTGCTCCTGGGGAGCAACATTTAGATCTTGATTAGCTGGTGGTCAGGAATACAGGAAATTTTGCCAGGCTTAGTTTAGAAGATACTGATTGATTTAGCACTAGGCAGTTAGAGGCATGACAGATTTTCCTCAACCAAATGTTAAGGATAGCAATAAAAAAGCAAAGGTGCTACAGGTCATGACAAATGAGTTTTGCCAGTGAAGACAAAGGGAGCCAGAGTGAAATTTTATGCTTTGCATGTACTTTGTGTTTATAGAACATTTTTCATTCCAACATCTCAAAACAATGTAAAGCATACTTATCAGTTGGAAGGAGGTTATTTCCCTGCTAAGGCATCATGATGCTCACTCACTAGGTTCATAACTAACCTAAGACCATTTACTACATTACTATAAAGGTCTAGGGCATGGAATTGGCCAAAACCCTGCCATTACAATCTCTCTACACCCTGAACCTAGTACTTTCTCAGGAAGAGACTGAAGTTGAACTCAGATCTAGAATCTCTCCTGGATGGGCATGAACACATTGAGAGCTGGGGATGAAAAGGAGTGTCTAGATTCATCTTTTAATTTTTTAACTTCTAAACCATGTAATCTATTGAAATAATCTATTAGGATCAAAATTTGATATGGGGCTTCCCTGGTGGCACAGTGGTTAAGAATCCGCCTGCCAATGCAGGGGACACGGGTTCGTGTCTTCCTGGTCCAGGAAGATCCCACATGCTGCAGAGCAACTAAGCCTGCGTGCCACAACTACTGAGCCTCTAGAGCCCATGAGCCACAACTACTGAGCCCATGCACCACAACTACTGAAGCCCACGCACCTAGAGCCTGTGCTCCGCAACAAGAGAAGCCACCACAATGAGAAGCCCGTGCACCGCAACGAAGAGTAACCCCCACTCGCCGCAACTAGAGAAAGCCCGTGAGCAGCAACAAAGACCCAGTGCAGCCAAAAATAAATAAATAAAATAAGTAAATTAAAAAATATTTATTTGATATGAAGAAAATAACATTCTTAGGTGATAAACTCTGAATTGAAATGTACTGTGAAATATTTTGGAGCTGAGTGCTTGGCTGTTGACCCTGTTAGAGAGCTGAGCCTGAGATTCAATTTAAAACTGAAGTTTTATACCTATGCCCAATGCTAAGCACATTAACAGTGATGTAATATAAATTTGTTTGAGAAAATGATATATAAAGTTAAATAAATTATTAATTCAAACTTCTCCATAGTGTACCATTTATGCTAACCTCTACTATGGAACAACACTTCACAACATAAAGTATAAAAAACAACAAAAAACTACCCAAAATACCTTTGATTAGATATTATTGCTCCTGCTTTCTTTTTCTAATATTTGAAGTAATTCTGAGCTACATCAGTCTGTGTTTCTTTTCTGATGAATGTATATGTATACATTCATATGTCTATATTTTTTTATTGGAACCTAGTTGATGTACAATTTTATGTTAGTTTCAGGTGTACTACCTAATGATTTGACATTTGCATACATTATGATATGATTGCCATGATAAGTCTAGTAACCATCTGTCTCACACTATTATAATAATATTGACCATATTCCTTATGCTGTATATTACATCCCTGTGATTTATTTATTATATACCTGAGGTTCGTACCTCTTAATCCCCTTCAACTATTTTGCTCACTCCCCCACTAATCTCCCTTCTGGCAAACCCTATTTGTTCTCTCTACCTATGAGTCTGTTTTGATTTTGTTTTATAAGTTTGTTTGTTTTGTATTTTAGATTCCACATATAAGTGAGATCATAGGGCACTTGTCTTGCTCTGTCTGACTTATTTCACTTAGCATAATATACCCTCTAGATCCATCCATGTTGTGACAAATGGCAAGATTTCATTTTTAATAGCTGAGTAATATTCCATTGTGTGTAGACACTTAGGTTGCTTTCATATCCTGGCTATTGTAAATAATGATGCAATAAACATTGGAGTGTATGTATCTTTTCAAATTAGTGTTTTAATTTTCTTCAGGTAAATACCCAGAAGTGAGGTTCCTGGATCATATGGCAGTTTTGTTTTTAAGTTTTTGAGGAAACTCCATACTGTTTTCCATAGTGACTGCACCAATTTACATCCCACCAACAGTGCATGAGGGTTCCCTTTTCTCCACTTGTTATTGTCTTTTTGATGATAGCCATCCTGGCAGATGTGAGGTGGTATCTTATTATGGTTTTGATTTGCATTTCCCTGATGATCAGTGACATTGAGCATCTTTTCATATGTCTGTTGGTCATCTGTATGTCTTCTTTGGAAAAATGTTTATTCAGATCCTCTGTTCATTTTTTAACTGTTTCTTTGATGTTGAGGTGTATGAGTTTTTTGTGTATTTTGGATATTAACCCCTTATCAGACATATCATTTGCAAATATCTTCTCCCTTTCCATAGGCTGCCTTTTCATTTTGTTGATAGTCTCCTTCACAGTGCAAAAGTTTTTTAGTTTGATGTAGGCCAATTTGTTTATTTTTGCTTCCTTTCCCTCGCCTGAGGAGACATATCCCCCAAAATATTACTAAGACTGATGTTCATAGAGCATACTGCCTAGGTTTTCTTCTTGGAATTTTATGGTTTCAGGTCTTACATTTAAATCTTTAATCCATTTTGAGTTTATTTTTGTATATGGTGTGAAAAAGTAGTCCTCTTTGATTTTTTTACATGTAGCTATCCAGTTTTCCCAACACCGTTTATTGAAGAGTATGTAGTTTCCACATCGTATATTCTTGACTCCTTCGTCATAGATTAATTGACCATATAAGTGTGGGCTCATTTCTGGGCTTTCTGTTCCATTGATCTATGTGTCTGTTTTTATGCTGGCACCATAGTGTTTTGATTACTGTAGCTTTGTTGTATAGTTTGAAATCGGGAGTGTGATACCTCCAACTTTATTTTTCTTTCACAAGATTGTTTCGGCTAATTGGAGTTTTTCATGTTTCCATATAAATTTTAGAATCATTTGTTCTCTTTCTCTGAAAAATTCCATTGGTATTATGATAGGGATTGCATTGAACCTGTAGATTTCCTTGGGTAGTACGGTCATTTTTAACAATATTACTTCTTTCAATCCATGAGCATGGTATATCTTTCCATTTTTGTGTCATCTTAAATTTCTCTATCAATGCCTTTTATTTTTCTGAATACAAGTCTTTTAGTTCCTTGGTTAGCTTTATTTCTAGGTATTTTATTCTTTCTGATGCAATTGTAAATGGGATTGTTTTCTTAATTTCTCTTTCTGATAGTTCATTGTTAGTGTATAGAAATGCAATAGATTTTTGTATTAATTTTTTACCTTTTCACTCTATTGAATTAATTTATTAGTTCTGATAGGTTTTGGCAGTGTCTTTTGAATTTTCTATATATAATATCATGTAATCTGTGAACAGTGATAGTTATACTTCTTCCTTCTCAATTTGGATTCCTTTTATTTCTCTTTCTTGTCTGATTACTGTGGCTAGGACTTCCAAGATTATGTTGAATAAAAGTGATGATAGTGGGTATCCTTGTCTTGTTCCTGATCTTAGAGGAAATGCTTTTCTCTTTTCACTGTTGAGCACGATGTTGGCTTTATGTATGTCATATACAGTAAGTCCCCTACATATGAATGAATTCCGTTCTGAGAGTGTGTTTATAAGTCAAATTTGTTTGCAAGTCCAGCAAAGTTAGCTAACACAAATGGCTACATAGTACTGTACTGTAATAGGTTTATAATACTTTTCACAAAAATAATACATAGAAAACAAAAAACACAAAAAATAAAGAAAATATTTTTAATCCCATAGTATAGAACCTTGAAAAGCACAGTAGTACAGTACAACAGCTGGAATACAGGGGCTGGCATCGAGTGAACAGGCAAGAAGAGTTACTGATTGGAGGAGGGAGAGTAGGTGGGAGATGGTAGAGCTGAAAGATCATTAGCCATAGGAGTGGAGGGCAAGCTGCAATTTCACTCATGCCTGACATTGATGGCACATGTTCTGGTTTCTGGCTGGATTCAATTCTATCTACCCTCTTGAAAAAAATGATCCAGTGATGTCTGGGTAGTAGCTCTTCTTTTCTCATAATAGATTACACGGTAGGACTGGATTGCATTCTGAACAGCTGCTGCAACTTTTGTGTACTGTTCTACATTCGGGTCCTGTGCCTCAAAAACTAACAGTGCCTTCTCAAGTAAAGGGAATCCACTTGCCATTTCTTGCATTGTGAATCTTTTTGGTTCTGCAGGTACTTCTTCTTCCTCTTGTCTCTCTTTGTCATTTCTCTGGGCCTCCAGTTCCTCGTGCTTCTTAGCAGTACCAGCTACATCACTGCTACTTTTACACTTGCTTTCAGACATCATGGGCTTGAAATAAAGATACTGTACTACTGTACTCTATACAGTAGTGTACAGTGAAGTACACAAAAGCACAACCACTTGTAGAGGATGCATGCACATTAACTAATGTGAGTGGACATGCAAACACATGTTCGCAGCTTTGAAAGTTTGCAACTTGAAGGTTCGTATGTAGGGGACTTACTGTATGGCCTTTATTATATTGAGATATGTTCTCTATATACATACCCACTTTGTTGAGAGTTTTCACCATAAATGAATGTTGAATTTCGTCAAAAGCTTTTTCTGTATCTGTTGAGATGATTGTATGCTTTTTATTCTTTAATTTGTTAATGTGGAGTAGCACATCAATTAATTTGCAGATACTGAAAAATCCTTGCATCTGTTGGATAAATCCCACTTGATCATGGTGTATGATTTTTTTAAAATTAATTTTTATTGGAGTATAGTTGATTTACAATTTTGTGTTTCTGCTGTACAGCAAAGTGAATCACTTATACATATGCGTATATCCACTCTTTTTTTTTAACATCTTTATTGGAGTATAATTGCTTTACAATGGTGTGTTAGTTTCTGCTTTATAACCAAGTGAATCAGTTATACATATACATATATCTCCAACTCTCTTCCCTCTTGCATCTCCCTCCCTCCCACCCTCCCTATCCCACCCCTCGGTATCCACTCTTTTTTAGATTCTATTTCCATATAGGTCATTACAGAGTATTGAGTAGAGTTCCCTGTGCTATACAGTAGGTTCTTATTAGTTATTTATTTTATATATAGTAGTGTGTATATGTCAATCCCAATCTCTCAATTTATTCCTCCCTACCCTTTCCCCCTGGTAACCATAAGTTTGTTTTCTATATCTGTGACTCTATTTCTGTTTTGTAAATAAGTTCCTTTGTAGCATTTTTTTGGATTGCACATGTAAGTGACATCTTATATTTGTCTTTCTCTGTCTGACTTACTTCACTCAGTATGACAATCTCTAAGTCCATCCCTGTTGCTGCAAATGGCTTTATTTCATTCTTTTTTATGACTGAGTAATATTCCATTGTATATCTATGTACCACATCTTCTTTATCTATTCCTCTGTTGATGGACATTTAGGTTTAAGTGGTGCTGAGATAACTGGACAGCTACATGTAAAAGAATGAAATTAGAACACTCTCTAACACCATACACAAAAATAAACTCAAAATGGATTAAAGACCTAAATGTAAGGCCAGATTCTATAAAACTCTTAGAGGAAAACATAGGCAGAACACTCTCTGACATAAATCTCAGCAAGATCTTTTTTTATCCACCGCCTAGAGTAATGAAAATAAAAACAAAACTAAACAAATGGGATCTAGTTAAATTTAAAAGCTTTTGCACAGCAAAGGAAACCATAAACAAAAGGAAAAGACAGCCCTCAGAATCGGAGAAAATATACAAAGCAACCGACAAGGGATTAATCTGAAAAATACACAAACAGCTCATGCATCTCAACATCAAAAAAGTAAACAACCCAATCAAAAAATTGGTGGAAGATCTAAACAGACATTTCTTCAAAGGAGACATACAGATGGCCAAAAAGCACATGAAAAGATGCTCAACATCAAATTATTAGAGAAATGCAAATCAAAACTACAATGAGGTAGCACCTCACACCAGTCAGAATAGCCATCATCAAAAAATCTACAAACAATAAATGCTGGAGAGGGTGTGGAGAAAAGGGAACCCTCCTACACTGTTGGTGGGAATGTAAATTGGTGTAGCACTATGGAGAACAGTATGGAGGTTCCTTAGAAGACTAAAAATAGTGTTGCCATGTGATTCAGCAATCCCACTCCTGGGCATATATTTGGAGAAAACCATAATTTGAAAAGATACACACAGCCCATTGTTCATTGCAGCACTATTTACAATAGCCAGGACATGGAAGCAACCTAAATGTATTGCAGCTAATGTAAAGCAACTCTTAATGTATTGTTGGATTTGGTTTCTTAATATTCTGTTGAGGATTTTTGCATCTATGTTCATCAGTGATATTGGCCTGTAATTTTATTTTTTGGTGATACCTTTGTCTGGCTTTGACATCTGGGTGATGCTGGCTTCATAGGAGGAGTTTAGAAGAATTCTTTCCTCTTCAATTTTTTGGAATAATTTGAGAATGATAGGTGTTAATGCTTCTGCAGATGTTTGGTAGAAATCTCTTGTAAAGCCTTCTGATCCTGGACTTTTGTTTATTGAGAGTTATTTGATTACTGATTCAGTTTTATAACTGGTAATTGGTCTGTTCATATTTTCTATTTCTTCCTGATTCCGTCTAGGGAGATTGTATGTTTCTAGGATTTTTTCCATTTCTTCTTGGTTGTCCATCTTATTGTTGTATAATTATTCATAGTAATTTCTTATCCTTTGTATTTTTGTGGTATTGGTGATAATTTCTGCTCTTTCATTTCTGGTTTTATTTATTTGGACCCTCTCTTTTTCCTTGATGAGTTTGGCTAAAGGTTTATCAATTTTATTCATCTTTTCAAAGAAGCATCTCTTAGTTTCATTGAGCTTTTCTATTGTTTTCAGTCTCCATTTCATTTATTTCCATTCTCATCTTTATGATTTCTTTCCTTCTACTAACTTCGGGTTTTGTTTTTTCTTCTTTTTCTAGTTCCTTTAGGTGTAAGGTTAAATAGTTTATTTGAGATTTTTCTTGTTTCCTGAGGTAGTCTTGTATCGCTATAGACTTCCCTCTTAGAAGTGCTCTTGCTGTTTCCCATAGATTTTGGATTACAGTAAGTCCCCTACATATGAACAAATTCCATTCTGAGAGTGCAATTGTAAGTCCAATTTATCTGTAAGTCCAACAAAGTTAGCCTAGGTACCCAACTAACACAATTGGCTGTATAATATTGGTAGTACTTACTGTAATAGGTTTATAATACTTTTCACAAAAATAATACATACGTAAAAACAAAAATCATAAAAAACAAAGTAAATGTTTTTAATCTTATGGTACAGTACCTTGAAAAGTACAGTATACAGTACAACCGCTGGCATACAGGGGCTGGCACACACGTTCTCATCTTTGGAAGTTCGTAACTTGAAGGTTCGTATGTAGAGGACTTACTGTATTTTGTTTCTATTTTCATTTTTCACTGGGTGTTTTTAAATTTCCTTGTTCATTTCTTTAGAGAACCTTGGTTGCTTATTTGCATATCATTCAGCCTCCATGTATTTGTATTTTTTGCAGTTTTTTTCCTTATAGTTGATTTCTAGTTCATAGTGTTGTGGTCAGAAAAGGTACTTGATATGATCTCAGTCTTAAATTTACTGAGATTTATTTTGTGGCCTAGCATGTGATCTATCCTGGAGAATGTCCCATGGGCACTTTAAAAGAATGTGTATTCTGCTGCTTTTGGATGCAATGTTCTGTATGTATATCTATTGAGCCCATCTGCTGTAAGGTGTCATTTAAGGCCAGTGTTTCCTTATTGGTTTTCTGTACGGATGTCTGGATTTTCTGTCTATTGACGTAAGTGGAATGTTTAAGTCTCCTATTATTATTGTGTTACTGTCAATTTCTCCCTTTATGTTTTTTAATATGTGCTCTATGTATTTAGGTGCTCCTATGTGGAGTATTTATATATTTATAATTGTTGGATTGATCCCTTTATCATTATATAATGTTCTTCTTTGTCTCTTGTTATAGTCTTTCTTTTAAAGTCTATATTGTCTGATATAAGTATTGCTACCCCAGCTTTTTTTGTTTCCATTCGCATGGAATATCTTTTCCATCTCTTCGTGTCCAGTCTGTGTGTGTCTTTAGATCTGAAGTGAGTTTCTTATAGGCAGTACATATATGGGTGTTGTTTTTGTATCAGTTCAGCCAGCCTTTCATTTGATTGGAGAATTAATCCATTTACATTTAAAGTAGTTATTGATGTGTTCATACTTATTGCCATTTTGTTCATTGTTTTCTTGTTTTTGTAGTTCTTTTTTTTCTCTCCTCCCTTATGATTTAATAACTATCTTTTGTGTTATGTTTCTATTCCTTTCTCTTTTTTGTGTTTGCATCTATTATAGGTTTTTAGTTTGTGGTTACCATGAGGTTTATCTATAGCAACCAGTATAAATACGTGATTATTTTCAGTTGATGATCTCTTAAATTCTAACACATTCTAACAGCTTTGCATGTTTACTCCCTCTCCCTTATCTTAATATTTTTGATATCATATTTCACATCTTTTGGTTTTGTGTATAACTTAACTACTTTTATGGATATAAATAATTTTACTACTTTTGTCTTTTAACTTTTTCTATTAGCTTTATAAGTGGTTGTTCTACTACCTTTACTGTATGTTTGCCTTTACCAGTGAGATTTTTCCTTTTGTAATATTTTTAATTATGGTCTTTTCTTCTCCACTTAGAAAAGTACCTTTAACACATCTTGTAAAGCCAGTTTAATGGTGATGAACTGTTTTAGCTTTTGCTTCTCTGTAAAACTCCTACCTCTCCTTTAATCTGAGTTAAATGTAGAGTATTCTTGTTTGTAGGTTTTTTCCTTTTATCACTGAATATACTGTGCTATTTCCTTCTGGTCTGCAAAGTTTCTGCTGAAAATTCAGCTGATAGACTCGTTATGAGAGTTCCCTTGTACATAACTATTACTTTTCTTTTGCTGTTTTTAAGATTCTCTCTTTATCTTTATTTTTTGCCATTTTAAATATAATGTGTCTTGGTGTGGTCCTCTTTATGTTCCTCTTGTTTGGAACTCTCTGTGCTTCCTGGACTTGGATGTCTCTTTCCTTTCCCAGGTTAAAGATGTTTTTAGCTATTATTTCTTCAAGTAAGTTCTCTGCCCCTTTCTCTCTCTCTTCTGCTTC
Source organism: Delphinapterus leucas (assembly GCF_059928025.1). Classification (NCBI taxonomy): domain Eukaryota; kingdom Metazoa; phylum Chordata; class Mammalia; order Artiodactyla; family Monodontidae; genus Delphinapterus; species Delphinapterus leucas. The sequence continues at coordinate 50,223,930 of NC_143132.1, forward strand.
TGGACCCCTATAATGGGATTGTTAACATGGGTGAGATTGTTCCAGAGATCTCTTAAACTGTCATTTTTTTAAATTCTTTTTTTTCTTTTTCTCTTCATCTTGGGTGAACTACTCTATCTTCTAGTTCACTGATCTGTTTCTCTGTATCATCTAATCTGTTGATTCCTTCTAGTGTTGCATTTTTAATTTCAGTTATTGTATTCTTCAGCTCCATTTGGTTCTTCTTTATATTTTTCTAACTCTGTTGAAATTCCCACTGTGTTTATCCATTCATCTCCCAAGTTTGTCTAGCATCTTTATGATCATTACCTTGAAATCTTTATCATATAGATTGCTTATTTTTACTTTATTTCTTTTTCTGAGGTTATGTCTTATTCCTTCATTTGAAATATCTTCCTCTGTCTCCTTATTTTGCCTAATTCTCTGTGTTTATTTCTATGTATTAGGTAGGTCTGTAAATTTCCCAATTTTGGAGAAGTAGCCTTATGGAGGTGATGTTCTATGGAGCCCAGCAGCACACTCCCCTCTGGTCACCAGAGCTATGTACTCTAGGGGTGCCCCCTATGTGGGCTGTGTGGGCCCTTTCATTGGCAGGTCCAATTACTGTGGGTGTGCTAGTAAGTATGGCTGGCTGCGAAGCCTTGCCTCATGTGATGGTTGCTATTCCACTGGTAAGCATAGCCACGTCTTTAGGCAGCCAGCTACATGACCCATAGAACCCTGGGTGTTGCCATCCCACTCATGGGTAAGGCTGTGTCCTGGGGAAGTCAGCTTCAGTACTGGGGGGAATCCTGGAACTGGTGTCCACCTGATGGTTGATGGGTAAGTCCTTGGCACTAATAGGCTAGACAGAGGATTCCAAAATGATGCTTGCCAGCAAGGTTTTCTCCTGGTAGAATGAGCTCCTCCAAATAACTGCCACCTGCGTCTGCGTCCCCAGGGGTATTCCAAGTTGCCTGCTGTCTCTTGGGTAGGCTCTCTTTCAAAATCAGCAAGTGGGTTGAACCCATGCTGTTTTCAAATGACTGCCTCTGCAGTGGGACTCGGAGTGTGTGAGATTTTTGTGCATGCCCTTTAAGAGAAGTCTCTGTTTCCTGTAGCCCTCTGGCTCTCTCATTCACAAGCCCCACTGGCCTTCAAAGCCAGATGTTTGGAGGGCTCCTGTTCCTGGTACAGGACCCCAGGCTGGAGAGCCTGATGTGGGGCTTGCACCCCTCATCCCTTGGAGAGAACCTCTGCAATTGTGATTATCCTTCCATTTGTGGTGTGGAGAGGTGTGTATCTTGACTATACTGTGTCTCCATCCCTCCTACCAATCTTGTTGTACTTACTTCTTTATATCTTCAGTCATGGGAATCTTTTCTGGTACTCTTCAGGTCATTCTCACAGATAGTTACTCTGTAAATAGTTGTAATTTTGGTGTGCTTGTGGGAGGAGATGAGCTCAGGGTCTTCCTACTCTACCATCTTGGCCACACATCTCCCTGTACATATATTTTAAAGGTATCTTAAACTTCTAAGATAATAAGGCTGGAAGCAATATGTGTTGTTTTCATGATGTCTAGAATAACCTGCAAATCATAATGACACAAACCATCTTCCTATTTTTTTTAGCTCTGGAACTTGCAGAGGTGCCCAGAGGCTAATAAATGATGAGTGAATCTCATAAATGTAATAAATACATAATAACTAACTAAATAATAGATATATAGTTTTTATTGACTTTCAAGAGACATACTTGTGTATAGGAAGGAGAAATACAGATTGACAGTTTTTAAAGTGCTTTATGAAAGGAACCATTTAAATATAATATATTGCTATTATTCTAGAGGCAAATACTTCCTTATAAGTAAAGGGCCTGTCAGCATTTCTATTGGAAGCCTTCATTTTAAGGGTGTGTGACTCAACCCTAAATTGTGCTGTCAGCTGAAATATGGTATATAAAGCTTCAGTTTCATTGCCATTTTTTTCTACATTCCAAATCACAAAACCCCATTTTTTTTCACATGTGGACATTAATTTAAAGCAGAAGTCAGTAATTGCCAATGCTAACAAATTTTATTCTGTCTGAATAAGATGATATTTCCTAAGAAATCAAGGCTGCCAACACTAAGGAGCATACATAAATAGATTTTTGTGATTCTGCTTGATGTCAGTGTTTTGGTCAAATATAATGCGTAGGTGGATGCTGTAATTCTGGCTTCCAAGTCATTTGGAGGAAAATAGTTATGCCTGGGGCATTGGAAAAATTTCAATTTTGAACTAGAGATGTGAAAGCATTAACAATCACGCCTACTGAGAGGGACTATCTACTGGTGACATTTAAAACTAGCCTATTCATTTCTATTCTTTATGGGCTAGATGTCTATTTCAGGAATTTATGGCAAACATCTGATCCAAAAGTAGTTATGTTCTTGACAACAAAAAGTGATAAAGAAGCTGTAGAGAGCAATGAAAATTGATGGGGAGAGAGACTGATAAACAGCTAAAGAGACCCATTAAAGGCCAAATGATTGGTAAAGCCTGAGGAGAAGGGACTCAGAGGTAAATTGGAGTGGAGGGTGATCATTTCACAGGTGCAGTCAGCTAGCTCTTACCCGCTATTTCTGGTTTGTTCAGAATTGAAATCTGAAGGCAACTTATTAGATTTTGGGTCTGACGTCATTCTGTACTTGTGAGAGGAAAAGAAGGACCATGACTCCTGTGTTTATGGAACTCACTGTAATAAAATCAGTAAGTTTCAAGGTAAGTTCACAGAGTATTTTTTTTTTTGTAACCAGGATTGAGCAAAATAAAATTAAACAGAAGTGTGAAATGTAAGTTTCCTGGAGTGTGTGGTTTCTAATGAGTTCTAACTTTTAAAAGGGTAGTATGATCTTCTATTCAGATATTAGGGACTCATATTTGGTCAGTTTTCCTTTTCAAGAGAAGACTTAAAACACAACACTGGTGTTTTAGAAGCAGACTTTAAGAATGCACTTCTCTTTCCCTTCAGCAAACAAAAATAAAGACCTCATCATATTTGCTCGTCAGTCTCATCACCACTGTGTGAAGAAATTTGATTATGTTGTATTTTCAGAAGCAGGTAGATGGAATGCCTACTAACTTCCTGAGTGTTTGAGGCATATTAATTCACCTATTCTATCCATACATCTATCTGAAGAAGAAATTAATTCCCATTTATGTAGATGAGGAAGCTTAAGCTCAAAAAGATGAAAGTTGCCTGCCAAGTTCACATAACTAGTAAATTACCAGAGATGAGTCTGGCTTCAAAGTCCATTCTCTTTCTATGAATGCTAATTATACACCATGTTATGTAGGAAGTGTTAAACTGATGTGTTATTTTTAGGATAAGCAATTTTCCTGAAAATTAAAATCTATTGATTTTTGTTTCAGCAGTTATTTATTAGTATCTACTAACAAATGTATAGCATTTAAGTATTTAAAAAGTGACTTTTAAAATATTATCTCATTTGAAACTCATGAGATATTTTTTGGTTTTTTGATTGGACTGTTGACTGCTTCCGGGCACAAACATTGTCCTCCTTTTCTACGTAACTCCTTTTCTCCACTTCCAGTGCACTGCTGGGCTTGAAATAAGTTCTCAAAGAAAAGTTTCTGGATAGATTTAAATGTCATTTGATAGCCTACATGAAGAAAGAGATGTTTATGTAGCTCCTTTTGTATCTACAATGAAGTATCAGCCATCTCTGTTTTATTTTTCTTTAGCATGAGGCAGATGCCTGCATTTGTGTTGAGACTTGTCTTTGAATCAACTTGCCCATCCCAACAGGATGCTCATACTGTCTGTTGGCTCCTTTGTACCCTGGCTTCTGGATTGAGCTTGGGTACAAATATAAAACCCCTTCGCTCAGCCAAAGTGTTAAGAACAAAGAAGGGAGTGCTAATGGGCACAGTATCCTTTGCCTCATGGTGAAAGTGGCTTTATGGCAGATGCAGAGTTACATGTGGTTCCTGGCCCATGAAGACCTGTACTAACCCTCTACAAATCACCAGTGGGGTGATTTGTACTAACCTGTACTAACCCTCTACTCCCCACCAGTCCGGTGGGGAGTCATAGAAGTAGGAATGGATATCAGGGTGGAGCCAGAAGAAGGTGGATGACAAACACAGAAATCTAGGTCTGGAATCAGAGATCAAGCAGTTAACAGTTTTTTTCAATAGGCCCCTGGCTCCCTATTAACCTCTTTTCTGAGCAGGTCTTCCCTGGCACCTCCTCTCTTAAAGGTATCTCCCAGAGGTGGTGTATTTCCTCCTCAGACTCAGTCAGAGGAATGGGAGTTTAATTACAATTGATCCCATTTGTATATATTAATTATGAAGATATATTAGAAATCTACATGTTTGTTTAACCAGGGAAAAGATTTTCTCAGGTTCAAGGTATGTGAAAAATTACTGTTTACCTAACTTCTAATTTTATATTACTAAACAAGAAAATCGTAACAATATTCAGTAGTTGAATTCCCATTTTACAAGCTTGCTTGTGCTTTCCCTTTCCTTTCCCTTCAACATCAAATAGTAGAAGAATTTAAAGAAATATCCTGTGCAATTTAAATACTTAATCCAAAAATGGGATTGCTTGAATTGGCATAAATCCCTTTTAATGTTCTATTCTGAAGTAATTTTAGGAAATTTTTAATGTTTTATATTTTATGTATTTTTTTCACAATGGCTCCTGAGAATAGGGAAATAAAAAACCTTCCTGTGTGGACCCCTCATGGTCAAGATCCCTGTAATCTAATAATCTAGAAGTGACCAGAACAAGACCTGGTGAAAGTGACACTCAGGGCACTGTGCTAAGACTGGAAACTTTGACTTTAGGCTGGGAATGGAAAAGGAACAGTGTCCTGGAGAAAATGGGCAAAATGTGAGATGAATAGCTCTTTGCTTCCCCACTTTATTCTTTTGTGTTATCATACTGACAGAAGCAACTAAAGAAAGTAAAAGCAATGGTATGAAATTTTATTTTATAATATGTTAAAGAAGACAAGTACCTTCCAGACTGAAAATGAATGTAATATATACTAAGTTTCACATGGGAGCAATTTTTTCCCTCATAGACAATTATAATAGGTTTGTTCCAGAAGTTTATAAGTTTTATAATGGAAATGCTGAACCAGACTTAACAGAGGCATCATGTGAGAGCTTGGATATAATAACAGCTCCAAAACCTCCAGAACAAGAGGATGATGAGATCTCAGTGAGTAGGAGGGAAAGACTAAGAAGTACATAAAAAATGCATGCCAAAAAAAGAACAAATATGTGTTTTCAGTATTGCAGCCCAACAGTTGGAATTATTTGGGGGGATGATTTGGGTGGCTGTCTTTACAATGGACTGAAATTGGTTTCTTATTTTAGCCACTGCATTGGTTCAGCTTCACTCTGTTCCATTCTAAAAATGCACCAGCGTATCAGTCAGCTGCAGGGCACTTGACTCCGTGTGCGTGCCTGCTATGAGATTAGGGTAAGTGATCAAAACTTGAGAGCACAGATTTTGAAAGTTTACTGTGATAGGTGGTCTGAACAAGCTAAGCAAGGCAAATCAGAGCTACCTCCAATCTGTACTACCCGTCACATTAGCCGTATTTTAAATGGATCCACTTGACTTGGCTCTTTTTGGTTATGTTACACTGAACATTTATCGATAACTATCTTAAACACTTAAATTTTATTGTTGGATTTCCTGCTTATTAAATTATCAAATAATGGTGCCTTAGCAAGGAAGACAATTAAAATAGAATATACTAATGAAACTGAAGAGTATCAGGATCATCTTCCTTCCTCTTAAACTTGTACAACTGCACATGTGTCAGCAATCACAGATTAAAGAAGTAATTAGTCTGAACAGGGAAAACGTGAAGCTGATACTTAATATGCCAACAGACTGTGAGCTTGAGAGCCTCCTTTTTTTTTTTTTTTTTTGCGATACGCGGGCCTCTCACTGTTGTGGCCTCTCCCGTTGCGGAGCACGGGCTGCGGACCCGCAGGCTCAGTGGCCATGGCTCACGGGCCCAGCCGCTCTGCGGCATGTGGGATCTTCCCGGACCGGGGTATGAACCCGTGTCCCCTGCATCGGCAGGCGGACTCTCAACCACTGCGCCACGAGGGAAGCCCAGAGTTCTGATTCTTATACCTAAGTAGTCACTGGCCAATTGTGCAACTCTGTGTATCTGGTTTTGTCTTTCTGAGCCTCAGTTTTCTCACCTCCAGAATGAGAGGGGAATAACCTAATGATTTCATAGGACCACTTTATTGCCAGTATTCTATAATTCCTTGCCAGTGTAGTCAATATGGTCAGTTTCTCTTTATCCACAGCACTCAATGTGGATATTAATATGTTAAAATGGTTAATTAGTTTACTGTTTTCCACAATGGACCATATGTTACATGTGTCTGAGGGATAGCAGATTTAAATTTATATATTTTGGGGTCAATATTAAAATGCCTGAACATTCCCTAAACATCTAAGCAATATTCATAGTAGAAGAGGCAAGTCAGTCTAGCACTGTTAATTCTGAATTAAAGTGAGGCTAGATTGAATTATACTTTTCTTTTTGCTTTTTTCTTTGTTTCTACAAGGTTCAAATTCTTTGAAAAATGGCAATGAATCCAAGTTCCTAGCACCAGATTCTAATAGGAATTGATTAAGTACTTACCACGTGCCAGGTACTTGGTAACAAATCTATGAGGTAGGTATTATCATCCCTCTTTTACAGATGAGAAGTAGAGGCATGGATTAATTAAATAATTTGCCAAAGTTTGCATCAGTTATAATTATCATTGCGATCATTGGCAAATTGCTTAATTTTTCTAAGCTTTATTTGCATTTATCAGTCAGGTTTCTGGCAGAAAACAGATGGCATGCACAAACAGAGTAATTAAAGAGAATTTAACAAAAGTACTCATTTGAATATTGTGGGAAAGGTTAAGGAAAACCAGAAAGGGATGATGCTTCACCTCTGGGCTAACAAGGGCTGGATTATCACCAGTAGGTCTGAAGGGTGAGGGGAGGGAGTAGCTCTGAGGACCCCAGAAGACCTATAGCTGTAGCTATAGCTGCCTGACAGATGCTGTGACTTTCCACTGAGCAAGGCAGCCACTGCCAACCCCCTGAGCAGAAGTGATGGAGGCAGGAAAATAACTTGGATCTTCCTCTCTCCCACCCTTCAAGTCTCCTGCTGCCCTCTCCGTTGGCCAGACCCCATGAGAATCCAGAGAGCAAAGGGACCTGCATGAAACAGTCTATAGAGGCCGGCTTCCTGAGGGCCCAGGACAGAATAGAAAATGGGAGAAAGATCTAGTGGGATAGAAAATTAGCTGGTGCATTCACCTTCTATAAAATGAAAAAGATATTGCTGCGATTTATGTCAGAGAGTGTTCTGCCTATGCTTTCCTCTAAGAGTTTCATAGTGTAAGGTCTCACATTTAGGTCTTTAATTCATTTCTGTGTATGGTGTTAAAGAGTGTTTTAATTTCATTCTTTTACATGTAGCTGTCCAGTTTTTCCAGCACCATTTATTGAAGAGACTGTCTTTCCTCCATTGTATTGTCTTGCCTCCTTTGTTGTAGATTAATTGACCATAGTGCATAGGTGTATTTCTGGGCTTTCTATCCTGTTTCATTGATCTATATTTCTATTTTTGTGCCAGTACCATACTGTTTTGATGACTATAGCTTGTTAACCAGTACTTTTGTCTGCCTACCAAACGCTGTGTTAAGTGCATGGAGTATTTCAAAGGTAAAAGATAATGCCTGTGCCCTCAAGGAGCTTAAGTCTTAGAAACAGAGTTTGATATGGCACCAATATGTAGTTAAAATGATAAACTCTAAATGTTAAAATGTTAAGTGCAGGCTCTGGTGTTAGTGTATAAATTTGAATAAGTAACTTAAAACATTTAGGTATCAACTTTCTTGTCTAGGAAAATAAGAACATAAACAGTACCTTTCTCATTGGCCTATGCTGAGGATTAAATAAGCTGATTCATGTAAAGCATTTAGAACAGTGCTTGACATATTTTAAGACAATAATGTTGGCTATTATTATTATTATCTGCCAAGTGTGATATAGAAGGTGTGAGCAAAGCCTTAGAACTATTCCCAGAGGAGAGAGCATGACCTTGGAGGGGCTGGATTAGACATCTTTAAGGTCTATTCTAGGTCCTGAGGTTTCATGGCAGTTCTTCAAGGTCACACTATAGATATAGGCAGTGTCATAAATACTGCAAGTTTCCGATGTGCATTTAACCACCTGACCAGACTTCTTCCCTTCTCTGAGTCTACAGACTAAAGAAACTCTCCTCAGGATATGGTCATAAATGAAATACTGCATCAGCTATTTAGATGTCTTAAAAAGCGTATGTTAAGGATGATGGTATTGATGATACTTACTGGCACTTGAACCCAAAGCAGTAAGGCATTTTATAAATCAGCCAACATCGCTTGTACTCCTGGATCTAAATTGTGAGTTCTCGGGCTATATATCACAGATGTGTTTTTGTCATCTATGCTTTTCTCCTTGGAAGGCAATTTATTATTTTTATCAATATTAATGTAGTTGCTATTATTTTTTTAGATGAAGTGTATGTGTCTATCCATATCTGGCTTGAACAAATTTCTTTTGGATCAATTAGAAGCATGCTGTTGTCTTTTCTTTCTCTGCAAAAATGTTCAAATGTTTATTGCTAAGGGTTTTTATTTTTTAAGCCAAGTATCACTAAGTAGTTTTTAAAATTTGATTCTATACTTTGATGAAAAGTAATATCTAGTCAACGAAATAACAGGAATTATCCTTTTGCAAGAGAGAAATACGCTTCTAACTAGAATGGCAGAGTAAGAAACTGCCTCCCCCCTCCCTCTCCCTTTACAGAAGCTGGAGTGTTCTGAAGGTTTGGTTTTCTTCTGTGGTTTTGCCATGCACACTGTGGTAAGAAAGTATAGATAGTGTCTCTTTCCCATGCCATGGTTTGCTTTATTAAGTGACAGGGTTATATTTTTAAAATATTAAAGTCTAAAAGGAAGCTCAGAAAATGCTGAAAGAAAATCCTGCCTTTTATAAATGAGAATATGTGAAAATTCAACTTGGTAACTTAGTTTGGCTGGCTTTTAAAAATTTTCTCTGTTGCTAAGGTTGCTGAATGGTGGGTATAAAAATGAGCTTAAAGCGAGTTCTTAGGACAAGCTTTTGCCCAACAGCAGTCACAGCGTTTATAAGCGGCAACCTGTCCATATGGAAGAGAGAAAAGCTAGAAGTGAAAATTACATCATCCCTTCCACATTAGACAAGTTAATTAGTTGGTCCATAATCACAGACTCTGCTCCAGATGAAAAGCACAGCTTTTCTTCTTTTGAATGGGAAAGGCACAGAAGGTGTAATACCTGCGTAATTCATTAACAGTAAGAATGTTTTGGAAGAAGAAATTCTGAATTTAGATTATCCTGAACTTCCATTTATAATAGCTAAGATGGTGGTGAGACCTTTGCAGTTTCCCCAAACAAATTTAAAATGTGAGAATTTCTTTTCTGCCTGTCAGAAGCAATCTAAGTCATTTGGAAGCTTTATGAGGTTTCTTTTTTTGTTTTTTGTTTGCCTGTTTTAAGATATTAGAACACTAGTGTACTGAATAAGCTATGGAGCCTTATAATCGAAGAAATAGTTAATAATGTCAGATCCAAACAACAACAACAACAACTAGGTATTGGGAAGAACAACCTGTAACAGAAAGGTGACATACTAATATCATATGCAACAGAATTCTTAGAACAGATGGACTAAGAATTTAAAATAAGTTTAATTGAAATACTCAGAGATAGTGGGAAGCAGCCGCATAGCACAGGGAAATCAGCTTGGTGCTTTGTGACCACCTAGAGAGGTGTGGTAGGGAGGGTGGGAGGGAGACAGAAGAGTGAGGAGATATGGGAATATATGTATAATTATAGCTCATTCACTTTGTTATAAAGCAGAAACTAACACAGTGTTGTAAAGCAATTATACTCCAGTAAAGATGTTTAAAAAAAGTTATTACAAAAAAAAAAGAAATACTCAGAGATGTTAATAAAATGTCAGAGAAGTCATAAAAAAGAACCAAATGAAAACAGTAAATATGAAAAATATAATAGTTGAAATAAAGAACAGAATAAATAAGATAAATAATCCAAATGATGCAGGTGAAGAAATAATCTGTTTGCCAGAAGATCAGACTGAACACTCTCAGAAGGTAACAGAAAGAAATAAAAAGAGAAATTATAACAATAAACTGTGGGGTTTGAAGACAAGAAATAGAAGTGCTAATATACAGTTAATAGTAATATTAATATACAGAAGAAAGATGCTGGTGGTCATAGTGGGGGACAAAGGGAAGATATATTTGAAGAAATAAAGAATATTTATTTATCCCAGAGTTAAAAAAATGACAGACCTCTTATTTGAAGTAGTGCATAAGGTAAACCATCTGTATCTCAGTTTACCCACCAATAAAATGAGGATAGTAGAATGTTTCTTACTATCTTAAAAAACTAATATGAGGATTAAGTGAATTAACATAAGTGTAAAGCCCTTAGAATAGTGCCTTGTACATAACTGCTATTTTAGTATTAGCTATTATTATTACCTAGCTTTATTATAATTAAATTCTAGAACATTGAAGGCCAAGGGAAAATGCTTCCAAAGAGAATGAACAGATCACCTAACAAGGAAAAATGTTTACATTGATATCAGACTTCTTAACACCATAATTACATGGTAGAAATAAGAGCATTATATCCAGTCTGGCCTCAAAATATTGACCAGATGGAAACCCACTTTGAAAAACTCTTGGAGAATGTACTAGAATTAAAAGATACATAAAAGCACAAGGGTGCTACAAGAGATACATGAAGTAATGGTGGCCAAAAACCTAGGGGATATCTTGGTTATTTTAAAAAGCTCAGATTGAGGAAAATAAACTGTAAATACCATCAATGTTGTGTTGGAGGTGGGAGGCGGGGAGGAAGACCAAAATGATGTGAAACCTGCAAGATACTAGTATTTTATATTTAAGAAACTAATAAAGGAAATGTAAGGGGAAAACCCATAAATATAGATCTTGGATTAGTTTCAACCATCGTGAGAATAAAATAGCCAGTAAGGATTTTCATGTGTTTCTGGAAGGACTGATGCAGCTATTCTGGGAAGCACCCTGGTAGTTATTCATCAAATTATATATGCATATATACTATGGCCCAGCACTTTCATTCCTGGTCTGCACCACAGAGAAATTACTACAGGAGTCCGTCTGGGGACAAGTAGGAGGATGCAGTTGGGGTATCATAGACCAACACTGGATGATGGATGAGTTAAGCAGAATGACAGTAAAAGCCACTCCAGCAGCAGTGCTGGCAGCCCTGAAACCAGTGCACAGTTGGGTAGTGACTTTATTGAAATGCCATGTGGCATACACAACCTGTGGCAGGACCCTTCATGAGTGCCCTACTAGGTAAAATTTGAACCTCTAGAAGTGGCAACATAGATGGAAAGAGGAAGTCACCACTGGCCATGAACAGGATACTGACAAGACATGACGTCAGCCTGTGCTTGAGTTGGGGCCATATGGTTGCAGTGAGCAATGTGTTTTTGTGGACTTTGGGCATCACACGCTTCTCAGTCTTACGTTGCTAATTGTGGATCCACAAAAGAACAAGAATAGGGAAACTGATGGGGAAAAGACTGGTTTCATCACTAGATGGATTAAGGCAAACTGCTCAAACTTGACTATTAGAAGCACTCTTAAATATGTATTGGAGTTTTCAAAGGGATCTAGGGTGAAGCAACATCCTTGGTTCAAACGACCTTTTTCTGCACATTTTCAAACTGTTACACATGGTAAAATAGCAATTCCAAAATCTTGCAATACTGTGGAATCAATAATTTTATTGGTATAAAGCTTATCTATCACCTAGTATAAGACCTAGTGTAGTGGTGAATTGCCTGACTCTGGGAACAGATTATGTGTTCAAAGCCCAGCTCTACTGTGTACTATTTTAATGAAATAATATATGGAAAGGATCTGGTACTTACTGTCAAAACAAATGTTTTCCTTATTTCCTTCTATTTAATCATTAATCTGATTGAAGAGGTAAATTTTCATTTATGTGATTCATAAATCACATTTTATGACTGTGTCCAAATTGGGTAGAGTTAAAGTGTTGAAGTCATTTGATTCTCACTGCTGTTTGGGTTCAACTTAGGACCTAGATTAGTCTTTGGAGAAGAATTAGGTTGGTTAAACAGAATTTTGGATTTTATGTTGGATCAGATCTATGGACCAGATCTTTGGTCTATTATTCCATAGCGGGCTCTGAAATTCTTAGTTAATGAAAAGATATGCCAGTTACAAATAGCCATTTATGATGTGACATAAATTTGTACCATTATCCTTATATATTAATTTGTAATGCTAGAGTGTATAATTATAAAAATTATTATTGTCATTTATAACTTCTAAATATGCATTTTAGGCAAAATACTTTTCTACTCTATAATTTTTAATACCTTCAAATTTACACCCTTTTTGACATTAGGACTTGGAATATCATAGTTTATGATATGTACAGTGATGTTTATTGCATATTTGCTCTTTTCTTTAGCTTGAAAGGGGTATAATTGTTATTGCCAATTTAGCATGATAAACAACTTAGAAATTCAGAATGAGAAAAATGCTAGAAATTAATTATATTTGTCAAAGCATATGTAAACATTAATAAAATTTATAATGATTTGGGTGCTTAGACTTGATTTTAGATTTTTCTAATAGTAGTGGGAGACCAGACTGCTTTAAGAGTGTATGTTTTATATATACAAAGAAATGGTGGTAGGGAGTCTATCCTCTTTCTTTTTTTTAACTTCAATTTTGTGCAAGTGTGTGAAAAAATGGAAGATATATTTGGAAAGGAAAAGAGAGAAGAGTGGGTCTAAGTTACTTTCAGTTTAGTTGATTATTTAAAAATTTGGAAAAATGTAAATAAGACCCATAATATTCTCAAAGATAAGAAAGAAGGCAGGGAAAACCAACCAGAGATTTGGTTCTGTCATAATTATGATGTGAAATTAAAATTCCATTTCTTCTGGGAAGTTTTCCCTGGTCCTCAGCTGGAAGTCATTTCTTCCACTTCTGACTTTCCAGTGCATCTCCTAAAGCACTTAAGACCTTGTCTGGTAGTGATTTATGGACACTCTCCAGGGTCTTCTGATACTATAAGATTATAAACTAATTGAGTAGAGGATTTATATATGATTCTGCTTCAAGGTGGAAGGCAGTGGCTTCTAATGGAAGAGCATGGCATTTAGAGTCGGCAAGAATCCAGTTTCAAGCCAAGCTCTTCTACTTCCTGTCTGACTACACATTAATTTTTCTGTGCTTTGATTTCCTCATATATAAAATGATGATAATAATACTTAGTTTATAGCATTTGGGAAAGATTTTATAAAATAATTCCTGCCATGCTCCTGTTCCTTGCATAGATTCAATAAATGTTAGCTCTCTTATTTCATGTCTCTGATAAGCATTCCTTTCTTCCATGTAGGAGGCATTCCTATAAACAAGGAATGAATCAAGCATTTTGCAACTGCATCTCTCACTATTGGAAAGGCAATGTAACCATTACGTTTGACAAGTATGGCTTGTTGGTTGTGATCATTAAGTGCTTTTATTCCCCACACTGTTTTAATGGATACTTCAGGGACCATTCCAACCTAGGCCCTCCCCATTGCTGGAGATTTTCTAACTGCATTCCCTTTGATGTGAATGAGATACTTTCTCTGGCTGAATATGAGGTTCCCATTGGCCTTGGGTTATTGATGGGCCTTTCACACTTTCATTCAAATAATATATCTTGCGCCACTACTATGTGTCAGATAGTCTTCTAAGTAGATCAATTAGTGAACGAAGATTTCTACCTTGGGAGCATGTATTTTAAAGGAGAAGACAAAAACAATAGACATAATAAGTAAATAACACAGCATGTTAGAATGTGACATATACTATGGAAACAAGAGCAGGTTAAAGGGGATCAGTAGTGCTTGGGTGGGGCTAAATTGTAATTTTAAATAAGGTGATCACTTCAGGTCTTATTGACAAAGTTGATTGCAACTCTTCCCTTTCAGGTATGCTCACCCCTTTGCAATGTGACTTTGCTGCTTCAGGAGTAGAATCTCTCTCCATCTTTTGAGTAGAGGCTTGGCCATGTGATTTGCTTTGGCTAACAGCATTAACAATTGTGAAAAAGGCAAAGGCTTGAAAATGATTGTGCATTGGGGTTTGCCCTCTCTTTCTGCTAGGGAATCCTTTATCACCAAGTGAAGAAGCCTAGTTTTGCCTGCTGGAGGGTGAGAGCCCAAGGGGAGATAGAGCTCTCAGCTTTCCAAACTATTCTAGCTAAGGTCCCGACTGAGGCTGAGGACCATCCATCTGAGGTCATTCTAGATCCAGCTCCAGCTGAGCTGGCATAGACAAGAAGATTATAGTAGCCAACCCACATAATCATGATCATTAACAAACTGCAATAGCTTTAAACTACTGAAATTCGTGGTTGGCAATACCTTACTGATACAATGATGTTTTTAACAAAAATGAAGGGCATCCTTCAAGGTGGAGGTGGGTTAGCTTTCTCTGAGTACCTAGATTTGTGGATGGGGTTGGCTACTTGAATAATTTCCAGGTTCTGTTAAGGAGAAGGAAGGTGTGAATTATGTTTGGTTGGTAAGAGTGCCCACTGCTGTAGATCCCAAACAGCTACAGGAGAGGAGAATTAAACTCAGTCTGGGTGGTGGAGAGGGATAAGGAAATGAACCTATGTGGGGGTAACACTTAAAATGTAGGTTGGAATTCTAAATAACAGGTGGCCAAGACAGCTGGGAAGAAAAGGGCAATGAATCCTTACAACAGAAGTGAACAGCTTGGGCAAGGCACAGTGATCTGTGGGTCATGGACTTCGGGGGAAATGCAAGTAAGTTGTCTTGTCTGAAGTAGAATTGTGCCCAGATATTCACAACATTATCTGAAGGAATTCATCAGCTTCATCTCTGGTACAAAGAAATATCCAGGAACAGGAATATTGAACTTCAAGTATGATAGCACCTCCAAGAGATTTCCTGGGAAATTAGTTGCCCAGGGAAGGTCTAGGCAAAGGCATTTGTGTGTATCAGTTTACAAGGAATATCTGATATGATATTCCCATATCTAGATATTCCCATAACTAGAACAATTTCCATTGAACCATTTCTTTAAGAAGGAATATAATGGTGAAAAACTTAAGAACTCTGGGCCCAGACCGAAAGATTTTGAATCCCAATCCTGCTACTTCTTAGCTGCTTGACTTTGGTCAGTTTATGTAAACTTTCTCGTCCTCAGTTTCTTTTTCTGTGAAATGGGCATAACACACTTCCTTCCTGTTCCCCACTGCCATCCACTGCCTTATTTCCAGAGTCTAAAGTGTAATATTTCATGAACTGCTAGTGCCTAGCTGCTTGACTTGGATGCATATACTCCTTTTTACCTTTCTTATATGTAGAATGTCAGCATTCATGGGATTGCACGTCTGTTCTTGCTCTGCATAATCATACAGAGAGATTTCCTTCCCTGCAACCTCAGGATTACATTTAAAAATTGAATTGATAGCTACTGCTCTGAAAACCATTTCCCTCATCTGTTCCTGCCTTCCAGGTTTAGAGAATTTAAATATGCATTTAACCTATTTTTAATTGGTTGAATTGCATTCTGTAAAAAGATATGCTCAAATCCTAATCCCTGGTACCTGCAGATGTGCCCTTACTTGGAAATAGGGTCTTTGCAGATGTAGTCAAGTTAAGATGAGGCCATCCTAGATTAGGGCGGGCCCTAAATGCAATGACCAGTGTTCTTAAAAGAAAGGGAGATTTGGAGACATACAGACACGCTCAGAAGAAAGAAGACCATGTGATGACAGAGGCAGAGATTGGAGTGACGCAAGGATTTCTATGGCACTCTGTTCTGTGGTTGTTGCAAAAGCTATTATCAATATTCCCATCAGGAAGAAATGGATCTATGCAAGAATTCAGTGTTTAAATACATAAATGAAGACCGTCGGCAAGGAATAACTTTTTTCCCTTTATATCTTACAGCCAAAACATAGGCTTTCTGCTGCCAACATTGATATTTATCATTATCTTTTTCTTTTTTTCTTTCGGTTACAGATTTAATGAAGTCTGAAAGGCATGCGCGATCATGTTCAGAGATAGGGAGGCCCCGCCAGGCTCGCTCTCTGCACCTCGATAGAAACGATGTGGATGTGGTGTCCAGGTACCATGGCCAGGCCCAGCACACGCGGTTCCCCGGCAGAGAAGGAATTCGACGGCTTGAGGAACTCCTGCGCCGAGCCCAGGATAACACTGCAGTCACGGTTGGTGCAGAGGAAGCAACCGACCAGTGTCCGCCCATCTGTCATGTGAATGCGCATGGTCTTGTTGAGTAGCGCCTCCAGCTGCTGCCTAGCGCGCATAGCCAGCGAGTCCTCGCGCTCCCCATCTGAGTCCCCTGCGCTGGAGCTGCTTTGACGCCGGCTGCAACAGCCATTCTCCTCTCGTAGTAGCATGATGCAGCAGCGGCCATTTGTTCCCAGGCCTTCTCCAGGCCCTTCAACTTCCTAAGAACCTTTTGGGTCCGGTGGTCTGAGATCTCGCGAGCGTATCATTATCTTTTTCTTAAATTTAAAAACAATTCTATTAATGTTCCTTTCACTGTATCAGATTAGTTGTGTTGGATGAGAATAATAATGATAGCCAGATCGTCATAAGATGCCTTTATCAAGTTTTGTCTTGTTTTGTTTTGTTTTCAGCAGACTTAATGAAGCAAATCAAGATTTACCAGTCCCCTGGATACTTCTTTACCCTTTAGCAAAGGGATTTGAATGAACAGTTACTGATGAAGAATGACAGAGCATTTTGGTTAGTGCACATAAAATTGTTGTTTGTTCAGGTTATAACAAATACAGTTTAAATTTAATTTCAAGTTTCCTCTTTCATTTCTCTTTGAACTTTTGCTTTGAAATTCTTCTCACGGCCAAAATGCTTTCCCAAATTGCATAGACACGCCATTGCTTCTGAGACTGAATTAGCCTCCGAGATGGGCTCACACAGCCAGCACCACCTAGGCCTGCAGGCCAATGCTAGTTTGTAGCAGTGTCCAGGGAGATATCAGCTTCCTAACTGATCTCCCCCTCTTCCCAACCTAATTATTTGGAGACCTTCAAGCTTTCCAGAAATATCTGCAATTAGTCAGATGGTGTCTAGGGCTTTGTTTAAAATTACAATAGAAAATTTATCAAGACCATTTGGTCTAATCTCTCTCATCATCTTCCCTATAGATTTTTCCTCTTCTCTCTGGAGAGTTAGAAATGAGCTGTCATGATTATTATATAATTACAGAGAATAATAACAATAATAATGCTTGAAATTATTATTACACCATGAATAAGAATGATATGTAAAGATAACTCCTTGTCAGAATTAGAAAGATTTTCTTCCAGAAGCTCAAACAATGAACAGTTATTAGCTTTACAACCTCTTTTTGCTGATCGTGGTTGGAGCCCTGGTTTTGTAAACCAGGGGTCATGAGTTCATACTTCACTAGAATGTCAACCTACATCTAGTACCTAAACAAAATGACTTGTACAAAACAGTAGTTCAATAAATATTGTGCATGACTTAATAGATAAATTAATAATAGGGAAAATTTGGGGGTAAAGATAGATTATATTTCACTATAAGTAATGTTTTTAAATTGTTTTTGGGCAGCTTATGTGTATGTAGCAAATATCTGGTTAGGCAAAGTTTAAAAAGAGAAAACACTTAGAATGTAAAACTATACCTTGAGTTTGATTTCTAGTTCTGGTATTTTTCTGTGTCCTTGAATAAGCCACACCTCTTGGAGTTTCAGTCTTCACATTGGAGTTTACACACACACACACACACACACAGAGCATTAAAGGTTTTCTTTAATCCAACTTTAAATATAAACTTGAAAGCCTCTAGTCTCCTATCCTTAGTCTTATTTCCATTCCCGTCTCCCCAGAATCAGCCACTTCATACATTTATTATGAATTCTTCCAGTCACATACAGGAATGTACACATATGTGAATGAAAAAATATAATATTTTGTGCCTACAACTTTTAAAAACTTGCACAGATGCTATCAAAGTGTATATAGTATCCTGAAACTTGCTTTCCCCCTCCTCACTATAGTTTTCAAGATCTGTTCTTTTTCTTTTTAATATTTATTTATTTATTTTTATATTTGGCTACATTGGGTCTTAGTTGTGGCATGTGGGATCTTTTTCATTGTGTTGCGGGACTTCTCACTAGTTGTGGCACACGGGCTCAGTAGCTGTGGTGTGCGGGCTTAGCTGCCCCGCAGCATGTGGGATCTTAGTTCCCTGACCAGGGATCGAACCGCGTCCTCTGCATTGGAAGGCAGATTCTTAACCACTGGACCACCGGGGAAGTCCCTTCAAGATCTGTTCTTAATAATATATACTATCTTATAGCATATATTATTTGATTCTCCAATGCATGACAAACAGCATACCTTAGTGCTTCAGAGAAAGCATAGACTCTGGAGCTACACCATCTGGGTTTGTAACCTAGCTATACCATTTATTGCTGTGGCATCTTCGGGAAGTTACGTAACCTCTCTTAACTGTCTCAGTTTTCTCATCTACAAAATAGGGATTATAATAGTACCTAGATCATGGAGTTGCTATGTGAATCAAATAATTTACCAATCCTTCAGTATAGTGCCAGCACATAGGAGGATCAATATATGTGCTTTCTAAATGAAAGAAAACAACTGATGAACATTTTGTTTTCCATTTTTTACTATTACTAACAACGTTCCAAAGAATGTTTCATGTATATATTCTGGTTCTTTTGTGGGAGTGTTTCCTCAATAGTGTATTAGATATAGAATTGTTAGCTTATAGGGTTTATATGTTTCCAATCTTATTAGATTATCTTGAATTGCTCTCCATAGTGATTGTACTAATTTATGTTCCTACCACTGTTTAAGAATTTCCATTTTTTCTTTATCCTTGCCCAACCGAGTATTATCAAACCTCTCAAATTTTGCCAATCTGATTCATGTGAAATGGATTTTGTTTTTGTTATTATTTATTTCCTTGATGGTAGGTAAGGATAAACATCTTTTCAAATGTCTTTTGGACATTCTGAGTTCTTCTTTTGTGGATTGTGAATTCTGCTTTGCTTGGCATAGGAATCCAATTTTATTGTTTCCCTATAGGAAACATGCATTATTCCCAAATAACTTCTTGAATCAATCCCATTGATGCATAATGACACCTCAATTATATAACAGATTTCCATAAGTGCACCCATATTTGTTCTGGCTCACCATTCTGTTTCCTTTACTAATTCTCTCATCAATATTACCTTCAAATTACAATAGCTTGAGAAAGATCTTGATGTCTGGTGGGACATTTTGCCTCTTTCATTTTCAGATCTGCCTTAGCAATACAGTGTCTGTGACTCTTCCACGTAGATTTGAAGATCAGTTTATATAGGTCCATAGGGATACCTTGTTGGGAAGTTGTCTGAAGTCCCATTTAACACTTGATTAATTTTGGGGAAATATAAATTTTTATGATATTTGTGATTCCTTCTGAATTACTCTCCATTTATTTAGTTATTTCTTTATGTCCTCAAAGAGCATTTTGTAAGTTTCTCCTGAGGAATAAATCAGAGTGCATGTGAACACACAAAATGAAAAAAGGTATGTATATTTAAGTATTATAATTTTAAAGGAACTGTGTATAATGACAATACACAGGAAAATCCTCAATATCTGATTTTATCCAATTACATTTCCCTTTGTCTTCAATGAAACTTTTATCAACTCTTTGCCTAAATAGTAATAATATCGAATCTTATTTTTTTCCTGTTTTATTTTTCCAGCCCATATCATAATAGAAAAGTTATGAATAGTGAATTATACAGAAGTGAGCATTCAGTAAAGAAAAAAGTAGGACACGTGAAGCACCTTGAAAAATCATATCCCTCCAAACCAGGACTCAATCATAAAGTTTTTGAGAGGGATAATTTAAACAAAATGATTGAACAAATGTCCACTCTACATATTTACTTCATTTTCTCTAACTCTTATGTTTGTTGATCTTTCCTTCTCATATCTTATGGATTTTTTCATTTGTGAAGAATTATGTTTGAAATTTTGGAAGGCAGGTAAGAATTCAAAAGCACAGTCCTTGCCTAAATTGGAAGCTATCACTATTAGTTAAATGGCATAAGGACAATGAAAAAGAACATCTCTTTTAATGACTAATATTGTAGGTTTCATAAAATCTTATGGATTTTTTTTTTTCTGGTTTCACCTGTCACTTCCTATCATTGCAAGTTCTATTCCCTCCTTCAGGATTGACACTCTTTTAGGGACTGAATGCTTGTGTTCCTTCCAAGTTCATATGTTGAAGCCCTAATCATGGCTCTCCCCTGACCTGCCGCCCCCCACCCCACACACTATGTGATGGCATTAGGAAGTGCAGCCTCTGGGAGGTAATTATGTTTAGATGAAGTCATGAGGGTGGGGTCTTCATGATGGAATTAGTGCCCTTATAAGAAGAGACCAGAATTCTCCCCCACCCCTAACCTCCTCCCCCACCAAGTGAGGGCACAGCAAGAAAGCAGCCATCTGCAAGCCAGGCAGAGGACCCTCACTAGAACCTCACCATGCTGGCATCCTGACCTCGAACTTCTAAGGATCCAAAACTGTGAGAAATCAGTGTCTGCTGATTAAGCCACTCAGTCTTTGGTATTTTGTTATAGCCGCCTGAGCTAAGACATTCTCCCATCTTTTGGTATCAAGCCAACCTTCAGTGCCTAATTCAAGCATCATCTTTCTTTATGTGTATGTGTAAGTGTGTGTCTACAAATTGGGCAGACTCTATTTTTAAACACAAGTTTCACAAGAATGAATTTTCCCTGTAAAAGTTGTGAGAAATATAAAAAGTAAAATATGGCACTAACCCTTTCTGCCCTCACAGATTCCTCATACCAGGAGTAAACACTATCATTTTAACAGCATGAAGTATTAACTTTTAGTACTTTTTCTATTAAAATGCCATCTCCAGTCCTTTCTGTTATTGTTATTTTCTCCTGCTATTTGCACATAGCCCTTTGTTACATTTTGTTTAATATTCAGAAGTGGCTTTACAGTAAATTAAGGAAGCTTAATCTTCAGGAACACTTACTTGCACAGTCTCCTTCCAAAACTCTAGAAGTTTTATATGTATGTATAGTTTTATATATTTACAATTTGGGGGAGTTTTGGTTTTTTTCAGTGCTTTCTAAATTGTATAATTTTCAAGGCCCCACAAAGCCTGGATATGCCCCTGCTTATACTATACTTATTTAAGTACATGACTATCTTCCCCATTAGAATGGATAATGTTTTCTTGAATGTTCCCCCCTGCAAAAAAATGTGTAGCTCATCAACTTGCTAATAGTGGATGTGTGATAAATTTAGGATTAAATGAGCTTCAGTATGCCGAGGATTGTTTACAAGAGTCAGAGTTTTAATCAGGAGCAGAGAATGTAAGTACATCATAGCTTGGATGTTTTGTTTTCCCTGTCGTGTAATATTCATTGGTAAATAAATCCTAACATGTTAGTTTCATTTTCCACCTACACACTAATCAACACATTCTAATTGGTATATATTGAATTCCTACATTGAGTAAGGACCAAAAAAACCTCTCACTTCTTATACTTCAAGAAGGCCAGGTTAGATTTCTAGCTCTTCAGTCTAGGAGACTTCCTCTAAAGCAGTGTTGTCCGATAGAACTTTATGAGATGATGGAAATGTTCTGTAACATCTGTGCTGTCCAATATGGAAGCCATTACATTTAAATGTAAATAGCTACACAAGACTAGTGACTACCATTTTGGACAGTGCAGCTCTAGAGGTTTATGAATAATGTGACTCACTTGGGAGGGTTTAATTAAATGAATAAATACATCACTTATAAATAAATGATGAAAGATCAAATTTAGACAATATCGCAGTCCACTCTTCTGGCAGAAAATTTGTAGATCATGTTTAGCTGCATGCAAACTTGATAAAGGTAATCAACACACAGTAATGTAATGAATTGAAAAGGCAATTTCAAAGCAAATGTAAATAACACTGTTTTTTAAAAAGCTATGCTAAAATAAAGACAGAAGGGAAAAAAAAATTCTTTCAAAGGAGCCAAGAATCCACAGTAAAACATCTTTCTCTTATTCAGCCAGAGAACAGAAGCAGAACAAGAGAGAGATTAAGAAGGCCTATAGGTATGCCAGAAATCTCATTGTTTCACTGTGTGCAAGTATTTACGTGGGAAGGGAGAAATAAGGGTAGTGGCTACAAAAACACTGATATGAAAAGGTATGAGCCAACAGAGACCTATGGTCCAAAACATTAGGACCACTGTTATCTCCCAAACCTCTGGAATTTGCAAATTGCACTATTTACCTTGCTAGCATGACAGAGGAAATATTCCAAATGACATGCTTACTATGGTCAGCACTCCAAAGTTACTGTTCTAATGATTCCTGTTTAAAACAAATAGAAACACAAACAAAAACATCCTAGACCTCTCTTTTTTGTAATCACTCATGGCAGGTTATGTATATAAATTCTTTGACAAGAAGATGAAAATATACCCCCGGGATGCAAATTAAATTACACTTCCCTGAAATCCTCATTTTGTATTATTTTAGAAAGTGCCTGCATCTGTCATTGCTATTTAGCACATATTTATCATATTATTTCAGTGTTGATGGTGGGTTTTTGGTCTAGAAGATAATCTTCCACATGCAGTTTTTGCAACTTATTTTCACTTGTGTAGAGGTTATTTGGTGACTTTTTAGATTTTTAAATGTTGGTCTTTAAATACATGAATGTTTCAGCATGAATTTCTAGCTGCAAAGGAGAAAAATGTATATTTTGTTGTTATACTTTATTACATATTGGTAATATTTTGTTGTTGTTTGAATCATTAAGCATGAGAAAAATCTCATTATTTGGCTACCTTTTTATTTTATTTTACTTTATTTTTGCGGTATGCAGGCCTCTCACTGTTGTGGCCTCTCACATTGTGGACCACAGCTCCGGACGCACAGGCTCAGCGGCCATGGCTCATGGGCCTAGCCGCTCTGCGGCATGTGGGATCTTCCCAGACCAGGGCACGAACCCGTGTCCCCTGCATCGGCAGGTGGACTCTCAACCACTGTGCCACCAGGGAAGCCCTTGGCTACTTTTTTATAAAAGTGCACACAGCATAGCCTAAAAGCACAAAAGATTTTCTGTATGGGTTAAAAAATAATTCAACATGTACCTTGCTTCCTAAAGGACAAACAGCATGGGGATAGCCATGATGTGGGTTCAGAATTTCTTCTTAGCTTAGCTTGTGGAGTAAAATGAGTGACACCTGTTAGGCATCAGGACACATTGAGAAGCAGGGTCAGCGTTGTCCAGATGAGATCAAGTTACCTGGTGGGAGAGTCCATTTGAGTTTTGCTTGTGTTTTAAAATCAATCTTTTCTTTAAAAAAAAACCACAGTAATACATGACTCTTCAAGAAAATTACAGTACCAGCACATAACTCTTGCTCCTATTTTAGTTAATTTCTTTTAACTATTTTTGTGTCTAGGCTTATTTTACGTATCTTTAATCAGACATTTTCAATGCTTATTGTTTCACTTGGCATTAAATGACTCGCCTGTTTCCAATTGATTTATAATTTTAGAAACATTATTTTCTTAATGACTATATACTTGTCAACAAAATCCACAGTGACTGAATGACTAACTCAAAGATTCAAGAAATTATTATCTAGTTTATAGATTATTCAGAACTCAATGTATGAAATTCCCCTGCTTGTTAAAATCTTTAATAGTAGTTAGTAAGACAAAGAAGATGAACTCAAAGCAGTAAAATTTCCTTCTTAAATACAAGCTAGCTGATTCAGCTCTTTTAGACAGAAGGCAAAATTAATTTAGAAAACTAGCCTTAAATTGTAGTCTCCCTAGTTCTGAGTCTTAATGGGAAGCAACTGAGAAGCATCTTCTTAGCTGGCAGAAGAGCAGAGGCATTAACCCTTGGGGATGGAGGATAAAGAGCTTCTCTCACCCTCCTGAAGAATGAAGTAGCACTTGGAAAGAAAAGCAGTAAGCTGCTGGTCTCAGAGTTTCCCAGAGGATATCGACTTTTTTGGGGGGGGGGGCACAGACAAAGGTGGTCACACCTATCTTGAATATTTTAAATAGTCTTTGCCTCATTAGGCTAGGGAAAACCAGAAGCCTGTTAAAGGTCAGAGAAACCAAAGAAAGGAAGTGATTTCAAGATGTAAGAGGAAGTCAACAGGATCAAATATGCTGAAGATGTCAAAGAAATAAAGAGAAACTTTCATCAGATTTGGTAAGAAAACTGTTTTTTGAGGACCTCCATGAGAAAAATTTTAGTAACACTGTGAGAATAAAAAGTTCATGTAATTAAGAAGGTAGAGAACAGGTAAAGAATTAATGAAGGCAGAGGATATCGATTACAAATTTGAGGCTCTGAAATGTATAAGGAATTAGAGAAATAAGATAGCAACTATAGGAGGTGGCAGCATCCATAAATACCCTTTTAATATAGATGAAGACTGTATTAGTTTTTTATTGCTATTGTAACAAATTACAAAAATTTAGTGACTTCTTATAATGCAGTTATGTAGGTCAGAAGTCCAACATGGGTCTTATGGGACTAAAATCAAGGTGTCAGTAGGGCTGCATTCTTTTCTGTAGGCTTAGGGAAGAATTCATTTCCTTGCCTTCTCTAGCTGCCAGAGGCCACTAACATTCATTGGCTTGTGGCCCCCTTCCACCATCTTCAAAGCTAGCAAAGAAAGTCAGGTCCTTCTCATATTACATCACTAACCTCACTTCTGTTGTCACATTTCCTTCTCTGACCTTTTTTCTGCCTCCCTCTTCCACTTTTAAGGATGCTTTTGATTACATTGGGATCACCTGGACAGTCCAGGATACCCTTCCTATTGCAAGGTCCTTAACTTAATCCTATCTACAAAGTCCCTTTTACCAAGTAAGGTAACATTCACAGGTGTTAGAATTAGGATGTGGACATTGTTGGGAGGTTGTTATTCTGCCTGCCACAATACCTGCAGCTATGTATAAACTGAGGCAGAAGAATTCAGAGATGAGGAAATGATTGAGTTGCTGAAAAGGGAAAATATAAGTATAGCAGCAAGTTGCTTCAGCAGGCAAGAAGGACAAATTAACCTGAGTCAGGAAGGGTAGGTCATCTTGTCTATCAATGGGACGAAGGCAAATACAGCTTATGCAGGTATAGATATAGACACAGATACACAGTTGACCCTTGAACAACATGGGTTTGAACTGTATGCGTCCATTTCTATGCAAACTTCTTTTCAACGGAACATATTTCAGTACTACAGGATTCGCAGTTGGTTGAATCCGTGGATGTGGACTGCGGATGTGAACAGTGGGTATGGATGCACCTCGTTTGTGGAGGAACTTCGTATATGGAGGGTTGACTCTAAATTACACATGTATTTTGACTGTGTAGGTCAGTGTTCCTAACACACGTGTTGTTCAAGGGTCAATTGTATATCTATATAGATACATAGAAAGAGAGGAAGAGAGAGTTACTGAAATGGAGAGAAGTTAAAAGCTGGAGCTCAGAATATATGATCCGTGAAGGAGACAATGTAAGGTGAAGAGGTGCAGAATGAGAGACTTCAAGTGAAAGTCTTACACAGTGTTTTGGGCTCTTGGAGAATTTTAAAAAGGATGCATAAAAGGATGGCAAGTAACATTTAGGATCCCGATGATCCTTAATAGGATAAATGTGTGGTGGGTCAAATCTTCATGATTCTAAATATTCCTTCAAAAATGCTCAGCCCAAGCAGAAAAAAGGAAAACAAAACTCAGGAGGGGTGGAGGGATGAAAACCGATTCGTATTGCTTGGATGAGTGGCCTAAGCAGCTTGGAATATATTGATAATTGGAGCACTGAAGTTTCAGATGTTATGTTTGGTCACATCTTACACATAAGGAGGCAAGAAAATTTAGGAATTTAAGGAATCTAAGCTCCAACCTTATAATTTTATTTTGTATATAGATATATATTACCTCCAGAGTTTATATATATATATATATCTGAATCCCAAAAGGGACTCACTTGAGAATATAAGAACATTGGCTTTGAATTCAGAAATACCTATATTGGAATTTTGGCTATCATTAATTAGTCATGCAAATTGATGAATTGCAGCCTTAGTTTCTCCTTATGTGTAAAATAGAAATTGTGCTTAATTTGCTGGGTTTTTAGGAGTAAAAGGAATAAAACATTACTAATAATATTTGGAATATAGAATATATTTGATCAGTTATTTTATGCTATTTTTATAGCAACATAAATGGAAAAAGTCTAAAAATCCTTATTATAATTTTGATAAATCTGCCTGACTGAAATATTGATAACTAGTTCCAAGAACTGCTTTTTTCCTTCACTTTTACATTCAATAAATGACACATTTGAGAGATTTCCTTTGGGTTTCACAGTAAATTGGCGAAGTAATGATTTTACATTTGGTTCTATTCTTAATGTCTAATAGAAGTAAAATAACTTCTAGATTATTTCAAATGCACTGAAAACATAAATAGCAACAGTTTTCCAGCTGCAAACTTGATGCTGAAGGTACTTAAATGGCACATAGGATGTTGAATGCCCATAATCACAAGCCGATTCAGTGCTGCCACTTGGCTGAAAACATGAGTTAATGTTTTAAAGTAAGTAGAACTGGAGTAGCATCTCTCCTTTAAAGTCTGTTAGATTGCAGTGCAAGATCTGTGAACAAGCACATAAGTTATATGATTTGTATCAGTTCCTGAGTCCCTTCTGTGTTCTTCCCAATAACCCCACCCCATATGAATTTTAAGGATTGTATGTATACATCTAATGAACTTGATGAACCTCTAGATGGCGCTTTTACATTCTTGATGATTTTATTAGTGGTTTGTTTTCTCCATGAATAGATTTGTAGGTGACACATATATCCCATTTTCTCAAGTGAATTAACACTGTATAAACAAAATTCACATATTTCAAATACGTGCTAGATCTTGGAATATTATGTAAATGGAGGGAGCCCCCCCCACTGTGAAAATTTGGCGTTAATGGAAAAGTTATTAAATTTTAACACTTGTCATTCTTCCTCCTCCTTAAATTTTCTGATATCTCTCAGATAACTATAAAACAAAAAAGTTTTGCTTGAGTATTTTTTTTGGTTAGAAAACATGTCAGCATGTTCTCAGAGGTACTCCAGAGTGACACACCTGTCAACAAGGCTGCAGCAGTATTCACAGCTTTGCTTTCATTTAGTTAATGAAATACTTAGATTATGCATATGAACTGTTCCTGTTCCTGTTACTTTTTTACTGGTATCCAGGCTGTGAACGTCATCTCTGCCCCTTTTATGGATCACCTTTCAAATGAAACCAATAGTACCTCTTTCCCCTTATGATCCTAAAATGCTGTAATCTAGTGATAAATAATGGATAGAAATCCATTATACAGATCAGCCTGTAATCAGCTTTTCGTCCCCTCCCATGCTTTTGTTTTATTTCTTCCTCAAATACAGATATAACGTAAAGTGGAGGAAATTAGTATTGAAACTGTATAGAAGTATTTTTTTGGCACAAATTTCCTTCCTTAACAAACCATCTTGTGTATGAAAATCTCTCTATATGTGCTTCTGCCTTTACTCTGGATCCTGTCATTTCTCTCTGCCTTAGGGACATGGCAAGATATTGAGTCCTTTCCTCTACCATTTATCTTTAGCTTCTGTCCTTTTTACTAGCTCTTGGTCTGTAACATTCTCCAATCTTTCTCACCCTAAAGAATAACAAAGCAAGCTCTTGCTACAGCCCATCTTTCCTTTTCATTATGGTTTGATCCCTTTTCTCTCTAACAAAGCCTTTGTTCTTGGAAAATAAGATACACTTGCTATCTCAAGTCCTTCACTTCCCATTAATTTTCAACTTGTGAGGAGGGAAGTTATCAGAACAACAGAAAGCTTATTTTAAAACACACATTTCTTCTGGCATATTGCATTTTGACATTTCCTTTGGGAAGGAGGTACTTCAATTTTGAAAAATACTCCCTAGCCGATTATCATGTGAGAGTCACTATCTTAATGCAATGCCTCACAGTTAAAACTGACCATTCCCCAAAGTCTTCTCACTAAGATGGCTCCCAAATTGCAAACTCCAATGCTACTTTCCAGTCCTATCTTAGCTGAGCTCCCTGAAACCTTTGAACTTCTTGACTTCTTTGCAATCCTTTCTCACAAAGTTTCCTTTGTACCACTTCTTTTCTGTTTACTGACTGCTGGTACTGCTGTTCCTCCAGCCATTTCTCTCTCTCTCTGTGTTCTTCTTACAGGGTCTTGTGTATGCATAAATTTTCAGGTCACTACATATGCTGACAAGTCTCAAACATGTGTGTTCAGGTCACATGTCTTTCCAGAGTCCTAGATAAATATCTGTTACTTCTTCATTCTACTTGGAAATAAATCCAAGTTTTGCTCAAATTTCAAATTATTTAGCTTAAGTATTTCAATTATTTACCTGTCTCTCCTTCCTACTATTCTGTGAAGTCTTTAAAAGCAGAAACTAGGTTATATTTATCCAAATATTCCCAGTACCTTTCACTGTGCTGGGTGAAGAATAAAATATTAGAAAAAAAATTTCATAATCATCTGGTCTGTGAATATAGTGTATGTAAAGTCTCTATAGAATGGTCAAATTATCACAAAAGCTTTCTATAGAATTCTCAATTAACAGAAGTAACATAAGAATGTCCTATGAGGTAAATGATGAAGAAATAGTTTAATTGAATTTTTCTGGACATATTCATGAGTTATAACTGTTGAAAATATTTTCCTACTCACCTAAAATATAAGAAATTATTTCATGATAACAATAGACAGTATTAGCCTCTCCATTTAAGTATTTATCAGCTTCTTATGGAGGAAGAAAAACAGATTAAATTGAAACAGTCATGGTCTGATATAGGGGTCAGCAAACTACAGCTCATGTTGGCAAGACAAATGTGGTCTGTGGCTTGTTTTTGTATGGCTAACAAGCTAAGAATGTTTTTTACATTTTTAGAGTGTTGTTATAAAAAGAAAGAAGAAGAAAGAGGAGGAGGAGAAAGAAGCAGAAGAGGATGAGGAGGTGGAGGAAGAGGAAGGAGGGAAAAGAAGTAAGGGAACAGATTCTCTGAGTTGGCCACATTCATCAATGCCACATCAGAGCTGATATATATATAATACATTTATTTCAATCACAGCCCAATTCAAAATGATTAACTCAAGATAAATACATAACTACTTATCAGCTCCATCAAGTAATTAAATCCATAACCTTTCCTATTAGATGTTAGATATATCCAAAATATACTAGTCTTTCTTATATTGGACAAAAGTCACAAAGACATTATATTTTAGTATTTAATAAAAGCTGGGAAAATACTTAAGGGCTTCTAGTTTTTAATAGTGTCTGTGCATATGGAAGTTGTTGAATATCACTGAGAACATTAGAAAGTATAGCTGGTCAAATAAACAAACACAAAATTTACTATAAAATTTGTTTCAGATTTTTACCAGCCATTCAATAATTAAATTTACTTATTCTTAATTTTGACATTCACAGAATGTAGGATATAGATTTTAAAAATTATTATATTTTAACAAATTAGAAATTATAATTAAGTGACCCAAGATTCTTATGATGGCCTATGGAATGTAGAAGCACATATCATGTAGCTGGTGCCATTTATAGCAGATTTTATCCACCACTGGATAACCTGGGTGAGGTTTAGGGGAGTGCTTTTGGGGAAGATTTACCTTTAGCAGCCTCCTCTGTTGTCTAAGTCATTAGGCACTCAGGGAATTGCTCAGTTACCACCACAGTTGCATTTTTGTTGTGCATCAAGCCCAGACCTGCATTTTCCCTCTGTATCCTTACATGTTGTTTACTGAAGACTGTGGCAGAAGAAGAGGCCAAGGAGGCATTCTGTGGCAAATTCAGTATCTTTGGCTCTATCTCTTCCTTCTTATGTTCCTCTCAATATATCCCTATCAATATCATGGCTATATGGTCCCAGGACTAACATTCTGAAGAGCTATATTTGATGATGACTTACATAGTTTGCAGAGGAAGGAGAATTCTTCCTTGTCTCCTTTTGCCTGGGGACCAATAGGTTTATAGGTGGCATATCTGCTTTGTGATTTAATTGGATTAAAATGATTATATAAAATGACAGATAAGTTGTATGAACCTAACTGTAAACAAAGCACTAAAGATTAGCATCCAGTTTTAGAATTATGGCAAGGGAAACAAAAATTGGAGTTTAAAATTGAATTAAAAATGAATGTAGAATCCAAGCTGAGTGTATTCCAGGTAGGTGTGTTATGTCCAGAACAACTGTAAATGCAGCTCATCGTATTGAAATCATGACAAAATTGAACCTATTTGATTGTTGAAGATTTTGTTACATAGGAGGTATACAAAAAGGATTCACTGTGGTTTTATGAAAGGGAAAGCGAGAAATATCAACTGAGGGCATAATGATTTCACCAGGAGTAAGAGAAGAGATAACAGAATCTGAGTTACATTCATGGCATATGTGTCAGCTGTATAAAATCTCAGAAGCAAAAGAAGACACTCACTATAAGCTTCTATTTACAGGCAGAAATTTTTGGAATCAATTTATTTACCTATATCACGAATAAGCATTTAATCATAGTAAAGGATTACAGAGGATATTTGAACTAATACAACTTCTCACCACAAAATACATTGCAATTGGTCACCTACGAACTCTCTAGAAAAGATGGTTTACACTTAACAGTTGATCACATGGAAAATAATAGCTGAATTATTGAAATAAAATGTGGTCTGAATGACTATAAGTCTGTTCTGCTGCCTGGTAAAAACCTTTAGCACTCTGAGTATGAAATAAGTAATTTACAAGGCTTTAGAAAAAAGATTCCTTTCCAAGGTTGATGAGAAGGTTACAAAAATCCTAAACGGGCTTTGAAAATTATTGACTCAAATAGAAAATTCATGAAAGCTGAGAGCAAACCAAATTAAATAGGCCCAACTCAACTCAGCATTAGAAAACATTTTCCAAAATACTTCTCAAGTGAAATGCAAGGGCAGCAACATTGTTCGTATACAAAATCACTCAGGTGTCTCTAGAAATCAGTTACTGTGATGTGCAAAGCAAAATCTCCCAATCCATACATATATTATTTGAAAATTATGGATAGAATGGCCAAGTGTGAAAGAATAATAAAAATAATCCAGAGTTATAGAAATGGGTGAGGCTTTTCAAATATTTTAACCACTGGTGAGCATAACTCAAATGTATCCTTAAATATTGACAGTCACAGAAAATTTTATTAATTTCCATTATTGAGAAATATATATACCCCTATAAAATAAATTCACTTATGCAAAATAATTGATTATCTTTTCAACACTGAAGCAATTTTTGAAAAAAAATCTAATTGGCAAGGATGGTAAGGAATGTTGGTGATGGGTGAGAATACAGGAAAAGCAGTAAAGGAAATATTTATGATAAGGACCTAATTACATAATCATCAAATCAGAGAACGTTAGTGCGAAAAAAGTTTTGAGAAATTTCAACCAGTCTGTCTTATCTGTCTTTAGGCAAACTTAGTTGAGAAAAACAGACAATAATCCTTTTTTTTATTATTATATTTTTTTAACATCTTTATTGGGGTATAATTACTTTACATTGTTGTGTTAGTTTCTGCTGTATGACAAAGTGAATCAGCTATATGTATACATATATCCCCATATCCCCACCCTCTTAAGTCTCCCTCCCACCATACCTATCCCAGCCCTCTAGGTGGTCACAAAGCACTGAGCTGATCTCCCTGTGCTATGCGGCTGCTTCCCACTAGCTCTCTATTTTACATTTGATAGTGCATATATGTCAATGCTACTCTCTGACTTCGTCCCAGCTTACACTTCCCCCTCCCTGTGTCCTCAAATCCATTCTCTACATCTACGTCTTTATTCCTGTCCTTCCCCTAAGTTCTCCAGAACCATTTCTTCTTTTTTTTTTTTTAGATTCCATACATATGTGTTAGCATACAGTATTTGTTTTTCTCTTTCTGACTTCATTCTGTATGACAGAATCTATGTCAATCCACCTCACTACAAATAACTCAATTTTATTTTATGGCTGAGTAATATTCCGTTGTATATATGTGCCACATCTTCTTTATCCATTCATCTGTCAATGGACACTTAGTTTGCTTCCATGTCCTAGCTATTGTAAATAGAGCTGCAATGAACATTGTGGTAATGACTCTTTTTGAATTATGATTTTCTCAGGGTATATGCCCAGCAGTGGGATTGCTGGGTCATATGGTAGTTCTACTTTTAGGTTTTTAAGGAACCTCCATACTGTTCTCCATAGTGGCTGTATCAATTTACATTCCCACCAACAGTGCAAGAGGGTTCCCTTTTCTCCATACCCTCTCCAGCATTTATTGTTTGTAGTTTTTTTAATGATGGCCATGCTGATTGGTGTGAAGTGATACCTCATTGTAGTTTTGATTTGCATTTCTCTAATGATTAGTGATGTTGAGCATCCTTTCACGTGTTTGTTGGCAATCTGTATATCTTCTTTGGAGAAATGTCTATTTAGGTCTTCTGCCCATTTTTTGGATTGGGTTGTTTGTTTCTTTGATATTGAGCTGCATGAGCTGCTTGTATATTTTAGAGATTAATCCTCTGTCAGTTGCTTCATCTGCAAATATTTTCTCCCATTCTGAGGGTTGTCTTTTGGTCTTGATTATGGTTTCCTTTGCTGTGCAAAAGCTTTTAAGTTTCATTAGGTCTGATTTGTTTATTTTTGTTTTTGTTTCCATTTCTCTAGGAGGTGGTTCAAAAAGGAACTTGCTGTGATTTATGTCATAGAGTGTTCAACCTATGTTTTCCCCTAAGAGTTTTATAGTGTCTGGGCTTACATTTAGGTGTTTAATCCATTTTGAGTATATTTTTGTGTATGGTGTTAGGAAGTGTTCTAATTTCATTCTTTTATATGTAACTGTCCATTTTTCTCAATACCACTTATTGAAAAGGCTGTATTTTTTCCATTGTATACTCTTGCCTCCTTTAAAGATAAGGTGACCACATGTATATGGTTTTATCTCTGGGCTTTGTATCCTGTTCCGTTGATCTATATTTCTGGTTTTGTGCCAGTAGCATACTGTCTTGATTACTGCAGCTTTGTAGTATAGTCTGAAGTCAGGGAGCCTGATTCCTCCAGCTCCGTTTGTCTTTCTCAAGTTTGCTTTGGATATTCAGGGTCTTCTGTGTTTGCATACAAATTGTGAAATTTTTTGTTCTAGTCCTGTGAAAAATGTCATTGGTAGTTTTAGGGATTGTGTTGAATCTTTAGATTGCTTTGGGTAGTAGAGTCATTTTCACAATGTTGATTCTTCCAGTCCAAGGATATGATACATCTTTCAGCTGTTTGTAACATCTTTTGTTTCTTTCATCAATGTCTTACAGGTTTCTGCATACAGGTCTTTTGTCTCCTTAGGTAAGTTTATTCCTAGGTATTTTATTCTTTATATTGCAGTGGTAAATGGGAGAGTTTCCTTAATTTCTCTTTCAGATTTTTCATCATTAGTGTATAGGAATGTGAGAGATTTCTGTGTATTAATTTTGTATCCTGCTACTTTACCAAATTCATTGATTAGCTCTAGTAGTTTTCTGGTAGCATCTTTAGGATTCTCTATATATAGTATCATGTCATCTGCAAACAGTGACAGCTTTACATTTTCTTTTCCAATTTGGATTCCTTTTATTTCTTTTTCTTCTCTGATTGCTGTGGCTAA
This sequence comes from Delphinapterus leucas, assembly GCF_059928025.1. NCBI lineage: Eukaryota > Metazoa > Chordata > Mammalia > Artiodactyla > Monodontidae > Delphinapterus > Delphinapterus leucas. Next base: position 50,257,995 of record NC_143132.1, read on the forward strand.
AACTTCCAAAACTATGTTGAATAATAGTGGTGAAAGTGGGCAACCTTGTCTTGTTCCTGATCTTAGGGGAAATGCTTTCAGTTTTTCACTTTTGAGAACGATGTTGGCTGTGGGTTTGTCAAAATGGCCTTTGCTTTTTCTGCATCTATTGAGATGATCATATGGTTTTTATCCTTCAGTTTGTTAATATGGTGTATCACATTGATTGATTTGTGTATATTGAAGAATCCTTGCATTCCTGGGATAAACCCCACTTGGTCATGGTTTATGATCCTTTTAATGTGCTGTTGGATTCTGTTTGCTAGTATTTTGTTGAGGATTTTTGCATCTGTGTTCATCAGTGATATTGGTCTGTAGTTTTCTTTTTTTGTGACATCTTTGTCTGGTTTTGGTATCACAGTGATGGTGGCCTTGTAGAATGAGTTTAGGAGTGTTCCTCCCTCTGCTATATTTTAGAAGAGTTTGAGAAGGATAGGTGGTAGCTCTTCTCTAAATGTTTGATAGAATTCACTTGTGAAGCCATCTGGTCCTAGGCTTTTGTTTGTTGGAAGATTTTAAATCACAGTTTCAATTTCAATTGGTCAGTTTATATTTTATATTTTCCATTTCTTCCTGGTTCAGCCTCAGGTGGTTGTGCTTTTCTAAGAATTTGTCCATTTCTTCCAGGTTGTCCATTTTATTGGCATATAGTTGATTGTAGTAGTCTCTCATGATGCTTTGTATTTCTGCAGTGTCAGTTGTTACTTCTCTTTTCTCATTTCTAATTCTGTTGATTTGAGTCTTCTCCCTTTTTTTCTTGATGAGTCTGGCTAATGGCTTATCAATGTTGTCTGTCTTCTCAAAGAACCAGCTTTTAGTTTTATTGATCTTTTCTATCATTTCCTTCATTTCTTTTTCATTTATTTCTGATCTGATCTTTATGATTTCTTTCCTTCTGCTAACTTTGGGAGTTTTTTGTTCTTCTTTCTCTAATTGCTTTAGGTGTAAATTTAGGTTGTTTATTTGAGATGTTTCTTGTTTCTTGAGGTAGGATTTTATTGCTCTAAACTTCCCTCTTAGAAGTGCTTTTGCTGCATCCCATAGGTTTGGGGTCATCGTGTTTTCATTGTCATTTGTTTCAAGGTATTTTTTGATTTCCTCTTTGATTGCTTCAGTGATCTCTTGGTTATATAGTAGCATATTGTTTAGCCTCCATGTGTTTCTATTTTTACAGTTTTTTGCCTGTAATTGATATCTGGTCTCATAGCATTGTGGTCAGAAGAGACACTTGATACGATTTCAATTTTCTTATATTTACCAAGGCTTGATTTGAGATCCAAGATATGATCTATCCTGGAGAATGTTCCATGAGCACTTGAGAAGAAAGTGTATTCTGTTATTTTGGATGGAATATCCTATAAATATCAATCGAGTCCATCTTTTGTGTCATTTAAAGCTTGTTTCCTTATTTATTTTCATTTTGGATGATCTGTCATTTGGTGAATGTGGGGTGTTACATTCCCCTACTGTTATTGTGTTACTGTTGATTTCCTCTTTAAGGCTGTTAGCATTTGCCTTATGTATTGAGGTGCTCCTATGTTGGGTGCATAAATATTTACAATTGTTATATCTTCTTGGACTGGTCCCTTGATCATTATGTAGTGTCCTTCTTTGTCTCTTGTAATAGTCTTTATTTTAAAGTCTATTTTGTCTGATATGAGAATTGCTACTCCAACTTTCTTTTGATTTCCATTTGCATGGAATATCTTTTTCCATCCCCTCACTTTTAGTCTGTATGTGTCCCTAGGTCTGGAGTAGGTCTCTTGTAAACAGCATATACATGGGTCTTGTTTTTGTATCCATTCAGGCAGTCTATATCTTTTGGTTGCAGCATTTAATCCTTTTACATTTAAGGTAATTTTTGATATGTATGTTCCTATTACCATTTTCTTAATTGGTTTGGGTTTGTTTTTGTAGATGTTTTCTTTCTCTTGTGTTTCCTGCCTAGAGTAGTTCCTTTAGCATTTGTTGTAAAGGTGGTTTGGTGGTGCTGAATTCTTTTAGCTTTTGCTTATCTGTAACAGTTTTAAATTCTCTGTCAAATCTGAATGAGATCCTTGCTGGATAGAGTAGTATTGGTTGTAGATTTTTCCCTTTCATCACTTTAAATATGTCCTGCCACTCCTTCTGGCTTGCAGAGTTTCTGCTGACAGATCAGCTGTTAACCTTATGGGTATTCCCTTGTATGTTATTTGTTGCTTTTCTCTTGCTGCTTTTAATATTTTTTCTTTGTATTTAATTTTTGATAGTTTGATTAATATGTGTCTTGGTGTGTTTCTCCTTGGATTTATCCTGTATGGGACTCTCTGTGCTTCCTGGACTTGATGGAGTATTTCCTTTCCCACATTAGGGAAGTTTTCAAGTATAATCTCTTTAAATATTTTCTCAGATCCTTTGTTTTTCTCTTCTTATTCTGGTACCCCTATATTTCATATGTTGGTGTGTTTAATGTTGTCCCAGAGGTCTCTGAGACTGTCCTCACTTCTTTTCATTCTTTTTTCTTTATTCTGCTCTGTGGTAATTATTTCCACTATTTTATTCCAGATCACTTAACTGTTTGTCTGCCTCAGTTATTCTGCTATTGATTTCTTCTAGAGAATTTTTAATTTCATATATTGTCTTGTTCATCGTTGTTTGTTTGCTCTTTAGTTCTTCTAGGTCCTTGTTAAACCTTTCTTGTATTTTCTTCATTCTATTTCCAAGATTTTGTATCATCTCATCTTTACTATCATTACTCTGAATTCTTTTTCAGGTAGACTGCCTATTTCCTTTTCATTTGTTTGGTCTCATGGGTTTTTACCTTGCTCTTTCATCTGCTGCTTATCTCTCTGTCTTCTCGTAGTGCTTAACTTACTGTGTTTGAGGTCTCCTTTTCAGAGGCTGCAGGTTTGTAGGTCCTGTTGTTTTTGATGTCTTCCCCCATTGGGTAATGTTGGTTCAGTGGATTGTGTAGGCTTCCTGTTGGAGAGGACTGGCGCCTGTGTTCTGGTGGGTGTAGCTGGATCTTGTCTTTCTGGTGAGCATGGCTGTGTCCGGTGGTGTGTTTTGTGGTATCTGTGAACTTATTTTGATTTTAGGCCGCCTCTCTGCTATTGGGTAGTGTTGTGTTCCTTCCTGTCTTGCTAGTTGTTTGTCATGGGGTGTCCAGCACTGGACCTTGCTGGTCATTGAGTGGAGCTGGGTCTTAGCATTGAGACGGAGATCTCTGGTAGCGCTCTCCTCAATTGATATTATGTGGGGCCAGGAGGTCTCTGGTGGACCAATGTCCTGAACTTGGCTCTCCACCTCAGAAGCTCAGGCTTGACACCTTGCCGGAGCACCAAGACCCTGTCAGCCACATGGCCAGCAGCACAGTGAATGGCAATAGGAAAGCCCAGTGGTGGGAACTGGTGCCATCTTGGCGGTCACTGTGGCCGTTACCTAGTACTGCTCACAACTCCATGCTCCAGTCCATGTTGTCTGACCTCGGCCCCTCCTCTGATTATCAGGGGTGCAGGCTGTCCCATACTCCTTTTAAAGACTAGCAGATAAAAAGATTTTCTAAGCTTACATTCAGTGCTTAACAGACCCCTCTGTCAGCAGATTCTTCCCGGTATCTAACTTATATCCCATAGGCTTTCATTTAAGTCTATTTGTCCCAGTTAGAACAAAGAGAAAATAACTTGTTATAATGAAGTATAATAAAAAATTAGTACAATTTCAAGAAAAAAAACAATAAGAAATATTCTCAAACTGGTACTATCACTTCTTTATCTTAATCCATATAAAATTTTTTGTTCACTCTTTAATCCTTTTTTGTAAAAGCACAATTAAATTATGAAAGTCCATCATATATTTTTTTGTTTGTTTTGTTTTTGTTTTTGTTTTTGCGGTATGTGGGCCTCTCACTGTTGTGGCCTCTCCCGTTGCGGAGCACAGGTTCCAGATGCGCAGGCTCAGTGGCCATGGCTCACGGGCCCAGCCGCTCCGTGGCATGTGGGATCTTCCCAGACCGGGGCACGAACCTGCATCCCCTGCATCAGCAGGCGGACTCTCAACCACTGCGCCACCAGGGAAGCCCTCCATCATATTTTTAATAAGACAATTTTAAAGACTGCAGTAAAGATTTTTGAGGCTGGTAGTATCATTGTAAAGAGGAGTACACAAATTTCAGCATTTTGATTTGTATAAATCAAAATGATCTTCTTGAGTAAATTATAAATTAAGCCACTTGAGAGCATGGGACAGATATTTTTTTTTCTGCTGGTATTACTTGAATTTTATGGAGACGGAGTTTAGATTCAAACCTAAAGTTTGCAATGCTTTGCAGAAATTTAGCACTTATTGTTCATTCTTTTTACTTATATGTTTATTTACTTATGCATTTATTTTATAAAGTTTCAAATAGCTTCATTTTATCTTTTGCATTTATAAACTTAACATCATTGAAACATCACAGATTTTGAAACAGGAACTAGGAATTATAAATCTTCTTATCTTCTGAGACTTGATTAAGTCATTTTCTTGTGTTTTAATTTAAAGGATTATGCCACAGCTTGCCTGGAGTAGGTTAGAATTTGGGCTGTTTTCGCATGAAATTATATTTTAGAGAAGACCAGACACAGAATTTCTCTATGAGGATTGTCATATTCATTTACATATTTGGTTATTTTCACTAGCCCTTTTTAGGATTCTTCTATTGTTCTTTTATAGAGGAAAAGTAGTAATTGAAACATTATAGCAGTTTGAGGAAATAAGCCTCTACTATGTCTTATGATCTTCACACTTAAAAAATAACATTCTGTTTTATTCTCAAGATTGTATTCTGTTAGTTTACAATTTTGAAAAGAGCTATAAATAAATAAAAGAAAAATCAAAATAACTGGGTTTCTATTTTGAAGAAACATGGGATGCAAGGAATTTTAACATGTTTTGATGAAGTTGAAAGCATGCTGACTCAGTACTGATAAGCAGCTGTCATTGAATTCCTGATAAGGAAAGGCAAATGCTTATTGACTGCTCTGAAGTTACATAAGCAATATCTTTAAAGACTTATTGATGTAACAATGGGAAACACTGACATGTGGCTGCATAGAAGTTTATGCTACTCCAGAAAAAAAAATTTTAAGCATTTTATTTAGCAGACAATCATACTAGTTATGGAACAGTCACTAAATTATTTGTGGAGTCATCATTTGTCTATAATCCTTAGACCTGACTGTTGAGACTGTCTCAGACATGCCAGATGCCTTCTTCTCCTTCATTGTCCCTCATCACAATTTGGGTCTTTCCCAACATACACAATTTCCTTTAAATCCTTTTAAGTCCATTGGGTCCATATACAATTGTGAACATAGTTTGTATACTCTCCCAAAGAGGCTATTCTGCTTTCTTGCAAATTGAGGATGTAGCTAGGTACTTTGGGGAGAAAGAAGTAGGTTTATGTAATTCCACAATTCCCAAGTCCTATCTAGTCATACTCTCAAGCCTTATGCTAACATCCAGTTTTGTCCTATTTCCACTGTTGGGAGAAATAGATTTTCTTCTACCCTTTATGTTCTTCTGGTTGGTCTAAGAATTCAGCTGATGAGAGATTAACAGGAGAAAATCAAACAAAAGTTTAATAACATGTATACATGGGAGAGACCCAGGAAAACTGAGTAACTCACCAGAATGACAGAACCCCTTGCCTAAAATACTATTTTCAGCAAAAGACAGAAGAGGATGCTGGGGGTACTTTTTTGGGACTTCAGAGGAGAGGAAGGCAACTGACATAGAGATGAAAAAGCAAATGTTTGGTAAACAAATGTTTGCTGGGCCTTGCGGAGACAATTGGACACAGAAAGGAATTTTAACAAACAGACTTTTTTATGTTCATCCTTGTCTACACACTAAATTCATACTATAGGTAGCTATGGTGACAGTTCCCTTCCTGGAAGAGGTCTTCTATCTACAATCTTTAGGCAGTTAGCAGGAAGGTCAGAGTTTCTTCCTGAGTGTTTTTGTCCTTGCTTGTTTCAGTTTGAAAGAATCCACTTGCCAAAGGACACTTTGGAGTAGCAATTATTTTTTCCCCTACACCACACATTTGGGAAGATAGTAATTGCATGAGATTTGATCTAGTTTATAATATATAAGTGGAAAATACTGTTTTCACTTCTAGGGTGGAAGCATTTAAGAAGTGACCAGTGGAACTCCAAGTTTCTACCCTCCTGGGTTAACCTAGATGTGGAACCAGATGGTTTTAAAACTTTCAAGACACATTAATAGAAGGATGTACAGATGTTCTGAGGCTAAGTGCCTGGCATCATTTTTATTCTAGTCTTCATCCAGCCTGCTAATTACCAGGATGGAACAGTTTTCTCCTGGTAGAGTAAGAGTATCCATTTGAGGTTTAAATTTTGTCGAAATATTGATTTCAGAATTTTTATTTTTCCACATTTATGGCTTTAGATTTTTATCTCTGTACTGTCAGTGATAGTATTTTAGTAGGTGTATTCACCACAAACCTTAGGGAGATTGCTCTTGAGCTCTCTGGCTCCCATGGCAGGAAATATTTGATTCCATTTCCTGACAAACTGGATGAGATTTCTCTTAGGATGAGCATTCACACTGCCAAAGAACATGCCATATGTTTAGACACATGGTTTTATTTTTATGATCTTTAAAACTTTTATTTTTTGTAGCCCGTGGCTGAGATAATAATTTATAGGTTTCAGAATACCAGAACTGGTGTCAGGTTTGAAAGTACTCTGCTTTGGTCAGGAATGAAAGTATTACTTAACTGCAAGGCATGCATTCAGAGAAAAACATATTATTATTAATAGGAAACTTTTCAGCAAATTCATTTTTTATTAGCACTTGGTGGTGATATACAATACTGTATAGGATAGATGTAAGGGAAATGTTGCCCACATTTTGATTTAGAGAGACAGCATTATAGATTGTATTATAGTTAGCCATCCTATGCATTATCGTCCCATGCCACTTTAAAAATACATGTTGTAATTGAATTAAAAAATCTATTATTTAAAAGAGCTACCATAACGGAGAACTAGGGGCTGAGGGTATGGAATCCTGATTCTAATTATATTATAGAGACTTATTTTTCCTAGCTCTACAAAACAAGATAAAGGGGTTGTAAATTTTGTAAATTCTATGTAATTTTCCAGTGTATGCCATTAACAGTCCTCATTTTGATCTTAAAATATTTGTCTGAATAAAGCATCCAGGGAAGATTCCCTACCTTCCTCCTCCTCCCATGGCTGCTAAAGAATCTTGCAGATTATCACTAATTATTTTGTATTTATCAACTCAACAGGCTGCTAAAGAATCTTGCAGGGCTTCCCAGGTGGCGCAGTGGTTGAGAGTCCGCCTGCCGATGCAGGGGACGCGGGTTCATGCCCCGGTCCGGGAAGATCCCACATGCCGCGGAGCAGCTGGTCCCGTGAGCCATGGCCGCTGAGCCTGCGCGTCCGGAGCCTGTGCTCCTCAACGGGAGAGGCCACAACAGTGAGAGGCCCGCGTACCACAAAAAAAAAAAAAAAAAAATTATCTTGCAGATTATCACTAATTATTTTGTATTTATCAACTCAACAGGCATGGTCTTACTGGCCATTTAAGAGTATAGTTATTTCATTCCAAAAAGGAAAACCCTTTGTTCTAAGTAAAGTATAGAGTAATTAGGTTGTTGGATATCCCAAACACATTGTACTGCTTGTTTGGCACTAGTCTCGAATATTCAGGATGAAACTGAATCTGGCCTCTGTACTTTGACACCAAATTAAATCTTGGAGACAGAGTTTTGGGCGAAATAGAAAAGAAGAGCTTTATTGCTTTGCTAGGCAAAGGGGGCCACAGCAGACTAATGTCATCAAAATGTGTGTCCTGACCTGGAGGGTTTGTGAGAAGTTTTATAGTAATGGTTCAAAGAAGATGTATCAGCTCATGGACATTCTTCTGGTTGGTTGGTGGTGAGGTAAGTGGGAGTCACCATCAGCAACCTTCTGGTCCCAACCAATCTGGGGTCAAGTGTTTATGAGCAGCATACAGTTAAATTCTCCGACCTGGGGGACTTCAGTATCTGCCAAACAGCTCAAAGATATTGTTATGTATAGCTCTTGAGGGGGAACCAGGATGCTGCCCCAAAGCTGCACTATTGTTTCTTGACTTCTCCTCCCTTGTCTCTGCATCCCCCCCACCTGCCCCCGACTTCCGTAATTAGCAACTGTTTGAACCTGTCCTTTGGAACTCAGGGTAGGTCATGGAGGCTGCTTGGTTTCAAGGATAATATTTATCCAAGAAACAGGCAGGTGTTAGGGGCATCTTTAGGGGCTTTAGGAGCATACAACTCTTGCTGCAGTGTTTATTATTCCATGAAACATCCACCAGGAAAATAAATCTGTTGTTCTCTCAGCTTCTACCTCAGCAGTCATCAGTGATAGGCAGGCGGTCATTATCATTACAGACCCATTTGCTGCTCGTGGAAAGCCACACCTCTGTGGTAATGCAGTAATTAAAATCAGTAGGAAGTCTTGGGATGCAGAGTTAAGTTTCCAAAGGTGTAAAAAAGGTATATTTTGTTCTCTTGTCTTTAAATATATATTTTTAATGATCTGACACCTCTTTTTGTCACTTAAGTGTGACACACCTAAGTGTCTGCTATAACTTTATCAGCTTGAATTTGATTTGTTTAGAAACATTCTATCTTGCTTCCTAATATTTTTCCGAGACATACACTACTGATTCTAAAACAGAACCAATTACCTTTGATAGACATTTCACTGCTTTTATCAGGTTTATAAAAGACAAAGCCGTAAGATAAATTACCTCATTTGGTTACTTTGGTGTTCTTTCATAAACAGTCTATTTAGAAGTTACTTTGCTCAAAAGCAGGCATTATATGCATACACTCCTGAGAGTTTGTTTTGTCTGAGGCAATTGTGTTTATAATTACTGAAAATTTTTTTCAAAATAAAATAATTTATGTTTTATGGAATAAAATATTGGACACTTGATCTCTCTCTCTCTCTCTCTTTTATTTTTGCTGGCCACTTGAAGTTTATTGTCCACTTGGTGCAAGACACATGGTTATCAGGTGTCAGGAAGGCTCACGTGTGGCTTAGATAGTAACAAGCAGAGTTCTCTCAACTTCCTTTTTGGTGTTTTGATATAAAATAACCCAACTGCTTCTGGTGGCCTCTCCCTGCCTAGTCTCCTCGTTGGGTGGGGCAGGGCCAGGAGGGAAGGAGCAGGGAGAGGCCCTGATGAGCCCAGGGCCTCAGAAGGAATCCTGGCAGCTGGTGGTGGCTACTCAAGACTGGGCCTGGCCTTGGTTTTGCCGGGCTGGCCACCAGGCTGTTACTTCCATGTGGCTTCCTGAGCCAGGTCATAGCCATGCTGCTGGAGGCCCAGGGAGATTCCGAGTGCTCTGGGGACTCCAACAGTGTGGCCAGGAATGGGCGAGCAGACTTTCCAAAAAAGAAGCTCCCCTACCAGTGACACACGTTGGGCTTGGGGACACCGGAGTTGGGGGGTGGCTTTCTCACGGTGCTCAGCACTTCCGCAGGAGCTGTTACTGGAAGTGGAGACCAGGCAGCACCAGTAGCCATGAGCGAGCTGCTAAGCACGCTTGTGGGCTGGTGGAAACCTTGGCTGCTATGCTTCTCCAGCCTTGGTGTGCAATCAAGTTCACGAGTGGTGGGAACAGGAGGACCCAGCCAGCGAGTCCATTTGCAAGGAGGCTGCTCCACTACTGAGAGGTGCAGGATTGATCTCTAATTTGTCTATGCACTGGGATGTATTTAATAGACTTATCTGTAGAAGATACTTGACAACATAGCTACAGAGCAAAGATAGGATGGCCTTATATTTAGGTAACTGTCTCCATTAGAGACCTCAACTTCTACCAAATGATTTTACTTCACAATTTTGTTTGTGCTCAGATTGCAGCATGGACTAATTGCCCTCCTGGCTTCTTTGGCCAAGAATACAATCTCCAGCTCTGCCATTCATTTTTCGAAATATTATTTGATGAAGAGAGTATTCAAGGAGGATTGCTTAAAGTCAAGTAGTCTATTTCCTTTTACAGATGATATATCTTGTATTCTTTGAAGAAGCTAAAGCAACTGAAAGCAGGTCATTTAGTTCATTAATATCTGTTGGAGGAAGTCATGGAGAGGATGTGCCCGCTGGTTGACCCTCAAGCTGTACTCAGGCATTGGGAGGCTCCTCACTCCCTCCCGGGTCCCTGGAATGTACCTTCTGCCCACCATTTGCCCACTAGGAGCTGTTTCAATGATGAATTTTGAGAGAGTAAATGCTGTTGAGACCATCTGAACTGAATAAGTGTCTGAACCCAGGTAAGGCTTTTAAAATTCTGGCGGGCAGGTGCAGAGATCTACTGGTCTTGCAACTCACCAAGACAAGCCTGGTGTGTCCCTTGCTTATGAAAATCGCTACCTACCAATCTGGAGTGGCCTGCTTCTTTCTTAGTCTCTCCCTGCCTCTTTGTATGGGGCCAATTTCATATTTCACCTCAAAAGCTACTCATTTTGTGAATGAACAGCACCCCTTTGCAAAGTCTCTTCTCCTGAGTTGCTGTTCTGAATTGGGCTCTGGTATGATGTTATCAGCCTATATTGATAATTGAAGTTGTCATTATGCTTATTATATGGCTGTTGTGAAGAATATCGTTTATTTCACTATACAGTGGCCTTTTTATCAGGAGCCTTAGAAGAAATTACTGGTTGATCTAACCACCAAAGTGAATGGGACTTTTTCTGAGTAGTTGGTTTATTTCATCTATTTTGTTGTGATCTGTATGACTGATAATTACATCTTCTGCAAAAGGATTGAATGTTTTTTCTCACAAAATATTTTTTAGTTACTTAACTCTGAGCAAAGTGCGTGATGAGTCCCAGAGTTTTTCAGTGGGAATAACTTGTAAATAATAGCTAGTACAGTTGACCTTTGAACAACATGGTGGTCAGGGACACCAATCCTCCCCACCTACCAGTAGAAAATCCAAGTGTAACTTTACAGCCAGCCCTCTGTATCTATAGTTCTACATCTGCAAATTCAACCAAATTCATATAGTGTAGTACTGTGGTCCATATTTATTGTAAAAAATTCACATATAAGTGAACCCATGCAGTTCAAACCCGTGTTGCTCAGGGATCAACTGTATTAATTAAGTACTTTCTATATTGCGTCAATGTTCTATGCAAGTTAATGTATCAACTCTTTGCTACTATTGTTGCTAATTTACAGATAAGGAAACTGAGATGTTAAGAGACTCAAAGAAATTTTAAAAACTTGCCCAAAGACACAAAGCTAGTAAGTATAAGAGTTATCATTCAAATCCAGACAGTCTAGTATGGCAACTACATTTTATGTTGCCCCTCAATTCAAATGGTGATGATATTTGATAGCCTATCTTATCTTATCCTATCTTATTTTACCAATAAAATTCAGAACTATGCACTTAGGCATCAGTCATTAATTATCATTTCATGGTTTGGAGCACATAATAGGCACTCAGTAAATGTTAATTTTCTTACCTGGGGAATGTTGAGGAACAATGAAGAAGGTATATGGACCATACATCCAAGAGCTTATAAAGTCATTGTTATGCTACTGTAACATTTGTACATCTAAAACAAAATGCTCAAAGTGTTTTGATTAAGGAAAAGAGGACAAGAAATGCAAGAATGGGTTTTCTTGTGAAACGTATATACTTGCTACAGTGAAGTGTATCTCCTGTGTCATGACCCTTTATTCTTTCAGATAGTTTAGTCTTTTTTTTTTTTTTGAAGTATAGTTGACTTACAATGTTGTGTTAGTTTCAAGTATACAGCAAAGTTATTCAGTTTTACATACATATATATCTATTTCTTTTCAGATTCTTTTCCCATGTAGAATATTTCAAAATATTAAGTAGCGTTCCCTGTGCTATTCAGTAGGCCCTTGTCGGTTGTCGGTTATCTATTTTATATATAGTAGTGTGTATATGTTAATCCCAGACTCCTAGTGTATCCCTCCCCACCCCATTTCCCCTGTGGTAACCATAAGTTTGCCTTCTATGACTGTGGATCTATTTCTGTTTTGTATATAAGTTCATTTTGTATCATTTTTGTTTAGATTCTACATATAAGCGATATAATGTGATATTTTAGTCTTGAATGCACTTATTCCATTTCTCAGAAAAGTTTGTGCTATGGGTCTAGGGACTTTGGTTTTTTGGCAATTACACACATTTGACAGCTTTAATATCCTTCCTAAATGCTGTGATGAATTTGATTTTTGAGGAACAAATACTAAAAGATTATTTTATTTCCCCTACTCTTAGAGTTTCAAAAGGATGAGTTTGGGACTGTTATCTTCAGAAATTTGATGTATAAACTTCTACAAATTTTAAGCTTGTACTCATATGAAAACCAGAAGCTAACTAGTAGCAGGAGGCTGGCAGTTGATTAGTGCTCAACCAAAATGCATCAGAAGTTGAGTACTCCCACATCAGTGCTTTTTAGGGTAAGCATTTGACTAACTTAAATAGGCTTGAAGCTGAGAGCTGGCTGAGATCTTATGCAGTCCAAATTTTTATTCAGTGTGTTTCTGGGAGAAGTCTTTTCCAGACAATAAGGAACAATCAGAGTGGGAAGGAGTTTTGCTCCCTAGGATCGTTTTCCAAAAGGTAATTGCAGGAGGACAAATAAAACTCCATTATTCTTCAATGGAGTTCAATCCTATGACTCTCTGAACTTAGAAAATCAATGGTAAGCTTTCTTTTATTTCAATGCACTCATCAAGTAAAAAGAAAAAAAAGTCTTTCTGGGAATACATTAATATATTATTAATATCATTCGACCAATATTTTATGAGTACTCTATCTATGCCAGGCACTAGATAGAGTAACAGTGACTCTAAGATATTGAGACCTTTTGCTCAAATTTTGAGATATATTAGTGAACAGGAGAGAAAAATATCCTGCCCTCACAGCACTCACCATGTAAACTAAGCTAATTAACACTTTGTTATAATATGGCTTCAAACTGGACTGAAAGAGTATCATGAAGAATACTTCTTCTAAGCAAAGTAATTACATAAAGAAAATACACAAAATAATTTCTAACTTTGAGAGAAGCAACAATATGAACTAAGTGATAATTAAGTTCTTTTTTCCTATTAATAGTGGGGGGTAATAATTCAGTTTCCAAATGTAGCTCCTGAATTCTGTTTCCACACTGTAAACTTCAAGTTTACAAAACTAGTTGTAATTCTCTGTATGTCAGATTCTCTTTGGCTCTGTCCCTTTACCCTCATCCTGACACTCAACTAACATAGCTTTCCCACTTTCAATCTTGCCTCTCCTTTATCTGGTTAATGGTTATCATTTTTTTTCAGTACTCATCTCAGACAGCAGTTCCTTCTAAGTCCTCAGTATTCCTCATTACACTATAGCTACTTCTTGTTCTCCCAATAGCTGTGAGGGACCAAACTGAAGTTTGTATTATCAGTGCTAAATACAGTACCTGAAACATGGTACATACTCATTAGGTGTGCTTTGAAGATTGACTTTGATTGATAGAATGATTGACATCTGATATTTAGATCCCTCCATAATTTGAATTCTGCCCATCTTTTCAGCCTTATCTTTTCAGTAGTTCCATACATAACCAATCTATCCTAGTCAAACTCATCTACTCACAATTCCCTGAACATGGCTTTTATGCCTTTGTCCAGGCCATTCCTAAAGCATATCCAGCAAGATTCTACCCGTGTGTCAAATCTCAAATCAAATTCCACTTATACCATGAAGTCATCTGTGACACTTTGAATTTATGCAGTGCTTAATGATGGTATTACTTGTAGACAATTAAAATAAATGACAAATAAAATGAAAATGAGACTACTTGGTTATTAACATGGATCCTCATGAGAAGGCCATCAGGCTGTCTGTAAAAGCCTTTACTTGCAAACATTTTAGTAGTGTTGTTTACCTTACATTATAAACACTATACAAAGGAATTTGTAAAATCCTTGCTGGTTGTAGAGCTTTTAAGCCATAGTTATCAATGAACATAGAAAAGAGAAGTCAGAGACATATGCTCATTTTTTATCTCACTCATGTTATACTTATTGTAAAAGGCAATAGAGTTGACATAGTTTTAGATGACGCCTAAAATGTAATTTGTGAGTTAATATGTTTTAAAACAGTAAAAAATTAATGGACTTATTTGTGTAAAATTAGTGAGCCTGTCTCATAATTTAAATTGACCATACCGAAAACCTCACTATGCAACAGTTTTAGAAATGAGTGAGGGTTGATAATGGATTTTTAATCTGATTGAGGGTAGATATAACTTGAATGATTTTGCAATATGAATTTAAGTATTTAAATATTATCCTAAGACTAATACCAATGACTTGAGTGGGCTAATTTTGATAGTTGAAAGCAAACAGTACCTGGTATTAGCTCTGTTGAACATTGAGAATAATCAACTTGACCCTAAGTTGGACATTATATGGGTATCACTGCTGGAGTAATACAAGGGGCCATCATATATTTGCACAAATCAAGTGGTCCTGGGTGTGTGGTTTGCAATGAGTTTAGTAATGCAACTAAAATTAACTTAGGTAAAAATAAAGTTACTCAATCCACTAAATTGAAGAAAGGGCTAAGGAACCACCTCAAGAAGGTAGGCGCCACACATCTCCCAGGACCTCAGGAATGATGCCAGTATCCTTTATCCTTTTTCTCCTTCTTGCCATGGTGGCTTCAATATCTCTAGACACTAAGCTACATAAAATAGAACTGTGTTGGCTGGCAGTTTGTGAGCTCAGTCCTCATAGCTTTATAACTCCAGTGGTTCCCTAAGGGATTTGTTTTTCCACCTATAAAAAAAATCCACAAACAAAAATATAAATATCGGGCTTCCCTGGTGGTACAGTGGTTGAGAGTCTGCCTGCTAATGCAGGGGACACGGGTTCGAGCCCTGGTCTGGGAAGATCCCACATGCTGCGGAGCAACTAGGCCCGTGAGCCACAACTACCAAGCCTGCGTGTCTGGAGCCTGTGCTCTGCAGCAAGAGAGGCTGTGATAGTGGAGGCCCACGCACTGCGATGAAGAGTGGCCCCCGCTTGCCACAACTAGAGAAAGCCCTCTCACAGAAATGAAGACCCAACACAGCCAAAAATAAATAAATAAACAAATGTGAGGTTTAAAAAAAAAGAAAATTATTAACAAAAACATATATATATATATATATATATATATATATATATATATATAAATATCAAAACAAAACAAACCCTCAGAGAAAGACTCTGGAGCAGCTTAGGAAAGTGTTCACCTATTGGACTAATACTACTACAGGCTTGAGTAATAGTATTATTGTTTCTGCATGGGTCAAACAGGATCTCCATGGCTGGATCACCAATAAATGTGATAATTGAAAGCCACCACTGAAATCACATAGTTGGACTGGAGGAGAAGGAGACATTTATCAAAGGAAGGAGTTTATTTCTCTCAAAAATAGGAGGAGATACTGAAAAGGAAAAAAGAACTTATGTGCTATTACAAGTGAAGGTGCTTTGGCCTTTGAATTCTGGGAGACCTCTTGCCAAGGGTCCTCAGCCAGTGTTTGCTGGTAAGGGGAAGAGAGCAGAGGATAGATCACATGGAAGGAAGAGCTGACAAAAGCTAGGGATCAGGCACCACAAAACAGGTCAGTCTTCTATCCCATTAGGGATGGGAAAATGAGCCAGAAATGTAGTTTTGTGCACTGTTAAGACACTGGTACACTTTTTGGAGTTGTTGGTCATGAATTGTTGGTAGAAGGGTGTTATGACTCAGGAGCTTCCAGTTTCATCCCTGACATGTTTCATATTTGGGTGATTGACATCCAGATCCAGCCACCTTGTGGACAGACAATGAAGATAAATATAATAATATTTATCTTTATTTGGATCAGGTCTGGTGAATCCTCTTAGTAATACCATCTATAGAAGGCTGGGTAACTACCAGGGCCAACATATACATTTTTATCCTTCACCCTGAGGTCTAATTTAGCCACCTAAATATAAGAGAGAGTCAGTTAAGCAATGGAGACGATCAATGGCTATTAAAATAATAGTGGTCCTTGGCTATTGCATGTGGCTAAGATTTGAGAGAGGATTTAATTTGTTCCATACATTTAATGTGGAACAATGGGCAGAATAAAAGCAATGACTGGATGTAGGAAAATGAATAGGAACTAGAGGATAATAGTCATTAGTAGAAGATATATTTTAAGAAAAAAACTTTTTTTGTCTGTGGAAAGAGGAGTAGGAGTGCTGATAGAGAGTCATGGGAAGTTTCTTTATTCTAAATGTCTTTATTCTAAAATCATCTCATCATATATAAATATTCAAGAAAAACATTACAATGATATTTAAACTCATTTAACTTTGTTTTCCTAGTTAGACTATAGACTTTGATATTCATAGATTCCCAGATTATTGTAGTGGGGAGGGGCTGTCCCAGTGAAGAGCAGGAAAACTACTCAGGCAACTTAAGGGCCACACTTTTATAGTATTGATTTAAAAGAGTTAATTTTAGTACTTCTTAAAGAGCCAGTGAAAAGGATTTCAAAATTGACAAAATATTAGCTGTTTTCTAGCTTTCACCTAAGGTTGATGTATCCCTCATGTATATACATAGAGTTAATGAAATACATATTTGCAAGACATCACATTAATAAAAAAGAGTGATTGGAAAAAGCATCATCTGTATTTTGTTAATTTGCTGCAGACCCACTCTCCCTGCACCTGGCACATATTTTTAATCTTTTTATTTGGCAGGAGAAAACTATC
The DNA here is from genome assembly GCF_059928025.1 of Delphinapterus leucas. Taxonomy (NCBI): domain Eukaryota; kingdom Metazoa; phylum Chordata; class Mammalia; order Artiodactyla; family Monodontidae; genus Delphinapterus; species Delphinapterus leucas. Next base: position 50,274,867 of record NC_143132.1, read on the forward strand.
TGTGGTGGGGAAACCAGCAGTAGTTCTTTCTTTACATGAAGGGAGGGATGCTGAAAATCTGAGTAATTACAACCCCATTTCAGTTTTACTCACAGCAGTTAAATTATTTAAATGTCTCTTCTGCTGTCAAAATGAATATTTTTTCATTTACAAATATTTTATTACCATTAGAACAATTTTGTTTCTGTTATCTTAGCTTCCCAATTCTGTGTTGTTAAAAATGAGAAATAAACCTCACAAAGTGATTCCAAATTAGAGTTCTGGGGTCAAATTTTATTTATTGATTTTTTTAGGTTTTTTGACTAGGGGCACTATGTATATATCAATAGATAAGTTACATTCTCTTACATGTATTTTGAATTTGAGTCAAGCAAGAAGCATTATATTTCAGGCCAAAAGTAAAATCTGTTGTGTGCATTACAGTGTTTCTTCATTAGGAGACTTAATACTAACCACTCTTGTTAGAATTTACGATGTAACCATTTTATTGATTATATCATGAGTTTGGTGTCTTGGGGCTGCTGATATTGTAAAGAAACAATTAAGAAACTTTTTCATTTTTATCCCATTATCTTTTGTGAACTCAGCTACATTTGATTTTTTTAATTTTGGAAAATCATACTTTAATAACTTGAGAGTATTTACACAGAGGATATGAGAGTAAAACTTTGATAGGTTTTGGTTAGGCTCAGAAGTTTTCAGTTCTTATTCTGTTGGTCATGATAAAATGCTTTATCTCTCTCTGTGGTTTAGAGGAGGAAACCTTCTTATAATGCTTACTGTCTACATGGAACATCAGAAGGAGATGATGAGGTAATTAGAAATTTTGTTTTATGTGTACATTGACTGCTATGTAAACCTATGCTCAAGAGAATCAACTGTACAAAGAGATTTTCAGTTTTTCATTATTTGACATTCTATATTATTAATATTTCTTATTTGATAGAATATTTGCACTTTTGCATATTGACTTACAAACTAAGTATGATTATACCATTATCAACATTTTGTACTGTTATTCCTGGGGCTGAATCTTAGAGTGGTTAAATATCTAATTGCTTAGTGATTAGAAAGTAGGTTCTGTGGTTAGCACTTTGGGATTAAGAATGCTTTTATTTTATCTAATAAGGCAAAGCAGGTACGAAAAATACCTAAATTGTCCATTTCAGAAGCAAGACTTCTGGAATGGCAAAGTAAGAAACTTCAAAAAATCTGCTTCTCCATAAAATCAATAAGGATACTGGAAAAAATTGTCAAAGTCAACTTTTTCAGAACTCTGGAAAATAACAGAATGCTTTACAGTATATGAATTATATTTTAATAAATCGGTTATAAAAAAGTGTTCAATCTAGCTTCACCAAAATAACTTCCTTATTTCTCTCTCTGTGGATGGACGTTTAGATCTCTTCTATTTACAGATGATAGTGTATGTGATGCATATATTGGAGAAAAGTGAAAAATCAGAAATAGCCTGAAAAGTAGACAGCCAGTCAGGAATCATGTTCATGGGCATGATGTATGAGTTATCAGTGCTTGGAAAATCTCAGTATTTAACAAGAATTGAAAGAGATCTTGTCAATCCACACAATGAAAGCTTAGTTTCATTCAAGGCCAAACCCCGACAGAACACAGAACAAAAGCCTTGGAGTGAGGCAGTAGAGTTTAATGAAGAGAATCAGAGGCATTTGGGTCTCAGTTCATGTCACATCTCACCCACTTATAAGCTGTGTGACTTAAATTATTCACTCTAAGCCTTAATTCCTCAGTTGTAAAACAGAAGCACCAGTAGATATCAAAGCTCTATTGTGTACATTAAATGTGATAACTGTGAGTAAAACACCTAGCACAAGTCCAGGAACCTAATATTCACTTCCTACTTCCCCACATCTAAGCCAAATATAAACAGGTCACTCGGCCAGTTTCTTATTCTTATTCTACTGAGTTGCTATATTAGAGTCAAATTTATATTATGAGAGTGAATTTCAAACTTTACACTCAGATGTATGGGAAATATAACCTTATTTGGTTTAATTTGATTTGATTGCAGATCTACATTCAACCTCAATTATTATTTAGGTCCCCTTTTTTCTCAACTTTGCAACTGATCTTACAGTCTGTATAATCTACTTTATGCATTATAGGACCAATTGCAGCTCAGTGTAAGGTCATAGGGTCCCTTACAGTCCAGTGGTTTTCTACTTTTCTGCCATTCATAGACCCAGAGCAGGTAAACCTGGCTTTTAGGCTCCAAAGTCCCTTGGCACACTGTGTACCTAGTCCTTTCTAAGATTTGCCCACTTTTTGAGCGAGTTGCCCCATAGAGTTTTCCACTCTGCTGGGAACTTCCCTCCTCCATCTCCATTCTAGGCAGCCTCGTAGACATTGCCACACTAAAGGCAATTTCCATTTGCTTCCCACCTCTCCTCAAAACCCAGCATCCTCTCTTTAATAAGAGTAGACTTTAACCAAAAACAGATGGTCCCTGACTTAGAATTTTTCAACTTTACAGTGGTGGTGAAGTGATACACATTCAGTAGAAACTGTTCTTTGAATTCTAAATTTTGATCTTTTCCCAGGTTACTGATATGCTGTACAATACTCTGGGATGCTGGGCAGTGGCAGTGAGCCGCAGCT